>NC_133130.1:55312211-57712211 GCF_048418815.1 Hemitrygon akajei
GGGCAGGAACTTGGGGACATAAACTGGGAGCAGATGTTCTCAGGGAAATGCACAGCAGTAATGTGGGAATTGTTCAGGGAATATTTGCATGGCGATGGTTCTGCATAGGTATGTTCCATCGAGGCAGGGAAAGGACGGTAGGGTAAAAGAACCAAGGCATACAAAGGATGTAGAAAATCTAGTTAAGAAGAAAAGAAAAGCTTATGAAAGGATCAAGAAAAAGGTTCTGTTAGAGCTCTAGAAAATTACAAGAGTGCGAGCTCAAGAATGAAATTAGGGGAGCTAGCAGGGGCATGAGAAGACCTTGACAAGCAGGATTAAGGAAAACCCGAAGGCATTCTACAAGTATGTGAAGAGCAAGAGGATGATCCGTGTGAGAGCAGGACCAATAAGGAGTGAGAGTGGAAACACATGCATGGAACCGGAGGAGGTGGTGGAGGTATTTAATGAAAACTTTGCTTCAGTATTCACCAGTGAAAAGGACCTTGGCAACTGTGGGGATGACTTACAGCAGACTGAAGTGCTTGAGTGTATAGACATTAAGAAAGAGGATATGCTGGAGCTTTCGAAGGGTATTTAAATTAGAAAAGTCACTGGGACCAGACGAGATATTCCCCAGGATACTGTGGGAAGCGAGGGAGGAGATTGTTATTGCAGCATCAATAGGGACGGGAAAAGTACCAGAGGATTGGAAGGTTGCAAACGTTTTTCCCTTGTTCAAGAAAGGGAGAAGAGCTAACCCAGGAAATTATAGATCAGTGAGTCTTACTTCAGTGGTAGGCAAGTTGTTGGAGCAGATCAGCATGGCTTTGTCAAGGGCAGGTCATGCCTTATGAACCTGATTGAATTCTTTGAGGATGGAACAAAACACATTGATGAAGGTAGAGCAGTGAATGTAGAGTTTATGGATTTCAGTAAGGCATTTGATAAGGTTCCTCATGTGAGGCTCATTCAGAAAGTAACAAGGCATGGGATCCAAGACCTTGCTTTGTGGATCCAGAATTGACTTCACCACAGAAGGCAAAGCGTGGTTGTGGGTGGTTTGTATTCTGCATGGAGGATGGTGACCAGACGTGTTCTGCAGGGATCTGTTCTGGGTCCCCTCCTCTTTGTGATTTTTATAAATAACCTGGAAGAGGAAAATAGAAGGGTGGGTTAGTAAGTTTGCTGATGAAACAAAGGTTGGGGGTGTTGTGGATAGTCTGGAGGGTTGTCAGAAGTTTCAGCAGGACATCAATAGGATGCAGAACTGGGCTGAGAAGTGGCAAATGGAGTTCAAACCAGATAAGTGTGAAGTAGTTCATTTCAGTAGATCAAATTTGAAGACAATATAATATTGATGTTAAGACTCTTGGCAGTGTGGAGGACCAATGAGATATTGGGTTCCATGTCCATAGGACACTCAAAGCTGCTGCACAGGTTGATAGTGTTGTTAAGAAGGCATATGCTGTGTTGAGCTTCATCAACCATGAGACTGAGTTCAAGAGCCATGAGGTAATTATACAGCCATATAAGACCTTAGCTAGACCCCACTTGGAGTACTGTGTTCAGTTCTGGTCAACTCATTACAGGAAGGATGTGGATACAGGAGTGTATATAGAGACAGTGCAGATAAGATTTACAAGGATGTTGCCTGGATTGAAGAGCATGCCTTCTGAGAATAGGTTGAGTGAAGTTGGCTTTTTCTCCTTGGAGCGATAGAGGATGAGAGGTGACCTGATAGAGGTGTATAAGATGATGAGAGGCATTGATCATGTGAATAGCCAGAGTCTTTTTCCCAGGGCTGAAATGGCTAACACGAGGGGGCATAGTTTTAAAGTGCTTGAAAGTAAGTACAAGGGGGATGTCAGAGATAAGTTTTTCACACAGAGAGTGGTGGGTGTATAGAATGCACTGCCAGTGGTGGTGGTAAATGTGGATATAATAGGGTCTTTTAAGAGACTCTTAGATAGGTACATGGAGATTAGAAATATAGAGCGAAATTCTAGGCAGCCTCTAGAGAAGGTTACATGGTTGGCACAACATTGAAGGGCCTGTAATGTGCTGTAGACTTCCTGTGTTTCTATGTTTCTAAATTGATGAGTATGCATCCTCAGGCTCCTGTACATCCTCCATATTGGTGGTAAAAAGAAGAGAGCATATTCCGGATAGTGAGGACTCTTAGCGATGGTTGCCTCCTCCTTCTTGAAGCACCGCACCTTGAAGCTATCCTCGACGGAGGAGAGACCTGTGGCCATGATGGAGGTTGAAACTATAACCCTCCGCAACCTTTTAGGATCCTGTGGATTGAAGGCACAATACCAGGCTGTGATGCAACCAGTTAGAATGCTCTCCACTGTACATCCATGCAAAGTTACCAGTGTCTCTTCAAACTCCTCATTAAGGAGAGCTCCTGGCATGCCCTCTTTGTGATTGTATTGATGGATTGGGCCCAGGATAGACCCTATGAGATATTGTCGCCCAGGAACTTGAAGCTGCTCACCTTTTCCACACCAACCATTCAATGAGGACTGATGTGTGTTCTCCTGACTTCCCCTTCCAACGTCCGAATTCAGTACTTCGACCTTACTGACGTTAAGTGCAAGTTTGTCTGTGCAACATCACCAAACCAACTGATCTATCTCACTCCTATAAGCCTCCTCAACACAATTTGAGATTCTACCAGCAGAAGTGGTGTCATCAACACATTTACAGAAGGTGTTTGAGGAGTGTCTAACCGCACAGTCATGAGTGTAGAGACAGTAGAACATGGGATAAACACATATGCAGTATTTGATGTGCACCTGTGTTGCCAGTCAGTAACAAGGAGATGAATAATCCATTTGCAGAGGGAAATACAAAGGTGCAGGTTTTTGAAGCTTAGTTATTAGTACTGAGGGAAGGATGGTGTTGAACGCTGAGCTATAATCAATAAATAGTATCTCGATGTATACTTTGTGGTTGTTGATGTGCTCCAGAACAGAGTGGAGAACCAGACTAAGAGGAAGAAAGGCAAGGCAATGAGAGAATTAACATTTCTAGCCATGCTGTGAGACAATGCCTTCTTCCAGCACTATCACACAGCTGTTGTAGTGTTGATCATCTACATTCGTCAGTAACTTACCACAGCTACTCCTTTTAACCAGAAGCACAAGGAAAACAATTGCTCGTGATCTGCACCACTTTACTTCAGATATTGCATCATTTCGAGTTGTAAAGGAATGAGGGTTTCTGCGTTGGTTGCAGGAGCAACTTTCTGAAACTACAAATTCAACACCATTGCAGCAGAGTCTTACACACCTTACACACAGCAGTTGAAGGTGGGGCTCCAGCTATTAGGGAGTGACAGAGAGCACTGTAACACATGCATTAAGCTGGAGGAACTCAGTAATCAGGTAGCATCTATGGAAGTGAATAAACAGTTGGCCTTTTGGGCCGAAATCCTTCATCAGGACTGGGGGGGAGGAAGGCAAAGTGAGGTGGTGGCGAAAAGGGAAGGAGTACAAGACAGAAGATGATAGGTGAAGCCAGGTGGGTGGGGAGGTGAAAGGTAGTACAAGTAAAAGCTGGAGAAGAAGGAATCTGATAGGAGAAGTCAGTGTACCATGGGAGAAAGGGAAGGAGGATTGGCAATATTGAACTCCTTGCAGCACTCCATCAACGCCTGAAATGTGCCATCTTCTCCCAAACTGGGCATCTCTCTCTTTCCCCTTCCAGCAAGCAAGGCGACCAGAGCTGAGTGAAATGATTTGCACTTCTACGTGCAGGCACCTCCTTTGAATGACAGAAGCAGAGTTTGACAACTAAAAAAACTGAAACCCAGCAAAGCAGAAACTAAAATAATGGTGGGTAGCCTCGGAGCAGTCATGATTGCCAGAGCGTGTGATAATGATAAAGAGAAATTTGTCTGAGTTCAGCAATGCAATCCAGGGCATATTTTCAAGTGATATCCAATTTACACCCCCATTCCTCATCCAAACCTCCCAGGACAATGTGCAATTCTGGGAAATTCTTGCTGTTAATGTCCATGTTACTCCAACTGAAAAAAATCTTAATGTGAGTTTCATCTTAAACTCCACTATATTATCTGACACTTCACAGCGACTCCCATTACTCGAAGACCAATAAGGGAAAATTGGACAGATACTCTGTTGGGAATTTGTCATTCTCACAGTGAAGACTCAGCTTCATTGGAACAAAGTAGAGAAAAAGGAATTTATGCCCATGCCTCCTTCTGGTGTGTAGCAATTGCTCAGATGAGAGAGGATTTGAAAATCTGAATAAGCAGTCCATATATTAAAAGCACCAATTCCATTTAATGTTCTGACATTATGTAATGCACAAAGAATGATAATGTTATATAATCAGTGGATTGCAAGGGCATAATCTTGCACAGTTTTAAGGGCACGTTATCCAGCATTATTAATGAAAAATGCCACATGGTGTCAAAAAAAATCCCTAGGGTAAAATTTGTGGCCCTGTCATCATTTATTTTGTTTTGTGGGCCGACATTTATTGATGCTATATTACCGGAGGCAGTCTGATCTTTTTCAGTCTATGCTACAAATATTTGCTGACCTGAGTTGGCAGGACAGTACTGACTACATAACATTCTCTTTTCCTAACATCTTTACCGTAATTTGATAATTAGACATCTTAACTGTAAAATGCTGTTTGCGGTCTTGCCTTCATTTTGACATGAATGACGTTTTTGAAAGGTTAATGCTAGGAAGGATCAAAACTAGAAGAGAGCAGACAGAATAAATTCTAGACATAAAGTGTTGCAAAGAGATTTCTCATTATTGGTAATTATCAGGATTTTCTGGTAATAACTTCCAGATGTCCCAGGATTACAACTAAACTGTGTAAAGAATGAGTTTGACTCATTCAAAAAAGAATTTTACACACACGAAAATTAAGATATGTTTTGTTCAGAAAAGCTTCAACTCAACCACTACAATCAGGATTAAATGCTGTTTAGTCACTTTGGAAGATTTATAAAAGGTACTGCTTATCATTTAAGGTTAATTTCAGTGTATTCAGGATAAACCTCTAAATGAAAATTTGGATTTAAAAATAAAATCTGAAAACTTTGAGACATTTAAAGATATTTGACATGACAATATGAACATTCTAGAAGGCTGAGAAATAGCCCTTTCCATGAAATCAAGCCTAAATATATAGAATTGCTAGATGAATTGTAACACAGATATGGGACTTATTCATAAACATTTTCAAGAAGTGGCCATGCTCTTCTGATGTTTTCTACACTCTTGATCATGTCTGATATCCTAACTTTCTGATCCTGATATGCTAGGTTACAGCAAAGGGATCTGAGCCTGAAACATGCTAGTTTTTCCAGTTCCAATTAGCTAATCATCATGTATGGTCTTCTAAAGTAATTCCAGTTGTTTTTCAAAGACATATTTTCTTAGAAAATGAAGTTTGCACCCTGGTGATATGCTGAACATTGGCTGCATAAGTACTTTTGCTTACGTGGATCCCCTGTTGGAACTGTGAAAATAGACAAAAATGTGTTAAAAATCCTTTGCAATTTGCACATGGAAAATTAGACAGGACACACCTACTTCCCATATGCAGGTGTTTGAAAAGTTCACAAAAGCCACATCATCGCTATACTATTCATTCAGAGATGGGTCGGACCTTAAAGAAATATTCAGCCACATCATTGCTATTCTATTCATTCAGAGATGGGTCGGACCTTAAAGAAATATTCATCATGGTAGCTACAGACAAATGCAGAAAAGTGATTTGCTTATGATACCTTCCTGGATGTAGTATGAACAATTCCACTGTAAGGTGCTGCATTAACAAGGGATCACAAACTGCAGTATGCACCTATTTTTTAATAGCCTATGAACAGTGAGTGGCAGCCATTGAAAGCTGAGGCAGGCAGCTGCTATGCTCACACATCAATGTCACATTACATTCCTGTCTCTTTGCTGATCTAAGAAAATCTTTCTCCTGTTTTTGTGAGTGATCAGTGTTAGAATGCACCAATCTATACCAGCAATGGAGGAAAGAAAAACATGTGACTTAAGATGTCATCAGGTCTGATGCACAAGATAAATTATCATTGAAGTGTCTGGGCCAATTCCCCACTGAGTACAATTACCCACAGAAGTGATCGCTAGTATCATCTAATCTAAATAAAAGGGCCTCTATGCATGATTTGCATCTAAAAGTATGTGATAATGAATCCAATATCTTGGCTGTTATTCCCCTTCCTCAGACAGCCTTGTTATAAAACATACAATCAGATAGTCAGGATGCACAACCACTCCTCCCTCCCCATCATCCTCGACACAGGTGCCCCCCAGGCCTGTGTGCTGTACACTCTGCTCCCACAGGACTGCACAGCCAAACACTTGAGAAATTGCATCATCAAGTTCACTGATGACACGACAGTGGTAGGGCTGATTACCAATGATGATGAGGCAGCCTACAGAGAGGCGGTGGAAGAGCTTGAGGCTGGCGCCATGAAAATAACCACATCCTTAATGTCAACAAGGCAAAGGAGATGGTTATCGACTTCAGGAGAACTCGCAACACCCACACTCGTCTTTAGACTACATCGATGGCACAGCAGTGGAAACTGCAAGCAGTTTCAAACTCCCGGGAGTGCAAATCATTCATAACCTCTCATTGTCCCAGAGCACATCCTACACAGACAAGAAAGCTCACTGATGCCTCTACTTTCTGAGAAGGTTGAAGGGAGCTGGACATTGTTCATCCATACTGCTGTTGTTCTACACACGTGCAGTAGAGTGCATCCGATAAGTTGCATCACAGTTTGGTGTGGAAACTGCACTGTGGCAGCCAGGAAGACTCTAAAATGGATAATCAAAAATGCCTAACGCATCACCAGCAATAGCCACCCCACCATCAAGGACATATACATAGAAAGGTGCCGGAAAAGGCCCAGTAACATCATGAATAATCCCACTCACCGTGCTCATGGACTGTTTGTCCAATTCTCATCAGGGAGGAGATTACGTAGCATCCACACCAGGACTACCAGATTCAAAAACAGTTACTTTCCCCAAGCAGTAAGGGTGATCAACACCTCCACCCACTAACACTAGCACGACTTTATTATTTCCTATCAATCATTTCAAGTACAACCTAGCGTCACTTTACAGACATACAATCAATCTATGTATATAATCTTTTTTTGTGTATGTATTTATATTTGTTGTGGTTTTTAAAAGAAATATTATTATGTTCTTTATCTGTTGTGATTTTTTTTGTGCTTTATTGGATCTGGAGCAATAGCTATTTTGGCCTCCTCTACACTTATGTACAAGAAGTTTCTTAATAAAAATCTTGTACTGTATTTCGTTATACCTCTTAATGTTCCCAAATAATTCTCATGGTAAATAAGCATATGATTGAAAAGTACCAGCTAAGCATGATAAAAAAACACACTTGCAACTGCAAGCTGGCCTAGGCTGAATCCTTCCATAAAACTGGGGCCATCCTTCCAGTTCATGTTCCCACCTAAGTAACCCTGATTCAGACCCTATCAGTTTCCTAAATGTTCTTTCATAATAAATCCAGTTATCAGGTTCCAGAGAATGCTCCTCAGCCATAAGGTTACCTTTTCTGTCATGGTTCTGCATCACAAGCAGGATTACATTATTACATTTGTAAAGGATTACACACTTATAACCCCGACACTCCAGTGGTGAAATTATTATCCTTGAGATTCCTACCATGTACAAATTCAAAATGCTGCATTTCCATTCCTTCTACAGCCTCTATAATTCCATATTCCCACATCTGAATGATCTTATCCAGCTCTAATTCTTCCTTTTCCATGCCAGATTATAGCATGGTCTTGATTTCATAACACATCACCACAGAAGGTCAATCTTTGTTATCCCAGAATTCCCTCCATGTGGCTTTGTTACTTGCTTGCTTCTTTTCAAAGCTTCTTCAAAGCCTTTTCTTGAGTGATGTCATCATACTTCATCAATTCTAAACTGTGTTTCCTCTTCTGTACATCCAGCTTTCTATCTTTATAATTCTCTGAAGCATTTCTTTCTCCTTATCAATGGTGTATTCTATTCCTTTTCATAATTTATTTCTGAAAATGTCATATTTTAAGTAACATAAACTTAGTTTAGTTCAATTTGATATGGATGTACATTTAAAAAGAAGTTTATTATAATTTTTGGAATGTGATATATAAATTTGAGTTATAAGTATGTACAGTATATTCTCTAATTCTTGTAAAAACAAATTGGATGCACTGAAATGCTGCATTAAAATATTTAGCTGCTTTTTTCAGCTTCTTTAAGGTTTTTAAAGTAAGAGTAATTTCCTTACCCCACACACACACACACACACACACACACACACACACACACACACACACACACACACACACACACACACACACACACACACACACACACACAATATCGGTAATGCCATATATTACATTGATTTGTATGAACAATAAATGAAGAGGCAATGCACACTGTTGTGGCATCTGAGGATTAGTATTTGCAGCTTAATGTAGAGTTGGCTGGCGACAATAATTTTACATGCCCTCAGTGTGTGTGTGTGTGTATATATATATATATATATATATATAATTGAAGAAAATTGTTAGGGTCTATCAAATACTCATTCTTAGATTTGAAGTTTTGCAGCAGTGAGCCTTTCTTTCAGAGCAAAATGGTCCCATAGGGAGTAGATCGCATTTAGTCACTGAAGGTGTCATCTTTAACTTTGAATCCTTTGGGGCAGATGAGCTTAGGCGTGTTTGCTGAAAATGCTTTGGAATTATTTTCACACACGCCCTATGTCTGTGGCTGCTGTTCCATTTTCAACACCACAGTATTATCCATCATAGCTAATTGGGATATATCAGCTCTACTGATTACTTTATTCCATGGGCTTCCCAGTGGCCTGTGATCTGACTCTGCAGTAAAATCTTTCAAGCCCACCAAAGTGAAAAATCAGGATTCCCTCTTTCCTTAAACGAAACAAGTTTATGTTCCGCAGTATCTACCTAATTACAATGAATATGAACTGTGGCTATGAATGAACAAACATCCAATTAAACAGTTAAAATGCTTATTTCCTTTCTGAAGCCTGACACTGTACACACAGCTGTTTAACCTATCAGCTTGCTTTGAGAAACCATGGGGATTTTGGACTGAAAGCATGGGGCCTAACTGGCTGTATTTTTGCTGTGTTTAATCGAAGTAGCCATATAACTGACACATTTCACACCTCAATTAAGGAGGAATTACGTAACTTCAAAACTATTTTTTAGAAGGTGTTACCCATTTATATCTAATGACATATCAGTGATGACATTTTTCCACTCAGGCGTGGAAAAAGTATACGTCTGTGGTTTAACTTTGTTATAGAAATGAAACCACTTCCTCTTCTTTGCTCTGAAAATTTACACATTTGTGTTGGCGAAGCTCATACTGATGTCTGATGGCTCATTCTTTCAAAAAAAGCGGAGGCTTACTTGTCGAAAGCAAACATATTCTACCACCTCCTTGTCTGGGAGTTTGCTATTTTGGAAGTTCAATATTTTGGAAAAAAATCTTGGCCTAGAAATTGCTCTGTTCCAGTGTTTTGGTTAACAAAAGTAGTTGAAATTTTGATTGGAGAAAAGAAGGAAGCATTTGTCAGGTAAAGGAAACTGTTTTCAAGTGAATCCTTTCAGGTGTATGGAAGATATAGGAGATTTCTTAAGAAAAGAGATAGGAGGACAGAAATGGGAAGTAAAAGGACTGTGGGTAACTGTTGTGTATTTAATATTTCAGTAACCTCAGCATAATTTTGTAAGTGTAGTGTTTGCTTAAGCATACTTTGTTGTTTACATAATGCACTGCAGGTCATCTGTAAATGTATGTAAATAGTATACATCATCACGCCATTTGCATCTCACTTACAAGTAGCAACTTAGGCTACGTCCACACTATACCGGATAAATCTGTAACCGAAGCTTTTTCTCTTCGTTTTTACCCTCCTGCCACACCAAAATGGCGTTTTCGTCCCCCGAAACCAGAACTTTTCATAAACACTCTCTAGTGTGTGTAATTTTGAAAATGCTTCCTGGGCAGATCAGTGTGGACGGGGTAACCGGAGAAATCCGAAAACGCTGTCAGATGGCAGCACACCATTTCATTTTTTTCTTGAACGCAACCTAACAATTTCAGAACAGACGGCAATGAGACTGAAGCCAGAAGAGTTAGAAATGTACTCACCAAATACTTTGACCCATAACTTATGAATAAATAAGTATACTCACTTTGCCCTGTTTTCTGTCCTTGCTTGTATGAAGGTGGTTTACCTATTTAAGCAAGTACTTCTCTAAAAATAGATGTTTAACAGCCTAATGTAACATTGTATGGAAATACAAGATAACACTGATGCAGAAATGTTTTATACATTTAACAAGGTGCTTTATTAATGCAACAGAGTTTGTCAGTTTTTCAATGTTCATCGTGGGCCAGGTCATACTGTCTGTGAACTCCCTGTAGTTACCTCCATACAATCCAGCATTTGTTTTTTTTTACTTTTAAGTCCTCCTGTGCGAGAGCCAACAGCTGCCCGTCATTTAAGTTTTTCTAGTCTGTAACTGAACAAACACAGTGAGATTTGACACCAAAAATATTGCTTGTTTTCGGTAGATGTGTCCTGCGCATGCACAGTAGGAAGAGATTCGCTGAGATATCCATTTCAATGTGGACAGAGATATTTTTAAAAATGCGTAGTGTGGACGCCTATCGTTTTTATGTGAAACCGGTGTTTTCAAAATTATCCAGTCTAATGTGGACGTAGCCTAAGGTTAGACTCACATTCTAGACTCTCCATGTTTTCCTTTCAATTAGTTTTATGGCTTGGAGTTACAAAACATAACAGTGGCAATGAGGAAGCTTTAAACGAACCCAAGATCACTACCTACCTGTTGAAGAAGATTGACTGAAAATTGCCACTTCAATGATGGGCTTATTAATGCACTGGGGGAATTGTTTAGTTTGTGGAATCTTAAAAGAAATATTCAAAAATGGCTTGTAACTGAAGCACAATTTATATTTAAAAGAACAGTTGAAAGAGCTATATCAATGAAAACAGAAGACAGAAACACAATTGAGTTGTAACCAGAAATGAAAGTGAGCATGAACAAAATTGTAACCTCTAAACAGAAACAAGCCTGAGCAAACAAATTGTGTTACCTTTGAGGCAGCGGCTCACATAGACTAGACCAATGCAGGTTCAAAGGTAAAACATGCAGAAAATGCATGTAAGACACATACTTAGGCATGTTGGACAGACAAAAATAAATGTACTGTAAAAGGAAGTGAAAAGGATAAAAAAAAATCAAATGGCACATTCAATAAGAGCACTGATCTGCCTGCCGTTGATGAAAAATCCAATAATGATGACACAGGACTGGGTAACCTTGAGATTTACGCTGTGAAAACTAACAAGCAGCAAGCCATATGGCTTACACCAGAAGTGAATGGCAGATTAATTATAATGGAATTTGATATTGGCTTGACTGCTTCAATCATTCTCCAAAATGAGTTTGAATGGCATTTTGAAGATATTGAAATATTTGTAGATATTCAACTAAGAACTTATAGAGGAGAAATATAACTCCTGTGGGAATAACATTTATACTGCTAACAACAAGCCACAATAGGGTTGTATGAGGTAAAAACAGGAGGGCAGGCATTGTGGGGACATGATTGGCTGAGACAACTGGAACTTGATTGGAGATCTATCCAGTTGCACACCACATTCCATGAAAAGAGTCCTCTGAAAGCAAACTAAGAAAGGTACTGGATGATGCCACAACTATCTTCTTGCTATACACTATGAATTGTTGGTGCCAACCTATGTGCCTCTGGTTGGAAAGCATAAGAAGGACCATGCTGTTCAGAGGAATCATTAAAGTAATGAAAGCGGTGGTCTGACTACAACTGTTTTTGTAGGCAATCTATCTGATATATTAATCAGGCAAATACTTGCGAAATGTGGCTTGGTTTAAAGCTGGAAGAGAGTTCAATGAACTTCACAAAAGTTACAAGCACTTGATTTTTGTGAGCATAAAGAACCAGAAATCTACTCTGCATGCATTAAGAACTTCATCTGGGAGTCAAAATGCTGCTTTAAAAATAAGTGCAAAGACCAATGCCCATATGGATGAATAAAAGGTCAAAAAAAGGTGTCACTGGAGATATAAAAACAGAGGATTCATCAGATGATGTTGTAGATGAGGAAACCAAAAGGTGCGACAGATAAAGGGAGCAATAGAAGAATTAATAAGAGAATACTTTAATGAACTAAATACACCTTCCCAAGATCAAGATGTACACCCTAGAAAGAAGAAAAACAAAGCAAAAAGGAGGATGACATAAGAAATGGAAGAGGTTACATGAAACCCAATTTCTCAAATAATTAGCAAATTTAGAGGTACTCGCACAAAACTAGAAGAAAAAGGTAGGCGAGAAAAAGGAAGACAAAGAAACATAGAACATAGAAAACCTACAGCACAATACAGGCCCTTCGGCCCACAAAGCTGTGCCGAACTTGTCCTTACCTTAGAGATACCTAGGGTTACCCATAGCCCTCTATTTTTCTAAGCTCCATGTATCCATCCAGGAGTCTCTTAAAAGATCCTATCATTTCTGCCTCCGCCACTGCTGTTGGCAGCCCATTTCATGCATTCGCCACTCTCTGCGTAAAAATCTTACCCCTGACATCTCCTCTGTACCTACTTCCAAGCACCTTAAAACTATGCCCTCTCATGCTGGCCATTTCAGCCCTGGGAAAAAGCCTCTGACTATCCACACAATCAATGCCTGTCATTATTTTGTACACCTCTATCTGGTCACCTCTCATCCTCTGTCACTCCGAGGAGAAAAGGCCAAGTTCAGTCAACCTGTTCTTATAAGGCATGCTCCCCAATCCAGGCAACATCCTTGTAAATCTCCTCTGCACCCTTTCTATGGTTTCCACATCCTTCCTATAGTGAGGCAACCAATACTTAGCACAGTACTTCAAGTGGGGTCTGACCAGCGTCCTATATAGCTGCAACATTATCTCTCAGCTCTTAAACTCAATCCCACGGTTGATGAAGGCCAATGCACCGTATGCCTTCTTAACCACAGAGTCAAACTGCGCAGCAGCTTTAAGTGTCCTATGGACTTGGACCCTAAGATCCCTCTGATCCTCCATACTGCCAGGAATGGAGTTGAAAAGAAGAGAAGAGATAGAGAGATCAGCCGAGAAAAGTAGAAGAAAAATCTCCAGAGCTGTCAGAATCATTTCCTGTGGTCTCAGAGTCAACTCCTACCACCACCACAGTATATACAGTATGTAAGTTGAGATGCATTCTATATTACATTGGAGTTAATAGATAAGCAGGGAGGAGTATTTAATATTTGAGTAATATTGTAATAACGTTGTTTGATTCAACTTTTTTTGTTGTTTACATAATGCATTGTGGGTCATTTGTAAAAGTATGTAAGTGTTATACGTCAGCACGGCACCATGTGATACATGGGCATCTTGCTTAAAAGTAAAAATGAATTTAGACTCACATTTTTTCCTTCAAATTAGTTTTATGATTTGGAGTTACAAAACATAGCATTAATAACATTAAAGAGAATTCCAAAAGCCTTTATAAATATATTAGAAGCAAGAGGTATCGTGGAAAGAAGTTCTTTTGTGGACCAGAAAGGAAGCCTTTGTGTGGAGCCAGGGAAATGTGTGGTCTCCCGAATGAATACATTGTGTCATTATTCATTATGGTGAAGATTGAGAAGGATGGAGAGCTAGGAGAGGGACGTGATGATATCCTGGAATATGTGTGTTTTAGGAAAGTGGAAGTGATATGGGTGCATATTGAGATGGCCACATCCCCAGGACCTGAAGAAATCTATCCAGAGCATAAGTGGAGTAAGGGAGGAGATTAATGGAGTCTTATAAAAAGTTTTTCATCAGCTTTAGCCATAAGTGAGGTACTTGGAGGATAGCGAATATTGTTTTCATATTTAAGAAGTGAAGTAGGGAAGCAAAGTGAGGTAGAAGCAAGCAGAGAAATTACAGGTGGAAGCTCTTGGCAAAAATTCCTAAGATCTATGATCAATTGGAAAGGCAGAGTCTGATTAGGGAGAGTCAGGTTTTGCACAGGGGACACCTAGTCTCACAAATCAGACTGAGTTCTTCTGAGGAGGAAAAGTGAAGTCTGGTGGTAGGCATGGACTTTAGTTAGAACACATTGATTCTAAGATATTTTGGAAAACTAGATTCAAAGCCAGAAATGTTGCTGATGACATGAAAATTGGTAAAGTTGTAGATAGCAAAGATGGTTGCCTAAGGATACAGAGTGTCATAGGTAAGCTAGAAAGTTGGATGGAGCAGTGGTAGTGTGAGGGAATGCACCTTGGGTCATCTAATACTAGCTAGTCATATAAAGTAAATGGCGGGAACTTCAGAAGTTTTCATGCACAATGTGACTTTTGGGGTGCAAATTCATAGGTCCCTGAAGATGCTGACACAGGTAGCATAAGGCATACTGAAGGAGGCATTTAGCTTATTTGATTTTCACAGGAAGGGATACTGAGTTTAAGAATTATGGCATCATGTCATATTTGTTCGGTCTCATTTGGAATTTCGTATTCAGTTCTTATCACCGCATTATAGAAAGGATGATGTTGGTTTGGAAAGGGTACAGAAGAAATTTACCAGAATATTGCTTCGTGTAGAGGGTTTTAGTTACGATGAGTGATTGGATAGACTGAATTGCTCTCACATGAGTGCAAAAAGCTGAGGGCTCTCTTCAGCAATGATCATCTATGCTTTGTCTGCCAGAACAAGCTGGATCTCCCAGTGACCACCCATTTTAATTCCACTTCCCATCCGATATGTCTATCCATGGCCTCCTGTACTGTCATGATGAGGCCACACTCAGGTTGGAGGAACAACAGCTTATATTCTGTCTGGGTAGCCTCCAATCTGATGGCATGAAGATCGATTATCCAAACTTCTGGTAATGCCCCCCCCCCCCCCCACCTCTCCTTCACCATTCCCCATCCCCTTTTCCATCTCTCACCTTATCTCCTTGCATGCCTATCTCCTTCCTCTTGTGCTCCTCCCCCCTTTTCTTTCTTCCATGGCTTTCTGTTCTCTCCTATCAGACTCCCCTTCTCCAGCCCTATATCTATTTCACCAATCAACTTCCCAGCTTTTCACTTCATCCCTCCCCCTCCTGGTTTTGCCTATTACCTTGTTTTTCTCTCTCCCCCTCCCCCACCTTTTAAATCTACTACCCATCCTTTTTCCTGCCAAAGGGTCTCGGCCCAAAGTGTTGACTGTACTTTTTTCCACAGATGCTGCCTGGTCTGCTGAGTTCTTCCAGCATAATGTGTGTGTTACTTGGATTTCCAGGATCTGCAGATTATCTCTTGTTTGTGATTTGAGGACTGTCCTTAGAGAGGCTTGTTAAATTTTGAGGGGCATGGATAGGGTAGGTAGTCACAATATTTTTCGAAGGGTTCTTATTCTAAAACTATAGGACATGGAGTTAAGGTGAACAGGAAAATATTTCAGGGGCATCTGAGGAACATGATTTTTGCTTAAAGGGTGGTGTGTATATGGAACAAGCTGCCAAAGGAGATAGTAGAGGCATGATAGTAGAACATCACAAATGCAGGAAAATGGAATTGCATAGCTAGGATTCTTAGTATGGATGAGTTGGGCAAGTGGACATTTTTCCATCCACTACAACCCTGTAACTCTGACTATTTTGCCATTGAAACTATGTGTCATCTTAGCAGTATGAAAACGGTAAAAAGGACAAGAAATTTAAACTGATAATCATATAATAGTGTGTTGGATTTCATAGTGTAGCGCAATCTTAAAACTGACACTGTTGGTTTCAGCTTGGTATTTTTTATTACTGAGTTACAAATTTACAGAGCTGTTAATATAACACATTGGATAAAAATAATAATGTAACAATAAATTCCAGATGCTTGAAATCTGAAATAAAAATGTGAAATTGGAAACACGCAGCAGGTCAGGCAACATCTTTAGAAAGAGAAATTGTTAAGAATTAATGTTTCAGTTTAGTGAACCCTTGACAGAACTGTACAACCTTTGTAGACAGCCCGTACAAGTGGAATCTCTGAATGTCTGACATTTGGGAAAGCCTGTAATGTAGGTTTGCGCTCCTTTCCTGCACCTGTGAGTGGAAGGAGATGTAGATTAAATCTCCTTGCCTTGAGCAAGAGATTGGGTGACCTTCCTAGTACAGTAATGAGCTGACAGAGATCATTAGCAGCAGCATCTTAAACAATCCTGAGGCCAGGAAACTGATGGCGACTCTGTCTTTCATGGGCAAACAGTTTAAGCATAAATGTGAAGTTATATTTGAAGTATGAGGTCACATGAGTTGTATGAGCAAGGATGAAAAATGTTTGCCAGATGATTTGTGTACAAATCTGAGGTCTGCATTGAAATACACACTCTGCTCTGCCTGGCTAATTAATTCTCCATAGTCTTATCAACTCCTCTTTCCTAACTACTTTTACAAATTCCTTTAGAGGTTACAATTGATTCTCATCAATTTTCCACAAACTGGATCTACCAGCATTTAGATAGACTGAATCTTATTTGGAGATGTCAGCATGGCTTTGTGCATGGAAAGGTGCATTTGATGAACTTTTTAGAGGAAGGTGATGGAAGGGAAGTGGAATTAGCCAGCCTTTGACAAGGTCTAGCATGGTAGGCTTGTCTGGAAGGTTAGATAATGTTAGGTGGATTCAAAATTGGCCCAGAGGTAGGAAGCAGAGGTTGGTGGATGAATGTTGTTTATCAGAATGGAGGTGGTGTATCACAGAGTCAGTTGTTTATGTAAAAGATAGGATTGAACGTATAAGGTTTGATCATTAAGTTTGTGGGTGATATGAAATCAGGAGGTAGAAAGTGAAGAAGGTTATCAAAAGTTACATGGGGATATTGATCAGTTTGTGAAGTGGGCTGAGGAGTGGCAAATGGACCTCAATCCAGATAACTTCAAAGGTTCATTTATTATCAAAGTACACAACCTGAAATTGTTCTTCTCCAGGTAGCCATAAAACCAAGAAAGAAAAGAACTTCCTTTCTTGCAGAATAATCAACCCCTAAATCAGACAAAAACAAATCAGACACAAAATGAGAATGATCGGGTGAAAAACACAGAATATAAAGAACTATAAGATGGAAAAAAAGTCTATAGTCCAAGTCTGTATCCAAAATGCGGAAAACTTGGGTACCATTCTCTGGGCACAGCAGCCTGCCTTTCTCTCTCTGGTAGCAGAGTGATCCCCCAGCAATCAAAAGGCAGGCAGCCTGCGCTCACTTTCCGCATTCACCTCGATGCTTCAATTTTCCATGTCAGTTTAATTGGTGAAATGGAGTCAAACATTTCACCACAGACTTCTTGCCACGAATTTCATGCACGCTGGCTCTGCCTCCCGGAATCCTCTCGGAGACTGCAGAGTGCCGAAACACACAAATGCTCTCCCAACTTCAAATCACAGGCTCCAGCAGTTCCAGAATCACATTCTAGACAAAAGGCAACTGTAAAAGACATAAAGGAAGTGAAATATATGGTTTTATGATCTATCCAGAAGATGCGGACCAAAGGAGTGTTGAATGCAGACGCTATCTTGACCGGAATATGTGTGAGTTAATGCATTTTGAAAATCAAACCAGCATTGGATTTATGCTGTGAAGGGTAGGGCACCAAGGAGAGTATTAGAATGGGGGGCCTATGAGTACGAGTGTACAGTTTGTTGAAGGATTGTCACAGGTAGACAGGCTGGTGAAAAAGGCATGTAGTATGCTGGCCTTCATCAGTCAGAGCACTGAGAATAGGAGTTGGGACATTATATTGCAGTTGAGTAGGTCATTGATGAAGTGGCATTTGGAGTACTGTGTACTGCCCTGTTACTGGAGAGATGTGGCTGAACTGGAAAGGGTGCCAAAAAGATTTATAAGGACCTTGTCAGGACTAGAGAGGCTGAGGTATAGGGAGAGTTTGGCCAGACTAGTTCTTTATTCATTTGAACATAAGAAAATGAGGGGCAATCTTAGAGAAATGTTTAAAATTATGAGAGGCATAGATAAGATGGATGGGAACAGTCTTTTCCCCAGGGAAAATCTAGGGGGCATAAACTTAGTGTGAGAGGAGAAAGAAAGATTTAGAGGGGACCTGAGGAGTAACTTTTTCATGCAGAGTATGATGAGTATATGGAAGGAGCTGCCAGATGAAGTGGTTGAGATAGGTACAATAGCATTGTTTAAGAAGCACTTTGATATGTGCAGGCTTGGAGCTTAGAGGGGTATAGACCAAATGCAGGAAATTGGAAATAGCTGGTGGGCTCTGTGGTTGACATGGACTCACTGAGTTGAAGGAACTGCATTTGTATTTGTTACTCTATGACTCTAAATTCTGATCCTCACTCCTCTCTGTGTACAAACACTTTTTCTTGCAATTTCCTTGTATCTTTTCCCAAACTTTTAAACCTGTGATCCTGTGAACTATTTGTTTCTGGGTCTAATTTTCCTCTATTTACTCTATCAAGGAATTTATGCCATTTCACATTTCAGCCTTCTTTGTTCCTATAATGTACAGATCTATTTCTTTTAGCACAATGATTTATTGACTGATGACTACGCTTGAACATTGATTGTTGCTTTCTATGAATGTACATAGTTACTGTCCTCCGAGTGTGTGCCTTTATTTATTTGATATGTAGTTGTACAGTCACAACAGTTCCCAAGAGAATAAGCCCTGCATCTCTAGTCTAACATTGGAGATGAAACCCCTTATCTTTGATTATTGTAGTATTGGTTTTTTGTACTTTGTGTGATACCTTCACATACTTCCTCATGTGTGGTGACCTGAACTGCATGTACACTCCAACTGTAGTCTAAATGTGATCTATACAGATTCCCTATAACTTCCCTATTAATGTTAAACACTGTCATCAGATTTCTGAATGGTCCATGAACCCATGAACACCACCTCATTGTTCCTTTGTCTTTGCAATATTTACTCACTTTCTGTCATTTATATTTTTATGCCATTACACTATACTGCTGCATAAAACAATACATTTCACATTAGGTGCCAGCATGATACCAATGAGAATAAATATGATTCTCATTCTGAATCGCTAGATTACAAATGCTTGACTTATAGGCGCACATACATATGAACAAGCTCCTATATTATTATTAAATTCAGAAGTCTGACATATCTACATACTTCGATTGCTATAAGTTGCTCCTCTTTTTCCACTTTTGGTCATTGTTCTTGCTTTGTTCTTATTTTGTGCTTTTGATGCTATTTTGATGCTATGCATTATAATACTGTGGAGGTATAACTTTCAATAAGCTCCAAGACTTTGGTATCAATACCTCCTTGTGCAATTGGATCCTAGATTTCCTCACTTGACCCCAATCAGTTTGGATTGGCAACAACATCTCCTCCGTGTTCTATATCAGTACAAGCGTGTGTTCAAGTTTGCTGATGACACTGCTGTTGTGGGCCGAATCAAATGTGGTAATGAATCAGCAGATAGGAAGGAGATTGAAAATTAGGCTGAGTGGTGTTAAAACAACAACCTCTCACTCAATGTCAGCAAGACCAAGGAAATTATTGTAGACTTTAGTAGAAGGAAGCCAGAGGGCCATGAGCCAGTCTTCTTCAGAGGATCAGAGGTGAAGAGGTTTCGCAATTTTAAATTCCTGGGTTTTACTATTTCAGAGAATCTGTCCTGGACCCAACACTTATGTGCAGGTGCAAAGAAAGCATGGCACTGCCTCTACTGCCTTAGGAGTCTGTGGAGATATGGCATGAGATCTAAAACGTTGATAAACATCTATAGCGTGAAGTGGAGAGTGTATTGACTGGCTGCACGCTGGCCTGCTATGGAAACACCAATGCTTCTGAACAGAAAATCCTACAAAAGTAATGGATTCAGCCCAGTACATTGCGGGTAAAGCCTTTCCAACCATTGAGCACAACTACATGAAAAGCCTTCGTAGAGAAGCAGCATTTATTATCAGAGATCACCAAACACCAGGCCATGCTCTTTCTCACTGCTGCCATCGGGGAGAAGCTGCAAGAGCCTCAGCACTCGCACAGTTACTACCCTAAGAACATGCCTCAGGAACAGTTGCTGCCCTCGAAGCATCGGGCTCTTGAACAGAAGGGGATAACCACACTCACTTGCCCATCTATTGAGATGTTCCCACAGCCAAAGATATCACTTTAAGAAATCTTTATCTTGTTCTTTCATATTCTTTATGGCTATTTCTTTATATTTGCATTTTCACAGTTTGTTGTTTTCTGCATTGTGGTTGATCTTTCATTGATCCTGTTATAGTTACTATTCTATGCCTGCAGGAAAATTAATCTCTAGGTTGTATATTGTGACATATATGTACTTCGATAATAAAATTTACTTTGAACTTTACACTAGAATGGCACCATTGGTCTTTATTCTTTCTGCCAGATTGCATCACTTCTCAATTTTCTGTAGTTGATTTAATTTGCCATTTGTCTGACCATTTAGCTAGCCTAAGTCTTCATGCTGTCTGTTACTATCTTCCCACTGTTTACAACATTTCTAAGCTCTGTCATTCAGAGATTTGGAAATATTTTACCATGAACATACATGTCCATTAATGTACAGAAGATTGCACTGGTCTGAAGACCTACCTCTTGGAAACATTACTATGTCAATGTGAAAGACCATTATTTAGCACCTTATATTTGCAGGAACCCTTTTGCCTCATTGATGATAGCCCTCCACCGTTAGAAGTTCTGCTTTCAATTTTCTCCAATTATAATCTAAACATTATGACTTGAATTACCACTATCAAATCATTCTGTTTTCCTGCAATTGTAATTATTTATTGATAACTCAACAAAAATCATTGATTTATTGGTTTCAAAACTACTGATGTTTAATAATTTGATTCATACTCTAAGATAGAATATTCTAGCTGTTTTGATTAGTAACCATTTTGCTTGTCTTCTAGTCCACTTTACCTTTCAGTGCCTCTATGTAAATACTTTACATCCTACTTACACAGTATCATATTATTCTGTGGCAGAAGTGGAAAACATACTGAATCATTTCATGGTGGTAGCTCATTGTGCACTGCATTTGAAATTCAGTTCCATTGCTGTCAATATGTAAAACCAAAATTTCCACATAATCTTTAAGTTTATTGACCTTCACTGTCTTTACTTGGAGCTATATGCCTTTTGGAGATGGCTGTTTTGCACAAACATGGATCATTTCATTAGTCATTTAACTGACTTTTTATGATGTTATTTATGATAACACACAAAGTATTTTCTGTAATTATAGTAAATTAAGTAAGTTCTCTATTGATTGCATTTCAAAAGCTTCACTGAAAATACAATTTTGCATTATAAAATTGAGTTTTGCTTACCTTTCTGCTCAGCTGCCCTAACATCTCCCTTCACTGGCTGAGATTATTGTTCATGCCATTGTAACTATCAGCTAAGAAATGCACAAGTTTGTTACTATGTGATCAGCCTTCCTTTCTTTTTCCCTTCTTATGGCAAATATCCTAATACCTGTTCATTATTTCTGGAGATTATTCCAAGTTCATTAGCTGAAGTATCACTAATGAATTACTTCATTATTCATGTATGAGTAATTTATGAGCTAGATTCCTTCCAAATTAAAATGACTGGGTGTCACATTTAAGTTTGAATAATCTTGCTTTTGTATCATGATCTGGATAATATTTTTATTTTCAGCATTTGCTTCCAACATTGACCTGTCTTTGTGCAATTATAATTATTTATTTTAAGTTTGATATCATTATATGACGATAAAGACCGTGAATGTCAATGATTTATAAAGCATTAGTGAGAGCAAAATCTTTCAATCTAAATGACACCATTCGTCTTTCTTTTCTGTTACCTCAAATCAGTTAAAGAACTATCTCAGAATTATCTCTGTGACATACTGTACATAGAGCACAGAATATTGAAGAGTATATCACACCCTTTGGCCCATGCTATCTCTGCCAAACAAGACGCCAATTTAAACTAATCCCATTTATCTGTACATGGTTATATCCCATTGTGCACTATTGCATGTGCCACTTATTAGTTGGCAGTGATAAGCTGGGTTATCATCTTTGATATCCATCTACTTAAATTTAAATCTTCTATTTAAATCTTCTTTTCACATTGCTACAGATGTTTTTGGTGGCTTCTGAAGCACGTATAACGTCAAGTGTGAAGTCAATGACTAACCACTTCTCTGCTATGTCCCTCATCTCTAATCACAATCTTCATTAGCCTTTCCCCTTCATCTGGAAATAAAGGTAATATTTTGAAGACTGAGGAATCATGTTCTCTCTCAATGTCCTGGGAAATATCATACGCTTGCCTCCATTATTCTTTTTTGATTAAAATTTTTGATAGAGGACTGTGAGTATTAAAAAAAAAATCTGTGGGGACAGGAGCTCAGTATTATATTGAATTCACACAGGGAGTGTGTTACAACAGATTGATAGGAAATGCAAGATTTCGTCCATCACTCTTCCCAAATTTTACTTTCCTTTTCCCCTTGGTCTCCTGAAGTTGTTTGAAAAATGCTTTCAAGCGTATCCACAGACCTCCTACACCACAAGCATTTTTATGTTGTCCATCTTCATCTACAGACTAATTAACACACTGTGTCATCTGAATTTGTTATTGTGGAACCTAGAGATATGCAGACAGACACTTTTTAACCAATATCACCAAAACAGAGTTCAATGATGGAAATTTTGACTAATTCTTTCACACCCAGCTAGCCTACACAGGCCAGCTATGAATAATGGCTGAGATTATGATTGAACTAAGAAAATAGTGTGTGGGCCAGGATGCTTACTATAAAATTTAAACTGCAATAACAAATAATAGTGAGCATAAAAATAAAAAAAAGTTAAACTAATCTAATGTCACAAATTAACAGATATGATCAAATTACTCTTGGTAATCTTTTACTGAAAGTGCAGTAAAAATGAACTGGCAATGTGAATGGAATTTGGGAAGAATTTCTCAGCTTAGTAGCCTGAATTTTCTCTTTTATTTCAAAGTCAGTTCAAAATATGATTCAGAGACCAAAGATTAGAACACAGAACACAGGTAGGGGAGATGGCAGTGACTACGCTACTCTACAAGTGTTCGAACAGTCAGTAGTGAATACTGGAACGCATATACACAATGCACAGAGAGAAGTAGTGGTAATACAATTACTGTAATAGAGGATCTCAGCTTCTGTAATATTAACTGAGATGGTTTTAGTATGAAAGGTAGAGAGGGAGCTAGAAATTTTAATGTGCACCCAGGGGACAGTCTTCTGAGCCAGTATGTTGACAGTCCTACTTGAGAAGGGGCAGTACTTGACCCAATTTTGGGCAATGTAGCCAGGCAATTGATGAAAGCGTCAGAGAGATAGCATTTCAGAGATAGTCACTATACTCTGTAAGTTTCAGGGTAGTTACAGAAAAAGATAAGAATGGAAATCATCGTCCCATGCTGGGGAAAGACAGATTATAAGACTGAGAGCAGCCATTTCTAGCAGGCTTACAATCAATAAATGGAAAACATTAAAATATGAAATAGTGAAAGTTCCTGTCAAATATAAGGTTGAAAGGAAATGATAACAAGTCCAGGGAATCCTGGGCTCAAGGGTTATTGAGGGTTGGATAAAAGAAACATATGATGAACAGAGAAGCAGATAATGTATGAGAAGTGCTTGATGGCTCTGGGCCTGTAAAGTTTATAAGAATGAGGGGAATCTAAATGAAACCAATCAAATATTGAAAGGGCTAAGTAGAGTGGACATGAAGAGGATATTTTCTATAGTAAAGGAGTCTAGGACTGGAGAACAGAGCCTCAGAATAGAAGGATGCCCCTTTAGAACAGAGATGAGGAGACATTTCTTTAGCCAACGAGGAGAAATTTCTTTGAATCTGGGGAAATCATTGCCAAGTTATTGGGTGTATTTAAAATGGAGGTTAACAGTTTCCTAATCAGTCAGGGCAACAAAGATTACAAGGGGAAGGCAGAAGAAATGGGTTGAGAGAGAGATTCAAGAATCTGTCAACCTCAAACTGAATTAAAAAATCAGCTATGATGGAATGGCAGAGAAGACACGATGGGCAGAATGGCCCAATTTTGCTTTGATATCTTTCTGTCTTATGATAGGTATAGATAACTGAAGACACAAGAGATCACAGATGTTGGAATCTGGAGAAACTTAACAGGTCAAGCAGTATCTGAGGAGTCAAAAGAGTTTACTTTGTGATCAATACCTGAATCTTCCGGAATTCAGGTATCCTAGTTCTGTGCTGCCTGTTCTGATTGCCTATGTGTAGGACATGGTTGATTTTACTAAGACGTAGCCAGTAATATGTTCAAGGTATACTCTATCAGCTCCCTGGCCAATGTTACACAAGCCCCCAAGGCAGACTGGAGTAATGCAAAGCCTTAGTCTGAGGATGGCCTTCATTTTTATGTTTGCTGACTGATGCTCTAGATTTTCCTCTAAAGTTGACTGAGGTATATACTGGTAGGTTTAGGGAGCATTCATCAGTCATCTGGTTCCATGGTGAGATGTTGTATATCGGAACTGTTGATTCTTGAGTCTATTGGTTGATGTCATCCTCTGCTACTGTATCTTATTGTCCAGGTCTGTACTCACATACAGCGTCTCCTTCTCTGTTCTTCTGGCATTCAATCATGAAGAACGCTATCATTTATCAACATGAATGTGAATTTAGAGGAGGTGAAACATTGCAAAACAGAAGACATGTTTAGCAAAAGAGGAAAACACTGTGGTATATTAGAATCTTGATTCAGTAATGAAGGAATGTGAAGGAAGGGTTTAATAAAGTTCCCCAGTAGCATGTTTCCATGTGTGTGACTGATAGCCATTTTAATGCACTAACTCCTCATGTACATTTCTGAAGTGATAAAGTGATGTTGCAACGGTTTGGCAGGTTAGGTCACACTACTGCAGCAATGGCATAAACCAGGGAAACCTATGGACATCCATGGAGAGCTTAATGCTGACAAACCCCATGGGACTTTCATGCAATGAGATTTCTACTCTTAAGGACCTCTGCTAAAGCTTCCACTTAGTGAGGTGACAATGCAAATGTGTTTAAACATTTTAAAAGACAACTCTTATCAGTTTTTTTATTCAGTTCCATTGGAATGTCATAATATTGTAAGTGTTGAAGGCTAATTCAAGGTTCAGGATCATTGTGTTGTGAGCCAAAGCCTGAGCCAAAATATCCAATCCTTACTTTTCACTACTCTCTTTTTTTCTTTCTTCCAATTATTACAATCTGTTAAAATGAATTTCTCTTAAAATAGATTGTTTATAACTGATCTGTATCCAAAATATTAGTTTAATTTTAATTCTGCTCCTTGGCACTGGTGTTTCAGGCAGGGTTTATATTACAAAGGATGTCAAAGTGTCACAATTCAAAGTCAAGATAATTTAAATTGTTTTTACAAATTTGGCATATAGTATTATTTACATGTATGTTTCAAAATACCTTCCAGAGATCATTGTTAAAAAGATTCAAGCTTGAACTATGAAAATTTCAGAGATTCTTTATGGACATTTTCACAAAGCAATATCTGTTTTGTCTACAAATAATATATTTCCATCTTAAACAGAAACTGATTTATTAAGGTTTGGATAAAATGCAGGGTGATGTTATGATTTATTAATGGGTCTAAGTTTAAGATCAGATAGTAAAAGGATCTTAAAAAGACTTGAGCAAGTATAGAAGTAGAAAAATGAGGTATATTGTTATTTGGAAAACAGTTTTCTTCTTAACAAATGTTTGAAATTAATTGAATTATTTGTTACATATATTTAAATGAAAAATGACTTTCCTACAGTATTATTTTAAAGGCTCTTATCTCCTCATATTTCTTGTATGGTACAATTTGGGTTTCATCTTTCACTCAGACAACACAGCAGTGGCAGTTTCATAGATATTACTGTCATTGTCACTATGAAGTCAATGTAGCAGAAGATAAGGCATGACAGATGTTGGACCTTCATTGGATTATAGCCAGTTCAGCTGAACCAAGCTAACCTTCACATCCATGCTAGTTCATCTGTTTTTTTGCCACTATCTTGAACCCTGTAAATGATTAATTACATTGACTGTTTGATATTTACATAGACAGAGCTCTTTAAATAATTAAATTGATTTGATAGGAGTCCATTAAGTATAGTAAACGAGTGCTTCAGTATGATATATAAGCCTACTAAAACAAATATTTTTTAAAAATGTATACTGCTTGAGAAGCATTTTCTATTTGTTTTCAGATCCTCAAAATAATTACAAGGAATCCTGTTTCTTGCTTTCATTCTGTTGGGACAAAAATATAATGCAGCATATCTGTATCTTCTTTCTCTCTGAAATGTGTACGGTGGTGCAGCTGGCAGTAGTCTTAATCTAAATATAGTTAATTTTTTTTACTTAATGTTGCACATTTCTTTATTGGTAATATCATAATATTCCTCTCAAAAAGAAATATAAGAGATATATTTCAAAATCATTGTGCACAGTCTTTAGGTCAATGTTAAATGAGGTCCAGTATGTTCTGGAAGCTAAATACAAGGATCACTGTTTATCAGGAGCATGCAGATTGCTGGTCAATAAAAGGCTAAAATCCATTACCTTTGGTTTCATTCATCCTTGGCTATCCTGCCAGTTTTATAACATTAACAAAACTGATAATAGTGTCATTAACCGAATAGAGTAAACAATTAATACCAGGAGTCTACAGAAGATCTGCAAATATTAAGAGGAAAATATAGGTGGAGAACTATAAGAACCGTATGTCGAAAGCCATTTCTCAACCTCATATGCTATGTATATCATGTCTCAAATTACTTTTTTCAACACTTCTTCCATGGGTGAGGGATAATGTTTGTGGTGGAATATTACATAGATATTGGATACAAGGTATAACACTTCGAAAACTCAGGAGTGAGTTTCAATGTTGCTATGGTGGGAGAGGTGAAATCAAGAAGCCTGTTTCTGGACATAGATTATGACTGAAATGGGATAACACGGAGTAAGTAAAATATGCAGTGTTGCTCTACACATGTAATAGCTCAATGTAACCTGTGAAGTGGGATTAAGGAAATGTGCTGAGAATTAAATATATATGTCTCATTGACTTTGATTTTAATTTTGATGTGTTTCAGGATTCAGATGTTGAAAACAGGGAAGAAGTTAAGAAAAGTTGTGAAAAGTTAACCCTGATATAATGGTACAATTTTTCCTGTCCACTTTACAATCAGAGACTGAATTCTCTATGGCAGGGGTCCCCAACCTGGGGTCCATGGACCCCTTGGTTAATGTTAGGGATCAATGGTATAATAAAAGTTAGAAACATAGAAACATAGAAAACATACAGCACAATACAGGCCCTTCGGCCCACAAAGCTGTGACAAACATATCCCTACCTTAGAACTACCTAGGCTTTACCCATAGCCCTTTATATTTTAAGCTCCATGTACCCATCCAGGAGTCTCTTAAAAGACCCTATTGTATCTGCTTCCACCACCGACGCCAGCAGCCCATTCCACGCACTCACCACTCTCTGCGTCAAAAACGTACCCCTGAAATCTCCTCTGCACCTACTTCCAAGCACCTTAAAGCTGTGCCCTCTCGTGCTAGCCATTTCAGCCCTGGGGAAAAGCCTCTGACTATCCACACGATCAATGCCTCTCATCATCTTATACACCTCTATCAGGTCACCTCTCATCCTCTGTCACTCCAAACAGAAAAGGTCGAGTTTACTCAACCTATTCACGTAAGGCATGCTCCCCAATCCAGGCAACATGCTTGTAAATCTCCTCTGCATCTTTTCTATGGTTTCCTCATCCTTTCTATAGTGAGGCAAACAGAATTGAGCACAGTACTCCAAGTGGGGTCTGACCAGGGTCTTATATAACTGCAACATTACCTCTCGGCTCTTGAACTCAATCCCACAACCGATGAAGGCCAATGCACTGTATGCCTTCTTAACCACAGAGTCTACCTGCGCAGCTGCTTTGATTGTCCTGTGGATTCAGACCCCAAGATCCCTCTAATCCTCCACACTGCCAAGAGTCTTACCATTAATACTATATTCTGCAATCATATTTGACCTACCAAAATGAACCACCTCACATTTATCTGGGTTGAACTCCATCTGCCATTTTGCAGCCCAGTTTTGCATCCTATCAATGCCCCGTTGCAACCTCTGACAGCCCTCCACACCATCCACAACACCCCCAACCTTTAAATCATCAGCAAATTTACTAACCCATCCCCTCCACTTCCTCATCCAGGTTATTTATAATAATCATAAAGTGTAGGGGTCCCAGAACAGATCCCTGAGGCGCACCACTGGTCACCGGCCTCCATGCAGAATATGTCCTGTCTACAACCACTCTTTGCCTTCTGTGGGCAAGCCAGTTCTGGATCCACAAAGCAATGTCCATTTGAATCCCATGCCTCCTTACTTTCTTGACTAGCTTACCATCATATTTCATCTTCTACCTCCTTCCCTTCTTAAAAAGTGGAGTGACATTTGCCATTTTTCAGTCTTCCAGAACCATTCCAGAATCTAGTGATACTAGAAGGATCATTACTAATGGCTCCATAATCTCTTCAGCTACCTTGTTCAGAAACCTGGGGTATAGCCTATCAGGTCCAGATGACTTATCTACCTTCAGATCCTTTCAGTTTCCCAAGCACCTTCTCCTTAGTAGTAGCAGCTACACTCACTTCTACCCCCGACACTCTCAAATTTCTGGCCTACTGCTCAACACAGATGCCTTGTGCAGGAAGGCACAGAGTCGACTGTACTTCCTCAGAAGGTTGGCGTCATTCAATGTCTGTAGTGAGATGCTGAAGATGTTCTATAGGTCAGTTGTGGAGAGCGCCCTCTTCTTCGTGGTGGCATGTTGGGGAGGAAGCATTAAGAAGAGGGACGCCTCACGTCTTAATAAGCTGGTAAGGAAGGCGGGCTCTGTCGTGGGCAAAGTACTGGAGAGTTTAACATCGGTAGCTGAGCGAAGGGCGCTGAGTAGGCTACGGTCAATTATGGAAAACTCTGAACATCCTCTACATAGCACCATCCAGAGACAGAGAAGCAGGTTCAGCGGCAGGTTACTATCGATGCAATGCTCCTCAGACAGGATGAAGAGGTCAATACTCCCCAATGCCATTAGGCTTTACAATTCAACCGCCAGGACTTAAGAACTTTTTAAAAGCTATTATTAATGCTTTTTGAGATAAAAAAGTTGAATTTCCCCATGGGGATGAATAAAGTATCTATCTATCTATCTATCTATCTATCAACTGGATCCTCAACTTCCTAACCGGAAGACCACAATTTGTGTGGATTAGTGATAATATCTCTTCGCTGATGATCAGAGGTGTGTGCTTAGCCCACTGCTCTACTCTCTCAATAGCCATGACTGTGTGGCTAGGCATAGCTCAAACACCATCTATAAATTTGCTGATGATACAACCATTGTTGGTAGAATCTCAGATGGTGATGAGAGGGCGTACAGGAGCGAGGTATACCAACTAGTGGAATGGTGTCACAGCAACAACCTTGCACACAGTGTCAGAAAAAAAACCGAAAGAACTGATTGTGGACTTCAGGAAGGGTATGATAAAGGAACACATTCCAATCCGTATAGAGGGATCAGAAGCGGAGAGAGTGAGCATTTTCAAGTTCCTGGTGTCAAGATCTCTGAGGATCTAACCTGGTTGCAACATATCGATGCAGCTACAAAGAAGGTAAGACAGTGACTATACTTCACTAGGAGTTTGAAGAGATTTGGTATGTCAACAAAAACACTCAAAAACTTCTATAGATATACCATGGAGAACATTCTGACAGGCTGCATCACTGTCAGGTATGGGGAGGGGGGGGTGTGGGGGGATTGGGGCTACTGCATAGGACTGAAAAAAGCTGCAGAGGGGTGTAAATTTAGTCAGCTCCATCTTGGGTACTAGCCTACAAATTACCCAGGACACCTTTAAGGAGCGGTGTCTCAGAAAGGCAGCATCCATTATTAAGGACCCCCAGCACCCAGGGCATGTCCTTTTCTCACTGTTACCATCAGGTAGGAGGTACAGAAGCTTGAAGGTACACACTCAGCGATTCAGGAACAGTTTCTTCCCCTCTGCCATCCGATTCCTAAATGGACATTGAACCCATGAAACTTACTCACTTTTTCAATATAATTTCTGCTTTTGCATGAGTTTTAACCTCCAATATACATATAACATAATTTATTTATTAATTTATTATCTTTTTCTTCTTCTTCTATATTACGTATTGCATTGAACTGCTGCTGCTAAGTTAACCAATTTCACGACACATGTCGGTAATAATAAACCTGATTCTGATGTCTTCCACAGTGAAGACTGACACAAAATACTTATTAAGTTCACCTGCCATTTGTTTGTCCCCCATTACTCCGTAGTGTACCTCTCCAGTGGATTTTTCCAGCAGTCCCATCTCCACGCTTACCTTTCTTTTAATCGTTATGCATATGTATCAGAAAAAAAACTTTTGGTATCCTCTTTCATATTATTAGCTGCTTACCTTCATACTTCATCTCTTCTCCCCTTATGGCTTCTGTTAGTTTTTTAAAGCCTCCCAGTCTTCTAACTTCCCACTAATTTTCAGTATATTATATGCCCTCTCTTTTTCTTTTATGCTGTCTTTGACTTCTCTTGTCAGCCATGGTTGCCTCATACTTCATCTTTTGAATGTACCTATCTTGCCCCTTCCGAATTGTCTCCAGAAACTCCAGACATTGCTGCTCTACCATTATCCCTATTTGTGTCCCCTTTCAATCAACTTTGGCCAGCTCCTCTGTTATGCCTCTGTAATTCCCTTTACTCCACTGTAATCCAGATATATCTGACTTTATCTTCTCGGTCTCAAACTGCAGGATGGATTCTGCCATATTATGAACACCGCCTCCTAAGAATTCCTTTACCTTAAGCTTCCTAATTAAATCTGGTTCATTTCACAACTTCCAGTCCAGAATTGTGTTTCCCCTAGTGGGATCAACTAAAAGCTGTTCTAACAATAATATTATAGGCACTCTACAAATGGCCTCTCAATGGATCCACCACCAACTAGATTTTGCCAGTCTACTCATATATTGAAATCCCCATGACTATTGTAAGATTGCCCTTTGTACATGCCTTTTCTACCTCCTGTGTAATTTGTATTCCATATACTGGCTATTGTTCAGAGACCAATATAATTTCCATCAAGTCATTTGACCCTTGTAGTCTCTTAACTCCACCCACAATGGTTCTACATCTTCCGGTCATATGTCGCATCTTTCTAAGGATTTCATTTCATTTTTTATCAGCAGAGCCATCCCAACCCCTCTGCCTACCTGCCTGTCCTTTTGATATAATATGCATTGTTGGATGTTGAACTAAGATCTTCTTTTAGCCACAACCCAGTGATGTCCACAACATCGTACTTGCTAATCTCTAATTGTGCTGCAAGATTGTCTACCTTATTCTGTATATGGCTTGGATTCGAATATAACATCAATGTCCTGTATTATTCACCTTTTTCAATTTTACACCCATGTTAAACTTCTCCTCACCCCACAGACTGCAATTTAGCCTTATCATCTGCCTGGCCTTCCTCACAGTTTCACTACACACTGCATCTACTTGTATACCAACGGACCCATCCTCAGCCCTGTCACTCCTGTTCTCACAACCATGACAGATAAGTTTAAACCCTACCCAACAGCTCTAGCAAAACTGCTTGCAAGGATATTGGTCTCTTTCAGGTTCAGGTACAACCTGCTCTTTTTATATTGGTCATATGTACCTTCCCTGGAGAGATTCCAATGATCCAGAAATCTGAAACCCGGCTCCCTCCACCAGTTTCTCAGCCCCTCATTCATCTATACTGGCATCCTATTCCTACCTTGACTACCACGTGGCTCTGAAAGTAATCCAGAGATTACTACCTTCGAGGTCCTGTTCTTCAACCTCTTCCCTAACTCCCTATTACTCACTGCACAGGACCTCTTCCCCTTTCTACCAATGTAATTGGTGCCAATGTGCACCATGACCTCTGGCTGTTCACCCTCCCTCTTGAGAATATTCTCTAGTTATTCTGAGATATCCTTGATTCTAACACCTGGCAGGCAACACACCATCCTGGAATCTCATTCGCGGTCACAGAAACTCCTGTCCATCCCCATAACTAATGAGCCTCTTGTCACTATTGCTCAATCTGACTTTACTCTTTCCTGCTGAGCCTCAGAGCTGGCCACAGTGCCACTGGCTGCTGCTGTATCCTGATAGGCCAACCCCACCGTCCCCCACCCCCAAAGGGTATATTTTGCTGAGAGAAATGGCCACAGGGGAAGCCTCCAGCTCTAGTTCTTTGACCTTGTCAGTCAGGAGCTGAAGTTCGATGTATTTCCTGGAGATGTAGTCACCAGGGAACCATAAGGTACCCCATAATCCCACATTTTACAGGAGGAGCATACCAATGCTTTAACTGCCTTCATGCCCACACTTGTTAACCCTTTGAGTCTAACTTCTTAAGATTAAGATTGACAACCAACTAAATGATTCCAAATGACTCAGCACTTCTAGCCTCTTCCTGTTCTTGACCACCCTAACTCTGGGCCACTCACTCAATGGCCGCTCTGCTTATATCTCGCTTCTTTCTATTGGCTCTTGCTAAGTTGCTAATAACCCAAGAAATCTCCCTCTCCACAGCCAAGTCCTGACAGGTCCCGGTCACTTTTTAAACCTGACGGGTTAAGTCCACAAGGAATTGTCTCCAGCCCATTCAAGATTTGTTGCTCCGCAGACAAGTCATGACAGGCTGCAGTTGCATTTAAACCTGGCGTGACTGGCGTGGTCTCAGTTTGCTGTTTCTGTACTGTATTTCTCTATGCCCCGATGATACTAAAATTATCAGCAGCCTGACCTTGAGGTGTAATTCCCAGCCTGCATTTCTACCCATCTTGCTAGTTCTCTGGAAGTGAGGACTAAGCCAAAGACCAGTCCCGTGTCTCACAATTCTAAGCTTGGAAATTTTGAGAACATTGATCAATGTGAACAAGGAAAACAAACTTCAGCCTTGGTTAATTTGTTGTAACAAAGCCAATAAAAGGAAGGATTTTCTTTATTATCACACAACACTAAAGACTTGTTGCAGCAACTTATTGTGATTCACAAGCAAGGCATGAATTTGAAGAGAATTAATATTAAGCTGATATGAGCTTAGAAGATGGTTGTGAAGAAATACTGGCAAAAGCTAGTGGCTTTTTAAAAAATCAATACAAAGATTTGTTATTGACCTTAATATTATTGCTAACTCTCTAAGTGTGCAAGGCAGAAGTCTCCTGCTTATTGATTACTTTTGGTCTGAATCATCTTTGTGCAAACATTGGAAATTATAATATTATGAATGCCGTAATCCACATTCTTCTGATGTAAAAACACTTTTCCTCAATTTGAGCTACCACTTTCAAAGCATGAAGTGAGGAAGGCTGCATGCCAATGAGCAAGGAGGAAATCATGCAAGAAAATATAACTGTATCTATGACGTGATAAGTGCAATCATACACTCTTCATTTATAGATACTATAGCAGTGTAAGTCTGTTCACACTATACCCTTGTTGAGGCAGGAGTTAGTTAACGTATGCCCTGAACACCTGCCTCTCATGCATAAACGGAAATTCAGTTAAGCATTTGCTCAGTGAATTTGGCCATCATATAACTGCCTGCATCTCACACAATTAGGGAACTGTGAAATTAAGTCTTTGGAATGTTCCTTCTGTTCTTGCTGTCAATGTATGTAGAATATGCTAGATGCTAGCAAAACTATATATATATATATATATATATATATCTACATTGACTATTTGACCATTAATGTGGGAAAGGCATATTAGCTATCCAACAGGATAGCCTTTGGAGAGAGGTTTCATAGGGTTGGAGGATAGCCAATGTTCTGCTGTTTAAGAAAGGCTCTAAACATAAACTAGGAAATTATAGGCCAGTGAGTCTGACATCAGTTATGAGAAAATTATTGGAAGGGAATCTAAGAGACTGGATATATAAATATTTGGATAGATGTGGACTGATTAAGGAGAGTCAGTGTGGCTATCCGTGTGGTAAGTCATGTCTAACCAATCTTAAAGAGCTTTTTGAGGAAGTTGCCAGGAAAGTGGATGAAGGAAAGGCAGTGGATGTTGTCTACATGGTCTTTAGTGAGGCATTTGACAAGTTCCTATGTGAGGGTTTGGTCAAGAAGGTTCAGTCCCTTGGCGTTCAAGATGAGGTGGTAAATTGGATTAAACATTGGCTTTGTGGGAGAAGCCAGAGAGTGGTAGTAGATAGCTGCCTCTCTGACTGGAGGCCTGTGAGTAGTGGAGAGCCGCAGGGATTGGTGCTGGTTCTGTTGCTGTTTATCATCTATATCAGCAATCTGGATAATAATGTGGTTAAGTGGATCAGCAAATTTGTGGATGCCACCATCATTGGGGTGTATTTTTAGCAAGGAAGACTATCCTGGCTTGCAGAGGGATCAGGATCAGCTGGAAAAATGTGCTGAAAAATGGCAGATGGAATTTAATGCAGGCAAGTGCAAGGGGTAGGACCAACCAGGGTAGGTCTTACACAGTGAACGGTAGGCCACTGAGGAGTATGGTAGAACAAAGGAATCTGGGAATACAGGTCCATAATTTATTGAAAGTAGTATCACTGCTAGATGAGGTTGTAAAGAAAGCTTTAGGCACATTGGCCTTCAAAAATCAAAGTACTGAGTATAGGAGATAGGATGTTATGTGAAGTTGCATAATTCACTGGTGAGGCCTAATTTGGAGTATTGAGTACAGGAAAGATGTAACTAAGTTAAAAGAGAACACAGAAAATTTACAAGGATGTTGCCACGTCTGGAAGACCTGAGTAATAAGGAAAGACTAAATAGGTTAAGACTTCATTCCTTTGAATGTAGAAGATTGACAAGATAGAGATATACAAAGGTAAATGCAAACAGGCTTTTTCCACTGAGGTTGCATGGGACTACAACCAGAGGTAATGGGTTAAGGGTGAAAGGGGAAAAGTTTAAGGAGAACATGAAGGCAAACTTCTTCACTCAGAGGGTACTGAGAGTGTGGACTGAGTTGCCAGCACAAATGGTGCATGCTCAATTTCAACATTAATGAGAAATTTGTTTAGGTTCATGGATAGTGGAAGTGTGGTCCCTGTGCAGGTTGATGGCAGTTTAAATGGTTTGGCATGGACCAGATGGGCTGAAGGGCCTGTTTCTGTGCTGTACTTTTCTATGAATCTAAAGAAGGAATCCATGTATCACAAACTTATTCCCTTTGATTATTTGAACATGCTGTTTATAAACCAATAAGCAGTAGTTAGTCTTGACAAAATATATTACAACAAATACTTTTTCCTATTTTGCATGACAAAGACCTAATAATTTTACAAGCTGATTTTTGCTTAAAAATCATTTGAATTTGTAAGATCATAAACATGACTGAAACTTGGGGATCAAGTGCTGAGCTTAATTTTCCTGTTGCTACTTGTTCCATTGTCCTAAAAAGTCCCTCTTTTGATATCTAACTCAGAATGAATCTTGTATTTCTCATTCTAATTTTTAAAATATATTCTTAGTTGGAATTTTCCAAATCTCTTTCAAAATATCAATGCATATTCTATATTGTATATAATCATGTTTTCCTGAAGCATGTTGTGTTGTGGGCTGCACTTTTTAACCCCACATCAATCAGTCCAGATGATGTCTAATGTATGTTCAAAGATGAAGTGAAGTGAATGACAATTGTTTTTAATTTTTCAGACAGGCTGAGAGTTTCAAAATGAAGGCATGAGAATGACACATTTCTGTGACACATGCGCATTATGTTGCTATATTTTCCATCTGTGGTGACCTGATGCATGTTCACATGGTTACTCAACATGAAAAAAAAGAGCAAACCACTTACCAAAGTGAGGATATTAGTATACATCCTTAATGCTCATTTTGAGTATGGCTTACCAGTGAAGTGCCAGATGTGGTCATTTGATATGTGGTCTTTTTAACAAGGTTTCCCCGTTTAACAGTTTCCATTGCATAGTTCTAAAGATATCAGTACTTCATTCTGTGATCTTTTTTTTTAATTCATTCATTTTGTTTAGGAACAGGCATTGGTGACAAGGCCAGCAACTTTACCCAGGCCGAATTGTCTCTGAGAAGGTAGATGGGCCGCCTTCCTCTGCTGTGGGTTTTCTCCTCTGGTGAAGTCACACTTACAGTGATCGGTGACATATTTCCAATCGGGATAGTGTGCGATTTTGAGGCAAACCTGCTGTTTGTAGAATAGCCATGTGCCTGAAGACCTTGTGAGTCTTTGTGATAAGGTCATAGCTTTGGGGAGAGCAGTCAGAGATGGGCCACTGAGGAGCCACCACACACCAGGGGAAGGCAAATTAAATCTTTTGTGTGGTGGATGATTGCCAATCATTTGGTCCCCTTTGTCTTGGATAGTGTTGTTGCAAATGTGTTCATCATACTCTTGATTTATCCCCTCTAGATGGTGAAGGATCTCCGAGAAGCAGAACAGCTGACCTGCTGCATTTATTTGTCTAGTCCAGCTGAGTTGCCAGTCAATGGAGATGGATGATTGGGAATCAACAATGAAATGCCTTTGAATGCAAGTGTAGGTGTTTCAAATTCCCTTGTCGGAGATTGTCTAGCATTTTGTGGTATAATGTGACATTCCACTTATCTCATGCCTGAATATTGTCCAAGTCTTGCTACTATAGGTTGGGATGGGCTGTTTCACTTGCTGAAGCGTTCGTTGTGAATGGAACTGAACATTTTGCAATCATCAGCAAGTATCCCTACTTCTGATCTTAAAAATGGAAAAAAGGTCTATGCTGACCAAGATTATCATCTAAGATAGAACAATTTGCCCGCATTTGGCCTATATCTCTTTAAACCTTTCCTATTCAAAGGTTCAATGTACATTTATTATCAAAGTATATATACATTATACAACCTTGAGATTTGTCTTCTATCAGACAGGCACAAAACAAAGAAACCCAAAAGAACACATATAAAAAAAGACCTGCCTAAGTACCTTCCTTTGTATGAGGATTGGAGGATTATCAATCACTTTGGAATTTGCAAGGTAGCTTCCTCACTTCCCATTGACTGCAGCTTTGCTAGGATGCCATTTGCCTTGATGCCAGAGACAGAAACTGTTTCTGCCATCAGGTTCTGTGGAATCTGGTACTTTGGTTCAAGTCTGAACCAAGGCCGCCTTGAGTTCTGGATCTAACTGATTCTAGTGAAATGCAGCATCAAGGAGCAGCTTTTTTGAGAGTATGTGGTACTTAATGGTACTGTTAATGTCTCCTTTTACTTTGCTGATGGTTGGGAGCAACATCAACAGAATACTCTGCTGTTCTTTGCCTACAACACCTTGACAATATCTCCCAAATAAGAGTGACCTCTGCTGCCAGGAAGAACAGGAATTCTGGGACATGGAACACCATCACCTACAGATTCCTCTCCAAGTTACACAGCATTGTGACCTGGAACTATATTTCTCTCCTGGGTCTAAAACAATTTACACTATAACAAATGAGAGTGCACTCAGCAGAAACATTGCAGCTTTTCAAAATAGAGTATAAGTGCTGGCCTTGCTATGCAAATAGATAAACTAAAATAATTTACTGGCACATTCAGCTCAGCATAGCATAAAAGGTATAGCAGTATTTCAGAAGTGAAGAAAGAGATGTTGGTCAGAAAGAATTACAGTCTACAAATCAAAGGATTCTTATGAATCTAGGACCATGGAGGTAGACAAACCATTTTCTTTGTTCTTGTCATGTGCTTGAAGGAGGACTAGATGGTCATTTTGTGAGACTGTCTTTGCAGTTCCGTGCTCCTTACCCATTTTGTGGATTCTCACAATCAGAATCAGGTTTATTATCAGCGGCATGTGTCGTGAAATGTGTTCAATACAACACATAATACAGAAGAATAAACAAGTAAATAAATAATTAAATAAATCATTTACATTATATGCATCTTGATTAGACTAAAAATTGTGCCAAAATAGAAATAACATATACTTAAAAAGTGAGGCAGTGTTCATGGGTTCAATGTCCATTTAGGAATCGGATGGCAGAGGGGAAGAAGCTGTTCCTGAATTGCTGAGTTTGTGCCTTTAGGCTTTTCTACCTCCTATCTGATGGTAACAATGAGTGCTGAGGGTCCTTAATAATGGATGCTGACTTTCTGAGACACCACTCCCTAAAGATGGTCCTGGGCACTTTGTAGGCTAGTACCAAGATGGTACTAACTAAATTTACGACCCTCTGTAGCTTCTTTCGGTCCTGTGCAGTTGCGCCCCTCCCATACGAGACAGTAGTGCAGCCTGTCAGAATGCTCTCCACAGTACATCTACAGAAGTTTTTGAGTGTTTTTGTTGTTATAATACCAAATCGCTTCAAACTCCTAATGAAGTATAGTCAGTGTCTTGCCTTCTTTATATCTCCATCAATATTTTGGGACCAGGTTAGGTCCTTAGAAATCTTGACACTCAGGAACTTGAAATTGCTCACTCTCTCTACTTCTGATCCCTCTATCAGGATTGGTATGTGTTCCTTCATCTTACCCTTCCTGAAGTCCACAATCAGCTCTTTTGTCTTACTGATGTTGAGTGCAAGGTTGTTGCTGCAACACCACTCCACTAGTGGGTATATCTCACTCCTGTACACCCTCTCGTCTCCATCTGAGATTCTACCAACAATGGTTAGATAGATAGATAGATAGATAGATAGATACTTTATTCATCCCCATGGGGAAATTCAACTTTTTTCCAATGTCCCATACACTTGTTGTAGCAAAACTAATTACATACAATACTTAACTCAGTAAAAAATATGATATGCATCTAAATCACTATCTCAAAAAGCATTAATAATAGCTTTTAAAAAGTTCTTAAGTCCTGGCGGTTGAATTGTAAAGCCTAATGGCATTGGGGAGTATTGACCTCTTCATCCTGTCTGAGGAGCATTGCATCGATAGTAACCTGTCGCTGAAACTGCTTCTCTGTCTCTGGATGGTGCTATGTAGAAGATGTTCAGAGTTTTCCATAATTGACCGTAGCCTACTCAGCGCCCTTCGCTCAGCTACCGATGTTAAATTCTCCAGTACTTTGCCCACGACAGAGCCCACCTTCCTTACCAGCTTAATATTATTAAGACTGGAGCTATGCTTAGCCACATAGTCATAGGTACAGAGAGAACAGAGCAGTGGGCTAAGCACACATCCCTGAGGTGCACCAGTGTTGATCATCAGCCAGAAGGAGATATTATCACCAATCTACACAGATTGTGGTCTTCTGGTTAGGAATTCAAGACTCCAATTGCAGAGGGATGTACAGAGGCCCAGGTTCTGTAACTTATCAATCGGGATTGTAGGAATGATGGTGTTAAATGCTGACCTATAGTTGATGAACAGCATCCTGACATAGGTGTTTGCATCATCCAGGAGTGATCTAAGGCCATAGCAAGAATCTGAACTGAATTGAATGTCGACACGAGGAGCTTCAGCTAATGACTTGCTAAACCTGATACCATTCTCAGATGATTAGCAATTTATTATGTAAAGTGACAGACTTGCCAGAGAAGCAATTTGTAATCTCATTAGACCCAGTGTCTGGGTCACCTAGTTCATCTGGTTTGAAAAACTCAGAGTTGAAAGGAACAAAGGCCTAAGGCTGGAGGGGAGGGGGGGAGGGGAGGGGGAGGGGGAGGGGGGGGGGGACAGCACAGAACAATACTAATTGTAGCCCTGGACCAGAGCCAGTAAGAAGCTGACTCAGGTAGGTCAGGTGATTTTGAGCCTATAGGATGGAGATCTATCAGTTGAACTTATGAGGAACATTACAAGAAAATGGAGTTTCAAATATATAACAGCAATAACTCTCCAGATCACCCAGAAACCAGACATTTTGGATGAGGAGGACCCCATGGACACGTGGAGATTGGGGCCACGAGGAACGCCTAGCCAGCGTAGACTCCTCTCCCAGGTGATACCTTCTCTCTTCATTGACTCTTCATGGAGGGTTGGAAATCCTAGTGGGTGTGCACATAGGTAGTTAGTTTGAGATCCCACGTGCTCTTTAGTTGTTACAATGAAGATTACTTGTCTATAAATATGGATTCTCTCTGTGTCTCCAATCATTATTTGTGGGGTGTTCAGGAAAAATATTGTCAGGCCAAAGGGTCTTGGCCCGAAACGTCGACAGTGCTTCTTCCTATAGATGCTGCCTGGCCTGCTGCGTTCCACCAGCATTTTGTGTGTGTTGTTTGAATTTCCAGCATCTGCAGATTTCCTCGTGTTTGTTCCATTCTAAAAAAGGATGTCATTCCAACATTCACAAAAGGATACAAAAATAGTTTTGTGAGATTGAGGATTTTGGCTCAGTAATAGATGAAATACAAATCTATGCTGATCCAATAGACTCTAAATATTTCTATGTTGCTCTAAAATCTTTTTACCTTTACTAAATGAGATGGGCTGACACTCATCACTGAAACAAAGCAGATCTTTGAAGGAAGGGATGAGCTTTTCATCTTTGTCCAAAATAGGCTATCTACAATTAGTGATGAAGCAGAATTCTCCACATCAAAGGTCAAAACCAGATTCCAGACACAAAGCTTCTATCCCAGACCAACCTCCCCATCATTTACACATTGTTAAAATAATCACAGATCAGGTGGGCAGGGCACATCAGAAGACTGTCTGATAACAGATAACAAGAGCTTAAATGTAGACACATGTCATTGAGAACAATAGGCGTTGACTTGTCTCGTATGGCAAACCTATATAAACTAGTGGAAGGAATTAAAAATGAAGTTCTATTCACATAATGTCAAAGTAAAAGACATTAAAAACCCATAAAAGGAGAAGTCAAAAAGAACATTAAAAAATGAGTTCAGATCTTGGGGCTGGATATCCTGTGAAGAGAGATTCATCTCCTATGTCCCAAGGCCTTTCTACTGTATACAGGGAATGAATCAAGGACCTGATGGAATACTGTTCTCTTCCATGGATAAATGGAGCACTTGATACCCATCCACCATTTTCAGTATGTTCCCTTCACCGCTGGTGCAACATCACTGCAGAGTGAACTAACTGCTAAGTGTACGACTACTACATGCTCAGCCTATTCTGACAGAACCTCCCAACTCGCCAGCCTCCTCAGCTGAGTACTGCAATCAGGTAATAGTTTATTCAAGATGGCACAAGTTCATGCAAACAGGAAACCTGACTGAACAGCATATCGACTGAATGGTAGATTGTACAGAAATGGGGCTATAGGTGAGGGTTTTGCGGGAAGGTCTAAAAATATTAAGGTGAACAATATTTTTCCTGAACACCCCAGAACAAACTGTGATCATGTCTAATGCTAAGTCACAAATAAATCTTCAATGCTATTTCTTGAAATTCTAGATATTCTGCCAGGTTCTTTGTTTAAAATCAACCTGATATTGTGCACTTACCATGTTAAACACAGTGAGAACATTGGCACAATTGTTAAAATAAGAAATAATACATGATAATTCAACTGGTTATGACAATAACATTCCACAAATTATGTTCATTGATGAAAATGAATTAGAATTTAGAAGTGCAGATGTGAGCCAGAGACCACAAATTCCTGGAGACGCTTTAAAAGTTAACTTGAAGCTAAGTTCCGTACTGGAGGGGGCTTGTGGTGGCAAACCCAGTAGAGGTAGTTTACTGATCTTAAATGCTGTCCTCCCTTTAGTCGAATTTTTCCCACATTTACCATCCACATGAACAGTCCTTCCAGGTGAAGCAGTGCACTTCCTGTAATCTTCTTCCTTTTGTCTACTTTTTAGTTCTGATGTGGAGTCTTCAACCTGACACATTGTCTCTGTTTCTCTTCCCACAGATATGACCTAACTTGCTGAGTATTCTCAGAGTTTTTAGCTTTTAGTTTTGATTTCAGTGGCTGCAGTTTTTTTAAATTTGATTTTCACTCTCCTCCCACATTCATTTTGATTGGCTGGCTTGAACACTGTTGTAAAGGAAGCCTGATTCAGAAGCCAAGTCTGAAAGGCCTGCTAAATAGGAATTGGGAGATTCCCCCCATCACTATCCACCCCCTTGGGAGTTTGGAGGGGAGAAGATGAGGTATAGCAGGGGTAGTTAGTATTTGTTAGTTTGCCAAGGTTCAATGGGGTGCAGTCTCACAATTGTCACAAACAGTATCATGTGATAAACCTTGAACAAGCCCCAACCATGGCAGACAATCTTGGCCTAACCAGCCATAAATTTGTTGTATGAAATGAGTATCTGTGAATGTAAAAACATTCCAAAACATATTCAAGAAAAACAAGTTAAAAAATCAGAGTACTAACGTTTCCAATAATGAAACACTTACAATATTGAGAAAACATCAGTCAAATATTTTTCAGTTAACCTAATTAATTATAAAATTATATAAATTATCTTAAACAAGTCTGACTCATATCTGCTCCTCTCCAATTGAAAGAATGAAGTTGCTTCTCCAATGCATCAAAACATGTTAATGCTGTCATGTCTAAACATGACCATTTAAATCTTGAGTACTTTCCATTGATTGGCTGACGAATGTTCCAGCTGCCATCTTAGCCAAACAAGTTGGATCTTCTGAGAAATTAACTGACCATCCATCCTGTTCTGTGGTACTGCAGATAGGCTGAGAAGAGATCTGACAGCTCATTTGAAACTGGCCATCCGTAAGGCTCTAGAGCCCAGCAGCAGAAATGCACAATAGATATATTACTGCTCATTGTATTACACGCGCTACTATTACTATCAACCCACGTTTGATGATGGGTGTAGAAGGGGATGCTGGGAACAGCACCAGGCTTACCTGTGTAAACTGATGAGATGTCAACCTGGTGAAGCTGTAATACAGAATTGCTTGAATACTAAACACCAAAAGCAGCAGGCAATGGGCACTATTATCTAAGGATCAGATTGAAACTCTGTAGCACTACCATATTAATGATGGATTGTGTTAGAACAGTTAATGGAAAGAGGAGTTGCTAAGAATATCTACATGCATAAGACTATTAGAAAGGAACGGAATTAGGCTATTCAGATCATTGAGTCGGCTCTGCTATTCAATCATGTCTGATTCATTCTACCTCTCAATCTCCTTCTCCTGCCTTCTCCTCGTAATCTTTGAGACCCTCACTAATTAAGAACCTATCCAGCGTCCACTTTAAATATACCCGATGACTTGGCCTCCACAGCTGACTGTGGCAAGGAATTCCATAAATTCACCACCCATCCTCAGTGACGGTGGAGCCTGACATGTGAGTGAAATATTTGCAAAAATATTTAGCCATAATTGCTGAACAGATGATCCACCTCGGCTTCCTCCTGAGTACCTCACATTCTTCAACCAATTTAACCATGTGATACTAAGAAACATTGAGTGCACCAATGTAGCAAATTCTGTGTTACCAGCCCTGCAGTAGTACTGACGATCTATACATCAGGAAAAGCTATACCTTTAGCCAAGCTTCCTAGTGAATTTACACTGACATCTACAAAAATTACCCAAGTACTCTTTGTTTCAAAAAGGCGGACTAATTTAATTAGGGAAAAATATTGCCCAAACACAAGAAAATCTGGAGGTGCTGGAAATCCAATGGAACATACACACAAATGCTGGAGGAACTCAGCAGGCCCCACAGCATCCATGGAAAAGAGTAAACAGTCAATGTTTTGGGCCAAGACCCTTCATCAAAAATATTGCCCAACTTGTCTCCTTTCAATTATCAGCAAGATGATAGAAGTTGTCCTGTACAACGTCGTCAAGTTGCACTTATTCACAAATAGCCTCCTCACTGACTCCCAGTTAGGGTTTCACATCATCGTACCCTTGATCCAAACATGGAACATAGCACTGAGTTCCAAAGCAGGTGAGAATGATGGAAATCAAGGCAGTATTTGCTTAAGTATAGCATTATGGAACCCTTGTAATATAGAAGTGAATGCCAATCAAGAGTAAAATGCCCCACTTGTTGGAATTAAACCTGAAACAAAGGAAGATGATGTTGGTTGTTAGGGATTAACCACACCACCCAAGTTACCACTTTAGGAGTTCAACAGGGTAGTGCTTGGTAAACCAATTTTCAGCTGCTTTATTGATGACCTGCCTTCTATCATAAGTTCAAGTTCAAGTATGTTGTCATCTGACTGTACAACCAAATGAAACAACGCTCCCCTGAGCCACAGTGCACCCACAATACATACATCACATACACTGCATAAGACAAAATATTATCAAAAATATGCTAATAAAATATAATTCAAAATGTATGTGAAGTGCAGTGTACAGTTAAACAGTAAACTACTGTAGTGAAGAGACCTCATTAGACTCACAGCCTAGGGAAGAAACTGTTACCCAGTCTAGCAGTCTTTGTCCTAGTGTTCCTGTACCTCCTTCCTGATTGTAGTAGGTGAATGGGATTGTGGGATGGGTGACAGATATTTCTGGCCCTTCATATACAATGCTCCCAGTAAATATCACAAACCAGAAGTACAATTGTTTGCTGATTCTATTTCTGTGCCTGCACATAGCAAGACCAGGAAAACATTTAGTTATGGGCAGAAAAATGGCAAGTAACTTTTGCTCTACAGAAGTACCAGAAAAATGATAATTTCCAACGAGGGAGTCTAATTACTTACTCATGGCGTTCATTGCCATTACCTTTGCTGATCCCCTGCCTTCAATATCCTAGAGTTAACATTCACGAGAAGCTCAACTTTCCACATAAATACCAAGCCACAAAGCTGGTCTGACCCTGTGTCAGGCGACACTGCCAAACACCCAAAGCCTTTCCACGATCTGCAATGCACAACCCAGGAGCATGCTGGGACACTCTCTACTTTCTTGGATGATTGCAGCACCAAACACTCTTCATTGTCAACACTTAACACTACCTTCAAAAAAGCAGCCCTCTTGATTGACACCTCATCAATCACTTTAACATTCATTTCCTCCACCACCAGTGTACTGTGTCTATACAATCAACAAAATATACTGCAGTTCCACACCCTGGCTATTCCGTCAGCATCTTCCAAACCTGCAGCTCCGTTCATCAAGAAGGACAAAGGCAGCAGGTACATAGGAAGGCTACCACATGTGGATTCCCCTCAAAGTCTCCCACCATTCTGATTTAAAACGATACACCGAGCCTTCATCATCACTGCTCTAGATCCAAGAACCCTCTCCACAACAACAAAAAAGGAGTACATTCATGCAAAGAATTGCTGTGGTTGAATAAAGCAACTCAAGCACCAACTTCTGAAGGACAGTTAAGAATGTGTAGAAAAAAAATTGGCCTCACTAGTGACACCTAGATCCTAAAAATAATATCAAAAAACAAATGATTGAAGAAAAAAGGTTGAAGAGGTTGAAGAAAAAAATCAACTAGCAATTCTTTAGTTTCAAAAAGTGCATGAAAAGTGTTTTCAGTGGTTCAAGAACACCAAGCAATCAACATAAACAGATCAAATTTTGAAGATAAATTGGAAGAAAATAGTTATCAGCAACATTAGGTAAGGTTTGGGGATTTACCATAAGTAATGGAACAGTATGATAGTAAAAATTTACAGTATTTGAGTAATTTAGAGTCAGCATTAATCTAAGATATTAAATTGATTTCTTATGTTGGAGGAATTGCTGTAATGTAAATTATGTTTCCTGTTTTTTCCTCAATCTGCTAGTGGTTTCACGGCTAAAACAATTGTCTGAACTCTGTACATTTCTCTTGGGGATCACATTGAAATTTTACATTTTCTAGCACATTACTCCCAGGCACTTGACAAATGTTTCTTTCATTTAAATAATTTTTGAAATAAACTGGTGTTCCTAATGCTACTGGGTTTTACAGCAACCCAAAAGTTTAGTCTTGAGTGAAATATATTGGAAATAAAATAGTTTTCTTGATAATTATGTTGTAATTTTATGATTTTCTTTAATGACAGTTTATTTTTCTCATATTCCAGATGAGACCTCTGGCTAATTTGTGCCTCATCTTTGCCCATGGGAAACTTACAGTGATGATGTGTGAAAAACATAAGTCAAAGAAACACAATTATTTGCATTTCTTTCTGCTTAACTCATTGACACTAAGATTTCAGAATACACTTTAGAATTTTGAGGTTCTTTTGTGGCTCTAATTCAGCTAAATGTACATTGGAGCAAATTTTGCTTTAACCTGCAGATGAAATCATGCAGCAGTTCATTTTCTCATGTTGGCTGTCATGTCTCTGGTGTGTAGTGTGGTGACAGTTTTCATCAATGCGCAATAATTAAATTTATGTCTTGGTTAGGAGACTGCAGAGGCAGGATTCATTTTGCAGCCAGCAAAATGGAAAATTGAACTTTTCTTTGTGTAATATAAAGTACTGAAGTAAGCCTCAGAAATACAGTTAAGCAAGTCCCAGAAATCCACAAAGACTTTGGTTGTTAATGTGGTTTCAGACCGCGCCCTTTTCCTACACTAAATCTTCCTGCATGAGTTATTAATTAACCTCTGTCACAGGATTCTCTGTGAAACCATGCATTCAAAACATATGTTTCCCTTTTCTCATCATAAAGTAATTATTCATTTTATAACCTGTGTTCACAGAAATGCATTGTCAATTTTTTATTTTGCATTTTATTTTGCATTGCCTCTTCTCCAATAGTCTCAAGTAATAATTATATTTGGTAGTTTATTCGCTTCTTAGAGATCAAAAGGGACAAAGCAAAAAGCAGCATTAACCCCAGGGACTTTGACAATTGAAGATGGCCACTGAGCAGTTGTTGTCAAGTTAATAGGCTCAGTGCTGTGAAGTCTGTCTTATGGACAAGCTCTTTGCTTGTTTAGGATATATAATTTGGAATATTTTCTTTTCAACCATGTTGAACATCCAATCTACCAGAATGAAGGTTTGGATACTTTCATATATTAAACTTGCTGATAATGTTCCACAAAGACATTTTATAAAATACATACTCAACCTTGTATGGCTAGAATTCAGATTAGTTGATTAAGATTAGCAACTGAAACCAAACTCAGAATTGGATCTTCTAAGAATGCCTATAAAAAAAGTCAAAGCTGGCAATAGCTTCTCTATCTTTCCAATGATATTATTGCCTCAGGTTTTGATAAAGAAGAATATGGATAAAGAAAATGGATAGATTTGTTGAACGTATTTGGTGTTGAAAAGCATTAAGTTGCAATTGATTAAGTTCGAGTTGACATAGCACTTCTGTTAGGTAACACCATGTAATGTGTGATGCAATGCAATTTATCCTTGGCCCAATATGACAGAATGTTATACAGAGTTCAGCTCCAGTGCAACATGGAAGTAATTAATTTGTATGCCCTCTTAATATAATAATGCTTGAGTTTCATTAATCCAATAACTTTTAGAGAGAAAGCAAGGATGCATCCATTTTCCATTGTTACATTGTAAACCGTCTGCAAGATTAACAGCCTTGGAGTATTGCCTTGTGATTTAGATCATTTAATAGAAAGATCAGATCGCTATACCATATAAGAATATGTGATACACCGACTTCACTGCCAAGCCACAATCCATTTCGCATATATAATGTCATCATTTACCTTGTGCTGATTCCATATAAAAGTTTGATTTGATGCTCCAACATTTTACCAACATAAGTTATCTGTGCTTCCATTTAGATGATGAGTAATGTAACCCATTTAGAATCTCCCAAAGAGAAATCTTTTCTCATAGTATCTCTGGAAACAATTTGTATGTGCTTTCCAAATACACTCAGATGGATCTTGAGCATTTGGTCATGTAAAATGTGTGATAGCTTCATCCATTGGAACTGAAAATATAACTGCTTAGAATCTATATTTCACCCTTTTATTCAGGGTATGAAATCATGGGAGGGCATAGTGCAAATGCCCAGTCAAATCACCTATAAATATTTTGTGAAAGAAGTCAAAATGTGGATAATTTAAAGAAGAATATAAGAAATTTAATAGGTATATAAAGACCAAAAGGGGAACTAGGGAGGAAATAGATCCCCCTAATGTGCTTATCTACAGTATGTGTTAAGCCATAGGAAATGGGAAAGGTCTTAACTGAACATATCTCTTCTATATTTAGACTATAGAAATAGAAGATCTAGGGACAGAATTAGGCCAATTGCCCCATCAAGTCTGCTCTGCCATTTCATTATGACTGATCCACTTTTCCTCTCAACTCCAATCTCTTGCCTTACCACCATATCCCTTCATGCCCTGACCAATCAAGAATCTATCAACCTCTGCTTTAAATATACATAAAGTCTTGGCCTTCACAGCTACCTGTGACAGTGAATTCTACAGATTTACCACTCTCTGGCCAGAGAACCTCCTCCTCATCTTTGCTCTAAAAGGACTCCCCTCTATTCTGAGGCTGTGTCCTCTAGTCTTAGATACACCCACCATAGGAAACATCCCCTCAAAATCCAATCTATCAAGGCACTTCACCATTCGATAAGTTTCAATTAGGTCATCCCTCATTCTACTGAGTTCCACTGAATACAGGCCCAAAGCCATTGTGCTCTTCACATGACAAACCGTTTAATCCTGGAATAATTTTTGTGGACCTCCTTTGAACTCTCTTCAGTTTCAGCACATCTTTTCTCAGAGAAGGGTCTCAAACCTGCTCACAATACTCCAAGTGAGGCCTCACCAGTGCTTTATAAAGTTTCAACATTACATCCTTGCTTTTATATTGTAGTCCTCTTGAAATGAAAGCTAACGTTGCCTTTGCCTTCCTCACCACAGACTCAACCTGCAAATTAACGTTTAGGGAATCCTGCAGAGGTATCCCCAGGTCCCATTGTGTCTCAGATTTTTGTATTTTCTCTCCATTTAGAAAATAGTCAACCATTTTATTTCTTCTACCAAAGTGTATGACCACAGACTTCCCAACACTGTATTCCACCTTTGCCCATTCTCCTAATCTGTGTAAGTCCTTCTGTGGTCTCTCCCTTTCCTCAAAACTACCTACCCCTCCACTTATCTTTGTATAGTCTGCAAACTTTGCAACAAAGCCAACACTTCCGTTATATGAATCATTGACATATCATGTAAAAAGAATCGGTCCCAACATAGACCCTTGTGGAACACTGCTAGTCACTGGCAGTCAAGCGGAAAAGGCTCCCTTTATTCCCACCCTTTACCTCCTGCCAATCAGCCACTGCTTTACTCATGCTAGAATCTTTCCTGGAATACCATGGGCTCATAACTTGTTAAGCAGCCTCATGTGTGGCACCTTGTCAATGGACTTCTGAAAATCCAGGTACACAACATCAATAGATTCTTCTTTTTCTATCTTAAAAAATTCTAATAGATTTGTCAGGCATAATTTTACCCTGAGGAAACCATGCTGACTATGGCCTATTTTATCTTCTGCCTCCAAATACTCCAAAACCACATCCTTAACTTTCGACTCTAACATCTTCCCAACTACTGAGGTCAGACTAATTGGCCTATAACTTTCTTTCTACTGCCTCTCTCTCTTTTTGAAAAGTGGTGTGACATTTGCCATTTTTCAGTCTTACTGAACTATTCCAGAATCCAGTGATTCTTGAAAGATCATTACTAATGCATCCATAATCTCTTCAGCCAACTCTTTCAGAACCCTGGACTGTACACCATCCGGTCCTGGTGACTTATCTACCTTCAGAACTTTCAGTTTCCCAAAAATCTTCTCCCTAGTAATGGTAACTTCACACACTTCATGACCCCTGACACCTGGAACTTTCACTATACTGTTATTGTCTTCCACTGTGAAGACTGATGCAAAATAGTTAACTTTGTCTGCTATTTCATTGTTTCCCCATTTCTACCTCTCCAGCTTAAATTTCCAGTGGTCCAATATCCACTTTTGCCTCTCTTTTACACTTTATGTACCTGAAGAACCATTTGGTATTCACTTTAATATTATTGGCTAGTTCAATTTGTATTCCATCTGTACCTTCTTGATTACTTTTTTAGTTGCCTTCTGTTGGTATCTAATAGTTTCCCACTAATTTTTGTTCTATTATATGCCCTCTCTTTGACTTTTATTCTGGCTTTGACTTCACTTGTTAGCCAAGGTGGTGCCATCTTGCCTTTAGAATACTACTCTCTCTTTGGGATGTGTATATACTGAACCTTCTGAATTGTTTCCAGAAATTTCAAATGTTGCTGATCGGCTGTCATCCCTGTCAGTGTTCTTTTCCGATCAATACTGGCCAACTCCTCTCTCATGCCTCTGTAATTCCTTTTTCACCACTGTAATACTATGGAATTTACATGGAAAGGGTCATGGAACCTATGAATTCAGGGAAGAGAATAATGAGTTTTGGAACATGTTCATATTTCAAAAGAGGAGATGGTGTCATTCTTAAAGTGCATGAAGTTGGATAAATCCTCAGAGCTTGACCAAGCACGTCCTAGGAACTCAAGGAAGATACTGTGTTGAGCCTTCATGCCGTCTATCTTCAATAGTACTTACTGTCTTTAATTTACCAGATGTGCAGCAAGCAATAGGCCTTGGGTATGGTGTATAAAACTTTCCCATGATCCCTAATTCCCTGGTTTATTAGTTGCAGCCTTGATGAGCATGAGTCCCATCAATGATTGCCTGTATTTGTGACAAGACAATGATGGTGGCAAATCTCAGTGTCCAGGATGACACCTGCTCCTCACTGAAATCAAAATAGATGAATGATTTCTTTGTGAATACATTGCATCTCTGATACAGCAGTAAGCAGCAGCTTGGCTGTTATCTGCTATACCCAGATGGGAAGATCAAATGATGAAGAAATTGGGTGTAAATGTGATGCAGGTGCACACCTGGCAAGAGAGCATGGCCAAAAGTTGTCCTATGCAATGGCACATAATTCAGTGATGAAAGCCATGGAAAACCTGAGGCTACATTGTTCATGGGGGAGGTCCAAGTACAACCTAGTGCCTCTGAAGATCCTGTGCAGATGGATGTGACTTAGCCGCCTGCCCTGAATTTCAGGACCAGTCCTGTGTACCCAGTCATTGGCATACTAATGACACTAGTTAAAGACTTGCCAGTGTATCTCAGGAGTAAGAGGTTTCAGAATTAATTACTCTGCAGATTTTAGAGAGTGTTGGAACAGCTTGCTAACAGATATGATAAAATATCCAGTAAAGTCTCTTGGTGTCAACAGACCATCATTTAAATGACAACAAACGCTACAAAATAAGACAATTCTATCACGTTTGCTAAGTGTGTCTGCGGAAAAAGAATCTCAGAGTTGTATGTAGTGACATGTATGTACTCTGATAATAAATTTTACTTTGAACATTAAACTTCATATTTGTTCCATGATTGTTGCAGGTTGTCCTATCAAATTTCTCTTACATCAGAATAGGTTAAAATTGATGCAACATAAATTGTGATCTCATTAGCTTAGAAGCACGAAATGAATTTCTTCCATCAATGTCCCATCTTTTACGTACATTTTTTGAGGGAAAAAATTAAGCTAAAGTTCTGTGTATAGTTCTAGTGACCACACTACTAGAAGGATGTGAGGATAACAAAGGAAATGCAGAGGGCATTGATGAAGATTTTGCAATGAGTTTTATTTATGGGAAAACATTATCTAGACTGTGTTGTTTTCTTTGGAATAAAGGAGAATGAAGGGAAATTTAATTGAGGTGTATCAAATTATGAGTGGCCTAGACAGGATCAACAGTAATGAAATAGTTCCTTGCAGGTAGAGCAGTAACTACGAGCAGTCAAGTTCCTAAATCAGTTATTCTATTAGTGTGTTTTATTTTAACAATGGGGAGTAGATTTAAGTTAATTGGCTGAATAATTAAAGAGAAATTGAGTAAACATTATTTTGCTCAACATTTGTGAGGGTCTGGAACTCGCATCCTGAAAAGATTGTGGAAGTAGAAATGTGTACCTCAGTAAAGATGCACTTGGCTGAAGAACCAAAACTTATGGAGCTAGAGCTGTGAAGGGAGTTCACCTTGGTCCATTTTTAGCCAACATGAATATCATGGATCAAATAGTTTCTTTCTGTGCCAGAAACTTCTATGATGTTGTAAAGCCAGTAATCACATCCTCTTACCACCAAGCAAGTCCTGCATCATTTCCGATCCCCAAAGTTGAAAATCCCAAGCCTCACCCAATAGTGGACAAAAGAAAGACTTTGAATCTAGAAATAATTTCCAGATGTCTGTCTTATGCACTACTGCTGGGCTTCTGGACCAAATGATTAATCTGCTTTTAAAATATTGACCAATGTTCAGCTAAGATAAATTGAAGCACTTCTATATCCAGATTCAGCTAAATTATTCCAGAGGTCCAGTCAACCAATTTGCATTTTGCTTTATTTATCATTTTCCCAGATGTCAGGGTCAATAGAAATGCCAGAATTTATTGCACATCCCTAATTGCTCTTGAAATTGGAGCAGGAATTGGATGACTCCAGTTCAATCAGAAGGCTGACAGGTTGATAAACAGTATATATAGGGAGGTACTGTTTTATACCTGTGCAGGACACAGATAAATGGGTGACTGTCAGGAGGGAGAAAGAGGATAGGCAGCCAGTGAGTTGTACCCCTATGGCCATTCCCAACAACAACAGGTTCACCACTTTGGTGATGACTTAACAGAAGCCCCAGCATCCATGTCTTTGGCACTGAGTCTAGCTCCGTGGCTCAGAAGGAGAGGAAGTGAAGCATTGATAGGGAATTGATAGTTAGAGAAGACAGGAGATTCTGTGGGCATGAAAGCATCGCCCCAATGGTATGCTGCCTCGCAGATGTCATGGTCAGGGACGTCTCAGGTTGGGTCCACAACATTCTAAAGGAGGAGAGTAAGCAGTTGAAAGTCATGGTACATATTAATACCAATCACATAGGTGGAAAAGTGAGCAAGTCCTGAAGAGACAGTATAGGGAGTTGGGTAGAAAGCTGAATAGCATGACTTTTCAGGTGGTAATTTTTGGACTGCAGCCTGTGCTAACTGTCAGTGATGGCAAGAATAGGATAATTTGGCAAATAAATGAGTGGCTGAGGAATTGGTGCAAGGAGCCGGATTTCAGATTTCTGCATCACTGGGATCTCTTCTGGGGAATGTACTGTATGACCTGTACAAAACAAAAGATGCGTTTCACCTGAAGCAAGGTGGGCAAGCTTTCTAGAGATGTTTGGGAGGGTTTAAAGTAATTTGACAGGGGGATGAAAACCAAAGTGATAGAGCTGAGAATGGGGCAACTGGTAAACAAGTAGATGCAGTGTGTAGTGATACTGTGAGGAAGAACAAGCAGATAATGAGGTAAAAATCTGGTCAGTGCGATGAGTTGAAATTAAACATGGGAGCAAAATTGAAAAGGTGATGAATAGAGGACTGCGAGGTGTGATATCTGAATGTGCCTATTATATGGAATAAGATAGATGATGTTGTAGCACAGTTAGGGGTTGGCAGGTATGACTGGAGATAAGCCAAACACCACACATCATCAAAAATACACCATCCCTACTGTGACGTATGGTGGTGGCTGCATAATGCTGTGGGATGCCTCACTGCAGCAGGCCCTGGAAAGTTAGTGAAGGTAGAAGGTAAAATGAATGCAGCTAAATACAGGGAAATCCTGGAGGAAAACCAGATGCAGGCTGCAAGAGAACTGTAACTTGGGAGAAGACTTGTAAGACAATGACCCCAAGCATAAAGCGAAAGCTACACAGGAATGGCTTAAATACAACAAAGTTAAACGTCCTGGAGTGGCCAAGCCAGAGGCCAGACCTCAATCCAATTGAGAGTTTGTGGCTGGATTTGAAAAGGGCTGTTCATTCACGATCCCCATACAATCTGTCAGAGCTTGAGCAGTTTTGTGAAGAAGAATGGGGAAGAAATTGCAGTGTCCAGATGTGCATGACTGACAGTCATTTCCGTACAAAATCAGGGCTGTAATTGCTGCATAAGATGCATTTACTAAATACTAACTTGAAGGGGGTGAGTGATTCTGCAATCAATTATTTTGTGTTTAATAATTGTAATTAATTTAGATCACTTTTTAGAGTTTTGTTTCACTTCGCCAGGAAAGTCTCTTTCTGTGGATCAGTATCAAAAATATCTAAATTAAATCCACTGTGATTCAATGTTGTAAAACAATAAAAGATGTAAACTTCAAAGAGGAGGAGGTGACTACTTCTTCTAGGGACTGTAACTCCCTAAGCCTGGGAAAATCAGGTTGGTGCAGGATCTCAAGCAATAGAATTTTCAGTATGCTTACAAGATGACTTTTAGAGCAGCTTTGTGATTGAACCCTCTAGGGGAAAGACTGTTCTGGACTGGGTGTTGTGTAATGAACCAGATTTGATTAGAAACTTAAGGCAAAAGATCCCTTATGAGGCTGTGATCATAATATGATAGAATGCACCCTGCAGTTTGAGATGGGAGAAGATAGTCAGATGTATCCATATTGTATTGGAATAAAGGAAATTACAGAGGCATGAGAGAGGATCTGGCCAAAGTTGATTGAAAGGGGAAACTAGCGGGAATTATGGCAGAACAGCAATGGTTGGAGTTTCCGGGAGCAATTCAGAAAATGCAGGATAGATACATTCCAAATATGAAGTATTCCAAAGGAAGATGAGGCAACTGTGGTTGACAAAGAAAGTCAAAGACAACATAGAAAGAAAAGAGAGGCCATATAATAGAGCAAAAATTAGTATGAAGTTAGAATACTGGAAGGTTTATAAAAACCTGCAGAAAGCATCGAAAAAGCCATAAGGAGAGAAAAGATGAAATGTGACTGTAAGCTAGCTAATAATATAAAAGGAGATACCAAAAGTTTTTTTTCAGATACTTATGTATAAAGAGTTAAAGAGAAGTAAGAGTGGATATTAGACTTCTGGAAATGTCACTGGAGAGGTATGTACAAATGGTGGACAAAGAAGTGATGGACAAACTTAATTATTTTGTGTCATTTTCCTTTATGGAAGACACTAGCAGTATGCCAGAGATTTGAGTGTCAGGGTGCAGAACTGAGTATAGTTACTATAAGCAAGGAGAAGATGCTTGGGAAACTGAAAGGTCTGAAAGTAGATATGTCAGCTGGACCAGATAGGCTATCCCCCTTGTTTCTGAAAGAGGTAGCTGAAGAGATTGTGCAGGCATTAGTAATGATATTTCAAGTATCACTAGATTCTGGAATGGTTCCAGAGGACTGGAACATGGCAAATGTCACTCTTCAAGAAGGGAAAGAGGCACAAGGAAGGAAATCATAGGCTAGTTAGCCTGAATTCAGTGATTGGGAAGATGGTGGAGTCCGTTATTAAGGATGAGGTTTCAGGGTAAAATAAGCCCAAGTCAGCATTTTCCTGAAGAGGAAATCTTGCCTGACAGATCTGTTGGAATTCTTTGAGGAAGTGGCAAGCAGGATAGAGTCAGTAGATATTGTATATTTGGATTTTCAGAAGGCCTTTGGCAAGGTGCTGCACATGAAGTTGCTTAACAAGATCCCATGGTATCACAGGAAAGATACTAGGTTTGTAGAATGGATAGAAGGTTGGCTGCCTGGCAGGAGGCAAAGAATAGGAATAAAAAGTGCCTTTTATGGTTACCTGAAGGTGACTAGTGGTGTTCTGCAGGAGTTGGTGTTGGGACCACTTCTTTTCATGTTATATGTTAATAACTTGGACGATGGAATTGATGGCTTTGTGGTCAGGTTTGAGGAGATACAAGGACAGATGTAGGAGCAGGTAGTGTTGAAGAAGCACAGAGTTTACAGAAGAACTTGCAAACTAGAGAACATCTGTTGATGCTGGAAATCCAAGCAATACACACAAAATGCTGGAGGAACTCAGCAGGCCAGGAAAGGAGTAACTATGAAAAAGAGTAAACAGCTAATGTTTCAGGTCAAGACCCTTCAGCAGAAGAATTTAGACAGATTGGGAGAATGGGCAAAGAAATGGCAGATGGAATATTGTGTAGGGAAGTGTATGGTCATGCACATTGTTAAAAGGAATAATGACATAGACGTTCTACCAAAGACAAAGAAGATACAAAGGAATATGAGAATCCTTGTGCAGGATTCTTATAGGTTACCTTTCAGGTTCAGCTAGTGGTAAGGAAGGCAAATGTGATGTTAACATTTATTTCAAGAGGACTATTATATACAAGAAAGGATATAATGTTGAGGCTTTATAAGGCATTGGTCAGCCTGTACTGGAATATTGTGAGCGGTGTTGGGACTTACCTAGGAAAAGATGTGTTAGCATTGGAAAGGATCCAGAGGAAGTTCACGAGAATGATTCAGAGAGTGTAAAGATTAATATATGGTGAGCATTTGATGGTTCTGGGCCTGTACTCATTGGAGTTTAGAAGAATGACGGGGAATCTCATTGAAACCTATTGAATATTGAAAAGACTAGATAGAGTGGATGTAGAGAGGATGCTTCCTGTAATGTGTGAGTCCAGGACCAGAGCGCATAGCCTAAAAACAGAGGGATGTTCATTTAGAAAAGAGAGGGAACTTTTTCAGTCAAAGGATGATAAAATTGTGGACTTCATTGCGAACAGCTGTCGAAGCCGAGTCATTGGGTATATTTGAAGTGAAAGTTAATAGATTCATGATAGTCAGGGCATTAAAGATTACAGGGAGAAGCAAGGGGAATGGGGTTGAGAGGGATAATAAATCAGCCATGATGCAATGGTGGAGCAGACTCGATGGGCTGAATGTCCTAAGCCTGCTCCTAGCTGTTTTGATATTGTGATAATCTGGAAGTGGCACTGATAATTAACCTTCTTGAATTATTGCAGTCCTCTTGTTGAAGTTATTCCCACCATGCTGTTGGTTTGGCTCTTCCAGGGTCTAGAGCCAGTGATGTTGAAAGTTGGGAAATGTATTTTCTTGTAGTCATTGTATTTACCTGGTGAGTGAAATTGAGTTCCTCATCAATGGGGAGACAGAAAATATTGATTGTGGGGGCTTAGTGATGGCTGAATAACGAAGATAGTGATTAACAGATTTCATCACGTGAAGAGCAGTGAAGTTTGGCATTTTGTGGCGTGAATGTTACTTAGATAGATAGATAGATACTTTATTCATCCCCATGGGGAAATTCAACTTTTTTCCAATGTCCCATACACTTGTTGTAGCAAAACTAATTACATACAATACTTAACTCAGTAAAAAATATGATATGCATCTAAATCACTATCTCAAAAAGCATTAATAATAGCTTTTAAAAAAGTTCTTAAGTCCTGGCGGTAGAATTGTAAAGCCTAATGGCATTGGGGAGTATTGACCTCTTCATCCTGTCCGAGGAGCATTGCATCGATAGTAACCTGTCACTGAAACTGCTTCTCTGTCTCTGGATGGTGCTATGTAGAGGATGTTCAGAGTTTTCCATAATTGACCGTAGCCTACTCAGCGCCCTTCGCTCAGCTACCGATGTTAAACTCTCCAGTACTTTTCCACTACTTTTAAAGTACTTGATACTTTTCCACCCATGATTGAAGGCAGACAGGACCTCTTCACTTGCTGACAAGTTGTGAATGGAGCTAAATATTGCAGAAACATTGGTGAACTTCTCCATTTCTGATCTTGCAATGGAAGGAGTGTTGTTGGTGAAGGGGATTTGGCCTAAAATAATTTCCTAGGATGAATTACCACTATGTCATTGTTGTTTTTCAAAATTATGATTCTAATCTTTAGGGCATTGACTCCTTGATTCCTATTGATCTAACTTTTGTCAGGGCTCCTTAAAACTATCTCTTCCCTTGATATCATAAGCAATCACTTTCACCTCGTTTCTGGATGTCATCACTTTGGTCCATGTATGAACCAAGATTTTATGCAATCGGGATCCAGGTATTTCTCTAGAAACCCAAAGTGAGCATCATTGAGTAAGTTACTGATAACAAAGTGCCATTTTATAGCACTGTTAATGACACATTCCACCACTTTGCTGATGATGTAAAGAAGGCTGATTTAGTATTAGATTTATCCTGATCTTTCTGACAAGGACATACTCGGGCAATTTCCTATGTTCTCAGGCAGTGTTGTCAATGTACTGGACCAGCTTTCATTTGAATTTATATAGTAGAGGTCATAACATTTAATTTTGACCACCACTTTCAACCTGGCTCTATTTCACACAACCATCAGCTGCTTATCACCTCTTGCAATCTGTGTCCATTCTCTGAGCATTCCTGTGTGGGGATTAGAGACATAAATTCAGTATGGGAAAGTAAGAACGAAAGGAAAAGATCAACAAAGATGTATCATAAAATGCATCTTATTCTCTCTTTATATCCCAAAAAATGTACTTCTGCTACTGAGCAATAAATATGCATAGTTCATTTGGATCATTCTCTTCTTGGTTTCAACCCTTAGGCAAAACTCAAGTTGTGATTCTGTATTCAACAAACATTTCCTAACTTTGAGCTAATGGTGATCTGTTATTGTAGTCTGCTGATGAATATAAACCTTGTGAGATCCTGTCAACATTGCAGTGAATAATAATATTTAAATTAACAGTATTAACTACATGCACTTATAACCTAGTTTTTCTAATTGTATCACCCTCCTTGGAAACCTAAAAATAAAATGATGGCATCCTACACGAAGAGGTGAGAGGAAAGATGACTACGTGGCTAGGCATGGCTCAAATACCATTCATAAATTTGGTATGTCAACAATTACACTCAAAAACTTCTATAGATGTACTGTGGAGAGCATTCTGACAGGCTGCATCACTGTCTGGCATGGAGGGGCTACTACACAGAACCGAAAGAAGCTGCAGAGGGTTGTAAATTTAGTTGGCTCTATCTTGGGTACTAGCCTGCAAAGTACCCAGAACATCTTCAAGGAGCGGTGTCTCAGAAAGGCAACGTCTATTATTAAGGACCTCCAGCACCCAGGGCATGCCCTTTTCTCACTGTTACCATCAGGTAGGAGGTACAGAAGCCTGAAGGCACACACTCAGTGTTTCAGTAACAGCTTCTTCCCCTTTGCCATCCGATTCCTAAATGGACATTGAACCCTTGAACACTACCTCACTTTCTAAGTATATATTATTTCTGTTTTTTGCATGATTTTTAACCTATTCAATATACGTATACTGTAATTGATTTTCTTATTTATTTATTATAATTTTTTCTTCTATTTTATGTATTGCATTGAACTGCTGCTGCTAAGTTAACAAATTTCATGACACAGGCCAGTGATAGTAAACCTGATTCTGATTCTGATTGAATGTTTGGCCAAAATGATTTTAAAAGAAGGAAGTTCCCAAGATGCAGGAGTTCAGTGAGAGAAATGTAGACTTGGGGTCTGGGTTGCAGAAGCCACAGTTATCAGTTAATGAAAAATGGGTTCCACAGGAGATCAGAATCAGATCATAAATAATTGAATGCTGAAAAATTGATAGAATTGGATTTATATTGGAAAAATGACATAAAAGAGAATGGAAGTCAATTAATGACTGGTGTTCACACATGACAATGAGAGAATATTGTGGACTACTAGCAGGAAAAGATTGGTTGGGTAATTTGTGTTCAGACTGGAAATTGCTGAATCTCTGAGATCACAAGTTAATAAATAGCTGGAAATTTCTGGTGTTTTTATTGCCATAGCACTTCATTTCCTCACAGCTTGCCTCTTTGTGGAGTCAGAAGCATGAAAAATACACAGAAGATGGAAACAGTGTGTCCTTCAGGCTTCAGTCACATTCCACAGATGTACAGTAATACGAAAGATGACATATGGCAATATCATGGACAGTACATCCACTGTATGCCTTTTCCTCAGTATCTTTTATCTATGACAGCACAATAGAGCAAAAGAGTGTAAAATTTGTATCATAAATTACGCTTGTAAATAAGTCATCCTTGTTGCTTATAAGATGTAAAATGTTGATGAAAGAATGACTTACAAATCAGATTTCATTTTAGCTTTTGCAATGGATCTGTGAATACATAGCAGCTGAATACAATGGTATGAATCCATGAACAAATCAGATCCCACTTCCCTCAGTTTATATAAATTTATTTTTCAACTATAAATTTCTTGATCATAGCTCTTCCATTATTACAACTTAAACATCAGTACTTCTGTCTACAACCTTGCACATAAATCTGCTACTATGAATATGGTTAAGATGGAATTTCTTACTGTTTTCAACATATACATAATGTCAAATTGGTGCTGGCAACATTTTGTAGCAGGAATGTGGCAGTAAGCATTTCGTCATAATATTGAGGTATATAGTGAAGCCACACTAGCACCTGTAACAAAGCTTAAGGTACCCTGATGTCACCAGAAATGAGAGCTCCTATTATTTAAAGGCTGTGGTCAACCTTATCTATCTGCTTGCTGGAAATCACCCAATGTCAGCTGCACAGATTATATTCATTTCTCTTTAGACAATTAATAGGGTTTTATAGTTAATAAAATAATCTTGACATGCAACTACTGGTGTAATATGGCGAATTTAGCAGCCAATTTATGTGGATTTATGCATAATAATTACAGCTTACCACTTGGAAACTCATAGCCATTTTTTCTTCCACCTTTCTCTGTCTTCTTCCCTTAAGGACATGGTATCTTGTTGAAATACATTTTGCTTGAACTTTTGCAAGTCTGGAACGATGTGCCTAAATTCAATCTCCATTGAGTAAGTTGTTTCCTTCCTATTCCTATTATCTGGACTATTATAGTCTTCTTTACTGCTTTCTGTTAAAACTCAGGATGAAATAAATTAGAATGGAATGCATTATTAACCCAACACAGGTCAATAAGTGACAGAACAGTGGATTAGATCAAGATTGTTTCATAATGAGTTATTATCTGAGTGCTTTTGCGATGTTTATGTTTAGGGCATTCTGGTGATAGTCATTTCTTCCTCTAAGTAGCATACAGTGGTGCTAGGAAGATTGTAAACCCTGTCGAAATTTCACTATTTCTGCAAAAATATTAACTAAAATGTGATCAGATCTTCAAGTAAGTCCTAAAACTAGATAAAGAGAACCCAATTAAATAAATAACATAAAAGACATTATACTTGTTCATTTGTTTATTGAGAAAAATGATCTAATATTACATGTCTGTGTTGTAAAAGGTATGCGAACCTTTGCTTTCAGTAACTGGTGTGATCCCCTTGTACAGCAATAACTGTACAATCATTCCTCCTTACAAGACTGCTTCAACTCAGGGATGTTGGTGGTCTTTCTTGTATAAACTATTTGCTTCAGGTCTTTCCACAACATTTCTATAGGAGTAAGTTCAAGACTTTGTATCAGCCATTCCAAAACACAAATTTTCTCCTTTTCTGTTGTTGATATAGCCTTGTCTTTCAAATCATTAACTTGTTGTATTATCCAACTTCCATTAAACATCAGGTGACGGACTGCTACCCTGACATTTTTCTGTAAAATGTCTTGATACAATTTTGAATTCATTTTTCCCTCAATGATTGCAAACTGTACAGGCCCAGAGGCATCAAAGAAGCCCCAAATTGTAGAGCTCCTTCCATAAGACCATAAGGCATAGGGACAAAATAAGGCCATTCAGCCCAGCAAGTCTGCTCTGCCATTCCATCATGGGTGATCCTGTATCCCACTCAACTGCATACACCTGGCTTGTCGCTATATTATTTGATGCCCTGACCAATCAGGATACAATCAACTTCTAGCTTAAATATACACATGAACTTTGCCTCCACTGCAGCCTGTGGCAAAGCATTCCACAGTTTTACTACTCCCTGGCTAAAAAAATGCTCCTTACCTCTTTTCTAAATGATTGCCCTCAATCTGAATTCCAGTGAGTACAGGTCCAAAGTTGCCAAACTCTCCTCATATGTTAATACCTTCATTCCCAGAATCACCCTCGTGCACCTCCTTCACCATCTCTCCAACGACAACACATCCTTTCTGAGATATGCGGCCTAAAACTCTTGACAACACTCCAAGTGCGGCCTGACTAGTGTCTTATAAAGGCTCAGCATTATCTCCTTGGTTTATATTCTATTCCCCTTGAAATAAATGCCAACATTGCATTTGCCTTCTTTACCACAGACTCAACTTGTAAATTAAATTTCTGGGAGTCCTGCACATGGAATCCTAAGTTCCTCTGCACCTCTGATGTTTGAACCTTTTCCCTATTTAGACAATGGTCTGCATTATTGTTGCTTCTACCAAAATGCATTATCATACATTTCCCAACACTATATTCCATCTGCCACTTTTTTGCCCATTCTTCCTATTTGTCTAAGTCCTGTTGCATTCACATTGCTTCCTCAGTACTACCTACCCCTCCACCTATCTTTGCATCATCCACAAACTTTGCCACAAAGCCATCAATTCTATGATTTAAATCAATGGCAAACAATGTGAAAAGCAGCGGTCCCAATACTGAACCCTGAGGAACACCACTAGACGGCAGCCAACCACAAAAGGCCTCTTTTATTCCCACTTGCTGCCTCCTGCCTGTCAGCCATTCCACTATCCATGCCAGTATCTTGTAACACCATAGGATTTTATCCTGTTAATCAGCCATATGTGTGGCATGTTGTCAAATGCCTTCTGAAAATCCAAGTAAATGACATCCACTGCCTTGGTAATTTGCTTTCCATTTTGTCCACCTTGCTCAAAGATACTTCCTCGAAGAACCCTAACAGATTTGTCAGGCAAGATTTCCCTTCACAGAAACCGTGCTGACTTTGATATATTTTATTATTGGTCTCCAAGTACCTCGAAACCTCATCCTTAATAATAAGACACCAACACTTTCCCAACCCCTGAGCTTAAGCTAACTGGCTTATAATTTCCTTTCTTTAGCCTTCCTCCTTTCTTAAGGAGTGAAGTGACATTGGCAATCTTCCAGTCCTCTGGGAGCATGCCAGAATCAAGTGATTCTTGAAAGGTCATGACCAATGCATCCATTATCTCTTCAGCAACCTCTCTCAGGACTCTGAAATGTAGTCCTTCTGACCCAGGTGATTTATCCACCTTAAGACCTTTGAGTTTGCCTAGCACTTTTTCCCTTTGTAATAGCAATGGCACTCACTCCTGTTCCCTGACACTCACGGACCTCTGGCACACTGCTAGTGTCTTCCTCAGTGAAGGTAAATGCAAAGTACCCATTAAGTTGATCTGCTATCTCTTTGTCCCCCATTATGACCTCACCAGGATCATTTTCCAGTGGTCCTTTATTAATTCTCACCTCCTTTTTACTCTTTATATAACTGAAAATCATTTGGCAAGTCTGCCCACAATATAAAGCATGATACAAAAAGTTTTTTTCAGTTCACCAGGGTGCAGGATAGGTATGTCCCACAGAAGAAGTTGTTCTCAAATGGCAGGGGTAGGCAATCGTGGTGGACAAAGGAAGTTAAAGGACATCATAAAAACCAAGGAAAGGAAAAATACAGTAGAAAAAGTGAGTGGGAAGTTGGATGATTGGGAAGCTTTTAAAATCCAACAAAAGGCAATGAAAAATGGTTGCCTACCATGCTTCGCAGTTCAGATGAGATCCTGATGTTGGTGTGCAGTGCCCTTTTCCCTCCAGACATAGCAATGTGTATTTCTGCTAATAAGTTCAACTTCTGTCTCATTTGTACATAGAACATTGTCCCAGAATCATTGTAGAACATTCAGGTGGTATTTTGCAAACTTGAGATATGCAGCAATGTTTTTTGCAGAGCAGTGGTTTTCTCCATGATATCCTTCCATGAACACGATTCTTGTTCAATGTTTTTCTTATAGTGGGCACATGAACAGAAGTTTTAGCAGGTTCTAGAGATTTCTGAAGGACTTTTGCTGTTACCCTTGGGTTCTTTTTTATCTTCTTCAGCATTACACACTATGCTCTTACTGTGATCTTTGCCCACTCCTAGGGAGAGTAGCAACAGCACCGAGTTTCCTCTATTTGCAGATGATTTCCCTTACTGTAGACTAATGAACACTCAGGTCTTTTGAAATGTATTTGCAGTCTTTTCCAACTTCATACTTCTCTTCAAGGTCATCTGGAAGTTGCTTTGATTGAGGCATGGTGCACATAAACAGATCTTTCTTGAGAAGAGCAGGCTCTGTCAGTAACTTGACTTTGTGGTCTTTTTATAGGACAGGGCACCAATACAACTCACACCTCCAATCTCATCTCATTGATTGGAACACCCGACTCCAAATAACTTTTGTAGAAAGCATTATCCCAGAGGTTCACATAGTTTTTCCAACAAATACATGTAATATTGGATCATTTTTCTCAATAAATAAATGAGTAAGTATATTTCTTTGTATTATTTATTTAATTGTGTTCTCTTTATTTAGCTTTAGGACTTACATGAAGATCTGAACACATTTCAGGTAATATTTTTGCAAAAATAGAGAAAATTCTACAGTGTTCACAAACTTTCTAGCACCACTGTATAGAGCTGCATAAACTTTAAAAAAGGAACAATTGATTGAAAAGTGTTAGGGAGAGAAGAAGTAACTATGTTCCATAAAAAGTGTTCACTGATTAGAGGTTGATATATTTCAATCTCTTTATTTTTGTATCTCTTTATCTGTAAACTCTATTGTCCCTATGAACTTCTGATTATCCAGATCCTTAATCATTCATAAATATATTACTCTAGTATTGGGAACCTTTCTTTCATCTACTAAGGCTCTAAGTTTTGATGTTTGGTCCCTAAAACTCTATTCTGCATTGAATCTCATTTAAGATTTCCATTAAAACTAACTCTGGTCATCTGCCCTTGAGCGATCTGGTGCAGATCTCTGTCTCTGTCTCTGTCTCTGGGAAGATTCCAGGAGGTGAGCAGCCTCGAGGCTAAGCAGCTCAGAGGTGGGACGCTAACCCACGATAGGTTCCATTTCTCGCTGTTTAAAGTATTGAGGAAGATTGAAATCATCAATGGAAGATGAACGGGTGTTCAGTGCCTTTTATCAGCCTCTCGCTCGCTAGAGCCGGAGGAAGGTGTCTGAGTGTAATAGTCTCTCTGCTTCTCACTTTTTTGTGCACGTGGGGAGGGGTGGGGGAGGATGGTGCTGATGTTTTTCTTTAAACATCTTTCATAGTTTTCTTTGTTGTTTTGTGGCTGTCTGGAGAATACAAATCTTACAGTTGTATACTGCATGCATACTTTGATAATAAATGCACTTTGAACTTTGTACCTCTTCTGCACTTTGCTCTGAAGTGCTTCTTTAGACGCATCTCTGAAATGTCTCAGAACATTAAGTGGATTATATGAAAAGCAGATTATTGTTGTCGAACTCCTACAGAGAGTAAATTAATATAACAATACTGCTTTAACCAACTGTATCTAATGGATCATGGTCTCTGCACTGAACCAAAATCACTGAAGAGGCGGTATGGTCTCAGCTCCATATCTCAATGTTCATGCATCTCATTGATATCTGCCTCAACTGTTCATATGGCAAGAGAAGAAATTTTAGTTACCACACGTTTCTGGTATAATTCCACTGACCCTTGGATATATAATACCATTTATATCCAAGGGTCATATTCTGATACTCTTGCTTCAATGATGGACAAGTAACACTCATACAGTACCTTGTGCTGAGCAACAACCAATGATGATATTTTAAAGATCTCACAAAGGCATAAGAACATAAGAAATAAGAGCAGGGGTAGGCCATCTAGCCTGTCAAGGCTGCTCTGCCATTCAATAAGATCATGGCTGATCTAGCCATGAACTCATTTCCAACTACCTCCTTTTCCCCATAACCCTTAATTCCCCTGCTATGCAAAAATCTATCCAACCTTGTCTTAAATATATTTACTGAGGTAGCCTCCACTGCTTCATTGGGCAGAGAATTCCACAGATTCCATCACCTTCTGGGAAAAGCAGATACTTCTCATCTCCATCCCAAATCTACTCCCCCGAATCTTGAGGCTATGTCCCCTCATTCAAGTCTCAAGTACCAGTGGAAACAACTTTTCTGCCTCAATATTATCTATCCCTTTCATAAGTTTATATGCTTCTATAAGATCTCCTCTTATTCTTATGAATTTCCCAAGTGACTCAATCTCTCAAAGACTCTCAGGAAGATACCATTTTTGATTACTCACGTAAATATAACTATACCTGCACCTTGTGGGCACGTTTTTCATTGGCAACAAATAAGGTTAAAAATATAAGTAGGTTATTCTATTTGATCCATATTTATTTTGGTGAAGTCACGTTAGAAATGAACAGGAACAAAAATTGCTATTCATAACTACTGACTCAGCCTGCTGAGTTCCTCCAGCATTTACAGCGTGTGTTGCTTGAATTTCCAGTATCTGCAGATTTTCTTGTGTTTGTGGTAATTAACAAGCCAAATTGGGTTTGTATGCGATAAAAACAGGAGGGCCAGCATTGTGGCACCATGATTGGCTGAGACAACTACAACTTGATTGGAGATCCATCTACCATTTACATGCCACATGCCCTGCAAAATAGTCAATTGAAATCAAATTAAGAAAGGTTTTGGATGAGGCCACAGTGGTGTTCAGGAATGGCATTGAAATACTCAAACATATCAGTGGTAAAATAGTATTAAATGAAAATGCCACACCCTAGGTTTACAAAGCCCATCCAGTTCCCTATACCATCTGTGATAACATAGCCAGTGAATTAGATCACGTGAAGGCTGAAGGAATTCTTTACAAGATTGAATGGAGCCCTTGGGCAATACCAGTGGATCCAGTAGCCAAGGAGAACAGGCCTGTCAAAATCTCTGGTGATTTTAAGGTCACCAACAACTCAGTACTGAATATATTGCAGATAAATACTCTGCAATGCTCCGCATTGAGGATATCTTTTCAGGCCTTTCTGGATGAAAACACTTCAGTAAAATGGACTTAGCTAAGGCCTACGTAGAGATGGGGATGGAAGACAAGTCCAAAGTGATTCTCTCCATAAACACTCACAAAGGACTTTTTCACTAAAATAGGCTTATTTTTGGAGAAGCATTTGTATTTGCACTCTGCAAGAAAGCTGTGGACCAGGTACTGCAAGACTGCCTGAACACTCAGTGTTACCTGAATGGCATCATTGTAAGGATGTCAAGGAACATCTCCAAAATCTCTAGTTAGTTCTGGTGCCTTGCCGTTCAGTGTGGGCGATCATGTCTATCCATCCATCACGGTCCCTGACCCTCCAAATTGTAGTTGTTGCCTCCCCTGTTTCTAACCGTGATGTTAATCCATCTCTCATTTTCATTCTTGGTCTGCCTCTGCTTCTTTTTCCTTCCAGCTTTCCAGTTGTAACTAAATGTTTTAATGTCTCTCTTCACATGATTGTCCAAAGAAATTTGATTGCTGTTTTCTGATTTTTTTAAGTAATGTACGTTTGGTTTTCGTTCTCTGTGGAACTTCTTCGTTAGTTATCCTGTCCGTATATGATATGCATAGCATTCTTCTGAGGAACCACATCTCTGCTGCATTGATTCTTTTTTCCATTGCGTTTGTGATGGTCCGTGACTCACTGCCATACATCAACATAGGAAGAATGTAGCAGCTGAGAGTTCTAAGCAGATGTCAATTGCTGTTTTCTTGTTTGTTAGGATGTTTCTCATTTCTCAAAATCTTAGGACAGTTTTAAAGATATTAGAAGATTATGGGTTCAAAGCACAATGCAACAAATCTGAATTCTTTAAACCAAGCATCACTTACTGTGGTCACACATTAACATACAAGATTTTACACAAGTGTGCTGAGAAAAGACTTGTAGTGGTTGATGCCCCAAGACAAAAGTACAGTTGCACTCCTGTTTTAGAATTTGTTAATTAGTATAATAGGTTCCTGTCAAGTGTGGCTACTGTGCTCCACCCCTTGAACTTATTATTATGGATCGGGAAGAAATGGCATTGGACAAAGCAGTGTGAGGTAGCTTTCCAAAAGGTAAAGGAAATGGTGATGTCAGACACTGTACTCACATGCTATGATCTACAATCTTTTATTGAAGCTTGCCATGCATTGTTCAGGATGCCAGTGTGCCCAGAGCTGTCAGAACCACTTCCTGCAGTCCCAGAGTCAACTCCTACAACCACCAACAAGGGAGCCTCAGAACCTGAGAGAGTTTCATAGCCACAGTCTCACCTGTAAGCAGAGTGATCCCCCTTGTCCATAAGAGTAAGAAGTTCTCCAAAGCAATTAAATCTTTAGGCCTAAAGGGACAATTTAAAATTTAACTATAGTAATTGTATTATATAGATTGCAAATGTCACTCCAGTCTTTAAGAAGGGTGGAAGAAAAAGAAAGGAAATTATAAGCCAGTTAGCCTAACCTCAGTGGTTGGGAAAGTGTTGGAGTTTATTAATTAAGACTGAGGTTTCAGGGTACTTGGAAACTAATGATAAAATAAGTCAAAGTCAGCCTTGTTTCTCTGAAGGGAACTCTTGCCTGACAAATCTGTTAAGAGTTTTTTGAGGAAGTAACAAGCAGGGTGGACAAAGGAAAGGCAGTGGATGCCATTTACTTGGATTTTCAGAAGGCATCTGATAAGGTGCCACACATGAGGCTGCTTAACAAGATAAAATGCTATGGCATTACAGGAAAGATACTGGCATGGGTAGAGGAATGGCTGACAGGCAGGAAGCAGCAAGTGGGAATAAAATTGGCCCTTTCTGGTTGTCTGCCTGTGACTAGTAGTGTTCCTCAGGGGTCAGTATTGGGATCGCTATTTTTCACATTGTTTATCAATGATTTGTATAATGGAGTTGATGGCTTTGTGGCAAAGTTTGTGGATGATATGAAGATAGGTGGAGAGGTAGGTATGCTGAGGAAGCAATGTGATTGCAGCAGGACTTAGATAATTTGGAAGAATGGGCAAAAAATGTGGCAGATGGAATACAGTGTTGGAAAATATACAATAATGCATTTTGGTAAAAGGAATTGTAATCTAAATGGAAAGAAGGTTGAAACATCAAAGGTGCAGAGGGACTCAGGAGAAGTCCTCGTGCAAGACACCCAGAAGGTTAATTTACAGGTTGAATCTGTGGTAAAGAAGGAAAATGGCAGAGCCAACAACCTGTCTCTGAATGTGAACAAAACAAAAGAGATGGTTGTTGACTTCAGGAGGGCACGGAGCGACCACTCCCCGCTGAACATCAATGGCTCCTCGGTAGAGATCGTTAAGAGCACCAAGTTTCTTGGTGTTCACCTGGTGGAGAATCTCACCTGGTCCCTCAACATCAGCTCCATAACAAAGAAAGCCCAGCAGCGTCTCTACTTTCTACGAAGGCTGAAGAAAGTCCATCCACCCCCCATCCTCACCACATTCTACAGGGGTTGTTTTGAGAGCATCCTGAGCAGCTGCATCACTGCCTGGTTTGGAAATTTCACCATCTCGGATCACAAGACCCTGCAGCGGATAGTGAGGTCAGCTGAGAAGATCACCGGGGTCTTTCTTCCCGCTCTCACAGACATTTACACTACACGCTGCATCTGCAAAGCAAACAACATTATGCAGGACCCCACGCACCCCTCATACAATCTCTTGTCCCTCCTGCCATCTGGGAAAAGGCACCAAAGCATTTGGGCTCTCACAACCAGACTATGTAACAGTTTCTTCCCCCAAGCTATCAGACTCCTCAATACCCAGAGCCTGGACTGACACCTTGCTGCCCTACTGTCCTGTTTATTATTTATTGTAATGCCTGCACTGTTTTGTGCGCTTTATGCAGTCCTGGGTAGGTCTGTAGTTTAGTGTAGTTGTTGTGGAGACTACACAGACTGTAGTGGAGGCCAAGTTCATGGCTATATTTAAGGCCGAAGTTGATAGTTTCCTGATCGGTCAAGGTATCAAAGGATATGGCGAGAAGGCAAGTGTATGGGATTCAGTGGGATCTGGGATCAGCCATGATGGAATGGTGGAGCAGACTCGATGGGCTGAATGGCCTAATTCTGCTGCTATGTCTTATAGCCTTAGGGTCTAAGCCCACATAATCATGGGACGAATGTAGAAACTTTACAGATGGTGGTGGGAATTGAATCCCAATCAGTACTGGTGTTGTAAAACATCATGCAAATTACTACATTACCAAGCCACCTTCATTTATTCTTTAATTTGATTTTTAATCGATTACATGAAAATCACGGTACACTGAAGAATTTAATGCGCTGTCTTGAAAGCTGAAGATCAGTGATGACTGCAACATAAGAAGTGAACCTAATGTCGATGGGCTCATCACAAGTTACTCAGATAATAGTTGATACTTCTTGGCTGTTAGGAACTCCTGCTATGATCTTAAAATCAATCCCCAAATAATAATCCCAAATATGAAACGAGCTTTGAAAAAATTCTTGCAACTTTAGAAGCTGTGTGTTTTTATTACAAAACTAAGTGATGAAAATTAGTCATCTCCTGTAATTTTTAAGTTGCTTTTACTTTGTCTAAACAAATTTGACTTGAGCACTCAATTGAAAGAGGGCTATTTGATGTGCAGATTCCTATTAGAAAAGGAGGGAGATATGACTAGTGACTGGCTGATAAGGATTTAATCCATGGAAGACAGAGGATTCAGTGTGTTATGTAAAGACAATTGTAAAAGGAGGATATACTCCGTGGCAGATTTCCACCAGGAATTGAAGAAGTGATTGCTTTGGGGGCTTATAGATACAGAATCTAAACAATTTAATACACCTAAAGTGCCTTACAAGTACATATGAACAAAGTACTGTATATTATAAATATAGACTAAACCAGTCACAAAACTACTTGTACACATAACCTGCCTATGGAACTCCAAATCCAGAGTGACGTTTCTAGCATTATTTTTTTGTGAATTGTAATCATAGCATTACTTTAATGCTAGAAGATTTTCCAAGACTGGGTGATATTCTTGAATGTGGCAAAGTGAAACATTTTGTTGAACACATACCCACATATATGTATACTTTTTAAAAGTTTAATGGTTTGGATTACATTAATTTTGTGTTTAAATATATCTGGAGCTCAACTTTTTTTTTTATTTAGCATAACACCAATTGACCAACGGTCCCAGTCTGGAACTCTCACAGGAAATGGAGAAAGATTGACTATGTTGTGCTATATTCAGAATAACTGTGATGGTCAGAGCAACTAACACATTGTTACATCACATGAGATGTTCTGAGAAAGTAGTCTTTCACCTACTTGATTGACTTGATTTGGCAAAAACAGCACATGACATGTAATTTCATAAAATCTACATAGAATCAAGAAAGAAAAGGTAAAACTAAGCTGATCATGCTTTTCCCAACTAAACATGGAATCACATTAATAATCAGCAAGATCTCTGCTTCAAAAGATTTGATATGCTTCACTGGAGCACCTGCTTTGAGGTGCTTAGATATCTCGTTGCTTGCACTTACACGCCAAGGCAGCATGCAAAATTACACTGTAATTGATCCTTTCTAATTTTGATATCTTTTGCTATTTAATCTACCATGAGTAATATGATTGCTAGAAGCCACAGTCCAGACAACAGGTTTGGCATCACTAACTTGTTTTTCAATAACGTGCAGCATTATACTCAGCATAATGAGAGATGGGAAGGATATATATTGAAAAACAGAGTGTGTATGAATGCCCTGGCAGGACAGTAGCTAACAAAATTCCCCTTGGTGTCTTGTCATTTTTTCTGCCATGCTACACGCAATATTTCGTGCACATTTCTACCAACTAATAAAGTTGAAGCACACAAGAAAACTCCAAATTATTTGGAAAGTAATAGAAAGTGATATGTGAAGATGCTCATCTTTCATGGGCCAAACATGATGTCATGGTTTATCCAATGATGAAGTAATTGGATGCTGAATAATAGAAATAAAATATTTACATGAGTGCTTTAAAAGAGTTCAAACTATGTGCATACTTTACTGAAACCCTAGCAGATGGAACATTGTATGAATGGAGTATGGCAATATATTTCTTACATTCTTACTGTTCTGAAGAGAGAATTTCAATGGACTAACTGTAAATACTCTGAAGCGTTGTATTATTTTATTTGGTGCAGCATGAAACATGGTCAGATGGCTGCCATGGACTATTCTTTGTGGAAAATAAAAGAAATTCTGCACAGAATTTGACTAAAATGAATGGCAGAGGTGTATCATGCTGAGTACAACTGCAGATACTTGCCTTTAGGTGGTAAGAAACCAAAAGATATTGCCACAATCATGAGTTTTTGTACCACTAGCAAAAACTAATGGTATCATTGGCATCATTTCCAGCAATATGTTCATGAATAAGAAAAGCTGGTTTGCAAACTGAGTTCCAGGTTTCTAGGGGAACCTGGAACTAAACACCAAACTGTTGAAGGAATTAATTGGGTCACTCATTCTCCCAGCTGGCAGTTACAGGCAATACATATAGGTTCAAGGTGTGGGACCTGCCTTAACAATTTGGTCCTTTTTAAAACATTTTTCAATTTGCTTATGAGCATCTTCTACTTACCACTGTAGGAAATGGACCAATTAATGAGTGGTGTTAAGATACTGTTACGTGATACTTTGGCCTTGCACAGCTCTACATGACCTCTCAAATCCACTGAAGCGAGGAACCAAAGGTAACTGTGCTGTTGTTATTACCACAATTACCACATCCTTGAAACTGGAGTTTTTCCAGATGCCTTCAAAATTTAAGTAGGGCTGTCAAAACCCTACTGAAAAAGCCAAACTTTGATAATGAGGTACAAGCTAACTACAGATCTATATCAAATCTTCCCACCTTGGGCAAGATTCTTGAAAAAGTCATTTTCAACCAATTTAACAATTTTATGAATGAGAACACTAGTCTAGAAACTTTTCAGCCAGGTTTCAGAGTGAAATACAGCTCGGAAACAGCCCTTGTCAGTGACCTTTGGTTCAGCACATACCAACAGCATCTCAGTTCTAATTCTTCTGGATTTATGTGCTGCCTTTGACATAGTTGACCATAACATTCTTCTAGATCACCTTGAGAACTGGGCTGGCCTCTCTGGTAGCATGCTTAATTAGTTTCACTCATATTATAGGAAGAAATTTTTCTGTCTCCCTTGGAGACCATTTTTCTAAGAGAAAATTGTGTTGTTCAGGGAGGCTGTCTTGGGGCCCCTATTCCTCTTTTTTAAGAACACATCATTAGAGAGTATAAACTTGATTTCCACAGTTATGCAGATGACACAGAATTGCATACACATAACACACACAGAATGCTGGAGGAACTCAGTGGGTCTGGCAGCATCTATGGAAAAAAGTACAGTTGACGTTTTGGGCCAAAACCCTTCGGCAGGACTGGAGAAAAAAAGCTGAGGAATAGATTTGAAATTCTTCTGATTCATTTCTGACACTTCCCTTCCCTTTCTCAATCTCACTGTCTCTATCTCCGGAGACAGCTTATGCACCGATGTCCGTTATAAACCAATAGATAACTCACAACTACTGGACTATATTTCGTTCCACCCTGATACTTGTAAAAACACCATCCCCTTCTCTCAATTCCTCCATCAACGCCGCATCTACTCTCAGGATGAGGCTTTTCATTCCAGAATGAAGGAAATGTCCTTCGTTTTTCAAAGAAAGGGGCTGCCCTTCCTCCACCATCAACACTGCCCTCAACCACATCTCTTCCATTTCACGCACTTCACCCTCCTGCCACACTACCAGGGATACAGTTCCTCTTGATTTCATCTACCACACCACCAGATTCTGCGTCCAGCACATAATTCTCAAAAACTTTCGCCACCCCCAACGGGATCCCACCACCAAACACATCCTTCCCTCCTTTGCCCCCTGCCCCACATTTTGTAATCGCTCCCTACATGACTTCCTTGTCCATTCATCCCTCCCCACTGATCTCCCTCCTGGCACTTATCCTTGCAAGCAGAACAAATGCTTCACCTATCCCTACACCTCTTCCCTCACTACCATTCAGGGCACCAAACAGTCCTTCCAGGTGAGGTGACATTTCACCTGTGAGTCTGTTGGGGTCATAAACTGTGTTCGGTGCTCCCGGTGTGGCCTTTTGTATATTGGTGAGACCTGACATAGAATGGGAGACCACTTTGCCGAGCATCTATGCTCTATCCGCCAGAACAGGCGGGATCTCCGAGTGGCCACCCATTTTAATTCCACTTCCCATTCCCATTCCTATATGTCCATCCATGACCTCCTCCACTGTCGTGATGAGGCCACACTTAGGTTGGAGGAATAACACCTTATGTTCCATTTGGGTAGTCTCCAACCTGATGGTATGAACATCAATTTCTCTAATTTCCAGTAATGCTTCAACACCCCACCTCCCTTTCACCATTTCCCATCCCCTTGTCCCTCTCTCACGTTACCTCCTTGCCCACCCATTGCCTCCCTCTCTCCAGTACTCCTTCCTTTTCCTGCCCCTTTCTTCTTTCTTCCATGGCCTTCTGTCTCTTTCACCAATCAACTTCTTAGCTCTTTGCTTCATCCCTCCCCCTCCAAGTTTCACCTATCACCTAGCGTTTCTCTCTCCCCTCCTCCCACCTTTCAAATCTACCCCTCAGTTATTCTTCTCCCGTCCTGCTGAAGGGTTTCGGCCCAAAACGTCGACTGTACTTTTTTCCATAGATGCTGCCCGGCCTGCTGAGTTCCTCCAGCATTTTGTGTGTGCTGCTCAGATTTCCAGCATCTTCAGATTTTATCTTGTTTATGACAGAATTGTATAGTATATCTTAGTTGGCCTGCAAGATGATAACACCCTGTCTTCTCTGAGTTCTGGTATGGCTGCAATAAACAAATGGATGAGCAATAATTTCCTAAAACTAAATCTAGATAAAACTGAAAATTTTTTAGTCGGTCACAAAGCCAAAAAAGATAAATTTCTTCATAAGCTTGGGAACTTCGCTCCTCTTGTAAGATCAGAAGTAACAAGCCAGGGTGTTATCCTTGATTCAGATTTGAATTTTAAATCCCACATAAAAAAAGTGACCAGAGCAGCATTCCTTTGCAAGAAATATTGCAAAGGTACATCCATTTCTGTCATTTAATGATACTGAAAAACTAATTCATGCCTTTATATCAAATTGACCAGATTATTTGCAGAGCAATTTATACTAGCTTCAAAAGAAACCTATTGATAAACTACAGCTTGTTCAGAACACCACTGCTGGGCTTTTAACTAAAAACAGGGTGAAGGAACATATCACTTCCATCCTAACTACTCTGCAGTGAAAAGATACCACTCCAGTATCTTTTAGAATTGATGTTAAAGTTCTCTTTCTTGTTTAAAGCTCTCAGTCTGGGACTGGAGTTCATCACAAAATCACTTTTGTTTTATAATCCTGCTCAAGCTGTCTGGCCTTCTTCCGCCAGTCTCTAAAATCTAAACAATCTCCCTCAAAAGATAATCAGCCGGTCAACTTTTCTGAACGACTCTCCTAAACTATGAGGTACAATACCTAAAACGATAAGGGATGCAGACTCAGTTGGCACTTTAAAACATCAGCTCAAAACCTATTTATTTAATCTTGCTTTTACCTAACATCATTTTGCCTTTTATTTTCATGTTTGCACTTTACCCCATTGTAAAGCGCTTTGAACTACATCGTTTGTATGAAAAGTGCTCTATAAATAAATTCCTATTGTTATTATTAATAAGATTAATAATTTTTTGACTTACTCCAATAACTGGAGAACCCTTATGAGGATCGTACTTGATGGACACAACCCTTTGCTGTGCTATGAGCAAAGGGTGAAAATGATTGTGGTGTCCAGTGTGGCTCTCTGACAACCTCCAAGTGCACAGTAAAGTTGAGGAATATCCTTCATAGTTCCCTATATTTGGGCATGATGCAGAGTGTTTCCTAAACTATAATGCATGCATGTAAAGAATGCTTTTCAGTTCATCAGGTCCACAATAGCTCTTAGCTGAGTATTTACTACCACTCCCTTTTGTCAATTTCACTGCAGTTTACCCATCAATTCCCCCTCTACGTATTTTGCTGCTCACCTGTGATAAAGAATATTTATAGTGACCAATGAACTGCCAGCATGCTTGAGGAAGTCAAAGCGGCCAAAGGAAAGCCATACAGTCGCATGGTGAAGATGCAAATTCATGAACAGCACCCCAGGTCAGAATCAAACCTTGTCCTTGGGGTTGTGAGGCAACTTTAGCAACAGTACTTACTTCTGCACCGCCTTGCTACCTGGGGCTTCCTCTGCCCGAGCTGTGAACTTCTAACTGTGGCAAGAATGATGAGACATCTTCGTTTACACTAAGAGACAATAACATGTTGACTCTCCAGCAATGTTTCTTCAACAAATATCTCAATAATGCAGGTAAAGAAGGAGTTACTCGGTACGTGACATTGTATTGTAATAAATCTAATTTGACTGGTTAAATATTTTACTTCATTTATAAAAAATATACTGTGAATTGCAAAATATAACAACAATTTAAAGCAAACCAATCAGTTTCCCAGCAACATATCTATGCTAAGGTCGGATCATATTGGTAGCTGTGGAAGAAATGTGAGATGAGAATGTCCTTGAGGCTGAAGGTGAGATCATGCACACATTTAGCTGAGTTTGGATGCCTATGTAAATTGCTTTCAAGAGAAACAAGCTATTGTGCTCATGCTGAATATTTCCAGCTGGTGAAATAAAGCATTCCCTTCCTATGATGATGATGAGAAGAATAGTGGAATATACTAACATAAGTGTTTTCATGTACCATGCCATCCTTGGGTAGATTTTGGCAACTGCCATTTAACCACCGATGGGTCAACATAGTACTTGACAGATGCTTAAAATTTAACTATCGATTAGCCCCTAGAGAGTTATGTGAACAGACTCTTGACAAAGTCACAATGTCCTCGAAGTTAGCATGCTTGCTGATGGAGGGTGTAATCAAGGCAACCATAGTCAAAACCATAATGATATCTGACTTAAACCAAAACCTCTGCACTATTTGACTAGCTAAATGCACTGTGCATTTCTAAACTGCTTTGGAAATGGAATAGGCTGATTGCTATGTTATGTCAGGATCAGGTGTTGATGCTGCAAAGTAATCCTGGATGGACTAGGAAACTAACCTTGCCACTGAGATGCATACAGTGTATCAGAGCATTCAAACCATGAAAGTATGAATGAATGTCCAACCTCCTGATTTCAACCAAACTCCAACTTTTCTTTCACCAAAAAACAATAGTGGGACAAGTTTCTTGTCACTGATTTAACAAAAGAGGCACTTCAGAAGACTTCATTCCTTCTGAGGAACCTTTCAAGTACCAAATTCAACCTCCCAGTCAACACAATGAGACTAGTTATCCAGGACATAAGGTAAGGAAGATGCATTTGTACCTTGTTAAGTAATGCAGAAACACACAGGTGTACTTGCGGGAAGCAGGACTTGCTGTTAGGTGCCATGTTCTTGCAGTCCTGCTGATAGGGACAAAATTATAGTTCTTTTTAAAAAAATGTCAGGGAAAAAGAAAGAGAGACAACAATTAGCTGTGAAAATGACTTTCAATAGTTGTAACTACAGTACAGCTCAGCAAGAATGGAGGATTAAATTTCCAATACATACAGAGGTCATACAGGTAGAACTAAAGTACAAACAGGAAGAGATCACTTTTTTGGCGATATACTACAGCCCACCCCCTCTCCACCCTCACCCCCAACAGCCAAGTGGAAAAAGCGAGGAGAGGATAAGTAAACAAATCACAGGGGGATGCAACAGTAATGGGTTAAAGCAACAGAGGATCTCAACTTCTCCGCTGTTAACTGGAAACATTATAAAGTCAATTCGAATTCTCAACCTTAGTACTTGCAGCACCTTTTTAAAGACTGACCACTCATTTGATTACAGAATTTTTTTCTCTCTCTTTCCTGAACTGGTGGAAGTTTTATATCCAGAGATCCTGTGCAACATGATTCACATGTGAGACAATGTCGTACTATTGAATTTTTTGGCAGTGGAACAGAAACAAGGCATTGCAACTGGATCTGACCTATATTGTTCACATATGTTCACCTTACAGGGGTGGGTGCCCTAGGTAGCAATCATATGCAGGAGCTGTGGTGGTTGTTCATTAGTTGCTTTCTTCCTAATCAAGATAATTTGGTTGTGAGATGTCATTGTGGAGAAGCAAAGAATAAATAACAACTCTAAGCCCCATATAACTGGACGAAACAGCATTCCCTTTGTCCGGCAAGGACAGACAGTGCCGCCCTCAGTGACATGGTTGGTGTCGGGCACATTAGAGCCTGTTCGTGACTGGAACATGGCTGTCGAGCCTTACAAAAGGTTAATATTTCCTTAGCCACTACAGCCCTCAGACCAGACTTGGTCGTGTGGTGCAGCAGTCTGAAGGCTGAGGTAATCTCACAGCTCAGAGTGCCCTGGAAAGATACAGTCTGCGAGGCATATGAGCGGGAATTGTCAGATATGCTGAGCTGTGGATGGAAGGAGCAGATTTTCCCAGTAGAGGCTGGCTGCAGAGGATTTGTGGCTACTGCCATGATCAGTTTGCTGAAGGGATTGGGAGTCCGAGGTCAGGGCCAGCGGCGAGCTATAAAAGAACTCTTGGAGGTAGCTGAGCGAAGCAGCCGCCAGTTATGGATGAAGAGGAGTGATAGCAGCTGGGCCCTAAGATGACTCATACTGTGGGTGGCTAGATGTGAAGGGCGTGCACCTGGGATGTCGGGTTGCACTGTTCAGCGCACTGGAGATGTGGTGGGCTTAAACTGATGAAACATCTAAGAAGAGGGATGCCCACTTGATGACCCTGGGAAGCATCTGCCGCCCTCCAAGCCCCACCTCAAGATCTCTATCCTATGACTTGAGTTAGGATCTGCTTACTAAAGGGATTGAAACTTCTAGTCCTATGAGCTCGAACTGTTTAAGAATTGGAATTGTTCATATGCTTTCAGCAAATTTGATAAGTAAATATATTTAAGACAAGGTTGGATAGATTTTTACATAGTAGGGGAATTATGGGTTATGGGGAAAAGGCATGTCGGTGGAGATGATTCCATGGTCAGATCAGACATGATCTTACTGAATGGCCATTTGACGGGCCAGGTAGCCCACTCCTGCTCCTATTTCTTATGTTCTTATGTTCTTGACATAAGAGAATATGCAGGTTCAAGGAAACCCCATTGCAGCAGTAAGTAGAGGAAGGAGCAAGCAGTTGAATCTACAGCAATATTAAATAGAGTATGTTGTTCCTCTCAACTAAATGGCTCATGACAATGAACTAGCACTTGCACTGGGAGCAACAGCATGGCGGTCTGTGATTACCACTGTCATGAGAAATGCTTCTGGTTGCACAGAATGTGAAACACACATGTTGCCGTCAGTGATATTGTCCTCCTCCAGAGAAGATATGGTTATGTTTTTCTAAAGCAGTTAGCAAAATGAATTGATGTGAATATATCTATTCTGTCTGTAAATATCTTATAATGTTACACTTTGATGAATAGAGTTTATAACAGTGTACCAAAGCATAATTAGTCGTTGACAACCTCTCAACCCATTAACAACTAACTTGATATGTTTGGACTTTAATTACCTCAGACAATTACTTAAACAGCCATGCTTTATGTTAAACGATAAAACATATTGTTTTAATTTTTTTTCTTGAAAATTTGTTCATAATATTGCAATGCTCCAGGAGGTCCCCAGGATGACATTCCAGGCTTAATAATTTTGTACTGCTTCATCAATACCTTCCCTTCTATAAAGAGATCTGAAATGGGGATGGTCCTTGAAGATTTCACAGAACTTAATTTCAAAGATTTCAAAGTTTCATTTATTATCAAGGTTTCATTTCATATACTGTGAAATTCTTCTTCTTCACATAGCTATGAAACTAAGAAAGCAAAGAATCATCAACTACCAAATCCCTCCTCCCCTGCACACACAAAAAGAGAAAGAGCAGGTGTAAAACACAGATTACAAAAAAGAATGAAAAAAAAGCCCATATCCAAAAATGCAGAAAGCTTGGGCAACATTCTCACCCCCTCCCCCATAGCAGAGTGATCTCACCAGTGATAAAAAAGTAGTCTCCCCTCTTTGTAGCAGAGCAATCTCATCAGTAATGAAAAGGAAGTCTCCCCTCTCCAGCAGCAGAGTTATCCCCTAGTGATAAAAAGACAGGCAGCCAGTGTTTTAATCTCCCTTCCCTTTAATCGGTGAAATGGAGTCAAACATCGGCTCGCAGCCTTCTCATGAGAGGTTCCGCACACTGCCTCTGCCTCCCGGAATCCCTTAGGAGACTGCAGTGTGCTGACACCCCCAAACCATCTCCAATCTGCAAATCACAAGCTCCACAGTTCCAAGATCATATTCAAGATGACAGACATTCCACCCACAACTTTTCATGTAAGAAAGAAATCCATGTTTGAAATTAGAAACTGGGACGATATTGGGTAGATTAATAAGTTGCAAAGAACAGTTAAATTGCACAAGTGTCAACCATTAGCCTTCTCCAAAATGGGAGAATTCAGCAACTTCTGCACAATCAGTCCCATTGCCTTTACTAAATCTCTTATCAACAATACATAAGAAAAGCAAAATTATCCAGGACAAAACAACTGGTTACTTTGGTATCCATTCCAATCCTTTAAATATTTGTTCCCTCTGTCAGAGCTGTACCATCCGCGTTAGAACTATTGTAATTCACCAACCTCTTTCATTAGCAACTCCCAAGTGCATAATTCTCATTGTTTATTCATTTGTATTTGACCTGGACCACAATTCCTCAAGGCGGTGGTTCAACAGCAATTAAAGATGAGCAATACATCTGATGCACGCATTCATCGGTTAATTACATAAAAAAGATGCTTTTTCACCCATATAAATCTCACAGGTATGTGCCAAAATTTGTTTCAGGCTCTGCACAATATTTATAAAGTTAGTTAAAAATTTCAAGTCAAGTCAAGTCACTTTTTATGGTCATTTCGACCGTAACTGCTGGTACATTACACAGTAAAAATGAAACAAAGTTTTTCAGGACCATGGTGCTACATGAAACAGTACAGTGCAGTACAATGAACTACACTGAACTATGTGAAAACAGCACAGAAAAAAACTACACTAGACTACAGACCTACCCTGGACTGCATAAAGTGCACAAAACAGTACAGGCATTACAATAAATAATAAACAAGACAATAGGCACAGAAGAGGGCAGTAAGTTGGTGTCAGTCCAGGCTCTGGGTATTGAGGAGTCTGATAGCTTGGGGGAAGAAACTGTTACATAGTCTGGTCGTGAGAGTCTGAATGCTTCAGTGCCTTTTCCCAGACGGCAGGAGGGAGAAGAGTTTGTATGAGGGGTGCGTGGGGTCCTTCATAATGCTGTTTGACTTGTGGTTGCAGCGTGTAGTGTAAATGTCCATAATGGCGGGAAGAGAGACCCCGATGATCTTCTCAGCTGACCTCACTATCCACTGCAGGGTTTTGCGATCTGAGATGGTGCAATTTCCGAACCAGGCTGTGATGCAGCTGCTCAGGATGCTCTCAATACAACCCCTGTAGAATGTGGGGGGATGGGGGGGTGGGAGATGGACTTTCCTCAGCCTTCGCAGAAAGTAGAGACACTGCTGGGCTTTCTTTGCTATGGAGCTGGTGTTGAGGGACCAGGTGAGATTCTCCACCAGGTGAACACCAAGAAACTTAGTGCTCTTAACGATCTCTACCGAGGAGCCATTGATGTTCAGCGGGGGGAGTGGTCACTCCACGCCCTCCTGAAGTCAACAACCATCTCTTTTCTTTTGTTCACATTCAGAGACAGGTTGCTGGATCTGCACCAGTCTGTTAGCCGCTGCACCTCCTCTCTGTAAGCAGACTTATCGTTCTTGCTGATGATACCCACCACGGTCCTGTCATCAGCGAACTTGATGGTGTTGTTCGAGCTGTGTGTTGCAGCACAGTCATGGGTCAGCAGAGTGAACAGCAGTAGACTGAGCACACAACCCTGGGGGCCCCTGTGCTCAGTGTGATGGTGTTGGAGATGCTGCTCCCGATCCGGACTGACTGAGGTGTCCCAGTCAGGAAGTCTAGGATCCAGTTGCAAAGGGAGGTGTTCAGGCCCAGTAGGCTCAGCTTTCCAATCAGTTTCTGAGGGATGATTGTGTTGAATGCTGAACTGAAGTCTATGAACAGCATCCGAACGTATGTGTCTTTTTTGTCCAGGTGGGTTAGGACCAGGTGGAGGGTGGTGGCAATGGTGTCATCTGCTGAGTGGTTGGGACGGTACGCAAACTGCAGGGGGTCCAGTGACGAGGGCAGCAGGGTCTTGATATGCCTCATGATGAGCCTCTCGAAACACTTCATGATGATGGATGTGAGTGCAATGGGATGGATGTCATTGAGGCAGGACACTGAAGACTTCTTCGGCATGGGGATGATGGTGGCAGCCTTGAAGCACGTTAGAATGGTGGCGCTGCTCAAGGAGATGTTGAAGATGTTGGTGAGAACATCTGCTAGCTGGTCTGCACATCCTCTAAGCTCTCTACCAGGAATATTGTCTGGTCCAGCAGCCTTCCATGGGTTGATCCTGCACAGGGTTCTTCTCACATCTACCATGGTGAGACACAGCACCTGGTCATTTGGAGGAGGGGTGGACTTCCTCGCCGCCACGTCATTTTCTGCCTCAAAATGGGTGTAGAAGTTATTCAGCGCATCTGGGAGGGAGGCATCACCCGCACAGTCAGGTGATGTTGTCCTGTAGTTGGTGATGTCCTGAATGCCCTTCCACATGCGCCGTGTGTTGTCGCTGTCCTGGAAGTGGCTGTGGATTTGCTAGGCATGTGCATGCTTTGCCTCTCTGATGACTCGGGACAGTTTGGCCCTTGCTGTTGTTAGGGCTGCCTTGTTGCCTGCTCTGAAGGCGGAGTCACAGGTCCTCAACAGCGCACACACCTCCGCTGTCATCCATGGCTTCTGATTAGCGCGTGTAGTGACGGTCTTGGACACAGTGACGTCATCGATGCACTTGATGATGTAGCTGGTCACTGATGCCGTGTACTCCTGTAAGTTGGTAGAGTCGCCATCAGTTGCAGCCTCCCTGAACATGTGCCAGTCAGTGTGCTCAAAGCAGTCTTGAAGAGCAGAGATGGCTCCTGCTGGCCAGGTTTTCACCTGCTTCTGCACAGGTCTGGAGCGCCTGATGAGCGGTCTGTATGCTGGGATTAGCATAACAGAGATGTAGTCTGAGTAACCGAGGTGGGGGCGGGAATGTTTGTGTAAACCAGGTCCAACACGTTTTCCCCCTCGTTGCAAAGTCCACATACTGATGGAATTTGGGTAGCACTGACTTAAGGTTCACGTGGTTAAAATCTCCATAGAAAACCTACAGCACAATACAGGCCCTTCAGTCTGTATTTCCTGCTTTGAAGTCTGAGAAGTATTTTGTGTGATTGACCAATCAGCCTACATGATGATTTAAAAAATACTGATCAAGGACCATCTATCTAGAGAGAAGCAGAATTAATGTTTCAGGTCAATGACTCCATCAGGGTCAGACCTTTTTGCATCAGTGAAAACACAGTTCAGAAAATCTAGTTGATCTGTAAGTAACCAATAACTTTTTTCAGCTCGGTAAAAATGATGTTGCTGATGAATTTTACATCTTGCCCTATTGCTAACATGATTTTCTAGAGTTGCACGATGGAAGATAGATTCTTGCACAAATAAAACTCCAGGCAAAAGCTTGGAATTCAATTTCTCAATGGGTGTCAAGACTGAAATTAATCAGCAGTATGATTTATAATATTTCTGATGAAATTTTGTGCCAGTTTGCAAGCTACAGTTCTTGAGGAGACATTTGATTGCACGGAGGAAGGGAGAGTTTAAAAGAAACGAGTTGGGGCAGTTGACACGTTTTGCTCACCACAGTTCCTGAGGTGACATTGGATTGTGTAGAGGAAGAGAGAATTTAAAAGAATCAAGCAGTGGTAAATGGCACATTTTGTGTACCACAGTTTGCAATGAGGCATTGGATTGTGCATAATTAGGCACTTGGGAAGATCCAATAAAAAGAAATTAAACTTAAGCAGAATGGCCATTTTGTGAGGGGTCAGTGTTAGGATGAGGGGTTGAGACTTCAGTAAGGAGAGGCTTGGCTGTAGGTATTTTCTTCAGTATTTATTCTTTCTTTCTTTCTTATTGCACATTTAGAGCATGGAGGATGCCAGAGAGAATAATGGAATGCTCCTCGTGTGGAACGTGGGAAGGCAAGGAGTCCTCCAGTATCCCTGACGACTACACCTGCAGGAACTGCATCGAGCTGCAGCTTCTAACAGACCGTGTTAAGACGTTGGTGCTGGAACTGGATGAACTCCAAATCATTTAGGACGCTGAGGGGTTGATAGAGAGGGCATACAGGGAAATAGTTACACCCCAAGGTGCAGGACACAGGAAACAGTGCAATTTGGGATAAGCAGCCAATGCAGTGTATCCCTGTGGTTGTCCCCTCATGCTGCTTTGGATACCTAGCAGTGGAAAGCCACAGCAGTCAGGTCTCTGGCAGAGAGTCTGGCTCTGCAGCTCAGAGTGAAGAGGGAAGAAGTGACGAGCTGCTGTGTAGGGGATTCATTGGTCAGGGGAACAGAAAGGAGGTTCTGTGGATGAAAGCAAGGGTGCCTCTCGGGTGCCAGGGTCAGGGACATCTGAGATGTAGTCCTTAGCATTCTTAAGTGGGAGGATGAACAGCCAGAGGTTTTGGTCCATGTAGGTACGAATGACATAGGTAGGAAAAGTGACGAGGTTCTGCAAAGGGAGTTCAGGGAGTTAGGTGCTAAGTTAAAGGGCAGGATTGTAGTCTTAGGACTGCTGCCCGTGCCACGTGGCAGCAAGGCCAGAAATAGGAAGATTATGCAGTTTAAATGTGGCTAAGGAGTTGGTTTAGGAGAGAGGGTGTCAGACATGTAGGGAATTGGGCTCTCCTCTCGTGTAAGGTGGGGTGGGGGTTGTGCTGTGGTAGTTTAAACTAGAGTTACATGGGAATGGGAACCAGAGTGCCAAAGTAGATAGTGGAGAGGTTGTGCTGACAGATGTTGTTAAAATCTCAAGTAATGTCACGGAAAGAGTTTGGCAAATATGTCCAGGAAAGTTTAATTAATCAGTACATAGAAGTCCCAACTTCAGAGAGTGCGGTACTAGATTTCTATTAGGGAATGAGGCACGTGACAGAAATTTGTGTAAGGGAGCACTTTGCATCTAGTAATCATGATGCCATTAGTTTCAAGGTAATTATGGAAAAGAATAGGTCTGTCCTTGGGTTGTGATTCTAAATTGGACACGGGCTAATTTTGATGGTATCAGAAAGGATATGACAAGTGTGGGTTGGAATAGCTTGTTTCTTGGCAAAGGTGTAATTGCTAAGTGGGAGGCCTTCAAAAATTAATTTTTGAGAGGACAGAGTTTGTATGTTCTTGTCAGAAGAAAAGGCAAGGAAAACAGTTTTAGGGAACCTTGGTGTTTGAGAAATATTGGGGACCTGGTTGGGACCTGGCGTCACAAGTAGGTAGGGTCATAAAGAAAGCTTTTGGCACATTGATCTGCATAAATCAATGTATTGTGTACAGGAGTTGGGATGTATGTTGAAACCATACAAGACATTGTTACAAGGATATTTGAAAATTTACAAGGATATGCTGAGTTTAGGAAAAGATTGAATAGGTTAGGTCTTTATGCCCTAGGACATAGAAGATTGAGGGGTGATTTGATGGATGTATACAAAATTATGAGGGATATAGATAGGGTAAATGCAAGAAGGTTTTTTCCACTGCGGTTGGGTGAGACTATAACTAGGGGTTATGGGTTAATGGTGAAAGGAATAATGTTTAAGGAGAACTGAGGGGAAATTTGTTCACAAACAAGACAAAATCTGCAGATACTAGAAATCCGAGCAACACACACAAAATGCTAGAGGAACTCAGCAGGCCAGGCAGCTCAATCGATGTTTCAGGCCTTTGGTTTACTCAGATAGTGTGAGAGTGTGGAATGAGCTTCCATGGCAAGTAGTGGATATGACATTCAACATTTAAGAGCAATTTGGATAGGTACATGGATGTGAGGGGTATCAAGAACTATGGTCTGGGTGCAGGTCAGTGGGATGAGGCAGATTAATAGATGGGACTAGGGGCCTGTTTCTGTGCTGTAGTGTTGTATGACTCTATGAATCTATTACTCTACGAGGGGTGATTGATAAGTTTGTAGCCTAAGGTAGAAGGAGTCAATTTTAGAAAACCTAGCACATTTATTTTTCAACATAGTCCCCTCCTACATTAACACCCTTAGTTCAGTGGTCATGGAGCATACGGATCTTGGACCTCCAGAAAGTGTCCACAGCGGGGTGATTGATAACTTCGTGGTCTAAGGTAGAAGGAGGTGAGTTATACAGCTCTCGTTACATGCACATGCAGTTCAACTCTGAGTGATTATGTAGAAAGTTTGATGTTAATAACTCATCAGGGGTGATTGATTAGTTTATGGCCTAAGGTAGAAGGAGATGAGTTATTAACATCAAACTTTCTGCATAATCACTCAAAGAGTTGAACTGCATGTGCATGTAATGAGAGCTGCATAACCAGTTGGGCATTTCAAGAATTTTGTTTTTATATTCAGATATCCGGCATTCGTTGTTTTTTTAAATTTGGTTTTCAGTTGATGGCCTCAGTTTTGCTGCCATTCAGATATCTACTACAGTTGACATCAAATGGTGCTGCAAAATAAATAATCTACATTATGTAGGCTATTGGATTATTGTGGAAAACTTTCTTCAGGGCAAGAGTCAAGAGCTATTGCTTCACCATTATTTACAGATATTGACAATTATATCTGCAGGTGTTATTAGAGGAGGATACCTCTTGTTCTAGCTACTGCAACCTTCTATTTGCAGTTTCTCTTCATTGGCACGTTGTTTGTCAGTCTTTGTTTATGTATACTTTTTCATAAAATTCCATTGTATTTCTTGTATATCTGTAAATTCCTGCAAGAAAAAGAATCTCAAGGAAGTACATATAAAATATACATACTTTGATAACAAATATAGATTGTATTGCAATTAATTCCTTCAAAGTTTCAGAAGAATTATCAGTAACATCATTTGCTTTATGGTTCACACTTACATTAGGCAAATAAATAATACTTTAATTCCTATGTGGAACACTTCCATCCTATGCCCCATAAGTAATTGGAAGCAGCAGTAGAGGGCCAAGGGATTGTACTAATTCACTACTTCTCTCAAGGGAATAATTAAGGCATTCCCGTGCCACTCATTTATCAGGTTAACAATAGAACAAGCAATTATCATCTCTTCAATTGCCTACAACTAGTTTGTGAATACTTGAAGGGATTCTATCCAGGTAAATATAAGAGCAATTTTTCAATTTCACTGTATGGCATTTAACGTGGAGTGGAATAACTGCCTGTTGCAGAAGAATTCAATTTTCAGGCCATTGACTTGAATGGAATAAAATCAGTGAGTACTCTGCCAGGACAACAGTCCTTCAAACTAGAATTTACCTTGCACAGTTCCAAGAAAATGATGGTGCTATGCACTTAAACATCTGCAATACTGTGTCTATTTCTGGGAGTCTCTGCACACTTCAGGAAATCAGAATCAGAATCAGAACCAGGTTTATTATCACTGACATGTGATGGTGAAATTTGTTAACTTAGCAGCAGCAGTTCAATACAATGCATAATCTAGCAGAGAAAAAAAGATGATAATAATAATAATAATAATAATAATAATAATAATAATAATAATAATAATAATAATAATAATAATAATAAATAAACACGTAAATCCCCTCCATACCAGACAGTGATGCAGCCTGCAAATTCCACGGTACATCTGTAGAAGTTTTTGTGTGTATTTGCTGACATGCCAAATCTCTTCAAACTCCTAATTGCTGCTGTTTTGTCTTCATTATAACTACATCAATATGTTGGGACCAGGTCAGATCCTCAGAGATCTTGACACCCAGGAACTTGAGGCTGTTCACTCTCTCCATTTCTGATCCCTCTGAGGATTGGTATGTGCTCCTTCATCTTACCTTTCCTGAAGTTCACAATCAGATCTTTCGTCTTACTGACATTGGGTGTCAGGTTGTTGCTGTGGCACCACTCCACTAGTTGGCATGTCTCACTCCTGTACGCACTCTTGTCACCAGTTGAGATTCTACCAATAGTGGTTGTATCATCAGCAAATTTATAGGTGATATTTGAGCTATGCCTAGCCATACAGTCATGTGTATATAGAGAGTAGATAAGTAGGCTAAGCACATACTCCTGAGGTGCACCAGTGTTGATTGTCAGAGAGGACAAGATATTATCACCAATGCGCACAGATTGTGGTCTTCCGGTTAGGAAGTCCAGGATCCAATTGCAGAGGGATGTACAGAGGCCCAGGTTCTTTAACTTATCAATCAGAATTGTGGGAATGATGGTATTAAATGCTGAGCTATAGTCGATGAACAACATCCTGACGTAAGTGTTTGTGTTGTCCAGGTGGTGTAAAGCTGTGTGGAGAGCCATTGAGATTGCGTCTGCCGTTGACCTATTGTGGCAATAGGAAAATTGGAATGGGTTCAGGTCCTTGCTGAGGCAGGAGTACAGTCTAGTCATGACCAACCTTTCAAAGCTGGGGGGAGACTGAAAATTTGGCTGAATGGTGCCACAAGAACTTCTTACTCGATATCAGCAAGACCAAGGAGCTGATTATTGACCTGAGGAGGAGGAAACCGGAGGCCCATGAGCTAGTCCTCGTCAGGGGATCAGAGGTTTGAGAGGGTCAGCAACCTTAAATTCCCTGGTGTTATAATTTCAGTGGACCTTTCCCAGGCCCAGAATGTAAGTGCAATTATGAAAGAAGCACCATAGTGTCTGTACTTCCTTTGAAGTTTGTGAAGATTTGTCATGACATCTAAAACTTTGACAAACTTCCATAGATCCATGGTGGTGAGTGTATTAATTCACTGTATCACAGCCAGGTATCTTACTTCCACTTTAAAATGGTGCCACTGAAGATGTGTGGCAGTTTACTGGTAAATCATAAGGCAAGAGATTTGATTAAAAACATCAATTATAACATCTTTTCTGAAGCAAATTGTGGTGAACTATTGCCACAGACACAGACGGAGGTGAGGCTGCTTCAGGAGTTGAGTCACGCTGGGGCATTGCAAGGCGCAACAAGTTCAAGTCAGGGTCGCAGATGGTGTTCATATCGCTGCCGGAGATGGAGTGAGCGATTTGGACAGGAGTCGATGCGGAAGAGTTTCAATGCCTGTCACAATGCCCAGGTGTGAGCTGGATTGCTCCAAGTGCTGAGCCGATTTGGTGAGGTTGAGAACAGCTTCGTGCTGGTGTGTCACTGTGACTAGATTCAATCCCCAGTGCTTGGACAATTTAAATGCTGGCCCAGATAGACTGGAAGTCCGAGTGTTTGGTATGCAGGTGAGGGTCAGGCTGATTTTGCTCGCTCTCCTCCGAATGCTCGTTCCTTTCTCTGCGGTGAACTGATCTGGTGCTGTGTGTTTCTGCCCCACTGAGGGACAGAAGCTTGACTTGAGCCTACACCAGCAGCTCCAGGACTCAGTCTGTTTCACATGCTGTTGGCTTGCTTCCATTGTTTGCATGGTGTGTGTGTTTTTCCCCTCTTTTTCTCTGTGCAGTGGCTTTGGGTTTTTTTTTATTGGGTTATTCAGGTTTCTTGCTTTGTAGTTGCCTATAAGCAAACAAATTTCAAAGTGCATAATTTATACATTCTCTGATAATAAATATGCTTTGAACTATGGAAACACCAAGCCCTTGAACGGAAAATCTTACTATAAGTAATGAATATGGCCTAGTCCCTCATGGGTAAAGCCCTCCCATGATTGCACACATCTACATAGAACCTTGTTTCATGTTGTTGTGGGAAAACTGCACCCATCATCAGAGAGCTCCACCACTCAGGACATGTTCTCTTTTCACTGCTGCCAACAAGAAGAAGGTACAGGAGCCTCAGGACTCACACCAACAGGTTTTGGAGAAGTTATTATCCCTCAGCCATCAGGCTTGTAAACCAGAGGGGATAAATTTACTCAACTTCACTTGCCCCATCATTGAAATGTTCCCACAACCTATGGATTCATTTCCAAGGGCTCTTCATCTCAAGTTTTCAATTTTTGTTGTTTATTTATTTATAATTATTATTTCTTTTTTTCTCTCTTTCATACTTGCACAGTTTGTTGTCTTTTAGACACTGGTTGTCTGCCCTGTTGGTGCAGTCTTTCATTGATTCTGTGATGGTTATTGGATTTACTGAGTATGCCCACAAGAAAATGAATCTCAGGGTTGTATCTGAAGACGCACAGTATATAAGTACTTTCATAATAAATTTACTTTGAAATTCGAGCAACTCTGTGGGCTGAACGATCTTATCCTGTGCTGAATGTTCTATTTTCCATGATAATCAGAATTTTCTAATCTCAGGATCGCTCCAAGCTTCTGTTGCTGATCTTTGTCACATCTCCAAGTACAGACATCAATTAAGCTCAATGCTCATGGAAAAAGACCTAACTGGGCTTTCTTTCAGCCACCAATCCTGGCAGATTATACATTAGATTTTCCTGCATTTACCTGGACGGTCTCTCTGGCCTTGTTCAACACACATCATGATTTGTATGGACATTCTTCCTCTTTGTCTGCCTGGATCAATCTGAAATGCTAGAAATACCCTAAACATCCTTCCTCCACTCCCCACTCCATCAGTTAGTGCGCAACAGTTCTGGATAACAGGAAGAAAGCTGCTTTTTCTCTCGCCTTGAGTACTGGCTGTTGAGATTGTAATTAGTGGGCGAAATGTTAGCAACTATATGAACTTGTAGGAAATCAATGGAGCACCCTCTGCTAAAAGGAGACATAACAACGGTAAACCAACAATGCTGCTGCTTGAAGGATAACACTTGGCTAAGTTATGGTGGAGAATGGTCAAGCAGCCTCAGAATTGGGCAATACGGTAGCATAATAGTTAGTGTAATGGTTTACAGTACAAGCAACTCAGTTCAATTCCCACTGCTGTCTGTAAGGAATTTGTATGTTTTCCCAGTGACAGTGTGGGTTTTCTCCGGGTGCTCCAGTTTCCTCCCACAAGCCAAACATGTACAAGTAGGAATTACTAAGTTGTCTGTAAGCTGTTGCAGCCAGAAATGTGGTAATACTAACAGGCTGCCCCCAGCACGTATTTGGGCTGTGTTGGTTGTTGACACGAACAGCACATTTCACTGTATGTCTTCATCTCATGTTTTCGATATTTATTGTTTAATTATTTGTTATTATTACGCTTTTCTCTTTCTTTTTGTTTTGCAAATTTGTTGTTGTCCACCCTGCTGGCTGTGGTCATTCATTGATTATATTGTGTGTTTTGTAATTACTGAGTATGCCGCAAGAAAATGAATCTCAGGGTTGTATATTATGACATATATGTACTTAGATAATAAATTTGCTTTGAAGTTTACACTTTGAATTCTTTACATTAGACAAGTAAAGCTAATTGTTTAACAGAAAATTGAAGATTCAAGATCTTTAATCTTTAATCTTTACTTTTCTGCTTCAGGTGGTATTCCTACAAAACCATATCTGTTACGATAAGTAATTGACAATACCAAACAATAACTCCAGCTACCTCTCCATAAAAATGGCAATTGCAATCATAACATTAAATCTTAATCTAAATAGTACTGCTTGTGTGGAGCTTCACTCTAGGAGTAAGTATGGGATAGTCTTGAGTAAAATCTGGGCTGTGTATTATAAAATGTTATCGCCTCTTTATTGGTAAGGAGAATATTCCTTTAATGTTGTTACTCTCAATGTATGCAGAACAACAATTAAAGTGGCAGTTTAGGATATTAAAAAGGAAGTATTCCATGTTGCTGTCATAACATATCATTGTTATAACATGTTATAGATGAAACAGTTATTAAAGAAGACACCATAATGAGAAAACTGGTCTACTTTGCTGTCAGGGCTGCACAAGCAGGCAGCTCCCAGTCTTCACCCAGCCAACGGGAATCACCTGCCACTCATTCCCAACTCATCTGATGCAGCCCATTTAAACCCAGTTCGCATCCCCAGCCTTTGTTCACTCATTGAACCAGCCAGACTTAATCAGTGGCTCCTAGCCTTCAGTAAACTTGTTGCCTACTGTATTTTGTATCTGTTCTCCCTTGCTTTGTGGGCCCTCTGGCTTGTTATTTAGTAGTTTATTATTAAAGTTGACATTCACGGCTGAATTGACTCCGCTGTCTGTTTCTCTACATCTCCTGACAGCCTTGGTTGACAAGCAATTATAACCCCACTTTTTAAAAAGAAGACATTAGGTTGGATATTAAGCCTTGGGAAAGGGGAAAAAGCCTTATGATAACCAATGGGTGTGATTTACAAGGAGTTTTCTTGCTTGTTTAAATCTGATAAATGACTGTTTATTTTTGGTGACCTTGAAGACAACGAGCTTTCAGTTGGAGTTTTCAAATTTGTCTTTACAGAGTAATGTGAGATCAGTGCTATTTCAATAATGTATGTGTTTCCCTAGAGTACAGAAAATGGCTCTGCATAGTATCTTAACAGTACTAGTTGATTATATATACACGTCAGGTAGAAAGAGATGCCCCATGAACATGTAGAGCATTAAAGTACTGCAAATTAATGGGGCTTTTTATGATGTAGGCACTTTGTTTTTGAACAATGCTTTCAGCAGCATATATAGCTCTGTATATATGGTCTTGGTCTAACTGGAGAAGTCTATGTAATATTTCTTGGTTTAATGACGTTTCTGCTATTTCTGATAAAGGAGGCATCAATTAATTTCTGCTTTTCCATTTGTCTGGATAAGTGCAGCTCCAAAACCACACTCCAGAAGCTCAGTGCCAGACAGAATAATGTAACTAATTGACTGGCATAGCATCCACAATGTTACATTTCATTCATTCTTACACAGATAACTGTAGTTACTGTTCTATCTATACTGTTACAATCTATACAATGCCTTGTTCTAACTTTTCATGGATTTTGTCGCATTGCTCCAGTTTCTTCCCACATTTTAAAGACATATGGCTATGTTTAGGGTTAGTGAGAGGCGGGCGCTGGAAGCTTGGTGACACTTTCGGGTTGCTTCAGCACTTCCCTTATCTGTGTTGTTTGTTGATGCAAAATTACGCATTTCACTGTATGTTCTGATGTATATATGACAAATAAATTTAATCGCTCATCTTTAACAAGAAATGCCCTAATTTTTTCCCATTTAATTACTTAATTATCTGTTTTCTTGATTGTTCTTCATTAGCTGAATATATTGCGAATTTATCTTAATCTTTTGCTTAGATTTCTTATGAAACAAAGTGATAGGTCATTTAAATTATGCAATTTGTTATGAATATTTAGTAGAAGTGATATAATAAACAAGCTCTGCAATGAGGTCTTCCAATTCATACTTCAGTATCATATATGCATTTCTCATCTTGACAGCACCCTGCCACAGCTTTGTCCATATCTAGTTAAACTGGTAACCTTCACCCCATAATTAACAAGGCTGTTGCTTGTTTTTCACAAAGGTTGGGAAGCTTTAACTCTATTAAAGATTATTTTCTTCCTCACTCATTTTGAACTCCTGTACATCAGGGTGAAGGTACAGCAAAAATGAATGATAATGAGATCAAGATGAGTAGCTTTAGGGCAATAATAGAATACCTACGGTATAGCTGACCATTGTGCAAAACATGAAAATGCTCACCGAAGATCACACTTTGATATAAAATATTGACAAAGAGAATTTGAAGTTGTAAGTGCCATCCCTTCGAAATTAAGAACAGAGATTAAATTCTCTATTACAAGCATTCAGATCAGATTAAGCTTTTAGTTACAAACCTAAGCAAGCAGTAAGTAAATTCCATCTCAATTTTTTTCTGTCACTGCAATGATGACTTGAATAAATGTTTATTGACACAGAGCAAATAACAGTTATATTTCCTTGGCAGCAAATAATGCCAATTTGCTACTAAGATACTTTCAGTGACAGTCTGCAGCAGGTCTTATTTTCCTGAACAATTGATCTCCTAATTTCTATTTATTATTTTATTAGAAGAATGAGGGATGATCCTATTGAAGGAGCAGGACAGAACAGATGCTAAGAACATTACACTGGTGAGCGATTCTTGAACAAGAGAAGGTAACTGGAAGATAAGGGATAGAGGCGGATGCAGTATTATCAGAACAACTTCTTGCTGAGTGTGGAGAATTACTGGAAGTCCCCACTCCAGTGGTTTCTAGAGGCTAGATCACTGTGGCTATTTAAGAAGGAAGTGGATTTATATTTGAAAGATCAGGAATATTATGGTTGTGGGAAACTAGCACAGAGAAGGAAAAAAGGCTTAGGGTAGTTCAGATATGAATGGTGAGACCTTCTGGGAAGGAAGGCAAGTGTCCTACCCCTGTTTATGTTTTCATATGTTTTATAGTGTTTAAAGGATCAATATGATTCCTATGACTTATTCATTCCAATTGTAGATTGCTAATCAAAGCATCAGTGTTTTATCTTTTTGTTTCGTAAGCATAACACAGTGGATTCCAATTAATTGGACCATCAATTAATCAGGGCAGCTGATTATTTGGATCAACTCTTAAAGAACAAAATTGTCAGATTTGAGCAAGTAGCCTTTGTTTATTCCCTTTGTTTATTTGGTACACTATGCTACGAAATTGGGACAGTAGACTGTTATTGAACAGTTTCTAACTAGTGTCAGTAGCTTCAGTCAAGTGTACTTGTGTGGCTGTTCTACACCACACTGGGTTTAGAGTGGACAGTTTATAAATAGTGTCAGTTGCATGTTTTTGTGTTCAAAAAGCATTAATTTATGTCACTGATAGTTGGTCAGAAATAAGCAGTAAGCCGATTCACAACTGGTTAGTTCACTGTGGTTTCAAGCATTCAGGCTTGGAGATGAGGCATTCCTTGTAATGGCAGATGACTCAACTGCAGTGCAGAGTAGTGTATATGTATATGTGTGTGTGCATATGTATGTTTGTGTATGTGTGTGTTCTTTGAGCCCCTAAAACAAAATTAAACTCTTCCAGAATAAGTTTTGCACTCAATGTGAATAATTCTGTACAACCGATAACACTGTAAGGTTGACCGTTCAGTAGCTATCCAAATCTGCTTTAACCAAATGAAGCTACATCTCCAAAGATAAAGGCCCTACTGTTGTCATCTAACATTTGCTGGAGCAAGTTAACAGCTGTTGTTTGCAGCTAAAAGCTGTGCTAAAGTTAATCTCCTTTAAAAAGCAGCTCCCATCTTTTGAGGGCAAGAAGGAGGTTTGAAAAGCATTACAGAGAAAGGAAGTGAAGGAATAGAGAGTGGACCAGATGGTAACAAACATACTTTAGTGAACTTGCATAAGTAGTCTGGTTCTCCAGTGCTAAAAGCAGGAAACGCATGATCATGTTAAACTATCAATGAACTGCATGGCAGGGAAAGGACATCAGTGTCCATGTCTGAAACAGATATTTGAGGTTTCTTCCTACAAAAGGATGAGTCTCTGCATGAGAGTCTGTTCTGGAGTATAAGTTTAGATCATTTAAAACATTTGCAGTTAATTTTTGCCTCAACCTACCTTTGCTTCAGGTTGGAAGGAGGCTGAGTGCACAAAATCCCTATATGACCAATGAATGCCAATTTGCTGTTTACTAACTGTGAAACTGTCTCTTGCAATATTTCTTGGTTTGCAGTGGAGGGAATCCCTCATCTCAACATTTGGCAATCCAGCTGTTTTGAGAATTTTTGGCACAATTGGACCACTGTGTGTCTCTGGCTGAGCAAAGAAGCACTGGAATCCCAGGTACCTGTTGGATGCCTGGGACCCCCACTGTGAGAAAGGGGAGTGGATTTCTGTTTAGTGAATTTCAAAGTTCAAAGTAAATGTTATTACTAAAGTACATATATGTCACCATTTACAACCCAGAGATTCATTTTCTTGTGGCAGTTCAGAGTGCAAAAGTCAACAAACTGTGTAAATACAAAAGAAGAAATAATAATACTAAATAAGTAAGCAATAAATGTCAAAAAACATCAGATGAAGAGTCTTTGAAAGTGAGTCCATTGGTTGTAGGAACATTTCAGTGACGGGGCAAGTTGAGTGAAGTTATCCTATTTGATTCAAGAGCCTGCTGGTTGTTCCTGATCCTGGTGGTGTAAGTCCAGGTAGCAGCAGTGAGAAGAGGGCATTTCCTGGGTGGTGGGGTCCCTGATGATGGATGTCTCGTCACAATGGTACCAGGCTAAAATCGATTCCTCATGTGACATCTTTCAGAGAGCCAATCTCTCCAATTATTTCACCTTTTCTATGCCTTCTGCTTGTTCTTTTTGTCTTGTTTATGTTACAAACACTGTTGGAGTCTGTGACATATAGAAGGATATGAAGGATTGAAGGATCGAAGGATCCATTTTTCTACTGCGTCTGCAGAGCTGCCTTGTGGAGATCAGAGACTGGGAACCAAAAGTGGCCGAGAGAACGAGCTGACTCATGGAAACGACCAGAGATAAGGTGTGGGGTCATGAATGACTCCATCATCAGGACCCCCCACCACCCAGGACATGCTCTCTTTTTACTGCTGCCATCAGGACTCACACCACCAGGACCAGGAACAGTTGTTACGCCTCAACCATCAGGCTCTTTGAACCAAATGGTTGGGGATTGTTACTGTCACTTTTTTTCTGCAAGTGAGGGGGTCAGTGATTGTTATTGCCACTTTTTTCCTGTAAATGAAAGAGTCGGAGATTGTTATTGTTGCTGTTTTTCTTCTGCGGGAAGGGGGTGGGAGAGTTTGGGGTTTAAGAGTTTTGTTTCTTTTCTTTTTCATGCCGGGGATAGGAGGAAATATCTTCTGTTTCATCAACTCTCATGGTCCTTCTGTATTTCATGACTATCTTGAGAAGACACATATTAGAGTTGTATTGTACATGCATACTTTGACAATAAAATGAGCCATTGAACTTTTGCTTTCCTGTGACAATGCTTCATGTAGATGTGCTCGGAAGTTGGAAAGGCTTTACCCATGACACTGGGCCATATCCACCACTTTTTGTAGGATTTTCTGTTCAAGGGCATTGTTATTTCCATACCAGGCTGTGATGCAACCAGTCAATATACTCTCCACTACATATCTGTAAAAGTTTGTCAAAGTTTTAGATGTCCTGTAGAATTTTATAGACTTTGCATACACACTTAAATGCTGAAATTACTAACAATCCAAAAGATAGTAGTGGGATGATGGTCAGTCTATTATTGTGTCCAATAGCTGTGAACATTGGCAACTGCTACATTCAAGAAAATCAGATCTATGTGTAGCCTCACAGACAGCTCTTAATGGCTATGTGTTGCTTGATGGCTTAAAGAACTCTTTGGTAAAATGGCCCACTCTTTCTTTCCCTCTCTGTCTCTTCCCTTCCCTCTCAAACCCCTCTTCATTTGATCAACCTTTTCTCAATTAACCTATTTTTCTCACTCACTCTCTTACATATCTCTACTCCTACAGTGACCTCCTGGAAAACTGTTATACTACAACAGTTAAAAGTTCAATCATCTTTCTGGTTACACCTAATGGGCATCTTGTCTGCTGTATTTAAGGTTTAGTGACCACATGGCCACAGGAACAAGCCTAATGCTGAGGACAACAGCAGGGCACTTTACTTGGTCTACTTTGAACAGAATTACATCATCTTATCTACATCCAACTGGAAGGACAGAAGGGGCCTTATTTTAGTGCTTCTCTGGAAAGACCAAGGTTGAATTCTTTCTTCAGAGCCAACCATTATGAGCATTAGCCTGCATTGCTTAGTTTTATTAGACAATAGCTCCATTTGCATTATGCTTTTCTTTTGTACAGACTATAATGTTAGCTTATATTACAGACTCAGATCTCTAAATTGGGCTTTGAAGTTACAACCTTTTGTCTCCAAAGCAATGATGCAATGTCTGAATCAGGATTGATACTCAAAAATCTGGGAAGAGATGCTATTGCAAATCAAAGCTCCAAGTTTAAAGTAAATTTATTATGATATACATATATGTCACCACATAAAGCCCTGAGATTCATTTTCTTGCAGGCAACCACAGTAAGTCCAAGAACCATGATAGAATCAATGAAAATCAGTAATGCATTGCCCACATGGTGAATATATCCTTTCTGACCTTCAGTGGCCACAATAAAATTTCATTGTTTAATGTTGATAGAAAATGATGCCATTCATTTGAATTGTCAATTACTGACAAATCACTAGTTTTGTTTACAAATTTATGTCACTTCAATTTTAACAAAACTAGCTTGTTAATGAATGAATTATAGTTATTTATTAATTTTGATGAAATGACTTCCATTCAAATAGTATCAATCACAACTTTGTTACATTGTAAAGCACTTACTTCCAAAGAAGTGCTCAAAGAGAGCTTATGATTATGAAATGGGGTAACTCCACAACAAATTGCCACACCCATGCAACATTGATGTTGTTTTCTGGTACTGTCCTGCTTCCATGTTGCAAATATCAGTCAGCAATGAACTTCCTCAGTCCTGAACAATACAAAAGCAGTGTTCAGATTTGAGATGATGCATGTCACGATTCACTTATCTGTAAGCAGAACTTGGTTTTCCTCATTGTAAATTTAAAAAAATACTGCAGCTGAACAAAATCTGAAATGAAACAAAGCATATAGTACTGTAAATACTTAACAATTCAGGCAGTAAATAAGGGAGAAAGAAATAGCTTTATTTTTGGGTCAATGACCCTCAATGATTACCATGGAAACAGAAAATAAGCATGTCTTAAATTGCAAAGAACAGGAGGAGTGGAAAGAATAAAGAAAAATCTGTGATTGTTTAAGTGACATGCTTTTGGATCCATAAATGGATGGGTAGAGGCAGATAGGGAATATTCTCTCTTCAATTTCTCTCACTTCTCCAGCAGAAGACAAACGAGCAGGCATGTACACAAATCACAGAGAGGTGTAGAACTAATAAGTCCCATTGTTAGCAATCTTAAATTCCACAGCTCTAGCTGAAATTGCATTAGTATGGAAGTTTTGGGGGGTGGGGGTTGTTGTAGCATTATTGGTGTGTGCCTCAAGTGCTTTCTGAACCAGTAGAGAACTACTAGAGATGGCACGTACCCAGGGAAGAGGAGGCAGTGTCAGCATGAGAGCATTCAGAGATAGTGAACACAATTTTTTAGGTTTCAGGTTTGCTGTGAAGTAGGATAAATCTTGATTAGAAGTTAAATTTGTGAATGGGGGGAATGCTAAATCTGGGCAAACCTAGGTGTCAACAAATATCAAGACTTGGATAAAGAAAGTATATTAATTGCAAGGGGGTAACCAAGGGAAGAGTAGGTCCAATAGAGATCAAATTATCAATCTGTTCATGGAGTTAGAGGAAATGTGTGAGTTCTGGAATTAATACTTCTCAATTTTATTTATTTTTAATTGGAGCTTTCTGGGAGTGGGACATTGGGATCCAAACACAAATTACTTTTGAAAAGATGAGATATTAGATGTATTGATGACTTTAACATTTGATAAATCCCTGGGTCCAATGAGATGTATCCTAGGCTTCTGTGAGAGGCAAGACAGAGCAGATTTTTGAATCTGTTAGTCCTACTAGAAGAACAACAGATCTGGTAATTTTATTCAAGAAGGGCAGCAAGGATAAGCAAGGAAGTTGAGGTTTGTTAGTAAGATCAGTGGCAGGGAAATTTTTGGAAAGAAAGTTGAGAGAAATCTATATTATAGGTCATAGATTAATCAATAAAACTAGTATGTCTTTGTTAAGGGGGGATCATATCTGACTAATTTTTCAAAGAAGTGACATAATATTTTGAAGAAGTTAGTACAGCTGATTTACTCTATAACTGGAGTTCGCAACCTTTTTATGCCACTCCCCTTACCATTAACCAAGGGGGACCGTGGACCCTAGGTTGGGTACCTAGGACTTCAGATAGCCTTTGACCAAGTCCCACCTAGGAGATGTCCAAAATGCCATGGGATCCAGGGCAAATGGTAAATCAGATTTGAAGCTGTTTGCTGAATCAATTGCTTCTGTAATTGAAACCAGGAAGTGATGTACTAAACAGGTTACTATTGGAATACATGCTCTTTGTTAGATTATAAATAACGAGGATGGGAACGTAGGAGGTCACGATGAATAAGTTTGCAGATGACACGAATATTAATGATCATTTGGATAATGAGTAGAGTAATTCTTATCTAAACAATGATATTGATGGGTTGGTAGAATAGGCAGAATAAAGACAGCTGAAATTTAATCCTGTAAAAAATATGCAGTCGTGCATTTTGACAGGACTAATAAAGTTATTTATTATTCAATGAATGGCAGGACGCCAGGAGCAGAGGGCAGTTGAAGGTACAGTAGCAGCACATTTAAGAAGATATGCAGGACACTTGCCTTTATTAACCTGCACATAGACCAGAAGGGTATGGAGGTCATTATGCACCAGTCACTAGGGCAGCATTGGAGTACTGGTGCAGTTCTGGTTGTCATGATGTAGGAAAGATATGATTGCACTGGAGAGATGCAGAGAAGGTTCACCAGGATGTTGCCAGGATTAAACATTTCAGCCATGAGCAGAGACTGCATAGGCTGATTTTGACATCCTTGGAGTGGAGAAGGCTGACAAGGCAAGTAATTGAGGTATGCAGAATTATGAGGGGCATATAAGAGATACAGTGCCTTGTAAAAGTAGCCAGCTGCTGCTTTGTTCACATAAATGAGAATTACAACCAGGCACTTTGACCAATTTAACTGCTGATTTTTTATGTGTGTGGATCACTTAATCCTTTTTTTCACAGTAGAGGCTAAAACACAGGGAAAATTGTAAAGCAAGAAAAACTAAATATTCAAAAACTGGAATGTCAGCAGTTCAAAAATATTCATCCCCCTCTGCTCAGTATTTAGTTGAACCACCTCTCACAGCTATTACAGCCAGTAGTTTTTTTGAATATGTCTCCATTAGCTTTGCACAATGTGTCAGAGCAGAATTTATCCAATCCTCCTTGTAAAATTGCTCAAGCTGTACTAGGGGATCAGTGGTGGACAGCAGTCTTGAGTCTTGCCAGAGATGTTCAAGCAGGTTAAGGTCAAGTATCTGTCTGGCCTGCTCAAGGACATCAATTTTCTTCATTTGAAGCCACTCCGTGGTTGCTCTGGCAGTGTGCTTTGGTCATTGTCCTTCTATAAGACAAACTTCCTCTCCAGTTTAAGCTTTCTGGCAGAGAGTAGCAGGTTTTTATTGAGCATCACTCTTTATTTAGCAGCATTCATATTCCCATCAATCCTGTCCAGAATTCCTGTCCCTGCTGCTGAAAGGCATCCCCATAGTGTGATGCCATCTCCACCACACTTTACAGAAGGGATGGTGTTACCTGGCTGATGTGCAGTGTACGATTTATACCTCATGTACCGCTTAGTGTTGAGGGTGAAAAGTTCCACTTTAGTCTCATCCAACCACAAGATGTTCTCACACATATTTACAGTATCTTCTAAATGCTGCTATGCAAAGTCTTTATGGGCAAAGATTTTTTTAGCCAGGTCTTCTTCCTTGCCACTTTTCCATAAATACCCTTTTTTTGCGAGGCCTTAGAGGTAGTGGAGCCATGAGCTTCATCTCCAGTTCCAGCCTTTGAATTTAATAGCTCACTCAGAATGACTGTTGGTGTCACCGTAGTCTCTCTTACAAGTTCTATTCTTCTCTGGCGACTATGTTTAGAGGGGTGGCCTGACTTAGGCAGTGTGGCTGTGGTTTAAAATTTTTTCCACTTTTTCATGATTGACTGTACTGAGGTCTGAGGTATGTTCAGTGCCTTTGAGATGGTCTTGTCCTCTTCCCCAGATTGATGTTTCTCTGACTTGTTTTGAATGTTCCTTGTTTTCATTTCATTTTTCTTTGGTCTGTTGAAAATCTACCATACTGTTGGACCATACAGAGAGAGGAAGAAGAAAAACTATAGGCCAGTTAGTACAATCTCAGTGGTTGGGAAGATGCTGCAGTTGATTATTAAGGATAAAAACTCAAGATACTTGGAGGGACATGATAAAATAGGTCACAGTCAGCATGGTTTCTTCAAGGGAAAATCTTGCCTGACAAATCTGTTGGAATTTTTAATTTCTCCATAAACAAAGGAGAATTGGTGGATGTTGTGTACTTAAATTTTCAGAAGGGCTTTGACAAGGTGCCACACATGAGGCTGCTTAACAAGCTACGAGCCCATGGTATCACAGGGAAGATCCTAGCGTGGATAAAGCAGTGGCTTATTGGCAGGAGGCAGAGTGAGAACAAAGGGAGCCTTTTCTGATTGTCTGCCAGTGATTAGAGCTGTTCCACAGGGGTCTGTATTGGGACCGATTCTTTTTACGTTACACATCAATGATTTGGAAGATGAAATTGATAGCTTTGTTGCAAAATTTGCAAATGATATGAAGATGGGTGGAGGTAGTTTTGAGGATGTAGAGAGGCTACAGAAGGACAGACAGATTAGGAGAAGGGGCAAAGAAATGGCGGTTGGAATACAGTGTGGAAAAGTGTATGGTCATATACTTGCGTAGAAATGAAAGGGTTGACTATTTTCTAAATGGAGAGAAAATATAAAAATCTGAGACACAAAAGGACTTGTGAGTCCTTGTGCAAGGTTCTCTCATGGTTAATTTTCAGGTTGATCCTGTGGTAAGGAAAGCAAATACAATGTTAGCGTTCATTTCAGGAGGAATAGAATATAAAAGCAAGGATGTAATGTTGAAAATTTATATAGCACTGGAGGGGCCTCACTTAGAATTTTGTGAGCAGCTTTGGGGCCCTTATCTTAGAAAGTATATGCTGAAACTGAAGAGGGTTCAAAGGAAGCTCATGAAAATGATGCCAGGACTGAATGACTTGTCATCTGTAGAGCATCTGATAGCTCTGGGCCTGAACGTATTCACTAGAATTCAGAAGAATGAGGGGTGACCTCATTGAAGTTTTTGAATGGTGAAAGGTCTTGATAGAGTGGATGTGGAGAGGATGTTTCCTATGGTGGGATTGTCCAGCACCAGAGGACACTACTTCAGAATAGAGGGGTGTCCTTTTAGAACAGAGATGAGGAGGAATTTCTTTAGCCAGAGAGTGGAGAATCTGTTGAATTCTTTGTCAAAGGCAACCATGGAGGCTAAATCTTTATTTATATTTAAGGCAGAGGTTAATAGATTCTTAATTCGCCAAATAATGAAGGGATGCGGGGAGAAGGCAGGAGATTGGGGCTGAAAGAAAAATTGGGTCAGCCATAATGAAATAGCGGAGCATACTTGATGGGCCAAATGGCCTAATTCTGCTGCTATATCTTATAGTTTTATGGTCATATTTATTCTTATGAATTAATTGAAAATAGATGATCCTCCAATTTTTTTTACATCAACAAATTGGATGAGTTGGTAAGGTAATAGGTAATTGCAAAAGGGAAGAAAACTTCTTCAGCCGCACAATTTTGATTTTACTTTTTTAGTAAATTGTTGATAGGTTGTGGATTTGTTCTTTTGATTTGATATGATGATTAGCTCAAAAATCCTACTTCAATATACTTTAAATTTGGAAATCGAAACAGTAAAATGTGAAAATAGTTTCAGGGCACTGTAGAAAGTGAGAAACTTTCCCCTTTAGCATAGATTGGAGAACCTTTCTCAGAAATTCCAGGCTTTTATGTTTTTGTTTCAGATTGACAGCAATGGCACTAGCTTAGAAGGGCTTGTTTTTGTGTTATATAGATCTCTGTATATTTTGCATCTCTATCCCTAAGTGAATGTATTACACTATAGAAAAAACAAGGACCATAAGACCATAAGATTTATGAACCTAGCACAAGGACTCCCAAGTCCCTTTGCACCTAAGATTTTTGAATTTTCTCTCCACTGAGGAAATAGCTTACAGTTTTATTTCTTCAAACAAAGTGCACTTTCATACACCTCCTGACACTGTATTCCATCTGCATCTCTTTGCCCATTCTTCTAATCTATCTAAATCTTTCTGTAGCCTCAAAACAACCTGTGCCTCCACATATCTTCATATTGTCTGCAAACTTTGCCACAAAGCCATCATTCTGTCATCCAAATAATTGACATATAATGTAAAAAGAAGTGGTCCCAGCACAGACCACTGTGTAACACCACTAGTCACCTGCAACCACCCAGAAAAGGCTCACTTTATTCCTACTCTTTGCCTCCTGCCAATCAACCAATGCTCTATCCATGCTGGTGTATTTTCTGTAATAACATGGTTGCTACTCACTCATGCCTCTTCAATTCCCTTTACTCCATTGTAATACTGATATATCTCACTTTGGCTTCTCCTTCTCGCATTACAGGGCGAATTCCATCATATTATGATCATTTTCCCATAAATGGTCCTTTACCGTAAGCTCTCTAATCAATTCTGGTTCATTGCACAACTCCCTAACCAGAAGAACAAATCTCCTCATGGGCTCAACCAAGAACTAATCTAAAAACCCATCTTATAACATTCTAGAAATGTCCCCTCTTGGGATCCAGCTCCAACCTGAATGTTCCAATCTACCTGCATATTGAAATCCCCCATGACTATTACGACATTGCCCTTTTAGCATGCATTTTCTATCTCCCATTGTAACTTGTAGGCCACACACTGTTTCAGGGTCTGTCTATAACTCTCATTAGAGTCTTTTAACCTTGCAGTTCTTAGCTCTACCAACAACAATTCTACACCTTCTGACCTTATGTCACCTCTTCCTATTGATTTAATTTCATTTTATTACCAACAGAGCCATTCCTCCCCCTCTGCCTACCCGCCTGTCCTTTTAATACAATGTATATCCTTGGACATTAAGATCCCAGGTTTAATCTTCTTTTAGCCATGACTCAGTGATGCCCTCAATGTCATATTTTTCAATCTGTAACTGTGCTACAAGTTCATCCGCCTTATTCCGTATACTGTGTGCATTCAAATATAATACCTTCAGTCCTGTATTCACCCTTTTCAATTTTCTCAGCCTTTTATATTGCAACTCATCCTGTTAACTGCAATTTTGCCCCATCATCAGCCTCTCCTTGCGAGCTGTCTCACTACACACTACCAACTGCTCTATTCTCAGCACTATCACTCCAGTTACCATCTCCCTGCTGAATTAGTTTTAACTCTCTTGAACAGCTCTTGCAACCCTGCCCACAAGGATATTGGACACCCCCTCCCTCCGGTTCAGGTCTAAGATGTCTCTTCTATACAGATCGTACCTTTCCCAGAAGAGATCCCAATGCAACAGTTCCTCAGCCATACATTCATCTGCAAAGTCACCCTATTCTTGCCTCACTGGTGCGCGCACAAGCAATAATCTAGAGGTTCCTACCCTGGAGGTGCTGTTTTTTAGCTTTCTTCCCAGCTCTTTAAGGGTTCTCTTCAGAGCCTTTTCACCTTTTCTACCTATGCCATTGGTGCCAATATATACCAAGACTACTCACCCTTCCCTTTAGAATGCCATAGACATGATCTGAGACATCCCTGATCCTGGCACGAAAGGCCACATATCACCTGGGTTTCCATCGCACCTACAGAATCTCATCTCTGTTCCTCTGACTATGGAATCTCCTATCACCACTGCAGTCCTCTTTACCTCTGTTCTCTTCTGAGCCACAGTGCCTGACTCAGAGTTAGAGATCCGACCACTGTGGCTCCCCCCAATAGGTCAAATCCCTCAACAGTATCCAAAGTGGCATGCTTTTTGAGGGGATCAGCCACCAGGTACTCTGCACTGTCTTCCCATTTCCCTTCCTTGTACTGACAGTCACCCAGTTACCTGCCTTGTGCAGCCTAGGGTGGCTTCCTCCCTGTAGCTCTTATCTGTCACTTCCCCAGTCTCCCGTATGAGCTGAAGGTCATCGAGCTGCAGCTCCATTTCCTTAACACGTTCTCTGAGGAGCTGCACGTCGGTGCACCTGGTGCAGATGTGGTTAGATGGGAGGTTAAATATTCATTAACTTTCAACGAAAAGACAAGGAATTTTTGAAAATATTTTAATCGCTCTTATAAGTGCCGCAAAGTAATTAAGCAATAAAGGCGAAAATACATTTGGCAAATGAAAAAGAGAACACTGAGCAGATTGTTTGAGAGGTTTGAATAATCACCAGATATTTTATTCTAATTTTCTAAATTCATGGTCAGATTATATTCTTCAGCCTTATTGCTTCTGCTTTTTGTTAGCAACATATGCAGTGAAAGCTGCTGTTTATAACCAGAAGGAACATTCTAAAAAATGACAGCATTACAATTCAAATCATGTAGTACCTTTGTTGCTATGTTCAGTGTGCCACTCAAATCACACAGCATAATCTGGTTCATCAGCTGTGAAGTAGCATTATGAGGTAAAACTGACCAAAAGAACATTTAGTAAAGAATGATGCACATCATATGAGACACCGGATTTCCTTTTTCCCCAATTCAATTGCTGTTGCTTCCCGAAGTCCTGCTTAAAGATAGCAGTAATGTAAAAGACCCCACATGTGAAAGGAGGGAAATGAAGTAGCATTAAATACTTAGCTGTGGCTGCTGGCAGTCACATTCCAGCCCTGTCATAGTCTTTGTTATGATTTTATTCATGGTCACTCTCTCCTTATCTTAGTGCCTGATATATGCATTTTTTTATTGGTGATAATTGACATAGCAGTATTCACCACTTCAAAATCTTCTTTTCATCTTTATTTAAGTTAATACCTCAAGGCTCACACCTTGAGCAAATTCAAAGAGGAAATTAGAGTATAATTTGCAATAATGGTGGTTATCTGAGCATTAATAACAATACACTTGAATCTCAAATGAGGTGACTGGGGCATGTATTTAATATGTCCTTATCACAAAAAAATATTGTTTAATGTTTTGTGATGGAGGGATTTATTTAGATTTAGTAAGAAATCATTGCATAATTGTATTTTCAAAGAGCCCAAATAAATGTGGAAAATCATATGTTTTAGAAACAAGAAACTTAGAAAACCTACAGCGCAATACAGGCCCTTCGGCCACAACGCTGTGCCGAACATGTACTTATTTTAGAAATTACCTTGTGTTACCCATAGCCCTTTATTTTTCTAAGCTCCATGTACTTATCCAAGAGCCTCTTAAAAGACCCTATTGTATCCACCTCCATCACTATCGCTGGCAGCCCATTCCATGCACTCACCACTCTTTGCGTAAAAAACTTACCCCTGACAGCTCCTCTGTACCTACTTCCAAGCACCTCTCATGTTAGCCATTTCAGCCCTGGGAAAAAGCCTTTGACTATCCAGATGATCAATACCTGTCATCATCTTATACACCTCTATTAAGTCACCTCTCAACGTTTTCTTTAATATTTACATAGCAAGATGATATTTCCTCCTTTTATCTTTATCATTTTTCATTCCAATATTTCCTTACAAAAGTCACATTCACCCTTCAGCAATGCAACATGGTTTCAGTTTGTTAGTTTATCATTTGTGTCATAGCACCTTCCTTGTATTACTCCTTTTAATCAAACAATGCAAAGTCATGAACTGTAATTTTTCATTGGAATTGCCATTTAATAGCATATAGCTTTCAAGGAACAAATCTTTGGGTATTTTTGGGAGGAGGAAGAAAATAACTGAATTGCTGTTAATTATTTAGCTTGAATAATATCCCCGGCAAGTGACACAATGATCTCATTTGATGGTTTGCGCAACAGTACTTGTTTGAACAATTCAAACAAGTGTTTGCCAAATCTATTTTACACAGACTGTAAACCTTTGAAAGCTGTTCTATTGAATTTTAGGTAATGGGTCCTTGCTTAGCACATAAAGGGTTTCCCTGTATTATTATGTCTTACCTTTTGATGGTACTGGGCTTCATAACCATGAAGTTCTAAACTCAAACAAAGATCTTAAACCCTATTGGATATAAATAGCCATGAGTACTCTCGCTAAAGGGAGAGTAACTACCTTTTGCTGTAACTACCCAATCTTCAAAGACCAGTCTGCTTCCCTGTTTATTCTCTATGGTGAGATTAGCTGACAAAACCCACTGTTCAACTGGTGGGTCCCCTTTCCCTCCACAGAGAAGATACCTCCAGTTAACAAAGTAGTTTAGAGCATAATTAATTTTTCAGTGATACATATTTAAATCCAAATAATACTCTTAAAGCACATTTAATTTCACAGAGGATTTCTTTCTTAAACATTTCCAAATTGCAAACTATTTCTAAAACAGAAACTATTTTTTAAACTCAAAGGGTTTCTGAGACACAGAGCATAAAACATTTCCAAAATACGTGCATAATTCCTATGAATTAAAAAAGGCATACGGCAGTGCAGACAAACAAGTCGTCTGTCATAGAAACTGAAACTGGAGGAATGGATTCTAGTTCACCTCAGGTTTCTTCCTAGTTCTTCATCCCATTCCTAATAAGCTTGAACTACTCTCTACAGTTTTACCCTTCTTCTACCTCTTGGGCACCATCATACATATATGGTATTTCCTCAGATATGCTTCTAACACAAATGGTCTAAAAGCATCTTTTGGAAACACAGAGCTCTTGAATAATAATGAAGAACTGTAGTGAGCTAGCATCTGCTTTCACAGACAGAGCATCTCCAAAGCTGTTATATAGATAATACTTTGTTTTAACTTCAAACTGATTACTTCTTTCCAATTTAAATTTTAAGAACTAAAGACGGATTTCCATTTATGACCAGAAGTTAAGCAAACCCATATTAAGTTAGAACTTTACTTACAATTGTTTGTGGTCTCTCAAATGGCAGCTGTTCTTATTTAGAAAGCAAACTTAGCAAACATGAGACCACCTGTCCAGGACAGTGAATATCTCTATTACAGCCTTTATCTTTGTGATGCTACTTTGTGCACTTGCTATCCATAAAGATCTGAACCCAAAAGAAGATCTTAAGCATTATCCAATATAGATAGATACAGATACCCTCACTAAAGGGGGGTTATACTAGATCACTTCCCTATTTACCCTCCAGTGAGTTTAGACCAGAATATCCTTTTGATAAGGAATCTGACAGAACTTCTCTGTTTGAATTGCCTCGCTTCGGGATTCAGGTTGTACTTCTGATCTGGAACTCATCACTGAAGCTTTCTGCCTTGTGTCAGAATTTTAAACCTGCCTCAGCACATGGAAGCTGCTGACAAGCGGTTCTGAATTTAAACAAAAGACAATTTTTTAGGAAAACAATTTTTTTTCAAATCTATTCCTTGTATGTGGGAATCATTCTGTGAGTTGTTTTAGTACTATTGCATTGCTTGTCATGGGAGGGCATCAAATCGAATGACGTACAATGTCGCACAATATTGCAGAGTCAATACTGCCATACTAAAGGATACATCACACACAAAGCAGTAACACAAATTTGATGCACATTGCATCAGTCCTGGGTTGAGTCTTTCTTCAGGATTACAAAGAAAGAAACATTCAAGCTGCAAAAGGGGACACCAGTGTTACTGAGTGAGGAGTGGAGGAACAGTGGTAGTGGTACTGTCAGCGACATAGTTTTGCATTAGGGGGAAAAGCATTCTCAATGTGCCAGTTTGGACTTTTGGCTGAATGCATAAGCCCAGTTAAACTATTCATTCACATTTGCATTTTAGGAATTATATTCTCATGGTCAGATTCAGTTTCACAGTTTGACTTTCTTCATCTATGCCATTTTTATGCAACTACATTCAAGTACGTACAGAGGAGGTGTCAGGGGTAAATTTTTTATGCAGAGAGTGGTGAGTGCGTGGAACTGGCTGCCAGCAACAGTGGTGGAGCTGGATACGATAGGGTGTTTTAAGAGACTCCTGGATAAGTACATGGAGCTTAGAAAAATAGAGGGCTATGGGTAACCCTAGGTAATTTCTAAAGTAAGGACATGTTCAGCACAGATTTGTGGGCCGAAGAGCCTGCATTGTGTTGTAGGCTTTCTATGGTTCTATGCATTGGAGCATTTAACCAGTGACAGTGAATATGAAGATGGAGAGAATAGCATATGGACTCTGATCGTTGATCTTTTGATTACGTTGCCAGTTAAGTGATCAGTAATGAGCTTGGTACTTGCCATTTGTCTCCATGCTCTGCTTCGGACTCAGCTGCTGCAAAGGCATTATTCGGAATGGAGCCTGTAACCTAGTGTCCAGGGAGACTTCATTCACATCTTCCCTCACTGTCAGATGAGTTTGGCATTGATAATGTGAACAACTAAACACATCTTGGGAGCTGTCTCAGAAGCAGCCATTGATCTGAATAATATAGCATTGTTCCTCATTCATCGAGTAGGAACACCTTCTGCTCGGTCATTGTACTATGAATAATAGGAGGTTAAAAGGCCAGCGACGAGTCATCAATTATTCCTAAGCAAACATCGCATTCTGGTGAATAATGTGGCCTCTCATGCTGCTGGTACTGGACACTAGGAAATGAAATGAATTGACACTTTGCTCGGTCGAGGGCACTGATGCTTTTTTTGCTGGTGGGGGTGGGGGGGTCGTTGTCTTGCTGCTGCTTGTGTGTGGGAGAGGGGAGCTGCAAGTGGGGCTTTGGGGTTCCAACATTTAACTGCCATTCATTCTTTGGGGCACTCCTCTGTTTTCATGGATGTTTGTGAATAAAATGAATTTCAGGATGTGTATCATGTACATTGCTCTGACATTAAATGTACCTTTTGAAACCTATTGAATAAAGTATCTTTGTCTTTTCTTTGGTCTAAATAAAATCAATCGCCCCTTTCTAATCTTAGGCCTCAATATTATCTCTTTACTTTGCTCCCTAAATGCCAAAGAAACAAAGTCAGCGGTTTGTACATTGACTATTTCAGTGGTCTTTGCTAACTTTTATGAAAATACTGCTTGATTATAGTTTTCACTATGCATATCTCTTATGATATAAATCTTTCTCGATATTGCTGTAAATGGTGCAAATGTAGATGAGTTTGTGAAGCCTGAGGCATTGACAGCTGGTGTAAAATATCATGATTCTTCTGACCTTGACAAGATGATCAATTACAACAGAGCCCAGACAGTCTTCTTGAGAAAAGTCAAATGATTTTGTGGAGGGTTAATTGATGGGATGTTACTGTACATTGCTAGAATGGAAAGGTGTAACCCATTTTCTCTATGAACACTGAAATTAGTCATGTATTTACCGCAATTAGTGCGAAATGGAATTAGGAGGACAGGAAAGTTTCTTAAATCCCTAAGAAAATTATTCACAGGGTTGTTAGGTCCTCCAAGCTATCAACTTTGCATTATTCTTGACAATGATGTCTCTGGATGATTACAACTATCACTAGTTACTCACTGAATGCTTTCACAATTGCTGCATGTTTGAATTATTCATAGAATAAAGCAAGTGTAGGACTCTCAGTACCAGTAACTGTGGAGTTAACTGTTCAGGCTAACAAAATGGCTTCTCTGTATTGTTATAATGAAGTGGCTTCTCTGTAATGTTACTTAATGCTGTGATGGGTTTCTGTGTCTGGTATGTTTGGGTTATGACTGCAGATAAGGGAGGGAGCTAACCAATGCGGAATTGTTATGCTATCTTGTATGTGTAAGCTGAGCGGGAGTTCGCGGTCTTTTTCAGGAGGCGAGCAAGGAGGACGGTTGTGTGAGGAGTGGCAGCGGTTCCAGGGTGGCAGATACTGGATGCCAGCGGTTCGAACGGTGGCCGAAGGCCCAGAAGGTCGTTGTGGATGGAACTGGAGGTGTGAGCTCCAACGCAGTAAAATATTATGTGCACAAACTGATAAACTTACTGATTTGTCACCTTTAGGTTATGTTTCTACTAACCCATCACTAAGAAATAACTATAAAGTTGCAATTATTTTCTCACCTTTGGTGAATTGTCTGGTACTTGTATTGCAAATGTGTACTGGGGGGGCATTACGCCGAAGTATTGCAGTATTGGCGGGGCAATGGCGGTTCACCCTAGGCGGACGGGGTAGAATTGGGGGCATGGATACTACACAAGGTTTTCAAATGAAAAGGAAAGAAAATGGACTTGCATTCATATAGTGCCTTCATGTCATCCATTCATGCTTTACTGCTCTTGAGGCTTTTGAAGTATCATCAGAGTTATGTGCATTTGTCATAGTAAGTACGAGCACCAGAGTAGCACAGTAGTAGGCGCCGTGCTGTTACTGCTTGTGATGGTGGATTTCAGAGTTCAATCCCAGCATCTTCTGTAAGGAGTTTATATGTCTTCCCTGTGGAATGTGTAGGTTTCCTCTGTGTGTTTCTGTTTCTTCCCACAGTCCAAAGATGTACTGGTTAGTTGGTTAATTGATCATTGTAAATTGTCCAGTGTTTAGCCTAGGGTTAAATCAGTGGGTTGCTGACAATGTAGCTCAAAAGGCTGGAAGGGTCTATTCTGTACTGTATGTTGAAATAAAAATATTTTTTAAAATTGTGCATTAAATTCGCAGAGTCAACAAAGTGACATTGACTTAATAATTTGTTTTTGGTGCTATTTGATGGAAGGATAGTGAATGGCTGAGACGCTGGGGAGAACTCCTCTGTTTTTCTGCATTATATGCCATGGGATTTTTTTCCCATTTATCTAAGGAAGCAAGCATTGTTTCAATTTAGCATCATAATTTGAAGGCATTGCTTCCAACACTGCAACACTTCGTCATTGCTGCACTCGCTCACATCATTGCTCTGCACCTTCTAGAGTGGGAACTAAGAAACAACCATGCTTCCAACATCGCCACAGGAGACCCTTACTCTATCTGCAAACTCTTCAGCAGCAGGTTGAAACTCCCTCAGATATTGGCACACAACTGGGCAGTACTCCACCACTATCCAAACCATCTGCTGCACATTGTGCAAGAAGCCATGGAGAGTTTCCATCTCTTGTGCTTTTTGGGTTGCTTTTCACGCCAGGACTCTTGTCAACAATCTCCATTTTCTATGTCATGCTGTACTCCTTCAATTGACTATATACAACTTCCATATGTGTATTCTTTAGTTTCTTCATATTCTATGTCTTGCAGTCTCTCAGCTATATTTGATTAAGTTACTCTTTTCACTGTGTGTCATACTATTGACCTCCAGAGGAAAACTGTTCTCTTCTGCATTCTTAAGTGCCATGATGTCTGGTAGCTCTTTTCCAAGACTCAAAGATTCTATCAAAAATTTCAAGATAGGAAACAACTGATATAAGTGCTAGAGATAACTCTGAGACAAATGCCATGGTACTATGTAATACTCTTGAAATTAATGGTTAATAATTATGAATCACTTATCTCTTCGTAGCCCTACAGACTTAATGATAATGAGTTCTTGCTAACTTACATAGAACATTTCCATTCTCCTGCCTATATTCCTCCCCCCCGCATTATTTTCATATCCACCAATCTCCTTAATAACAGTTACCTCAAACTCTCCTTGACCTTATTCTGGTCTTTTATGTTGTTTGCTATACAAAGAAAGCAGCATCTATTAACAAAGATCCCTACCATCTGGGCCATGCCATCTTCTTGCTACTATGCTATTATCATTGGGCAGGAGGTATAGAAGCCAAGGTTCAGGAGCAGTTATTACCTTCCAGCCATCAGGCTCCTGAACTAGTGTGGATAACGTCATTCACCATCACTCTGAATTGCTTATATGGCCTACAAAATCACTGTCAAGAACTCTTTACAACTCATGTTCTGAGTATTAATTTTATTTGCACAGTTTGCTTCTTTTGCACAATTGTTTGATATATGGCAGTATGTGGTCATATATGCTGGATTATGCATACTTTGATAATACATTTACTTTGAAACATGAACTTTGAACTGTAGTCCAGTTTTGACTGCTGCATTTCTGGCTATCTGTGCTTTGTAACTTCCTCATTAAAACCTGCTGCCTTTCTACTGATCTCCTCTAGTAAAACTTTCTGTCCCTTAATTATTTTGATGAAGTGCCTTGAAATGTGTTTTTAGTTCTGAAATAATGCATAAAATTAATTGTGTTTGCCCATCAACAGATAATTTCTCAGAGTCAGAGTCAGAGAGTCATACAGCACAGAAGATGGCCCCTTACTTGAAACTGTGCCTATTGCTGCCATTAAGTAACTGTTTATACAAATCACACTTTCCAGCACTCAGCCTATAGTCTTCTATGCCATGACCTTTCAAAAATTGATTTGAATATGGATGTGGAAGCATTGGAAAGGGTGCAGAGGAGATTTACCAGGATGTTGCCTGGTTTAGAGAGTATGGATTATGATCAGAGATTAAGGGAGTTAGGGCTTTACTCTTTGGAGAGAAGGAGGATGAGAGGAGACATGATAGAGGTGTACAAGATATTAAGTGGAATAGATAGAGTGGATAGCCAGCACCTCTTCCCCAGGGCACCACTGCTCAGTACAAGAGGTCATGGCTTAAAGGTAAAGGGAGGGAAGTTCAAGGGGGATATTAGAGGAAGGTTTTTCACTCAGAGTGTGGTTGGTGCGTGGAATGCAGTGTCTGAGTCAGTGGTGGAGGCAGATACACCAATGAAGTTCAAGAGACTACTAGACAGGTATATGGAGGAATTTAAGGTGGGGGGTTATATGGGAGGCAGGGTTTGAGGGTCGGCACAACATTGTGGGCCGAAAGGCCTGTAATGTGCTGTACTATTCTATGTTCTATGTTCTTTGTTCTAATACTTAAATGTTGTAAGAGTACCTGCTTGTACCACTGCCTCAGGCAGTGAGTTCCAGATTCCAACTACCTGCTAGATGAGAAAGTTCTTCCACAGATCCCCTCTACATATTCTACACCTCAACTTTCCTTATGCCTTCTGACCATAGACAATTCTGCTGAGGGAAGATACTTCTCATTATCTGCCCTCTCTATGCCTCTCATAATTCTGAATATCTCATTCAGGGCCCACCTCAAATTTCTCTGCATCAAGGAAAACAATACATACAGTATATATTTTTCTATATACTGTATATATAATTTATTCATATACTGTGGTATACTCAAAAACTTCTATAGAGGTACCATGGAGAGCATTCTGACAGGCTGCATCACTGTCTAGTATGGGGTGGTGGGAGGGTAGCTATTACACAGGACCGAAAGTAGAAAAACTAGTCAGCTCCATCTTGGGTACTAGTCTCTGTAGTACCCAAGACATCTTCAAGGAATGATGCCTCAGAAGGGCAGTGCCCATTATTAAGGATGCCCATCAACCAGAGCATGCCCTCTTCTCATTATTACCATCAGGAAGGAGGTACAGAGTCCTCAATGCATATATATATATATATATACACACACACACACACACACACACACACACACACACACACACACACACACACACACACACACACACACACACACACACACACACACACACACATATATATATATATATATATATATATATACACACACATATGCACACGTTGAAACTGCACAAAAGTCCTGCCTGCTCCCTTCTACTGCTTGGTGGTCATATATTCCCTCTCTGTCTAGGCTTTAACCTATGCTGCATCCTGAAGGAGCCTTAATTCTTACTTGATAAGAAAGAGTTTAATTTCTATTTTGCTCTAATGTCACTGCTTAGATCCCATGTCATTTTTCTAACAACCCATTTCATGTTTGTTTAATAGATTCCTGAAATGTTTTTGTGCATCACACTTTTTAGGTTTTAAAGTTTAGTTTTCTTTTTGATCATGTTTGATATTGTTTGTTTAATCATCTATGTGTCACTTTGCATTTAATCCATTACAACAGTTTTAGAAATATATTTTAGTATTCATTGTATTTTACCAATGAATCCTTAACAGATTTTATTTACTTTGAACTGAAATTTTCCAGAGTGCTGTGTCAATAGGTTTCAGCTGTTTTTTATGCTAAACAAGAATATAGTCATTGAGCTGAAATCAATATCTGAAGGATGAGTGGAATGACATTCAATGAATGACTAGATGAGAGGCAAAGGAAAGATTTTGAAATCGTATGAAAAGAAGGCAGGTTTTCTTGTGGCTGTGATCTATGGTAATTTATGTGAAGAGATGACTAATTAAACATGTTTTCTGACACAGCGGAAAATTTTGTCGATAAGGAAAGAAGACTACAAATTCAGAAAATCTGTAGCAATAAATCTATCAATGTTTTATGAGACAAGTTTGATTAAAATGTGTAATCTACATATAATCTAATGTCTTGGCCGAATTTAGAGCAGGAATAGGCCATTCAGCTTTTGAACTCACACTGCCATTTAATAAGATTATGGTTGATCTCACTGTAACCTTATCTCCACCTACCCACATTACCCATAGTAACCTTTTATCCTACGACTTAAAAAATAATTCAAGAACTTGCTTGTACTCTTTGAGGAAGAGCGTTCATAAGATTCATGACCTACTAAGAGAAATAAGTTCATCTCATCTCTGTCTAAATGGGTGATGCCTAGATTCTCTTTCTTTATCCATCCTGTCCGTCCTGTCCAGATCCATTGTTCTATACGGTTCTATTTTCTATAAGCAGTATATTATATTGGAGTGACAGTGAAAATTCCTACAGGAGGAATAGAGACAGGAATGGAGTTCTATTGACATCAATGGGTCTGGGGTTGAGAGTATGAACAGCTTTGAGGATCTCATGTGGTCTGTACATACGGGCTGTGTGGTGAAAAAACACAAAAGCGCCTCTTTTACTTCAGACGGTTGAAGAAGTTTGGTATGGGCTCCAAAATTCTAAGAACATTCTACAGGGGCACAATTGACAGCATCCTGACTGGCTGCATCACTGCCTGGTATGGGAACTGTACTTCCCTCAATCACAGGACTCTGCAGAGCCCAGCACACCTGTAGATGTGAACTTTCCACTATTCAGGACATTTACAAAGACAAGTGTGTAAAAAGGGCCTGAAGGATCATTGGAGACCCGAGTGACCCCAACCACAAACTGTTCCAGCTGTTACCATCTGGGAAACGGTACCACAGCATAAAAGCCAGGACCAACAGGCTCCAGGACAGCTTCTTCCACCAGGCCATCAGACTGATTAATTCATGCTGATACAACTGTATGTTATATCATGTGGTCTGTACATATGTTATATTGACTATCCTGTTGTACATACTATTTATTATAAATTACTATAAATTGCATAATTGCACATTTAGATGGAGACCTAACATAAAGATTTTTACTCCTCATGTATATGAAGGATGTAAGTAATAAGATCAATTCAAAAAAATTCAGAGTTCAGCTGGTATTTTACATTTATGATTTGATCATTTGAAATAACTCTGATATACAGCATTTTATCCAGTATATTATTACGTTTTTAAATAATTTTCAAAGGAACCTGAAAACAAAGGACCTCTTTGAGAAGAGAGACACTACCAGATAAATTCTTAAGCAGGGATGAATCTAGAAAAGTTGTGTAAATTGCTATTTCTGATGTTTGTTTTCTGCAGTACTGGTATATTTTATATACCTAATTATACTAATAGGTTGTGATCAACAAAAAGTAAGATTAAATTTATCACCTATCATCAAATACTTTAGAAATTTTCTAAAAACTGCAGTATGGAAAAGTAGTTTAAAGTTCAACTCACACTAATGGGATCTCCTTTGGTTTCAGGGAAAGGAACAAAAGTGCTTATTTGCTTGCTCTTAACCAATATAGACATACATCAATACTGTGCATGTAGAGGCTGACATTTGCTACAGACACCATATATGAAGAGCAAATGATTTGTACAACACACTTGCTCATCTGATGCAGTTTACAAATAAAAAATAATTTTGTCATCCAGCCAGACCTTTATGCTTCTTAATATGAAGAGCACATTAAATTACATTAAAGTTTTTGTCGTTATGTCATGTGCCTTTTTTAAATGTACTGAAGACTGTGTAATAATGTTGCCAGTGGACTCACTGCACAGTAACTTCAATCACTCTTATTCAAACTCATAAAAGCATTTTCACATGACATGGAATTGCCTTAGGCCTAATGAAAATATACTGAGCCTGGGTCAGAATCTGAAAGCATATTAGAATTACATTGGCCTTTCTGCTTTACATTACAGAGCAGAGCTGTAAAATGGCAAACCTTGAGTTATTTTTCAGTGAGAAAGCCATAAAGGTAATGTAAAATGTGTTATTCTGTGATATGAAAATGTATGAATATCATAAGTAAATTAACAAACTTGTGCCTGTTGAAGGCAGACAATTCACTAGCAATGATGGAGTACTGTACAGTAAAATTCTTGCGCCTTAATGCTCCACAAATACATTGTTCTACATTATTTTCTGAACTTGACCTCAGTTTTTTTTTGTGTAGTAGACATATCTGTCCTCTAAATTGAAATAATGTTTAGTGATGTATTCATACTAGCCAATTCCATCTGAATCCATTTTGCTTCACTTTACTGTAAGGACATTATTCAGACACACATCAAAAGGACTGGACAGTGATCTCTTTGATCAGCATATGAATGTCATTTTATGCTCAACATGGGTCATGGAGTTTGTGTACAATCAGCAAAGACATTATGAGGATAAGTTAAGGTATGTGGATGGTAGGCTTCCTGTGTTTAAACTCAATAACATTCAATATAGCTCAAGCATTATTTTGTAAATAAATACACAAGTTAATCTATTAAAAAAAGGCAATGAACTTTCTACTTCATTTGGCTGATTATCATTTAACTTGTAGTGGCACAATTCTAAATTCACCTTGTAAGCAGCATCAGAATTCTTCTTTTGCATTAGGTCACATCTGGAATTTCCATTTGGCGGACGACTTCTGACATATTGGGAAATCATGTATGTGGCAGGTTGCAGCAGTGGTTTGCCATTGCCTTCTGCCAGGTGGGTTTACAGAGATCACCACCTCTTGCAGTGGATGACCAGGACATCTAAGTGCCTTGTCGTGCTCTTGGTGCTCCACAAACGCCTGCTGGCCTGTCTTCTTGACCGTTGGACCATTAATCGGTCTCCTCCGCTCAATCTGCCAGGGCCAGACTTCACACGCTGGGATAGGCAGATCCCCTACCTCACCGAGGGTCAAAGACCCGTCGGCTACCCTCACCTGGTTTGGCCCGTCTGCCGAGATGGTTTACTGTGGTGTGGCCGCTGCGCACGTTACAGCTACTTGGAGCCACAGGTGAGAGCTGAGCACCAGGCAGGGGCCAAAAGTAGACGAGCTACCCTAAAAAAGAGCACAGCAGGCCCCCCCCATCAGAAGTGCTACCCCTCCCTAGACATCCCATACACCCCTTTAATACACATAGTTTTATTAAAGATTGACAGAATATATTCATATTCATAGGTGATACAAACAACATTTATAATATCCTTGAAAAATTAATGCTACTGTTTCTGGTTTATTCGACCTTAGTATGATTAAAAATCACTTTATCAAGGAGAGTTACTTTTAATCTCCAGAGTTCTTGGGATATGGCCATTTCTACTAAGTTACTATTTATTGCTCAAAATTTTGAAGGGATGGTGGGGAACCTTAGTCTTTATTTGATGTATTTCATGTGGTGAGAGTTCGGTTATGATGCTCTTAGGAAAGGGATTTCCAGATTTTAAAACAACCATATTTTGAATGATGAAGTTGTAGTCTGGAGAAGCCCTGATGAAGAAATCATGTCAACTTGATCCAATGCATTCTGTAAATTCAGTCTTAGTGGAGGAAATCTTTCCCGGATCAGTGACATTTTATTTTCATTGCATAGTTAATGATACAAAATGACAAAGTTTGAAATTGATAAAAATTGACAAAGGCAGCATATTTATCAAATCACTAATATTAGTGATCCAGAATTGCTTACAATAATCTGTAATAAAATTAACTGGGATTTTGAAAAATATTGACTAGTAATTAAAAGTTACCAAAACTTAGCAGTGTCCTTTTATGAAATAACATGGTGGTGGTGGGGGGGGGGGGGGGGGGTGATAAGCAGATGTTGTTTATATTATGTATCCAGCCTTTTAAAAGGCATATGCCAATAAAGCATAAAATAGACACTCTATTAATTCACATGAGATTAAGGCAACATGGATACAAGTTGATTAACGGTCAGAATTATATGTACTAGAGATCATTTGTCTTATAGACTGGAGGACTGAACACTGCTATGGTTTGCTCATTGCTGAAGCCTGGTCCAGAATAGATTAAAAAGTTCTGTTTTTAGATTTCTGTTTCATGGATTCAATTGTTCACACCTCCCCTGCCTGTTGCTCTCCCTTTCCCAAATGTGAGGTCTCCTGAAAGGCCCAGTCCTCAATGTTTCCAAAGGGCCAGGGACTGCTCCTCTAGAATCAGCAAGCCAGCTGCTGCTAGTTACGAGGAATTTCTTCAGCCAGAGGGCGGTGAATCATTGCCACAAATGGCTATGGTAGCCAAGCAATAGGATATATTTAAAGTGGAGGTTGATCGGTTCTTGATTATTAAGGGCACTGAAGGTTACAATGAGAAAGCAGGAGAATGCGAGGGGTAATAAATCAGCCATGTTTGAATAGCAGAACAGACCCAATAGGCCAAATACTGTTCATCTATCTCATGGACATGGTCAATATTCTCCTCCTGTCCTCCCTTCTGATAAGCCACTGAGAAAATTAACCTAAACTTGCTGTTTAAAGTCAGCAATGGTTTCACTATCAGCTCATGTCTCAATGTTCGGTACCAATATGGGGTGAGAGCCAGGTCTCACATCTTTTATCTACAGGTATCATGGTAAGTCAACAATGACAGAAGAAAAAGAATGACAAACACTGAAAAGTTGAACTAAAAACAGGAAACTCTGACTGGAGATAGCAGGTAGATTAGTATCTATAAGTGTAATATTGACCTGCCTTTCCATAGCTTTGGCTTCTGCTTCTGCTGAAGATTCATAACCAAACTACAACTCTTTCTTTAAAGATTCTGAGATTTTTTAATATATTTCTTCACAGCTCAAAAAGAAGCCATCCTTGTGTATGCTGTCCCTCAAGGCAATCTCATCAAATCCATTCCTCCATTTATTTCCCGGTAACCTATCCTCTTCCATGTGCCCATCAGTTCCTCGCCCACCTACAGTAGGGGCATTTTACAGTAGTCAATTAACGCAATCAACCAGCACATCTTTAGGATGTAGGAAGAAACCACATCAACCATAATCAATGTCCAAAGTAAATTTATTATCAAAGTACATACATGTTACCATATACAACTCTGATAAATCTCAATAAATCTAATAACTGTAACAGAATCAATGAAAGCCTGCACTAATAGGGTGGACAACCAATGTGCAAAATTCAACAAATTTTACAAGTACAAAAAGAAGGGAAAAATAAATAATAAAAAATAAATAAACAATGAATATCCAGATCATGAAATGACAAGTCCTTGAAATATTTTACTTATATCTTCTATTGTCCAGTCACATGTGTAACAAGCATGACCATAGCAGGTCACAAAAAATGTAACAGCCAGATGATTCTGTCCTATCACTCACAAAAATTCCCTTTCTCCATCATGCAAATAATTAGCTCTGACATGATACTTCCTGTCATTCTCTTAGTCACTTATTGCTGGTTGCCTTCACTGCTGCCATTAGCTTTACTCACCGCCCATTTGCTAGGCTTGCTCAATCAGTCACTCCTGTCATGTCTCCGGTCTCTTCTTGCATATGATTCAGTCAACCAACTCGCCTTCCTGATTACCTTCTGGTTGTTAGCCCACTTACAGCAGGTACGCGAACAGAAGCTCCTTCCACTGGCTCTCTTTTGTTAAGTTCATCTATCCTAAGCATGTCAACTGCTTGGTTCTTAGAATCTTAGTTCATTCCTTCATCATAACTGTGACTACACTGTAAAAAACATTCTTGTCTATAAATCACTTTGTGACATTCTGATGTTGTGAAAGGGATTACTGGAATATAATAGTACAAACATTGAATTTTCTATTTTCAGGTAACACTTACTTCCTGTGTTCTCTCCCTCTCTTCTTTCAAATTACCTCTGTTCTTCTTCCATTTTTACCCACATCCCCATTTTCATCCTCCTGTCCCAACACTTCATCCACCATATTCCCTCTGCTATTTGTTCCCATCTGCCTTTTTCCTTACCCTTGATTGTTCCTATTATCACCTTCCTTGCTATTAGATTCCAGCACTTATAGCCTTTCTGATCCCTATTATCACTTTCCATCCTTAATCTTCAAACTCCCCTCCCCTCCCCGCCTTTCTGGATTTCACTGACTATCATCCTCCATCCTTTCTTAGTCCAACTATCACCTACTGAGCGAGCCCCTGAGCCCACCTCTCCACTCTCAATTCTGACGCAGGGTATTGACCTGGAATGTTGACAGGTCCTTGACCCTCCCCACGTTCACCCCTTGACTTTCTCCAGCAGTTTGTTCTCTGTCATCAGAATACAAGTTTTCTTTCAAACTGAATTGTCAGAACTGCCAACTAAAAATAGACAAATCAAGGTTAATTTCTTTAGCCTATTTTATGCCTCATAATTTGCAACAATAAAAAAACAATTGTTTTATTCATAAGTGATTAAAAGACAAAATATAGCGACTTGCACTGATATGCTTTCAGAGAACATACAATATAATGAATTTAAGAGCAATCGTAAAATTTAAGTAAGGGACATATCAACTTAAAAATATATTTTTTAAATTAATAATGTAGTTATATCACTTTTCACTTTGTAATTTAATATTATTAAGTTGCACTTGTGACAGTTCAACACAAATAGGAATTTTAATAAGCACCCTGTGTATAACTTTTAAAATGAACCTCAACAGATGGGAAGGATTGAGAAAACTTTCCAGTATGATTCCTATTTGTCTTGCATGAGGCTCATTTTGCAGCTTCCCAGCACTATTCTACAAATGTTGAACGTGACATCATTTAAAGCCTCAGGGGTCAGAGCAGCTGTAATGTTAATGCGGAAAAATGGGAACAAATGTCAACCGCACCCATTGAGTCTTTGGTCCGAACATTTGGCACAGCATGAGCTCACAATTACTGATAAACAGATTATTACAGACCTTCCTGTAAAGGTACTATTATTCATTATGGATCCGTTGAGAAATTAAATATGACTAATACAAAAAAATTTAGTCCTTTCAGAGAGGTTATATGCTTTACTTATGTAACACGTACTAAGTGCTGGAGGAACTCTGAAAGTCATGCAGCATCTATGGAGAGGAATAACCAGTCGACATTTTGAGCCCGAAACGTCGACCTGGTTATTCCACTCCTTAGATCCTGCCTGATTTACTGATTTCCACCAGTACTTTGTGTTTGTGTTGCTCAAGGTTTCCTGCATATGCAGAATCTCTTATGTATAATATTTTCCTTATTCTTGTTGAAAATGCAAAGTAAGTGTAATCATCAGAAAGCTTTGACTACACTTCATATCCAGGAAATAAAGTTATTTTTTATTATGACTTTGGCTCTGTAGGTTGTTGACAGCTGGCATTATACATCTTTCAGATGTCAATGGTTAGAATATTGCCTTTTTCTGCTGATGATAAGATTGAGATTAGGCTCCAGAGCAGCACATTGGCTGGTAATAAGCAATGGGAGAACAATTTGAACAGTGCATCTGTAGTATTTGGCTGACAGGACACTGCTGGCTAATGAGTAACTAGGTGATGTCACTCATCTCTTTTAAAAGGAACAAAGTGGTACCATGCAAAAGTGATGACAATGCCAGGCGAAAGGGCCAGATTGTGAAAGGGAGCCTCTTTTTTAACAGCCTGGATATACCGCTCATCGATTCTAAACATTGAGTGACTCTGGTGACAGTCACTGGCTCTGACTCAGTGGATGACATAAGCACACTACTTCACTGACAGGTTACTCACCACAAATGGCTTAGGCACGGGATCTGATTGTATTGTTGTTAATGCCTTTATTCAGTTTCAAAGGGAAACAACAGCTAGTTTCATCAGTTGTGGTCCAGTTTGGTGGAACAAATGAGTAATTCACCATTTCAATCTCCCTAATCTCCTTCCAGAGGGTGGGTGTTGATATTGGGTGGGGGTTGTTCATAAGGGGATGGCAGGGGTTTCAGTTGTGGCTGGATTTCTGCCAGCTGTTTCAATACTCTTATACTCAGGTTATTTTCCTGTGCTGTCACATTTTCCCTTTGCATTTTGGCAGCATCTTTGGAAACCATTCTTCAGGTACCCAATGCACGGTCTGGTTTGGTGCAGTCTCCTGTAAGCCTTTACATCATTTCAACAGACTTTGGGGAAGGGTTTTAGACCAAGAATTGGAATAATCGATGAAAAGAGCTTGACGGACTTAAACAACGGCTTGATTGCAACAATCAATGTAGAAATTGGGTCTTGCTATCCATATTGAAATTCAGACCGTAACCACTGTGACTCAGTTAGACAATTTATGTCCAGCAGAGTTACAAGCATGGAATTTATTTTAATCAAACATCCATGGAAGGATGGAGATATTTTCTGCTTATTCTGATTTGTTACTGTGGAAGCACAATGGACCCAGGTCAGTCTGAACAAAACTAATCATTCAGAATGCTTCAGTAGACTCTGCCATCATTAGATACACTCTCCTCAAACTTCTTAGAAGCCTTTCAAATCTTCCCTTGATGCCAAAGGCAGTAGGAATGCTGTCTCCCCACTTCATGTTCATAGGGTACCTTCTGTTTGTGATGTCTGCAACGGGAGGTCCCTGTGGATACACAACAGAATCTCAGGTGGGGTCCAGGCCCAGAGCATATCGATGCGATAGTGCTTGGCTCCTAGTGTGAGGAACAGCCCGATGTTTGGACAATTTAAATGCCAGGAGAGATGAATTGAAAAGGCAGGATGTCAGGACAAGAGGTGAGACTCAGACTGTTTCTACTTGCTGCTCTGTAATGTTCACTCAGCTCTGTGCTGAACGAGGCTGAGGTTGCGGCCTGCTCTGACTGCTCTGAGTTCCGTGACTGAGGTCTGTGATGTTCACTCAGCTCTGTGCTGAACTAAGGCTGAGGTTGCGGCCTGCTCTGACTGCTCTGAGTTCCGTGACTGAGGTCTGTGATGTTCACTCAGCTCTGTGCTGAACTAAGGCTGAGGTTGCGGCCTGCTCTGACTGCTCTGAGTTCCGTGACTGAGGTCTGTGATGTTCACTCAGCTCTGTGCTGAACTAAGGCTGAGGTTGCGGCCTGCTCTGACTGCTCTGAGGTCTGTAATGTTCACTTGGCTCTGTGCTGAACTAAGGCTGAGGTTGCAGCCTGCTCTGACTGCTCTGAGGTCTGTAATGTTCACTCAGCTCTGTGCTGAACTAAGGCTGAGGTTGCGGCCTGCTCCGGCTGACCAGACTTCATGTCTATGGCCTCACTTTTGTTCTGAATGCTATTTGCTAACTTTTATTGTTTGCTCTATTTTTTTTCTCCCTGCACATTGGATATTTGATTATCTCTTTTTAATGGGTTCTTTTGGGTTTCTTGTTTTGTGGCTGCCTGTGAGGAGACAAATCTCAAGGTTGTGTAATATATATACTTTATTAAAAATATATTTGAACTTTGAAATTTGGATGATCACAGCTCAGATGAAGGGCATTTGTCCCCTTATCCAGTACTGGGTCTGTGTAAGAATTAGTCTCATTACCCCATCCTTCCTCCATATCTCTGCAATTGTTTTCATTGTCCTTTTGGATACTTATATAGGCAGGAGCTGAAAGATCATGCAAAATAGGTATACAAAGCCTGAGACACAATTTGTAGCAGGTATCAGTTTGACTTTGGTCCATTTTACTTGTACAGTAACAAAGCAGAGTAAGCCAGACAAATATTTCCTCCATGTTCCTTGGTCCAATCGAAAGCTCTTCTGCTCTTTTTCTGAATTCATCTTTCTCTTTTATCACTAAATCAATCTCAATCTGAAGCCTCATAAATATCTGTCTTGAATCTTCTGTCTGATCAAATTAAGTTCCCCTGTCTATCTCAAAACAGTCCCTCATCTACACCTCTGTTGCCTCTGAGCTTGACTTCCCATTACTTTGTCTACCAATGTATCATTCACCCATGCTACAGGAGGTCAAAGCAGTGCAGTTTCAGCCCTTATCACTCAGGTTCATGCAGGGAAATGCTAGAAAATAGAACAGTAGCAGATTCAGAATCAGGTTTATTATTATTGACATGTCATGAACTTGGTTATTTTGCAGATTTTGCGGCAGCAGTACAGTATAATACATAAAAGTTACTATAAGAAATATAGTATATAAAAATAAAGTAATAATGTAAAAAGAGGGCAGAGTAATGAGATTGTGTTCACAGTCTCACGGATCATTCAGAAATCTGATGGATTAAATTCCTTGCAAGATTAGTGCTGCTGATTAAATATAAATTTCTTCCTCTAAATACCTTACTGCGAAACGGTGAATATGTCAAAGGGAACAAGACACATGCGCACAGGCTGGAAAAAAATGCTATATTTTAATGAATGCCCACAATAAGTACACAATGGTGACGCTTATAATTTGCAACACATTTGTTACAGAATCATAATAGATTTCATCTCACGTCATCTTACATACCTACTGAATGTGAAGATTTCACTTTCAATCCTCCACAAAAGCATATCCGGATAGTAACTGGAATATTTGTGAATACAATAACGATCTCAGTCATTACTGGTAATTAATCATAGAAATCTCATGGAGAGTCAACATAGAAGTCCTATGTTTCTACTACCACATTTATGCTGCTATGATCCCATTGTGTAGAACAGGTCACAGCAAATTTGTCAGTATTAATATTTAATACTGGCAAATGAAATACCTAAGATAATTTAGAAATACATTTGTTGAGGTTGAGTTGGATCACAGACCAATATGTTTCTCAATATAATCACCACTGTATATACTGTATGATAGTAAACACAATTGATTCAAAATTCCATGGGTTGTACTTTTACTGCCTTGGACTTCCATGTAGCCAGCAGTGACACCATGCCCCTGTGGCAATAGAGGATGTGGAGCCAGCAGTAGCTTGGCTGACTGTTGCAAGAAGCAATCTGGATGCATTTCTAAGAAGTTCCTGATTTATAGTGCTATGTTTTTATTTAGAGAAACAGCACTGTAACAGGCCTTTCTGCAGCAACAAGCCTACACTGCCCCATTATGCATATGTGACTAATTACCCTACTAACCTGTACGTCTTTGGAATGTGGGAGAGAAAATAGAAGCAGGTGGAGGAAACCAAAGTACGCGTGGGGGGGAAAGGTACAAATTCAACTAGACAGCGGTGGAATTGAACCCTGGTTGCTGGCACTGTGAAGGCATACTCTAGCCTCTATGCTGCCGTGCTGCCCCCACCCACCAAGGTATCAGCATCATGTCTAAATTAGCTAGTGCTTTGGGATATGTCAGTCTACTTCATAAAGGAAAGCCATTTTCTGGATTACTTGGAATGTCTACTACAACATCTATCTTGGAAATGTACTTTTGCTGTACATGAAATGAACAGACAGCTCCAACTCCTACCATAGATGTGGCTGGGTGAAGGCTATAGGTTCCATCATAGATATTTCATTGGGACATGGAGATAATGAAAGTTAATATTAACAAAGAATGAATGGCATGAAAGGCAGATCATGAGAAAAAAATAATCTGCAGCTAAACCTTTAGTACTAAAATAATCGTGTTGCAATGCTAGAATACCAGAATGTGCAGTGTTTTTCCTATGGGCAAGTTGAATGTTGCACGTTCTTCAGGAAAAATAGGCAGGTAGAGAAAGAAAGTGACCTAGGCAGAAATCTATAGAAAATCATGAAGCATGAGGCACTGGAATAAGTAGAAAGTTAGGTTGTAATTAGAGGACAATTACCAAAAAGCAAAGTACGCCAGAATATTAGGTTAATTTTTAGTCCTCTCTCCTAGTAGGAGATACAGATCCTTAGAAAGGGTGAAGAAGAAGACTGTAAGCTGAATTTTCAAACTGAAGCACCGTTCATCAGTAGAATAAAAGAGTGGAATTCCTTCACCTGAGAAGTGATAACATTAACTACGAAACTTAAAGGAATTTAAGATGATTGACTCTTTGCTAACCTAACAATATTGTTTACAAAGGAACTTGTATGGAACTTACATCATCATATACTGAATCCACATCAAAACTAATTTTAAGTATAGCTCATCAAATTGGGTTAGTTGGACAAAAAGTATGAAGAATGCAGTTTTTAGGATAGTGACAAAGTGGAGATAAACAGCAGTTTTGCTCTGTCTCTGAAGAAAATGAAGAAAACAAATTTAGCAATCCTAATGATGACACTGGATTGAATTTACCAACTAAACATTAGGGGATAATTGATTTTGGCTTCATAAAGGGATCTAGAGATGTAGAATAAGGGCAGGTAATGCAGTGGATTTACTGATGCAAATTGTCTTACACTGCCAGACAGCAATTTATCATTTATAAAATATAGCTCGCAGGCTGTATCACTAAGAATAATTATTATAAAATGAGAGACTATCTATAATCAGGATTTTGTAGTTGATGATGAACATACTTTAAAGATTAGCTATCAATCTAATTCCGATAATTCCAGTTTATGCCCTTCTCCCAAACACCCTCAGCTGCTTTCCTCCGTTATGTGAAGATGTTGCATAGATTCCGTTTGGTCAACTCAATGCTGCAGCTGCCAAAAGAAAGATCCAAGTGACAAACGGAATCTCCGTAGTAATTTGAAATAGGACACTTCATAGTTCATTCAGAAAATGGCCAAGATTTTACAGTACTTTTGCCAAGGACAGTGAAGGTAGCAGACAGGCATTCTTAATAAAGGTGTTGCTTTAGCAATGGACTCATTGACATGAGAATTGTTATTTCAAGGACAAAAATAACAAGAGTTTGATAAACTCTCACAACTTCAGCTTGGTATCATTGATGGAAAGAAGCATCAAATAATAAATAAACAAGAGAAAATCTGCAGATGCTGGAAATCCAAGTAACACACACACAATGCTGCAAGAACTCAGCAGGGCAGGCGGCATCTATGGAAAAAAGTACAGTTGACGTTTTGGGCCGAAACCTTTCAGGAAAAAGCAGGGCAAAGCAGATTGGCATCATTGTCACTACACTAAGAAAACAGGACAACCTTAATTAAAATAGATTGGACGAGACTTCTCAAGCTAGATTAAAATAATACTTTCCTAATTGAGACTTCAAAGTTGCAATTATGGCACATTGTTGAAAAGATATGAAAATACCTTTGATTAGGGGTGCAATAGCATCACAGATTACAATGTAGGTATATGCATCAGAAGAGATGCAAAACTAACCTAATACAAACCCAGAACGTATGCTCTAAAGAACCACATTGAGAAGGAATTAGATAAGCTGCAACAATAGGTTGCCATTGTCAAAGCCGATCAGAGAGAGCTGGCCACCACAACAGAAGTTATTCTCAAGGCAGACAAAACAGTGTGGCTGCATGGAGATTACAAAATCATATTTTGTAAAGCTGTGGATAATGATAAGTAGCCATAAGCCATTTCATTAGACTTGTATGCACTGAGCAAGATCAAAACTTTTTAAAAATTGGACCTTCCTATGCCCATGAAACATTGATTGTTAACCTGATGGTCACTAGGTGCCATCATCAGGGAAGTCTCGGTTTGGGTCCACAGCATTCTAAAAGTGGAGGGTGAGCAGTCAAATAACGTGAACCAAGACATAGGTAGGAAAGGGGTAGCAGTCTTGAAGTGTTAGGTAGAACAATGAAAAGCAGGACCTCCAGCATAGTAATCTCTAGATTGCAGCCTGTACCTCACCAGTAAGGCTAAAATGAGATGATTTGGCATATGGATGGATGGCTGAGGAATTGGTGCAGGGGGCAGAGTTTCAGATTTATGGATCATTGGGGTCTCTTCTGGGAAAGGTATGACCTGTGCAAAAAGGGCAGGTTACAACTGACCCCAAGGGGGATCCAATATCCATGCAGGCAGGTTGCTGGAGTTGTGGGGGAGAATCTAAACTAATTTGACGAGGGATGGGAACCAGAGTTATAGGGTTAAGGATGGTTCAGTTGGTATACAAGTAGATGCAGTGTGCAGTGAGAGAGTGAGGAAGGACAGGCTGATGAAAGGGCATTTTTGCAGTCACTGGGATGAATTGAAGTGTAAACTGGGGCAAAATTGGAAAGAATGATGAATACAGGACTGCACTGTTATATTTGAATGCATGTAATATACAGAATAAGGTAGATGATCTTATAATGCAGATAGACATTGGCAGGTATGACATTTTGGGCTGAAAGAAGATCAGAGTTGGGAGCTTAACATCCATTGATACACATAGTATAGAAAGGACTGGCAGGTAGGCAGAATGGCTGGCTTGGCTTTGTTGGTAAAAAATGAAATCAAATTCTTAGAAAGAGGTGACATAGGATCAGAAGAAGTAGAATCCTTGTGGGTAGAATTAAGAGACTGTAAGGGTAAGAAAGACGCTGATGGAAATTATATACAGGCAGTCCCCGGGTTATGTATGAGTTCCGTTCCTGAGTCCGTCTTTAAGTCGGATTTGTACGTAAGCCGGAACAAGTACCTCCGGTATTATTTAGCGTCTGTTAGTCAAATGTTTGTCTTAGTATATAATATATATTTTACCTTTCTATGCATATAAAACACTTAAGATACATATGTATTCCAATAATTAAACCACTGCGTTGCTTAGTAATAATTGTAGTTTTCATTGGGGCAGGGCGTTTCAAATGCTCCATTATTCTCACTTTATCCGTTATCCTTTTAAATTGTTCCGATTGTTGACCGACTGTAGCCTAACACTTTTCCAATGACCAATGGCGTTTCACCTCTTTCCAAATGCTTTATTATTTCCACTTTATTTTCAATCGTGGTTGCTTCCCATCAATGGAACAGAAACACTGCAGGCAGTGGGTCCTGACTTGTGCCAGCTCCTGAGGTCTGCCAGGTCCTATGGACCACAGCACTGAATTCCCCGGGTGCTAAACTGCACCGCACTGAGACAGGTTAAATGGAACAAGTGGGAGTTGTGCTGGGTTTGGGTATTTGATCCTCCACAATATTCCGCGTGGGAATTTAAACTGGAGGTGGCAGTGTTTTTTTTACGAGGTCGAGTTGAGAGCTCGACATCAACCCGGCACGGATGGTACAGGAGTCACTGGATTGACATCAACCCGGCACGGGAGCAGTCTGTCACTAAATCAAACTCGGGAACCTCCGTTCTCTAGCCTGTTGCTGATCTGACTGCGCCACCAGCCGACCGGAACGAGGGTGGGGGGGGGGAGGGGGTGGGGTCAGGGTGAATTTTACTAAGAAAAATTTAAGCCAAATACAAAGTTAAACACTCAACACAGTGACAAAGGCAATGACTTAAAATGGCGGATGGCGTCGCGATCCAACTTAAAATGGTGGACGGCGTTCTCCTTCCTCGGTTCGTAAGTATGAGTTGTTCGTAAGTCGGACGTTCGTAACTCGGGGACTGCCTGAGGCAACCATGGCTTACAAGGGGAGTCAAAGACAATATAAAAGCAAAAGAGAGAGCTTATAATATAGTAAAAAATTTACAGGAAGTTAGAGTATTGGGAAGTTTTTAAAAAGACGCAACTAAAAAACCAATAAGGAGAGAAAGGATGAAATATGAAGGGAAACTAGCCAATAATATAAATGAGGATATTTCATATATTTCAATCCATAGGATTTTTCAGATATTTAAAGAGTAAAAGAGAGATGAGAGTGGATATCAGACAGCTGGAAAATGGGAGACAAAGAAATGGTGGACTAACTTAATATGTGTTCACTGTGGAAGACACTAGCAGCATGCCAGAAATTTGAGTGTCATGGGGCAGAAATGAGTGTAATTTCTGATACCAAGGAAAAGGTGTTTGGGAAGTTGAGAGGTTTGAAAGTAGGGAAGTCATCTGGGCCAGACGGACTACAGCCCAGGGTTCTGAGAGAGGTAGCTCAGTAGATTGTGGAGGCATTAGTAATGATCTTTCAAATTGCAAATATCACTCCACACTTTAAGAAGGGACGGAGGCAAAAGAAAGGAAATTATAAGCCAGTTAGCCTGACTTCAGCAGTTGGGAAGATGTTGAAGTCCTTATTAAGGATGAGGTTTTGGGGCACTTGGAGGCACAAGATAAAATAGGCTAAGGTCAGCATGGTGTCCTTAAAGGGAAATCTTGCCTGACAAATATGTTGGAATTTTTTGAGTAAATAACAGACAAAGGAAAGGCAGTTCATGCTGGTTATTTGGATTTTCAAAAGGTCTTTGATAAGTTGCTGCACATGAGGCTGCTTAAGGAGATAAAAGTCCATGGTTTAACGGGAGAGATACTAGCATAGAAGATTGGTTGATTAGCAGAAGGCAAAGAATGCAATCAAAGAGGGCCTTTTCTCGTTGGCTCCTGATGACTAGTGGTGTTCTGTAGGGGTCGGTGTTGCAACCTCTTCTTTTCATGTTATATGTCAATAATTTGGTCACATGGTCATGTCTGCAGATGATACAAAGATAGGTGCAGGGGTCAGATGATGTTGAAGAAGCAGGGAGTCTGATGAAGGGCTTGGACAGATGGGAAAATGGACGATGAAGTGACAAATGAAATATAGAACAGGGAAATGTATGGTCATGCACTTTGGTTGAAGGAATAAAGGTTTAGACTATTTTATAAATGGAGATAAAATTCAAATAATGAGAAGTGCAAAGGGACTTGGGAGTCCTTTTGCAGGATTTGTTAAAGGTTACCTTGCAGGTTGAGTCAGTGGTAAGGAAGACAAATACAATGTAAGCCTTCATTTCCTGAGGACTAGAATATAAGAGCAAGATAATAATGCTAAGGTTTTATAAGGCACTGGTCAGACTGCACTTAGATTATTATGAGCAGCTTTGGGCCCCTTATTTAACAAAGAATTTGCTGGCATTGGAGAGTGTTCAAAGGAGGTTCGCGAGAATGATTCTAGGAAGGAAAGTCTGAATGGATGAGGATTTGTGCCTGTACTTGCTGGAGTTTTAGATGAATGAGGGGGGAATCTCACTGAAACCTATTGAATATTGAAAGACCTGGATAGAGTGGATGTGGAGAGGATGTTTCCAAAAGTGGGTGAGTCTAGGACCAGAGGGCACACCGTCAGAATAGATGTCCATACAGAACAGAGATAAGGAGAAATTTCTTTAGGCAGAGGGTAGTGAATTTGTGGAACTTATTGCCATGGATGGCTGTAGAGGCAACTCGTTGAGTATACGTGGCCTATCACCGGCATCAACAGAGCTTTATCAAGAGGGATTTCACGCAGGTCGGCGGCAGTTATTTAAAAAGGGAGCTTCGGGAGTGTTTGTCTATTGTATGTGGCCTATCAGCGGCTATAACCGGAGCACTAATCATGAGTTAGATAGTAGGGAGGGTTTAGGCATAAAAGGGAGACACTGCCGAGTGGAACGATCATCGAAGGAATGATCTGAGGCAGAATCATCGGGCTTTGGCTCATTTGGGCTTCAGCGATAATGGGTCGAGGAGAGGTGAGTTATCTGTGAGGAATAGAAACAGAAATATGTCTGTGAGGCCTATGTTCAGTACTGGTTGTCAGATGTGGGAAGTCCAGGAGACTCCCAGCCTTCCAGATGGCCCACATCTACTCCAGGTGTGTCGAGCTGCAGTTCCTTAGGGACTGGGTTAGGGAACTGGAGATGCAGCCCGATGACTTTCATCTGGTCAGGGAAAGTGAGGAGGTGATAGAGAGGAGCTATAGGCAAGTAGTCACACCGAGGTAACAGGCAGGAGAGGGAAGGACAAGAGTCAGAAACGAGAGTACCCCTGTGGCTGTCCCCCTTAACAATAAGTACTCCTGTTTGAGTACTGCTGGGGGTATGGCCTACCTGCGGGAAGCAACAGTGGCTGCACCTCTGGCACAGAGTCTGGCTCTGCGGCTCAGAAAGGTAGAGAAGAAAGAAGGCAGCAATAATAGGAGACTCTATAGTCAGGGGGTCAGACAGGCCATTCTGTGGATGCAGGAAAGAAACACGGGTCTTCCCAGGTGCCAGGGTCCGGGTTGTTTCTGATTGCGTCCTCAGTATCCTGAAGTGGGAAGGTGAACAGCCTGAGGTCATGGTACATATTGGTACCAACGACGTAGGTACAAAAAGGGAGGAGGTCCTGAAAACAGACTATAGGGAATTAGGAAGGAAGTTGAGAAGCAGAACCTCAAAGGTAGTAAACACAGGATTACTGCCTGTGCCACGTGACAGTGAGTATAGTAATAGAGTGAGGTAGAGATACATGCGTGGCTGGGGGATTGGAGCAGGGGGCAGGGATTCAGATTTCTGGATCATTGGGACCTCTTCTGGGCCAGGTGTGACCTGTATGAAATGGATAGGTTGCACTCGAATCCAAGGGGGAACAATATCCTGGCAGGGAGGTTGCTAAGACTATTGAGGAGAGTTTAAACTAGAATTGCTGGTGGGTAGGAACTGAACTGAAGAGACGGTGGAAGGGGCGGTTGGCTCAAAAATAGAGAAAGCTGGAGGCAGTGTGAGAGGGAGGATAGGCAGGTGATAGAGAAGGGACGTGCTCAGACCAATGGTTTGAGATGTGTCTATTTTAATGCAAGAAGTATCATGAACAAAGCGGATGAGCTTAGAGTGTGGATCAGTACTTGGAGCTATGAGGTTGTGGCCATTACAGAGACATGGATAGCTCAGGGGCAGGAATGGCTACTTAGAGTGCTGGGTTTTAGATGTTTCAGAAAGGACAGCAAGGGAGGCAAAGGAGGTGGGGGCGTGGCACTGTTGATCAGACATAGTGTCTTGGCTGCAGAAAAGGAGGAAGTCATGGAGGGATTGTCTACTGAGTCTCTGTGGGTGGAAGTTAGAAACAGGAAGGGGTCAATAACTCTACTGGGTGTTTTTTATAGGCCACCCAATAGCAGCAGGAAGGAGCAGATAGGGAGTCAGATTCTGGAAAGGTGTAGGGTTATTGTGGTGGTAGATTTTAATTTCCCAAATATTGATTGGCATCTCCCCAGAGCAAAGGTTTAGATGGGGTGGAGTTTGTGAGGTGTGTTCAGGAAGGTTTCCTGTCACAAAATGTAGAGCCTACAAGAGGAGAGGCTGTACTTGATCAGGTATTGGGAAATGAACCTGGTCAGGTGTCAGGTCTTTCAGTGGGAGAGCGTTTTGAAGATTGTGATCACAATTCTATCTCCTTTACCATAGCATTAGAGAAGGATAGAAACAGACAAGTTAGGAAAGCGTTTAATTGAAGTAAGGGGAATATGAAGCTATTAGGCAGGATCTTGGAAGCATAAATTGGGAACAGATGTTCTCAGGGAATTGTATGGCAGAAATGTGGCAAATGTTCAGGGGATCTTGAGTGGCATTCTGCATAGGTGCCTTCCAATGAGACAGGGAAAGGATGGTAGGGTACAGGAGCCACGGTGTATAAAGGCTGTTGAAAATCTAATCAAAAGAAAAGAAAGCTTACAAAAGGTTCAAAAAACTAGGTAATGATAGAGATCTAGTAAGATTATGAATCTAGCAGGAAGGAACTTAAGAATGAAATTAGGAGAGCCAGAAAGGGCTAGGAGAAGACCGTGATGAGCAGGATTAAAGAAACCCCCAAGGCTTGCTACAAGTATGTGAAGAGCAAGAGGATAAGATGTGAGAGAACAGGACCAATCAAGTGTGAAAGTGAAAAAGTCTGTATGGAACAGGAGGAGATAGCAGAGGTACTTAATGAATACTTTGCTTTAGTATTCATTATGGAAAAGGATCTTAGCAATTGTAGGGACGACTTACAGTGAATTGAAATTGAAAATTGAATAGGCGTTAAGAAAGAGGATGTGCTGGAGCTTTTGGAAAGCATCAAGTTGGATAACTCTTCGGGACCGGATGAGATGTACCCCAGGCTACTGTGGGAGGAGAGGAAGGAGATTGCTGAGCCTCTGGTGATAATCTTTGCATCATCAATGGGGACGGGTGAGGTTCTGGAGCATTGGAAGGTTTCAGATGTTGTTCCCTTGTTCAAGAAAGGGAGTAGAGATTGCCAAGGAAATTATAGATCAGAGAGTCTTACTTCAGTGGTTGGTAAGCTTTGAATGTCCTATGTACTCGGACCCCAAGATCCACCTGATCCTCCATACTGCCAAGAGTCTTAACATTATGCATCTTCAGACAATGCGGATTCACAATTATGCGAGGAACCTATTTCTACCAACTTCTCCTTATATGCATCTAAAACTCAGTTATGTGAGGAGCACTGCTTTCCCACCAATACAAGTCACATGGACACGCCTCACAGTCTCACTGCTGGGATGAGAAGCACCGCTCTCCCGCCAATACAAGTCACATGGACACGCCTCACAGTCTCACTGCTGGGATGAGAAGCACCGCTCTCCCGCCAATACAAGTCACATGGACACGCCTCACAGTCTCACTGTTGGGATGAGAAGCACCGCTTTCCCACCAATACAAGTCACATGCGCATGCCTCACAGTCTCACTCCCACTAGTCTCACATTGGTTTTGGCAACATGTGGATGTGCGATCTTGCGTTCTTAAACTTTTTTTGTTTTTAGCTACGGTGCAGTGATTTTGTGCTTGAAATATTTAACTATGCCTCCTAAGTGTCTGAGGTCATGTCCTGGGCCATCAGCCAAGCGGCAGAGAACCGCTTTAACACGAGAAAAAAAAATTGGAAATTATAAACAGGGCGGTGTCAGGTGAAGGTAACACAGCTCTGGGACACTACTTCGGCCTGGGTGAGTCTACGATCAGAAACATAAAGAAAAATGCTGAGAAAATAGAAAGTGCAGTGATTGATTCATCACAAGTGTCTTCAAAGATTGTTACCAAAGTGCATAACCTGATTATGACAAAAATGGAGAAAATGTTGAGTTTGTGCATTGAGCATGAAACAAATAAAAAACAACCCTCAGTTTCGATAATCTTCGTGTGAAAGCTTTGGAAATTTATGGTCACTTTTGTTCAGAGGCTAGTGAGGAAGTGTCAAGTGATATTGTTAGCTTTAATGCAAGTAGGGAATGGTTTTCTAAGCTTGTTAATTGTTACAGGCTTCACAACTTAGCTATGCGTAGTAAGCAAGCTAGTGCTGACCACGAATCTGCTGAATACTACCCTTTGCAGTTGTGGGCTATTATAGCTGAGTTAGGCATCACACCAAAGCAGGTGTTTAATGCAGACGAGACCGGGCTTTTTTGGAAGCGTATGCCGAAACGCACTTACATAAGTAAGGATGAAAAAACTGCCTCAGGTTTCAAGGCAGCAAAGGACAGATTGACTTTGCTTATGTGTTCCAATGCCGAAGGAAACTGTAAGATGAAGCCTCTCGTAGTTTACCATTCACTGAACCCCCATGCCCTTAAGGGTTTGAGTAAGAGTATGCTTCCTATCTGCTGGGCAGCTAACAAGAAAGCATGGGTCACTGGTCAAATCTTTGAAGTTTGGTTTGCTAATCATTTTGCTGTTGAGGCTGAACACTACTGCTGGGAATAGAATCTTGCCTTTAAAGTTGCTTGACAATGCGCCAGCCCATCCTAAACATTTGGATAGCATTCATCCTAACATAACAGTGCGTTACCTGCTGCCTAACCCGACATCGCTGATTCAACCACTCGACCAAGGTGTGGTATCCACGTTCAAGGTGTATTTTTTACGGAGAACTATCTCTCAGATGCTGCACGCAGCAGACAATTTTGAAAATCCCGGGAGTTTACCAACGGTGAGGGAATGGTGGAAGTCCTTCAACATCAGACATGCCATCAACAACATTGATGAATCCTGGAAAGAGGTCAGGTCTTCCACTCTCAATGGAGCATGGAAATCAATTTGGGCGGAGTGTGTGCACACCCTCAAGGGGTTTCCTGCCTTCAGTGCAGCTGTCCAGGATTGTGTGGCCCTGTGCCGTAAAATTGGTGGGGAAGGGTTCTCAGATCTCGAGACTGCTGATGTGGTAGAACTCCTGGATTCTCGTGATGAATTAGGTGTGGATGACCTTCTGCGTTTAACTCAGACTGAAGGTGCTAACGATGAAGAAGAAAGTGTCGAGTTGCAGGTGAAGGATTTTACAGTGAAGCAACTGGCAGAATTTTTTAAGGCTGTGGAACACTTGGCACAAATGGCAATGGACGTGGACCCAAGTTTATAACGGAGTCAGCATTTCAGTCGTTCCCTGCCGTCAAGCCTTCTTCCCTACAAGCAAATTTATGCTGAAAAACAAAATGCTGCCAAGCAAACAACCCTCACCACTTTCTTCAAACTGGTGTCATCTTCTGCTGCCAGCAGTACTGAGAGTTCTGTGAGTCTTCCTTCACCCCTTGCTGTGCTTGATATGATCCTGATGACCCACAACCATCCACCTTATCCACGTAAAGCTACCCGACACCACCGTACAACCACTCATCTCCCGGAGTGAACACACCTGCCACTGTTGGTGAGTACTGTACACCCTAGTATGTTAACTTTCTATGATTTATTATGTTGAATATTACCTTAAATTGATGAAATATAATACTAATGTTGCCTTGTGCTACTGCTTTTGTGTTGTATTGGTATGAAAATGTGAATAAGTTACAGATAAAACATATTTAGGAAGCCCTCCAGAACGCATCCCTATTTTCTCTATTTAAATAATTATTCACATTATGCATTTTCACATTACGAGTCGACTACGAGATGACTGCGTATGCCCTGCATATAACGAGGATAGGATGTATTGCTTGGTCTGAAGCCGATCCAATGTCTGTCAATCAGTGAAATGAAAGCCATCAGTAATATGCCAAACCCTAAAAATACAGTAAAACTAAGTTCATCCCAAGGATTAGAGTAGAAAACACACAATAACTTTTAGATTCTACTGCAATGCCCACATCATTGAACTGATTGGTGAAAACAGATTTGAAATGTATGTGAAGCAAAGAGTAACAGGTTGTCAACTAAGAATGAAGGGGAAGTCTAGCCGGTTCAACTCTACATGTTTTATGATGACATAAAGCCTGAGTTGAAGTTGACAGGTGAGGGAGTTGATGCAGTAATAAATTACGTGATGAATGATGGAAAAGAGAAAGGGCACAAAGGAATGCTTGCTACAAGCGCACAAAAGAATTGAAACTGCACACAGAAGTTTCTCACCCTATACCTTATTGCCATGTTAGTATATACCACAATTGTACGAAATCACATTTCCTCCCTTCACTGCCATTCAGGGCCCTAAACAGTCCTTCCAAGTGAGGTGACACTTCACTTGTAAATCTGTTGAGGGTCATGTACTGTATCTGGTGTGGCCTCCTTAATATCGCTGAGACCTGACATAGATTAGGAGACTGCTTTGCCGAGCACCTACGCTCCATCTGTCAGAACAAGTGGGATCTCCCAGTGGCCATCCATTTTAATTTCACTTCCCATTTACATTCCTATTTGTCCATCCATGGCCTCCTCCACTGTCGTGATGAGGACACACTTTAGTTGGAGGAACAACACCTTATATTCCTTCCAGTAGTGCTCCCCACCACTCACATCCTTCCCCTTTTCCCTCTCTTACCTTATCTTCCCCACCCATTGCCTCCCTCTGGTGCTCCTTCCCCCTTTTCTTTCTTTCTTGGCCTTCTGTCTCTTTCACCAATCAACTTCCCAGCTCTACTTCATCTATTCCCCTCTAGGTTTCACCTATCACCTTGTGTTTCTCCTTCCCCTCATCCCACCTTTTAAACCTACTCCTCAGCTTTTTCCTCCAGTCCTGCTGAAGGGTATCGGCCCAAAATGTTGACTGTACACTTTTCCTAGATACTGCCTGGCCTGCTAAGTTTTGTGTGTGTTGCTCATATTTCCTTTTCCATTTTCTGATGCGGATGGTGTTGATAATGTGGAGTTTGGGATGATTTGTCTGCAGATTTTAGAATTGGCTTATTTATACTGTTTTTAATTGAAGAAATTATTCACTGCAGACATGTTGTTGTCACTGGGCAAATAAATTCCACAGCTCAAGTGTAACGGGGGTTTTTTTCTTTTTCTTTGTTACTGTGTATGTAATCAAAATGGCGTCTTTGTTTTGTTACAAGTAGGAATGCTGGCGCCTGTATTAATAGTAGGAATGCTAGTGTCTTTGTTATGATAAGTGCTGGAAGCTTGTTTGGGACTATAAACTGATTGTTGGTGGGGGTTTTGGGGAGTCGGCGCGATGGAGTGAGAGAGAGAGGACGGGGTGCTGGAAGCTGGGCGATGGTACGGACCCCGAGCGGGGGTCCCCGGCCCAAGGTTTTCGGTGATGAGAGGAGACGGAGACAGAGGAGTGTGGAGCGACTGGTCGACCACCGTGGGGGTCCCAGGAGGCGGGTCGAGGAGTTCGGAGGGGGATCGAATACCAGAAGACTTCAGTAATTGAGCTCCAACGGTTGTGCATGAAGTGGTTTGGACTTTGATAAGTTTGGCGCCTTTTCTTTTTTTTCTCTTATTCATATATACTGTATCGTTAGTAATCGCTTAGTTATAGTAATCTTTATAAATTGTACTCATTTAATCGCATAAGGTGTACTGTCTCTTTTTGAGCGAGGCGGGGACATCACACAGCATCCACACCAGCTGATTACCCAGTTTGGCGGGGCCGAAGGCTGCTCCCCCTAGACTAGAACGAGTTTGAGCGATGCCTGAGGTGACCCAGGGGTTACACAAGATTTTTGCGCACATTGGTCATTACAAATTAGAGGGAACATTGGTGATCACAACTGCACATCTATTCAGATGCAAGCTCTTGTACTTGCAATAGTGTCCATTATCAAGAAATTGTTGAGGTGTCACTCATCAGATCCTCTACATGTTAACAGATTATCAGATCTTAAATCAGCATTACTTTTTATGAAGTCTCAAGGATGTAACAACAGGTCATTATTTTAATATAGTCTGATCAGACAAATAAATACTGGAAGTGGAAGTGTCTTCACAAGTTACATAGGCTTGATAATGTCTTTCTACTAACAGTGACTGAAATCACATAAGACTTGGTGTTGATAGTCTATTAACAGAAATTGAAAGGCTGAACAAAATGTAATCAGTGTACATCCAAGAAACTGAAGTCATTCCACAATCTTCTCAATCAGTTTTCACGTGAGCAGGGGTGCATGAATTGGAATGACAGATTCCTAACATCCATGAGAAAACCAAAAGAAAAAGCTGTAGATGGCGTAGCTTTGAAATAAAAGCAGAAAACGCTGGAAACATTCAGCAGATCAAGCAGTATCTATGGAAAGAGAAACAAGTAATGTTTCAGATCCAGGACATTTCATCAGAATATTTATGACAGAGAAAAAACAATTTTAACTGATCGTCATATTACACAACTAGGAATAGTAACATGAGAGCAGTTTTGAGAATGGTATTTATTTGCCCTGCTTGGATGGTGACCTGGAATCATTAGTAAAAAAAATCAGTAGCATTTGGCAAAACCTTAATAGCAAGCTATCTATAAGTCATTTATGGTCATGATCGCAGCCTACCAGATCTTTACACTGGAACATTTGGTAGAATTTTGTGAAACAAGGTATGTCTTTTTCCTGGTTCTGATCAATGATCACTTAAACTGCCATGGGTGAGTTGTGGTCCATGTATGAGAATCACAGCTTACCCAAATAGCCTGGTCCTGACAATAGCTCACCAATTTCAATCTACTGTTCACAAACTTTATAAAAGGAATGTTATCAATTATTTTCCTCTTTGTTCATATCATACAGCTTCAGGTGAAGCAGCCAATAAGTCAGTTGGAACACTTAAGTATCTGTCAAAAGGAGTGTTACAGGGATAGTCTAAATTCAGGATGGAATGTGGTTTTGACCTATTTAGGTAGAGTACAGATCAATTTCATGCAATGTCATAGAATTGTGTAGCATAGAAGTCAGTCCTTCAGCTCACCACATCCATGCTGATGATCTGGTCACCTAAACAGTTCCCATGTGCCTATATTAGATCTGCAACCCTCAATGCCTTTCATGTTTAAGTGCCCGCCTTAATGTATCCTAAATGCAACAACTGCATCTGACTCCATCATCTCCTCTGACAGTGAGTTCCAGCTATCAGCCATGATCTGTGTAAACAAACTTCCCCTTAAAACACTTTCCTCTCATCTATGGAGTCAGCACTTGCAGAACCTTTGAAGAGTATAAAACTGAAAAATTGCTGAAGTCCCACTCAACCACGTTTGACTTCTCAGGTTGAGTCACAATGACACTGAAAACCGATGAAGAAAACCGATTACAAATAAAAATTGTTCATGCTCTTGGACCGTAACCACCCCTTCTCAGCAAGCCAAGGTCACAAGAGTGAGAGAAAAGAACCATTGCAGAGGTCTGTGGAACCAGGAAAACTCTGGTTGGAATTTATGACCAAATCCAAGGGGCTCATGTAGATGCAATGACCTTTACTAGAAATTATAAAGGCGACTGTGGCCTGTTGCCCTGCCTCATTCCCCAGGATGTAGTGTTGTTCGTTCTTCCAGTCAATAAAAGCCGATACCTCGCTTCCTACGTCTCAACGTGAGCTATTGATGGTGCATCAACTAGAAATTAACATCTAGATTGAGTTGGACCTGTGCAACTCTGACAAAGGAATAAGACCTTCTTTGAGTTTAAGTCTGAAATCAAACAGACCAAAAGTGGATTTGATGTTCTTACAGCCCTCTGAACTCCATGTGAGACTAGGTTTACAGTTCTTGTTCACTTAAAGGAGTAAGTCAGTTATCATCATCTGAAATATTGATAACTTATTTATCCTCTTGATTAGTATATAAAATATGTAATGTATATAGACAAAACTAGTATTCTTTATTAAAGATAAATAGATATCAATATAGTGGATACATGAGTTTCCTATAAACTGTTTTTCCATATGTGAAAGAATACCGTGAACCTATTGGATGAGAGAGTCATGTGCTGTGCCTACTTGTAACATTCACAGCGACTACTAGATGAACACTAAATAATCAATATGTTAAGAGTTCTGCTTTGGAAGTGAACCACTTCATCTCTCATACAAATGCAATGGAATTTAATGTGTTTGTAAAGATATTACAAGCTTCATTCAAAACTTCTCAGACAACTAAACTTGCTAGTTATCAGCCCAAGACTACATATTACACCCAGCAGCTAGGCCTATGGGGCAGATAGTCTTAGTCCAATAGCTACCAAGTTGCATTGTGGGATTCATTGCTAGGTTAGTTTTGAAAATTCAGCTTGCATTCAATTCACTTTGATATTTAACTTCACAACCATAGCTTATTACCCTTCCATCAGCATCCCAGGGTTCTTTATTGCCCAGCCATATAAGTAGCATGGCTACATGAACAGGCTCTAGTCTGTGCATCTCACAGAAAATGGCTCACCTATTTGGTCCACATGAACGTTTCACCATCTGCAAGGCATAAGCCAGGAGTGTGATGGAGTACTTTCCATTTGTCTAGATGAGAGCAGCTCCAACAATGCTTAAGAGGTTGGCATCATTCAAGACTACACAGCATACTTGATTTACATCTCATGAAATGTTGACTGTACTCTTTTCCATGGATGCTGCCTGGCCTGCTGAGTTCCTCCAGCATTTTGTGTGTGTTGCTTGGATTTCCAGCATCTGCAGATTTTCTCTTGTTTCTGTTTCATTCTTTCCTTTCTGGTGCATGGCTGCAGTCCGTGCCATCAACAAGATGGACAGTGGCAAGATGCTGAGGCTTCTTCAATATGCCGTCCTAACCCTTTTTCATCATTCAGCTGAGGAGTGGCTCTACAGATTCCTCATGCAGGAGGTGCAGCTTCAGTTTTGGTACTTCCCTGGAGGTGGGTACGTCCAGAGAGATGAAATATATCAGCCTCCAGAAGGATACAAAAGAGTGTCATTAAATAATCCAAGCTGGGTAAACTTTATGTCATAAAAACGTACAACAAATGTTGCACAAAGATTAATTTGGCCCAACTTCATTGGAGACTGGGGTTAAGGAAACATAATGGAGTGCACCTGGGTAATCGATCGTGACATAGACTGGAATTGTGTTCCAGGTATTTTCACATCTTCTATAATTTCTTTAATCAAAACAGCCCTTTTATAGCTTCAATCAGCTGATGGCACAGTATGTTTTTCCACTATCCAGATACAGAAGTCTGAAATTCTGTTTACAGGTGTTTGATGGAATATTGTGTTAAATGATGGATATATACTGATAAGTCAGCAAGCTTGGTAAACATGATGTATATTTTTGAGGGTATATATTTTTTCACATTTCTGTAGTTTACTTTGAATTATTAGAATAGTGGGAATAATAAGATTGCTGCTTTAATATTAATCTGAATATTTTATTTGATAGGTCATTTGAACTAATCATATCTGGACAATCAACTTGAAAAGTCAGCTCATAAGTATGCCTACAATATGGTGCAATGTACACGTCAGCAGAAACTGAATTTTCTGTCAGTGTGAAACAGACAGCTCAGAAGTTATCTCATTGTCATGCAAGTTTCACTACGTTGTTTCAGTCATTTGAGGAGATGAGCAGTTCTCCATTGCTTATGGTTATGTTGTAGGGTTAATGGCAGTGGGAGTTGTGGGCAGTGGTGAGGCCAATTGTGAAAAGTTAGGGACATGTGACAACAATTAAGATTACGGAAGAACTGATGAATCAGCAGACCTTTAACAGCTCATCAATTTTGAGCATGTTCTTAAATTCATAGAACATAGCACAATACAACCCTTTGTTCCATGATATTGGTACTAAACATTTAAACTACTTCATTGTCATTCTAATGCTTCCCTACGGCAGAGCCCAGATAGGTTCTTGGCCAAGTACTAAAGACTGTGCTGATCAGCTGGAGGGAGTGTTCACCATGATCTTTAATCACTTGCTTTGGCAGTCTGTGGTACCAACCTGCTTCAAGCAGGTTTCAATCATACTGGTGCCCAAGAAGAATGTGGTGACCATTCTCAGTGACTATCATCCGCAGTGATGAAGGTTTTGAGAGAAAGACACCTCTCATCTTCCTTTGCTCCAAAGAGAAAGGACTAGCTCACTCAACCGCTCCTTTTAAGACATATTCTTTAATGCAGTCAGCATTCTCGTAACCTCTGCTGCACCCTCTCTCTACATCTTCCTTCATCCTTCTATAATGAAGGGAGCAGAAATGAACTCAATGCAAAGATTCAAAGTACATCTATTATCAAAGAATATATAAATTATCATCATATATAAGATGATGAGAGGCATTGATCGTGTGGATAGTCAGAGGCTTTTTCCCAGGGCTGAAATGGTTGCCACAAGAGGACACAGGTTAAAGGTGCTGGGGAGTAGCTACAGAGGAGATGTCAGGGGTAGGTTTTTACTCAGAGAGTGGTGAGCGTGTGGAATGGGCTGCCAGCAACGGTGGTAGAGGCGGAAGCAATAGGGTCTTTTAAGAGACTTTTAGGTAGGTACATGGAGCTTAGAAAAATAGAGGGCTATGGGGAAGTCTAGTAATTTCTAAGGTAGGGACATGTTTGGCACAACTTTGTGGGCCAAAGGGCCTGTATTGTGCTGTAGGTTTTCTATGTTTTCTAAATTATATAACCTTGAGATTTGTTTGCTTACAGGTAGCCACAAAGCAAGAAAACAGAAAGAATCCAATTAAAGAAAAAATAAAAATAAAAGACCAACACCCGATGTGCAAGAAAAAGGGGAATAAAAAACACAAATCATGGAAACAGTTGTCACGAATAACAACATTCCTTACCAAATTGAGTCCACAGATCCAAACCCTGGAGCAGCCCAGAGTAGGCCAAAAGCTTCATCATATTAGTGGGCACAGAGCATAGCAGCCAAAGCAATCTTCATAACCTCAGCGCCATAGAGAGAGGAGTGACCACCGCGGAGAGCGAGCAAGATCGACTCTTGACCTCGGATTGCAACAGCCTGTCTTTTCAGTCTATCTGGGCCAGTGTTTAAACTGACCAAACAATGGAACAGCAAAAGTCTCCAAAGCCCTGGAGAGAGGATTAAACATCGGAATGAACATCGTGGAGAGTGAGCGAAATCATCTTTCACCTCTGATCTGAGCCAGCGGTTAAATTGTCTAAACAATGGATCGTACCTCACTCTAGGACTCACCTACTGTGAAGGGCTCAGGGCCTAGCCAATGCCACCCTGCAACTCGCTCTGGGCTCAGATTTTGCCACCCAGGTTGAAGCCGCTCTCATGCTTTTCAAATCAGCTCAGCATCCAGAGTGATCACGTGTCACACCCGGCCCAATTGTATGGGCATCGAACCTCCTCAGCTCCAACCTCTCTTCTCTGAATGGCTCACTCCAACTTCACTGATCCTCGACTCTTTAAATGAACCTACCATGGGGAACCTTCAATATGTTACTGAAGTCTATATACACCACATCCACTGCTCTATCTCCATCAAATTGTTTTGTCACTACCTTGAAGAATTCAATTAGGCTCTTGAAACAGAATGTGCCTGTCACAAAACCATGCTGACTAACTCTAATCAGCCTTTGCATCTTCAAATGCTCATAAATCCTGACATTAATAATCCTCTCCACTAGTTTACCCAACATTAATGTAAGGTTCTCTGGTTTGTAATTCTGAGGATTATCCCTAATACCTCTCTTGAACAACAGAATGATACTTGCCACCTTCCATTCAGACTACTCATGGCCAGTGAGAGTGCAAAGATAATTGCCACCAGTGCAGCAATATCTTCCCCTGCTTCCAGTAGTAACCCAGAGTATATCCTATCCAGCCCTGGGAATTTCTAACTCAGTGTTTTTCAAAAAAATTCATGCCAGGAATGGGATGTTCAGTATCCTTCAGCTGAGTCCAGAAACCAAAGCAACATATAATGGGTCGGAGAAATCTGAAATCTGAAAGGCCACTTTGGAAATTGTGAGCAGGTCAGACAGTATCTGAAGAAAAGATAGACACAGTTAATGATCTAGAAGCTAAACTCTGAAAGTACAATGTCTGCACTCTACCAGAAGGGAAGACATTATGCTCTTCAATTTTGGGGCCTATGCCAAGCACGCTTCTTATGTGTCTATTTGAAGCAGTCTTCAAAATCCATGTAAGAATAAGTGTTGTAGAAATTCATCCCTAACACCTAGTGGAAATTAGAGACATTTTATATTCCTAACACATTAGCTAATGTCACATTGTGGACAAAGGGCATATTATTGTAAATGTTAGAGCTTACTTGTTGTTTTTGGCTAAGAACAAACACAACCTCATACCGTGGGATCCTGGAGTTCAATGGATAGCAGATGAAAAGAAACAGAGCTGATTGCATCTTTACTTGAAACATGCTAAATTTACACATTGTCTTTAAATGTACCCTCTGAATGTTGAGAGACAAAATTTTGAAAAATATAAACAAAGTCACTTTTTCTTTCAATTTTAGTCAGATTTTTCCTCAATTCTGACTGACTGAAATCATTTGTTTATTAATACAATTAATTGTCTGTAGTTCAGATGAACATCTGGGCTTGGGGTCAACAGTTCTGAAGCTGTGACTTGTACCATAGAGCAGCAAAAAAAAATTATCACAACCATGTAACATGCAACACATATTCTGTAGCCAAACTGAAAAAAGGAAGCAAACCGCTTCCTTTGCTAACAGCTTACTTATTGTGCCGGCTTTTGTACAGCTGCATACTAAGGGTGTTGGCTTGCATGCTTTCAGGCATGAGATCATAGTCTGAATTACATTTATAGAAGTTAAATTAACCCTTTCAACTACTGGAACTTAGTCCTTGTTAATCTCAAAACTGAAAGATGACACATTTAGCAGTGCAACACCTGCTCAGTATCACACTGGAATCTCAGTCCAGTTTAAGTATTCAAATCCAACTGTGAGGCTTAAACTCACAGACAGAAGCAAGAATGCTACCAGCTGTGAAATGCTGATATATTTATAAGCTGATAGAATTTGTTGTGTATCGGGCTGAACTTGTTTTATTAGAATGCTCAAACAAAGCTGCATATGACATTTGCAAGCTACAAAATTTAAAGAACACTTTCATGGTATTATCATGGAGAATGTTTTCTTGATTTAACTGCTTAAGGGAATACATCAACATAATAACATTTCCGATCATATGAAATATTTTTCAAATTTAATTTTGGAGAATAAAACATGAGGATGCATCTTAAACATCATTCTAAGGAAGTTCAAATGGGTACAATCCCCATGGTTTCATTGACTTTGTATTAAGGTTGATCTCAGAGGATTTTGAGTGTGTGCTTGGAGTAACAATGTGTAAATCAATTACAATGTAGAGAAAGAGACTGCTTTCAGTACTCTGCTCTGCCAAAGATATTCTAAAAATCTTCATCTACTGTGCATTAGTTTGAGTGATGCTCATTCTCACAACAACAATGTTTTATACTATTGAGGTGAAACGAGTCTGTGGTCCATATCAGAGGCAAGTCTTGAACCCTCTCCTCATACTGCAAAGATAAACTATTTTTCCCATTGCTACTTTGTGAGCAGCCACATTTCCCTCCATTGCACCAATGACAATTCAGAAAGGTCTAATTGAATGTGAACTTTAAGAAAATCCTGATAAAACAAAAGGTTTATAACTGCTGTAATACCCTTTGGTGTAAGAGGACATATGCCATAGCAGAAATTTTAAAACTTAACACCTGAATGCTTACATGGCTAATTGGGGATCACTTTCCATTATCAAACCTATCTTATATTCATCCCATTGAAACAATACTGTGGGAAGCATCTCACAAAATCCTTGGTCTAAGTAAGGGTGGTAAAATCAGGGGAAGAACTATCTGCCAGGTTCCTTGTACACATCTCCTGGCTATTGATCATGAACAGGATCGTAAGAACAAGAAGTGCTCTTTTGTTTCATTGGATATGATGACAGAAGTTAGCTGGGGAGAAAATTAAAAAAAATATATATAGACTTCCCAATCCAGACATTTTTGTTACATCAAGCATAAACAAACACACTTAATCATTTCTATGCAACACCACAAAATGCTGGAGGAACTCAGCAGGCCAGGCAGTGTCTATGGAAAAGAGACAATCAACTTCCTAGTTCTTTAATTCATCCCTTCCCCTCCCGGTTTCACTCAGTCCGAGTCAGCATGGATTTATGAAGGGAAAATCATGCTTGACTAATCTTCTGGAGTTTTTTGAGGATGTAACTATGAAAATGAACAAGGGAGAGCCAGTGGATGTAGTGTACCTGGACTTCCAGAAAGCTTTTGATAAAGTCCCACAGAGGAGATTAGTGGGCAAAATTAGGGCACATGGTATTGGGGGCAGAGTACTGACATGGATTGAAGATTGGCTGGCTGACAGGAAACAAAGAGTAGTGATTAACGGGTCCCTTTCGGAATGGCAGGCTGTAACCAGTGGGGTACTGCAAGGTTCGGTGCTGGGACCGCAGCTGTTTACAATATACGTTAATGATTTAGATGAAGGGATTAAAAAGAACATTAGCAAATTTGCTGATGACACAAAGCTGGATGGCAGTGTGAAATGTCAGGAGGATGTTATGAGAATGCGGGGTGACTTGGACAGGTTGGGTGAGTGGGCAAATGTATGGCAGATGCAGTTTAATGTGGATAAATGTGAGGTTATCCACTTTGGTGGCAAGAACAGGAAGGCAGATTACTATCTAAATGGAGTCAAGTTAGGAAAAGGGGAAGTACAACAAGATCTAGGTATTCTTGTACGTCAGTCAATGAAAGCAAGCATGCAAGTACAGCAGGCAGTGAAGAAAGCTAATGGCATGCTGGCTTTTATAACAAGAGGAATTGAGTATAGGAGTAAAGAGGTCCTTCTGCAGCTGTACAGGGCCCTGGTGAGACCACACCTGGAGTATTGTGTGCAGTTCTGGTCTCCAAATTTGAGGAAGGACATTCTTGCTATTGAGGGAGTGCAGCGTAGGTTCACAAGGTTAATTCCCGGAATGGCGGGACTGTCATATGTTGAAAGATTGGAGCGACTGGACTTGTATACACTGGAATTTAGAAGGATGAGAGGGGATCTGATTGAAACATATAAGATTATTAAGGGATTGGACACACTGGAGGCAGGAAGCATGTTCCCGCTGATGGGTGAGTCCAGAACTAGAGGCCACAGTTTAAGAATAAGGAGTAGGCCATTTAGAACAGAGATGCGGAAAAACTTTTTCACCCAGAGAGTGGTGGATAAGTGGAATGCTCTGCCCCAGAAGGCAATGGAGGCCAAGTCTCTGGATGCATTCAAGAGAGAGTTAGATAGAGCTCTTATAGATAGCGGGGTCAAGGGATATGAGGAGAGGTCAGGAACAGGGTACTGATTGTGTATGATCAGCCATGATCACAGTGAATGGCGGTGCTGGCTAGAAGGGCCAAATGGCCTACTCCTGCACCTACTGTCTATTGTCTCCCCTCCCCAACCTTTTAAATCTACTCCTCATCTTTTTTTGCTTCAGTCCTGATGAAGTATCTTGGCCCGAAACGTCAGCTGTACTCTTTTCCATGGAAGCCGCCCAGCCTGCTGAGTTCCTCCAGCATCTTGTGTGTGTTGCTCAGATTTCCAGCATCTGCAGATTTTCTCTTGTTTGTAATCATTTCTACTCTCGTCTTGCTTTGCTGTACCTAGTCAAATTACAATCCCTTCAGTTCGTACAAATGCACAAATATAGTGCAAATATAGTTTTTGAAAGATTTGTACAATAAATGCAAAACTTCACCTCTTTTTGTTGAGAATCACTTCCAATGGCTGCAGCTGCATTGACTGAAACTCAAGCCATTATTCAATGGATCCTCGTCTTCTAGGCCATTAGAGATCATAAAGCACTCCAGGAAGACTGATATTTAATGGAAACAATTTGGCAGAAAATTTTGTTGTTGAGCAAACTAGTGTGATATCAATGAGGTGAAGCTGCTCAGTGAATATTTATAAATTGAAAAATTAACACATAAATGAAAATGTAATAAATGTTTATTTTTAAATGACAGTAATTTTGGTTAAGAATAGTATTTACTCATACAGGTGTGCACCTGCCCCATACCTCCTCCCTCACCACCATTCAGAGCTCCAAACAGTCCTTCCAGGTGAGATGACACTTCACCTGGGAACCTGTTGAGGTCATATACTGTGTCCGGTACTCCTGCTGTGGCCTGCTATATATTGAGCAACACCTTATATTCCACCTGGGTAGACTCCAACCTTCTGGCATCAACATCGATTTCTCAAACTTCCGCTAATGCGCCCCCTCCTTCACCATTCCCTCTCTCTCCTTGCCTGCCCATCACCTCCCTCTGATGCTCCTTCCCCCTTTTCTTTCTTCCATGTCCTTCTGTCCTCTCCTATTAGATTCCCCCTTCTCCAGCTCTATGCTGTATCTCTTTCTCTGATCAACTTCCCAGCTCTTTACTTCACCCCTCCCTTCCCGGTTTCAACTATCACCTTGTGTTTCCCCCTCCCCTCCCCCCACCTTTTAAATCTACTCCTCATCTTTTTTTCTCCATCCTACGGAAGGGTCTCAGCCCAAAATGTCGACTGTTTACTCTTTTCCATAGGGGGACATTGCCTGGCCTTCTGAGTTCCTCCAGCATTTTGTGGTGTTACTAAATTTTGCCGTATTGTTCAATGGGGACCTCTGCTGGTTAAGGATCACAAAACATTCAGAGATTATTTACAGTCGTTAATTCAGGCAGTGTTGTTTCTTTAGTAAAAATACTGGCAGAGCAATGTAAAAGCTTAGTTTAGTAGCATAAAATTGAAATGTAATGGAACCAACATATTTATTTCATGATTAAGTCCTATCTAGTAAGCTGGTTAAATTGAAAACTTATAATTACTACCAACATTTTATAATTTATTAAATTTCTGAAAAAATATTAACATTTTTTGAAAACAAATTAAAACATAAAATTGAGTAAGGTGTCTAGCAACCTCAGTGAAAAGACTGTTTTATGGTTTCATAGCATTATTCAAAATGTAACCACATCATCAAATTAAGACATACCAAATTATTGAAGAAAAAATTTATTTCAAGGTTCACGATTCAAGATTGTTTAATGTCATTTCCAGGACTCAAGTGTACAGGAGAACAAAATAATTATTTCCCTGGATCTGATGCAGCACACAAAAAAATAAGATAACTAACACAAAAATTAAAAAAATACACAATGCATATAAACGCGTATGGTAGCTTATATACAAAGACTGATTTTATGTCCATAAAGAGAGAAAGGCACAGGAGTATCTGTATATAAGGTGACTCCAGTAGGAAATGATAAAGTAGTGGTGGGTGGAGGTGTGGAGGTGTTGATCGGCCTTATGGTTTGAGGAAAGTCACTGTTTTTGAGTCTGGTGGTCCTGGTGTGAATACTATGTAGACTTCTCCCAGATGGGAGTGGGCTAACAGTCCATGAGTAGGGTGCCTGGGATCTTTTATGCTGTTATTGACCCATTCTATATGTGTGTTCCTGATGATGGGTAGGTTGGTGCTGGCGATACGTTGGGCAGTTTTGAACACACGGTTTAGAACCTTACTGTTTGCTGCAGTGCAGTTTCCATATTATGCAGTGATGCAGCTTGTCAGTATTTTTTCTACTGTGCATCTGTAGAAGGACGTGAGTATAGATGTGCATAGTGCAGCTCTCTTCAGCCTCCTCAGAAAGGAGAGGCTTTGGTGAGCTCTGCTGATTGTTCAGGATGTGTTCTGGGACCATGATAGGTTGTGTGAGATGTGCCCTCCCAGGAGTTTGAAACTGCTCACAGTTTCCACTGTTATGCAACCGATGTAAAGAGGGGTGTGAGTGGTGTGCCTTCTAAAGTCGATAACCATCTCCTTGTGGTGAACTACATATACCTGTCTGGACACGCCCCCTGCTGACAGCTCCTGTGGCTCCTCCCACAGACCCCTGTATAATGGCGATTAGAGGCACTGCTCCTCCCTCAGTCTCCAGGATGTTGTGTGATGGTCTCTTGCTGCTGACAGTGCTTTCTTCCAGCTAATAAAAGCCTATCTCTCGCCTCACGTCTCCGAGAGTTATTGATGGTGCATCACTCTTTTGTCTTGTTGACATTGAGGAAGAGATTATTTGCCTGACACCAAATCTTGAGCTCTTCCCCCTCCTCTCTGTAAGCCGTCTCATTGTTGTTGGCGATGAGCCCCACCACTGTCATGTCATCGGCGAACTTGACAATGTGATCGCTCGGGTGTTTGTGCAGTCATGTGTGAGCAGAGTGTACAGCAATGGGCTCAGTTCACAGACCTGAGAGGTACCCAGGGCTCTCCTGGGATGTAACATCTGCTTAAAAATGACTTGTCCCACAGTAGATGTAAATGTTTTCCCAACAACTGACTGAGGAACTTTTTGGTAAAGGCTGCTCTAAGTTCATTCAGGATTTCAACTTTATCACACCTTCATATCTAAAGGTGCGCTGGTTGGTATTGAAGGCTGTACTATAAACTATAAATACTTTTCTTCACTGCATTAAAAATGTTGAAGACAGCATTGCATTTTAAAGTGATTTGCCAGCAGCATGCCTTTTCTTTGTTTTTATGAAAATGATAATTGCATGCTTTGTGATCATCTTTAGCTGTTCGGGGACTGTGCAAAGCATAATGATGTTTCAGCCTGTAGATAATAAAAATTCCATGAGGTAAGCATTCGGTACATTGAGTTATTGTTGGATTGGAGAATGACTGGAGTAACAATTGAGAATGAAAATGTTTGGCCTGTAGTTAAATCTATAACATGAATTATGGATTTGCATAGTAATTTAATGAATAATTAACAATTAATAATATACAAATGAGGACAATTCAAAAACTGACATCTGTTTTGCCCGTCTTAAACATTGTTACAGGTTAGAAAAGTAAAAACAAAATTGATGTACTCAATCTATTTTGCAATGTTTTATGTTGCCCATTTAAAGAAAATACAAAGTTAATTTCAACAATTTTAGTGTTTCTTCATATATTTTGGAAGAATAGCAAAGTCCAAAATGCATGGCACAAATGAGAAAGCATATTCAAGCCTTTTGCATATGAATTATAAAACAGTATTTTAACATGATAAATTAAATATTACCAAATTCTGATTATTTGTTTAGGTTTCTGCATGGATTATCAAAACATACATACTTGAAAAAGTCAGTGTGAATAAATCTGGAGCTCATATTAACAAGCAATAATATTACCAGTTTATAGGTCTTCATTACAAAATTATCCATTCTTTGTTCTGTTAAAATAAATTAAATATTCAGATTCTTAACCCTACTGAGATTCAGTTGTGGGATAACTGCAAAGAAGAGGTAAATCTCATATTGTGGGTTTGCGTAAATTTCTGGCCAGCTAGTCAGCAAATTGCATTACAGTTTTTATCTTCATTGAAATTACTTCTTTCACAGCATCAAAAGGTATGAAGACCTACGCAACATAAGGATAACATTGAAATCTGCTTTGTGTCCCTCAGTAACATAGCTAGCAATGTACTATAAGGGTAGGCGAATTCTCCAAAAATGAATAATTCTGCTATTGAACAATTAAAATATATATTACAGAGGCTAGTAAAGAGAAACATCTGATGTTCTCGTATTGAAATGCTTACACACCATTTATCCATTCACTGGCACAATACCCACGTGAGAAGGATGCTTCTAACTGAACAGCTTGGTGACTTACGCACAGTTATCTAATGAAGAGTATTAAAAATTTGGCAAAAGGATCAAGTTTGTTAGTTAGAGCTTTACTGACATTGCTGAAGACAAGAAGATTACAGTGCTACTCCATTTATTGCAAAACAGTATACTGGCAATTCAATTAATAAAAACACAATGACTACATTTAAAATAACATCTGAGTTATTTAGAATGACATCTAAGTTACATCTGAATTAAAAACAAACAACTCTAAAATTAAAAGAAACAGTAGTTGCCCCATTCAAGTTTTGCACATGCCCATGTTATAAAGTACAATGATTTAATATAAAATGGCATCAAGAATTAAAGATGAAATTTAAAAAAGACAAAGAACTCTGAAATCAAAGGAAGGTAGCTGCCACACTTAAATCCAAATATTACTCACGCCCATGTATTGCACTCAGAGATGCCTATTGACTCTAAGTAGATATGGGGGCGGGGGGGCATTGCTCAGTGCACAACAGCCCTGGGGAAAGCACTGTTTTTTAGTCTGGGTGTCTGTGCAGAGATGTTTCTGTATCTCTTGCTAGATGGTAGGAGATTGAACAGGTGATTACTGGGGTGGGGTGAGTCCATCACAGTGTTGCGAGCCCACCATTGGCATCATGAGTTGTAGATGGCTCTCATATCTGGTAGTTGTGTCCCAGTGACGTTCTGTGCAGTCCTGATCACTCACTGAAGTGTTCTCTGGTCGAACTTGTTGCAGCTAGTCCATATGCTCTCAATGGCACATCAGTAAAAATTTAGCAGCAGTTTGGGAACAAATTTGCTCTCTTTAAACTTCTAAGATAGTATTGGCACTGCTAAGCCTTCCCTGCTATCAAGGAGGTGTTGGTGGTCCAAGAGAGCTCCTCTATCAATCCCAAGAACTAGACCCATTCTGTTCTTTCACCATTTATGAGTAGTGGAACTTGTTCATGTCTTCTTGATTTCCTGACGTTGATAATCATTTCTTTGTTTTTTTTAATGTTGAGTGAAAGGTTATGGTTATTGCACCATTCAGACAGTTTCTGCACCTCCTCTCGGTATGCAGTTTCATTGTTACTTGTAATGAATCCAGTCACTGCAGTGTCGTCTGCAAATCTGATGATGCAGTTTGTGTCATAGGCAGGGGCACAGTCATGGGCGAAAAGAGCGTCAAGGAGTGGGCTCAGTACACATCCCTGTGGTGCACCAGTATACAGGGTCAGGGAGGCTGATGTGTTCTTGCCTAGTCTGACTGTCTGGGTGCAAATGGTAAGAAAGTCCGGAATCCAGTTGCAAAATAACGTATTGAGTCCCAGATTGTGTAGTTTAATGTCAGCTTGGTGGGGATTATGGTTTTGATGGCAGAACTGTAGTCGATTAAATACATTCTGGAATACGTGTCCTTATGCTCCAGGTTTTCCAGTATGATGTGTAGAGAGATGGAGATAGCATCCTCAGTTGATCTGTTTGCCTGATCACAAAGATATGCATGTGTTACTATATACATGAGCCCATTTTACACCTATGAAATGGACTCAATATATGAGAGAAAGGAACAGGAGGATAGGATAATCATATAAGAGAAAGCCATGTGGGGTAGGAACATCAGCATAGGTCTGATGAATTTGATATCCTCTTTCAGATCTGACTGCTTTTCCAATGCTTAGCCTGCACACTTCAGCAGCAGATTGAAAATAAAAACCGTGCCGTCCTCATTCGTTTTATCTTCAGAAATGTTATTGTAAGCTTTATCAAGAGTTTTGTTATTAGTTTCATGAGCAGAGTGATGAACATTATGGGGACATTTATAGTCACATGAGTCCTGCAGTGAATAGTTGTTCAGGGAGGAGAGTGCAAGGCTAGATCTATCTACCTCCTTGAGGGGACCAAAAGAAAGAGTCATTGCTTGTAGATGTTGCTAAAAATGTAATGTGTCTGACATGGAAGGAGATAGGTGTGCCACTAACTGACAAAGTCTCATCACCAAGTGCAGCACACTGCCCTAACAAGTTCAATGCTCAGTAAGGGAAGACACTGGTGCTTCCCCCGTTCTTGATGGGTCTGGCCATCAGTGCACTCTATTACATAACAAAGTAGCATCTACACAACTAGCCCTTTGTATTTGTACAGTTAGCAGGGGATCTAACTTTATAACCTGCCTCTTGACTCTGCAGCTCTGCAAACTCAAGTAAAAATGAAATGTGCTGGGAATATTCAGCAGGTCAAGTAGATCTGTGGAGAGAGAAAAACGCCCTTTAAGTTCACTAACCTTTGGTCAAAACCCCAAACATAAACATTTGCAAGCACATTCAATCATATTTGAGAACACTCTCTGCTCTTGAAGAAGCAAATGTCAACATTAATTATATGCTTCCAGTTTTATGTTTAAAACATATGTTAACATCATTGTCTTCTATTGAAATAAGTGAGTACAGTAGCCAATGAGCGTTCTCTTTTTGCATTAATTTAGCACAAAGTTCAATTTAACCATGTTAAATCTTACAACCAAAGTATAAATACTTGAATTATTTGGTAAGACCATCAACTATTAACAAACGTAAGATTATTGAAAAATAATTGTTATCTTCTCATTAGAATTAGCTTGCAAACAAAAGGTGATCCATGATAGCCAAACAATCATATCATTTTTATCTGTTTCTTTTTATTACTGCCTTTACTAACTGTAATTTGTTTCCTGTTTGATTGACCTTGGATGTGCTAAGACAAGCAACAAATAAAACAAAATAAAATGGCAGAAAGGCAGAGTTGTGACTCCTAGTGGAGTTGTGATCTCTGTAAATTTCCATATGGGATAGCATGTTGCTTAAATATGTAAAATAGAACCAAATACTGTATAGCAAACAGGAGAAAACACAATCCCATCAGTTTCAAAAGATCATGCTATGGACCCTGCAGAGAATATGAAAATACATTCCATAATTAAAGGAGCTCTTAAAAGTGAGGGTGTTACCTTTTGTTGCTGTTTGTCTCAAAGGAAAGTGATTTCTGAGCTATTGCTTGTGCAACAAAATGGCTGACAGATTGTTGCCATCTTGGACTTTAATCTCAGCAGAGCAACATGATGGTGGTGTTATGGCTCTTCATAGCTATGCAGGCAATCCAAGTGTCTGAGCTGTGTTCAGTGTTCAATGATAATGCAATGATAAGCTGGGTACAATCTCCAAAGCTCATGCTAAGAAGAGATGAATGAAATATTTCAGTGATGTGGATGTCCTCCTGGAGCTGAAGCTGATGAAATATTAATTTTATGCCCTACCAGTGTGGTGAAGGGCTATGTGGGAGATTCACAGCCACAGTAAATGAAAATGTTAAAGAATGCTACTGCTGGATATCTACGATCATAGTTGAAACATTAATTCTGTTTCTCTTTACACATATGCTGTCTAACCTGCTAAGTGTTTCCAGCATTTTCTGTTTCTCTGCCACCAACATCTGAATGCTTTCCCCCTGACACCCCCTCCACCTGTCTGACTTTATTCACGAAGTTCAGGCCATTACTACTCCTCTCAAAGAGGACCAACTCAAAAGCTCTTCGAGATAATCTTGCCTTCTTCAGGCCTTTCACCCTAAGGTGATCCCAGTTATACTGGGGAAGATGGAACCTCCAGCTATTATAACTTTAATGGTGGTATATTTCTCTATGATTTTCCTGCATATCTGTTCCTCTCTTACCTACAAACTATTGGGAGGCCTGTAGTTTAACCCCAGGCAAGTGATCTCCCCTTTTTCTTTCTGAGCTGTATTCATTAGAGTTTGTTTGTGGTTTTAGATATCAGCTGGTTAGGAAGATTGAACAATGGCTCACACTCTCCAGGTGACCTTCTCTGTTCATTTCACATCTGCTGCCAACAAATCTTCTTTAAGTACTGTGTAGGGAGAGAATTTCCAGAAGGATTCTTATTGTAACCTGGGACAAATTCATGGGTGACAACTACTGAAGGTGGTTTAGACTGGAGAACTGTTTGGATTTTCATTGTGTACCAGATTCCCCAATGTCCAGGAATGTAATGGAACAAATAACCTAATACTGCAAGAACACACACAAAATGCAGAAAGAACTCAGCAGGTCAGCCAGCATCTGTGGAAATGAATAAACAATCGATGCTTCAGGACAAGATCCTTCAGCAGGACTGGAATGGAATGCAAGCTAAGTGATAGGTGAAGGTAGATGTATTGTAAATGGGGGATGAAGTAAGAAGCTGGGAGGTGATGGATGGAAAAATTAAAGGGCTGAATAAGAAAGAATCTGATAGGAGGGGTAAGTGGACCATGGGAGAAAGTGAAGAAGAGGCCTCACGGGAGGAGCTAGGACTGTAGATTGTTTTGAAAACATCTACAATTAATTTTTTTTTTACATTTTGGTTAGCTGTCTGTGATAACATCTGTTTGTGATTGGCTTCACTGGCAATTTAATGACATCACTGTTAGAGGATGCTTAGTATCCTGTGAACTGATGTCTTGCAATACTTGACGTTAGAAAAAGGATGTTGATCTCACCAAGAACATTTGCTTCTTGTGAAGGTATGTGATTGCAGATGACAGAGCTGGAGCAGAACCTGCTAGAAGAACTCAGTGGGTCAAGCAGCATCTGTTGGGATTGGGGGAAGAATTGTTTGGTTCTGAAGGAATGTTTCCCCCTAAAATGTTGACAATTTCTCTTCTGCTGAAAATGATACCTGACCTGTTCAGGTCCTCCAGCAGATTGTTGCTTTTGATTCTTGTAATGTGTTTTCAAGATTAACTGTGAGGGCTGTTGATTTGCGACTGAATAAAAAAAAACTCATGACAATACCTTAATTTCTCTAAGTTACTTCACCGAGACAGAAACGCTTCAATCACAGATATGTCATTATTAATACATAATATCCTTCTCTTTGTTCAATTTATCAGATAAATCTGTGCACCCCTTATTGAAATGGAAAGTGCTGGCAATACTCACCAGGCCAAGAAGCATCAGTGGAGTGAGAAATAGAGTTAATATATTAGGTCGATAACATTACATTGTGCTTGGGAGTAGGCTTGGGCACCATAATGCTATCACATGTCCAGATCAAAGTCAATCTTGCCAGCTGCAGCTTTCTAAAAATGTTCGTGACATTCAGCAGCAACAAAAATCTATGAAGATCAACAAAACAAATCACAAGCACTTTAAGCCACTTTTAAACAATTAAAAAAAACAAAATCAAATGTTTTAAAAATAATGTAAACTATGTTTACACTAATCACTAGTGTAATGCTGTGCATTCAAATGTTTGAGTTTGCTTTTCCTGTACCAGAAGTTGTTGGAATAAGTTTGTCAGGTATGCATCTTTCATGCAAGTAGGGAAGTCAACAGCAATTTCATTCAGGAGGTCATAGCAGAGACTGACCAGCAGGCTGGAACTCCTGCTGCTGTCTGCTGTATTTGAAGGTTCAATCACAATATAAGAATTTGATAGGAATCGCAGAAGAATATTTAGTGAAAGTAGAAAAAACAAAAATTTGATTTTTCACCGTAGCATTATTTTCAAACACATTGCCATAACTTTCATACAAAACATATTTTCCTATGCTGAATAATTCTTCCCTTTGAGTATTATTATCAATGGACATGAAGCAGGGAAATATTTTTACATGATATCTTGCATGAGATATGTAAAGTGTTAATTTCCTCTCATCGTGTATGAAGATAAACAGTAACAGCCTGATCCTCAAGTTCATAACATAGGCTTATTTCACGAAGTTTCAGCAAGTCAAGGGATATACTATAGCAGTGCCAATGCAGGAATTAATTTTACAGCCAGAAGTCATCACAATTTGACTGTGAGAATATTTTACACTTTAAATTCTGTCAGCATCGTTGATTGTTAGCAGGGATAAATTAATCGTCAATTTTCTCATGAAGGGAATAACTACACACAAGACTAATATAAGCTCAATGGATTTAAGAAAAATGTTATCATTGAAATAGAGATGGTTTTTATTAGAATCAGTAAGAACCTTGATCCTTCAAATGTAAAGAGGATTTTATGATGACAAAGTGATGGTGAAGTGATTGTAATGAAATTTCTCCTAGTGGGATACGTTTTCTTGGAAAACTATCCTATCTTGAAAGAGATTTTGATGATTATTTTCATCTGGTGCAACCAGCAGAGAATATATAAAATAAGACTATTGTTATACATAGATCAGAAAATTTCAGATGCAGCAGTTATGTAAAGGATGTCTGGTGAGAGATAAAACAATCAAGGTTTAAATTTGTTTCACAGCTGGAAGTTACAATATTATCTTTTGAAAAGGTATATCTTGAAATTGTGATACTGTACTCATAAGAAGTTATTTAATTTCCAATGCAATTTAGCAGTGTTCCATCAGGGTTTGCCATCTGTCCTGTATCCCTACATCTAAAAGGAAACTTGGCTCTTCAGTATCATTTTGATATAAGAATCCACTTTTTCACTAGCAGAGTTTGATGTTGGGGTGAAGTGTCCCCAGGCCAGCCTGGATACTACAAAAGGAATGTCCATACTAGCTAAAGGACGAGGTAAATGCCAGGGGCTTTAGAAGATGCAATGCATGGGGATAGGATGCAAGTGGATAAAATTCGACATGCAATGGGCTTTCCACCAAGCCATTTTTCCACCTCCCCCCCAGTATCTCCCTGATTCTTGGCATGCAATGCTGGCAACTCTTAGAATATTCCATGTTACATCCAGAAGTTTCTATACACTTCCTGACACTGTATTCCATTTGTCAACACTTTGCTAATTCTTTTAATCTGTCCAGGTCCTTCCAAGCTTCTCTGCTTCATCAAAAATACCTGTCCTGCACTTATTTTTGTATCATCCGCAAACCTGACCACAAAGCTTCAATTCTGTCATCAATGTAAGAAGGAACAGTCCCAGCACTGATCCTTGTGTAATGCCACTAGTCACTGGCAGTCAACCAGAAAAGGCTCCCTTTATTCCCACTCTTTGCCTCCTGCCAATTAGCCACTGCTCTATCCATACTAGTGTCTTTACTGTAATAGGACGGGCTCTTATCTTGTTAAGAAACCTCAAGTGCACTAACTTGTCAAAGACCTTTCGAAAATCCAAGTACACAACATTCACCAATTCTCATTTGTCTATCTTGCTTGATATTTCCTCAAAAAATTCTAACAGATTTGTCAGGCAAGATTTTCCCTTAAGGAAACCATGCCCTATGGCCTATTTTATCATGTGCCTCCAAGTACCCCGAAATCTCAACAATTGACGCCAACACCTTCTTAACTGGCCTATAATTTTGTTTCTTCTGCCTCCCTCACTTCTTGAAGAATGGAGTGACATTTGCAATTTTCCAGTCCTCTGGAATCATCCTCCAGAACCTAGTGATTCTTGAAAGATCATTACCAATGCCTCCATGATCTCTTCAATTTATCTCTCTTACACCCTGGGGTGTAGTCCATCTGGTCCAGGTGACATTAGACCTTTAAGCTTCCCAAGCACCTTCTCATTAGTAATAGCAATGACACTCACTTCTGCCCCCTCACACTCTTCTGTCTCCCATTAGTACCTCCCCAGCATGATTTTCCAGCAGTCCAATATTTACTCCCACCTTACTTTTATTCTTTACATATCTGAAAAATCTTTTGGTATCATCTTTGATATTGTTAGCTAGCTGACCCAAATGTTTTATCTTTTCCTCCCCTTATGGCTTGTTTAGCTGTCTTCTGTTGATTTTTAAAAGTTTCCCAATACGCTAAGGACCCATTATTTTTACTCTATGATATGCCCTCCTGTTTGCTTTTATGGTGTTTTTGACTTCCCTTGTCAGCCATGATTGTGTCATCCTGCCTTTAGAATTCTTTGTCTTCTTTGTGATGTACCTATTCTGTGCCTTCTGAATTGCTCCCAAAACTCCAGCCATAGCTGCTCTACTGTCATCCCTGCTAGTGTCCCCTTCCCATCACTTTGGCCAGCTCCTCTTCAATGCCTCTGTAATTCCATTGACTCTACTGTAATACTAGAACATCTGACTTTAACTTTTCCTTCTCTAAATGCAGGGTGAATTTTATCAAATTATGATCACTGCCTTTACCTTAAGCTCCCTAATCAAATCCGGTTCATTATACAACACCTAATCCAGAGTAGTTGATCCGCACAAACTAACCACAAGCTGCTCTAAAAAGCCATCTTGTAAACATTTTACAAATTCCTTCTCAGACCAAGTGTGATTTTCCCTATCTCCCTGCATATTTAAACCCCCCGTAACTATCGTAACATTGCACTTTTGACATGCATTTCTATCTCATTCTGTAATTTGTAGCCCACACCTTTGCTACTGTTCAGAGGCCTGTGTATAACTCCCATCAGGGTCTTTTTACCCATACAGTTTCTTAACTCTACCCACAAGATTCTACATCTTCCCATCATATGTCACCTCTTTCTAAGGATTTGATTTCATTTTTCACTAAGTTACCCCAACCCCTCTTTCTACCTGCCTGTCCTTTCAATATGATGTGCAGCCTTGGATGTTAAGCTCCCAGCTATAAACTCCTTTCAGCCATGACTCAATGATGCCCTTAACAAGATCATCCGCCTTATTTCGTATACTACTGCATTCAAATATCACACCCTTTTCAATATTGTCCCCCTGTTACACTGCAACTCATCCAGTGACTGCAATTTTCCCCTCATCTGCCTGTCCTTCTTCACAATCTCACTACACACTGCCTCTGCTTGTATACCAACTGCTCCATCCTCAGCCTTATCTCTCAGTTTCCCATTCTCCTGCTGAATTAGTTTAAAACCTCCCCAACAGGTTTCCCACAAGGATATTGGCCCCTCATGAATTTAGGTGTAACCTATTGTTTTTGTACAGATCATATCTTCCCCAGAAGAGACCCCAATGATTCAGAAATCTAAAACTCTGCTTCCGGTATCAGGTTCTCAACCATGTATTCATCTGCCAAATCATTCGATTCTTACTCACACTGGTGTGTGGCACAGACATTAGTCTGGAGATTGCTACCCTGGAGGCTCTACTTTTCAGCTTTCTACCTAGCTCTCTAAATTCTCTTCAGCACCTCCTCATTTTTCCTACCTTTGTCATTAGTGGCAATACATACCAAGACTTCTGGCTGCTCAGCCTCGCCCTTTAGAATGTCATGGACCCGATCCGAGGCGTCCATGTACCTTGCTCCTTGGAGTCAACGTACCATCTGGGTGTCTCTTTTGTGTCACCTGAATCTTGCGTCTACTCCTCTAACTATGGAATTCCCAATTGCTACTGCACTCCACTTCTCCCCTGTCCTTTCTGAGTCAGAGCTCCAGACACCCAGTTGCTGTGTCTCATTCCCTCAACAGTATCCAAAATGGTGTACTTATTATTGAGACGAACAGCCACAGGGGAACTCTGCACTGACTGCCCATCTCCTTTCCCTCTCCTGACAATCATCTATTTTCCTGTCCCCTGCAACTTAAGGGTGACCACCTCCCTGTAGTTCCTATCTATCATCTCCTCAGTCTCCCGCATGAGCCAAAGGTTCGCACCTTTGATTCAACCCCAACTGTGCGGCCAAAAATGGGGTGTTGGCCTATAATAACTCCCAAAATAAATATCAGCATCATAGCAGCACCATTTCTGTAATTTTGTAAATCATATGAATGACATCCAAGATAATGCAATTTTATTACAATGAAACACATACTGAACAGAATCTTATATCACAATGTCTTCCTAAACATCCTCCTATCACCAGCCAAGACCTTACCCTGATATACCTGGGAGACCTGTGGAAATAGAAGGGCTAAGCTGATGATGCTCCAAATACTGATAGTTTGATCCTTACCTTCATTGCTGTTCGCCTGAAGTTAGAACAGTCACAGGAGCTTTATACTCGCATGTGGACCTTCAGGGTTTCACTGCCACTGTGTTCTAGGTGCTGACATATAGGTGGAACCTCCTAAAGATTTTGGTTACTCCTTAGCTGGGACTTGCTCACAGATTAAGATAAGATAAAACTTTATTTATCCCAAAGAAAATTATTGTTGCAACGTTGCTCAGTCAGAAGTATACACTTTAAAAAGCAGAATGTAAGCATTGAGATATGAAAACAATGTGCATTAAAAAGGAGTAGTGCAAAATACAGATGTGCAATGAACCCAGGTACTTATATACTTAAGGAGCAGGAGTTGTAGGGTCTTATAGCCACAGGGAGAAAGGGTCTCCTGTGGCATTCAGTGGTGTAGCTCAGTGGAATCTAATGTTACTAAAGGTGCTCCTCTGTTTGTCCAGTACGTCATGGAAGGGGTGAGAGGGATTGTCCATAATGCTCCATAGCTTTTGCAGCATCCTCCTCCCAGACACAACCACCAAGGAGTCCAGTTCCAGCTCCATTCCTGTAGAATGACCATGTGTTTTGTTAGTGCTTGCAGGTTAGTGGACAGATGAGAGGCCTCTGCCTCTGACAACCCAGAAGTTGCTTCTCCTGATGTCACTTTCCTTGAGGATGGCTTGCAGTCAGATCATGTGAGTTACATCATCTTCTCTGCCTGTGTGCCATACAATGATCTCCAGCAACAAGCATTCAAAGTTCAAAGTAAACTTTATTATCAAAGTATAACCTGAACTGACTGGGGTCTGCACATGAGGAACTCAAGGATCCCATTATATAGGAGGTGTTGAGGCCAACGTCTTGAAGTTTATCCATTGGTTTTGAGTAGACAATGGTATTGAATGCCAAGTAGTAGTCATAAAGATCATCTTGATGTAGGTAGGTAAATTGGAGCAGATCCAAGTTGTTTGTGGGAGGAGTTGATAAGTTTCATCACTGTGGATGTAAATGCTACTGGACGATAGTCACTGAGGCAGGTTACCACCTTTTTAGGTACTGGTATGAGTGAAGTCTGCTTGAAACAAGTGGACATCTCACACTGCTGAAGCGGAAGGTTTAAGATCTGTGAACACTCCAGCCAGTTGATCAACACAGGTCTTTAGTACTTGGCCAGGTATCCCAACTGTGTCAGATGCATCTCATGTGTTCACCCATCTGAAGGATGAATGCGTGTCAGCATCAGAGACTGAAATCACAGGATCATTGGGGACTGTGGGAATTCATGATATTTCCTACATGTTTTGATGGTCAAAGTGAGCATAGAAGGCGTTTAGCTCATCTGGAGGTGAAACCCTGTTGTCACCTATGTCACTTGATTTTACTTTATCAGAGTTGTTAGCATTTAAGCCCTGACACAACTGTTGAGCATCTTTCATTGATTCAGGGTTAGTCCAGAATTGCCACTTCGCCTGTGAGAAGGCTTTCTGGAGCTCATACCTGGACCTCCTATAACTTTCTTGGTCACTGGACTTGAATGCCTCTGATCTGGTCCACAGCCATTTATGGATCTAATGGTTCATCTCTGGTTGTGGAAGACCCTGAGTGATTTTGTGGGGGACATACTAATCTACAACTATGGTGAACTTATTCTGATCCATAGATGAATCTTTGAACACAGCTAAATCCACCAGCTTATAGCAATCCCGTAACCATTCTGCTGCCTCTTTGTTTCCCTAATCTCTGGAGTTTTTCTCTTTAGTCTCTGCCTGAGTGCAGATAAGAGAAGGACAATCAGTGATCAGATTTACCAAAGTGTGGTCTGGGCATGGAATGGTAGGCATTCCTTGTCTTAGTGTAACAGTGGTTTAGTGTGTTGGGACCTCTGGTGCTGCCATTTATACGCTGACGGTAATTGGACAGGGTTTTCTTCAAACAACCCTGGTTAATGTCCAGACTATGATTTAAAATGTGTGGGGATGGACAACATCGTGCAGTATCTCAGTCTTCTTGAGATGTTTGATGATATATGCAGAGAAGTTACAAAACAAAAACCAAAATATTATAGATGGCAGAAGTCAGAAATTTAAAAAAAATCAAAACTATAAGAAAAGCTCACAGGGGTACATATTGGTCCCTCACTAAAACTCCATAAACAAGAGTGTTAATGAAATCAGTGCTAAAAGAGGCCATTATATGTTTCTATCTAAAGAGATTTATAAAAGATGGTGCAAGGAAGCTGATGTCAACTCCTGCTCTCCCCAAGTGTCTGGAACGTGGTTAAGGACAATTCGTCTGCTGATGCTCCTGTGAAAATGAAATGGTTAGAGTGATCCTGTCACTGCCAGAGTGAACCAGAAGGCAATATGGAACAATTGTACTTCAGACTGAGGTGAATGGTACGTGCACTCTGCACTGCCAAGTGGCTCTTAGAGTACACGATGGCCAGAATGATGAGTATGGGCCAATTCCGGGGACTGACAGAAGCTGCTCCATCTGTTGGCAAACTGTTTGGATCATCTGGAGAGTGTGAAGGATGTTGCTGTCTCCCTCTCTGTTTGATTGCACAGCTCTCCCCAGCCTGTTGACTACTGAGAAATAACACATTCAATGGTCAGTAGCCACACTGGCTGCCTTGGCCTCCCAACACCAGCCCTTGCATACTGCTTTGATGATCCACTCCATACAGAGCCATGGGACAATGAGAAATCTATTTCATCGCTTTTGTAGAGCCAGGAAGGAAGGGTTCAAACAAAGTACCAGCATGACAAAGAATAACAGTCTGAGCCACTAACCGCTTTACAATACATGAAGGTACTTCCCTGTGAGTGTAAGGACAGGAGGACAATAGTATTCTAAGAAATCCATGCTGTGTATTGTAGTGCTAAACAGTCTACCAGAGTAATTCTTCAGATGAATAAACATCATCATAACTATTGGCCAGACATGTATCTCATTTCTATATATAGGATTTACGGCAGTTACCCCCAGTAATGTGCAAATACATCCTCTCCTGTAAATGTCTCTTCTAACAATTTATTCTCTTTTTCTATTGGTATTAAAGAAGTGCTACTCACCATTTAAAAATCCTGCACCAAGGTTTTATTATTTGGGAATTCAGAAAACACAAAGTGCTGTTATAATCTAATAATGTCTCATATCAGCTGAGTCCTCACTCAGTGAGGGTATGAAGTCAGTGAAACATAGAGAAAAGGGTCTTTTGTAGTAGTAATATTTTTCCAGTGTAAGGAAGTCAAATATCACTCACAATGAGACAGAATTGTTTTGGAGCCTGCATCAATGAAAATCTTACTCGATAATTTTAAATGTCAGTTTCCTTTGAATTGTAACAGTTCTTCCATAGAAGCTAAAACTGTCAATGTGAGCTTTGAAGTAACAGATAGATTCAAGCCAAGGATGATGTTACAAAATGTACAATAATTAGTGATCTAATCTATTAGGATTTTGGTTGGTCACTTTTTAAAAAGATAGATTTGCTGTCTTTGATTCTCGTCCATAATGATGTAGAAGATAGACATATGGATATTGATTCCCAAAGGAAATTACAGTGTCACAGTAGCATTACTTCACAGATATATAAATATTAGAAGAGATGTAGAAAGAATAAATAAATAAGTTACCACAAACAGTCTAACAGGAGGGGTCATCACTTCCCCGGCTACAGGTTGACTCATTACAGAACTTAATGGCCAAGGGTAAGAGTGACGTTATATTGCACTTGGTTTATTGAGCTTGTTAGCATCACCCATGTTGATGCCATTACCTCAGACTACCACCACATAGTACTGGCAACAACAGACTGATAGAACATGTATGCACTAATAAAAGTTAGTCACACAGTCCTGCATCAAATCACAGTCATATTGCTAGAAGTCCACATCCCAGGTCTAAACTCACATATTATGTTGATGATGACAAATAGGTCTTAGATGTAGACCGCATACGTTTTAAGAATTGGGGAGGAAAAAAGAAACAACACAGTACATTGAAAAAAATCTTTTGTGAGTTTATCAGAGTATGTTCTGGCCCCTAGCTAACTCTACGCAGCTACAAAATAAAGTCACTGTGAGTAAATGTGGTTAAGAGGAAGAACTATGGAACATTGATAAGTATTTTCATTTTCTCACTATTGCATGACTTTCTCTTTATCCACTCCTCTTTTCAAGCCATGTAAAAAGAGAATGATTAAGAATACTGCTTGAAATCAAATGAAGTTAATGTGGATCACTGATATTTTAATCTCAGTTTGGTTTCAGTCCTGGGGAAATTAATGTTGTTATGGATGACTTTGAAGTTCAAATATATCATTTAGATTTATTTTTTGAGATAATAGGAAAATTAAATTTGACTTTTTAATAAATGTTGATAATTGTCTTTGATTTTCTACCATTCGAGCAAAGTGGTAGGGCAATGTTACACAAAAGGAACCTCACATGATAGTAAAATGTACATAAATGTAATCTAAATTAATGATTAAATACATACTTTTATTAATTCAAAACTCCTTCAAAGGCTTTACACTGTTACAAAATAGTGATCAAGTTCTGAAGAAGAGTGGTATTACAAGGTCAGCATCTTCAGAGCATGCTGGCTAAAAGAGATAATTCCATTCATACCATTTTCCCTTTACCTCCCCTTTCCTCTTTCTGGGGATTTGTTTTATTTTGTAAATCAAGATGGTGGGTGACTCCGTTGAGAACCTGCAAGTGGAAGTATTACAATGTACCTGTTGCCTTTGTCCTTCTTAGTGATAGAAGTTACAGATTTAGGAAATACTTCTGTTATGTGGAGTATTGTGTTCATTTCTGGTCATCTCATTATAGTGTTACGCCTGTAGCCCCCTCCTTTTTGAGAATCGCAAGATCGCTATTAATTCAGGTCAGGAGACCCAGGAAATGAGAGAGAGACATGCAGATTCCTCAATGTTTGGAATGTGTCCTGGGCCTCCAAGAGACAAAGCCACGGATAACGGCCATTATCTCTTGGAGACGGAATTGTGTATTGAGTACTGTACGATTCATCGAAGCCCCCAGGCAATGAACCGAGGGGGGTTGGTGGAGGGCTGGCATCATTCCACCCTGATTGACATCTGAGACCGACCCTGTGAGTGGGGATAAAAGAGGGTCTGTGGGAACAGCCCCTCAGACGCACCAGAAGAAACGCTCGAAATCCTGTAACAGCGTAATAGCGAAAGCCGGTGGAAAGCCACGTGCGTCCTTTTCCATTTGCCTCGGAATTGGTGGGCCTTGCCACAGAAGAACGGCTTTAGCTAACAACAAAGGGGAAATCAGCCCCCCAACGACTCTCGAAGGATTGACATCGTAAAAGGAATGGGCAAGTTAAACATCCGTCTCTCTCTCCAACCAAAAGCTGCAGCTTGAATGAACTTGAGTGACTTTTATATTTCCATCGGACAATACATTATCCCCTAGACAACGATAGAGCTATTTCTTATTGATTATTATTATACCCGCGCTTTTAGATTTAGTATTGACGACGTATATTATCTGTATGTTTGCATTGATATTATTTTTGTGTATTTTATCAATAAATACTGTTAAAAATAGTACCATCAGACTTCAACGGACCTCTCTATCTTTGCTGGTAAGTGACCCAGTTATGGGGTACGTAACAGTTGGGGTTCTCGTCTCAGGATTTGACACCAAATTGGGAGGCCAGTGAATCGGGCTTGTAAGTCCAAACTTGGATCTGGTTACGCGGGTAGCCAGACAGGAAACCAGCAAAGATGGACGTGGATGAATTTATAGAAAACCCGACTCTAGAGGCACTAGAGGCGGCCACTAAATCAGACTTGATAAATATGGCGAAAGGGTTAAACCTCGCAGAGGTGAGGTTGTCCATGAAAAAGCGGGAGGTGCGAAGGGCAATAACTCAGTATTATATTGGGAAGAATGGGTTTGCAGCTGAGATATTGGAAAATATCCCTGAAAATGTACCAGCTAGTGGGACGGCTCAGTTAGAGTAGGAGAAATTAAGGTTGGAACATGCAATTAAGTTAAAGCAGCTGGAAGCAGCTGAGAAAGAGAAAGAAAGAGCCGAGAAGGAGAGGGAGGCAGAGAAACAGAGGAAACATGACTTGGAGATGGAGAAGTTAAGGCAAGAGCGAAGAGATCAAGGGTCAGACCGAGAGGAGCGGTTTAATGTTAGTCAGGAGTTGAGGTTAGTACCTCCGTTCGAGGAGATGGATGTTGATAGTTATTTCTTGCTTTTTGAAAAGGTGGCAGTGAATCAGAAGTGGCCCAAAGAGCAGTGGGTGGCATTGTTACAAAGTATGTTAAAAGGGAAGGCACAACGAGCATATATGGCATTGTCCATGGAGGAGGAAGAGGCGGAGATTTATGACAAAGTAAAAGCGGCCATTCTCCGGAGTTATGAATTGGTACCTGAAGCATATAGACAAAAGTTCAGAAATTTAAAGAAAGGGTGGAATCAGACGTATACCGAGTTTGCCTATGAGAAGGGTGTGCTCTTGGACAGTTGGTGCACAGCAGAGATAGTGGAAGAGGATTTTTGGCGTCTCAGGAAGTTAATTCTGATTGAGGAATTTAAAGGTTGTGTTTCGGAGGATATCCGGATGTATTTGAATGAGAAGCTGAATAAGTCCATCTCCGAATTTGCTAGGTTCGCAGATGAATATGCCCTAACCCACAAGACAAAGTTTTCCTCAAATAAAAGTTACCAGAGAGACCGTGGGAACGATAGGGAAAGCCCGCCGGCTGAGGCAGATTCGAGAGCTAGTGGTGAGATTGAGGGGGAGAGGCAAGACGGCAAGAGATTTCTGGGCTTGACCTGTTTTAATTGTGGAAAGGGGGGGCATATTGCATCTAGGTGCTTTGCTCTGAGGAAGGAGACAGGAAAAGGGAAAGCAGCGGTCCCTATCGGATGTGCCGTGGTAATCAGTAAATCGACAAGAGATCCCCGGGTAGACAGAGTACGAGAAGGGTCTGAGACTTGTATGTCAAACGGAACCGTGTCTGTGAGGGAGGGAGACACACCAGTTCCAGTGCGGATCTGGAGAGACACGGGGGCTGAACTATCATTGATCAGCAGTAAGGTACTAGATTTTGGTCGCAAGACGGGAATGGTAGCTGTGAAAGGAATAGGAAAAGGGACGGAAATGGTGCCCTTGCATAGGGTCATTATGAATTGTGAGGTAGTCTCTGGACCAGTTGAAATGGGGGTGCAATCAGAATTCCCGAGAACTGACGCGGACGTCCTTCTGGGTAATGATTTAGCTGGTGGTAAGGTTTGGGCAGCAATGACGCTGACAAGACAGCCTGTGGGTGTTGAGGCTCTGCCCCTAGATTCCAAGATCTATCCTGCATGCGCGGTCACTCGCAGCATGTCGAGAAAGGCAGCTGAGACAGAGAGCAGTTTAAATCAGGCCAGTATCGATTTGGCCCAGACGTTTTTACCGACCCTGTACCAGGAGGGTGGGAAAACGGAGAATAGGAAAGTGAAAGAGAGTAAGGGAGAGGGGGTAGACCTTCCCTTAGTGAGGAGAAAAGTTCTAGAGGCACGAAATAAAGATGAGAAACAGATAGAGCTGTTAAAAGGTCCAGAGTTGGACATGGATGATCTGTCTGGTTTGGCAGAACTGTTTGAAGAAGTTGAAAATTCTAAAGGTGTTCCCGATAATGAAATGAGGGCAGTCCTAGATGAAAAGGATGCCATTACCTTGAAGAAGTCTGCTGGGTTGGCAGATGAGGTTGTTTCAGCCCGCGGGGTTGAGTTTACTCCAGAAGGGAGCTGCCCAGAGAGTAGCTGGGAGAATCAGGGGAATTTAGAAATTGGACCGGGTACGGGTATTGAAAGCCTGGAAGAGGCAAATGTCCCGTTTGAGTGTGTCCAAGATGTGGATGCACATGGTACTGAACCTAGTAATAGAGCTCAGAAAAAGTCTGAGGTATTTGATTCAGTTAAAAAGGAATGCAGTCCTTGTGGGTCAGATAGACTTGGTTCAGTGAAGAAAGGATTAACCTTGGTAATAGTGGGAAGTGAGAGTTCCCAGGTGTTTGTGCTCGAAGGTGTGGTAAAAGTTAGTGAGGAGATCAAAGGTGGTGGGGTGAATATTATTATTGAAGGAAAAGGGAAATGTGTAGTTCCCAAACTGAATGAAGAAAATTTCAAGGCTGGACTGATATCAAAGGCAGCCACCAGGCTACAGAGACAATGGCTCGATACCACAAAGCCTGTGAATCAATTACAGGTTGAGTTGGAAGGTAACGGGGCCCCACACACTATTGTTATCCCAGAGTGTGGGGTGAAAAGGCAGAATTTGAAATGCTCTTTGAACAAAGAGTTTGAACTGAAAACTAATAGCCTGAAGGGTCCTGAAGAGAAAACTAGCAACTTGTGTAAAATTAAAGAATTGGGTGGAAATTCAGAAGCTGGTCTAAGTTTGGGACACATTGTTGATAAAATAACTCCTATGGAAGGAGCGGACGAAAACCTATTTCGTCAGGGGGCACAAGCTCCCTACGTGGGAATTAACCAGAAAAGAGGCGAGGGTTAATGGGGACGCCATTTTTAAATAGCAGAAACCGGTTTTAAAGGGATTTCGACAAAGCATGTGAATAATAAAAGACAACCCCCATGGAAGCCTGCCTGTTAAGTTTGAAAGTAATATAAAGATTAGTATTTGCATGAGCTTTTGTAGTATACATGTAAGCTAAGATCACAACTCTTTAGTTCTGTTTGCTAAAGAAAAATAAGAACTAAAATATAAGTGGTTATTAAATTGGAGTCTGATGCTACAAGACTTTAGTAAGGTACAAGATGTTAAGATATTAAAGGAAGTGGCAATGTAATCGGTAACTATCTAGATGCTGAATTGAATGTATAACTGTATTACTCTGTAGTGAAAAAAAAACTTTTGTATTGTGCTAGATTCTAAAATCCTGTAAGACTCTGTATTACTTCGTTTTTTTCCGATGGTAAAAAACGTGTTGAAGAAAGAGGGTGTTACACCTGTAGCCTCCTCCTTTTTGAGAATCACAAGATCGCTATTAATTCAGGTCAGGAGACCCAGGAAATGAGAGAGAGACATGCAGATTCCTCAATGTTTGGAATGTGTCCTGGGCCTCCGAGAGACAAAGCCACGAATAACGGCCATTATCTCTTGGAGACGGAATTGTGTATTGAGTACTGTACGATTCATCGAAGCCCCCAGGCAATGAACAGAGGGGGTTTGGTGAAGTGCTGGCATCATTCCACCCTGATTGACATCTGAGACCCTGTGAGTCAGGATAAAAGAGGGTCTGTGGAAACAGCCCCTCAGACGCACCAGAAGAAACGCTCGAAATCCTGTAACAGCGTAATAGCGAAAGCCGGTGGAAAGCCACGTGCGTCCTTTTCCATTTGCCTCGGAATTGGTGGGCCTTGCCACAGAAGGACGGCTTTAGCTAACAACAAAGGGGAAATCAGCCCCCCAACGACTCTCGAAGGATTGACATCGTAAAAGGAATGGGCAAGTTAAACCTCCGTCTCTCTCTCTCCAACCAAAAGCTGCAGCTTGAATGAACTTGAGTGACTTTTATATTTCCATCGGACAATACATTATCCCCTAGACAACGATAGAGCTATTTCTTATTGATTATTATTATACCCGCGCTTTTAGATTTAGTATTGACGACGTATATTATCTGTATGTTTGCATTAATATTATTTTTGTGTATTTTATCAATAAATACTGTTAAAAATAGTACCATTAGACTTCAACAGACCTCTCTATCTTTGCTGGTAAGTGACCCAGTTACGAGGTACGTAACAATAGGAAGAATGTGGAAGCTTTAGAGAGGGTGCAGATGAGATTTACCAGGATACTGCCATGTCTTATGAGGAAAGGTTAAGTGAGCTATGCTTTTCTCAATGGAGCAAAGGGGGGTGAAAGGCAACTTGGTAAGATGATAAGAGACATAGATAGACTGGACTGCCAGCACCTTCTTCCCAGGGTACGAATGACTAATACCAGGGGATATCCTTGTAAAGTGAATGAGGAAAGTTTAGGAGAGTTTTTTTTTAACACGAAGAGTGGTAGGTACCTGGAGTGTACTGCTGGGATGGTGGTAGGGGCAGATACATTAGGGATAGTTAAGGGACTCTTAGAAATGGCACATGGATGAAGTTAAAATAGAGGATTATGGGCTAAGTCGGACAGAAGGGTTAAATTGATTATGGAGTAGACTAAAGGGTGGAACAACATCTTGTGCTGTATTATTCAGTGTTCTACAATTAGAGTAGCCAAAGTGAGTAACTGTTTTGTAGCATGCACCAGTGCTGGAGGAAAGATCATTCAGGAGAGTTGATCCGATCCTAATCAAGCATGTTACATTTTTCTGGAGAGATTTGAGCCAACCCATTCAGGTCTGTAGAGACCTGATTTGTGCATTGTAGATGATGGGAAAGCTTTGGTGTGTCAGAAGATAAGTCAGTTGACACGGGATACTGAGTATTGGTTTACTCTTGTAGGCATAGTATTTGCTATACTGTATACTGCTGGTCCATTGGAATTTATGGTCATGGTAAACCCAAGATGCTGATGGTGGGAAACTTCTTATAATTGTACCATAGGCTTCAAGAGATTGGTGGTTAGGCTTTATCATATTGGAGAAGGTTGTGAACTGATACTTCTGTAGCGTGGAAGAAGAGGGCGCTAAACAGCAATTCCTTTGCTTGCATCTTTGGAAACAGCTATATTTCCATCCTTTATATCTCTTTTTTTTTCCCCTTTCATGGTTCTTTTGAAGGCTCTGACCTGGAGTTACACACTGACTTCAGTTTTTCGCGGGAATGCGACCCGCTCTCAGGGCCTCATGACTGGCCGCTTGTCGACGTCCCAAGGACGCATTGATAGTAGTTGATCAGCCATGATCTCAAAATGGCGGTGCAGGCTCGAAGGGCCAAATGGTCTACTTCTGCACCTATTGTCTATTGTCTATTGATGCGGCCTGGAAGGCTAGCACACCTTCAGGGTGCCAGATTTTCATGGCTCTGGAAGCGGGTGGATCCGAGGCTGGTGCCGCTGCCTGATGTGTTGTGGGAGAACAAGGAAGATCGGAAGGAGCAGGCTTGCTGTTGGCTGTGTGCCCAGAGGCACAGAGATCAGAAAAAGCGACACAATAGACTTTCAACACCATAAATCAACGAGCTGTTTTGTTATGTCTCCCCTCTTGCTGTGAAAGGTGAACACCTCTTTTTCCCTCATTAAGGAGAGAGTGAGCCTGTGGTATGTCGAATACTGGGTGAATGAGTATTCTTTGGGGTACTATCAGTCTGTGCCTTTATCGATGCTTTGCTGCACTCTTGAGTACTTGGTGGGGGGGGTGCTGATTTTTTTGCTGCTGGGGGTCATTGCCTTGCCTCTGCTTGTGCATTGGTGGGGGAAGCTGGGCAGGCATTAGTGTTCTAACATTTAACTGTCTTTCATTCTTCTGGGCATTCCTCTGTTTTCATGGATGTTTGTGAAGAAAAAGAATTTTAGGATGCATATTGTATATATTTCTCTGACATTAACTGTACCTATTGAAGCTTATTGAATGTTACCTTATCACACTCTAACTGAATGCTGAATGAACTGGTTTATTTGCTGAAAAATGGTAATTGGAAGGGAACTTGAGCAATTATCGGTGAGCTTTCTCATTTCTGTCATCTCTGAGGACAGGTCATGTCTTGAAGCAGCTGTAGATAATTGCACCTAGAACACTACCTCCAGTAGTAAACTGGATGATTCATGATAGGGATGATTCATCACCAAGAAACTTGCTCTATGTGATGTGAGCTGTAAACATTTCCCCTTGATGTCCATTGACAACAGATTTCCCAGGGCTCCTTGATGTCAACAACCTCTTCTCTGAATTCTAGTCTTTGGTCCCTGATTGTACCAAGGCAGTGATGAGGATTGGAGTCAAAAGATCCAAAATGGGTATCAGGAGTGTGATTACAGATAAGCACTGCTTAATGGCACCTCTGATGACATCTTTCACTACTTTCGTCATAAGTGAGAGTGCCAATGGGGTGATGATTATTACCAGTTGATTCTGACTTGTTTTTTTGTAATATCTCGATCCTTCTCTGCTGCAAGGATCAAGACTCTCAAAGCCTGTGTTACTTGCATTGTTGTGGTCCATGTGAGTACCAATGACATACAGTACATAAAATAAGGGAAGCAGTTCTTCTGAGGGAATTTAAGTAGCTCAGGACTAAATTTTAAAAAAGCAAAATCAAAATAGTAACAACCTCCAGATTACTACCTGAGCCATGGGCAAATTGGCAGAGGGTCAATAAGATTAGAGAGTTTATATGTGTGGCACAAAGATTGGTTTGGGAGAAAGGGATTTGAATTATTTATACCAATATTGGGGAATGAGGGAGCAACTCTGATTGGACAATCTCCACCTGAACCATGCTGGGATCAGGGTCCTGACAAATCATATAACTAGGGCTGTGGATATGGTTTTAAGCTAAATAGTGTCGACTGGTTTCAACAGATTAGGAAAAAATACAAATAAAGCAAAAGTGAAAGAGAGCATTGGAGCGGTTACTGAAGTCTCCAGCAAAACAAAAAAAACAGTTCGTTTAGAAAAGGATAAGAATTTAATTTCAGGCAACATGGAGGCAAATTTGAGAAGATGGTTTTTGAATACAGGACTGTAGGTGTTGTATTTGAATGCACACAATGTATGAAACATGGTAGCACAGTTACAACACAGTTAGAAATCGGCAGATATGATGTGGACATCATGGAGTCATGGCTGAAAGAAGATCACAGCTGGGACCTAACATCTAGGTATACATATCCTGTCAAAAAGCAGGCAGCTGGGCAGAGGGAGTGGGGTGGGTCTGTTGGTAAAAAAATTAAATCAAATCCTTAATGAGAAGTGACAAAAGATTAGAGGACGTAGAATCCTTATGAGTAGAGTTAAGAAACTGCATGGATAAAAAGACCATGATGGGAGTTTTATATAAAGGCTTCCAAATGGTAGTCAGCATATGGTTTACAACAGGAGGTAGACAAGGCTTGTAACAAAGCCAACATTACTGTGGTCATGCAGGACCTCAACGTACAGGAAGACGGGGAAAATCAGGTTGACAATGTACTACAGGGAAAGAAATTTGCAGAATGCCTATGAGATGGCTTTTCGATCCACTCATGATTGAGTCCACTAAAAGAAAAGGCAATTCTGGAGTTGGTGTTGTGCAATGGACCAAATTTGATTATGGAAAATAAGGTGAAGGAACTCTTTGAAACCAGGGTTCATAATATGATAAAATTCATTCTGCTGTTTGAGAGGGAGAAGCTAGAATCAGATGGGTCTGTATTACCATGTAGTAAAGGGATCTATAGAGAGAGGAGCTGGCCAAAGTTGATTGGAAGGAGCCACTAATAGAGATGACAGCAGAGCAGCAATGGCAGGAGTTTCTGGGAATTATTCAAACGATGCAGGATCATCTTTCAAAGAAAAAGAAGCATTCTAAAGGGAGGATGAGGTAATTGCGGCTGACAAGGGAACTCAAAGATAGCATAAAAGCAAAAAAGAGGGCATACTACTTTGACAAAAACCAGTGGGACGATAGAAGATTGGGAAGCTTTCAAAGACCAATAGAAGGCAAGTAAAAACACAATAAGGAAAGAAAAGATTAAACATGGCAATAATGTAAAAGAGAATGCCAGGAATTTTTTTTCAGATGTATAGAGAGGCAAGAGTGGACATTGTACCATTGGAAATTGACACTTGTGTAGATGTCATGGGGAATAAAGAATTTTGTGGAAGTCCTGTAGCTCCTGCCCTGTAATCTGACACTGTGATCCCTCATTCAGGATCAATGGTTACCATCCCCTCCCCTTAGAAATGATGACAATCTGTACTTACCTAGCTCAGCAACTTCCATATGAAAACATCATGGTTGCTGGCTGGCAAGAGCTGTACAACTACACATGATAGCTGTCAAAACATGAAACAAGAAGTAGGTGGAGAGAGACCATTGGATACAGGAGGTCTGTCAGCAGGTACAGCTCCAGCAATGGCCTCATTCTCTGTGCTGGCCACGGAGCAGGACTGAATCTCACATCTCAGAGCTGTAAAGCCATACGGCTCACCCTGGTTGCCTCATACCAGCCCCACCAGGCAACCTCCCAGAATTTACTGTGCATGAAACATTGCTGTGGAACACAAGCAGAGATTTGCACAAGGTTCCCAGTACTCTGGTTCCCTAAGCAGCAATGGGGAGAGTAGGGGTCATGCCCATATCCCAGTTCTGTAGTTTGCATCTGCATATGCAATGCTATAATGGATCCTTTTAGTTTCAATTTCATTATGTCCTGGAGAATCATTCCAAGGAAAAGCAAGATACTAGTGCTTAACAATCACTTCAGTAGTTTTAGCAATAAGGAATAGCTTTAACATCCTGTTCTGCCTATATGTAGGATATCCAATTGACTCCATATTTCACCTGGTAATTAATCCTTTACCACTGATACTGTACAATTCAAAATCCACAAACAAGAAAAGGGTGCATGGCCAAAATCTCCATGACTCAACATGCCTGAATGTAAAAGATAAAGGGTTTTGGCCCAAAACGTCGTCACTACCTCCTCCCATAGATGCTGTCTGGCCTGCTGAGTTCTGCCAGCATTTTGTGTTTTTATTAAGATAAATATCTATTGTTTTTACTTCAGATTGCGACATTAATAAATCTGTTCATGAATAGTATTGCATGCTCCCTAAACTGCTTTGCAAATTACTACCGCCCTGACAGAAATTGTATCTTTTTTGACCAGTGGTATCCTTTCAGGATCCACAATGGTATTTTAGTTGATTCGGCTTAAAACCAGAATATAGCCTTTAGAAAGCAGTTTCAGGATGGGAATTCCTAGGATTTCAGTGAGGTCTTTCCACCACATTTGCTGATTAGCAGTCTCCCTAATATTTAGATTTTTCTTTGTCCAACAACATGCGTCATCCACTTACATCTTAAATAGCAATAACTTACTTCTAATTGGATTATGCACCAATTTAGGCCATCCTTTCATAGAGAGCCATGAGCTGCTCTCCTAAAAAATGGTCTGTTAACAGCTGAACATTACTACTTTGGGCTGAATCTTAACTCATAAAAAATGAGTATATCATTTGCAGCTCAAAAGTTAAAATTCAAAAATAGCCTTAGGAATCTCAGAAGCTGAAAGGTAGTAAGAGGAGCTGAATTCTTCTGGTAAACTCCTTTATAAAGCATCTTGTCAGGCTGGAAAGACAGAAATGTTTTCTTCAGGTCCAGCACACAATTAGCTTTGCTTGCACGTACATACAAAAATAACCTTTACATAAAGCTTTAAAGGTCTTGGCCGAACAATCCTACAGAGAGGAGCACTCACAGTGGATCTTAATGAGCTTTAGTAATGGCTTTGAGTACGGTTACAGCAAGAATACATTTCATTATATTTAAAGCAAATTGCTATTTATACTTCTTACTTATCAGGATAGAAACATTATAGGCCACTAGCTTCATCTCACAATTAAACAGTAGAGCATGTGGGTACGCAGTTGAAAGAAGCTACAATATCTCTTCCTGTAACTGTCTGGTTATTTTGTCCTACAATGTTTTTGATCATTTCATTCCTTGACCTGCTGCGCATTGAGGAGGCAAATTATGTCTCAGTTCAGACCACATCATCAAAGCAAATAATGCATTGCATCATCTAGCCTTTAAATGTATTCCAAGTTATATATCTGTTATGTAATAAATGTAAGCTGACCAGCTTCTAAGTTAATGATGCTGATTGTAAGATTGTCATTCAATTGGTCATATGTATCTTGGAACCACATTTAATCAGTATCTTCAAGCTAAACTGATTTAAATCAATCCCCACCACTTTAACAGGATAGAATTCCTCTTGACCTCACCTACCACCCCATTAACCTTCCCATTCAACACATCATTCTCCGCAACTTCTGCTGTCTTCAATGTGACCGTACTACAAAACTCATCTCTGATTTCTGCAGAGATCTCTCCCTCCAAGATTCCCTTGAACTTTCTTCCCTCCCCACTAATCTCCCTCCTGGCACTTATTCCTGGAAGTGGCAGAAGTGCTGCACCTACCCATCCACCCTCTCCCTCACCTCCATTCAGGGACCCAAACAGTTCTTCCATGTGAGTTAACACTTCACCTGCAAATCTGTTCGGGAAGTCTACTGTATCCAGCATTCTTAATGTGGCCTCCCCTACATTGGAAAGATTCAACGTAGATTGAGAGACCACTTTGTTGAGCATGCCTGCTCCATCTGCAAAGACTGGAAATTATGGTGGTCAATCATTTTAATTCCTAGCTCCATTACCATTCCAACATATCGGTCTACGGCCTCCTCTTCTGCCATGATGAAGCCACTCTCAGGTTGGAGAAATAAAAGCTCATATTCTTTCTAGGAAGCCTTCAACCTGATGGCATGAACTACGATTTCTCCAGGTTCTGGTAAATTTTCCCCCTACCCCTTCCCTCTTCTCCTTACCTTCCTGCACCTTCCTCTAGTGCCCCTTCTTCTTTCCTCTCTCCTTTAGTCCACTCCTCTTCTTCTTTCTCTAGCCCTTTACCTTTTCCACCTATCATCTCCCAGCTTCTTACATGATCCCCCCTCCCCCACTCAGCTATCACCTTCTTGTCCTCCATCCGCTCCCTCCACCTTTTTCTAGCTTCTTCCCCTCTCCTCTCCAGTCCTGATGAAGATCTTTACCCACAGCGTCAACTGTTTATTCATTTCCATCGATACTGCTTGACCAGCTGAGTTCCTCCAGTGTTTTGTGTGTGCTGTTCTGGATTTCCAGCATCTGCAGAAACTCTTGTGCTTATGATATAAATCATGAGCAATTTGAATATTAGGAAGTGATTTACAGAGATGCAAAGATTTCTTGAAAGCTAGTTCAGGAAAATAATGGCAGGAATAGGCCACTCGGCCATCTCAACATCGTCCTCCATTTAATTAGATCTATTGGTGATTTGCACCTCTGTTCCAGATCTTTTCACTTCCATCGTTTTTAACTTTACTGCTACATTCAAAATCCTAAATGCGCTGCTAGACATTTTCATTAATTAAAAATGGTGCAATCAACACAGTGACTATACTAGTTGGTCTGTCAGTAAAATACTTGAGGTAGATGTTCAAAAGGGGAATTTTGCAGCTTTGATACGGAGGCCTGGTTTCTACTTTATCATTGAAACTGTTGTCTACTTTGTAACCAATGTTTTGGTAGCATATGGTAAGAATATGCAAACAAAAAAGCTGTGAACTAGGCAGTATAGAGCTAAAGGAAATGGTAGACTGGAACTAGAGTCTTTGAACATATTACACTAAATTGTTTAATGAAATCACTTCATGCTGGAACAATAGCTTCTTTGATGTTTTAATTATAGTCCTAAACATCAAACATCAATCCATGTCTGTATTAAAAATCTATAATTCCATTTTCAGATCCTAATTAGCTCTTATTAATTTGTATGTTGATTTTGTTTTTCATTCTGTCTACTAAGCAAATTGGTAAAGGATGTTCGTCAAACGTGTGTTAATTTCTTTCACATTAATTTTGAAAGACTGTTATACAGCTTTTATAATGAATGAGACCAAGTCTTAAAAAAAGTATGCCCAAAACTTTTTTTTTGTTATTTGCAAAGAAAAAGTTTTCTCTGAAAAGAAAGCTTCTAGATATTATGAATGAATTTTCAGCATGGGACTTTTTCATACCGCACAGCCTCCAGCTTCACTTCACTTGAACAATATCCCTATAAGTGCCAGGCAGGCACCAATTATAAACACTTGGGGGAGAAAACCAAGTCACCAGCATCATGTTTTTGTACCTGTGACAGGACTGTAACTCACTGTCAATTTGAGCAAGCTAGAGTTTGCTAATAATATGAGCATCCATTGCCTGTACGTTATGAGTACTTCACATCACAGCTGTATTTACTTCCTGTGCCGAAGAACTGTGATTAGCAGCTCATTAGTAAAAGAAAAGGATAAATTGCCATGCAAAATTATCAGGTCGATGATGAATCAGCAGGATGAGGATAACAAGTTTGCATGCTGAGTGGAATTGGGGAAAACAGAGATGTGCCCAGCTGTTTGAAGGTTATAAAGACAAAACAAAGTGGGTGAAATTTCAAAATTATTTCTGTAGAAGTACTCGCAGGTGGAAAGAAAGGAAACGGAAAATGTTCCATTTTCCTCCATTCTCTTGGCAGCCATTACAATGTACCATGAAGTGATCAGTGGCTCACACATGGAGGTTACGTTCACATACAGGAAAAATGGAGAAGAAATTCAGAAGGAAAGCCATAGATAGCCTAGTAATTTAATATTTGGAGGCAGATCTGCTTCCATTAACTTTTAAATACAGTTGTTAGAGCAACATATGGAATACCCTGAGGTCACTGTATCTTTCAATATCACTCATAATCTCTCACAAAAGCTGACTATGTAGACAATATCAATTAAAGTGGATGGTTATGCTTGTTTGCACATACTAACTTGACTGCCATCAGTTCGTTAAGCCACAGAATTTGATGACCTGTTTAAATATTCATGTTTGACAGTATTACATGTAGCTTGTGCACAAAAGGAAAAAACTCAACAGGATTGCTTGAATGAACTCAAAAAAGATTGTGCAAATGGTCTTACATATATTTACTGAATGGTTTTATCTGTCGGTATAGAAAGTGGAATCACTAGAAGCTTCAAAGTGCGAAGAAACAGGAACTGACTTCAGGTTCAAACCACATCACTGTTACTAGCTGAGGGGAACAGAAGCCCTCTCAGCACTAACATCCCACACAACCTTTCTTTGCACGTCAATCCTCTACCACGGCTCAGCAAGCAAAGACTCATGTGGTGCAACTATTATTTTAATACAAGTTAAAAGCATGGAAGGATGACAATTTTTTGACCTGATAATAAACTGCTGGGGGATCTTGTGGTGAACAATGTTAATGCACCTTACTTAGTAGCGGCACTGTAGGAAAACCATCTCTTCTGGTAATTATTGCTACCACATGATTTGGCTATAGCTTAAACTGAATTCTAATTTAATAGAGCCTGGTCTATGAACTATAAGTCAAGTATTAAGATGTCTTATTTGAATAGTAATTATATATACTATTTCCATTGCTTTTACTTAATGAAAACTGAAGCAACATTTTTCATTCAGAACATGTTCACCTTTGACTGTTTGCATGGTAAATTATCACTTATCAACACTGTACTTAAATGGGTGGGAAGCAACATCCATGAAATCTTTGTCCCTCTGTTGTTTCACTGTTCTGTGGGATCAATTCTGAGCCAGGGCTTGTTCTGTAAAGCCTTTTCTCTAGATTATGTACGTGAATGATAATAATTGTTTAAAGGAAGCTCATTGCAAAATCTGAATTCAAAAACAAATCTGTAAAAGAACAGAAGTTATTTATTACGTAAGTAAATTCTTCGAGCAGTTGAAGTAGTTTCAGGTTCCAAGGCAATTTGTAACAAGCTACAGAGTAGTGGGTTTTGCCCAATACATCTCAGACACATCTCTCCCTACCTTTGGTAGTGTTTACAGGAGGTGCTGCCTCCAGAAGACAATGCTTGCCATCAGAGATCCCATTCTTTTAGCAGTGATCATAGGGCTGGAGGTACAGAAGCCCGAAATCCCACACCACCAAGTTCAAGAACAGCTTTTAACCATACGGCATTTGAAACAACTGACACAATCCTGATTGCTTCATTTTAACATCACTATGACCACTCTGCACTAAAATGGTCTACTTCTGTTCTAATTGTGCTATCTTATAAAAATTGTGTATAATTTATGTCTAATATTTTTCTTCTGATGTTGCTTAGATAATGTTCAGTGCCTGTGATTTTGCTACAAGTAAGTTTGTCATTTCACCTGTGCATGGGTATATTTGTAGAAATGGCAATAAACTCAATTTTGACTTAATAAGGTTTCCACTTACTAGAAGAAAAATAATGGTTCCCTAGAAATTGGATATCACCCACCTTTGGTGCATTGAATGGGCACTGTCTTTAGCTATCCCAGCATGCAGCACATGAATGTGAGGGCTCCCTGACGCACCTGCAGTCTGTCAAAGGGCAGGTCATTTTTAATGCTTCTTGTAATGAGTAAATTATCAGGATCCCTTTAAGAGAGCAGTGTCTCATTTTTCAGATAGTTTTTACCTTTTAATTTGAGCTGTGTCATTTGCAAACAGACCTTTTATACATTAAAGAAGAAAAAGAAGATTTGTAAAAATATATAAACAGCAATGGCACTTTAATTTGTATGGATTTCTTTAAAGGATGAATGGTATACTGAATTGTATATTACTGACCCTAACTTTGCATATTTTGACTTTTGATTAACTTTCTTTTGTAATGTAGTTAATGGGCCCCACACTCTTTGATGATATCATAACCTATATGAAATATGAGTTTAAATAGTATTATTTTTATTATTTATTTATTAGTCTGTTTTTTCTTTCGCTCATGATAGGCATCCGTTAGTCTCGAGAGACCATGGATTTGTGCCTTGGAAAGTTTCCAGGGCGCAGGCCTAGGCAGGGTTGTATGGGAGACCAGCAGTTGTCCAAGCTGCAAGTCTCCCCTCTCCACGCCACTGAAGTTGTCCAAGGGAAGGGCAAGGGCCGAAACAGCTTGGCAGCGGTGTCGTCGCAGAGCAATGTGTGGTCAAGGACCCATTAGCTGAGGCTCAAACTAGTGACCTTCAGATCACTAGACCAATGCCTTAATCATTTGGCCACATGCTCATGATACAGACACTTGAAAACATGTCTCAAATGCTTCCTATGCGTGATTTATATTCCTTTCACAAATAACAGAGTATTATGCACAATCTTCTAAACTAAAGGCAGGGATTCTGAATTAAAGATAAAATCTGAATATTATAATTAACAAGGGTCTAAAGTTCTCACTTGCTTCCTTAAAAACCTTGGGATTCAAACCATGCATACTTGGACATATCACACTGGGGCATTCTTTTCTGCTTTATCCTAATGTTCAGATTAACTTCTGTGAGTTCCTGTCTCCGATTCAGTATTTATTACTTTTATGAACAAGAATGCTATGCCCTTGCTCTGTTGTGAATACAGACACAAGGACATTATTCAAAATGTCCACCATTTTACTGTTAGTATTCAAAGGGATCACATTGTTCATAATCAAATCATGCTCCTAATATTATTCAAAACATATCTTTCGTGAGTTTCTTTTCATCCTTCCTTTTCATGGATGCCAAGATGGAAGCTTTTACTTACATAACTACTTATTTTATCCTATTCTATCATTTTAATTTTGATAAGTATTTTGAAAATGAGGGATGTGGAGAGGAAGGGATATTTAGGGTGGGACTTCTTTTAGAAACCCCTAATGTAGTTGAAGACATGGCAATGGATTTTAGTGTGCACAGATGAGACCCATCAATGGGACAGAGAAAGAATTGAATGGTGTTTGTGAAAGAAACATGCAAAGACAAAAGCAGAAAAAGGGGTGAAATGAACAAGGAGATTGTGAACAGTCCGCTCTAGTCATAATCAGTAGTCGAGCACTGGGATGGAATCAGTAGTTAGAAAATGAATTTCTGCAAATATTTTGCTGAAAATTTTTTTTTACTCATCCAAAAAGGGCTACTGGACAAACAGTCTAAAAATAAGGGTGAGTGGAGGGGTGGAAAGTGACCAGAGAGCATTATTAAGGGCCTTAAATGACACATTGAAACTGACTTCAGAGTTACCAAAATCACCAAATGACACTATGTAATGTCTGAAGGGCTTAATGCTGTGGTTAAATCCTTGGATCTGTTGTAATTTGAGTTGCAGCATGGATAAAAGAAAACAGAGCAAATTTTGCCCAGGTTGCATGGAGATCAATGCAAACGAAAGACTCAGAAGAAACGTAAGGAACATTCAAATATGATTAGAAGCAGAAGCACCAGTTCGAGCAGTTGGAACTGTTTGAAGAGAGGTTTATAAAATTATGTGAAGCACAGATCTTTTCCCAGTATCATTTTCCTGTATCTTTTTCCTAAGATTGAAATAGCTAGTACTAGAGATGATTTTACATAGAAATAGAGAAACATAGAAAACCTACAGAACAATACAGGCCCTTCGGCCCACAAAGCTGTGCCGAACATGTCCTTATCTTAGAAATTACCTAGGGTTACCCATCACCCTCTATTTTTCTAAGCTCCATGTACCTATCTAGGAGTCTCTTAAAAGACTCTATCGTATCCGCATCTACCACCATCACTGGCAGCCCATTCCACGCACTCACCACTCTCTGCATAAAAAACTTACCCCTGCCATCTCCTTTGTACCTACTTCCAAGCACCTTAAAACTATGCCCTCTCGTGCTAGCCTTTTCAGCCCTGGGAAAAAGCCTTTGATTATCCACACGATCAATGCCTCTCATCATCTTATACACCTCTGCCAGGTCACCTCTCATCCTCCATCACTCCAAGGAGAAAAGGCTAAGTTCACTCAACCTATTCTTATAAGGCATGCTCCCCAATCCAGGCAACATCCTTGTAAACCTCCTCTGCACCCTTTCTATGGTTTCCTTGTCCTTCCCATAGTGAGGCAGCCAGAATTGAGCACAATACTCCAAGTGGGGTCTGACCAGGGTCCTATATAGCTGCAACATTACCTCTCAGCTTTAAAACTCAATCCCACAATTGATGAAAACCAATGCACGTATACCTTCATAACAACAGAGTAACCTGCACAGCTGCTTTAAGTGTCCTATGAACTTGGACCCCAAGATCCCTCTGATGTTCCACACTGCCAAGAGTCTTACCATTAATACTATATTCTGCCATCATATTTGACCTACCAAAATGAACCACTTCACACTTATCTGGGTTGAACTCCATCTGCCACTTCTCAGCCCAGTTTTGCATCCTATCAATGTCCTGCTATAACCTCTGACAGCCCGCCACACTATCCACAACACCCCCAACATTTGTGTCATCAGCAAATTTACTAACCCATCCTTCCACTTCCTTATCCAGGTCATTTATAAAAATCACCAAGAGTAGGGGTCACAGAACAGATCCCTGAGGCACACCACTGGTTACCGACCTCCATGCAGAATATGACCGGTCTACAACAACTCTTTGCCTTCTATGGGCAAGCCAGTTCTGGATTCACAAAGCAATGCCCCCATGGATCCCATGCCTCCTTACTTTCTCAATAAACCTTGCATGGGGCACCTCATCAAATGCCTTGCTGACATCCATATACACTACATCTACTGCTCTACCTTCATCAATGTGTTTAGTCACATCCTCAAAAAATTCAATCAGGCTCATAAGCTCTTTGCTTTGACAAAGCAATGCTGACTATCCCTAATCATATTATGCCTCTCCAAATGTTCAGAAATCCTTTTTTTAAGCTGAGATTGAATGAGGCAATATTCTTAAGGTGAGAGAGAGAAAGTACAAAGGAGATGTGCAAGGCAAGTTTTTTTCACATTGGGAGTTTTGGAGGCTTGGAATGCATTGCCAGCAGTGTTAGTAGTAGATAGCATTGGAGATTTAAGAGACCTTTAGATAGGCACATGAATATTCAGAAAATGAAGAAAAAAAGTCAATGTGTGTGAAAGTGGGATTAAATTAATTAGGTGTCAGTTTAATTGGATCGGGATAGCATGATGGGCCAAAGGGCCTATCCTGTGCTGTACAGTACTCTTGTGTGTACTGTTTCGGTAATGGATGTCGGAAAAGCTTTTAAAAATGAGTAAGACAGGGTAAGGGAAGCAAGGTGAGAGCAGCAATTCAGTATTCATTGTTCATTCTATTTGCAGCAACATCTTAAGTCAGATACAAATCACCTGTTCGGTGCAAGAGAAAACAAATCACCCGAGAAGCAGGATTGGATCCTGGAGAAGCAGACAGGGAGAGAATTCTGACAGTGTGTGGGAAAAGAAAAGGTAATAGTTACAGGAGAACAAACACTACTCTGTGCACCAAAGACAAAGATTGTCAAAGTCTGTGTTACCTGCCTGATACCAAGGTTGTAGATATCTTTTCTAGGCTGGAGAAAATCTAAGAATGGGAGTGTCAGGATCTGCTTGCCATGGCCTCATGATATAGGTAGGACTAGGAAAGGGGTTCTGCTAAATTGAAAATCGAACTATGGTGATAATCTCTGATTATTAGCTAAACCATAATCAAATCTCGGGGTTGTCAAGGCACTCTACTTTGGAGCACCTTGACAACTTCAAGATATTAGGAAACATAAAGGAGGCTAGACCCAAATATGGAGATGCGGAGATAATTTAGTGGTTGTTGTGTATTTAATATTTCATTCATATTTGAGTAATATTGTAAATATATAATGTTTGATCAAGCATTCTTTGTTGTTTATATAATTCATTACATATTATGTGTAAAAGTACATGAAAAGCAAATGTCATTATGCCACAAAGTCATATATACACACCTCACTAAAGCAAAACAAAGTAGGCATGATCATCCTGGCTCCCGTATTTTTCTTCCAATGAGTTTTGGGAGTTACAAAACATAGCAGTAAATTGGCGAGCTTCTGATTCAGTGTTCGTGTAGTGTGTTCTGTTGATGTTGCTTACAGTATATTCTTTAGACTCCGGATAAACCTTACCTGACCCCCAGGAACTTGAAACTACTCACTCTCTCCACTTGTGATCCCTCTGTGAGGATTGGTATGTGTTCCTTCGCCTTACCATTCCTGAAGTCCACAATCAACTCTTTTGTCTTACTGGCGTTAAGTGCAAGGTTGTTGCTGTGATACCACTCCACTAGTTGGCATATCTCGCTCCTGTATGTCCTCTTATCTCTATCTGAGATTCTACCAACAATGGTTGTATCATTAGCAAATTTATAGATGGTGTTTGAGCTATGCCTAGCCACACAGTCATGGGTATAGACAAAGTAGAGCAGTGGGCTAAGCACACACCCCTGAGGTTCACCGGTGCTTGTCATCAGCAAGGAGGAGATATTATCACCAATCTGCACAGTTTGTGGTCTTCTGGTTAGCAAGTTGAGGATCCAATTGCAGAGGGAGGTACAGAGGCCCAGGTTCTGCAACTTCTCAATCAGGACTGTGGGAATAATGGTATTAAATGCTGAGCTATAGTCGATGAACAGCATCCTGATGTAGGTGTTTGTGTAAAGCTGTGTGAAGAGCCATGGATTTGCTGTGAAATAGATGCCTAATGAATTAACTGATTTTGCTAATGTTTTAGTTAATTCCACCTGGCCCCTAATGTTTCTATGTAAACCAGACGTGATTTATGAGCAATGGTCACAGTGTGACAGAGTAAATAAACAACGTCAATAAAGAGTCTGAAGCTCAAAGTGTGAGATGCACAGGGACAGGAAGTTGTGACAACAGGTTGGGGATCACGTAAACATTCACTCTGGCCGCATCGTAGATGAAATTGACATAGATAGGTGGGAAGTCAAAGAATCACTTGTAGAAATGATTACTAACGCTTTAACAAAATTGAAAGATTCCAACCCAGATATTGAAGGTGAACTAACAGAGGAATCCCTTGATATGGATTTCTCTCCACTTGATGAAAAGTTTGTTTAGAGCTTCATGGTAAGTAAGCCCAATATCAACAGACTGTTAGCTGGGTGGTAATTGGAAGGCGTCTGGCTGTGCAGATCTGACACAAGACATACATCAGGCTACTGTTTTTCGATTACAGCTCAGCATTCAACATCATCATTCCTTCAGTACTAACAGCAAAACTTCAAAACTGGGCTTCTGTACCTCCCTCTGTAACTGGACCTCAACTTTCTTACTAGGAAATGACAATTAGTGCAGTGCAGTTCAGTAATAACATTTCCTTCTCATTGACCGTCAGCACAGGTGCACCTCAAGAATGTGTGCTTAACCCACTTCTTTTCTCTCTCTACTCTCACGACTGTGTGGCCAAACACAGCTTATACACCATCTATAAAATTGCTGGTGACACTACTGTCGTTGGCAGAATCTCAGAAAGCAGTGTGGACTCTTACAGGAGTGAGGTGGATCAGCTGGTTGTGTGATACTGCAGCAACAACATCACACTTAATGCCTGCAAAACCAAGGAATTAATTGTGGATGTAAAGAAAGGGAAATCAGGGGAATACACACCAGTTCTCATTGATGGGTCAGTAGCTTCAAGTCCAGGGCGTCAACACCTCAGACGATCTACTGTACACTGAGCACATTGATGCAATCATGAAGAAGTCACACCAGCAGCTTTACTTCATTCGGACTTTGAAGAGATTTGACATGTCACCGCAGACTTTTACAGATTTATATAGATATACCGTGGAGAGCATTCTGAGCAGTTGCATCACCGCCTGGTATAGAGACTCCAATGCACAAGATCGCAAGAGGTTGCAGAGGGTTGTAGACTCAGTCAGCTTACTATGGTGCTAACACCAACCATGGAGGCATTGCCTGAAGAAGGCAGCATCTATCATTAAGGACCCTCACCATCTGGGATATGACTTCTTTACATGACTACTACCAGGGAGGAGGTACAGAAACCTGAAGACCCACACTCAATGATTCATAAACAGCTTTTTTCTCTCTGCCATCTGATTTTAAAATGAACCATGAACCCATGAATAGAACACTATTTTTCCTTTTTTCTGCATTATGTATTCACTTCATAATTTATGGATTTTTATGTCATTGCGCTTTGCTTCAGAAGAACTGATTCTATATCATATGTCAATGATAATAAATCTGTTTCTGAAATTGACAATGAATCACTCAGATTAGAGAGATAAATGTGCGGTCATAGTTTGGTGTAGGAGAAATAGTTTCTGACTCATGGGGCACTGGCACCAGTATTGGAGAAGGAGAGAGCTCCTTCATTAGGACAGGTTTCACCTGTCTGACCTGTGCTGGCACATGACTGAAGCTAGAAACAGAGCTTCATACTTATTAGAAATGGGAAGAGCACCATTGATAATTTAAAAAGAAATTAGAGTGCGATGGCACAGGATAGTGAAGGAGAATTGACTGGCAAGTTGCGATGAGAATGGTGAAAAATGTGAGCAAATGTTTGCTACAGAAAGTAAATCCAGAGTAATTAAGATTTGTAAAAAAAAAGTTCTTTATCTGAATATATTGCACTTGTAAAAAACTATATAATTTACAGGGATAAATAACAAAGCTTGAGTATGATCCAATAGTTATTAGCGAGATATGGTGGCAGTATAACCTACAGAGGATCTCATCATACCAGATTGCTTCTAATGTTGAAAAAATTAAGCCCGAAGGGTAAGGAGGAAAGCTGATGTTGTTAATCAAGGAAGGTATCAGTGTGATGCAGAATGGAATTAGTGGTGGAAAAGTTAATGGCTGAGCAAAGTAGACAGAGGCAGAAGTATTCTATAGGCTCCAAAGAGTGGCCTCTTAATAGAGCATGCATATATGGGGAGATATCATAATTATATATGAAGGGAACTGCAATTATCATAAGATACAGGAGCAGAAGTAGGCCATTTGGCCTATTATAGGATATTTTAATCTATATATTGATTGGACAAACCAAATTAACAAGGTTATTGTAGAAGAAGAGTTTATTGAGCGCCTCAGAGATTACTGCCTAAAGCAGCGTACTACAGAACCTGCCCATAAATAATTTACAGACTCTTTTAGACCTGAACATAATTAATCTGAGTTAATGCACTTGTGTAAAAAGAATCAAAGGCAGATTATTAACTAAATGAAAATAGACAGGAGCATAGAACTGTAAAACACAGTGTAATGCCCTGGTTTAAGATCATATTTTATTAATAATGCTATGCTGTTAGGTATTATATTTTCTGCAGATTTTCTGAAAATGCAGTAAGTGTTCCTTTAATTACATTATAGAATTGGGTATTTCATTTTTACTGTTTAAAATAAAAATTCACTTGATTGATAAGTTAGGCTTGATAAATTAGCTAATTGGATTTGTCTTGGGAACAATCTAGAGCGAGCGTGGGAAAAAGAGGCGGTAGCCAATTTTTAGAGAGAGCGCCAAATTGAAGAAGGAGAAATAAGGAAAAGGGAAGTGAACAATGAACATAGTAGAAGAACATGGTGAAACGCTATCACAAGTCATTTGGAAGGACAGAAACTGCTGTCGGAAAATCATCAAGCAGAATATGCTGTTAACGTTTAGTTAGCTGGTTAGCACATGACTTTCGAGGAAGTTTGATGCCTTTTCCTTGGAAGTTTGTGTGGAATATTTTTTTCCCTGGGACAGGTTTTTCAGCACAAAACCATTTCAGTACTATGAGTAAACAAAGTGAAACAAACTGGATTGATTATGCAAAAGTAAGCTCCAATAATTACATGCAGGTTATTGACTAATATTTTTATATAAGTATATGATGGGAGCTTTTCTTTATTTTGTATTTTATAGTATTATTATGTTTGTTATATTTTAAAATATTTTGTCAATACAACTTCGATTTTAGTTTATGCTGGTGCGAGTTAAATTATTCCTTCCTGGCGAATGGTAAATTTGCAAGATTGTGTCAGAATTCATACAGATGACAGTTCTACTTTCCCTTAAAAGCAACGTTTTAACTTTTATGTTGTTGTGGTTACCCGAATCATATTTACCCTAGACCAGTTAATTTATTGGAAATGGCCTTTTCATCATTTTTCCCCGTGCATTGTAGAGATATATTGCTGTTAGCTTGTTTTCACAGTAATAGCTAACTCATTGCAAGCCTTTGGTGAGAGGGTTACGACAGGAACAGTCCTTTCTGCCCAACAAAGTCAATATGTGCTCTTTGCCATGGTGAAGACAGCCACTCCCACGGGTGTAATGGCACCTGTGTGGGGTGTATTTTGTATTTTTTTGGCATCCTGAACATCTTTTGACCAAGTCTTCGATCTGTTTATCTAATCCCTTCTCATACAACTTCTCATTAACATTAAGCAGCTGTGACAGTCTCTGGATAGTGCTACCATTTGGGCTGTTGTTGCCTGTTGATGCCACACCGGGAGTTTTGATTGAGTGCCAGTCTAGTTGGATTTTTCTCAAGCATTCACATCTGAAAAGTGCTGGCTCTCCACTTTTCAATACATAAAGCTTCAACTTGTGTTTGGCCTCCATTCATCTTACTTACTTTCAGTTTACCTTCGGAGACACTTTCTCACCTGTGTAGGACTTTAGCATCACTGAGGTCTTCTCTAATCGTATCTTAGGAAACAGTCTGTTGTCATCAGCCTCTGGAATTATGGACAAAGCTGATCCTGTATCCAGCTCCATTTTCAGTTTTACACCAGACACATCTGTTGTGATCCGAATGATTTTGTAATTTGCTTCAGTTGTACTCTGCAGTTCTAGGCATGACAGTTCACCTTTGTTAGAATCTATGTTGTCTGATTCTGTTTTACACTCGGTAACTTTATGCATTTGCTTAATTTTGTGTTTGAGACTTTTCACTGGGTTGTACTTTTTGTCTGCCTTGCACAGTCTCTCTGTGTGACCTTGTCTGTGACACTTCCTGCAGACCTCTTCTTTGAACCAACAGTCATTTGTATCATGGGAGGATTTGACACACCAATAATATCCTTGGCTTTTTGCACCATTCAGGGGCATATGTGTATTCCACTTTCTAACCACCTTTTCCGTAGTTCTGCTGCATCTTTTGCTGCAGTCTCTAACGATGTTGTCATGGTCAATGCCTGAGCTAAGGATAGGTCTCTTTCAGACAGTAGCCTCTTTTGAGTGCTTTGACAATGCATGACTCATTCAAGCCTGTCTCTTATTGCATCAGAAAGTCCATCTCTAAAGTCACAGTACTGGGAAAGTTTGCGCAGTTCTGCGATGTATTCAGAAATGCTTTCATCCTTTGACTGGTCCTTTTTGTATAACTCTATCTTTCAGCTATTGCCAGCCATTTAGGGCTCAAGTGATTTTGTAAAATTGAAACAATTTCATCAAATGTCTTGCTTGCTGGCTTTTCAGGGGTGGTAGGTTGCATAAGAGACTGTACAGTCTTGGGCCCAGTAAGCTAAGAAGTGTAGGGGCTTTCTTTTGCTCCTCCATGTTGTTTGCATTATAATACAGGTCAGTCCTCTCGATATATGACTCCCAGCCTTCATTAGAGCTATCAAGTTCACCAGCTTTCCCCGAATGAATCCATCACCACGTTATTTTCACTTTAGATTCAACGCATCTTTCACTGTTAGTCATGCATCCCTCGACGCTCTCGTGCTGTTTAACTCTTGTTGTTTTGTCCCATAACTGTTGGTGCAATTCGCGATATTTCCTGATATTCATGTTCATACTTATCACCAATTTGCTGTGTCCGTGCACAGCTACATGTGTTTTAAATAAGTACACACATGGGAGATGGCTTTAACTGGTGTAGTCCCATTGCAGCGAGAGAGAGAGAAAGAACAATGCACATGTGTAGACAACAGGTCAATGCACGTGCAACAGATCCATACATACTGCTGGGGGGGGGGTCATTGCTCTAAAAGATATAGATTCATACAATTCCAATGCATTCTAATCCAGGTAGCATCCTGATAAACCTCTTCGGAACCCTCTCCAAAGATCCACATCCTTTCTATAATAATGGAACCAAATTTGTCTGCAATGGTCTGGTGGTGTAACTAAAGTTAGACTGTGGAGGCAGTCCAAAGAAGATTCATCAGATTTATTCCTGAGTTAAGAGGATTATACTATTAAATGACATTAAATAAATTTGGTCTCTAGTCAGGTAATTTTATTGAAACATATAAATTATTACGGGGGCATGAAAGTCTGAATTTTGAGGTTTTCATGAAAGGGTGAGTCTCAAACATGGGGACTATAACATAGGGGCAGTCATTTTAAAATGAAGTGCAAAGAAACCTCTTCTCACAAAGGGCTATGAATTTCAGGAATCCTCTTGCCAGAAAGTTGTACAGGCTAGCTCATTAGTAGCATTTAAAATGGAGGCAGATCATTTTCTTTAAAGATCCAGGCATTGATTCTGATCGGGATGGGGAACAGGGGAGCCATGATGATAGTGAATAGTAAGTCAGGCTTGAGGGGCCAGGTGGGCCAATTCTGCTCCAAATATTTTCGTGTTCTGGCAGAAAATGGTAGCAAAAGACATCAAGAGACAGGAGATCCAGCATCAGGAAAGGAGATCTTGTGGCAACCCACTTTCTGCGCAGGCGAACCGGCTCACAAATAGCCAGCGCGCGGGGGGAGACTTTGGTAATGCACCTCTGACGTCATTTCCGCCCGGAGAGGGCGGGCGCTAGGGATTAAATGCCAGCGTCGCAAAATTTGAATAAACTACGGTAGTCTCGAAACGACTTACTGACTGCGTGTCATTATTTCAGCGCTGTGTGTAGCAAGCACATCGCTACAATCTCAATGGATCATGTTCATTCAAGCATGCTGACAATGCAAGGGTCTGTTCCCCAATGGCAAGGGATGTCCAAGGATATTTCTATTGATATGAATGCAGAGCACTTATAGTTTCAAGATGTTGAATAATTCATACAAAATTTGTAGCTTTCATCGGTAAATATGTGGTAGAATCCTTTTGATTCAGATTCAGATTCAGTTTATTGTCATTTAGAAACCACAAATGCAATGCAGTTAAAAAATGAGACAATGTTCCTCCAGAATGATATCACAAAAGCAAATGACAAAACAGACTACACCAGAAAATCCGCATAACGTTTGGCAATCCCCAATCCAGAGTCCGGAGAGGCTGCTGATCTCTGACCTTTCAGGTGGCTTTGTAATTGTCAGCCAATTAACTTACATTTATCTGTTCCTCTTAAACTTGTCAAAGGTTGGACTTTTGATGTTTTAGTACATACCAAGTTATACCCTATGGAGCTAAAGATGCAGGCATAAACTTTTTCTACCTATTGTTGACCTGACAAAATGCCCCAGGACAGTACACAGGATACAACCATTATGATACGAAACAAATGGAAATCAAGTAGTGTGTAATTTGTGCATTTAGAGATCTCTGTAGGGTAATGTTATGGGTGACAGACGACATATTTTTTATGATAGAAACTGATCTACATCATTCACAAACACCATCATTGCTGTGTTCATTTTAAGAGATGGTGTCTGATGTAATGACGTCAGTGTAAGGTGACTGCTTTTGTTCTGTTCCTAAAGGAAGCAAAGGGCTGCAGCTTTTGTTAAGCACATAAAATAACTCCTGCATGTTTTATTCATAAGATTCTACATCACGAGTGCTTAGCAGTGTTTCATCTTCTGAGCAGGACCAATCAAAACAATCTAACTAATCACTACCTGCTTCTAGAATTAGAGGGGAAAAAAACACCTGGCAATGGGAGCACGCTGGGAGTAAGATAATGACGAGCAAAGGGTTTTAAAGATAGCAGTCTAAATCAGAGGGTAGATCTCTACAATTGATTAAGCTTGAACTGGAGACAAAGAGACTATCTAATGCAATTATAGCAGGAATTTCTCTGGAATGTCTTTTACAGGTATGATTCTGAAGATGTGCAATAAATACATGTCCAAAGCCAGAAATCACACTGAAAATGAATCACACCTTATGCAAAAATACACAGAGTAAAAGTGAAATCAGGTTAAAAAAAATGACCCACGTCAGTTTGGAAGGAGAAGAGAAGTGGTGTTCACAGTGTTAAATACAGGAACATGTAGAATAAATGGAGAATCAGAGACATAAATAGGAGTCCATAAAAACATCATTGTCCACATAAAATATGACAATTTCTTCAGCATGGAATGGAAGGATTGACATTGAGAGGTTGTGTTCAGGATTGACCAAAACAACAATTGATTCACAGAGATAGACAGGTAAAGCATTCATTTTTATGACCTGCTCTGCTGGATCAGATCACTCCCCAATTTCTGAATCAAGTTGATCTTCATTCAATAATTTAATCAAGTAGTTGTATATTTGGTAGCTTAGATGATAAAGATAATTGCGTATTTGTTGTATTAATTACCAGGCTAATTTTTTAGGATTCAGAGATATGCAACACTGGCAGTCATTCCGACAAAGCCACTATACAATTTAGGTAAGTGCTAATGAATTGAAAATAAACAATCACTATATCTACATTTAGAAATGTCAAATATGCGCCAACAGTGAAACCACGTTATGTAAATTACTGTCAAGTAATGTGCCTGGATATTTTTTGAAAGGATCCACATTTGTGCTCTCCATTTTCCTAAATGTTCCTCCTGCAAATTCAGAAAGCCGAATTGTTAGTTGTAATGATCCTGAGGCTGAACGACAGGACACTGATCAGTGGTAGACTTGAGTGACATTGTGTGCTTATGTGAATGGTCTGAAATAAGATCTACTCACAAAATACACAAAATGCTGGAAGAACTCAATGGGGCAGGCATCATCTATGGATGAAAACTGAACAGTCAATGTTTTGGGATAAGGCCCTTCATCAGGACTGGAAAGGAAGGGGACAGAAGCCAGAATAAATGAGTAAGAGGAGGGGGAAGAGCAGGAACTGGCAATAATAGGTGAATCCAGGTGAAGGGGAGGCGATCGGGGAGAGACGAAAGGAAGCGATGTGAGAAACTGGGAGGTGACAGGTAGGGAAGGGAGAGGGCTGAAGAAGGTGAAATCTGAGAGCAGAGGATAATAGACCATGGAATAAAGGGAAGTAGGTGAGGAACTAGTGGGAGGAGGATGAAGGTGATAAGCACGGTGTGATGGTGGGGATGGGAAAGCGAATGGGTAATAAGTCCCCAGGGATAAGGGAAAGCAGTGTTGAGTGTGGGGGGGGGGGTACGGATGAGAATGGTTACTGTAAGTTAGAAAAATTGATGTTCATGCTGTCAAGTTGGAGACTACCAAGACTGAATAGGAGGTGTTGCTCCTTTATTCTGCTCACAACAGCCCTTTGGAAGATGGTGAAAGGTGCTTCCAGTGTATGTTTCCATGTTGGGACCATGGAAGCATCTGTGAGAAGAGAACAAGAGTTAATGTTTCAGGTGGAAGAGACTTTGTTGAAGCAGAGTTATTGCTGCTGAATCCCAGCAAACAACTGCTCAGCTGCTCGATTGCACATAGAGTGCAGTGGTGTGGAGTGCAAAAAAAAATGGCTCTATGAAACACAACTGGGAAATCTCTGGTACAGCATGGCCTGTAAGTCTAGACTTTTACATTCTAGTGAGTCCCAAACATACCAGGACTGCGAATGTGGTATGTCTGCTATTTAGTATGAAACTGTCAACAAAACCCAGAAAAAAAGGAAGGATGCAGAAATCAATTACTAAAAATCAGCCGACATTCATTTAGGCAGGGAGTGCTCCATTTGACTGGCTTTCCAGTTGCGAATTTGAATACTGCGACAACTACTATAGGCCTCCGTGAATGAAACTTTGAATCTAATCCAATTAGTCTTCTTGGTATCAGCTTCCTGAGTTCAAAAACATAACTGCCTTTGATGATCCTTGTAAACACTGCCAATGCTGTACCAATAGTTGGGCAAACATCCTTTTGGTATTAAACATGTACTAAGATACAGAGGAAAGGAGGAAAGGAGGTAAGTGTCAAAAATGAGGTTTGTAATAAAATGTTACCCTAAGGCAGCTGTACAAGTAGATACACCAGCTTATTGCCCATGACTTCCTTCAAAAGAGATCAGATGATCTAGAGCAGGGCCTCAGGATTTGCCCCCTGTGACCTACTGGCTATTAGCCGTGTGACCGATAGATGGATGAGTTCACCTAATCCAACACTTCACATGTGGTGCGGGTTTATCCATGTGAAAACTGAACCAAATCCGCGTAAATTGTAACAGGCTTCCTATGAATCAATCTTGAATCATTTTGCTGATAGTGTTTAATTGAATGAATCTGAGATAAGGTTTGAATTGTTTTTATTTCAACAAAGTCTGAATAACATTAAAAATCACCTTTGGACTTGGGCTCTGAAGTAATTGCAGCTAGAGGAAAAGTGCAGTGTGCAAACATGGGTTTCAGACTCAGTCAACAACATTCATCCCACTAATTCTTATCATAGTAAAATTACTTATTTGACCCAAATATTGCCTAGGATAGGTATCCAAGTAGCTTTACATTTGAAGTAATGATAGTTATGTTCCATCTGGTTAGTTATTTGGCCACCGAGCTTCAGAATGATAGGAAACTGTCGATGGAGGTAAAAGAGATTGCAGGTGCTGGAATCTGGAGCAAAATTGGAGCTGGTGGATGAACTTAATGGGTGAGGGAGTATCTGTAGAAAGAAACAAGCAGTTGTTGTTTCAGGCTGAGAACCTTCATCTGGGTTAGTCTGACCCACTGCATTCCTCCAGCAGGCTGTTTTTTGCTGAATGAAATTGCTGATCCTGGAAATCCATTTCCTTTCTATGAAATGTTTTCACAGAACAATTATTCAGATAATTGACTTTTAATATGTAATTTCTATGAATATGCTAACTAATAACAAATATTTTGAAACCTTTCTAAATGTTTCGCATTACAAGTTCTAATGAAGAGCAGAAATGACATCATTAACATCTGATCGTGTATAATGTACAGATAATTCCTCATAGTTACTCAGTGCATTACACAGAATGAGACTGAAATTGACTAAATCTGCAGGCATTAGTAAGTTAAAGGCAACTATAAATATTCCTTAGGTAGAATCTGAGATGATTAAAATATTCAGCTGCAGCACAGGCTTTGAACAATCAGTTAATTTCTGCATTGTAGCAGAAATGTTTGAACATTCCGTATCACCACACAGCAGGAAAGTTAGGATTACACCACAGAAAATGTTAATTACTTTTTAATAATAGGGTGATGTTTGGTTTTAAAAAGAGCTGAGTCTATTTTGCCAAATACATTTATCGAGATGAACTGTAAGTAGTTTAAAACCTTCTTCTAAATTTGGACAATATTAGACTGAAAGTTAAAGTTTGGTATTTACTATTTACTGGAAACTCATTGCTAACATTATATATAATCACAGCCTTCCATCATGGTTTAAGGCATTCGTCATGCTCTAAAGTTCAGTGAAGCATCACAAAACCTTTGACAGGATCTGACACCAACCAAGTCATTATCATATGACATTTATGTTTACATTTGATGTTCTCTGATCTGTAGTTGACAGGTCATTCTTCAAGTCTGAATCAATTAAGTTTTCCCTTGTTTTATTCCTCCATGCTAGTGACTCTTTCTATTCATGATTTGATCAATTCCCTTTGGTTTTCTTGGCTTCAATACACATCCACCCATTGTGATTTATGTATATATTAGTTTCTCAAGGCATGGATGTCACTGGCAGAAGTCACAGATTATTACATTTATTGCTAATTGCCCCTAAACTGAGGAGATTGTTAAGCATCAGCTAGGCTGAGAGGCCACAAATAAAATTAAAGATCAGTTTTGTTTGTCACATGTATATTGAAACATACAATGAAATGTGTCCAGCACAGTCTGAGGATGTGCTTGAAACAGCTTGCAAGTGTTGCCTTGCTTCTGACACCAAGATAGCATGTCCATAACTTACTAACCCTACCCCTTAAGACTTTGGAATGAGTGAGGAAACTAACACAGTCACAGGGAGAATGTACAAGCTCCCTACAGATAGGGGCAGGAATTGATTCCCAATTGGTGATCACTGGCACTGTAACAGCATTATGCTAACTACTGACCCTACTCACATCTGTGCAGTCCTACTAATTAGGTCAAGTCAGGTAAAGATGACATGATCTGAGGATCAGACGGAATTTTATGACAATCTAGTATTTTCATGATTAATGCTACTGAGCTATTTAAAAGAAACATGCTTCTTTGATTACCTAAATTAAATAACACAGCCGGCATGGTGGGATTTTAATATGCTTTTGCTTTAAGGGGTCTTGAACTCTGGGTTCCTGTCCACAAATTTAATAAACATTGCTATTCCTTGAGGTCATTACGTGGAAAATTCATTTAACCATTATGAGGCAACATTTTAACTCCTGCTAATCAAAGTGGTCACTTGCAAGGAAAGGCAGTGTTCCATAGCCGTTTTAAAATGATGGTGGAGTGGGCTCCTGCCAAATGCTGTGTAGGTTCAGCAACTAAAAACTGTTGTGTAGTTTCTTCCTTGTTGTTGAAGAGAATATCTATCTTGTCCTTCCTGCCAGAAATCAACCAGGAAAGCAACACTGCATATAATTAGGCTCTGTTCTTCATGATAAGAAAAGAACTGCCTAATGGTGATCTAATTAGATCAAATCTTAATCAGAATCCCATTTAATATCACTGGCCTGTGTCCTGAAATTTGTTGTTTTCCAGCAGTATTATAGTGCAATACAAAATTTAAAACAACTATAAATTACAATAAGATATATAATTAAATTAAATGAGTAGTGCAAAAAGAGAGCCAAAAAAAAGCAAAAAAGCAGTGAGGGTGTGTAGATGCGTTCATTGTCCATTCAGAAATCTAATGGCGGAGGGTAAGAAGCTGTTACTAAAATGTTGAGTGTATGTCTTTAGGCTCCTTCACCTCCCCCTTGATGATAGCAATGAAAAGAGAGCATGTTCTGGGTACTCGGGGCCCTTGATGATGGACGCTGCCTTCTTGAGGCAATGCCTTTTGAATATATCCTCAATGCTGGGGAGGCTAGTGCCCATGATGGAGCTGGTTAAGTTTGCAACTCTCTGCAGTTTTTCCCAGTCCTGTGCAGTGGTCCCTCTATAGCAGATACTGATGCAACCAGTTAAAATGTCTCTCCATGGTACACCAGTAGAAATTTGCTAGAGACTTTGGTGACATACCAAAGTCTCCTCAAACTCTTAATGAAATATAGTTGCTGCCATGTCTTCTTTGTAATTATATCAATATGTTGCGCCTTGGGTTGGTCTTTAGAGATGTTGACACCCAGTGAGAGTAGAGCAGAGGGCTAAGCACGCATCCTTGAGGTGCGCTAGTATTGATTGTCAGTGAGGACGACAAGCTATTTCCAATCCACATTGACTGTGGTCTCCTGATGAGGAAGTCAAGGATCCAGTTGCAGGAGGAGGTACAGAGGCCCAGGTTTTGGAGCTTGTTGATTAGAAATGAGGGTATGATGGCATTGAAAGCAGATCTGTAATGAATAGCAGCAGCCTGATGTAAGTATTACTATTGTCCAGATGATCCAAGGCCAAGTGGAGAGCCAGTGAGATTGCATTCACTGTAAACCTAATGTGGTGATAGGCAAATTGCAGTGGGTCCTTGTCTTTGTTTAGCCAGGAGTATATTCTGACCATGACAAACCTCTCAAAGCATTTCATAACAGTAGACGTGAATGACACTGGGCAATACTCATTGGGGCAGCCCACACTGCTCTTCTTGGATACTGGTATGACTGTTGCCCTTTTGAAGCAGGTGAGAACCTTCGGCTGTAGCAATGAGAGATTGATGATGTCCTTGAACACTCCCAAATTTTGTTCTGATGTTTCCAAGAATTGAAAAATTGGTTTCAGTGCACTGCTACAGGGAACTGAATGGAACATTTAAAGAAAAATTAGGCCCTTTTGGTATTCCATTTATTCATCTATAAGGTATACTGCATGTGCCAAAGGCATCACAATTGAAATTCTATATACACTCCTTTCACTGATTCTCTTCTCACCTGATCTGTTTGATGAAGTTAAGGAAGTTAATGAGGGAATAAAGGGGCCTCTCACCATCCTTGCTCTCATTTTATCTACAGGCCTTATGAAGTCTCCACATACCTAATCTCTTGAGACTTAGCATGCTATCATGCTTGGTGCCGTCTTGCTAGCTTTGGGCTGCCCATTCTCAATCACCTGACCAATCACGCTGTCTGGCTGAAATGTCACAAGTGAATAATTGTCAAGCAGCCATTAAAACTACAAAATCTCATTTGGGAACAACACATGCTCACTTTCGAATCTAAAATGTGGTTCTTCAGTTTCACATGAATCCTGATGATTTTAAATGTATATTCCTCAATTCTAAGCTCTCTGTTTAAAGCAATCTGTATACAGCTATATTAATTATTGATTAAGCATGTGTGCATTCTTCCTTAAAAGTACCCCAGATTTATTTTTCTTCACTCTAACAGATATGTCTTAAAGGTCTCCAGAAAGGGTTTGGTTTCTTTAGGTAAACACTAGTGAGCACATGATTGAGATAAATCTGTCAGCTCTGTTGGATTCTCTCCAATTCAATAGGAAATAGCTAGCAGTTGTTCAATGCCCATTCATCCCAATGTCCATTTCTGGTGACTGAAATAGGTCTATTTCCTATTTTATTTGACAGCGATTGAGGCCATTCAGTCCATCAAAACCATGCTAGTTCCTAGAGCAATCCTGGTTTCCCCTCTCACTTCCTTGCAATCCATTCCCTCTCACATGCCAATCATCTCAACCCTGACTCTCCAGTCATCTACAGCATTAGGGATCATTTGCAGTAACTTAGCAATCAACACATTTTTGGGATATAGGAACAAACGAGAGTACTTACTTGGCCACAGGGAGTGCAGGTAGACTCCACACAGTCTGGAAATCAGGAATGAATACAGATTATTGGAGCTCTGAGTCACGATGCAAGATGCCATCCTTGTACGTATTCTTTAGTTTGAGCATTTCATTGACTATGGAATGATTCAAAGTTCAAAGTAAACTTTATTATCAGAGTACATACATGTCACCACATACAACCCTGAGATTCTTCTGCTGTGGGTATACTTAGCAAATTTATAGAACAGTATTTGTAAACAGGATCAATGGACAACAGACTGTGCAAATGCAGACAGAAATGAACAACAATAAATAACGAGCGTGAAATTACAAGATAAAAGAGTCCTTAAATGAGTGTAGCTTTCCCTTTTTGTTTAAGAGCCTGATGACTGAGGGGTAGTAACTGTTCTTGAGCCTGGTGGTGCGAGTCCTGAATCAGCTTACAGGAAGGAGATTGAAGATTTGGCTGAGTGGTGTAATAGCAACAACCTTTCACTCAATGTCAATAAGACCGAGGAACTGATTGTAGACTTTGGGAGAGGGAAACCAGAAGCCAGTAATCATCGAAGGATCAAAGGTGGAGAGGGTCAGTCACTTTAAACTACCCAGGAGGGTGCCCTGTCTCAGAAGACCTGTCCTGGATCAATCATATAAATGTAATTGTGATGAAAGAACAGCGGCACCTCTATTTTATGATGCTCATCATGTTGAAAATAACAGCAAACACAGTTCTAAGTACTTGAGATCTAAAGTTTTCAGCTTTTTCCAGTTTTTGATATTACTATGTCAGTACAGGCAGTTTAATAGAGTCACTCAGCACAGAAACAAGACTGTAATGAACCATCAATTACCTATCCATACTAATTCTATTTGTCAGCACTTGCTAGATGGAGTAGATTGGCCTGAAGATTCAAGTACTCACTAGATGCTCTTAAATGTGAGAGAACCTGCCACCTTCAACACTTCACACAATGCATTCCCACTTCTGGGTGAAATAATTCTTCCTCAAATTTTTTCTTGATTCTTCCTCGGATAAACCTTTTGCTCCTCTAGTTACTAGAGGTTAGGATTTTGGGAGGTGCTGCAGAAAAATCCTTAATGGATTGCTTCAGTTACCTTGTACATCCTGAAAATTCAGTGGTTTGGAGAGGGTGTGAGGATTCAGGAGGTACACTGTGACAATTCAGTGGTTTGGAGAAGGTGTGAGGATTCAGGAGATACACTGTGACAATTCAGTGGTTTGGAGAAGGTGTGAGGATTCAGGAGATACACTGTGACAATTCAGTGGTTTGGAGAAGGTGTGAGGATTCAGGAGATACACTGTGAAAATTCAGTGGTTTGGAGAAGGTGTGAGGATTCAGGAGCTACACTGTGACAATTCAGTGGTTTGGAGAGGGTGTGAGGATTCAGGAGATACACTGTGACAATTCAGTGGTTTGGAGAAGGTGTGAGGATTCAGGAGGTACATTGTGACAATTCAGTGGTTTGGAGAAGGTGTGAGGATTCAGGAGATACACTGTGACAATTCAGTGGTTTGGAGAGGGTGTGAGGATTCAGGAGGTACACTGTGACAATTCAGTGGTTTGGAGAAGGTGTGAGGATTCAGGAGGTACATTGTGACAATTCAGTGGTTTGGAGAAGGTGTGAGGATTCAGGAGATACACTGTGACAATTCAGTGGTTTGGAGAGGGTGTGAGGATTCAGGAGGTACACTGTGACAATTCAGTGGTTTGGAGAAGGTGTGAGGATTCAGGAGGTACATTGTGACAATTCAGTGGTTTGGAGAAGGTGTGAGGATTCAGGAGATACACTGTGACAATTCAGTGGTTTGGAGAGGGTGTGAGGATTCAGGAGGTACATTGTGACAATTCAGTGGTTTGGAGAGGGTGTGAGGATTCAGGAGGTACACTGTGACAATTCAGTGATTTGGAGAGGGTGTGAGGATTCAGGAGGTACATTGTGACAATTCAGTGGTTTGGAGAGGGTGTGAGGATTCAGGAGGTACATTGTGACAATTCAGTGGTTTGGAGAGGGTGTGAGGATTCAGGAGGTACACTGTGACAATTCAGTGGTTTGGAGATGGTGTGAGGATTCAGGAGGTGCACTGTGACAATTCAGTGGAAAATACCATGAAATTGGAGTAACACTGCTGTTTTCTTTGCTCCACATGAATCAGTCTTGACATTTTTTTTAAGAAGCAGACTTGTAGCTTGCTGCTGGATCTTGAGCACATCAGCCCAGTCTGAAAGTTCACCCAATGACAGCCAGTCTTTTAGATTCAAACTAAAAGAGACCTTGGGTGCCTCAGATGAAGAGAACCAACAATGTACTTAGCTGGGCACTAAGGATTCAAATTACATTTATTATAAAAGAATGTATAAATTATACAAACTTGAGATTCGTCTGCTTACAGGCAGCCACAAAGCAAGAAATATGAAATAATGCAAATACAAGAAAATGACCAACACTCAATGTGCAGAGATAGAGAAAGAAACAAATCATGCAAACAATAAAAGCAAGCTCCAGCATTCCAAACCAAATTGAATCCATAGAGCTGGAGCCTGGAGCAGCCGGAGTAGGCCCATAGCCTCAGTAGTAATTCATCACACAGCATGGCAAATCACTAAGTTGGAGCAGTCTCACAGCCTCAGTGCTGCGGGGAGAGGAGTAAATGTCACGGTGGAGCAAGTGGAATGGGCCCGAGCCTCAACTCTGGTCCTGACACCCTGTCTTTTCAGTCAGTTTAGGCCGGCACTTAAATCATCGATACACCAGGTCCTACCCTGCTCTAGGACTCAGGCCCCACTGCAGCGATAGGCTCTGGGCCTGTACTCCACTACCCAGTTCAAGGCCATTCTCAAAGTTTCCAAATCGGCTTGGCACTTAGATCAATCCAACCCACTCCCGGTTGATGTGGACGGGATCTAAAAATTCCTCTGCACTGACTCCTCTCCAATTCATTCACTCCAGCTCCACCTCTGACTTCAACACCATCTTGACCTTGCTTTGACCACTTCTCCTTGAATATGCCACGCTCCGACTTTGCATCACACCTGCACGGCTCAACCCTATAGTCAATCTCACCTTGGCCCGCCTCTTCATTGTTTGAGAAGATAGTTTACCACAATTCACCACAGAAAAGGAGTTATTAATAAAGTATTTAGTCATATTTCTTGCCTTGTTAATCACCAGTAAGCTGTTGCCCAACTTCAGTTGTACCATCTGAAACCGAACCGCAAGTTTACGGCTTCCTAAAACAAAACAAAACACAAACAAAAGCAAATTAACTTTCAAAATTCAAATTTCAAAGCAATTGATTATCAAAGTTCATGTATGTTACCATACATTGCTTTCAGATTTATCTTCTTGTAGACATTTACGGGGTAAAAGAAACACAATAGAGTTTACAAAAATCTATACATAAACAGATGAAGCCTGACATCCAATCTGCAAAAGAAGACCAACTGTGCAAATAAAAAAATGCTGAAAACATGAATTGTAAAGAGTCCTTGAAAGTGAATCTGTGAGTCATAGAATCAGTTCAGCTTTTTGGTGATTGAGGTTATCCATGTTAGTTCAGGAGCCTGATATTTGTTGGGTTACAACTGTTCCTGAACCTGGTGGTGTGGGACATAAGGCTTCTGTGCCTCCTGCCCTCCTGCCTAATAGTAATAGCAAGAAGAGTACGTGGTCTAAATGGTGGGGGTGCTTGATGACAGATGGCTCTTTTTTAGTTCCAATGCTCCATGTAAGTGTCCTCAGTACTGGGGAGGGGTTTGCCTGCAATGGACTGACTGAGCTGTATCAATTATTTTCTGTGGTCTTTTCCATTCCTGAGCATTCGTCTTTCTGTGATATAACTAACTGGGATTCGCTACAGGCAGTTTCCAGATACCTTTTGGCAGAATGACTGTGGTCCCTAAAATAGCCCCTTTAGGCATCTGCTGTACACTTATAAAGTGCATATGGTGAGGTTGAGTTTCTGCTCGACCCAGTCAACATACAATCTGCTCCTCTTCAAACTAGGAATGCAGAACATTTGGATAGGAATTGGCGAGAAAAGGGCACGTTGACTGTAAGAACAGCTGGAAGTTATAAAAGTGAACCTCTAGGTATCTTTGTTAGCCAACATGTTAAAGAGAAACCAGTTTAAATGTTCCCTTTGTACTTCCTACAATCAATCATCTATGGTACATCCTAGAAATGACACTAGTGGATTCTACACTGCCTCATGAATATTCCCTGCAACTGGTGACTGATGTTCTTGGCTTCAGTCTCAGCCACGTTTTGGGTTTCATCTGGAGACCTTGCAGCAGGCATTCAGCATTGATGTGACCAGTGTTCCAGACACACCTGGCAGAGAATCACACTTTGCACTTTGGGCATTCCTATATCTAGCTCTGCTTGCAAACTTTTCTCTTAAGGTTCACAGCTTTCCAATGACATTCTTGACACCTTGGCATGACATCTGATAAAATAGTTCCCACTTTTATTCAAAATTCTCACTTCTATTTCACAACCATCAGATTCCCAAGAAAGAGCGCCTTGTTGTTGAAGTAAGTGAAAAGACTGTGGCAGACTTGGCTGAACGTCTTCATAAATTTAATTCCCTTCATTCAATAGAAACCATTTGGTAAGGAGATTAAAATGAAAGGGATCTAAAAATGCTTTAATTCTAACTGCAGAACTCTCAGTTAGGCAGATGGTTGTCACCCACATAAATCTTATATGCTGGTTAGTATAATTTTACATAGTATCTTCACACTATTTTCAATAACTTGCCAGATGAAATGTTCACCCTTAACTGTGTTCATAACCACAAGATGATAAAAAATGAGAGTGGGAGTAGGCCAATTATCCCCTTGAGTCTACTCCAGCAGTCAATAGGATTGCAGTTGATCCCCAACTCACACCATTGGCCATTTATACTTTTTCTCTTTGTTGTCCTCCATCTATCGTCCACCTGCCACTATCTCTCAACTCCACCTCTCCACCTCCCATTCCCTATCTGGTACAACTAGCCCACCATCTTTCACCCTTCATCAATCCAACAATCGTCTCAGACTCATGTCTCACTACTTCTATTCTTTTCTATATCTTGGTCCTGTCCTCTTGGTCCTGATGCAGGGTTTTGACACAAAATGTCAACAATTCACTTTCTCCCACAGCTGCTTTTCAACCCGTTGAGTTCCTCCAGCAAATGTTTTGATGGCTGACCCAGTCTTGATCTCAGCTTCAGTTTCCTGTAATCTCTCCCCTACCTTTTCCACTGTAGATCAATATCTGTTAATCCCTGCTTTAAATATTAATATTTGTCACACCTCCTACCTATTTCTGTTCCATATTTCTCAAACCTGAAGCTTCCTATTTTGTCAGTATCGAGAGAGAGAGATAACATTGTTTTTTTTTCCAGTTCTGAGAGAATGATTTTAAGCTTATCTTTGTATCACCTTGGAATTTTGGAGAAACAAAAAAATTAACTTTTATTGAATATAGTGGATTTAATTTCATAACAGTGCTGACACTTTGCAATAGTTCAACTAGGCTAAAATAGTTTTGTTGATGATTTTCATTTGTACTCAGTTTCTGAGGTTTCTTGCTTAAGCGTCCAGTAATAATCAGCCAGCATTGGTAAAAGGGCAAGATTCCACTCGCCATGATACCATTTCTCCCATGACTGCAATGTCCTGGTGAAACCTTTCACTATGCTTGGTACTGACAGCACCAAGATTTGCAGGGATGAAGTCTAAAAGGGAATGCAGAAAATGAATCTTTGGTGACATGTTGCACTTCATGGTTTTGTATGCTTGAAGCTTGCTGTCAACCAGCTGCACATAGTTTGGTGCTCTGTAGTTGCCAAGAGAATTTTCAACAACGTTCTTGAGTGCCTGATGCCCTATCAATTACACCAAAAGACTGGAAGTAGAGTAAATACTGAAAGGCTTTTATTAACAGTAAAATGGATCCTCGTCCATGCTGTATGTCTGTCCTGGACTGTGGGAGGAGCTTTGACACAATTGCCTTTATTCAGGGGTCTGTGGGAGGATCCACAGGAGCAGTCAGCAGAGGGGCGTGTCCAGACAGATAACCCAGTTACAACCTATATACATGATTTACCACAGTGCCTTCCATGTGGTTGTCTCCGGTCCCACTAGAAATTATTCACATTTCCTATCATCGATGTCCTGCTTGATCTATGGACCAACAAAAATAACCTCCTTGATTTTGGCATCAGTTATTCTGACTTGAATTATGAATTGAAATAACAAATATTGGCAATTTCAAAAAAGGTGTGTGATAGGGAAACTTCATGGTGATTTTCATGACCAGCAGCTCAAAATCCAGAAGATATACCTGATGGTAATCAGGAAAGAAAATCTTTGTTGTTCAGTGTAATTCAAAGTATTCAAAATGAATTTCTAACAAGGAAGTTTGAAGATATGAATTCAGTCTAAATAACGCTGGAAATGTGAAGCTTTTATTCAGGTAATATAATTGAAATAAGGAGAAAGTAAATCATAAATATGAAAAATGGAAGTCCATAGAGTTGTTAGACTGCTGTTGAAAAATAATTAAATCACCCTAAGATCTTCTTTGGAAAGAAAACCTGACATTATTTTGGAATTTGACTTTTATATATTTAAAGTTTTTAACTGCTCAGGGTCTTCATAAGTGACAAATGAAGACACTCTGTTACTGTGGACTATGCATATCAATAAATGTCAGTCTTTGCCGTGATCACCATACCATAAAACAACTTAAAACTACTGTAGCATTTTTCACTTTTATACACTCTGGTAGACAATAAAGTTCAACTTGACCCCAGTGCAATCTATGCAGAAACAATGAGACAGATCAAACGATCAACAGGAGATCCCACCTCTTGAAATAAAAAAAAGTTGACATATTGTCGCATTGGCAGACATGTATATTGATGATGTCAAAATCATCCAAGACATTAAAGAATAATCAGAAACACTAGCTTGTTATTTATTGAGAATTGTTGTCTAGGAAGCTGGATTGCAGAAATACTGGGAAGTGCTCTCAGACATCAACTGATATCTTTAGCATACAGCATTAAATATGACATCTGGGAATATAAATAGAATAAATCCTTGATATAACCTACCTCCACGTATTTTCCTCAAATTTTAAAACATGTTTTTGGAAAAATAATTCAAATTTATTGTCAGAGGCTGAGATAACAGTTTGGATTGACTAACCAACAGCGTTGATACTGTATATGGATGGAATCTGGTCAGGTGATGCCTTCATGTGAACACCCTCTGCTGTCAGGCAGTAAATAATGCTTTGGATCTATGGGTTCGTCAGCTTTAATGGAAGTCAGTGCAAAGGAAGTGTCTAGTGGGAGAAATAATTAAACTACATACAGAGATTGGATGAAAAAATAGATCTTTTGGGATAAGTAATTGAGGATAAGAAGCTGTATAGGATCAAGGGACTGTATAATAAGTTCATTCACAATATTCTATTCATCTTCTAAATATTTTGCAGCTGACGGGTTTTAAATATGGCAAACTTTGGGGACCACTTCACACAGCTGTAAAATCCATTGGCATGAAAGAATGTTCCTGCACAAAGTAATAAATGTACACGAGATCCTGTCATATAATGCTTCATTTCTAATGGAATTACAACATCTTCCTGCACATTACAAACTGGTTAGAATACTACTGGTATTACAAGTCCTCATGGATCACAACTTCCAAGACAGATTTATGCCGAACAGTATTGTATATTCATTTTGTCATTGGATTTGGATTTATGGAAAATGTATTAACATTGTGCTTAACAGGTTTGACATTGTAGCAGTCTAAATACACAGGAGAGATGCTGTCTCTTTAGTTACAGTTCTGTACTTCAACAAAATACTTAGCTTGCAAAACATCTCTTCTGTCTACAACATTGTTTTGTTCTAATTTATTAGGCAGACTTAAGATGGTCTGCTTTTCCATCTGCTTGTCACAGCTTTAAAAACAACTGACAAATAAAGAATTAGTTGGAACTCTTTAATCAAAAAAAGCCTTTGGTTTGTCATTAATTTTGATAGAGTTTAATGAGCAAATGTTGCACTAATCTCTGTGCAGTTGTATGCCAGATCAACTTTTTTTTAAATGATGTCTGAATAGTATTAACACAAAACTTGAGGTAAGACCTCAAACTTACCAACCTGGAACTGTAAACTATTACAGTGGAAACAACTGACAAAGAGCCACAAGGTGCAGTAAAAAAGAAATAAGTTGCATTTACATAACCATAGGGCATGTTAAAGTACACTAGTGATTTGAAGAACAATCATGGTTCTGGTAAAATAGTGAGTCAATCTGTGTACAGCATACAGATAGCAATTTAATATTGACCAGATGGCTACAATCAAAAGAAGTGACAGGAGAATTGATGAAAGAATGGCAAGAAAATGCTTGAGAAATAAAAGCACAGAAGTTGAAGCAGATGTGTAAATAAAAAAATAATGATTTATCACAATTGAAAAGAGGAGCAATAAAAAAGTCAAGTGGAAAACAAAGAAGGATAAAAATATTAAATCGATAAAGCATATAAAATCTGGCAAAAATAGGTTTCTCAGTAAAGAAAACTGCTTTATTAGGAAAGGAGGAAAAGAAAGAGCAATTTGGATCCATATTGACCAGTCACACAGAAACAGTACTGATGCAGCTTGTTTATTCATTATCTGGCAACACACATTAAAGATAAATCAACAATTCAGCAATGAAGTAAGAGATCTGAACCCCAGAGAACTCATTAATCTTTGGATTCTCTTACTGAACAAAAATGAGTAAAACATTTCTGCCAGAACCGAAGTTAAACTTATCTGATCAAACATGACAGTGATAAGAACATCTTAGTTAAAAAAGAAAGTGATCTCACAGATATGTACATACGTGGAGACATGACCGTACAAATATCACAGATGTGCACACATACTCTAGACATGCCTGAACTTTGCAAGTTCATCATTGTGCGCGCACGCACACACACACACACACACACACATACACACACGCACACACGCACACACGCACACACACACACACACACACACACTATCTGCAGAGATTAAACACATGAACAATGTAAAGATGTGCAAACCTAAAGTTATGCGCATACAGTGTATAAAATGCATGTGAACCCTTACATTAGACAAACTTGTTAGATACAAATACACAAAATGTACACATAGATTGACATTTACATGTACATTATAAGCATCCACTCACCTGCAACTCATGAAATGTACATAAGAAACAGACCTTCACAGTTAAACTGTACATACCCTGCTCATAATCACACACTGTTCATTCAAGCCAACAGTGAGATTATTTGTTTTGGATCTAAGAAAGAAAATCTGGCCTATTTTTCCAAGATGAAAGTTCAGAAGTAATGGAGAGGGTAAATTTACTTGGGTGCCCCTGAGCTCAGAGCTCTGAAAAGCTATGTCCTTGTTTCTTTGTTTCCATGTTATCGACCTTTAGTCAGGAGAGAATTTTGATCTGAAGAGACATGGGAATGAAATATTAACCATGCTTTCTTTTATTTATAATGCTGGCTAATGTGCTAAGTGGTTTTAGTATTTTGGTTCATATTTTAGATTTCTGGCCCTTGCAACATTTTGTTTTAAGTTTCAGATTTTTCTGAGTGAGGGAAATATGCTTTGAATTGGTGAAATACAAAATACTTGTTTCATACAAGGACATGTGATAATTCCAAGAAACCGAATTCCATAGTGTCATTCTTTGGCACCTTAGATGGTTCAATTTTAAAAAAATGATAGAGGTTTAGATGAATAGTCCAGTGACTGAAATGGTAACACTGTTTCTTTTCCTAGAGATGCTGCTTGACTGGTAGAGTTTTTCTAGCATCTTCTGCTTTAATTATCATTGTACAGTTTTTATTCCAGTCCAAAAAGCTTCCCTCCTGCTTCTGCAGGGTGGCAGTTCTCTAGATGTATTGAGAATTTGAGTACCAGAGATGTGGACCTAATGCTGCTTGCACCTTCTGCAAATTAAGCACTTCCACCCGCTTCACTGACTCTAAAAGTGTCATCGCTGGAACCCAGAGGTTATAATTTCAATGTATCTCTGAGTCAGCAAGATGATTTGTTTATGTCAAGAAGTATAATATTTCCACATTTCCTCTGTGGATGGCTACCCAAACAGAACACCTGAACTTTGTTGGGGATTCCCTATTGTGCACTAGTTGGACCCCTCATAGCACGCACTTATGCTGGGAAACCTGCCCACTGAACCTGTGCCAGCTTAATCTGACAGACACCCAGCCAGCCCATTCACTTGCATGAAGGTGAACTGCTGAGAGATAGAGAAAGGGACAAGTATAATTTATTTTCTCATTCCTTTGGTTTAATTGAATTAATTTAAATCTGTTTAATGTCTGTGTTTTAAGTGTTCTACTTCTTTTGTCAAAGATGTTGAAAACATTTTGTACCAATGTGTATTTGTTTTTTAAATTGTATTGATAATTTTGAATGTTTGTGAATGATAGAAACAATTACAAAAATTCAATGTCTGTGACAGTTTTGACAATTATTTAGCCCTTGTATGTGACTTAACTGGCAATCAAGCCAGTTAAGAGGAGGTACTTTCTATTTGCCCCATGCAGTTCTTGATCAATAGCTGGAATCTGGCTGACAAGGTTGTTCATGCAAGGACAATAGACCACAGTACCCCTTCACCATTCAGCCGACTCATATAATACAATGGGCTGTTTGAGATATCTGGTCAAGATACTTCCCAATTGCACCTACATTCATTTCATCCAGGAGATCACAAAGGGAACTTTCATTTCTTGGAGTTTACTGAGAATTGAACAGTGGTTCACATATCCACATCTGAGAAAAGTACTGAAATGAGATTTCTGAAAAGAAGATGACTCATGTGCTATCATTGCATAAAAAGTGAGACTGGCTCACCCAATAATCAGTGGTTGGCAAATTATTGGGAAAATATGTTTTTAGATATAAATCTCATTTGGAAATTTATGAGTTAATTTGGACAATGATTTGCTAAGAGAAGATCATATCTAGTCAACTTAATTGAATTCACCAGTGCATTCACATCCTTCCCATAGCGAGGCGACAAGAACAACACATAATACTTCTGCACAGTGTCTTGTAAATTTACAACACAACATTCTATTTCATGTATGATCCAACCTACATCTTCTTCACCATTTTATCAATTTGTGTTGACGCTCCCTGGAAACAATGGACTTGGATCCCAGGGTCTTTCCGTTAATTAGCAATCCTTAGTGCTCTGAAATGCACTACTTATGTCCTATCTCTACTTGACTTTACAAAATTCAACGCTTAATTTTTGTCAGAATTAAATTCCATCTGCCAGAGTTCTGTCCTACTATCTGTCTAATCTCTACATTACTGTACCCTTTGATAACCTTCCTTGCTGTTCATAGCACCACCTATTTTCAATTAATTCACAAACTTACTGTTCATATTTCTGTGTATATTCACATCCAAGTTGTTAATATCATGAATAGCAAAATCTCCACATCAACCCTTTGTTGTACACAATTAGTTATGGACTTCCCATCAACAAAACATTCTTCCACCTCTATCCCTGCCTTGTATCACAAAGAAAATTAGCCATCCCGCCATGGATCCCATGTGCCTTAATCTTCTGTATCAATCTACCATGTGGGCCCTTAGCAAATGCCTTACTAAAGTCCATATAGAGTGCAACTTGACTTCATTAGTTTATTTGTTATCTCTTCAAAAGAGTCAATCAAATAAGTGAAACAGAATTTCCTTTGCACAAGTTGTGCTGACTAACCCTGGTCAGAGCCCACCTTTCCCAATCTAAGAATTCTGAGGTTTCCAATGGAATTATGGGAAATAAGTCTGACAATGATCCTGTTTGAGCTCGGAGCCATTAAAGTTGCAAGCTGAGGGAATATTGAACGAGTTCAAATGTTAGAATAAGGCAGTAGGATGGAACTGGATCTAGTGATTGCAATGCAAGTTGCCTGTTTTGCTGTGGCTTACTCCCTCAACGTGACCAACCACTTTGCAATTTGGCCTGCCACACACTGACACCTAGTGGCTAGAGCCCAAAGCTTCATGATGCTATTTCCTCACAGGGCCAACTCACTTTGGATTGGACCTGCTGCTCAATCTTCATACTCACCTGCACTGTGCTGGGCAGGACTTGCTTCTTACTTGCACCCAGAAGGCTTTTGAAAGGCATGAATCTGGAATGTAGCTTTGGGGGGGGGGGGGGGGGGGGGGGTGTGTGTGTGTGTGTGTGTGTGTGTGTGTGTGTGTGTGTGTGTGTGTGTGTGTGTGTGTGTGTGTGTGTGTGTGTGTGTGTGTGTGTGTGTGTGTGTGTGTGTGTGTGTGTGTGTGTGTGTGTGTGTGAAACTAAAGTATGGAATAATAAATAAAATTAATTTAAGGACTAATAAATAACTAAAAAAGTTTTATAATAGAAGTAAAAATAACTACCGTAGATTCCGGACTACAGAGCGCATCTGATTAAAAGCCGCTGGCTCTAATTTTAGAAAGAAAATCAATTTTGTACTTGTACAGGCCGCACCGGATCTTAGGCCGCACCGGATTTTCGGCCGCACCGGATTTTCGGCCGCAGGTGTCCCACGTTGTAATATGAGATATTTACACAGAAAGATATTACACGTGAGGATTTTTTAACTTTTAATTAAATCCATATGGTAACATAAACAAATACATATTGCAAATGCTTTTTTTCGAACCGTGCCTGTAACGCGGCTACTTTTAAATATACGTTGCGTATACTTTTTTACTGAACAACATTCCAATATCTCCTAACGACTGGTAAAAAATATATATACTGCAGCCTACCAGGAAAAGTTATTGATCGCCTTTAACTTAAAAGCAGCGTTCGCTCAGATCCAATGCCGCTCGCGTAATGTGCTCGCCCCCTCCTTCCCGTTTATCGCAAACTGGCATTTTTCCCACAAGACGCGGCGAAACCGGGTGTGACGTCATAGCATCCCGCGATGTAGTACAGAAAACAAATATAGTTAAAACACTTCTAACTTTAACTAGAAAATGAATTACTAAGCGAAAATATTATAAACTAAATAACTGCCATAAAGGCAGCACAATGCTTTTCTTTGAGTGTTTTCCATGTTGATGAGGGTGAGTACAAATGACTGATTTACAATAATTTAATTGTGAAAGTGCGCTTGATTTATCGTACAATTTCATTGGACCTCTGTGAACTACTCATCAATTTTATTGGTCTACTGTTACGAGGCAAAATGTTTTTGGCGGCATGAAAAAAATCATGCATTAGCCGCACCGTATTAAAGGCCGCAGTGTTCAAAGCTGTTCAAAATGTGGGAAAAAAGTAGCGGCTTATAATCCGACATCTACGGTAACTTAATCTACCTTTTTCCTCCCAAAGTCCAAAGTAGAATTCCCCATTTAAATGAAAAGGGATTTTGATCATATATGAAGTTTAATCTGGCAAGGGATCAGAGGAAGCTTCATCAGGACTTTTGATCTACAGTTGTCTTCCAACCTGCTGAGTTTTTCCAACATTTTCTGTTACTTTTAGATTTCGACATATATAACTTTTATTTCTTTCTCCTCTCCATCCAGGAGGATTAAATGTTATGGGGTATTAGAGGATGCTGGAGGAAGTTGTATATACATTCAGTGGTCACTTTATTAGGTACACCTGCTCGTTAATGCAAATATCTAATCCGCCAATCATGCGGTGGCAACTCAATATATAAAAATATACAGACATGGTCAAGAATTGGGCCTGAACACCTCCCTCGGCAACTGGATCCTAGACTTCCTGACTGGGAGATCTCAGTCAGTCCGGATCGGGAGCAGCATCTCCAACACCATCACACTGAGCACGGGGGCTCCCCAGGGTTGCGTGCTCAGTCCACTGCTGTTCACTCTGCTGACCCATGACTGTGCTGCAACACACAGCTCGAACCACATCATCAAGTTCGCCGATGACACCACCGTGGTGGGTCTCATCAGCAAAAACGACGAGTCAGCTTACAGAGAGGAGGTGCAGCGGCTAATGGACTGGTGCAGAGCCAACAACCTGTCTCTTAATGTGAACAAAACAAAAGAGATGGTTGTTGACTTCAGGAGGGCACGGAGCGACCACTCCCCGCTGAACATCGACAGCTCCTCGGTAGAGATCGTAAAGAGCACCAAATTTCTTAGTGTTCACTTGACGGAGAATCTCACCTGGTCCCTCAACACCAGCTCCATAGCAAAGAAAGCCCAGCAGCGTCTCTACTTTTTGTGAAGGCTGAGAAAAGTCCATCTCCCACCCTACATCCCCATCACATTCTACAGGGGTTGCATTAAGAGCATCCTGAGCACCTGCATCACTGCCTGGTTCGGAAATTGCACCATCTCGGATCACAAGACCCTGCAGCGGATAGTGAGGTCAGCTGAGAAGATCACCAGGGTCTCTCTTCCCGCCATCACGGACATTTACACTACACGCTGCATCCGCAAAGGAAACAGCATTATGAAGGACCCCATGCACCTGTCATGCAATCTCTTCTCCCTCCTGCTGTCTGGGAAAAGGCTCCGAAGCATTCGGACTCTTACGACCAGACTATATAACAGTTTCTACCCCCAAGCTATCAGACTCCTCAATACCCGAAGCCTGGACTGACACCTTGCCCTACTGTCCTGTTTATTATTTATTGTAATACCGGTACTGTTTTTGTGCACTTTATGTAGTCCAGTGTAGGTCTGTAGTCTAGTATAGCTTTCTCTGTGTTTTTTTTATTACGTAGTTCAGTCTTGTTTTTGTACTGTGTCATGTAAACCATGGTCCTGAAAAACCATGTCTCATTTTTACTATGTACTGTACCAGCAGTTATGGTTGAAACGACAATAAAAGTTGACTTGACTTGACTTGACTTGAATTTCAATTGTTGCTTGGGCCCAGTATCAGAACGGGAGGAAGAAATGTGATCTAAGTGACTTTGACAGTTGATGTCGGTGGTGTGGTTTGAAAATCTCAGAAACTGATAATCTCCTGGCATTTTCATGCACAATAGTCTCTTGAGTTTACAGGGAACTGTGCAAAATACATGCAGCATCTAGTGAGCAGTGGTTCTGTGAGCAAAAACACCTTGTTAATGGGAGAGGTGAGAAGAAAATGGTTAGACTGTTTCAAGCTGACAGGAAGGTGACAGTAACTTAATAACCTCACAATATAGCAGTGTGATGCAGAAGAACATCTCTGAATGTACAACACGTTGAACCTTGAAGTAATACCTGCACACTAGAATTCATGAATGAAATGGATCTCACTTAGCCTTTTCTGATTCCCAAGGAGTTAAAGCATGCCAGTCAGCCCACCTCATTGATGAGACACAAACATTAAACCCATCGAGGAGAATACTCCTTTTCCCCTTGCTAATGTGTAGGAGAAATCTTGGTTGGATAACTAAGGTGCCCTACACTAGTAAGTTGTAGTTTGAATTCGAGCATAATCTGATGCATTCTTGGAAAAACTTAAAGTTTGAGTGCAAAAAATGTTCAAACCCAGAAGTTCAGCAAGTTGACTTTCTAATAAACATACATGAAGGCAGCAACCCTTTTGGAGAGTGGAGAGGTTATTTGTTTTCTATTGGAGTCACCCTAAAGTACAGAGGCAACATTCCATGTGTGTCAATTCACCTAAATGACAAAAATAGAATAAGAGAGGAAGCTGGACCATAGTTACAAAGCATAGAACAGGACAGTTAGCAGCTAGTACTTTGATGTTCCTCTGAATAAGACCATAAGACAAAGGAGCAGAAGTCAGCCATTCGGCCCATCGAGTCTGCTCCGCCATTTCATCATGAGCTGAACCAATCTCCCCTTTAGTCCCATTCCCCTGCCTTCTCACTATAACCTTTGATGCTCTGACTCAAATAAGATCACTTTGCTCTGCAAAAGACGTCCATTCAGAATACAAGCATAGCCATGAGCTTCCTGTTACCTACTTTAATTCTCAATCTCACTTCCACTCTGACCTCCCTGTTTTCAGTGTCCTACACTTTTCTAATAAGCCACAATGTAAGCTTAAAGAATAATATTCAATCATTTTATGAATAAATGTCTGCCTTCAGGTCTCAACAAAGATTAACTATTTAAATTCATCTACATTTAGAGAGGTCTTTTAGTCTCCAACTTAACTCTAGCCACCCACTAACTTATGATTATTTCAGATAGTTAACCACTTTTCTCTCACGGCAACTTCCCACACAACTGCCAGGAAATGTAAATAGGCCTTTTACCATTTCTCTTTCTATCATCCAAGGATCCAAATAGTCCTTCCAGTTGGACTTCCTGAACTTCTGGGAATGCTCCCCCCTTGCCATTCCACATCCCCTTTTCCCTCTCTCACCTTATCTCCTTACCTGCCCATCACCGCCCTCTGGTGCTCCTCCCCCATTTTCTTCTTCCGTGTCCTTCTGTCATTTTCTATTAGATTTCCTCTTCTTCAGCCCTGTATCTCTTTCACCAATCAACTTCCCAGCTCTTTAATTCACCCCTCCCTCTCCCAGTTTCACCTATCACCTTGTATTTCTTCCTCCCCTCCCTCCCCACCTTTTAAATCTACTCCTCATCTTTTTTTCTCCAGTCCTGATGAAGGGTCTTGGCCCAAAATGTTGACTGTACTCTTTTCCATAGATGCTGCCTGGCCTGCTGAGTTCCTCCAGCATTTTGTGTGTGTTCCTTGGATTTCCAACATCTGCAGATTTTCTCTGGTTTGTGATTGTACCCCAATAATATTGGTTTCCATCAAATCACAGTCATATCAATCTTCCTGTCTATTCTTCACCCTTTCTGACATTTTTTTCAGTTTTCCAGCTAAATTACAGTATTTTGCTCTTTATAAATGTGGCCTGACCTGTTGAGTTTTCTGTCTTTGTTTTTTTTTTTTGTTTGTTGACTATTTCTAACATTTTCTGACCTTTTTTTGTAATTTCACTTTTCCAATATTTGCAGTTTTTTTGCTTGAATTTGTGCACTAAAACAATGTGTTGTGATTCAATGTGAGTATAAACATGAGAATGGAGGATAGAGAACAAACTGATGGAAAATGAATAGCAAAAATGTGATAACAGTGAAGTGAAATCATACAACTTGAAAGTGTATCAAAGTGTCATAATTTTAATATAAGCCAACTAAGGCAAAGCTGGGGACTACCTGGAATTTGATATGATAATTTGATAAAATAAGAATAAAGTTGGTCTTGATTTTTAGAATCCAAAGTTATTTGTGAAGATTAATTTGTATTCTTCAGAGAGAAAGACTAGATTTTCAATGTCAACATGGGCAAAAAAATGAACACTGGGGGTAAGTGCAATTTTTCTACCTTTCCCTTCAATATTTAGCTACCTTGAGAAAGACTCAAAATAAATTACTGTATTTACAGAGGTGTTTCATCTGTAAGAAACATAGATACCAACAGAAACGATATAGTTGCCACCTTTAACTTCCTATCTTATGAACATATTTTGAAACTTAAACACTTCTTATCGATATTTTTTCTCCATTCATGAGGAAGGATGATAAACAATGATTCTAGCCATCTGTTCCTCCATCTGCTGATCTTTTCCAAAAACATTGACACAAAAAGAAAAAAACCTCATGCGGCTCCACAAAGCATAAGAGATTGTTAATGGCCATGTTCCAAGCAGTATAGCTTGCTCTATACTTGATAAAAATCAAACCAGATTTAAATATCCATACTCACAAGTGCATTCATCATCTGCAGTAAGTGCATATCAAGGTAAGACCATGCAACTAGATGTTTACCGTTGAGTTGGGGTTCGGAGAGAATGGGAAGAAGATATACTTTAGGATAATCACTATGTGATTAACAAGCAAGGTGACCAACTTCCTTTTGTGGTTTTTCCATTTCTTAGATACAGCATTCTGTTATGTCTCATTGGGTGCAGGCTGGCTCCAGAATAATGCTGGCAATGGGTGATTAGACAACAGGTTTAATAAACCAGTATTTGAGCTAAACAAAAATGTATTGCTCCACATATTTTTTCCATGTCCCATTCCCATTCTGATATGTCTATCCATGGCCTCCTCTATTGTCGAAATGAATCCAAACTCAGGTTGGAGGAACAACACCTTATATACCAGCTGGGTAGCCTCCAACCTGATGGCATGAACATTGACTTCTCTAACTTCCGTTAATGCCCCTTCTCCCCTTCTTACCCCATTCCTGACATATTTAGTTGTTTGCCTGTTCTCCATCTCCTTCTGGTGCTCCCCCCCCCCCTCTTCTTTCTCCTGAGGCCTCCCGTCCCATGATCCTTTCCCTTCTCCAGCTCTGTATCACTTTCGCCAATCACCTTTCCAGCTCTTAGCTTCATCCCATCCCCTCCAGTCTTTTCCTATCATTTCGCATTTCCCCCTCCCCCCTCTACTTTCAAATCTCTTACTATCTTTCCTTTCGGTTAGTCCTGACGAAAGGTCTTGGCCCGAAACGTCGACAGTGCTTCTCCCTATAGATGCTGCCTGGCCTGCTGTGTTCTACCAGCATTTTGTGTGTGTTGATGTATTGCTCCATGTTGTTGTTGATAATTGACTAGCCAGCCAAGGGTCTCTTACTGCAAAAGCCTATCATGAGTGAAGCATTTTTCATAGTAGAAAATACTTTTGCTATTTAATGCACATAAACAGGAAGCAAGTAGGCCAATATCTGGACTCCGTGATTTTGAGGTTTTGGGCAGTGGGATAGTGTGGCCAATAAGCTTGAAGCATCTGCTAGGGACCAATTGAAGTCAATTGTTGGGTCAGGCATGGAGGGGAGAGGAAACATTCAGCTGTGAGATAAAGAAGCTGGTTTTAAAAATCAGTTTGAATATAGTCTAATTCAATGGTTTTCAATCTTTTTCTGCTTTTGGCCCACTTGTGACTCTGTGGCCCCCATACTCCATAGTTGTTACTTTGGGTAATACACACAAAGTTCTGGAGGAACACAGCAGGCCAGGCACCCCCTACAGAAAAAAATAAACAGTTGATGTTTTGAGCTGAGACCGCTGATCAGGAATGGAAAAAAAAATGAGAAGTCAGAGTAAGAAGATGGTGGGGTGAGAAGGAAGAAGTACAAGGTAGTAAGTGATAGGTAAAACTGGGAGAAGGGAAGTGGTAAAGTAAAGAGCTGGGAAGTTGATTGGTGAAAGCCATTTATCTCATTTGTATCAGTCTTCACTGTGGGAGACACTAGCAGAATGCTGGATGTTGAAGGGTGTGAGGGAGAGAAGTGAGTGCAGTTACTATTACAAGAGAGAAGGTGATCAAAAAGCTGAAAGACTAATATAAGTTGCTCAAACCAGATGTACTGCACCCTAGGGTTCTGAAAGAGGTAGTGGAAGAGATTGTGGAGGCATTAGTAATGATCTTTCACAAATCATTGGACTCTGGCATAGTGCCAGTGGGCTGGAAAAGTGAAAATGTCACTCCACTTTTTCAGAAAGAAGGAAGTTATAGACCATTTAACCTGACATAAGTGGTTGAGAAGATGTTGAAGTCAATTGTTAAGGATGAGGCTATGGAGTACTTGGTGACACAGGACAAGATAGGACAAAGTCAGCATGGTTTCCTTCAGGGAAAATCTTGCCTGACAACCTCTTGGAATTATTTGGGAAGAATACATGTAGGATCGATAAAGAGGACGTAGTAGATGTTGTATATTTGGACTTTCAGAAGGTCTTTGGCAAGGTGACACACATGAGGCTGCTTACCAAGTTAAGAGCCCATGGTATTACAGGAAGGTTACTGGCATGGTTAGAGCATTGGCTGATTGGTAGGAGGTAGTGAGCTGAAATAAAAAGATCCTTTTCTGGTTGGTTGCCAGTGACTAGTGGTGTTCCGCAGTGGCTGGTGTTGGGACCATTTCTTCTTATGCTGTATATCAATAATTTACATGATGGAATTGATGGCTCTGTTGCCAAGTTTGCAGATGATACGAAGATTGATGGAGGACCAGGTAGTGTTGAGGAAACAGGTAGGCTGCAGAAGGACTTAGATAGATTAGGAGAATGGGTAAGAGGGTAACAAATGAAATGTAATGTTGGAAAATGCATGCTCATGCACTTTGGTAGTAGAAATAAATGCGCAAACTATTTTCTAGAGGTGAAGAAAATCCAAAAATCTGAGATGCAAAGGAACTTGGGGGTCCTTGTGCAGGTTAACTTACAGGTAGAGTCAGTGGTGAGGAAGGCAAATGCAATGTTAGCATTTCTTTCAAGAGGTCTAGAATACAAGAGCAGGGATGTGATGCTGAGGCTTTATAAGGCATTAGTGAGACCTCACCGTGAATATTGTGAACAGTTTTGGGCTCCTCATCTAAGAAAAGAAGTGCTGGCATTGAAGAGCATTCACAGGAAGTTTGCAAGGATGATTCTGGGAATGATAGATATTTATCATATGAGGAATGTTTGATAGCTCTGGGTCTGTACTCACTAGAATTTAAAACAATGAGGGTGATCTCATTGAAACTTTTCAAATGTTGAAAGGCCTGGACAGAGTAGATGTGGAAAGGATGTTTCCCATGGTGGGGGAGTCTAGGACAAGAGGGCACAGCCCTAGTATAGAGGGAGGTCCATTTAAAAGAGAGATGTGGAAAGATTCCTTTAGCCAAAGGGTGGTGAATCTATGGAATTTTTACCACAAGCAGCTGTGGAGGCCAGGTCGTTGGGTGCAATAAAGGATCAACCATGATTGAATGGAATCAGCGTTCCATAACAGATAATCAAGAGGTTGTGGAAATAGGTGTTATTAAGATTTCAAACAAAGTTAAAAAATCAGAAGATTGGGCATGGTGGGATTAATATACTGAGTTGTGCATATATCAATGCAAGGAGTATTGCAGGAAAGGCAGATGAGCTCAGGTCATGGATCAACACCTGGAATTATGATATTGTTGTCGTTAGTGTGACTTGGCTGCAGGAGGGACAGGACTAGCAGCTCTATATTCCAGGGATCTATTGTTTTAGATGTGACAGAGTGGGAGGAATTAAAGGTGGAGGGTTGGCGTTACTAGTCAGGGAAAATGACATGGCAGTGCTCAGTCAGGACAGACTGGGGAACTCATCCAATGAGGCATTATAGTTGGAACTGAGGAATGAAAAAGATAAGGGCATGTTAATGGGGCTATATTACAGATCACCCAACAATCAGGGATTTAGAGGAACAAAGTTTTGCAGAGACATCACAGACTGTTACAAGAAATGTAAGGTTGTTACAGTAGGTAATTTTAACTTTCCACATATTGACTGGGACTCCCATACTATAAAAGGACTAAATGTACTCAGGAAAGTTTCCTTAACCAGTGCATAGAAGTCCCAATGAGAGAGCATGTGATACTTGGTCTGCTATTAGGGAATTAGACAGGGGAGATGACAGAAGTGTGTAGAAGAACAGTTTGCATCCGGTGATCACAATGCCATTAGTGTCAAAGTAAATATGCAAAAAGATTACCGGTAGTCTGGTCCATGGGTTGAGATTCTAAATCAAAGAAAGACCAATTTTGATGTATCAGAGATGTTCTGGTAAGTGTGGATTGGGACAGGCTGTTTTCTGCCAAAGATGTACTTGGTTAGTAGGAGGCCTTCAAAAGTGAAATTTTGAGAGTACAAAGCTACTATGTGCCTATTAGAATAAAAGCTAAAGATAACAGTAGAAAATGTTGGTTTTCAAGAGATATTGACGCTCTAGTTAAGGGGAAAAAAAGGTGCATAGCAGGTACAGGCAGGTAGGAACAATTGAGGTGCTGTGGGAGCATAATGAATGCAAAAGAACACTTAAAAGAAATCAGGAGGGCTAAAATAAAGTATGAAGTTGCCCTAGCAGACTAGGTGAAAGAGAATCCTAAGGGATTCTACAGATATGTTAAGAGCAAAAGGATTGGTCCTCTGGAAGACAAGAATGGCAATCCATGTGTGGAACCAAATGATATGGGGGAGACCTTAAGTAATTTTTTTTGCATCTGTATTTGCTCAGGAGACAGACACAGATCTTACAGGCGTGAGGCAACGTGGCATCAATTTCATGGACCCTATACAGATTACAGAGGAGGAGGTGTTTGCTGTCCTGAAGCAAATTAGGGTGGATAAATCCCCTCGGACCCTGCAGAGGGAAGTGTAGAAGTTTCAGGGGCCCTAGCACAGATATTTAAATCATCCTTAGTGACAAGTGAAGTACAGGAGGATTGGTGGATAGTCAATATTGTTCCGCTGTTTAAGAAAAGCTCTAAATATAAACCAGGAAGTTATAGACCAGTAAGCTTGACAACAGTAGTGGAAAAGTTATTGGAAGGTAATCTAAGGGACAGGATATATGAGTATTTAGATAGACATGGACTGACTAAGGATAGTTAGTAGTGCTCTATGTGTGATAGGTCATGTCTAGACAATTTTATAAAGTTTTTCGAGGAAGTCACCAGGAAAGTGAATGAAAGCAAGGCAGTGGCTAAGACAATCAGACAGAGGAGCAGGACTTGGCCTCCACTGCAGTCTGTAGCAGAGCATTCTACAGATTTACTACTCTCTGGCTAAAAAAAAATCCCTCCTTACCTCTGTTCTAAAGAGTCGCCCCTCAATTTTGAGGCTGTGCCCACTAGTTCTGGATACCCACAGCATAGGAAACAATCTTTCCACATCCACCCTATCTGGTCCTTTCAACATTCGTTAGGTTTCAATGAGATTCCCCCCCCCCCCCCACCACATTTTTCTAAATTCCAGTGAGTACAGGCCCAAAGCTGCCAAACACGCCTCATATATTAACCCTTTCATTCCAGGAATCATCCTCGCGAACCTTTTATGGACTCTCCCTAATGAAGTCACATCCTTTCTGAGATATGGGAAGCAAAATTGTTGACAATACTCCAAGAGCAGCCTGACTAGTGTCTTATAAAGGCTCAGCATTATCTCCTTGCTTTCATATTCTACTCTCCTTGAAATAAATGCCAACATTGCATTAACCTTCTTTATTACAGACTCAACCTGAAAATTAATCTTCTGGGCATCTTGCAGGAGGACTCCCAAGTCCCTCTGCACCTCTGATGTTTGAACCTTCTCCCCAATTATATAATAGTCTGCTCTATTGTTCCTTTTACTAAAATGCATTATCATGCATTACCCAACACTGTATTCCATCTCCCATGCTTTTGCCCATTCTTCCAATTTGTGTAAGACCTGCTGCAGTTACACTGCTTCCTCAGCAATACCTACCCCTACACCTATCTTCGTATCATCCACTAACTTTGCACAAAGCCATCAATTTGATTATCTAAATAATTGACAAACAATGTGAAAAACATGGTCCCAAAACTGACCCCTGAGGAACAACACTAGTCACTGGCAGCCAAGCAGAAAAGGCCCCTCTTATTTCCACTTGCTGCCTCCTGCCTGTCAGCCATTCTGCTATCCATGCCAGTATCTTTCCTGTAACACCATAGGATTGTATCTTGTTAAGCAGCCCCATTTGTGGCACCTTATCAAATGTCTTCTGAAAATCCAAGTAAATGACATCCACTGCCTCTCCTTTGTCCACCCTGCTTGTTAATTCCTTGAAGAACTCTTACAGATTTGTCAAGCCAGAGTTCCCTTCACAAAACCATGCTAACTTTGACTTATTTTATCATTTTCTCCAAGTACCTCAAAACCTCAATGGAGTCCAACACTTTCCCAACCACTGAGGTTAGGCTATAATTTCCTTCCTTTTGCCTTCTTCCCTTCTTAAAGAGTGGAGTGACATTTTCAATCTTCCAGCCCTCCAGCACCATGCCAGAATCAAGTGATTCTTGAAAGATCATGAACAATATCTCTTCAGCAACCTCTCTCAGGACTCAGCAATGTAGTCCATCTGGTCCAGGTGACTTACACACCTTAAGACCTTTGAGTATGCCTAGCATTTTTTCCTTTGTAATAGCAATGGCACTCACTCCTGCTCCCTGACACTCACGGACCTCTGGCACACTGCTAGTGTCTTCCTCAGTGAAGGTAGATGCAAAGTACCCAGTAAGTCCATGTTGTCTAAATGGACTTCAACAAGGCATTTAACAATGTCCTGCAGGTGAGGTTGGTCAAAAAGGTTCAATCAATCGGTATTCAAGATGAGGTAGTAAATTGTATTAGACATTGGATTTGTGGGAGAAGCCCGAGAGTGGTAGTAGATGGCTGCCTCTCTGACTGAAGGCCTGTGACTAACGGAGTTACACAGCTATCAGTGCTGGGTTCTATGTTGTGTTTAATTTATATTGATGATCTGGATGATAATGTGGTTAACTAGATCAGCAAATCTGTGGATAACACCAAGATTGGGGATGTAGTGGACAACGAGGGAGGCTATCATATCTTGCAGCAGGTTCTGGACCAGCTGAAAAAATGGGCTTAAAATGGCAGATGGAATTTAATTCAGAGAAGTGTTAAGTGCTGCACTTCAGTAAAACCACAAGGATAGGTTTTACACAGAGAACGGTAGGGCACTGAGGAGTGTGATAGAACAGAAGGATCTGGGATATAGCTGAAAGTGGCCACAGGTGGATAGGGTGGTAAAGAAAGCTTTTGGTACATTGACTTTATGCCTTGGAACATCGAAGACTGAGAAGAGGTTTGGTAGAGGTATGCAGAGTTATGAAGGTCATAGATAGGATAAATGCAAGCAGGCTTTTTCCATTGAGCTTGGGTGGGACTAAACTGGAGGTCATGAGTTAAAGTTGAAAGGTGAAAAGTTTAAGGGGAACATGAGGGGAATATTCTTCAGTCTGAGGGTCTTGAGATTGTGGAACAAGCTGCCAGCACAAATGTTGCATGCAAGCTCGATTTCAATGTTTATGAGAAGTTCAGATAGGTACTTGGATACTAGGATTATGGTCCAGGTGCAGAGCAGTGGGAATAGGCAGTTTAAGTGGTTAAGCATTGATTAGATGGGCTGAAGGGCCTTTTCAGTGCTGTACTTTTGTATTACTTCATGACAAGTTGTTTACATAAATAACAGCCTCCTGCAGACAGTTCTCAGTAAGTACTTGGGTCTATTTGAATCAATCTCCTTCAAGGTTCAATAGATCAGGCTTCACTTTTATTAAAACTGTTTCTGCAAAAATGTACCTCCAGTGCTCACCAGCCAAGCAACTAGATAAGAATTTTGTGAAGAGGCATCCAGAAGTGCATTACATGCTGCTGGGCTCTGCACATGTCTGAATACCCTAATGCTTTAGGTGTCAAATGCACAGACTAATCAGAAAAAAGTACTCAGAAAGCACACTGTAAGAAGTTCTCATAAACATTAAGAGATGCTGGAAATCTTGAACAACCCACACAAATACTGAAGGAATTCAACAAGTCAGGCAACATATATACAGTGGCATGCAAAAGTTTGGGCACCCCTGGTCAAAATTTCTGTTACTGTGAATAGCTAAGCAAGTAAAAGATGACCAGATTTCCAAAAGGCATAAAGTTAAAGATGACACATTTCCTTAATATTTTAAAAGGGTCACTTTTTTTATTTCCATCCTTTACAGTTTCAAAATAACAAAAAAGGAAAAGGGCCCGATGCAAAAGTTTGGGTCCCCTGCATGGTCAGTACTTAGTAACACCCCCTTTGGCAAGAATCACAGCTTGTAAACGCTTTCTGTAGCCAGCTAAGAGTCTTTCAATTCTTGTTTGGGGGATTTTTGCCCATTCTTCCTTGCAAAAGGCTTCTAGTTCTGTGAGATTCTTGGGCCGTCTTGCATGCACTGCTGTTTTAAGCTCTATCCACAGATTCTTGATGATGTTTAGGTCCGGGGACCGTGAGGGCCATGGCAAAACCTTCAGCTTGCGCCTCTTGAAGTAGTCCATTGTGGATTTTGAGCTGTGTTTAGAATCATTATCCTATTGTAGAAGCCATCCTCTTTTCGTCCTCAGCTTTTTTACAGATGGTGTGATCTTTGCTTCCAGAATTTGCTGGTATTTAATTGAATTCATTCTTCCCTCTACCAGTGAAATGTTTCCTGTGCCACTGGCTGCAACACAAGCCCAAAGCATGATCGATCCACCCCCATGCTTAACAGTTGGAGAGGTTTTCTTTTCATGAAGTTCTGCACCCTTTTTTCTCCAAACATACCTCTGCTCATTGCAGCCAAAATTCAGCATGAGAAGTTTGCAAAGGAACATCTAAACAAGCTTGATAAATTTTGGAAACAAGTCCTGTGGACTGATGAAGTTAAAATAGAACTTTTTGGCCACAATGATTGTGGAAAAAATGTTGATACCAATGCGAACTAACTGGAATCTGCAAGTGAGGAGATCAAGGATCTTGCTGCATAAGGAGGTACTGGGGCCTGGGTCTTGGAGCTTACTGATTAGTTTTGAGGGGATTTTAATGTTGAATGCTGGGCTGTAGTCAATGAAGAGTATCCTGATGATGCATCTTCATTGTCCAGATGTTCCAAGGCTGAGTGAAGAGCCAATGAAATGGCATCTGCTGTTGACCTGATGTGACAGTTGGCAACCTGGAGTGGAGCCAAGTCACTCCTCAGGCAGGAGTTGACTTGCTTCATAACCCTCCTCTTAAAGAGTGTCGTCATAGTAATGTAAGTGCTACTGGACTATAGTCATTGAGACATTGGTATGACTGAAGCTGGCTTGAAGCAGGTGGGTACCTGAGATTGCTGAAGTACTAGGTCAAAGATATAAGTAGACACTCCAGCCTGTTGATTAGCACAAGTCAGTACTCAGCCAGGTATACCATTTGGGCCATATACTTTCCGTGGGTTCACCCCTCCTGAAGGAAGCTTTCATGTCAGTCTTGGAGACTGAAATCACAAGGTCATCAGGGGATGTGGAAGTTCATGAAGCTGGTGGAATGGCCCCACATTTTCAATCTTTGAAAGTTTTGTAATCTTCAGACATCACAGTTAGAGGTTCTGTATTGCTATTCGTAGCTTGATGAAGCAAAGCCCCAAAAATATAATGTTTGCTTGTGTGTCTTAATTTAAAATCTGATTCAGGAAAATATATAGATAGTTTATGTTGATAGAATTTTTTTATAATGTCCATGGATTTTGTCTTATATTAATCTTCGGTAGCTCCATAAGGCACATGACTGAATCTTGAAAGGCTGATTTTCACAAACAGCCACATAAGTTAGTGTTTTTGGTGTGTGGTATTCTAGGGTCAACATTCAATGAGGAAATTTCACTCCTTGGCATAGAGTATAGGAGAGATACTAGCTGGTAAAAAGTCGGTGCATTTAGCTGATGGGTATTTCCTTTAAGCGAAAGTGAGGAGCTGCTAAACTCAAAGTTAAGAGCAATGGGTGCAGAATAACTATACTCTGAAATATGTGCTGGAAAAAACATTCAGTCGTCAACAGTGCTACTTTCTGAAGGAGTCTGTATATTTGGAAAAGGAACCCTTTGATGGTATAACCCCAGGATGCTCATTATCTATGTTGATAATGTTCCTTTCTGGGCCATGTTCATCAGTTACCTTTAAGCACAATATTTAATTACTGGATTTAACAGATCATATAAATGCATATTTCATCCCTCTGGTTCCTGATCTATCCTTATTTATTTATTTAGTTATTTAGAGATCCAGTGTGGACCCAGGCCCTTCCAGCCAATGAGCTGCAGCACCCAGCAACCCATCCATTTAACCCTAGTTCCTGTGCATATACTAGATTTTAGGACTCTCCTTAATCCTACTTGCCAAGCTAATTCCATTGCCATCTTTTTCCCTATAATATATTGGGGATATAAGTTTATTCTTATATCCCCAACAAACATCATGACTCATTTGATACCATTTTGTATAGCTGATATACACTCAGTAGTCACTTTATTAGATACGTGTATACACCTGCTTGATCATATAAAAATCTAATTAGCCAATCATGTGGCAACAACTCTACGCATAGGTATGGTCAAGAGGTTCAGTTGTTCAGACCTAGTTTCAGAAAGAAGAAGAAATGTGATCTAAGTGACTTTGACTGTGGAACGATTGTTGGTGCCAGACGAGGTGGTTTGAGTATCTCACAGATTGCTGATCTCCTGGGATCTTCATGCAGAAGAGTTTACAGAGAATGGTGCGAAAAAAAACAAAAAGCATCCAGTGAGCAGCAGCTCTGTGGATGTTAACACCTTGTTAATGAGAGGTCAGAGGAGAATGGTCAGACTGGTTCAAGGTATCAGGAAGGCAACAGAATCAGAATCAAGTTTATTATCACTGGCATGTGATGTGAAATTTGTTAACTTAGCAGCAGCAGTTCAGTGCAATACATATGATAATCTAGCAGAGAGAGAAAAACATAATAATAAATAAACAGATAAACTAATTATGTTATTGAATAGATTTAAAAAAATGTGCAAAAACAGAAATACTGTATGTTAAAAAAAGTGAAGTGGTGTCCAAAGCTTCAATGTCTATTTAGGAATTGGATGGCAGAGGGAAAGAAGCTGTTCCTGAATCGATGAGTGTGTGTCTTCAGGCTTTGGTATCTCCTGCCTGATGGTAACAGTTAAAAAAGGGCATGCCCTGGGTGCTGGAGGTCCTTAATAATGGATACTACGTTTCTGAGACACCGCTCCCTAAAGATGTCCTGGGTACTTTGTAAGCTAGTGCCCAAGATGGAGCTGACTAGATTTACAACCTTCTGCAGCTTCTTTCGGTTCTGTGCAGTAGCCCCTCCGTACCAGACAGTGATGCAGCCTGTCAGAATGCTCTCCACGGTACAACTATAAAAGTTTCTGAGTGTATTTGCTGACATTCCAAACCTCTTCAAAATCCTAATAAAGTATTGCCTTCTTTGTAACTACTTCAATATTTTGGGACCAGGTTAGATCCTGAGAGCACCTGACACCCAGGAACTTGAAGCTGCTCACTCTCTCCACTTCTGATCTCTGTATGAGGATTGGTATGTGCTTCTTCATCTTACCCTTCCTAAAGTCTACAATCAGCTCTTTCGTCTTACTGAAGTTGAGTGCCAGGTTGTTTCTGTGGCACCACTCCACTAGTTGGCGTATCTCACTTCGGTACGCCCTCTCGTCACCACCTGAGATTCTACCAACAATGGTTGTATCATCAGCAAATTTATAGATGGTATTTGAGTTATGCCTATCCACACAGTCATGTGTATGCAGAGAGTAGCGGAATGGGCTAAGCACATACCCCTGAGGCACGCCAGTGTTGATCGTCAATGAGGAGGATATGTTATCACCAATCTGCACAGATTGTGGTCTTCCGGTTAGGAAGTCGAAGATCTAATTGCAGAGGGAGGTACAGAGGCCCAAGTTCTGCAACTTCTCAATCAGGATTGTGGGAATGATGGTATTAAATGCTGGGCTATAGTCGATGAACAGCATCCTGACATAAGTGTTTGTGTTGTCTAGGTGGTCTAAAGCTGTGTGAAGAGCCATTGAGATTGTGTCTGCCATTGACCTATTGTGGTGATAGGCAAATTGCAGTGGGTCCAGGTACTTGTTGAGCCAGGAGTTCAGTCTAGTCATAACCAAACTCTCAAAGCATTTCATCACTGTTGATGTGATTGCTACCGGGTGATAGTCATTAAGGCAGCCCACATTATTCTTCTTAGGCACTGGTATAATTCTTCCCTTTTTGAAGCAAGTGGGAATTTCTGCCCTTAGCAGTGAGAAGTTGAAAATGTCCTTGAATACTCCCGCTAGTTGGTTGGCACAGGCTTTCAGAGCCTTACCAGGGATCTCCTGGCTATCCACACAGTCATGTGTATACAGAGAGAAGAGCAATGGGCTAAGCACACACCCCATCTTCTGCCTAGCGAGGGTTCATTCTCTTTAAAGACAGTCTAACATCGGCCTCTGAGATGGAGATCACAGGGGCATCAGATGCAGCAGGGATCTTCACAGCTGTAGTTGTGTTCTCCCTTTCAAAGCAGGCATAGAAGGTGTTGAGTTCATCTGGTATTGAAGCATCGCTGCCATTCATACTATTGGGTTTCGCTTTGTAGGAAGTAATGTCTTGCAGACCCTGCTAGAGTTGCCGTGCATCTGATATTGCCTCCAACCTTGTTCAAAGTTGTCCTTCACCCTTGAAATAGCCCTCTGCAGATCATACCTGGTTCTCTGGTAGAGGCCTGGGTTGCCGGACTTGAATGCCACAGATTTAGTCTTCAACAGACAACGTATCCTTTGGTTCATCCATGGCTTTTGGTTTGGGAATGTTCAGTAAGTCTTTGTAGGCACCCACTCATCCACACAGGTTTTAATGAAGTCGGTAGCAACTGCAGCATACTCATCCAGGTTTGAAGATGAATCCCTGAATACAGTCCAGTTTGCCGATTCAAAGCAGTCCTGTAGGTGCTCCTGTGCTTCCCTTGTCCATACCTTCTTGGTCCTCACTGCTGGTGCTGTAGTCTTCAGTCGCTGCCTATACTCAGGGAGTAGAAGTACAGCCAGGTGATCAGACTTCCTGAAGTGAGAGGGTGGAATAGCACAGTAGGCATTCCTGATAGTGGTGTAGCCATGGTTCAGTGTGTTATTTCCTCTGGTATTGCAAGTGATCTGTTGATGGTAATTGCTTAGTGATTTTTTCAGACTGGCCTTGTTGAAATTTCCCAAAACGATGGTGAAGGCGTTAGGGTGCGCTCTTTCATGCATGTTGATCCCGTTGCTCAGATCATCTAAAGCCTGCTTGATGTTGGCCTGAGGTGGAATGTAAAGTGCTACCAGAATGACTCCAGAGAACTCTCATGGTAGGTAAAAAGGACAACACTTTACCGCTCAATATTCCAGGTCTGGTGAGCAGAATTGGGACAGCACTAATATATTTGTGCACCAAGAAGAGTTGATCAAAAGGCATACTCCTCCACCTCTGCTTTTGAGAGACTCTACAGATCTGTCCTGACAGTGTATAGTAAACCCGTTGATCTGAATCGCTGCATCTGGTATGGAAGGGGTTAACCAGGATTCCGTGAAACAAAGAACACACGCAGTCCTAATGTCCCTCTGATTCAGCACCCTGGCTCTGACATCATCGATCTTATTCACCAGAGACTGCACATTTGCCAGCAAGATAGTTGGCATAGGGAGTTTAAAACCCTGTTTCCTTAAACACACTTGTAATCCTGATCTACGCCTGCGCTTCTTCCGAGGTGTCGTCCCTGGGCATTCCCGACCACAAATGGTGTTGTTTCTGTTGATTTTAAGCAGCAATTGTTTGTTTAAATGCATTAAGACATCTTTTTTGACTCAAATAACCAAGTATTACAACAGTGGTGCGCAGAAGAGCTTCTCTGGAAAGCACAGCACATCAAACTTTGAAGTGGATGGGCTACAGCAGTAGAAGACCATGAACATATACTCAGTGGCCACATTATTATGTAGAGGAGGTACCTAATAAAGTGGCCACTGAGTGTATGCTTCCTTCTTTCCCTTGATAAACCTTCAATATCCTTCGAACTCCTCAGCTGGGAGTGAGGAGAGGCAGAAGGAAATCTGAATTCCCATTAAAATCTGACAAGTTTAGATAACTATGTTAGAATTAACTGAATTTGCCAGAAATTCTATCATTATGCCCTGCTGAAATTTATCTCTCAGCCAAAAGAAATCCAAATAGATTATCTGTAGAATATCACACCTTATGAAAACTTGCTGTGCACAATTGGCTGCTGGCTACTTTATAATACCACAGTGATTGTTCTTTAAAATGTTACAGCGACTTTAAAGTAGTTAGGAATGTCTGAGATTATGAAAAGTTCTATACAAATGCACATCTGACATTTCGTTATTCTCTGATTCCTGTCTGCTTGAAATGGGAGTTTAACAGACACCCCCCACCCCCAAATTCACCAGATACACATTCTCCTACCCCTGTGTATTCTGTGAATTGACAAGATTTTCTTTTACAAGTTTGATTGATAATGCAGTAAGCTTAGTATATAATAAATGCTGTTGTACTGAAAATCTTTCCATTCCACTATTATACAGTAACAGTGAAGTTATTATTTCCTGTGGTGTAATCTTTTTCTGATCCCATCACTGTTCTGAATTGCATAGCACATGTTCGGCTGAAATTATATTCATACAACATATTGATAAATGCTCCCAGCATAAACAAGTCTATAGAAACACGTGGATAATTTTGGGTGTAGTTCTAGTTATTGAAGTACAGTATTTATCATACCTTTTTGTGGACCCCTATGAGTGTAACACAGGTAGTTTAATTGGTGCCACATTGATAAACTAACATGATATGTGGCCTCCAACCATCAAAAAGTAGTTGCTTTGAGAGTTTAAAAGCTTTGCTTGACCTTCAAACTATTAAACTTACAAAGATGTGTTTTGATCTCTAGTGAAATAAACATGGCAAATAAGAGAATGAAACGAAACTAGATAAGATGGATTTGCAAGAATACCGAAGAACCATTTATACTGTGTTCCTTTTTATCTTTACTCCCAATTGTCAAAACATATCCAGATTATTAATCGCATAGATAGATGCTCTTTGCTTTAATAGTCCACGTTTCCAGGGCTTATGCTAATCTCCTGAAATGGCTCTTCAATTGCTTAAATACCATTCCATAATTTGTTCAAAGGTCAACATAAATTGAGGGTTAGAACGCAGCAATACCCATTTGTTAACTAGATTTAAAAAAAATATAGAATAAGAAGCGTCAAGGAAGAATCAGTCAACTTGGAATGCTAAGTAATTTGGAGCAATCTTCAACTTCCACTGACTAAAAAAAATGACATAATTTATGAAAAGGTGATGTGTTAGAAAAGGGTCCAGTTATTAATTATATTCTCAGTTAATATTCAATTGCTCAGGAGGTGCCCCTCCTTGTCATTGCATATTCTTCTAAGTGGAGCTGATCACCTGAGGTCATGTTATGCAAATTTCAATGTAAAATAAACAGTTTGATGTTAAATAGGTCAGGAGCAAAGAAAGTGTCACCAACATTGCCTGATTCCAAATATTCAAAAAGTCAGTGGAAAAAATAAATACTATTAATGGAAAATTTTAAATCTTACTTGTCATGAACCAAATGCACATCAATTCAAATATCAGCCAACTAATTTTGTTACTATTTGAATGATTGAGGACTGTATATTTGTTATATTTTTGGAGCTTTAGGACAAAATGCAAATGTGTCAGAACTTGCTAACTGTGTGGTTAAGTTTGTTCTATCTACTATTACAAATCTGCTGCCTAATAATGTCTTAACATATTCAGAAGTATTTGAAAACTGTTAAAGTTCAATGAAATCATCTTTCACATCTAATTCTCTCAATTCAAATAAATGGACTCACTGTGTTTATGACGAACCTCAGTTGGAGCAGGTCCAGCCGCATAAACACCATCACCAGGACAGAACCCCGATGCCTCTTCTTCCTCAGAATGCTAAGCAAATTCAGTATGTCCCCAGCAACCGTCACCAACTTTCAGAGTTGCATGATAGAAAATGGAGACAAAGGGGGTATCATTGTAATGTGGCAGACTGACCTCTACCTTGCTGATACCTACCCCTACCCACTCTGGACCATCAGAAATCTGTCTCTGACACCATCACTGACCTCATCAACTCTAGAGAATCCCATCCACTGCCACCAAACTCATAATTCCCTTACTCCACACTGACCCAACCCAAGATCCACAAACCTGACTGTCCGGGTAGGCCCAATGTCTCTGCCTGCTCCTGCCCCACTGAACTTGTAACCACATATCCAGATACTATTTTATCCCCCTTGGTTCAGTCTCTTCCCACCTACATCCACAACCCTTCTCATGCTCTTGATCTCCTCAGTAACTTTCAATTCCATGGCCACAACCACCTCATTTTTACCATGGATGTCCAGTTCCGATACACTTCTATCCTCTATTAGGAAGGACTTCAATCTCTCCACTTCTTTCTCATAAAAGGACCAAACAGTTCCCCTCCACCACCACACTCTTCCATCTGGCAGAGCCTCCATCCTCCATCCTCAATAATTTTCTCTTCGATTTCTCTCACCTTCTCCAGACTCAAGAGGTAGCCATAGGCACCTGCATGCCTGCCTTTTGGTTGGCAACATAGATCAGACATGTTCCAAACCTTCCTTGGCAATGTTCCTCAACTCTACCTCTGCTACATTGATGACTGCATTGGCACTTCTTCATGTATTTATACTGAACTCATAAGTTTCATCAGCTTTGCATTTAACTTCCACTCTGCACTTAAATTCACTTAGTCTATTTCTGACACCTCTCCACCCATTTGGTTTCACCTATCACCTTCTAGCTTGTACTCCTTCCCATCCCCCTGCCTTCCTATTCTGACATTATTCCCCTTCTCTTCCAGTTCTGATGAAGGGTCTTGGCCCAAAACTTCAACTGTTTATTCATTTCCATAAATGCCTCCTGACCAGCTGAGTTCCTCCAGCGTTTTGTGTGTGCTTCTCAGTTCTCTGTCAATTACTTTATTGGACAACAAAATGCATTACTTTACACTTATCTGGATAAAATTCCATCTGCCACAACTCCATCCAACTTAAAACTGAGTATGTCCTGCTATATCTTTAGGCAACTATCCTTGCTATCTACAAGTTCACCAAGCTTCATGTTGTCAGTAAGCTTATTTATTAGACCACAGACATTTTCATCCAAGTACATATGGCAAACAACAAAGGTCCCAACACTGTTCCTTGCAGTACACCACCTGTTACAGACAACAATATAACACTTTTACCCTCTGCCTCCAATCACCAAACCAATTTTGGACCCAGTTTGTCAAAACACCTTGAAACCTATATGCCCTAATATTGTGGATCAGCCCGCCATGCGGGACCTTGTCAAAAGCCTTGCTAACGTTCATGTAAACAATGTCTATTAACTTACTTCCATCAATTTTTTTTACAATGTCCTCATAAAGCACAACATGCATCAGTGATATTTTGACAAAAGGCAAATATGATATGCTCAATATAATGAATGAATTCAATACAATGTCCTGATAATGTATAATGTGGAGAACTATAAACAAAGGTTGCTTTCAAAAGTATGATGCCTGGTGCGATATATAGTACGTGTTGGTGTGTGAATTAGGTGCCATTTGACTCATCAGGCAAAAGATGCCCGAGTCCAATTTTAATCTCATATTATCTGCAAAGTAAGGTGTAAATAATTTTAATTACTTAGCACCTTGAAATTATTCACTTGTAAATTAACCCTCAATTTTGATGTGACATGACGTCACAACAGCCACATTGGTTGTTTACAATATTTTAATTATACACAATTAAGCAATGAACATTATATTGTTTTTATTGTGTACTGTACCAGCAAACTATGGTCGAAATGACAATAAACTTGACTTGACTTGACTTGATCTGAAAATATGGATTCAGCTGTATGAAATGATTTCTTATAACTCTGAACTAACTGCTTCAACCTGTCATGGTCAACTATGACTAGTCATCCACAACTGCCTGTGGAGTTTTGCGTGTGTGCTGGAATTAAGTCTTTTCCTGCAGCTAATACAATAATGTCAGTGTTTCTATAGAAAGTATACACCTCTTACTATCTCAACCTGCACCATTGTGTCCTTATCCTTGTACTTTCTCCTAGCCTGGCAGAGATGGTGGCAAGAGAGAAATGCTGAAGGCTTCTTGTCACATGGTCTGACATTTCCACTTGTCAAGACAATTCATAGAGCTTGTTGTACTTTACAAGTTAACATCTGCAGCTTCTCTCTTTTTAGTTTGTTTAAAATAGTGTTCCTCAATTGCCTGAAATTCTTCTGACAGTTGTCTTCCAGTTTTTCTTTATTTATTCTGAACAAACCTTTTATTATTTCAAACAACTTTAACAAATTTTAGTCAATTTTCTCTAAGGAAAACAGTCCCAGTTTCTCCAGATTATTCATGTAATTGCAATCCATCCACACTGGAATCATTCCAATAAATTTAACCTATACTGTACAATTACAAGAATATAAATGAGGTTCAGACATTTCATTATTGTAACAAATGGAGATGTCGTTTTCCACCTCTTAGATGAGAAGAGTGTAGGAGGAGGTTTGAGAGAGGTATGCACAGTCCTGAGTGAACAGTTTTAAGAGAGTGAATAAGGGGAAATTGAATACGGCTATAAAAGAACAATGTGTAGAGGACACAGATTTACTTCTTTTTTACACAAGGTGTTGATGCTTGGTTGGTGGAAGTAGATTTAATATCAGCTTTCAAGAAAGTATTGAACAAACAGTTGAAGTGCAAAAAAAATTGTAGGACTATGGGGAAAAATGTCGAATTAGTTTGACAGCTCTAGTGAAGAATTAAGCAGACACAATGAGCTTGATTACCTCGTCCTGAATTTTGGATTTTCAGCTTCTGCAATATTTTGGCTCTTCATTACCATCAGCAGGAGAATTGACAGCCAAGAGTTAATGTGAAACCGAAAGAGTAAAAAGCACTGGCACTGATGAATTTCTGAGGTCTAATTGCATTTTGACAAATTGATGTCAGTAGCATGATTCTCAGCAAGAATATAAGCAAATTCAGCTCCCTGCTGGGAATAATAAACCACAGAGTATGTTTTTATTCCCTGCTGGGAGGATGGGACTACAGAGTGTAGTGTATTTAATATTTGAGTAATATTGTAAATATATTGTTTGATTAAGCATTCTTTGTTGTTTACATAATTCATTACTGTTTATATATATGAAGTATGTGAATAGCATATGTCATTATGTCAACATGTCATATGTGGGCACTTTACTAAATTTAAACTACGGTAAGTAGACAGGTTTTTCTAGCTCCCATGTTTTCCTTTCGATTAGGTTTTGGAGTTACAAAACATAACAGTGGTGTTGAGTAAGTTTTGAAACAACCTCAAGATGACTCCCTATCTGATGAAGTGCAGCACATTTTTTTTCACAAGGAGAGAGAGCTGCTTGAGTTTAAAAAAAGTGCAGCACATGTTTCTTCAAAAGGGAGAGAGATGGTTGAGTTAAAAAAGGAAGAACACAGATGAAGTTCATTCATTCATAAATAGTGAGCATCTGGTGATGATGATGATAACAACAACAACAACAACAATAATAATAATAATAATAATAACAATAATAATAAATTAATAAGCAGAAATGGTTGGCTACATTGGAAAGGTAGATGAGTCTAACTCCACAACAGCTAACTGGATGATATATTCTGAAATAATTGAGCAATATTTTGAAGCAAATGAAATAGCCAATACAAAGTGAATACCAGTTTTGCTGTGTGTAATAGGAGTAGAAGTATACAATTTGCTTAGAAGTTTAACTGCTCCAACTAAACCAGCTGAAATCATCTTTGCTGATATCATGAACATAATGCAGGAACATTTAGAATGGAAGGCATTGTTGATAGCAGAATGCTTTAGGTTTCAAGTTGCAGTTTGAGAAAGAGCACTAACCTGCATTGTGCTGATGAAAAATCTGATAATAGTGAGAGTGACAGTGGATTATATAGCCTTGAGATTTAAAATATGAAAACTAACAGGAGACAAGCAATACAGCTTACACCAGAAGTGAACAGCAAATTAATTAAAATGTAATTGGGCACCGGCTTGGCTGTTTCAGTCATTCCACAAAACAAGTTTGAACTGCATTTCAAAGAGACAGAACTGAAGCCTGCAGCAATCTATCTAAGAACTTGTACTGGAGAAAAGATAACTCCTTTGAAAATGACATTTGTAACAATGAAATGCAACATCCAATAAACCACATTGGGCTTGTATGCAGTAAGAACAAGAGGGCCAGTGTTATGAGACCATGATTCTCTAAGACAACTAAAACTTGACTGGAGATCCATCCACCATTTGCATGCCACACCCCCTGCAGCAGAGTCAACTGCAAGTGAATTAAGGAAGGTCCTGGAGGATGCCACAGCAGTGTTCAGGGATCGTATTGGAAAACTCAAACATATCAAAGGTAAAAGACACCCAAGTTTTGCAAAGCCCATCTGGTTCCTTATACCATCTGTGATAAAGTAGACAGTGAGCTAGATTGCATGGAGGCTGAAGGAGTTCTTTCCAAGGTTGAGTGAAGCTGATGGACAACATCAATGCTCAAAGTAGCCAAGAAAGTAGGACCTGTCGGAATCTGTGGTAACTTTAAGGTAACCGTCAACCCTGTACTGAAAGTAGATCAAAACCTTCTACCCAGAGTAGAGGAGGACATCTTTGTGAACCTTTCTGAAGGGAAACATTTCAGCAAAGTGGCTTTAGCTGAGACCTCCCTACAGATGGAGATAGAAGAAGAGTCCAAAGAGTTTCTCACCATAATCACTCACAAAGGGCTTTATTGCTGTAATTTGCTTATTGATGGAGTAGCATCTGCATCTGCACTCTGGCAGAAAACTATGAACTAGGTGCTACAAGGCTACCAAGCACTCAGTGTTACTTGAATGACTTAATTTTTACTGGCAAGAATGACAAGGAACATGTCCAGAATCTCAAGACAGTGTTAAAAAAATTAGAAGATTATGGGCACAGAGCACAATGGCAACAAGTGTGAGTTCTTTAAACCAAGCATCACTTACTGAGCTCACCTTATTGACGTCCAAAATGCACATGTATGCTGAGAAAATTCAAGCCATGGTGGATGCTCCGAGACCAAAGTACATGTCACAGCTGCTGTCCTTTCTAGGATTTTTTCAATTACCATAATAGGTTCCTGCCAAACAGTAGAGGGCTACTGTCCTCTACCCCTGAACTCATTACTACAGATCGGGAAGAAATAGCAATGGACAAAGCAATGTGAGGTGGCTTTCCGAAAGGCAAAGGAAAGTCGTGACATCAGACATTGTACTCACACATTATGATCCACATCATCTAGTGAAGCTTGCCTGTGACACCTCACATTACAGTATAGGTGCAGTCATGTTACATGTTATGAGTGATGGAAGTGAACACCCCATAGTCTTTGCTTTACATTCTCTTACGGCTGCAAGAGAATAATTATGCACAAATTGACAGAGAGGCCTTGAGTCTAGCTTGGGGTGTAAAGCATTTCTTCCAGTACTTGTATAGGAGAGAGTTTACCCTCATTACTGATCATCAGCCTCTTCAGTCCATTTTCACCTCACAGAAGGGTGTTCCACTAACAGCAGCTGCCCAACTGCAGAGATGGGCTCTGTTTCTTGGACACAATTACAGTAAGGCTAATCATGGAAATGCTGATGGATTGTTCCATTTACCCTTAGAAAAGGAAATACTGGAAAAACTTACAAAGGGGAGCACTACTCTGACATTTTCTCCCTAATGCAAGTTGAAAGTCTCCCTATTACAGTAAAGGTAATCCAAAGGGAAACCAGTACAAACCCATACTGTCTCAGGTCTACATGGCAACCCAAAGTGGTTGGAATGTGCAGCAGAGATTCCAATTCCCCATTTTTATCATGGGCAAGTTGAACTTGTCCTTGATGGGGGTTGCCTTATATGGAGATGGAGAGTTGTTGTACCATCCAAGCTGAGTGATTAAAATATTGGAGGAGGTACAGTACATCTAGGTGTGGTTGAAATGGAAGTGTTGGCTCGAAGCTTAGTCTGGTGGCTAGGATAGTCAGGCAGATTGAGAAGCTTGCCATGCACTCTTTGGGTTGCCAACATGTCTAGAAGGTGTCAAGAGCAGCACCTCTCCATCACTGGGAATGGATGCATTACCCTGGCAGAGGATTCAAGAAGATTTTGCCAGATCATTCATGAGCTCAGATTTCTTGGTAGTAGTGGATGCAGCTACAAAATGGCCAGAAGTATTCCCAATAGTCTCAACTATAGCCTCACTCACTACCAATGTGTTGAGAAACCTCTTCTGGTGTTTCAGAACTCTTATTCAGTGAAAGTGGCTCACAATTTGTTGCAGAACAGATTCAGTCATTCCTGAAAATGAATAGAATAAGACATATTACATCTGGACTATACCAGCCAATTACAAATAGCTTGGTGCAAAGCTTTGTCTAGAGTCTAAAAAAAGCTACGAGCAATGTTCCCAGAATACATTACAGTGAATCAGAAGCTCGCCAAGATTTTTCTAATTTTACTGAAGAATTTATATAAACAATGAAAGCTACTGTGTCAGGGTTATTCTGAGTACTGAAATTATAATTACTGAAGTAATATTCTGTACTTTCTGCTGGATGGATAAGATATACTCATTTCTTTGTGGCACTGCTTCCAATGTTTTTTTTCATATTTCTGGCTATGTTACTGTTTAACAGTATTCTTAAGTTATCACAACTCCATTCAATGGACAAAGAAAATTGTGATTATATTCATGTGGAATTTCTATCTTCAGTGTGTATTTCTGACCAGCTATTCACTTCATCCCTATTTATTATTGTAATTAGCTTTAATTAATTTAATAATAAGCTCATATATCTTTGTGCTCACATTTGTAGTTAATAACCTATAAATATGTATTTTTAACAGCTGACCATTCTACAAGTTGAATGTTCCAGTTACAGTTAGGTAAAGATGAACTAAAATGTACTCATTTGCTAAAACTGAGCCTCAAACAACTGAAATTTGATAGAATGTGAACACATGTACAATCTTAACACAATTCTTACCATAATGTAGTGTTACAATAGTGGAAGTTTCAGCATATTTTTTTCAATCCTCAAGCCAATGTCTTTAAGTACAGTGATCATTTTCAGAGTCATAAAATCATCCAGCACAGAAACAGCCCATTATGATGATATTAATGTTTTTGCCCACCTACACTCATTTCATTTATATTTTTAGAGGTCAACAATAAGCCTAACTGAATATGTAGGCCACAAATGGCGCTCCATTGTTCATTATTCCTCATGTTGATAGGGGCTCCTGATGTGGAATGGAAGTGGACAGATCACCAAATGACCCTTAAAACTGTGACATTATGTACAGAGTGCTGCAACCTATTAACCATGAAAAGGCCTTCAGTACAATGACGATGAAGTCAAAGGCTAAAGTGAGTTTATTGTCGTTTGCAAAATTACATGTATGTAAAGGAGCAATGACAAAATTACCTGCAACATTATTACAGACATATACCATCGTATAAGCAGTACTTGCAAGAAAGCCCAAATTAAAAAATAAACTATACACAATTTTCACAAAAAGAACACAATTAGAAAAAGAAATTGTCAAATTTAGTGCCAAGTGGTCAATGTGTTCAAAGTGCAAACAATGGAGTGCCATTTGTGGCCTACATATTCAGTTAGGCTTATTGTTGACCTCTAAAAATATAAATGAAATGAGTGTAGGTGGGCAAAAACATTAATATCATCATAATGGGCTGTGATTAAAGGGTAGTGATTAGGATTTTGCCAAATGGTTCAAGAACTAAATGGTTGAAGGAAAAGTAGCTGTTCATGAACCTGGTGGTGTGGTCCTTCAGGTGTCTGTACCTCCTGTGCAATGGTAGCTGTGAAAAGATGTTAAGACTGAAATGCTGAAGATCTGTGATGATAGAACTTGCCATATTGAGGCAGAGCTTCCTGTAGATACAAAAAATTTTGTAGGGGAGAGTTTAATCTAATTTGGTAGGGGGATGGGAACTGGAATGTAGGAATGAGGATGGAGCAGTTGGTATACAAGTAGATACAGTGTGTAGCGAGACTGTAAGGAAGGCTAGGCTGATGATAGGGCAAAATTGCAGTAGTGGGATGAGCTGAATGAATTCATAGGGACAAAATCAAAAAGGGTAATAAATACAGAATGGAAAGTGTTATATTTGAATGTACACCAAATACAGAAGAATGTAGATGGTCTTGTAGCGCAGTTAGAGATTGGCAGGTATGATGTTGGGGTCATCAATGAGTTGTGGCTGAAGAAAGATCATTTTTGGGAGCTTAACATCCAAGGATACATATTCTATTGAAAGCTTAGTCAGGTAGGCAGAGGGGGAGGTTCAGCTTTGTTGGTAAAAAATGAGATCAAATCCATAGAAGGTGGAGACATTGGATCAGAAGGTGTAGAATCTTTGTAAAATTAGGAAACTGCAAGGGTTAAAAGATCCAGATGGGAGTTATATACAGACCTCCGAACAGCAGCCAGGATGTGGGATACAAATTCCAATGAGTCATAGAGAAGGCATGTAAAAAGAGCAATGGTATGGTAGTCATGGGAGATTCTGATATGTAGGTAGATTGAGAAAATCAGGTTGGTGCTGGATCCCAAGAGAGAATACCTATGAGAGGGATTTTTAGATTGAGCCCACTAGGGGTAAGGCAATTCTGGACTGGATGTTGTGTAATGAGCCAGATTTGATTATGGAGTGTAAGATAAAGGAACCCTTGGCAGTTATCAAAATAAAACAAAATATGAAGTCTGATGTATCAGTATTACAGACGAGTAAAGGGAATTACAGAGGCATGAGAGAGGAGCTGGCCAAAGTTATTTGGAAGGGGACACTAGCAGGGATGACAGCAGAACAGCAATGGCTGGAATTTATGGGGGCAATTCAGAATACACAGGATAAATACATCCCAAAGATGAAGAAATATTCTAAAGGGAGGATGACACAACTGTGGCTGACAAGGGAAATCAAAGACAGCATATATTACAACAGAAATTAGTGGCAAGTTAGAGGACTGGGAAGCTTTTAAAAACCAACAGCAGGCAACTAAGAAAGGAAAAGGAGAGAAACAATGAAATATGAAGATAAGTTAGCCAGCACTTTAAAAGAGGACTCCAGAAGTTTTTTCCCAGCTATATAAAGAGTAAAGGAGAGGTATGTGTGGATATCAGACAACTGGAAAATAATACTAGAGAGGTAGTATAGAAATGGCATCAAGCTTAATAAGTATTTAGTGTCAGTCTTCACTGTGGAAAACACTAGCAGGATGCCACACATTTGTGAGTGCCAGGGACAGGAGTGAATGTAGTTGCTATTACTAAGGAGAAGGTTCTTGGGAAGTTGAAATGTCTGAAGACAGAAAAGTCCCCTGGACCAGATGGACTATACCCCAGGCTTCTGAAAGAACTGAAGAAATTGTGGAGGCATTAGTAATGACCTTTCAATTATCATTAAGTTCTGGAATTGATACAGGGGACTGGAAAATTGCAAATGTCACTCCACTCTTTCAGAAATGAAGGAGGCAGAAGAAAGAAAATTATAGGCCAGTTAGCATGCCTTCAGTAGTTGGGAAGTTGTTGGAATCCATTATTAAAGATGATGTTCTGGGGTACTTGAAGGCGCATGATAAAGTAGGTCAAGTTCAGCATGTTTTCCTTAAAGGGAAATCTTGCCTGACAGATCTGTTGGAATTCTTTGAGGAAATAACAGGCAGGACAGACAAAGGAGAGTCAGGTATGTTGGTTACTTGTATTTTCAAAAGGCCCTTGACAAGGTGCTGCTCACGAGTCTGCTTAACGAGATAAAAGCCCATGGAATTACCGGAAAGATACCAGCATGGATAGACAATTGGCTGACTGGCAGGAGGCAAAGAGTGGGAATAAAGGGGACCTTTTCTAGTTGGTTGGCAGTGACTGATAGTGTTCCACAGAGTCCATATTGGGACCGCTTCTTTCGTGTGTTATATCAATGATTTGGATGATGGAATTGATGGCTTTGTTGTATTGCTGCCCGACCCACTGAGTTCCTCCAGTGTTTTGTGTGTGTTATTGTCAAGTCACTATTTTAAATTTTCAGAACTCAGAAAAGATGCTACAAACATATGAAATAGGATCAGTAGCATTATTTCTGTCCCTCAGGCTTCCTCTGCCACTAGATCTGCATAAAGAGTGTGCAAGACTAACTTTTCGCTGTATCTTGGTGCAATAATAAACCAATGCTTTTACCAATCAACGCCAACACAACTGACGAACAGTCATTATGACAAAGAAGTAGGTGCATGTTGACACCATGCTAAGGGTAATCAAGCCTATGTTTTAAAATGCGAAGGGATATCCATCAGGTGTCCAACAATAAATGAAGGAGCATCTCACAAAAGCTGGAGGAATTCAGCGGGTCAGGCAACACCTACAGAAGGAAATGGGGAGGAGATATTTCAGATCAAGAGCTGAACTAATATGCAAATATAACTGAACCATATTTAGACCACCTTAGAATAGTAAATACCTATCAATTATACGAGAAGTACCCTAATGTCTACTCCAGGCCCTTTGGGTAATCAATAGTGCCATTCAGCAGTTGTATACCTACTCCTGCTCTGGCTCTTTGAATGATAAACATGTAGGTAATTAACTATATGCAAAGGTTCTGATTATAGGCTTAATTTTACTTTCTCTTCTACTTCCAGGGAATCAAAGATAAGGATGACTTGGGTGGCAGCTCCAATGGAAATGATGGAAGCCATCAAATGCTCTCACTTCAGCCTGCTACAGCTGCATCTAAGGTCTATCCAGTTTGTAACCATGTTACAATGTGATTAAGCAATCTATCACTGCTGAAAACCGACAGGAATAGATCGGAGTCTGGTCGGCGCATTATCCCTTAAAGATGGAGGCAGAGGTGAGTTCATTCTGCTGGGCCAATAGTGTATTTTAAAAAAATGAGGTTTTTGATTCCCAATACTGATGATCTTGCTGGCAAACATACAATGTATCAGAAGGACATTAGGGCCACTTGCATCTTTTGTTTCACAGAATCTTGGTTAACTCCTTCTGTTCTCGATGCAACAGTTTGAATTGATGGATTCACTATACACCACCAAGATCTGTCTGTCGGGTCTCTGAAAAGCAGAAGTGGACCTGTAAGTTCAATTCCTTGTGGTGTCCCAGTCCTGTTCACCAGACCTGGAACACCTCGTGATCAATCACCGGCCGTTTTACTTGCCGTGGGAGACTTCAGTTTTCACTTTGGTAGTGGTGTACGTTCCACTTCAGGTCAAAGTCAAACAGACTCTAGATGAACAGGCATGAAACAGCACATCCTGAATCCTTCCCCATCAGTTTGGGAATTTTAACCAGACCAGCTTGGTAAAGTCTTTAACTAATTACCATCAACAGATCACTTGTGTTTCCAGAGGGAACAACTCACTGGACCACTGACACACTAAGATCAAGGGTGCTTACCGTGCTATTCCATGCCCTGACTTCGGGAAGTCTGATCACCCGGCTGTACTTCCATTCCCTGAGTATGGAATCAGAATCAGAATCAGGTTTATTATCACCAGCATGTGTTATGAAATTTGTTAACTTAGCAGTGACTGAAGACTGCAGCACTAGGAGTGAGGGCCAGGATGCATGGACAAGGGAGATGCAGGAGCACTTACAGGACTGCTTTGAATTGGTGGCTGGACTGTATTCAGGGATTTATCTTCGAGTCTGGGTGAGTATGCCACAGACTTCATTAAAACCTGTATGGATGAGTGTGTGCCTGTGAAAACTTAATGTATATTCCTAAACCAAAAGCTGTGGATGAACCAGGAGATTCATAGTCTGCTGAGGACTAGATCTGTGGCATTTAAGTCTGGCAACCCAAATCTGTACAAAAAGCCTCAACAGATGACGCCATTGCCACCACCCTCCACCTGGCCCTAACCCACCTGGGCAAAAAAGACACATATGTTTGGATGCTGTTCTTAGACTTTAGTTCAGCATTCAACACAATCATCCCTCAGAAATTGATTGGAAAGCTGCGCCTACTGGGCCTGAACACCTCCCTCTGCAACTGTATCCTCGACTTCCTGACTGGGAGACCTCAGTCAGTCTGGATCAGAGGCAGCATCTCCAACACCATCACATTGAGCATGGGGGCTCCCCAGGGTTGCGTGCTCAGTTCACTGCTGTTCACTCTGCTGACCCACGACTGTGTTGCAACACACAGCTCGAACCACATCATCAAGTTCGCTGATGACACGACCGTGGTGGGTCTCATCAGCAAGAACGATGAGTCAGCTTACAGAGAGGAGGTGCAGCGGCTAACGGACTGGTGCAAAGCCAACAACCTGTCTCTTAATGTGAACAAAACAAAAGAAATGGTTGTTGACTTCAGGAGGGCACGGAGCGACAACTCCCTGCTGAACATCGACGGCTTCTTGGTAGAGATCGTAAAGAGCACCAAATTTCTCGGTGTTCACCTGACAGAGAATCTCACCTGGTCCCTCAACACCAGCTCCATAGCAAAGAAAGCCCAGCAGCGTCTCTACTTTCTGCAAAGGCTGAGGAAAGTCCATCTCCCACCCCCTATCCTCATCACATTCTACAGGGGTTGCATTGAGAGCGTCCTGAGCAACTGCATCACTGCCTGGTTCGGAAATTGTACCATCTCGGATCACAAGACCCTGCAGCGGATAGTGAGGTCAGCTGACAAGATCATCGGGGTCTCTCTTCCTGCCATCACAGATATTTACACTACACGCTGCATCCGCAAAGGAATCAGCATTATGAAGGACCCCATGCACCCGTCATACAATCTCTTCTCCCTCCTGCCATCTGGGAAAAGGCTCCGAAGCATTCAGACTCTTACAACCAGACTATATAACAGTTTCTTCCCCCAAGCTATCAGACTCCTCAATACCCGAAGCCTGGACTGACACCTTGCCCTACTGTCCTGTTTATTATTTATTGCAACGCCAGTACTGTTTTTGTGCACTTTATGTAGTCCAGTGTAGGTCTGTAGTCTAGTGTAGCTTTCTCTGTGTTTTTTTTATTACGTAGTTCAGTCTAGTTTTTGTACTGTGTCATGTAAACCATGGTCCTGAAAAACGTTGTCTCATTTTTACTATGTACTGTACCAGCAGTTATGGTCGAAATGACAATAAAAGTTGACTTGACTTGAAAAGCCAGGTATGACTAGTGGATTGCCACTTCAAGAGCAAAGACGCAATTCTGAGCAAGGTTGGAGGTGACATCGGATGCATGTCGACTCTGGCGGGGTTTGCAGGCCATTCAAAGTTCAAAGTAAAATTTATTAACAGAGTACATACATGTCACCTTTGGACATAGTGATCAAATTTATAGAACAGTAACTGTAAACAGGATCAATAGCAACAGATGATGCAAATACAAATATAGATAAATAGCAATAAATAATGAGTGCATGAAATAACAGGATAATAAGTCCTTAAAGTGAGACCATCGGTTGTTGGAAAATCAGAAATAGAATGGTTATAGTTAACCCCTTTTGTTCAAGAGACTGATGGTGGAGGAATAGTAACCGTTGTAGATTTTCACAAATAAAACAATGCGAGGTGTTTTATATTAAATGAAACTCATAACACATTTTTTGAATTCCAAAACTTAAACACAAAAGCACGTTAAAAATCTTTACATAATGTAAGAACAGCCTGTTAAAGTGAATCCCCAACTCAATGTCAGTAGTTGTGTATCATGTACATTTCCACCAATTATGATACTCTACACAGGCCCACCCAGAGTTTACTAAAACTGGCATTGTGAGCCTGATTGAAGCTCCAATGAGCCGCCCGGCTCGGGTCTTTTGTTCTATGGATGGAGAAGAGGCAGGAGCCTCTGGCTCGTCCAGAGGTACACAGACATGCTCATTGTCATGTTGTGATGCCAGGGGCAAAGCAGCGGAATACTTAGGGGGACTAAGGGTATGTTGGGGTGCATCATGGTGGAAGCGATGGAATGTAGGTCAGCAGAAACCCAAGAGTGCTGTATGCCTTGATGGGAGGTAGGAATAGGTGCAAAGGAATTGAATTTACTGAGGAGAGTGGAATGCTGTTGAGAGGCTGACCAGGTGGCCGTGGCATCAGGAATAGAATCACCTTGCACTCATAACAGCTGCCCATATACCAGCTCAGCCGCGGACAACTGCAGGTCCTCTTTTGGAACTGTTCTGAGCCCCAGCAGGGCCCATGGGGAACAATCATGCCAACACTCATCAGACAGGTGAGCTCTCAGAGAGCCTTTAAGGAGAGGTGAAACCGCTCACATAGGCCATTGGACTGCGGGTGATAAGCCATGATGTCACCTAACACCAAGGGTCTGGGCCTTCGCAGCCCGGAGGTCTGAGATGAACTGGGGACTGGGGTCAGCAGAGATATCAGATGGGATGCCAAACCGAGAAACCCAGGTGCTGATGAAAGTCTGAACCACATCTGCAGCCATCTTTGATGCTATAGGGATGACCGCTGGCTACCTGGTAATATGGTCCACAAGGTATGAAGCTGAATGAAACCACAGGAGGTTGGAAGAGGACCAGAAACGTCCACATTGACATGGTCAAACTGTCGCGGACCTCAAAATGGGCCAATGGTGCCTGAACATGAAGGTTAAATTTTGCCCACTGCACTCCACAGAGGCATAATGGGGCAAGGGTGACTGTTGAGACATCACACAAGAGAAAAACCCTAGCTTCCCTGAAATTAATGTCAGCCATCCACAGGTCCATGACTGCTGTTCAGTAAGCCTAGACCTCTGGGTCAGTAACTTGGTAGGCTGCCATGCCGCATAGTCAATCCCTATGTGTCAGGTCTCAATGGCTGTTGTGAGAGTGGATCAGCCACGGCATTATTTTTCCCCATTGATATGTTGTATATTTGTTGTGAACTCGGATATATAGGCTAGGAGGCATAGCTGCTGTGCAGCCCAAGCATCTGATATTTTGGCTAATGCATGCATGAGGGGTTGTGGTCAACAAACACCGTGAAATGGCAGCCCTCTAAATGAAAATGAAAAAGGTGGACAGCCAGCTAGGGACCAGAAAGCTCACGGTCAATCGTGCTGTACTTCCTTTCAGAGGGATGGGGCTTCCGACTGAAGAACGCGAGCGGCTGCCACACACCCCTGATCAACTATTCATGCACAGCACCCACAGCATAATCCGAGGCATTAGTAATTGGGTGCATTGCAGAGCAGATGTACCAGTAGGGTCACATTAGAAAGAGCTCGGTTGGAATCATCAAATGCCCTGGGCATGACCATTGACCAATCAAACATGTGATTAAGGGTATTGCCTTTAAGTGAACTATACAGGGGGAGTATACACTCAGCTGCTCACAGAATGAGTGGTGATAGAAATTTACCATACCTAGAAACTCCTGTGTTTTTTTTGGTAGTGCAGGGCAGTTACCTTTGATCAGAAGGGTTTCACAGCTTCTGTGGAGATGCGATGACCGAGAAAGTTAATGGTTGACAACGCAAACTAGCACTTAGCAGGGTTCATAATCAACCTGTGTTGGCCTAAACACCGGAAAAGTGTGCGGAGAGGAGAAGCGCATTTGAATTTAGTTGCAATGGCGACAAGTATGTCATCCAGGTAAACAAAAAGAAAATCAAACTCTTTTAAAACACACTCTATCAGCCTTTGGAAAGTCTGTGCTGCAGTTTTCATTCCAAAAGGCATGTGTTGAAACTCAAACAGCCAAGCAGGGTCATCATAGCTGGTTTGGGAATGTCCTCTGAGCATACAGGCACCTGATGAAGCTGCTAACTAGACTGACTTTAGAATTTAACCGGAAAAAAATAACTTTCCGGTTAAACGTGCCAAAAAGTCATGGATGTATGGGACCAGGTAAAGATCAGGAGTGGTGGCCTCATTAAGGAGTTGGTAATCACCCCATGGGCAGCAACCGCCATCGGACTCAGAGACCATATGAAGTGGCGAAGCCCAGGGGTTATTTGAACAGCATAAAATGCTCCATCTTTCCATGTTGGCAAACTCAGCCTTAGCGGTTGCCAGCTTTTGTGGGTCCAGTCCACGCGTGTGGGCATGGACTGATGGACTAGTTGTGGGAGTGTGGTGCTCAGCCCCATGTTCTGTGATTGTAATGGAGAATGTGGACTTGGGAATTCTCTCAGCTGTTGAGTAAACTCACATGCTGTGGTGCATGTATTTGATAGAGTCGTTCTGGGGAACTTACTGGGGTGCAGGGTAATGACCCAAAGTCCTTCACATTCACAAGCCAGCAGTTCTTAAGACTGAGTAGCAGTCCTTGAGCTCACAGGCAATCTGCAGTGAGCAGAGGGGTAGCCACTTTAGCCAGGATGAAGTCCCATATGTCATGTCACCCACTGAACTTGAGTGTCACCCATCATATCCAGTAAGTCCTGCTGCCGTTGGTGGCCTCCTGCAACATTTCATTGCTCTTTGCCTTCTCATCAATAGGTGATGCTGGCAGCACCTTCAGTTGAGCACCCGTGTCACACAGGAAGCGTCACCCTGAAAAGGTGTCCATAATGAACAGTAGACATCCCTGGCAGCTGGAACCCATGGTTCACAGACCTCTGCTGTCCCAGTGTGCTGGCACTGTTGAAGCTGCAAGGTGATCGGCACTTCCTAGGGTTCATACCAAAATGACCATAGTAAAAGCACAGGCCCGGCATCATATGTCTGGCAGCTTCTGCTGGGGGCCTTGCTGACTGGGCCTATTGAGATCGAGAAAGGAGGAGGAATGATGCACCACTGCCTAGCTGAGTGTAGATTCAGCCGTTTTAGGAAGCTCCATATAGTCCTTCACGTGTGCATTAGCAAGGGCTATATGAACTTGATCAGGCATTTTCGGCATGGAGAGTTCAAAGGATGGTGATTTCCCAGGAGGGAAATGTGTTCCATTAGCTCTGAAGGCCTAACGTCACCGAAACCAGATAAGGAGAGCAACTGTTTGACTCCCATAGTCCAAAAATCTGTAAAAGGTGAGCTTTCAGCAATTAGTATTTATTGTATTCCGGTGGGTGTTCAAGCAGACTCACTACTCTTGCAGCCATGGAGTTTCTGATTGATGCTACCATATAGTAGAATTTGGTGCTGTCAGTGGAGGTTTTTCACAGAACAAACTGTGCCTCAGCTTTTACAAACTAATTGATGGCATTTTGATCCCAAAACTCCAGCAGTTTCAAAGCAACTGCTTTGGCCAACACGTTCACTAACTCTGAAATCGTCCCAGAGCATTGCAGTCATCGAGATTTTCACAAATAAAGTGGAGTGCAGCATCTTATGTTTAATGAAGCCTGTAACACATTTTATTGATCTCCAAGACCTAAACACAAAAGCGCGCTGAAAATCTTTACATAATCCCGCAATCACATCTGACCACACTCTTAAGGTGAAACCCCATCTCAATGTCGTGAATTATGTACATTTTCACCAATTATGTTACCCTACACCGTTCTCGAAACTGCTGGTGCCAGTCTGGAGGCATTACCTCCGACAAAGCGAAACGCATCACCAAGAATGGCAGTGATGCTTCACTACCAGATGAGCTCAACGCCTTTATGCTCACTTTGTAAGGAAGAATAAAACTAAAGCTGTGAGGATCCCTGCAGCACCTGGTACCCTTGTGATCTCTGTCTCAGAGGCCAAAGTCAAGTTGTCTTTCGGGAGGGTGAACCCTCACAAGGTTCCTGATGGAGTACCTGGTAAGGCTCTGAAAACTTGTGCCAACTAACTGGTGGGGGTATTCAAAGATATTTTCAATCTCTCATGACTATGGTCAGACTTTCCCACCTGCTTCAAAAGGGCAACAATTATACCACTGCTCAAGAAGAGTAGTGTGAGTTGCCTTAATCGTCCAGTAGCAGTCACATCTATGGTGATGAAATGATTTGAGAGGATGGTCCTGATTGGAATCAATTCTTCCCTCAGCAAGGACCTGGACCCACTGTAACTTGCCTATTGCCACAACAGGATGTGATCTCAATGGCTCACCATGTGGCCTTGGATCACCTGGACAGTACAAATGCCTACTGTATGTCAGGTTGCCGTTTATTGAGTATGAGTCAGGCCTCTGTCGATCAGGGTCAACCATGCACCCTCACTGTCTAGGTACGCAAGACTGGGCAGTATGATATGGTTGCCTGTATAGCAAACTCCCTCTCTCCACAATTCTGAACAACCCAAAGGTATGGCAGTAACCGATACAGTTTGTTACTAGCAGCTCTGCAGGAATCGCCAGTCAGAGATGAACTCTCTGCCTTAGGCAATCCAGCTCCAGGTTTTTCCCTCGGGATTTACTCCCAAAGCCTTCCCCTGAGTGGGTATAGCCACAAGGCAGCAGAGGTTTGAGAGTTTTCCTTCTCCTAGATGAGCTAGCTGCAGCTGACTAGCCCCATCTGCCCAAAGCGACTGGTTTTAAGATGCCAGTAACCCACCTTGGTTCCTTCTCCTGTCAGTAGAAATAGTTCCACCAGCTAAGCAGCTAAGCCACATGTGAAGGCAAGGAGCTGGACTTCGAGGCTATTTGAGGTGCACGCCATTGGGAGCATTTAATAGGTAGTGGGAGTTTGTCCCCATTAGCAACCTTAAGGAAACTTATTGACTATAGCTCATTATTTAACACCATCCTACAATCCTGATTGAAAAGCTACAAAACCTGGGCCTCTGTATCTCTCTCTCCAGCTGGATCTTCAACTTCTGAACTGGAAAACTACTATCTGTGTAGATTAGCAACAAAATCTACACCTCACTCAAACAATACTGGTGTGCCTCAGGGACGTGTGCTTAGCCCACTGCCCTACTCTCTCTATACCCATGACTGTGTGACTAGACACAGCGCAAATGCCATTTATAAATTTACTGATGATACAACCATTGTTGCAGAATCTTAGATGGTGATGAAACAACATACCAGCTAGTTGAGTGTTGTCATAGCAACAACATTGCACTCAACTTCAGTAAGACCATAAAGCTGATCATGGACTTCAGAAAAGGTAAGACAAGGGAACACAAGCCAATTGTCATAGAGGGATCAGAAGTGGAGAGAGTGAGTAATTTCAAGTTCCTGGTGTCAATTTCTCTGAGGATCTAACCTGGTCCCTATATATTGAAGCAGCTATAAAGAAGGCAAAACAATGGCTATATTTTATTAGGAGATTTGGTATACACACACACACACACGCACGCACGCACGCACGCACGCACACACACACACACACACACACACTTTTTTTCCCATATTTATCTTGCATTGCTGCTGCTAAGTTAACAAATTTCAGGGCATATGCTGGTGATATTAAACCTGATTCTGACTACGATATGAAATATTTCTTGACTCTGATAGAGGATCTTTTGTTGAAGAAAGAGGAAGAGTATGGCAGAAAAAATGCATAAAGGAACATGAGAGGAGGGATTCAATGTCATCTGCCCATAGTACAGCTGCACAGAGGGTTTTGCAATGATTCATTCATAAGTACAATGTTCCACAGGGTTCCAGCATGCATTGGTGAAATAGATAAATGTGTCAGGGCAATGTTTTGCTTGTCCTGTTATTCAGCTTAAAGAGTGTTTGGAGAATTCTAGTGATGGCTACAGAAAGATGGCTCTGAGAGATGTACTTACTGTACACTGCAGAGGATGCTTGCTGAGATTGTAAGTGATTTCCATCAGGTGGACAAGTTTTACTCCCTAAAACCTAGTTTAACTTGGAGCTGGAATTATCCTTGCATACCTTTGGCCTCATTGTGGGTTTTGAATATGTCTGCTCATTCTCTCTGATATCTGCCCGGTCATCCCTCTATCTTCATGCATCCACACACTCCCCTCCAACTTCTACAAACTTTCTATAATGGAGTTGGTGGCCCAAGTCTATAAGCCACATGCATTTGGAAGTATAAATAGATATTGATAGCTCTTCCTGTTTGTTTACATGGGACCCTACCTACCACCTGTATCAGACCTTCAGCTTTCTGGTTTGACCATGTGATAGGGCAATGTTGTTTATAGGTCACCTCAAGCTTCAAGGTTGTTATCGGAATCAGGATAGAAGAGCATAGTGCAGTGAAGGTTATGACCTTGTAAGAACACCACTATTTAGAACACCTGTATTAATATGAAGCAAGTGTTCAAATGCAGTTCATTACTAAAAGCTTCCCAAATAATTTTAGCAGAACCCCGAGTCCTGACTATTTCTCTAAGTGCAATTCTCTTGTATGTTTTAATAGATGTCAGGTTACAGTTTGCACTCATGAAAATAACAAGCATGTTCATTATGTAAACAGCATTTTGTGAAAATCCAATTCTTTTGTGTAGTTAATCCCATCTAAGCTCTATGGGAATTACAGCCCCAGGAGCTACTTGCTGCAGACATGTACAAGGATAATCACACTACCAGACTGAAGCAGTCAAGGAACAGAATTTTAGCAGCAGCACTCTGGCTGTTAGCAGCAAGGTCGGTGAAAGCTGTATATTGAATCTAAATTGCCAAGGATAATGAGGTACATATCCAGGAAATAGTAACATGTCCCAGAGGAAACAAATGACAGGCTTCCCCCAATACCAATAATTGTTAAAGACATTGATTGGGGCAACACAATGACTCAGCTACCAAGCTGTTGTTTTGCAGCCTCAGGGGCTCAGGTTCCATCCTACCTGTGTGGAGTTCCCACATTTTCCCTGTGACTGCATGGGTTTTCTCCAAGTCTCCTGGTCTCCTCACATATCAGGAAGATGACCACTCTAAACTACTGCATTTTTGTTTTCATTCAGAGATACAGCATGGGAACAGCCCTCACAGCCTGGCGAGCCCGTACTGCTCAATTACACCCATGTGACCAATTACCTCACTAATCCGTCCGCCTTTGGAGTGTGGAAGGAAACCAGAGCGTCGGGAGAAAAATCACAAGCTCACGAGTACTAATTCCTGACAGACAATGATGGGATTGTGATATAAGTGTGAGCTGATGTGGGAATAGGTTACAGAGAAACGGAGAATGGGAACTGATATAGACTCACTGAGCTGAATGGGCTCCAATGTCATAAGATAATATGGAATATATTAAAGATGTATTTATTCATGCATAATTGTATTGTAAGTGTATACTGGAACATGCTCCTCCAAAAAAAAGATCAGGCTTACGTTCCAGTGTGGAAGAAAATAATTAGACAGAGACATAAACCACAGTTCCTGGTGATGGGAGTAACAGCAGGAAACACAATGTCATTATCATAAAGGAAAATGTCATGGTGCTATATAAAAGCATCATACTTGTAGTACCAATGACTCAAACTTCTTTTTTGGCTCCCTCACAGACTCCTTTGTACCTTCTCAATGATTGCAATAAGAGCATCTAGCTGCAACTACTAACACTCTGCATTAAGTAGCTGGAGCTGGAATTGGAGGAACTTTGGATCATTCAGGAGGCTGAGAGGGTGATAGATCAGGACATACAGAGAGGTAGTTACAACCAAGGTGCAGGACACAGGAGACTGGGTGATGACAGGAAAGGGAAAGGGGTTAAGCAGCCGGTGCTGGTGCAGCTGATTTGGATCAGCTAGAAAAATGGCCTGGAAAATGGCACATGGAATTTATGCAGACAAGTGCGAGGATGCTCTTCGGTAGGACCAACCGGTGTCGGTCTTACACAGTGAGTGGATAGGGCACTGAGGAGTGTGGCAGAACAAATGGATCTGGGAATACGGGTCCATAATACATTGAGTGTGGTGGCACAGGTTGATAGGGTCATAAAGAAAGCCTTTGATACATTGGCCTTCATAAATCAAAGCTTTGAGTACAGGAAATGGATGTTATGTTGAAGTTGCATAAGACATCGGGGAGGCCTTATTTTGATTATTGTGTTCAGTTTTAGTTGTCTACCTACAGCAAAGATGTAAATAAGGTTGAAAGAGTACAGAGAACATTTACAAGGATGTTGCTGGGATTGGAGAACCTGATATATAAGGAAAGATTGAATAGGTTAGGACATTCTTCCCTGCAATACTAAAGATTGAGGGGACATTTGACAGAGATATACAAAATTATGAGGGGTATAGATAGAGTAAATGAAAAAAGGGACTTTCCACTGAGGTTGGGTGGGACTACAACTAGAGGAATGGGTTAAGGCTGAAAGGTGAAGAGTTTAAGATGAAACCTATTCACTCAGAGGGTCATAAGAGTGTGGAATGAGCTGCCAGCGCAAGTGGTGCATGAAAGCTTGATTTCAATGTTTAAGCGAAGTTTGGATAGGTACATAGATGGTAGCAATATTGAAGTCTATGGTCTGGATGTAGGTCAATACAAGTAGGCAGTTTAATTGGTTCAGCATGGCCAAAGGGCCTGTTTCTGTGCTGTATTTTTCTATGCCTTCATGACTCTATTGTCCTAACTGGCATTTGTCTCCTGACTTTCCACTGTTCCCCTCCCAATTGCCTACCCATCTCCCTGTTTCTCACTCCTGATTACCTTCCCTAGCTGGTTCAAGTTTTCCCTTAAGAAGCTGGAGAGCTGCCATGACACATTCAATTGACTTATGGACTCACCTGAGTTGGGCCTCCAGACCTTGTTTACTGTACTTGCTTATTTCAGGTCCTAATAGCAGCAGGGGAAAAAAAAAACTTTTTTTAATGATCATGGTTTCCTGCGTTGTGGTTTTCTTCACCCAGACTGCAGATATTAAATAAAACTCGCTCTATGAATTATTTTCATGACTCATAACAGATTTGCACAACAGCCAACAGTGTACAAGATCAGACTGTAGGATTTAGTGAATAAAACATATGACAGTTACTTTATGTGCTTCACAAAAGCTGCAACCGTTTACTTCCATTACGAACAAAACCAAAGCAAAATTGCCTTACATTGATGGTATTACATTAGACACCATCTCAATGACAGTGTTTATGAATTATCTAGAACACTTCCTATCATGAACAATATGTGTTGTTTGTTAGCCATGATATTATCCGACACAACCCCAACCGCAACTCCCCCCCCCCCTCACCCGAATTCACCAAAACCAGTATTGTGTGTCTGTCTGCTGTTCATAGAAGCCACCTGGCTCGGGTCCTGTGTGCCTTGGTTGGAATAACAGCAGGTGCCTCTGGTTCACTCAGGGGTGTGCTGACATGCACATGGCCATGGTGTGATGCAGGGAATATGGTAGTGGAACCAATCGGGTCTTGGTGGACTGGCTTAAGGCAATCTATAGAAATACATTCAGGTTTAAGCTTCGACAATAAAAGTCTTTTCGCCCCATTCCAAAGGGGCTTAAGGGGGTTTTGATGTGCATCCTGCTGGACAAAAATGAACAAGGTAGAACATTGGTCAATTGGAACCTAAGAGTGCTGTACATCATGATGGGAGGCAGGAAATGGTGTAAAAGAATTGAGTTTACTGAAGAGGATGGAATGCTGCTGAGATACTGACCAGGACACCTGGCACCCATGGTGGCTGACTGTACAGCAGTAAGCTGAGGAGGAACGCAGGTCCTCTTTTGGAGCTGTTCTGAGCTCCAGCCAGGCCCACAAGGGATGGTCATGGCAGGACTTGTTTGTCAGGGAGAACCGCATGAAAAACCTGCCTCAGACATCTGCCCCTATACCTTCCTCCCAAAGCTTTAAAGTTATGCTCCTCCTATTAGTCATTTCTGACCTTTGAAAAAGTCTCTGGCTGTTCAGTTGATCTACAGTGCACCACATCCATTGCTCTGCTTTTGTCACTTCCATTGAATTCAGTTATGTTCATGAGGCATGACCTGTCCTGCAAAAAGCCATGTTGACTGTCCCTAATCAGACTATGCTTTTCCAAATGCTTGTAAATCCTAACTCTAACATCCACTCCAAAATGATGAAAATATCATGGAAGGACAGAGTAACAAATGAGGAAGTGTTGTAAAAAGCTGGAATAAGAAGACAGCTGATGATATCAATCATGAAGCTCGAACATCTTGCAGTGATGGGAAAAATTAATGGAAGAAAAAGTCATGGTCAACAGCGCTTAACGCTCATGAGTTACATCAAGGGATGGACTGGCAAAAGTTTTGAACAGCTTATTAAAATTTAACAGATTAAAGACAGATGGAAGAACATGATTGCTCATGTCAAATGGCATGGCACATAATGATGATAGTGAGTATTCATAATATTTTCCTTTATATACTTCTGGATATCATGCTGTTCAGAAATATTGAGGAAGCTTGAGAGCTTTCCAGTTAGTGGTGAGGTGATTCCAGACCATTATATTCCATAGCAACCCTCATAAGGTAGCATAATCATCATACCAGGAGCAGAGGCATGGGGAATCAAGCAGTATAGATGTCTGAAGATTGTTGATATTTGGTTGTTCATACTTCACTGTTTATGTGTTACAGATGAGTTACAGAACGTAACATGAAATTTCCGAACCTCCAGCTGATCACAGAGCTTTACAAATATATCTGCTTTCCTGGGTTACCACATGGGTTACTTCAGCAATGTTTTTTTTTTAGAATAAAGCTGGGGAATATTGCAGGCCCTAAATTACTAAGAGTAACCACCATGCAAGTTCCACTGGTAAATGTAATGTGTATCCAACCTGTTCACTTATAATGTTCAAGATATTTTGTAGTCTGATAGCTCAAGTTACTTTAGCTGAATTTTATTCCTATAATCTCTAAATGAAAATCAGATTGTACTACAGTAACTGAAGTCATCAAACACATCCACCTCACCCTCCTGTCCCCAGTTCATAGTCTTTCAGGCTTTCAAGGAAGGCAGACATTGTTTGGGTTTGCTTATAGATCTTTCTTGCAGGTTGAGTAGATAGCACTTTGTTTTAATGAATATTGCCTGTGTTGCTTTGCACTGAGGGGTCTTAGATACGCACCCTTATAAAATGCTTCAAACCCAAACTAAATAAGTACTCCTGTCTATAATATTATGAATGTTCTTCAGAGCAATATTTCTGAGTGGGATATGTCAGTATTTCATAAATTATTTCTATAATTGAAGCAGGTTAGCTCCATTGGCCTTCCTTCATTCAAGTCTGAGTTCAGGCCACCCAATCCTTCTTTCAAAAAAGAACCTCATAACCAGTCAATAAAATTAACTGTCCAATCAGTCTGAAAGATATAAAAAAAAGACTTCCTTGAAATTGTTCATGTAATGGTGCAATATGATTCTCAAGGCACCCTGAAGGAATACTGTCATAACTCACTAAGGTATGTTATTTTTTCTTTTGGTCATGGCCTACAATGATATATTAAGTGCTAACCCCTGTACAATATGACCATTTAATATATCCTGAGTGTGAGGAAAACAGTGAAGACTATTCTCACAATATATAATTTGTGGTTTTACAAGTATAATTTATAAAATCCAAGAACAGAAACATACAGGACTAGTAGATTACATTATTCATGCTTATTAATATGTAGAGGTACTTCCAGAAGGTTTCAGATAATGAGCTTGCAAGAGCTGAATACAGCTGGTGATTCTGATGAAATGCTTAACATTGAACTATTTTGTTAATTAAGTTACTAGAATCAGTGATATTACTTAACTATTTTCTACATGATCACATCATTGCTTTGTGCATATTGGCGTATCTGTTCAAATATAAGCGTCACTTTTCAGAGTCTAATTTCACAATTTTGGAATAGTTTGAGTGTGCATCTGCCCAGCATCAAATGAAATGAAATGATAACTCATTCCTTGAATGTTACTTCCTAAAATCAGTACTTATTGTATGGGGCTACAGTAATGGTACTGTTTGACACTTATCATGGAATTTTACTATATTGCATTTTTCCTGAAAGGATGAAAGTTTCTCTGAAAGGGCAGTTCTAAGATGAATTCAGAATTTGGCTGACATGTGAACAACTGCCCCATCCAATTGTGACTGCAAAGAAGACATTCACCAAAGTTTGCAAGCTACTGATGTTGGTGGGTCATTTCTTGAATTCTGAAGTGCAGTGCTGAACAAAAAATGTTAAAAGTGGTATGTCTCAGCAGAGCCAGTCTCCATGCATCCCGGAGCAAAGTGTTTGAGGGTAAGGATGACTATACTTCGACAGTAATGCAGGGATTTTTGTTTCTTCACTTCCTGGGATTTGATAGGTACTGTTGAAAATACTGAGGCCTCATGCTAGATACAGTACAATGAGAAAATGGAATTCTTCAGAATTCTTAAATTTTAATGATTCATTCTCACATCTGAATATTACAGATGCCAATTTTTGGCCGGAAGAATATCAACAAAACCCTCTTAGTCCTTTTAATCAAGACTACAAGTAATTCAAAGCGAGCAATCAAAGTCATAAATCTGCCAATCATTTTAAAACTACATTACAGACTGGCCATGTTTGAGGTCCTATAATTAACATCAGTGTTGTTTTACTGAGAGAATGTAAGGTTCATGATAAAATTGAATAATGGCACAATAACTTACAATTCTAGGCAATCAGAATTCACAGCTTGAACTGCAAGAACAGCATAAAACAAGCCATAGATTCAACACTTGAAGCTCTGATAGATGGAATTAGATTGATGAGAGGAGGGAAATGTAACTTTAGACCTAATGCCACAGAAGCTGTGAATTACACTGCCCTCAACAACCTTATCTGTCTTAGAGCTGATTTGATCCATTGCATGCTTCAGCATATTTCTTCATCATGAGGTTCAATTGGTGGAGATAGAAATATTAGAATATTTGAAAATAGGGAAAAGAGAAGACCACTAGGTCCCTCAGACATTCATTTTTACAGTCATAAAGTCATAGAAAGGTAAAGCAGAGGAACAGGCCCTTCAGCCCATCTAGTCCATCCAGAAACCATTTAAACTGCCTACTCCCTTCAACCTGCACCGGGACCATAGCCCTCCATACCCCTATCCAAACTTTACTTAAATGTTGAAATCGAGCTCGCAAGCAACACTTGTGCTGGCAACTTGTTTCATACTCTCACAACCCTCTGAGTGAAGAAGATTCCCCTCATATTCCCATAAACTTTTCATCTTTCACTCTTAACCCATGACCTTTGTTTGTAGTCCCACCCAAACTCCATGGAAAAAGCCTGTTTGCATTTACCCTGTCTATACCACCTCATAATTTTGTATACCACTGTCAAATCTCCTCTCAATCTTCTACATAAAGTCTTAACCTGTTTAACCTTTGCTTATAACTCAGGTCCTCTAGACCCAGCAATATCCCTGTAAATTTTCTCTGTACTCTTTCAACGTTACTTCCATCTTTCCTGTAGGTAGGTGACCAAAACTGTGCACAGTACTCCGAATTAGATCTCTCCAGCATCATATGCAACTTCAACATAACATCCCCCCTTCTGTACTCTGTTCTTGTATTCATTTCCTTTCTGCGTGTTGCTCTCAAGGCCAGTATTTATTTTCCATCCACATCTGCTTTTCAAAGGTGATAGCAGCCTCCTAGTGAGCCCTTCTTGAATATAGTTGGGGAGTTCCAAATTTTAGACACAGTGACAATGAAGGAACAACAATATTTCCAAGTAGGCATGGTGTATAATTTAGAGGGGATTCTGCAGCAAGCCATGTTCCACGTGTTTGAAGACCTCTGCCTTCTTTATACTTTGGCAAGTGTTTGTAATGCAGCCTTGGCAAGTAACATCAATACATTTTATAGATGGCACACCCTGCCATCAGTAGCAACATTATATTCCATACAATAATACATTGTGTCTGAGTTTTGACTTAATTCCATCCCAGATTTAGCCAGCTGACGAAAATGTTCTAGTTTGAAATCTCTCTAATGTGCAGTATGTTTCTGAGCCTTTCAAAAGTTATTAAATAGATAAGATAAATGCATTTTGTTAAATTATTGAAACATTTGAAAAGTAACTCAAAATATTTAGAACATTAAGATCAATACAATTAATAAAATAATGTAAGTTATAGGAAACATATCTTTCTCCCTCCTTACAGTTCCTATGAATTGAAATGAAATGAAACTTCATTCTGGCAAAAGGTACATTCTTAGGCAGAACGTTAACATTTAGCTAGTGTAATTCAAGTGGAATCCAGGAGAGTGAATCTCCAGAAAAAAATTAACTCAATGAACATGCATCAGTACGTTCAAAACTTACATGGGTCTTGAACTTATGACAGGTGGAACTGCTGGTATCTTAAATAAAAGTATAAGCCACATATTGCTTTTCTTGTCATTGATTTCCTTTGTCTAACCATCATACATTCTACACTGTGGTTCCAGCTCTAAAATTTCCTCAATGCAACTATTTCAAATTTAGAGTTTGTATGCCTTATTAACCACATTCTCAACCCAAACTAATTTTCATTACCTGTGAAAAAAAGGATGGGACAATGGGAAAAATTGAAGGTTGAGGAAACTGGGTGAACCTCAATGAAATGGTTGGCTTCATTCAATATTAAAAAAAGCATACTTCTCTCTAAAAGATTGAAGGGCAAAGGGACTGAGGAAAGAGTGCACAGGTTATGAAAATTAGGCTTGGTTGAGAATGTAATTAAAAAGGCATACACAAATCTAGGCTTTATCAGTACAGGCTTATCATTTACAGACTGGGAAATCATGCTGAATCTCACCTGGGATAACTTGTTCACATTTGATCTCCATATAATCGGAACAATGTAAGTGTATTAGTGACGGTCCAGAAAAGATGTATGATTAGAATCAAGTTCAGGTTTAGTATCATTGACATACCTGTGTGTTGTGAAATATGTTGTCTTGTGGCAGCAGTTCATTGCAATACATAATAAAAACTATAAATTACTATCAATAAGATATATAAACAAATTAAATAACAAATTAAAGAAAAGCAGGAAAAGAAAAATAAATTAGTGAGCAAGTAAACATGGATTGACTGTCCATTTAGAAATTTGATGATGGAAGGGAAGAAGCTTTTCCTAAAACATTGATTGCATGTCTTCAGGCTCCTGTACCTCTTCCTTGATGGTAGCAATGGGAAGAGGGCATGTTCTGAGTGATGGAGGTCCTTAATAATGGATGCCATCATTTTGCGACATTGCCTTTTAAAGATATTCTCAATGGTGGGGAGGCTAGTGCCCATGATATGTTGGCAGAGTTTGCAATTTTCTTCACTTTTTCTGATCCTGTGCAGTGGCCCACCATACCAGATGGTGATGCAATGAATAAGAATACTCTCCATGCTACTCTGTAGAAATGGCTTCTGAGGTGAGGGATGACAGTTACCTGGATAGATTAGAGAGTGCACATCAGATTTCTTCACAGAAGGAAGAGGGATGATTTGATAGTACATCAAGTAATGAGAATAGAGTGGATAATAGGAGACTTCTCATTTTGCTGGAGGAGCCAAAGGCAAAGGGTCATGGGCATAAAGTTAAAGAGAATAACAACTGGCATGAGAAACAGCCTTTTTAAATTAAAGCTGAGCATGCCTGGAATCCGGAATGCCTTGTTGCAGATGTGATGGAGACAGTTACTGCTCTGACCTTCAAGAGTTAATTGGACAAATAGATGCTGAAGAAAAATCTACAAGTGTATGAACTTGTGAGCTGCTCTGACAGGAAATAGTCATGGACCCAACAGGGCAAATTGACTCCTCTCCTGTAACCTTGTTCATCTGGAATCCATGATTCTGTTCTAAGCAATTCATTGTTAAAAATCACCTACCTACAGTATGTCAACAGGAGCATTAATCTATTATGGTATTAATCTCCTATTAGGGAATGGGACAGGGCAGATGACAGAAATTTAAGTAGAAGAACATTGTGCATCCAGTGATCAGAATGCCAGATATAACAGCTCTACTCTAGCAACTTATCTTTCAAGCTTATTACTGAAAAGCTGATTTGCACAACATTATTTCCCAAATACAGTTTCTACAGTTGTTGAGTTCACATATCAAGCTTTGAGTGACGGCTGTCTGTGTTTTAGCTTTAAGCAGTAGGAAAGCAGGAACAGAATTTAGAATGAAAATCAATTAAAATTAACGAGGGAGGTTGAATTCTTCACAGGCTCTTAGCATTATAGCTGTGTATCAATAAACTAATTTTCATGCTGGAGTTCTGAAGCCATCTGTTTCTCCTTGAAACCCTTTTCCAGATAGATGAAGAGATTAATGTGGAGCATTACAATCCGATTATAGTATTTGACTCTAAAACATGCATGTTTTTAGCCTTAGCCTGCAGCCAATCAGACCTTTATATCTGCTTTTACTGATTCCACAGACTCCAAATAAGTATTTTGAATGATATTAGGAAAATAATGGGGTTAGCAGGTAGAAGTCAAAATTCTTCAATACTTTAATATTAACTGAGAAGAGGGTAGTGATGTTTTCAAATATATTACTACCACAAAAGAAGAGCTGTTGGTGTTCTTTCGGTGGATAAACCCCTAGCGTCTGACCAAGTGTATCCTGGCATATCGTGAGAAGCTAGAGAAGAAATCTCCGAGGTCCTGGCTTTTTTGCATTTTTCTTAGTCACTGGTAAGGTGGCAAAAGACTAGGGGGCATCTAATATTGAGCTTTTAGTGTAAAAAGGCTGCAAGGACAAGCCCAGCATACTACAGGGTACAAAACAGATGTTTGGCATATAAGGTAATGATTTGAGTGAAAGTATAGGTAACTTGATTAATAAGTTTGTAGATGATTCCAAAATTGGTAGTGAAGAAAGTTGTCTGAGGTTACAACTGGATCTACAGTGAAAGTGGAAAAGCATTGGCAGATGGAATTTAACTCAGACAGGTGTGAAATGAGGTACTTTGGGATGTTGGAATTACATAATGGCACGACCTTGTGAGTTTGTAGAACAGAGAGATTAAGTGTGTGACTCAATCCTCATGGTTACATTGTCCAGCTACTGACATTGAAAGATAAAAGTGCATAAGGGCCAAAGAAATAGTAAGATAAAATCAACATATGACATGAAAACTTTGCTTCCAGTGCAGTATGTTTTGCTGATAAAGCCCATTGCTTTCATAATTCACTTCCACTTCATTTGCTGTAATTGGATTTTGTCACAAACTCATTTATCTAGAAGTAATATCTGCAATTTTCACACAGAGAAACACTCATACATCCCTAAGACAGAAAAAATAAACTCTCATAGAATTTGGTTTATACATCCACAACCACTTTATTAGATTGCTCTTGGCAGGGAGGTAGATGTTTCGTTCATGGGCCTGCTGCTGTACATAAGGCCCAAAGTTTCATGTGAAACTGAACAGGCTTAAGGAAGGGTCTTTCCTTCAAATAGAGCCTATTATATAAGGTTGGAGTCATGTCCATGTCAGTGTCTGTGAGCTCTAATGGGAGAGAGATCCAACATATACATGGGCCATTTGAGGATTTGGGCTTATCAATGGCAAAAGGCTGATGGTGTAGCGTAAGACTGCTAGATGGGCACAAAACTAAATCAGTGGTCAGGGAAGGATCGATTTGAGGAGGCATTTTTCCACCAAAGGGTGAATGAAATTGGGAACTCAGTGCCTGAGAGGATGTAGAGGCAAGTAGTCTCATAATATTTGGAACAGCCTGGCACTAAATACAGATATGGATAGGCAGAGCATAGTTGGAGTTTGAAGAAGAAAGGGATGGTGGAGGAAGAGTGATGATTTGCAAGGCCAGGGGGAATACTGTGAAGGTATTGGGTTTCTGACAGCAAACCCATAAACTATAACAAAGACTTTTAGCCCTATCCATTGTAAATAGCCATGAGTATTTTCACTAAATGAAGATTATATTGTAACTACCCAGTTTTCAAAGACTAGTTCACTTCCCAGTTTATTCCCCATGCCTAGATTAGGTCTTAATGGTCATTATTTGAGTGCTGGGTATCCTCTCCCTAAAAGTCGTTTAAAATACACTTAATTTATTTTCAGCAATACACATTTAAATCCAAATATTATCGACCCACACTAAAACTCACAAGGGATTTCCATCTTAAAGATTTCCAAATCACAAACTGTTTCTAAAACACAACCTATTTCTAAAGCACAAAGCCTAAACCATTTCTCAGTCACAAAACATTTCTAAAATAAAAGGGATTTTTAAAACACACAAGGCATATCACACAAAGCACAAACACAGGTATAATTCCTATAAGCCAAAAAGGCATACCAATAAGTTACAGATGGATGAATCATCCATCGCAGAAACCAAAACTGGAGGAATGGATTCTTCTTGATTCCCTGTTTCTTTCACCTTTCTTGATGTATTTTACTCCACTCCTAATAAGCCTGAACTGTTCTCTAAATTTATACCCTGTTATCTCCCACTTGGATTACTTCACATGCAGCTGATATTTCCTCAGATATTTTTTTAACACAAATGGTCTAAAATCATCTTTTGGAGACATATAGACCTTAGCTAGTGACTATTAATGCTGCATAGCTAACCACTATTGCCATAAACACATCAGTTACTAATATGCTAAATGATATTAGTTACCTATTCTGCAAGCTTCCTTGAGCTAAGCAACTTAAGTGTCAGCCTGTCTGTTTGATAAAACAGACAGGATTGAACAATCCATTGTCTTATGCTACATCTCCAGCAGTAATAAAGCAGGTGCAGTGGATTTCCACAGACAGTGTCTTCTTTATAAACAGAGCTATTTTCAAAGCTGTTCTATAGAGAATGTTTTTTCTAACCTAAAGCTGATTACTGCTTTCCATTTACACTTTAAGAATTGAAGACTGACTTCCTTTTATGACCAGAAACAAAACAACTGTTAGTTCAAAGTTTACTTACGTCTGTTTTTGATCATACAAGTGGAAGATGCTTGTGTTTAGAAAGCAAGATTAGCAGAGACAAGGAATATCTATCACCACACAGACTGTTTTTACCCGGTAAAGAAAAGATTTAAAAGAGATTAAATGGTATCTGGGGAGAATGGAAAATATCTTCAAAAATATCGTCTAAAATAGGAGCCAGGAAGGGAAGTGAGTATCCAGTGTGAATTGGAGTGAAGACACAGGAGGCATGTCTCACAACTAAGATGATCTTGGAGAGCTCCTGCATCTGGGTCAATAAATAAGAACCGAAGCAGTGAATTTGGCAACATTTAGGAACATATTTCACACTAATTGTTGTAAAGAAAGACTGCCTGGTTGAGCCAACCTGCTACTTGCTGTAATTTCTGAGTGATTCATCACCTCCAAGACCTTCAACAACAAAACTGGCACAGCTCTAGGGGATGCCAGCTGTCCTCAATAGCAGCTGACACTAGATAACATGGTTCTTGCCACTTGCAGTTTTCCAAGTGTCATGAAACAAGCACTGGGAATATTTAAACAAGTAATTCTAACGTTATCAGGCAAGGTCAAGGCTGTAGGTTCCAAAATGCTTGAGGCACTAAGGTGTCAGAATTACTCAGTTTGCTCTTCATTTACATATCAAAGTTCAGGTGCCAGTAAAAGTTTATTGTAAGGATTGAAATTTATAGATAATACATAAGGATGATAAAATAATCTGCATTTACCAGGAGATTACATTTTCTGATTTAAACTGTCAATCAAAGTTCCCTGTATTAAAAAAGAGGACACTCCCACAAGCTAAAACAATTATTAAATGCCAATATGGGAACACATATCCCATTTTCATACTTCTTCAGTTTATCTTAAGGTTTTTATGTTACTTAGGATGAAAGAAATCATAACTCCTTCAGTGGACTGACAATTCTACAATTCCGGATTCTACAGGAAAATACACCTTTTCATACTTGTCACCCCATTGTGATGCTTCCATTTTGCACACTGGCCAGCTTATTATTAGAGCTGACATTTACTGTCACATGTAGGTCATTGGGTCATATACTCAGCAGGGAAATATTTTACTTCTAGTGATATAACTTCTCTTAACGCTACAGAGGACCTAGAACGGAATAGTGATGCTAATTTTCTTCTTGTTAATTTCATTTGCAATATTTATCTTCATATTGTTGGATCTCCATTAATAAATCATTCAGGTGTTTTGGTATCACAACATTGTAGATATAGAACTAAACCTGTAATACAGAGTCACTAATTTCATTCAAATGATAACAAATTGTGAAATCAAATGATAAATCAGGTAATTTGAAAATGAGATATGTTGTTTAGTTAAAGCCGATCTGAATCTTTATCTCCTTAAGAAAGCAAGCCAAATTTCGTCTTCTAATATAGTTCAAAAGTGACTCCAATTTAATATTCCCTTCGCACATTTTGAAATTGAAAGAAAAGCAAAATATAGGAAAATACAGCAGAATTGTCAATATTCAGGATCTGAGGTCATGGAAAATGTTTATGCATTCTTTCTCTTTACTCGATGTGTATGTCTATATTGGTGTCAAATAATGTAAACAATAAGGAGAATTGAGGCTGCAAAATTTTGATGACAACAATTTCCAAAAATAAATAAGGTTAAAGACAATGATATCATTCATGATAAAGACTGCAAAGCAAGGCATATGAGCTTCCTAACATCCATCTTGGGCAGCTCTTTTACTGCATGGAAAAGGTTCAAAACACAAGAACAAATTTGGGAGTTATCAACCATCCCTTAATGGCATGAGTAGATATCACAAGCTGCTGCATTATTTGCTAGAAAAAAAGCTGTTTAGGATTGCGATAGTCATTCAGAAGTATAAGGATGGCTGCTGCATGACATGAAATGATCACAGCAACGCTTTTGGAGATCTGCCGAGATGAGGGTAAAGCATAATCCTGAGGCAATGTTGGGAACATTTACTTTACAAGTGGGTATGCTACCATATAATGTTTGCTTAATGAATTAAGGAAAATTATACTTTCTGAAGGTGAAACATCACATTTAATTTATTATATTCAGTGGTCCAACGATAGAGTTAAAAATGGCTTAATAGCTTTTGTTTAATCATTTGTTTTATGCTTAACCTGTCTTCAACAGAGCTATCACTATGGTAAGAAATTATTTAACATTAAAATGTTACACTTGTGAAAAAAGGCAATGATCTCCGCTCACATCAACATTCATGCCTTTATTCAATTGTTAAAAACAACTTTTGCTTTATAGTTTATACTCAACTCATTTTCCTTGTACTGCCTCAGAATACTGATGTGGTAAAATAATTTGTATGGACAGCATGCAAAACGAAGCTTCTCATTGTACCTCGACACGAGGCAATAATAAACCAATTACCATTTGTACCAACAATGGTTTTGTTGCTTCTGCTTAGCCCAAGTGATAGCAACTTTCAGAAATTCCCAAGAAATACATAGACACTACATTGCAAAATTTGTATTTCATTTTTCTAACTTGTTCTGGTGAATTTTTATAGCTTTTCATCACCATGTTGTTTTTGTGTTCCATTCCCTCAGATTTTCCTGTCCATTTGGTGTATGAATTGAGCATTTTAATAGATTCAGAATTGAGAACCTTTTAATAAAGCTTTGCGTCTAAGTTAGTAGCAAATACTTGCGGATATATGAAGATTATATAAGCAACGGCATTGCAAAATATTGAAAAGTGTAAAGGATTGCCTTTATTTTTATATACTGAAACAGCAGCTGCCAGACTGAGCTTGTCAAGTCTTTCTTGAAACCACATCAAAGCATTTTGTGGCAAAATGTGTCACTAGCAAAGTTCATCCAAAAGTCAAATGTTAATTGTCTAATGTGTTGGAAAATTTCCTCACCACTGCACAAGATAGCTAAATGTTCAAATCTCATGAATAATTAAAGATGGTGATCTTTATTGGATTTGACTGTGATACTTTTGTGTGGTATGACTGCTTGCCTAGTTAAGAAAATCAGTTAAGGGATCTCTAGTTTTCAACTAACTACAGTATTAGTCATTGCCAGATTAAAAAAATATATCATTTGATTGCCTTCATTTAAGATCACATCAAAATTTTACTGACAACAGATACTATACATAAAAACGAGAAATAGAGTCAGATGTCCTATGGCACATCCAACGTTATTCAATGATCTTCTGACTCAACTCCTCTTTTCTGCATGATCCCAAAGCCTTTGTCCATTAAGATGTCTGTAGCTCTCCAAAGGGAACTGACTAAGCCTCCATGGTTCTCTCGGTTATTCTGAGATAGCCAATCATTTTTCTTAAAAATCTATCCTTTCTGGTAAACATTCCAGCTAGAGGATTCTGATTCTGATTCTAATACTGAGATAATTTCTCAATGTCTGTCCTGTCAATCCATCTTGAATTCTTGTTGTTTCCTCTTCTCTAGTGGACATTGCCCCATACCATACCTGGCCAGCACAGTAGTGGAGTGTTTGATGTAACTATTACAGCACCTGTGACCCAGGTTCATGCCATCAGGTTGGAGACTACCCAAATGGAATATACGGTGTTGTCCCTCCAACCTGAGTGTGACCTCATTATGACAGTGGAGGAGGCCATAGATAGACATATCGGATTGGGAAGTGGAATTACAATGGGTGGCCACTGGGAGAAACCACTCTTTCTGGTGGAATGAGTGTGAGTGTTCTGCAAAGTCGTCTCCCAATCTTCATCCGATCTGACCAATTTCCAGGAGACCCAATGTAGATTGGGAGACTACTTCGCCGAGCACCTGCGCTCCATCCGCCAATCACTGCTCCGGCCGTGGCCTCCTGTGTATCCGTGGGGCCCGGTGTGGATTGGGAAACCACTTCGCCGGGCACTTGCACTCCATCCACCAGGGTGGGTGGGTTCTCCCAGTGGCCGCCCATTGTGGTTCCACTTCCCATTCCCATTCCGATATGTCTGTTGACGGCCTCCTCCACTGTCGTGGTGAGGTCACACTTGGGATGAAGGAGCAGCACCTTGTGTTGCGTTTGGGTGGCCTCCAACCTGGTGACATGAGCATCTATCTCTGGAACGTCCGGAGGTGCCCCCTGCCTCCCCTCCTTTGTCATTCCCTGTTTCCTTTTCCCTCTCTCACCTTGTCTCCTTGCCTGCCTGTCACCTCTCACCTTTTCTTTCTTCCATAGCCTTCTGTCTCTTCACTAATTTACTTCCCAGCTCTTTACTTGAAATTTATGTCCCCTTTGGGTCTTGACTCTTGGCACTCATGGGAACTTGACTATTTCCCACATAAACCCTTACTGATCATGTTATACTTCTTATCATTAGATTCTGATATGGTTCCAGAGGACTAGAAAACTACAAATGTAACTCCACTCTTTGAGAAGAGAGGGAGGAAGAAGAAAGAAAATTATAGACCAGTTAGCCTGACCTCTGGTTGGGAAGATGTTGGAGTTGATTGTTAAGGATGTGGTTTCTGGGTATTTGGAGACCAATGACAAAATAGGTCAAAGTCAGCATGCTTTCCTTAAGGGACAACCTTGCCTGACAAATATGTTGTAATTCTTTGAAGAAATAACAAGCATAGGAGAATTGGTAAATATTCTCTACTTGAATTTTCAGAAATCCTTTAACAAGGTGCCACACATAAGGCTTCTAAACAAGTTGAGAGCATTGCGTATTACAGGAAAGATTATACTATGAATAGAGCATTGGCTGATTGGCAGGAGGCAAAGAGTGGGAATAAAGGGATCCTTTTCTGGTTTGCAGCCAGCGATTAGTTTCACAGGGGTTTGGTGTCCATGTTTATCGATGATATGAGGATAGGTAGGGGGACAGGTAGTGTTGAGGATGCACAGAGGCTGCAGGAGGACTTAAATTAAGTGGGCAAGTGGCAAAGAGTTGAGATTTGAAATATAGTGTCAGGCTGTGGAGGCCAATACATCGGCATATTTATTTGGTAGGGAAATTCTAGGCAGTCTCTAGAGTAGTTTACATGGTCGGCACAACATTGTGGGCTGAAGGGCCTGTAATGTGCTGTAGATTTCTACGTTCTTTGCAATTACCTGTACAACAACCTAGTTAAGATTTTTACTGCTATGCTGCAGGCATTTTGTTTTAGCAGTTCTGTAAGAACAATCTATTCTGCTTACGTGATGTTTGGGTTTGAGCTAATGATAAAGGGTTGTTATGTTCATGCTTAGGAATGTAATGACATTCAATCAGGATGGTGGAATCTTGAATGTTCTAGAGAGCACTGGGCAGAGATGATTTTGTGATGGACACTGGTGTGAGTCGAGGGCTGTTTGGAGAGAGCCGGGAGAAGACAGGAGGGAAGAAGGGTCTTATTCTGCATGGAGGTTGGTGACCAGTGGAGTGCCTCAGGGATCTTTTCTAGGACCCCTTCTGTTCGTGATTTTTATAAATGACCTGGATGAGGAAGTGGAGGGATGGGTTAGTAAATTTGCTGACAACACAAAGGTTGGAAGTGTTGTGGATAGTGTGGAGGGCTGTCAGAGGTTACAGCGGGATATTGATAGAATGCAAAACTGGGCTGAGAAGTGGCAGATGGAGTTCAACCCAGATAAGTGTGAAGTGGTTCCTTTCGGTAGGTCAAATATGATGGCAGAATGTAGTATTAATGGTAAGACTCTTGGCAGTGTGGAGGATCAGAACAAGTTTGGGGTCCAAGTCTATATGACACTCAAGGCTGCTGCACAGGTTGACTCTGTGGTTAAGAAGGCATACAGTGCATTGGCCTTCATCAACTGTGGGATTGAGTTCAAGAGCTGAGAGGTAATGTTACAACTATATAGGAACCTTGGCAGACCCCACTTGGAGTACTGTGCTCAGTTTTGCTCACCTCACTACAGGAAGGATGTGGAAACTATAGAAAGGGTGCAGAGGAGATTTACAAGGATGTCACCTGGATTGGTGAGCAAGCCTTATAAGAACAGGTTGAGTGAACTTGACCTTTTCTCCTTGGAGTGGCGGAGGATGAGAGGTGACCTGATAGAGGTGAATAAGATGATGAGAGGCATTGATCATGTGGAAAGTCAAAGGCTTTTCCCCAGGGCTGAAATGGCTAACATGAGAGGGCACAGTTTTAAGGTGCTTGGAAGCAGGTACAGAGGAGATATCAGGAGTAAGTTTTTTTACACAGAGAGTGGTGAGTGCGTGGAATGGTCTGCCGGCGACAGTGGTGGAGGCAGATATGACAGGGTCTTTTAAGAGATTCCTGGATAGATGCAAGGAGCTTAGGAAAATAGAGGGCTATGGGTAACCCTAGGTAATTTCTAAAGTAAGTCCATGTTCAGCACAGCATTGTGGACCGAAGGGCCTGTATTGTGCGATAGGTTTTCTATGTTTCACCATTGTCTGTAGGAAGTCTGTACATTCTCCCTGTAATTGTATAGGCTTTCTCCAGATGTTCTGGTTTCTCCTTGTTGAATACAGATTAAAAAATAATAGCAAAAATTTTATCTAATAGAATATCTAAATATCTACCAAAGTTAATACATATGGATCAAACAGGCTTTATTAAAAACAGACAAGCAACGAATAATATAACTCGGTTACTTAGCATAATTCATTTGGCACAAAAAAGAAAGGAAATGAGTGTGACAGTTGCCTTGGATGCAGAAAAAGCATTTGATAGGTTGGAATGGGATTTTTTATTTAAGGTATTGGAACAATATGAGTTAGGAAAATCTTTTTTAAAATGGATTAAAACCTTAAATATTAATCCTCAAGCTAAAGTAGTTACAAATGGTCAGATTTCAACACCATTCCGCTTAACAAGGTCAACTAGACAAGGTTGCCCATTATCACCAGCCCTATTTGTATTGGCGATAGAACCATTAGCTGAAATAATTAGAACAGATTCAGATATTATGGGTTTTAGAGTTAACCAAGAAGAATATAAGATTAATTTATTTGCTGATGATGTTCTGATTTATTTAACAAACCTATTGCAATCGCTGCAAAAACTATCTTTCAGATTGGAAGAATATGGAAAAATATCGGGGTATAAAGTAAACTGGGATAAAAGTGAAATTTTACCCCTTACCAAAGGAGATTATAGTCAATGTCAATTCGTAACTCAATTTCGATGGCCAATAAATGGGATAAAATATTTAGGTATAAGAGTCGATAATGATGTAAAGAATCTATATAAACAAAACTATTTGTCATTATTAAAAAAAATAAAAGAAGATCTTGATAAATGGATGATGTTACCAATAACATTAATAGGTAGAGTTAATGCTGTAAAAATGAATATATTTCCTAGATTGCAATATTTATTCAAAACTTTACCAATACAACTGCCGCAGAAATTTTTTCAAGAATTGAATACATATGTGAGGAAGTTTCTTTGGAAAGGAAAGATGTCAAGAATATCGTTGGAAAAATTGACATGTAAATTTGAATTAGGAGGGTTACAACTTCCAAATTTTAAGAATTATTATAAAGCAAATCAACTTAGATTTATTGCATCTTTTTTTGATGAAGAAAAACCGGCATAGATTAGAATAGAACTAGATAAGATAGGATAAAATATACCAGAAGATTTTATATATAAATGGGAATCCAAATGGATACGGGAAAAGAAAGAATCTCTTATATTAAGACATTTGATTGATTTATGGAATAAGGTAAATATGGACGATGAGATAAATCTTTATTAGCAAGAAGAACCTTAATTCAAAATAGGCTTATTCCTTTTACAATGGATAATAAACTTTTACATAACTGGTTTCAAAAGGGGATTAAATATATAGGTGACTGTTTTGAAGGAGGTATATTGATGTCGTTTGATCAATTAAAAAATAAATATAAAATATCAATTAACACCCTTTTCTGTTATTTTCAATTAAAGGCCTATTTACGAGATAAACTGGGTCAAACAATGTTAATGCCAAAATCTAATGAAATAGAAATATTAATTCAAAAAGGAAAAATTAAAAAATTTACATCTTGTATGTATAATTTGATTCAAAAACAGGCAATTAAATCAGGAATTCATAAATCAAGACAAAAATGGGAATCTGATTTGAATATTAAAATTGATGGAAAAAATTGGTCAAGATTATGTTTTGTGTTATGAAACCAGTAACTGGTTTCACTTACCAGCAAAGATAGATATGTCAGTTGAAGTCCAATGGTACTATTTTCAAAAGTTTTATTAATAAAGGGGCACAAAAATTAAGGTTAATACAAACATTCAGATAACATGCGTCAATACTCAATCTAAAACGCAGGTACATTAATAATCACTCAGAAATAAGCTCTTTCGTTGTCTAGGGTATAATACTGAGTCCAATTGGAAATATAAAGAGTCACTCTGAAGTCTGCAGGCTTTTCCCTTTTGGTTTCACGTGTTGGAGAGAGAGAGAGAGATTGTTAGGAAAAGAGAACACTTGCCGTTGTCTTTATGAATCAAATCCTCAGCCTCAGAGGATTTGGCTTCCCTGGTGTTAAATAAAAGCGGTTTTCCGTTGGTTCTAGCCACAAACTCCGCATTCGGAATTTAATGCACGTGGCTTCCTTCAAAATGGCTTCCCGTTCCCACGGGAAGCGGTATCGTGCTTCTCGGTGTCTCCTTGGTGCGTCTGAGGGTCGTCCTCTTTCAGACCCTTCTTTATACTGCCTCACGGGATCTCAGGTGTCAATCAGGTTGCAGGTGATGCAATCTCTCTCTCAACCAGCCCACTTTGCCCGAGGGCTTTACAATGTCCCTGCGAGTTGGCACGTCTGCAGTTCCCAGGTGTCTCCTGAGAACAATGCCACAGTCGCCAGCTTTTGTCCCAGTGGAATGCGGTATCCAGCACGTCGCTGTCTTTCCATTTCCTGTGTCCATTCGGCATGTCTCTCTCTCTCTCTTGCTCTCTCTCGGGTCATTGACCCCCCTTTCACTAGGGCTCTTGCAATTCTCACAAAGGAGGGGGCTGGTATCATAACACCTCCCCTCTTAAAGGTTTTTTACCAGCGGTTAAAAACACAGAGTGGTACAGAGTCTTACAGAAATTTTGAATCTAACACAATACAGAAGCTTTTCTTTTCACTACAGAGTAATACAGTTATACATTCAAGTCAGCATCTAAACAGTTAACAATTACAGTGTCCCTTTAGTTAATATCTTAACATTGCGTACCGTACTAAAGTCTTGTAACATCAGACTTCAATTCAATAACCACCTATTTATTGTTTTCAGCAACAAAACTGCGGAGGTGTGATCTTAGCTTAGGTGCATCTACAAAAGTTTATGCGAATACTAATCGTTTCGGTCGGTTTACTTCGCCGGCAGGTCTCCAAAGGTCTGTCTTTATTATTCACAGGCTTTGGCGCAACCCGTAAAACCTGCTTTGCTGTTTAAAAAAAATGGCATCCCCATTAACCGTCACCTCTTTTCTGGCGAGTCCCCCCGTTGGGACTTTGAGTAATTTGGCGTGGTGAACTCCCGCCCGCCTCGTTCATCGGGGCTATTTTTTTTTCAACACCATGCCCCAAACTGTCAAGACCCTTCAGGCTATTTGTTTTTAATTCCAACTCCTCTTTCAGGTAGCATTTCGAGTGCAACCTCTTCACACCCCACCCTGGCGTAACAATAGAGTGGGGGGCCCCGCTATTTCCCGACTCACTCTGTGAGCGATCTGCCAGGTTTAAAATTTCTTCCTTCGACTTGGGAACTACAGACTTTCCGTTTCCTTCAATAACAATCCTCATTCCCCCCTTAAATTCGGCATTAACCTTGGCCCCACTCTCGAATACAAACACCGTGGAACTCACACTTCCCACGGTTACCAAGGTTAACCCTTTTCCTACTGAACCAACCCTATCTGATCCACAAAGACGGCCGCCCCGTTCCCCTGAATCAAACACCTCAGACTTCCCCTGAGCTCTGTTACCAGGTTCAGCACCATGTGCGCCCCCATCTTGGACACACTCAAACGGGACATTGGCCTCTTCCAGGCTTTCAACACCCGTACCTTTTTCAAATTCTAACGTCCCCCGATCCTTCCAGTTACTCTCTAGGCAGCCCCCCATTGGGGAAGGCGCAACCCTGCGAGCTGAAACAACCTCCTCGGCCATTTCAGCTGACTTCTCCACAGCAAGGATACCCTTCCTCTCTAAGACTGCCCTCATTTCACTCTCGGGACCATCGAGAACACCTTTAGAACTCTGAACTTCTTCAAACAATTCTGCCAAACCAGACAGATTAACCATGTCCAACTCTGGACATTTTAACAACTTTATCCGTTTCTCAACTTTAGTTCCTACCTCTAGGACCTTTCTCTTCACTAAGGGCAGGGCTATTTCCTCTCCCTTACCCCCTTTTACTTTACTGCTTTCTGTTTTACCACCCTCGGAACCCTCATGGTACAGGGTCGGTAAAAACATCTTGGCCAGATTACTGCTGGCCCGATTTAAACTGCTCACTGCTTTTCTGGACAGGCTGCGTGTGACCGCGCATGCGCGATAGCTTTGGGACTCTAGGGGCGGGGCCACCGCACTCGCCAGTCTGCGGGTCGGCATCATAGCTGCCACCGTTTCAAAAAACAAGAAATAACTATCAACATCCGTCTCTTCGAACGGAGGTACTACTCTCAGCTCCCGACTAACATTAAACCGCTCTCTCCTTAGCTCCTCCCTCTCTCTTTCTCTCCCCGCTGCCGCTCTCTCGGCTGCTGCTAACTCTCTGATCCGAATTTCATGCTGTCTTTGCCTCTCAGCTTGATCCTGCTCGTTTTCCACCTCTAACCCCTTCGCCAAATTTAACAAGTCTGATTTGGTGCTCACCTCTAGCGCCGCCACAGTCGCGTTTTTCATAAATTCACACACGTCCATCTTTGCTGGTTTTTCTGTCTGGCTACCTGCGTACCAGATCCAAATTATTTTTTTTTGACTTACAATCCCGATTGACTGACCTCCCCCTTTTTGGTGTCAAATCCCGGACGAGCCCCCACTTGTTATGAAACCAGTAACTGGTTTCACTTACCAGCAAAGATAGATATGTCAGTTGAAGTCCAATGGTACTATTTTCAAAAGTTTTATTAATAAAGGGGCACAAAAATTAAGGTTAATACAAACATTCAGATAACATGCGTCAATACTCAATCTAAAACGCAGGTACATTAATAATCACTCAGAAATAAGCTCTTTCGTTGTCTAGGGTATAATACTGAGTCCAATTGGAAATATAAAGAGTCACTCTGAAGTCTGCAGGCTTTTCCCTTTTGGTTTCACGTGTTGGAGAGAGAGAGAGAGATTGTTAGGAAAAGAGAACACTTGCCGTTGTCTTTATGAATCAAATCCTCAGCCTCAGAGGATTTGGCTTCCCTGGTGTTAAATAAAAGCGGTTTTCCGTTGGTTCTAGCCACAAACTCCGCATTCGGAATTTAACGCACGTGGCTTCCTTCAAAATGGCTTCCCGTTCCCACGGGAAGCGGTATCGTGCTTCTCGGTGTCTCCTTGGTGCGTCTGAGGGTCGTCCTCTTTCAGACCCTTCTTTATACTGCCTCACGGGATCTCAGGTGTCAATCAGGTTGCAGGTGATGCAATCTCTCTCTCAACCAGCCCACTTTGCCCGAGGGCTTTACAATGTCCCTGCGAGTTGGCACGTCTGCAGTTCCCAGGTGTCTCCTGAGAACAATGCCACAGTCGCCAGCTTTTGTCCCAGTGGAATGCGGTATCCAGCACGTCGCTGTCTTTCCATTTCCTGTGTCCATTCGGCATGTCTCTCTCTCTCTCTTGCTCTCTCTCGGGTCATTGACCCCCCTTTCACTAGGGCTCTTGCAATTCTCACAAAGGAGGGGGCTGGTATCATAACATTTGATAGTATGATAAATACAATAAATCTCCGACTTAGATTAGTACAATATAATTTTTACATCAATTATATATTAACACCACAGAAAATAAATAGATTAAATTCAAATCTATCCGACCAATGTTTTCGATGTAATCAAGAAATTGGTACTTTTTTACATTCTACATGGTCTTGTTTTAAAATTCAACCATTTTGGATAAATTTAAGACTTTTATTGGAACAAATTACTGGAGTACAACTCCCTCATAGCCCAATATTATTTTTACTAGGTGACATTGAAGGGACAATACCGAAACTTAAATTGAATAAGTATCAGAAAATATTTATAAAAATTGCATTGGCAGTAGCCAAAAAAGTTATTGCAGTTACTTGGAAATCAGACTTACATTTAACTATGGATCATTGGAATAATGAAATATATGGCTGCATTCCACTTGAAAAAATTACTTATAATCTAAGAAATGAATATGATATATTTTTGAAAATTTGGCACCCATATCTACAAAAGATAGGATTAAATACACAGGTCCTTTGAAGATAAAATTACAAAGTAATGGGGAAAATAAAAATAAAAATAAAAAATATTTTGAACTCCATGGAGCATGTGGAGAACCTCCGATATTCAGGCAATCTTTCTTTCTTTCTTTCCTTTCTTTTTTTTTCTTTTTTTTAGATAGGGGTTAAGGGGGGGAGGGTTAAGGGGAGGGGGGAGGGTCAATATTAATTTTTTTTACTATTCTATATTCCATTCATTCTAGGTAATCCTCTTAAAAATGTAATAAATAAAAAAAAGTTCCGGTTTCTCCCACATTCTAAATGGTTAATTGGTCACATGGGTGTAATTTTGCGACATGGCCTTGTTGGGCATGTAGGACTTCTTACCATATTGTATTTTGAAATAAACAATTAAACAAACAAACAAACATATCTCACCCTGTTATCAAAGGACAGCCTCTCTTTAATGAAATCACATAGTGGATTTCTGCTATACTACCTCCATGTATGGTCTTAAGACCTTCATTCTTCTAACCCTCTTGGAATATTGACCTCCTTGCTGCACTTCATGTCAATATTTTACACTTCTTGTGCCTACATGTCATGGCCATTTGATTTTTATCACCAATTTCTGGCTTTCTATAGATCCTACTGAACCCACCCTTCCCACCAACACCAGACTTCTACATCATTTGCTGACATATTGCCATTCATTTAAACTATCCAATGTTGGCTCTTTGTTTCATCCTCGTTATTCATCTGCCTGCCCTGCTTCTAATCACCAACAAACTTGGATATATTTATGGTCTACTTATACAGTATCTAAATCACTGACTTGAGCTTGAACTTGCACTTGATTGAAAATCAATGTGACCCAATTACTAATCCTGGAGGCTCCAAAACCTTCATATTGCATTTCCTATTGATTATTTTCTTGATCCTTACAGCCAGAAAGACTACTTCAAATATATATGCTTTGAATTTCCATGAGGATTCTCCAGTCTCTGATTATCACCTCAACAGTGCACTGGTAGAACTCTTAGTTCTCTCTTTCAATATTTTTATTAATGTATACAAGAATATATAACAAATACAGAGTATATATATATATATATATATATATATAAAATTACTAACAGAATACAGACAATAGAAAAATTGAACTGTATAGGACTGAGTAACATATGTGAATATAGTACTCCGGTAATGATTACTAATACTGCAAATTTATAAAGAGTGTACATTAGGAATTTTATATATATATATATATATATATATATATAAAAAATCTAGCACCCTACCAAGAAAGCCAATGAGTAAGAACAAGGAAAAAAATACTTTTTTAAAAAAGTGTCGCTAAGTTGTTAACAAAGAATAACATAATTAATAACATTTCTGTAGGAAAAAAACCTCACAAGTTAGAGTAGTAGCTCATAAAAGGACCCCATGTCGTATAAAAGTATTGTACTGAATTAGAAATAGAACACCGAATCTTCGCCAAACTAAGATGAGTCATAATGTCTTCTAACCACTGCATATGAGTAGGAGAGACTGCTTCTTTCCATTGAAGCAAAATCCGTCTTCTCGCTGTAAGTGAGATAAAAGCTGGAACATGCAAGTCTGAGGGAGTTAAAGTTATATCTTGAGTTCCGAGAATACCAAAGAGGATTAGGTTCAAAGTTAGTGTTAAAAAGTTGAGAAAAAGTAGAAAATACCTCTTTCCAAAATTTTTCTAAACTGGGACATAACCAAAACATATGAATTAAGTAAGCATTGGCTGAATTACATTTGTCCAAGTTGGAGAAATATCAGAATAAAAACGGGATAATTTCTCTTTAGACAAATAGGCTCTATGTACCACTTTAAATTGTACCAAAGAATGGCGAGCGCAAAAAGATGACTTATTCACTAATTTCAAAATGGCATTCCAATCTTCATCAGAGATTTGCATATTCAGATCATGCTCCCAAACACCAATCTTCCATTTAAAATTATGACTAATCAGTTTACATATCTTGGAATAACTATTACTAAAAATTTTAAACACTTGTTTTTTTATAAATTTTTTAATTGAATTTTCGAATGTTTACAGAAGGAAAAAAAATTATCAACACTTAACCCCTCCCCTTAACCCCTCCCCCCTAATATATCCCTGTAGAAAGAGAAAAAAAGAGAAGAAAAAAGAAAGAAAGAAAGAATGCCTGGATATCAGAAGATCCCCACATGCTCCATGGAGTTCATAATAGCTTTAGTATATATATTTATTTCTTTCCCCAAATAACCAATAATTTTATTTTCGGAGCACCTATATATTTAATCCTATCTTTTGTAAATAAGGGCACCAAATTTTCAGAAATATTTCATATTTATCTCTTAAATTATAAGTAATTTTTTCAAGTGGAATGCAGCTGAAAATTTCATTCTTCCAAAGATCTATACTTAAGTATGAATCTGATTTCCAAGTAACTGCAATAGCCTTTTTGGCTACTGCCAATACAATTTTTATGAATTCTTTCTGATATTTATTCAGTTTGGATTTTGGTTTTATCCCTTCAATATCGCCTAGTAAAAATAATGTTGGATTATGTGGAAGTTGTATTCCAATAATTTGTTCCAATAAAACTCTTAAATTTGTCCAAAAAGGTTGAATTTTAAAACAAGACCAAGTAGAGTGTAAAAAAGTACCAATTTCTTGATTACATCAGAAACATTGATCAGATAAATTTGGGTTTAATTAATTTATTTTTTGTGGTGTAATATATAATTGATGTAAAAAATTATATTGCACTAATCTTAACTGGACATTTGTTGTATTTGTCATACTGTTAAGACATAGTCTTGACCAACTTGTTTCTTCAATTTTAATATTCTAATCAGTTTCCCATTTTTGTCTTGACTTATGTATTCCTTGTTTAATTGTCTGTTTTTGAATCAAACTATACATACAAGAAATATTTTTTTTAAATTTTCCTTTTTGAATTAAAGTTTCTATTTCATTAGGTTTTGGCAATAACATTGTTTGACCCAATTTATCTCTTAAATAAGCCCTTAATTGGAAATAACTAAAAGAGTGTTCTTTGATATTTTGTATTTATTCTTTAATTGATCAAATGACATTAATATACCTCCTTCAAAACAATCTCCTATATATCTAATCCCTTTTTGAAACCAATTGTATAAAAGTTGGTTATCCATTGTAAAAGGAATAAGTTTATTTTGAATTAAAGGTCTCTTTGCTAATAAAGATTTCTTTACCTCATCTTCAACATTTATCTTATCCCATAAATCAATCAAATGTTTTAATATAGGAGATTCTTTCTTTTCCCGTATTCATTTAGATTCCCACTTATATATAAAATCTTCTTTTAAAGCCAACATCATATAGACCTATTTCTTTTTGAATACCGACTATAAAATAATAGCAAAAATTTTATCTAATAGGTTATCTAAATACTTACCAATATTAAAACATATGGATCAAACAGGATTTATCAAAAATAGACAATCGGCAGATAATGTAACTCGGTTACTTAGCATAATTCATTTGGCACAAAAGAGGAAGGAAATGAGTGTGGCAGTTGCCTTGGATGCAGAAAAAGCATTTGATAGATTGGATTGGGATTTTTTATTTAAGGTATTGGAAAAATATGGATTAGGAGTATCTTTTATAAAATGGATTAAAACCTTAAATACTAATCCCAAAACTAAAGTAGTGACAAATGGTCAAATTTCAACATCATTTCAGTTAACAAGGTCAACTAGACAAGGTTGTCCATTGTCACCTGCTTTATTTGTGTTGGCGATAGAACCATTAGCTGAATTAATTAAAACGGACCCAGATATTATGGGTTTCAGAGTTAACCAGGAGGAATATAAGATTAATTTATTTGCTGACGATGTTTTGCTTTATTTAACAAACCCATTGTATTCACTGCGTAAATTATTTTCTAGTTTGGAAGAATATGGGAAAATATCAGGCTACAAAATAAATTGGGATAAAAGTGAAATTCTACCCCTTACTAAAGGAGATTATAGTCAATGTCGACTATTATACAATTTAGATGGCCGATAAATGGTATAAAATATTTAGGTATAAGAGTTGATAATGATATAAAGAATTTATATAAATTAAATTATTTACCATTATTGAAAAAAATTCAAGAAGATCTTGATAAATGCATTACATTACCAATAACATTAGTAGGCAGAGTAAATGCTGTAAAAATGAATATATTCCCTAGATTACAATATTTATTCCAAACACTACCAATACAATTACCACAGAAGTTTTTCAAGAGTTAAATAAATGTGTGAGGAAATTCCTTTGGAAAGGCAAGATGTCAAGAATATTGTTGGGAAAATTGACATGGAAATTTGACCTAGGAGGGTTACAACTTCCAAACTTTAAGAATTATTATAAAGCAAATCAACTTAGATTTATTGCATCTTTTTTTGATGAAGATAAACCAGCATGGATTAGAACAGATTTAGATAAAATAGGAGAAAATATACCAGAGAATTTTAAACATTTGTATAAAGCTAATTATATTCCACTACTGAGTTACCTTAAAAGGCTATTTACTAAATGGTCTCCTCTTTCCTTATCCTTTTTAGGCCGTATTAATTCTATTAAAATGAATGTGTTACCTAAATTCTTATATCTTTTCCAAGCATTGCCTATTTTTATTCCAAAGAGTTTTTTTCGACTCTTTGGACTCAATTCTCTCTCCTTACATATGGAATAATAAACAACCCCGGCTGAACAAAGTCTTTCTTCAAAGGAAAAATAAAGATGGTGGTCTAACTTTATTTAATTACTGGGCAACTAATATAAGGAATATCACATTCTGGTCATATTATATCAAGAGGGACAACTGTCCACCATGGACTTTACTAGAAGGTCAATCGGTTAAAAGTGCCTCAATTATTTCTCTTCTTGGATCTTCTCTTCCTTTACCCTTTGGTAAAATTACTGATAACCCAGTTCTTAAACATTGAGAATCTGGTTGCAATTTAGGAAGTTTTTTGGTTTGTCTCATTTTTCCCTTTCTAGTCCCATTCTTTGTAATTATTTTTTTCTACCCTCTACTACTGATAAAGTTTTTCTAGAATGGAATAGATTGGGTATTCAACAATTTTTGGATTTATTTGTTGATTGGAACTTAGCGTCATTTGATCAGTTGTCCATCAAATTTGGTTTACCCCAAACTCATTTTTATGGTTACCTTCAAATTAGAGATTTTCTGCATTCTCAATTGGCTACCTTTCCTTCAAGTTCAGATAAGAATCTCTTAGATGATATTTTAAATTTGAAACCTTTTTTTGATGGATCAATCTCTAATATATATAATAAACTGCTTATGTTTAAGCAGCTTTCTTTACATAATATTAGGCAAGCTTGGGAGCATGATCTGAAGAACTCTTAGTTAACACTTCTAAAATTACAATTTTTTACAACTTGATCTCTTTCTCTATTATTACATTCAAAATTATGGCAGAAATACTTGGAAAAACTCAACAGAAATTAACTAGCTCTTACTCCACAAATTTTCTGTTTTTATTGGTTATTTCTCCTCTATCTTTCAGATAAAGGATCTCAACCCAAACCTATTTCCCATGCTGCCTGACCCTTTGAGTTCCTCCAGCATCTTCATTGTTGCCCCAGGTTTTAGCATTCGCATGCTCATAGGTCCTCAGTTGAAATAACACCTAAAATACATTGTTGTACTCCAGAGAAAGCCATAATAAAATATGAAGTGTAAAGAGTAGAATAGAAGGCTTTATGCAAGGCAATGGAAGGGGGGCAGTGGGGGGGGGGGGGAGAGAGATAGAGAGATTAACATTGGGGTGATGCTGCACTATTAAGTTCAGTTATTTTTCAGTAGGTTGGAGAGGGTTAAGGTTGAATACAATTCCATCTGGTTATAACAGTGACAAATGGTCACTGGAACAAAAGGATTATTAAATCAGAAAACTATGATCCCTATGGCAGAAGCTCTTAGCCCTAAATCCAAAACAGTGTTCAAAGCTTCTCAGCTGTTTAATATGCTCGGAAGCAGTGCAGTTGCAGATCTGAGTAACGCACTTTGACACTTTAAACAGCTAATCATTACACTATGTGAAAATCCAGTTGCTCTATCCAGTTTCTCTTCTCATCTGATGACCCAGCAGCAATATAGAAGTTGAAGGTGCTAATAAGCTAGTCCATAGCTGGAATGGTAGAAATAGAGGATCTTCAATGGACAAACTTTTGATTCAAACCTTCCACTCTTTTTAGCACACATCTTAGGATATACAACACAAACTGAGCATTTTGATCTATGTAACACATGCATCTTTCAAGTAATGGGTTTACCAACACAGTTTAAAAGGTGTGGTCACATCTTTGCACTTAATCTACTATATTGATAACAGTTTCTGAGAGAAATGAACACTTCTTGTGAAAGATATAATTACTTTTTCATGAAAACTACACTTATTTTTTGAACAGCATCTCATCTGTTCCATTCTCTTTTATTTGGACATGAATTCACATCAGTTACTGTTTGGCATCTGCCATTACATTTAGTTCAAAACATTTTGAATGCTTACAGACAGGCTGAAATTTATGCCTGGCTGTGTTTTTGTTACTTTGAGAATTATTTTCTTTGATATTGTCCTCAATTTTGTTAATATTTATTATACTTGCCAACTTTGATTTAACTTGATCTATCTAATTTGTTACAAACTCCACAGCCCTTAAATCTTCTTTGATGTTTTATTAACTGTTTTCCATGAAATGAAGTAAATGACCTCTGACTTTTTTTTGCTCAAGACAATAGGATACACTGCCAAGAGTTTCAGTTGAAGTTTGAAAACTAAGTTATGGATTCTAATTCCATGTTGAGTGTGGAATGAGCTCCAATGCAAGTAGTTGGTGTGGGTTCGACTTCAACGTTTAAGAGAAAGTTGGATAACTGTATAAATGGGAAGGGTATTGTCCGGCTGCAGGTTGATGGGATTAAGCAGAGGAGTAGTTCAACATGGAAATGATGGGTCAAAGGGTCTGTTTCTGTGCTGTAATTCTCAATAACTCTTATCACTTTATGTTTCTATCTCTGTGTTCTTCGGTAGCTTATTCTAAGGTTTCCAATATGTTTCAATTTGTAATTCTGCAGAATCTGCCCTATACATTATGTATCACATTCTCACTGTTAAAAGGAAATTGTGTCTTGCTTTAATAATGCAATTTGATTTGTATTGAGTGGTGGATTTTGAACCTAATATAATGATAGCTCACCACGCACAATAAATGCTGTTGAGAATTGTCAGGTTTTGATAAAATGCATCATGTTTTAATCAAAAGGATTGGTGGTGAGGCCTTTACATTTTTGCAGCATACATATATGACTTGGATGACTTGCTGATGACACAAAGATAGACTGGAAAATAAATTATGATGAATCATAAGGGTTCAACACAGGAATATAGATAGGTTAAAAAATGAGGCAAAGGTCTAGTAAATAGTGTATAATGTAGAAAAGTGTCCATTTTGGCAGAAAACAAAGCACATTATCAATGACCAATTACAAAGGGTGTAGGTGTCTTTATGCATAGTTTACAAAAGGTTCTTATGAGGATACAAGCAATTAGGAAAGTTAACAAAATATTATCATTTTCTTGCATGAAGAATTGTGTATGAGATTTTAGAGGCTAAAATTCATTTCTGCGGTGCATAATTAAGACCGTATCTAGTGTGCTTGGTAGAGTATTGATCCTCTTATTTAAAGAAGCATGTGAAAGCATAGGAATCAGTACATAGCAGGTTTACTGGAACAATATCTGGATTCAGCAAGTTGTACTCTGAGGAAAGTTAATCTGGCCAGATTTATAATCACTGGGTTTAGAAAACTGAAAGGGAGAGAGATTGAAACAAACAAGATGGTAAAGAAATGAGCCTGGAAGAGTGAACATGGAGAAGATGTTTCCTCTCATGAAAATTCTAGAACAGGTCATTATTTCAAACCAAGCAGCCACCCTTTTAAGACAAGCCTTTCTTTTTCTCTCAGTAGGATGTGAATTTTTGGAACTCTTTCCCTTATAAGGTAGTGAAAAAAGAGGAAATCTTTGTAAGGGAGAGCTGATAAACAAGGGGACAAACATTTACTGCAGATAGCTGGTAACGTGGAGTAAATTAGATCAAGCATGATCTTACAGAGGAGAAAGTGCTTGCCAACTCAATGCAAATTAGGGTGAATAAATCCTCGGGGCCTGGCAAGGTCAGCCCTTGTGGGAGACTGGTACAGAAATTGCAGGGGCTCTAGCAGAGGTGTTTAAAATGTCCTTAGCTACAGGTGAGGTGCTGGAGAATTGCAGTACAGCAAATGCTGTTCCATTGTTAGAGAAAAGCTCTGAGAATAAACCAGGAAATTACAGGCCAGTAAACCGGATATTAGTAGTAGATAAGTCATTGGAAGGTATTCTAAAAGACCAGATATATAAGTACTTGGATAAACGGGGACTGATTATGGATAGTGAAAATAGCTTGTGCATGGTAGGTCCTGTCTCACCATCTAGTCCATGCTGAAATATTAAGCTGTCTAGTCCCATCAGCCTGCACCTGGACTATTGCCCTCCACACTTCTCAATCCATGTACCAATACAACTTTTATCTTAAATGTTTAAATTGAACCCACATCCACCATTTCCATTGGCAGCTCATTCCACACTCTCAACAGCTTCTGAATGAAGCAGTTCCCCCTCGGGTTCCCTTTAAACATTTCACCTTTCACCCCTAACCCATGACTTCTAGTTCTAATCTCAAACAATCTCAGTGGAAAAGTCTGCTTGCATATACCCCTCATAGTTTTGTATACCTCTGTTACATTTCTCCTCATTCTCCTATGCTCCAGATTTTCATTTTTGCTCAGTATGCATTACATACAAGCAATGAGTGTATCCTGACAATTGTCCATTGTATGTATGAACATTGCCCCAGCAAGTAAGTTTTACCACCACGTTGCTGTTGTACAGCACCAAAAATATTTCAATGCCGATGCCTCTTGCACAGACACATTTTTTTTGCTGCTCTTTTCTTGTTTGCCATGACTCATTTGTTTGTAATAGTCAAAAGGTTGTGGCGAGGTCTGATTAAACCCTAGCATAGTATTGTTCATTTCCAAAATGACAACAGTCAGTAATATTTTCATACTTAGCGGCTCTGATGATCGCCTCGAAAGCTTGCTTCCATCTTCTTGCACATCTATTTACATCACTTCTTTCTGTAATGTGATATATTTGGTTTTGTTCACTTGATATTTCATTGATGAAATCTTCTGGACATTTTGTCAAGAAAGCAAAGGGTTTCCACCTTTGTGGTGGCTGCAATTAAAGACTAATCTTCATTGCAGGAGAAATCTGGACCAAGCAATATTTTATTCATGTTTGCCTGGGAGATTTCACTTGATGACATTTTTCCTGCATAGTAACTTAGTTACGACCACAATATCTTGTGCACTTCAATTGTCCAATAATAGTAACTGTCTTCATAAACACTAATCTAGGCTTATGCATGGAGATTTTCATTTCTGCCAACACAGCATATTTTGTGCATATCGTGATGACACAGAAGGAGGCCAACTCCCATGGAGAAATCTGATTAATTCCCCTCCCCCCTTATTTTTCTGCAGTCCCACAATTTAATCTCTCTCATGCATTATCATCAGCATCTTGTTGTCTGTTATTGCCATTAACCTTCACTAAGGAGTCATTTAGAGTAGTAAGTTGACCTTACTAAGTTTTACCTATGTTTAGTAGGTCTATTCCCAAAATAGAGCAATTTCCATCAATGCCATTAATTTTGAAATTGCTGTTTTATTCACTGTCAGTGGTGATTACGGTATTTAAAGTTTCCTGTTCAATATTCTGTACTAACACTCCTTTAGTGGTCTTCTTCTACTATAATTGTTGTTCCATTGATATATAACCATATAACAATTACAGCATGGAAACAGGCCATCTCGGCCCTTCTAGTCCGTGCCGAACGCTTACTCTCACCTAGTCCCACCGACCTGCACTCAGCCCATAACCCTCCATTCCTTTCCTGTCAATACGCCTATCCAATTTTACTTTAAATGACAATACCGAACCTGCCTCTACCACTTCTACTGGAAGCTCATTCCACACAGCTACCACTCTCTGAGTAAAGAAGTTCCCCCTCGTGTTACCATTAAACTTTTGCTCCCTAACTCTCAACTCATGTCCTCTTGATTGAATCTCCCCTACTCTCAATGGAAAAAGCCTATCCACGTCAACTCTATCTATCCCCCTCATAATTTTAAATACCTCTATCAAGTCCCCCCTCAACCTTCTACACTCCAAAGAATAAAGACCTAACTTGTTCAACCTTTCCCTGTAACTTAGGTACTGAAACCCAGGTAACATTCTAGTAAATCTCCTCTGTACTCTTTCTATTTTGTTGACATCTTTCCTATAATTCGGTGACCAGAACTGTACACAATACTCTAAATTCGGCCTTACCAATGCTTTGTACAATTTTAACATTAAATCCCAACTCCTATACTCAATGCTCTGATTTATAAAGGCCAGCATACCAAAAGCTTTCTTCACCACCCTATCCACATGAGATTCCACCTTCAGGGAACTATGCACCATTATTCCTTGATCACTCTGTTCTACTGCATTCTTCAATGCCCTACCATTTACCATGTATGTCCTATTTGGATTATTCCTAACAAAATGTAGCACCTCACACTTATCAGCATTAAACTCCATCTGCTATGGTTCTTCTAACTGGCCTAAATCTTTCTGCAAGCTTTGAAAACCTACTTCATAATCTACAACGCCACTTACCTTAGTATCATCTGCCTACTTACTAATCCAGTTCACCATCCCATCATCCAGATCATTAATGTATATGACAAACAACACTGGACCCAGTACAGATCCCTGAGGCACACCACTAGTCACCGGCCTCCAACCTGACAAACAGTTATCCACCACTACTCTCTGGCATATCCCATTCAGCCACTGTTGAATCCATTTTACTACTTCAATATTAATACCTAACAATTGAACCTTCTTAACTAACCTTCCATGCGGAACCTTGTCAAAGACCTTACTGAAGTCCATATAGACAACATCCACGGCTTTACCCTCGTCAACTTTCCTAGTAACCTCTTCAAAAAATTCAGTAAGATTTATCAAACATGACCTTCCACGCACGAATCCACGCTGACTGTTCCTAATCAGACCCTGTCTATCCAGATAATTATATATACCATCTCTAAGACTACTTTCCATTAATTTACCCATCACTAACGTCAAACTGACAGGCCTATAATTGCTAGGTTTACTCTTAGAACCCTTTTTAAACAATGGAACCACATGAGCAATACGCCAATCCTTCGGCACCATCCCCGTTTCTAATGACACTTGAAATATTTCTGTCAGAGCCCCTGCTATTTCTACCCTAACTTCTCTCAAGGTCCTAGGGAATCCTGTCAGGATCTGGAGATTTATCCACTTTTATATTCCTTAAAAGTGCCAGTATTTCCTCCTCTTTAATCGTTATAGTTTCCATAACTTCCCTACTTGTTTCCCTTACCTTACACAATTCAATATCCTTCTCCTTAGTGAATACCGAAGCAAAGAAATTTTTCAAAATCTCCCCCATCTCTTTCGGCTCCACTCTGATTCTCTAAGAGACCAATTTTATCCCTCACTATCCTTTTGCTATTAATATAACTGTAGAAATCCTTTGGATTTATTTTCACCTTACTTGCCAAAACAACCTCATATCTTCTTTTAGCTTTTTAAATTTCTTTCTTAAGATTCTTCTTACATTCTTTATATTCCTCGAGCACCTCATTTACTCCATACTGCCTATATTTATTGTAGATATCTCTCTTTTTCCTAACTAAGTTTCCAATATCCCTTAAAAACCATGGCTCTCTCAAACTTTTAACCTTTCCTTTCAACCTAACAGGAACATAAAGATTCTGTACCCTCAAAATTTCACCTTTAAATGACCTCCATTTCTCTATTACATCCTTCCCATAAAACAAATTGTCCCAATCCACTCCTTCTAATTCCTTTCGCATCTCCTCAAAGTTAGCCCTTCTCCAATCAAAATTTCAACCCTGGGTCCTGTCCTATCCTTCTATTGAAACTAATGGCATTGTGATCACTGGACCTGAAGTGCTCCCCAGCACATACCTCCGTCACCTGACCTATCTCATTCCCTAACAGAAGATCCAACACTGCCCCTTCTCTAGTCGGTACCTCTATGTATTGCTGCAAAAGACTATCCTGCACACATTTTATAAACTCCAAACCACCCATCCTTTTTACAGTATGATACGCTGCTTGAATCCCACTGTTTAGTTTTACTAGCCTGTTTAGCTATGCATTTAAAAGCAATCTGACTTTACTTTTTACAGCTGAAACATTTTGCTCGTCAGAGGTGACCATTGGATGATTTCCATTGTAAATCTAACACAACTTCCTGCTAGGCTTGCTTTCTGCAAACCTTGAACAATAGCCGAAATACAGACCACACTAATTTTGGATGCCATTTCAGTGGGAGTACCTTTCTTGCAGGTCCTTTAATGGGTCAAATTGACATGTTTGATCACTTCAGTCACTTAGTCAATCTACAAAGTATATCCAAACTGATCACAGAGCATGCAGTACAGAGCACACTAAATGCACAATGTGGTCACAACAAATTCCGCAAGAGCTCTTTTATGTTCAGCCTGCAGCTTATTCATAATTAATTGTGTGTTTCTCACACTTCCCAAGCCAATTATACTCATTATAGTCACTTAACAACCTCAATGGGTTTGACAATTATATTACTGTAATTTTTGCTGTTCTTTATACCATTATAAATCATGTATGCTCCAACAAAATACATTGTAAAATGTATAGATTGATTCACGAGACATAGTAACTCAAACAAAATGCCCATTATTTATTCAATGACTCAGGAATTTTCTAGGAAATATGGTTGCAACCCAGAGTGCAGGAATTAGCTGACAGAATTAGTAGGTGGAACCTGAGAGAGACAAAACATACATTGTTCACAATCAATATTATCTGTGCTGTACTATCAACCTTTAAATACTGTATATAACAAGGTAACAGTTATGATGTTAAAGCTCAAAGATAAAATATGTCAAAAGTTTACAGAAAAAATTTAGATTGAAGCTTATGAAAAGGGCTGGGTTAAAACTGTGCCTTTTGATATTCATAAATTCTCATGTGATTGTTTTCATATGTAAAATGATTCTATAATATAGTTTCAAACCATAATCAGTAATGACCAAGTGGAATCTATAAAGTGGCCGTGTTTACTGCTGAACCTTGAAAACACTTCCTAATTGTCATGTGTATAAATTGAGATGATTCTTCTGAAAACATTGTTAACAACAGAAAGCCAAAAAATGTTTTCCTTCACAATGATTTATAACTGCTGAAGGGTACAGTTGCCAAATTTAAAAAAATGTAATAGCAACCCTGACCAACTCATTGGTAATGCTTGAAGTAATATATTTCGACACATGGGACTGAACAATGTAGATAGACATTGCCTAAGAAAATAAATCTGAGAATGGTTGTCTATTCATACAATTCCTACAACCAATCAAGGTGGTAGCAGTCGGCATCTTAACCTCTTATCTCAGATTTCACTCTGTCTTGATTTACTGCGATTCATAGCAGGCCTAATCCTGGTCCAAATCCCGGTCCACAGTCAGTAGAGTGTCTGAAACAAGTCACCGCAGACACCTGTCTAGAAAATGTTTCACATGATACATGATTTTTCTACTACATATCTGAAAAGTAAATTGATTGCTAATCACCATAGTGCATCATATATAAAGAGAATTTTGAACAAGTATGCATATACAGGGTTGTTGAATCATCATATGATTTCTGGGGAAGGATGCATACTGTCACAATGAAACCACTAGATATGAAAGCCACCTCTAATTGCAGAAAGGAAGCCTGCTTGCTAATATGAATCTAATTTCAAAGTAAGTACTTCTTAATAACTGTCACATCAGGACAGCACAGAGGCAAATTTATGCTTCAAAATCAGCTCCTACAAATGCATGTCCATGTTAAAGAATTGAGAAAGTGTGCTGCTTGTACACACAATATCTTGCTTATATGTGTGCATGAAATCATTTCTTAAAAGCATTCAATCACATGGGTACCATTTTGTCATATAACATATTTTTCACACAAGCTTGTATGTTTCATATTTCTCACTCCAAGTTCTTTGATCCCTCAATTATGAATTTGTTTTTGCACTGTATCTCCAAACTGACAAGAATCCCATGTAGTTGGTATGATAACATTTAGTTACACCTGATCAAGCATGGCAGACAATTACTGCAACACTTGTACCTTGTAACACCTAGTTACCCTTTGACTACTTGTTGAATCTAAGTGTCAGATACAATGAGAGTAATCGGAATTTCCATGATTACAGACCAGCTCAGAAAAACAAAAGCAGGAAGCCAATTCCATGTAATTTATTGGACATTGAGTTGTATTAATCAACAAAACCAGTAAATATTTCAAACAAAAACTGCAGATCCTGAATGTCTCCATTAAAACTGGAAAGTTCTGGAATTAGTCATCAGATTAGACCACATTTATGGGAAGAAGAACAGTCAGGCCAATCAAGGGTCTTTGACCTGAAATGCCTCTGTTTCTCCCATAAATAAAGCCTGATCTGTTGAGTATTTCCATCATTTTCAGTTATTATTTGAAATTGTTCAGTATAATGTTTTAAAGTGCTTTTCAGTTATTTAAAAATCAGTTTACTTAGTGGAGCAAGTACTTAATTTAAAAATGCTTATGATTTTGGCTAAATATATAGTTCAGGTTGCATGAAGGAGACCATGCCAGGTTATAACTCTGAATATATCAAAGAATATTTTTTCATTGCAAAAGGAAACAATTGAATTCTGTATTATTTTCTAAGGGAGAATAAAACTACAACTATGAGGATCTCTGCTGTACCCAGTGACCCCAGTGATCTTGTGATCTTTGTCTCAGGGGTGATGACAGATTGTCTTTCAAAAGGTTGAACCCTCGCAAGGTGACAGGCCCGAATGGGGTACCTGGTAAGGGTCTGAGAACCTGTGCCAACCAGCTGGTGGGCGTGTTCAAAGACATTTTCATTCTCTCATTGTTACAGTCAGAAGTTCCCACCTGCTTCAAATGGACAACAATCATACCAGTGCCCAAGAAGAGCAGGTTGAGCTGCCTTAATGAGTAACACCTGGTAGTACTCATGTCTATGGCGATGAAGTGCTTTGAGAGTTTGATTATGGCTAGAATCAACTTCTGTCTCAACAAGGACCTGGACCCATTGCAATTTGCCTATTGCCACAATAGGTCTACAGTGGATGCATTGACTTGTCATGCAGCCTTGGATCACCAGGACAATACTAATATTTATGTAAGAATGCTGCTTATTGACTACAGCTCAGCGATTTGCATACTCATTCCTACAGGTCTGATTGAAAAGCTCCAAAACTTGGGTCTTTTTACCTCCCTCTGCAACTGGATCCTTGACTTCCTTGCTGTAAGACTACAGTTGGTGCAGATTGGAAATAATGTTTCCACGTTGCTGATAATCAAAACCGATGCACCTCAAGGATGTGTGTTTAGCTCACTGCTCTACTCTCTCTACACCTATGATAGTATGGCTCGGCACAACTCAAATGCCATTTATAGATGTGCTAATGACACAACTATTGTTGGCAGAATTTGAGATGGTGACCAGAAGGTGTACAGGAGTGAGATATATCAGCTAGTGGAGTGGTGTCACAGCAATGATCTTTCACTCAATGTCAGTAAGACCAAAGAACTGATTGTGGACTTCAGCAAGGGGAAGATGAGGGAACTCACACCAATCCTTATAGAAGTGGAAAGAGTGAGCAATTTCAACATCTCTGAGGAACTATTCTGGCCCCAACATATCAATGCAGTTACAATGAAGGCACAACAGTGTCTATATTTCATTAAGAGTTTGAGAAGATTTGGTTTGTCACCAAAGACACTTACAAATTTCATAGATACACTGTGGAGAGCATTCTAACTGGCTGCATCACCGTCTGGTATGAGGGGGCCTATGCACAGGATCGAAAGATGCTGCAGAAACTTATCAACTCAATCAGCTTCATCATGGGAATTAGCCACCACAGCATCCAGGACATCTTCAAGGAACAATTCCTCAAAAAGGCAGGCTCCATCGTTAAGGACCCCCATCACCCAGGACATGATCTCTTCTCATTGCTGTCATCAAGGAGGAGGTACAGAAGCCTAAAAAGGCACAAACTTAACAATTCAGGAACAGCTTTTTCCCCTCTGCCATTAAATTTCTGAACATTACCTCAGTACTTTTTTTTTAATTAACTGTTTCATATATTTATATATATATATATGTGTGTGTGTGTGTGTGTGTGTGTGTGTGTGTGTGTGTGTGTGTGTGTGTGTGTGTGTGTGTGTGTGTGTGTGTGTGTGTGTGTGTATAAAATACTTACTGTAAGTCACTGTTTTTATTGTTATGTATTGCAATGACTGCTGCTGCATACCAACAAATTTCACAACATACGCCAGGGATATTAAAGCCGATTCTGATTCTGAATCTGATAACAAGACATACCAACAAGTGGTAGATGAACCAGTTGTCCATCATACAAATTGAAAGCAAAGGAATTCAGTCTAGTTCACCCCCTCTTTTTGTCATTCTTGATGTTTCTGGACAATTCCTAACAAGCCTCTTATTTTATACAATTTTTGCCACTGGGGTGATTTCACACACATGATATTTTGATGCATCCTCATTAGGGGGAGGGATGAAGTAAAGAGCTGGGAAGTTGATTGGTGAAAGAGATAAAGGGCTGGAGAAGGGGTAGTCTAATAGAAGAGGACAGAATATCATGGAAGGAAGAAAAGGGTGGAGGAGCATCAGAGGGAGGTGATAGGTGGGCAAGAAGATAAGGTGAGAGAGGAAAAAGGGGATGGGGAATTGTGAAGGATGGGAGGGTGAAGCATTACCCAAAGTTTGAGAAATCGATGTTTATGCCATCAGGTTGGAAGCTATCCAGACAGAATATAAGGTGCTGTTCCTCCAACCTGGGTGTAGCCTCATCACAACAGTGGAGAAGGCCATAGATAGACATGTTGGAATGGGAATGGGAAGTGGAATTAAAATGGTTGGCCACTGGGAGATCCCAATTTTTCTGGCAGACAGAGCATAGGTGTTCGGTGAAGCATTCTCCCAATCTACATCCGGTCTCACTGATATAAAGGAGGCCACACTGGGAGCACCGGACACAGTATATGACTTCAACAGACTCACAGGTGAAGTGTTGCCTCACCTGGAAGGACTGTCTGGGGCCTGAATGGTAGTAAGGGAGGAGGTGTAAAGGCAGGTGTAGCACTTGTTCCACTTGCAAGAAAAAGTGCCAGGAGGGAGATCAGTGGGGAGGGACAAATAGACAAGGGCCTTCCTGGTGGGGGATGGAGGTGTTCTGCAGCGATTACTCCCTACATGACTTCCTTGTCCACTCGTCCTTCCTGGCCTTTATCCTTGCAAGCAGAGTGTTCCTCTAGCATTTTATGTGTGTTGTTCAGAACTTTGTTGCTTTTTTTCAGGATCTCAGAGTCTGTCAGCTTATAAGTGTATCTTTTCCACCATAATCAATTTGAACTTGCAATTTCTATTTCCCTGTCTGGGTGATCTTAACTAACTTGATAAAATAGATTATTTTGTTATGTAGTGGTACTTGTTGAAAGTGAAAAAATAGCAAAATGAAATCATCAACGTTCCTATACTATCCAGTTTGCACAGTGAATTATTTATAATTAAGTGCAATTCTAAATTTAATTCAAAGCAATATTAATTTTATTTCATCATTATGTCATAAACCTGCCATATAAATCGACAAATTATGAGCACAGATTATCTTAAGTGTAGTGTCTGTGCAACTCCACCTATTTCAAATAGAGGCACACACGTAGGAGATGGCTTTAACTGGTGTGTTCACACTGCAGTGTGAGAGAAAGAGGGAGAGCAGATAAATGTGAATGTGTAGACAACAGATCAATGTGCATAGGTGAATTATCAGTCCATACATAATGGTAAGGGGAGTCACTGTTTTAAAAGAAATAGATCCAAATATTATACTTCCTCCCCCTTTAGATAAATGTAACATAAAACTGTATATGTAACAAAGCATTCAATTCCCATTTAACAAACCATGATCAAATAACCATGTTTTCACAATAGCAGTCCTAACTAACTTCACTACACTAAAGGTTCAGTCTTTTGGGTGGTGCTCTGTTTCTTTCAGGGGAGTGCATTTGGACCTGTGGAGTGGCGCCAGGTTTGGCAGGTGTCTTGTCAAAATGAACTTTCTCTGTTGCAGGTGTCATGTTGCTATTAGCGACATGATCATTACTGAGAGATAAGTCCAGTGGCTGTAATGTGTCCATCTTTTTGGATGCAGCTGTGCATCCAGTATCTGGTCCATATGATGTCCCATGTCTGATCTCCAACATCCACTGTGTACACCAGTGGTCCAGTTCTTGTAGCTATCTTATCGGATATCCACTTGTCTTCTTGGCAATCCTGGGCTAGGTCTTCCTGACCAACCTCAAAGCTCCTTGCTGATTCAACAGCCTGAACTGTTTATCTTGTACTTTCCTCCATAGATCTGGTTTCAGGAGGTCTATACAGGAACTCAGATGCCTGCTCATGAACAACATTGCATGTGTTTGATTTGTTGTTGCATGAACAGAGCTTTGATACTTAAAAAGGAAGTTGTCCACCTTGTGCTGTAGAGAAATGTCCTCATTGTCCATAGCTTTAATGGACTTGTTGAAGGTTTGGATAAACCTTTCAGTTAAGCCATTTGTTGCTGGTTGGTGAGTAGTTGATTTGAAATACTTGGTGCCATTTTTCTTCATGAATAGTCTGAACTCTTCTGACATGTATTGTGGCCTGTTGTCACTCACAATTTGTTCAAGTAAGCCACTTCTGGTGAAGATAGTCCTCAGAGTGGAAACAGTCCTCAGGTGGTTGACTTCATTGGTATGATCATCAGCCACATTGAGTGAGCATCCACAGCAATCAGAAACATGGAGTCCATGAATGGCCCAGCAAAGTCAATATGTACTCTTTGCCATGACGAAGATGGCTACTCCCATTGATGTAACGGAGTCTCTGGGGGTGCCTTTTGAAATTTTTGGCATCCTGAACAGCTCTTGGTCAAATCTCAATCTGCCTATCTATTCCAGGCCACCACACGTAGCTCTGGATGAGACCCTTCATCTTGACTGTACCCAGATCTCCTACATGCAGATTCTCTAACACTGGTGCATGGTTTAGAGGGAACCACGACATGAGATCCACACATCAGTATTCTTTGATATAGAGACAGATGGTCTTGTCTCATTGAGAACTCTGGAAACATGGGATTACCATGAGCTGGCCATCCTTGGATCGGGATGTCATAGAATTTTGACAATGTTGGGTCTTTCCTTCTTTCTCTTTGTATTTCAGAATTTGTTACCAGCAACTGGTCCACCAGTGCTGTGTGAACATGTCTGCTGGGCCACAGAATGAAGACTTTTCTTCTTTAGTTGCCTACAGTGGAAAACATGACAAGCTGTCAGTGTTACTATGTTCTTTGGTACCCTTGAACTCCATGTCATGAGAGTGGGATCCTAGGAAAAGTGTTCCATGTCGTAACTGGGTGACAATCATCACTGAGATTTCCTTCTGGGATTGAAAGTGCATACAAAGGGGTGGTGATCCGTCACTAGCGTAAATTATTGTACATAGAGATAGTGGTGGAACTTCTTTATTCCTCATACTAGACTAAGGGCCTCTCAGTCGATCTCTATGTAGTGTGTTCTGTGCTCATCAATGATCTTGAAGCAAAAACAAATGGGTATTCAGATCCATCTTTCATAAGTGTGTGATGAAACGGAAACAATGCCATAAAGGGATGTATTGCACACCAGTCTGATGGGCGGAGATGGGTCATAATGAGTGGCCGTTCATCTGAGGTTATTAGCCTCTTTGTTTCCTTGAATGCTCTTTCACACCTATCTGACCATTTCCACTTTGCTCCTGACCGTAACAGTGTGTTCAATGGGAGCAGCACTGTAGCAATGTTTGGGAGAAACCAATGGTAGTAGTTTACAAGTCCCAAGTATGACCTGAGTTGTGGCACACTTTCCGGTTTGAGTGCTTGTAGCACTGCATCAGTCTTTTCTTGTGACTTATGTAAGCCATGCTTGTCAATATCATGTCTACAATATGAGATTTCATTCTTGAAACACTTACATTTGTCTCTCTTTGCATGAGACCATACTCACTCAGCCTGGTAAGCACTTTACCAAGGTTCTGGAGGTGATCTTCATCATTTTCGTCCATCACGGTGATGTCATCAAAGTAACATTGTGTTCCTGGGATATCTTGGAGCACTTGTTTCACTGCCCTTTACCAAATTGCAATGGTAATGGTCAATGCCCATTCTTAGGTTAGGTCTCTTTCTGCCAGTAGCTTCTTCTGAGTGCATGACTATGCACGTTACATACAAGCCTGTCCCTTAATTCATCACTGTTGCCTTGTGGGATTCGGTGAAAACTAGAGTTAAGATTGGATCAGCCATGATCTTGTTGAATGGCGGAGCAGGCTTGAGGGGCCGATTGGCCTACTCCTGCTCCTATCTCTTATGTTCTTATGTTCTTATGTTATCAGAATGTCCATCTCTAAAGTCACAGTACTGGGAAAGCTTGCACAGTTTGCAAAATTTTCAGAAATGCTTTCATCATTTGATTGGTTCCTGTCATTAAATCTAAATATCCCAGCTGTTACCAGTGGTTTTGAGCTCTAGTGATTTTGTAAAATTGTAATAATTTCATCAAACATCTTGCTTGCTGGCTTTTCAGGAATTACTAAATTGTGTAAAAACCTGTACGTTTTGGCACCGATTAAGCTAAGAAGTTTGAATACTTTCTTTTTCTTAGCAATGTTGTTTACATTGCAATATAGTTCAGCCCTCTTGATATACGATTCCCAGTCCTCATTAGCACAACCAAATTCATCAACTTTCCCACCTAAGGCAATTGTCACGTCATTTTCACTTTAAGTTTGCTAGTTGTGCGTCTTTCATTGTGTACTGTGCAGTTACTCATGCATCCTTTTGTTCGCATCCATGATAGTTTTATTTGTATTGTTTAACTCTTTCCACTCACTGTCTCTCTCCCTTCCGAAGTCTGTTTTTCCATAACTGTTGGTGACAGTTGTTAACATTCAGTTTCATACTCGTCGCCAATTTGTTGTATATATTGTTACGAATGCAGCAGCAATGAATATGAAACTGAGACAGGATTTAAAACAAATCCCTAGATTTATTAACCTCTGCTTAAAACTTAGAAAAGTAAATAAACCACTAACTTAACTGGAAGTTAACAGTTGGGCGGCCATATCTAACAAACAGTCAAACGTAGAAACTGGTTCTAATGTGTTCTCATCCAAGCACAGACTTAAAGTAATACATTCAAAAGTCCATGTGATTTATACAGTCATTAAGGAGAGACTTCCCTGAAACAATGATTCCTTTGAAGTAACGACGATCTGCTGATCTCACAGCAGAGAGATACCTTTTTCGAAGGAATCACGAGGAAATAAAAGGAACTGACCTTTTGACTGGAGGGTGGTCACTGCACAAACCTTCCCGACCTTGCAGGAGATTAACTCAAATGTGCACGCCACAATTCCTGAATGAAGTCACAAAGGACTGTCATTCCCCAAAACACCGAAAGACATTAACTTTATCCAATCCTTTGAACTCAGATAACTCCGGTAATGCCTTCACTCTCCGATACTGGACTGTGAGGGAAAAATAAACATGCAACAAACAAAACCGGTGGAGCCTCCGCACCTCCGACCGGCAACAACAACATTGCACAAAAATTAAAATGAGAATTGCGTCACAGACGGCGGCTTGGTTTAAATACCATTTGGAATATGCCATCACCTGACATAACATTACCCCACGGTCATGAGACAATTATATCATCCACTCACAAGACTATTACATCATCCCACTGTCCTGTTCAAACTGTGAGTATGTAACAGTATCAATTAAGTAAAAACACACATGTGAAAGATGGTTTTTAAACTGGTGTATTCACATTGCAGAAAGAGAGAGCAGATCAATACACATAGGTAAGTTATCAGTCCATATATTGTGCTGAGGGGAGTTATTGCTCTAAAAGGAATAGACCCGTCCATTACAATCAGCACAGAAAGATACTACACCATTTTCAGCCTCTCATCTGACCCCATAAGAGTCAGATCCATATACTCTCTCTTTTGTTTACAACAGAGGAGGAATTAAATGCTATTTATAGTACATAGTCACATTTTGCATACAGTTGATGTTTTCAGAGGGTGGAATAGTTCTATCCATAACAATGAATGTCACAGTTACTCTTACCATCCAGGCCACAGGTTTTTCCCTCAATTCTATTGGAACAACTGTTGGAAACGGCAGTCTGCAGTTCCCTCCTCCATATAGTAAGTGACTGACACCGAGTGCACCAGAGAAAATAGCTTATTTTTAAAAGGACATTTAATTTATAAAGCACAGAACTATCACCAGCACCAGTACTGAAGGATTACTGCAAAAAGACAAGGAAGAAGGCAGGAAGTGGAAGGTAGCAAATACACAGTGCGATCATAGCTAGACAATGAATAATATGGTTGTACTAGCTAACTTTATTGGAGCCTCGGTAACTCTGTCTTCACTCAAGATAAAGTGGTAATTTTTATTTGAATTTCATACTTCTTAATGCGTCAACCAAGGAAATATCTGCCAAAGAATTCTATTTCAGTGATTCACAAAATGTATTATAGTGGTTCTGCAACATCTTGTCTGATAATTCCTATCTATTGAAGTAGTTGGCAAGAATTACCTATCAGGGACTATTACAACAAACCATTCACCACTCTACTCTGTCCTTGCTGTAACTGACTTTCACCTCTATTTCCCATTCTTAGGATGAATAAAAATTTTTAGGATTTCCTGCCCCTCTTGCCACGTATTCTTCTTCCTCTGCAATTGATGATTTAAAAGTGGATATTCTTCATCTTCACTGTCTCAGATTTCTGAGGTACCCATAACTGTATTGGTGCTTAACAACGCAGAGTGTGTAAGGATCACTGTTCTGATGTGCCCCCACTTGCTGCTACCTTACCTTTGGTAAAGTGCATGGAAAAATAAGCAATGATTTTTTTCCTCACTTTCTAAGCCTCTCTTTCTCATCTCAGGCAATTAACACTCATGTGGGGGTCACAGCAGGACAACCTATGACAAAACTCCTGGAAATAACTAGATAAAAAACTCCTATGATTTTCTCTAGGACCTCTGTGAATCTGGCCACAGGTTGGGAAAACTTTTGCAGAAATAAAAGCTGAGCTTTTCAAATAGAAATTCTAAATTTGCCCTATATACTTCCCCTGATCTGCTCTTTTCCGGTCTTGATCATACCACTGAAATCTAACTAGACTGCAGAGCCTTGAAGGCAAAGTTCCTCTATAGGCTGCATAGACCCTATGCCAGGCCCCATATTCCTGTGAATGAAAAACTCTGCCTTTTTTGCCAGATTTTATTAACCTTTGCTTTACTCGGCACATTTATAATTGTTTATTAATTTATCATCTGGTTAAAATTTAGTAGGAAATCTCATGTAACAGTGAAATTACATTTTTTGTAAAGGCAGCTTCCAGTTGGTGTAATTGTGTTCTCACCACATATGTGTGCACATATGCATAGGTAGACTCCAAGCAGGAACATAAAAAAGGCTAAGTGTGCAACATCCTAAGATAACAACTCAACCTTCTCATTCCAACAAAAGCTGCCAAGAGTTTACCTGTAACCTCCAAACTAACCAAACTGGAATGAGATCCCCATTCCTCAAGAACTTGATCAGAATGAAGACGTGGCTTTTCCAAATGCTCGTAAATCCAATCCCTACAAATCCTTTCTTGTAACTTCCCTCCCACTGACCTCAGACTCACCAGTCTATATTTCCCAGAATTTTATGAATAATGTTTTCCTTTGTGAATAATGTAACTATATTAGCTGCTTGATCATTCTCTGGGATTCCCCCCCCCCCCCACCCCCGGTGGCTAGGAGGACATGAAGGTATTGGTCAAAGCCCCAGCAATCTCTTCTCTTGTCTCTCAATATCCTGGGGTATATCCCATCAGGCCCTGGGGACTCATTAATGTTCTTCAAGGGACCTAATACTATCTCCTTCTTTGTCCTGAAATCCCTTAACAAATTACCACACCCTGTACTGACCTCTCTATCCTCCATGTCCTTCTCCTTGGTAAATACTGATACAAAGTTCTCACTTAGATCTCACCCAGATTCACTACCTCCAAGCGCATTCCCCTCCTTTATCTTTGAGTGATCCTACCCACTCCCCTTGAAACTTCTTTTCTGGCTTCTTTATCATCTTGAAGGGCTCTGTTTGATCTTAGCTTTCTGAGCCTTTTCTTCTTGCCTACATTCACCAACTTTCTCAATATCCAAGGTCCATTATCTTGTCAAGCTTGTCCTTCTTCTGACTAGGACATATCTGCTCTGTACTTGGTGCAGTTGGACTTTAAGCACCCTCCACATATCAGATGTTGACTTGTGCTAAAACAGCTATTCATAATTAACTCTCCCTGGTTCCCAAATAATTCTCTTGTAATTTGCCTTGCTCCAATTCAATACTCTCCCACAAAGTCCATATCCATCCTTATCTATAGCTATCTTAAAATTTATGGATTTGTGATCACTATTCCCTAACTGCTCTCCCACTGAAAGTTCAATCACCTTGAACTTTCTCATTACCAAAAACCAGGTCCAGTTGTTAGCCTATCTATGTATTGATATAGGAAACACTCATGGATGCACATAACAAATTCTGCCCCTGCTAAATGCCTTGCACTAAGGATGTCCCAATCTATATTAGGAAAGCTGAAGTCACCCACCATAATAACCATATGTTTTTACACCTTCCCTCACCTGCCTGCATATCTGTTCCTCACTGTCCTGGTAACTATTTGTGGATCTGTAGTATAATCCCATCAGAATGATTACACCTTGCTTATTTTTAAGTTCTGCCCTCTAAACCCAGCAGATAAGCCCTTTATTACATCCTCTTTAAATGTTGTCCTTGATTACTAGCGTAATCCCAACCCTACCGCATGTCTTTTTCCCCTCCTTTTCTATTCTAAAACATCAAAAGCTTGAAGCATTAAGCATCCATTCCTGTCCCTCCCTCTACCAAGTTTCTGTTATTGCCACAATATCGTAGTTTCATGTACTGATCCATACTTTAAATTTATTACCCTTACCCATAGTACTCTTAGCATTAAAGTATTAACACTTCAAACTGCCCATCCCATTGTGTCTACTGCTTTGCTCCTGCCTGTTCCTACTGGTCATGACATCTACCTTCCTCTCAATCCCTCCACTTTCTGACCTGGTGCTCTGGTTCCTATTTCCCAACCAGACTAGTTTAGTCTTCTGCTTACTCCCCCACCACTCCCAAATAGCAGTAGGGAACCTCTGGGGCAATGTATCAGTTCCCTTCTGATTAAGATGCAACCCACCCCTGCTTCAGAACAAGTTCTACTGATCCAAGAATCTGGAACCTTTTCCCTGCACCAATTACTCAGCTGCTCATTCATCTGTCTTTTTGTTCCTGCCTTAACTAGCACATTGAAGCAGGAGAAATCCAGAGATTACTACCTTTGAGGTCCTACTTTCCAGCCTCTTTCTGAACTCTGTCTATTCACTTCATGAGACATCTTCCCTCTTTCTACTTAAGTCATTGATGCCAATGTTCTCCATGACCTCTGGCAGCTCACGCTCTTTCTTGGAAATGTTCTACAGCCTCTCTGAGCTGTTCTATATCAGGAAATCCTGTTGCAGCTATCACATAAATGTCAGGAAGTCTTGTTGCATTTGTATAAACTTTAGTTAGCCCACATTTGGAGAATTATCTGCTGATTGGTTGTCTCATTTCTGGAAGGGTGTGGAGCTTTAGAGAAGTTAATCAGACACCATCCAGATTTGAGAGGATATACTTCCTAGAGTATCAAAGGCAGAGGGGAGACCTCTTTATAATTATGAGAGGGATAGATAGAATAGATTGTCAGCTTCATTCTCCTGGTGTAAATGTCAGATACTCAATGACATTTTTAAAGTGAGAGGGGAAAGTTTAAAGGAGGGTTAAGTTTTCTTACATGAAGAGTGATAGGTGCCTTTAACATGCTACTGGGGCTGCAGGTGGAAGCTGAATTAATAAAGGTATTTAAGAGGCATTTGGACAGGAATATGAACATGTATGGAATAGAGGGATATGGAATAGAAGCAGGCAGATAGGTTAACTTGGCATCATGATTGGTACAAGCATCATGGAGCAAAGGGCATGTTCCTATGCTGAATAGCCATATGCTCTGTAAGGGTTAACTCAAAGGTGATGCTACCACTGATAAGAATGTTACTTATCACTTAAGATCCAAAGTGTGGATATTTCTCATTGAGTGGCAAGAGCTATTTATCATATCAAGCTGAACGCTGTAGGATTGTCAGAAGAGGAGATAGTGCAGTTGATCAGATTCAGCCTCAAAATACTTCTTTGTATATCCTTAGTATAGTTTCTGAATTCTCATGCTATCTTTCAGTTTCTGTCAGCACAAGTAACTACATCTGCCTTTCTAATTGTTGTTTGCAAAACCAGTTAACTCTGGGGACATGACCATGAGCTTCATAGGTTCTATGTTCTCTATGTTACTTGAGTCATCTGAACCAGGACTTCTACAGAGCTTGCATATGTGTTGGGTGATGTGGAAGACAGTAAAAACATTGTAATTGGTTTATGCCTTCTGTTTACTTTATTCAAGCTTGTAATATAAACAATTAACATTGTTTATCAATCAATGGCATGGTGATGCTGAAAGTGTTAAACAGTTTAATTAAAAACAAGAGAAAATCTGCAGATGCTGGAAATCTGAGCAACACACACAAAATGCTGGGGGAGCTCAGCAGGCCAGGCAGCATCGATGGAAAAGAGTACAGGTGACGTTTCAAGACGAGACCCTTCAGCAGGACTGGAGAAAAAGAAATGAGTCAAAGTTAGAAGGTGGGGGAAGGGGAGGACTCCTTTTAACAGTTTAATTAAAATTGATCCCTATAGTGATCTATCATATACCAGGAAGTTGATTTTGGTTATAAATGGAGGTGATTTTGTCAATGATAAAGTGAACTTTTTGGAGCTGGCGCTGTAAGTGATACCAAAGAGCATAATCGAGAATATACTCTGGATTTGCATTTGATTGAATTTATAAGGCTGAATCCATGTTCACCTTATACTAGAGCACTCGAGGCTAGAAATGTTCCAATGATGTCAGCAAAAAAATGGCAGTACTTCAAATTCTTTGTATCAAAGCACGTAGTTCAAATATAAAAGCTCTAGCATAATTCAATAGATCTAGGGCTGGTAGTAAGGCTTTTTGGGTCTTTCAATACCTACTCAAGCGACTTCTGTCTAAATTCAGTGGTTAAACCACGTTCCTGATTGCAAGTTGTCATGCCTGGGAAATTTACATCTGCGAGACAGAGCTGAGATTTTTTAATGTTAATTACATAGCTTCTAACTGTCAACCATTTAAAAACAGACTCAGTCCGTGTGAAATGCTCATCCAATGTGTCAGTTCTGCAGTATATGTCATCCACATATGCACAAATACCTGGTATTCCCTGTAGAGTCTGAATGACTTCAGCAGAAAATATCTGTGGACTATTCCAGAATCCTTGTGGGAGTCTGGTCCACTGATATCGTTTGCCACTGGGTGCTGTAAAGGCTGAGTCATGTCTGTCACTTTCAAGAAGTGGGTGTGGCCAGAAGTTACAGACCAGCTTCATACTTTTTGCAAGTCAGTCCTTGCAGCATTTGCTCTAATGACCGATGCTGGACTCAGTTAGGTTCTGTGCTTTTATTCAGGATGCTGTAGTCGAGTACCAATTGCCAACGTCCATTAGGCTTTGCTCTGCCAAACCTGAGCAAGCTAAATCGAGAAGATTCTTTTAACAAAACACTTTTTTTTTAATAGAGGGAGTCTACAGCTTCCTGTAGGGATCGCTTTCCTGTATGGTCAGGAATATGCCATGGCTTCTGGCAAGGGAAGGGACTGCATCCTAATTTAGTTGAGCAACACACACAACAGGCCAGGCAGCGTCTCTGGGAAAAAAAGTACAGTCAACGTTTCAGGCCCAAACCCTTCGGCAAGATGAGAAAAAAAGATGAGGAGTAGATTTGAAAGGTGGGGAGAGGTGAGAGAGAAACACCAGGTGAAACCTGGAGGGGGAGGGATGAAACGAAGAGCTGGGAAGTTGGATGATGAAAGAGATAGAAGGCTATGGAAGAAAGGAATGGGTGGAGGAGTGGGGGAAGCACCAGAGGGAGATGAAGGGCAGGCAAAGAGATAACAATTGGATAGCCAGAGGTTAGAAACTGTTCAGCGACATTCTCCTGTCCCAATTAAATGACATAAATATCCCAAAGAAATGAAGGGAGAAGGGAATCCCAGGAATTTTCTCAATTTGTTTTTGTCCTTAAGGGTTGTTCCAAATAAGCATCTGACCCAATTAACCAATTTTAATTGTCATTCAAACCATACACGTATACAGCCAAATGAGACAGCGTTTCTCTGGGATCAAGGTGCAAAAATATACCTGTGCATTCAAAATAATGAGAAAAGAAAAAAAGAACATAGTCATGCAAGAAAACAAATTTTTAGACCAAGTTCCAAAGAGACAGGTCCTGCAAATTGATGGTTCCCAGAAGCACAGCCTGTAATTTCACTAATACACCACTGGGGGCAGCACTGATGGGAGAGGCCACCTCCAACTGAGCCCGAATACCACGCTACAATGCAAGCCTGAAGACTGAAGCCTAGTCATATCTACAACCAAGGCAATGCAGCTGCCTCACCACCTGTCTCTCACCACCAAACAAGGGAAGCAGGCCTGTGGCGATCAATGTCCGATCACAAAAGAAATGTCCAAGACAGTAAATCATAATTTGTTCACAGCATGCCACCTTAGCACCAACTCAAAGGCACCAGCTCTGGTGCCTCCAAGTAGCACGCAACAGCACGGTGTCCACCCAGGTCAGCTTTTCAGAACTCAACCCAGCTTCTCCTGTGGCTCGACTTGCCCCGTCTGGACCACTGGCCAGCTCTTATGACATCCCAGCTGGCTACTCTGAGCAATGAGCAGCTCACTGATGCAATGGACCTGCTGTACAAGTAGCTACTGGAGTAAAGAATAGTCTTACTATGTATAAAAACACACTTACCAAGGGAAAAAAGCAGCGAGTGACCACTGCGTGTATACACACCACAATCTTACTGGAGTTAACTGGAATCCATTGTATTTGTACAAACTATATTTCAATTTCACTATGATTATTTTATCCTGATGATAGCCTAACAGTCTCTGAATATGTATGTCTCATTCATCCAGTGCAATTGCATCAGTTGTTGGTTTGATTATAGTACAAATCCTGGTGTTCTGATTAGAAAGGCAATCTGCTGTAAGCTGATGTAAAGACTTTACTGCTGCTTCTTGTTGTCTATTTAATCCCATATAACTGAATGGGAACTTCATAAATTGTACAATCTACCTCTTTTCCACGTACGCTACAATTTTAAATTTCCCTGTCAGCTCCCCCTAGTTTATTGCCTTGAATAATAACAGAATTTAGCATTGAAATATCAGCAGCCGTATCAAAACAGCAGGGCCATTCAGCTCTCTGGTCTCACTAATCTGCATCCTGCTCTGTGTTCTATCTTTTTATCATTCCAGTCTCAGACTATGAGAATAAAATATTCATCATGTTCAATTTGAGGAAGTCAGGATATTATCCCATGTTTCTGTTATGTTATTAACACATTCATAATATCGATCAGCAACTGCCTGCGCAATTATTGGAAGCAGGATGTCTGCCATTAAATAGTATTAGATGGAATGCCATTGACCTTGTTGAAAGCTTGTTGAGCTTGAGTACTGCTAAATAATAATTCTTTCTAAAGCTACATTGATTGTCAATTGTGATAGTCTTGGGCTTGTAAATCCCAAAGTTCTAAACTCAAACAAAGTTCTTAAGCCCTATCTGATATAGATCATGATGGCACCCTCACTAGATGGAAGTCATGCTGTAGCTACCTCCTCTTCAGAGAGCAGTTTATGTTCCTGTTTCTCTTTCATGGTGATTTTAGTTGCAAATACCCACTATTTGAGCAGTGAGCCCCCACCCCCTCATGAAGGAAGATATACTTCCAGCTAACAAAGTAGTTTTAAACACAGTTCTTTTATTTTAGTGATGCACATTTAAATCCAGCCAAAATTCTTAAAGCACAGCTAAAGCTCACAATGGATTTCTATCTTACAACTCACAAAAGATTTCCAAATTACAAACAATTTCTAAAACACAAAAGATTTCCAAAACTCAGATAGAATTCCTGTAAGCTAAAAAGAGATACCAATTAGGTGCAGACAAACAGATTAGGTCCATCATAGAAATCGAAGGCAGAGGAATGGATTCTAGTCACCCTGTTTATCTGTCATTCTTCTTTCTGTTCTTTACCATTCCTAACAAACGTGACTGTTCTCTATATTTATACTGCTTTTCTGTCACTTGCGTGACTTCATACACATGTGATATTTTTCCAGATACCTTTTTACACAAACAGTCTAAACGCTTCTGGAGACAAGGTTCCCAGATTCCGCCATTTAATGTCGTGAAGCTGATATTTTGAGCACACAGACCTTCCAACGATTAACAGATCAGCTATTTGATGTGCTAAGTGATAATATCAATCTGGTTTGCAAGCTTCCTTGAATTAGATAACTTAGCCAGTGCTGTCTGGTTTGAAACAGACCAGTTATCATAATGCAGCAGGCTAGGCAGCGTCTATGGAGATTTTGAAAAGCATTAAGTTAGATAAGTCGCTGGGACCATACAAGATATACCCCAAGATATTGTGAGTGTTGAGGGAGGAGATTGCTGAGCTTCTGGTGATGATCTTTGCATCATCATTAGGGATGGGAGAAGTACAGAGGATTGGAGGGTTGCAAATATTGCTCCCTTGTTCAAGAAAGGGACTAGAGATAACCCAGGAAATTATAGACCAGTGAGTCTTACTTCAGTAGTGGGCAAGCTGTTGGAGAAGATCCTGACAGGCAGGATTTATGAACATTTGGAGAGACATAATCTGATTAGGGATAGTCAGCATGGCTTTGTCAAGGGCAGGTCATGCCTTACCAGTCTGATTGTAGTCTTTGAGGATATAGCAAAACACCTTGATGAAGGTAGAGCAGTGGAAGTAGTGTATATGGATTTCAGTAAGGCATTTGATAAGGTTCCCCATGGAAGGTTCATTTAGACAGAAAGTAAGGAGGTATGGGATCCAAGGGGACCTTGCTTTGTGGATCCAGAATTGGCTTGCCCACAGAAAGGGTGGTTGTAGATGGTTCGTATTCTGCATGGAGGTCAGTGACCAGTGGTGTTCCACAGGGATCTGTTCTGGGACCCTTCCTCTTTATGATTTTTATGTGACTTGGATGAAGAAGTAGAAGGATGCGTTAGAAAGTCTGCTGATGACACGAAGGTCGGGGGTGTTGTGGATAGTCTGGAGGGCTGTCGGTGGTTACAGCAGGACATTGATAGGATGCAGAACTGGGTTGAAAAGTGGCAGAAAGGAATATGTCATTCTTGTGGAGCAGGTTGATAAACTATCTTTTAAAAAAAATAGTTTAGAACTTTCTAATCAAGTTGATCATTTTTCTTCTGAGACCTTGCATCTACCAAATCCCAGTGAGCATGTTTTTTTCACAATCAGAGTCACTTTGACATATTATCTGCAGATATTAATCTATATATTCTTCAGATTGAAGCAAATTATACTTTTATTAACCATGAACATATCTGAAGGCACATGTAATTCAATCTGCAGAGATTGTTAGAAAAGTCATCAGGAACATTCTCAGCCAAGAATGTGCAAATGAAGGCTGTGTTTTGTTGTTCCCTTCTCTGTGCAATAATAAAGCTCATGGTCTCCATGCATGACAAGAGGCAGGGGATTGCTTTAGCAAAGTTACACATGTTTCTGCCTCCCATTAAAATGGTAAACCAAACTCATCAAATTCATTCATTTTAGGAAGAAGCAGATGCTGAAGCATTGTTGTGATAAACAAAAAACTGGAAGGACTATTTTCCCAACCAAATTGACTTTGAATGAATTTCACTGAGATTACATATTTATAATATTATCAAAAATGATTCATTTGGTCCTGCATCTTGTATTTAAGCAGAGTTTAAAAATAACTGAGACAGTTTTTGTCTATTTATTTAATGAGATTCATACCTGCAGTGTTGCAATTCTGCCTCCAGATTCCATGTCAAACCATCCGCACTTCTCTACCCACTTCGCATTCTATTTTATTTTATTTAAAACATGATAAATGATTTTGTTCAAAATTTCTTGGCATGCATGAAATTATGACTTCCCATTGTTCAGTGAATGGTTTTGCTCATGGTGACAGAAAAGTCAGCTATACAGTAATAACCTGTGGTTATAATCTTTTATTGCCTCTTCTTTAGAAACTAAAACACACTTCTAAGTAACATGAAGTTCACATTCTAAGTGACATGAACAGCCTGAGATTATGAGAGGTATTAAGTCTATCCTACCTCTTTGAGCATTAGTGAAGATCTATCAACAAGATGGACAAATATGAATGCTTTCTTTAAAAGTAATGACCTAATAGTGACAGTAGCAAAAGCTATCTCACTGCAAGCCAGATACACTAAGTTTAATTTCAGTAGTTCTCAGCAATTAGCAACATGTTGGCCAATTTTCCTTTTTTGATTAAAGGTCCTATTAACAGTGCAATACATTAACAAGCAAGACAGAAATATTTGCAGCAGTACCTAACATGCAAATGGTAGTGGGTAGTGGCTCTATATGTCACTACTACAGAGCGTGATGACCCTGCCTTACACGAGTCCCAGGCTCAGCTGGCTCAGGCTGACAGTACCCGGTATGGGCCCGTATCCAGGGTTACGGATCCCACTGCCTTGTAGGTATCTTCAGGAGAAGAGAAGGCTAAGGAGTAAACCTTACACAAATCCGGAGTGGAGCCCCTAAGGCGGTTGGATGACGTATCACGTCACCCCCTGGTAGCTCCTGCAGCCAAGCCGATGCTAAATGTACTGCTTTGCATTCCTTTGGACCACATCCGTGAGGCCAAGAGGGGGATCTTGATGTCTGGGCAGCTCAGGATCTCCATATTCATCGCCCAGGTCTCCCCCCCCACCCCCAGTCCTAAACCGGGCACATCCATTGTCTACTTAGACAGACTGAGCCATTAATTAATTAACCTAACATGTAAATGTCATGCGATGAACTATATAAGATCCACTACTTCATTCATTAAAATTGAATTTCTCAATTATTAGAGACGTGGAAAAGTAAGGGCTTGAGCCATAACAATTCAGAGGTGTTTCTGTGATCAAAAAATATCTTTACATTGGAGAAACCTAACGAAGATTTGGTGCTGATAAGCACCACTGTAATTCCTCATTCCATCCCCACTCTGACCTATAGATCCATGACCTACTATACTGTCACAGTGAGACACAACATAAGCTTAAGGAACAGTGTCTTGTCTTCAGTCTTGCATTTTGAGCTGCTGAATTTTCCAACATTTACTGTTTTCATCACTTGCCCACCTTCCTGTAATACACTCTGTGATGGTTGCCACCTCCGTGCTTTGAAATGTACAAGACAAAAATTACTTTGCAATTTTCATTTCAGACATGACTGAAAGCCATTTTATTTTGTTTGTGTGATCTAATGTTTTTACTAATACTTTTGATCCATAGACAGAGGCATAAAAGTTATCAAATCAATATTAGCTAACAAATTTAAATAAGATGAAACTTCCCGATTCATATACACATGAAAAGAAGAGTATGGCAACATATTGGAGATGTAGTCAGATACCTGGACTATTTATCCAGTGACTTGACTTTCAATAAGAGCCTCAGCCCAAAGCATTGCCAGTTTGTTCACAGATGGTGCCTGAACTGCTGAGTTCATCCAGAATTTTTTGTGTGTTGCTCACAATGGCAGCTGCCACTTATTCTCTCTCAGATGCCTATTCGCTCCTTTGATTTGTTCGCTGGTCCTCTCACAGAAGGGGGGAAGTTTAAGGCTGTCAATTAAGGACCAGTACCTTTGGAGTGTGGAAGTAAAGCATGGCACCTGAGAGAAATAGACAGACTTGGGAAGAATGCACAAATTCAAGATAGACAGCATCCGAGATCAGGATGGAGTCCAGATATGTGGAACTGTGAGGCAGCAGGACTAACTCTGAACCAGATCTGTAAACCAGAAACATAAATATAGTTGTGGTGAACTACATATACCTGTCTGGACTGCTCCTGTGTCTCCTCCCACAGACCCCTGTATAAAGGCAATTGAGGCCTGATGCCCGGCCTCATTCTCCAGGATGTAGTGTTGTTCATTCTTCCAGTCAATAAAAGCCGTTATCTCGCTTCTTACGTCTCAGAGTGAGTTATTGATGGTGCATCAATAGTGATGAGTGAAATGTATAAAATCATACCATTATTAGAAACATAGAAAACCTACAGCACAATACAGCCCCTTTGGCCCACAATTCTGTGCCAAGCATGTACCTACTTTAGAAATTACCTAGGGTTACCCATAGCCTTCGATTTTTCTAAGCTCCTTGTACCTATCCAGGAGTCTCTTAAAAGAGCCTATTGTATCCACATCCACCACAATTGCCAGCAACCCATTCCATGCACTCACCACTCTGCATAAAAAAACTTACCCCTGACATCTCCTCTGTATCTACTTCCAAGCTCCTTAAAACTGTGCCGTCTCGTGTTAGCCATTTCAGTCCTGGGAAAAAGCCTCTGACTACCCACATGATCAATGTCTCTCATCATCTTAAACACCTCTCATCCTCTGTTGCTCCAAGGAGAAAAGGCCAAGTTCATTCAATCTATTCTCATAAGGCATGCTCCCCAATCCAGGCAACATCCTTGTAAATCTCCTCTGCACCCTTTCTATGGTTTCCATATCCTTCCTGTAGTGAGGCGACCAGAACTGAGCACAGTACTCCAAGTGAGTCTGACCAGGGTCCTATATAGCTGTAACATTACCTCTTGGCTCTTAAACTCAGTCCCACGGTTAATGCAGTACAGCGTATGCCTTCTTAACCACAGAGTCAATCTGCACAGCAGCTTTGAGTGTCCTATAGACTCAGACCCCAAGATCCCTCTGATCCTTCACACTGCCAAGAGTCTTACCATTAATACTATATTCTGCCATCATATTTGACCTACCAAATTGAACCATCTTGCACTTATCTGGGTTGACCTCCATCTGCCACTCATGCCTTATTGTCCATTATTGTCTTATGACACCTACAGTCAGTCTATTAGTACTTATACAATGGATGTAAAATGGCCATCTTAATATTGTTGTAGGTGAGGACCTACAATTATCTGGGGGTCCACCTGGATTACAGACTTGAATGGAGAACCAACACAACGGCTGTGTACAAGAAGGACCAGAGTCACCTCTACTTCCTGAGGAGACAGATGTCCTTTTGAGTATGCAGGTCCTGCCTTCACATGTTCTGCCAGTCGCCAATATAATCGTCTATGCAGTGGTAGGCTGGGACAATGACATCAACATGGGTGATGCCAACAGCCTCAATAAATTGATTAGAAAGGCTGGTTCTGTTATAGGAGTCAAACTGGTCAGACTGGAGGCTGTGGTGGAACGAAGGATGCTGAAAAAATCCTGGCAATTCTGGACAATATTTCTCACCCTCTGCATGCCATCTTGGCTGAAAAGAGGTGCACATTTAGTAATAGACTAAGAAAACTATGCTGCTCCAAAGAGCACTATATGAGATCATTCTTACCCTAGGCCAGTAGGCTATATAATGAGTCAACCTATAGCCCGGGAGGTAAAGAACCCCTCCTGTCAGACTGTTTGAGGTAACTTATTTTTTATTCCTTCTACTTCTCTTTTAATAGACAATAAGGTATAGGAGCAGAAGTAGGCCATTCAACCCATTAAGTCTGCTCCAGAATTCAATCACGGGCTGATCCAATTCTTCCAGTTACCCCATTCCCTTGCCTTCTCCCCATACCCTTTGAGGCCCTGACTAATCAAGGACTTATCTCTGTCTTAAATGAACCCAGTGACTTGGCCACAGGGCTGCTTGTGGCAAAAAATTCCACAGATTTATCACCCTCTGACTAAAGTAATTTCTCCATATCTCTGTTCTAAATGGACATCCCTCAATCCTGAAGTCATGTCCTCTTGTCTTGGACTCCCCTACCATGGGAAATAACTTTGCCATATCTAATCCGTTCAGGCCTTTCGACATTTGGAATGTTTCCATGAGATTTTCCCCTCAATCTCCTGAACTCCAGGGAATACCGCCCAAGAGCTGCCAGTCGTTCCTCATAAGGTAACCCTTTCATTCCTGGAATCATTCTTGTGAATCTTCTCTGAACCCTCTCCAATGTCAATATATCCTTTCTAAAATAAGGAACCCAAAGCTGCACACAGTACTCTAAGTCTGGTCTCAGAAGTGCCTTATATAGCCTCAACATCACATCCCTGCTCTTATATTCTATACCTCTAGAAATGAATGCCAACATTACATTTGCCTTCTTCACCACTGACTCAACCTGAGGTTAACCTTTAGGCTATCCTGCACAAGGACTCCCAAGTCCCTTTGTATCACTGCATTTTGAATTCTTTCCCCATCTAAATAATAGTCTGCCCATTTATTTCTTCCACCAAAGTGCATGACCATACACTTTCCAACATTGTATTTCATTTGCCACTTCTTTGCCCATTCCCCTAAACTATCTAAGTCTCTCTGCAGGCTCTCTGTTTCCTCAACAACACCCACTCCTCCACATATCTTTGTATCATCAGCAAATTTAGCCACAAATCCATTAATCCCATCGTCCAAATCATTGACATACATCATAAAAAGCAGCGGTCCCAACACTGACCCCTGTGGACCTCCACTGGTAACCAGCAGCCAGAATAGGATCCCCTTGTTCTCACTCTCTGTTTTCTGCCGATCAACCAATGCTCCACCCATGCTAGTAACTTCCCTGTGATTCCATGGGATTTTATCTTGCTAAGCAATGTCATGTACAGCACCTTGTCAAAGGCCTTCTGGAAATCCAAGTACACCACATCTACTGCATCTCCTTTATCTGCTCTGCTTGTAATTTCCTCAAAAAATTGCAGTGGGTTAGACAGGCAGGATTTTCCTTTCAGGTAACCATGCTGGCTTTGGCCTATCTTGTCATGTGCTTCCAGGTACTCCATAATTTTATCCCTAACAATTGATTCCAATAACTTCCCAACCACTTACGTCTGACTAACAGGTCTATAGTTTCCTTTCTGCTGCCTCCCATCTTTCTTAAATAGCTTAGTAACATATGCAATTTTCCAGTCATCCAGTACAGTGCCAGAATCTATCGATTCTTGAAAGATCATCGTTACTGCCTCCGCAATCTCTCCAGCTACTTCCTTCAGATCCCAAGGGTGCATTCCATCAGGTCCAGGAGATATATCCACCATCAGACCATCAGCCTTCCTGAGCAACTTCTCAGTCATAATTTTCACTTCCCTGACACTCTTGAATGTCTGGTATACTACAGATGCCTTCCACTGTGAAGACTGATGCAAAGTACACAATCTGTTCCTCTGCCATCTCTGCAATATCTCCGGCATCATTTTGTATTGGTTTTATATCTACCCTCAACTCTCTTTTACCCTTTATATACTTAAAAAAGCTTTTAGTATCTTCTTTGATATTAGTCGCCAGCTTTTTTTCATAATTCACTTTTTCCTTCCTACTGAACTTAGTTTCCTTCTGCAAGTTTTTTAAAGTTTCCCAATCCTCTAACTTGCCACTAGCTTTGGCTTCCTTGTATGCTTTCTCTTTTGCGTTTACTTTGGCTCTAACTTCACCTGTCAGCCATGGTAGTGTCCTTCTTCCATTTGAATATTTATATACAGGCAGTCCCCGGGTTACGTACGAGTTCCGTTCCTGAGTCCATGTTTAAGACAGATTTGTACATACTTCGGAACAAGTACATCCGGTATTATTTAGCATCAGTCAAACGTTTGTCTTAGTATATAGTATATATTTTACCTATCTATGCATATAAAACACTTAAGAAACGTATGTATTCCAATAATTAAACCACTGCGTTGCTTAGTAATAATTGTTGTTTTCATCGGGGCAGGGCCTTTCAACTGCTCCATTATTCTCACTTTATCCGTTATCCTTTAAAATTGTTCTGATCGTTGACCGACTGTAGCCTAATGCTTTTCTAATGACCGATGGTGTTTCACCTCTTTCCAAATGCTTTATTACTTCCACTTTATTTTCAATCGCAATCGCTTCCCGTCAATGGAACAGAAACACTGCGGGCATCGGGTCCCGACCTCCACTGGCTCTCGAGATCCACTGGGTCTTAAGGACCACCGCACACCGTCAATGGAATAGAAACACTGCGGGCAGCGGGTCCCAAGGTCCACGGGGTCCTAATGACCACCGCACTGAGACAGGCTGAATGGGACAAGTGGGGGCTGTGCCGGGTTTGCCTATTTGATTATCTGCAATATTTTGCATGGGAATTTAAACTAGAGGTGGCAGTGTTTTTTTTAATGAGGTCGAGTTGTGAGCTCGATATCAACCCGGCACGGATGGTACGGGAGTCACTGGATTGACATCAACCCGGCACGGAAACCTCTGTTCTCCAGCCCAGCGCTGATCTCACTGTGCCATCAGCCGACCGGAACTAAGAAAAATTTAAACCAAATACAAAGTTAAACACTCAACACAGTGTCAACAGCAACGACTTAAAATGACGGACGACATCGGGATCCGACTTAAAATGGCAGATGTCGTTCTCCTTCCTCGGTTCGTAAGTATGAGTTATCCGGAAGTCGGACGTTCATAACTCGGGGACTACCTGTATCAGTACAGTTGTAATGCTACAGTGACACAGTAATTTCCTTTGGGATCAATAAAGTATCTATCTATCTATCTATCTATCTATCTATCTATCTATCTATCTATCTATCTATCTATCTATCTATCTATCCATCCATCTAATCAATAATACAAATACAGCTGAGCAATGCATATAAAAACAGTTTATAAATGTCTATGTAAGTGTCACATGATTACATAATACAAGATCATTCTAACAGAGACAATAAGATAAAAGTATCAGGCTTTGTAATCATGTTAGTGGCATTAATATGTGCATTTAGATATTCTGATGCAAAAAAGCCTACTTTGTATACTTTGTACGCACTAACATTTGACTTAAAATAGCAACATTTTGAGTTTGAAAGAAGAACATCATTAACTGAACAGAGTTGGCACCAGATCGAATTAAAAGCTGCAAGATAAAAGTATTGCTGGCTACAGTAAATTGTAGGTAGTGATTTCCTTGCAAAGAATGTCCATGGATTCATGACTTGACAGTTATTCATTCACAATCATTAAGCCTGCTCTAGTAATTCACTATAAGCAAAGTTATGACCTATACCCCAAGAATATAAGTTATCTGATATGTTATTCATTTTGAAGTTTCAAATTGCTAGTTTCTAAAGATGGCCATATGGATTGGAAAGATTTAGGTGTTGGGCAAGATGCTGGCATATGAGATTAGCTTGGATGGGGCACATGGCTGGCACAGATCAGTTGGGCCATAAGGTCTGTTTCCGTGCTGTATCACTCTACGACTCTATATGACAATGCAGGTAAATACAACCACAGACAATTTTTTTTTTCTAAGGATTACTCCAACAAACAGAGAGATTTTCCTTCATTTCTATTGTTGGGTACCTTGTTGCCATCCTTGTTTAATTTGACGACAATTAGGGTTAACTGATGCACAGTCTTGTCTTCTTAGTTAGATGCTGGCTCCTAAGGGATACACTGGCACTCATTTTCCTTCATTATCAACAACAGGAACAAAATGTGGAGTGAAATTACAGCTCCTAGGTTGCTTTTTTGGGATCCTATTTGATCTGAGGGAAAAGGCACCAAACTCAAATTTCATTACTCCATTCCGAGAACTTTGTATTTATTTTTAAGGAACCCTTTTAAATAAATTTGTCAAGGGCATATGGAACCTTCAGTATTATATTACTGTTCTGAGGCATACTTCTTGCATTTCACATAAGTGAAGCATTGTTCCCATGGGCTGTGACGTTACTGATTAGTACTTCCATTATATAAATGTCTTCTCCTGCCCACCCCCCACCAGCAATGTGTGGGAGTTATTGGAAGTTGTTCTGTAATTGAACAAGAATCCACTAACTGTGGCTGCCAAATCAATAAATCACCAGTTAATACCATTTATGACATAGTGGAAAAAGTAAACCATGATCTCGATTCTCTTTAGCACTAAAGAGCAAGCTGTGTGCAGCATTCTCCACTGACAAGGTCATTGTAGCACTTGAGAAGGCATCATGTTTCATACACTGATCCATGGCTAGCACTCACTGTGTGGAAAACTGGTAAAAACTGGCCTCTCTTTGCTTCTTTTAACAAATGATAGCTAGCGGCCTTCTTCATAACATCTTATAATAGATGCAACTCACCTGTTTCCATGAAATAAAGAGAACTGAGCTAGAGGGAATGTTATTGCCTTCACAACCCTTCCTGAACTGACAGATGGTTCATGTGCTCCAGATCCTATGCTCTCCAATTCAGTGAAATGTGTTTGTGCACTGTTGGACATCATAGCTTAGTTTCTTTTTTTATTGGCATATGATTTAACTTATACCAAGCTCCATCTGTCATAATCAAGCCTTGCTGATTCACAGTAACTGGCCCAACATCACGGGGTCAGGGGTGTACAGGTGTCGTGTGGAGAGACTATTGTCTGCAGGTCTGGATGTTCTTGATTGCCTGCTGGTAGGTTGGATTTGCTTGGCACCAAAACCTGCCCATGATAAAAATGCGACCAGCAAGTGACATGTGATAAAACTTGTCAATGTCACATGATGTAGAAGTTATGAAGTGTTTATGATGTTGACAGAAAAATTAAGCACCGTAGCTATTGTCATATTCTTCTTAATATACACCGTGAAGTGTGACTTGGTTAAATGTGACATATCATTTACTCTTAGGTAGACACATCAAACTCTTCTCTATCAAATATCATGTCAGTCACAGAAATAAATGGAATTGAATGGAAAAACATTAAATAATAAGGCTATTTAGCCCAAGCAATCAATGCATCATTCAAGTCTTCTCCCATCATTTCTCACCTGAGCATCATAAACCCACCATAACTTCTCCATCAACATAAACCTTTCTGTCCTGTCTGTCGCTTACTCGGCTTCCTCTTAAGTACAGGCTTGTTTCACATTCCCAGAATGTACTAGGGAAGCAGTTCTTTTAGAATCCTCTCTTTGACTTTTTGGTGACTATATTTGTAATGATTTCCTTGTTTATCTTTTTATCAGAAATGGCAATAAATTCTGCCCATCCTATTAAAGAGCTTTAAAAAAATTTATGACTCCTCAAAGACATTGATCCCCTTTTTTCTTTTCTTTTACTGATACACCATGGTAAATACATCTGGCAAGGAATTAACGCAAGGAGAGGAATTTGTCAAGAAATAGGGGGAAGGACTAAATTAATCCTACTCTTTATCAGAGTAACCCTTCTACTTTTAAATTTAAGTTTGTATCTCAGTTTACTGAAGTAGCACTGACTCATGTTTGAATACTGTACATTGCTTATCAACCAAGGCCCTGAGAATTTGTTCTCCGTTGTTGCAGCTGTTTAACTCAATGAATAAAAGAAATAAAACATAAAACAAGAATGGTTTGGAAGCTTTTCCATTAACAGTCATGCCATCAAGCCATCTTTACTGTGCAACTAATACACAGTTTTCTAATCTACTCTCATTTCTCAGATGATGCGCAGTTTAAAATTATTCAGAGACACTGCTGGAATTCAGCAACATGAGCATATTTTGTAGAACAGTGGATGAGTGGGGGTGGGGGGTAAAGGGTAATGTTTACTGAGCCGACAAGGCAATATTGAACACATGGCAAAGTTTGTTCTTTAAACTTCCTCTCCCTAATTAGGTTTATGCTATTTCCAGAATTGAAATCTTCCATCTGCATGATAGTGAACAGTAATTATACATTCCTGTCAAAGTTGGTATCTCCATGAGTCATCTTAAATATTAGTGTTCATATTAAAACCTTACCAGAAGGGTGCTCTACTGCACCCTTTCTGCTACACTCTAGCTCAGTTAATTGTACAAACGATCCAGTATCGATATGCTTGGCCATATTCTCCATTTGACCTCCCCAGAAAGGTTAAACAACTCAAATCATAAATGCTACATTAAGACAAAGAAGAAATCAGATTTTGAGTACTGATAGCAGAGTTGTAAAGAAGTTTGTCATGTAAAATGTGGTGTGGTTTCCCCACTATATTGCTTAGTACATTTTGACAACTTAAATTCAATGTCTTTCCATAACCTAAACTCATAGTAAGGATTACCATCTGGACAAGTTCAAGACAGATATCATTGAATTGTGATGCAACATGAGATAAAACTTCAAGAGAAAAATAACCCCAGAAAGCAAAAGGATGAGAGAATGTTCCTGGGTATTCCTGATCTCCCAGCCTAAATACCAGATGACTGTGAGTATATCAAAATATAAAGTGAGCAGAAATTGAATGTAATTTAAAATTCACAGCATGGCTGTCCTCCTTTTATTCTTTGCTGTGCTTATTTCAGAGGCATCCATCCATTCATCAGATTTCTATTTTATGTTCAGATATGAAATTTGAAATTGCAAGCTATGCAGAATTTAAAGATTTTATGGTCCCTTTGTCAATGTATGTTTTATATTGCAGCCACACTTGTCCTGTAAGTTGAATGACTGAATGGCCTAGGGACTGCAAAGAACATTTGTCAGGCTGCCTGGCAGGAGTACGAATCTGTATCAGTGATTAGATTTGAAATCCCATTTGTATCTATAAAGCTTAAAAACTGAGAATTTCTCCATATCTCACATTTATCAACCAAATATTTCAGTGCTGATTATATTGGGGTATTGCCAAGATAATATTTCTTTCACTTTTCTTGGCTTTGTAAGATAAAATTATGTTTATTCATGTTATGACTGTAGTATGGTATCACAACAATGATAAACAAACATAGTATTATTCATGGCTTTATTTGACAGATTCATAACCAACGTCATACCAGAATTAGCGTGCCTTCATTCTTGTTCTGCAGAAAATATATGTAAAGTGCTTCATCTGAAATTCCAGTAATGAGATTGCTGCGACCAAAATGCAGGTGGACCAATGCAAGAGCTAAGTTGTACTTAGTAAGATCCTACAAAACAGGAAACATAGTAGAAAGTATGAGGAGATATCACTAACCTGAAACATTAATTCTATTTCTTTTTCCACAGATGCTGCCTGACATCACAAGTGTTCTCTATTTTTATTTACAGTTCTAGTCTCTGCAGCATTTTGTTTTTGAATAATTGCTTTATCATTTCAACCAAACAGCAGCAAGTCTGATAATGTGAAAGACAATTATAAGAGACTTAAGAGATTCAGGAAAGTGAACTTAGTTGACAGCAAGACATAGTGAAAATCCATAAGTGAAACCCTTTGCAATTGTTTCCTGGATTGAAGATGGCACATTGGTGATTTTCACTGTCTTTCAAGCTGGAGCCACTTTGGTAAAAAAAAATCCTCTATATGAAGTCAATATTAACTATTAAAAGCAGATTGTTTATTGGGGTTTACTACTACAGATTCTTTACTACTCCATATTGGCAAACATTAAGTCACCCACATATATGCATTCTTTCACCCACAAATGTACCTTGACACATGACAGCTCCATCCTCCAACCATAACCTGGCCCCTTTTCCCACAGAACTCCACCTGCACACTGCTCCCCATTCAAAAGGTGCACCAAATGCCTGCCCCTATATGAACCACACGTAGATAGAAACTGTAACTTAGTCTTGCAATGAAAAACACAATGTCAGAGTGTTTACTTTCAAATTTATTCTGACCAAGTAATTGTTGAAATTTCATCAGTTAGGATTAAAGTTCGTCAATTTTTGTTGAGTTATTAGCTCTGATGACACCAAACAGAAAGAAGTAGAAGAGATATGATGAGAGCTAATGATTTGTACATTTAACAGATGTTTGTCATTGGGAATGTACATATTGACTTGAACTCTCAGTTTAGAAATTACATGCTGAGAATGACAGGAAATTAATTTGAAACAAATTATAGATGAGTTGCTGAAAGGCTTTATTAGAGCTGCCAATATCATTGGCTGGGGATCAGTATTTATTCGAACATCTCAACTTCAAGAATTTGATTCCTCTTCAGTAATCTGAATCTTTGTGAAGTGCAGTCACAATTATGATCTTAGTTGATTTTGGATATCTTGATATTGTGTGTGTGTTATGCATCTGATGCTGGTTTGCAACTGCATCAGTAGAACAGTTGAGAGGAATAGCGTGGTACTGCTAAGTATGAATAGTGTTGAAAGTATATGTAATAAGTATTAGAATCATATGTTGCTGAATAGCCTCCTTCAGTATTGCTCAAAGAAATTCATGGGCAGAGTCAACATGGCCTGCTGAAAAAATAGAACACATATGACATAATTTGTTGGATTTTATGAAGGAAGTAACAAGTTGAGTCAACGAAATAAATGTAATGTATATGGATTCTCAGAAACAACACGAGTGAATCTGCAGATGCTGGAAATAAATAAAAAACACAAAATGCTGGCAGAACTCAGCAGGCCAGACAGCATCTATGGGAGGAGGTAATAACGACGTTTCGGGCCGAAACCCTTCATCAGGAGTGAAGTAACATGGGATGGTCGAGGGGGGATAAGAAGTGGGAGGAGGGATAAAGTAGAGAGCTGGGAAGTGATAGGCTGGAGGGAAATGGGCTAGGGGGAAGGTGGAGAATTATGGGAAATAAAAGAGAAAGAAAGGTAGGGCTGGGGGGGAGAGATTATAGTGAGGGGGGAAAAGAGAGAGAAAGAGAACCAGACTAAAATAATAGATAGGGATGGGGGTAAGGGTATCAATGGAGGTCAGTGAGTTGGATGTTCAACGTATCCAACGGAGACAACGGATATCCAACGTATAATCCTCCGTAACTTCCGCCACCTCCTACGTGATCCCACCACCAACCACATCTTCCCCTCCCCCCCACTCTCGGCTTTCCACAGTGATCACTCCCTGCGCAACTCCCTTGTCCATTCATTCCCCATGGACCTCCCTCCGGTCACTCATCCCTGCAAACGGAAGAAGTGCTACATCTGCCCCAACACTTCTTCCCTCACCACCATCCCAGGCCCCAGACAGTCCTTTCAGGTGAGGCACCACTTCACCTGCGAGTCAACTGGGGTGATATACTGTATCTGGTGCTCCCTATGTGGCCATTTATACATTGGGGAGACCCGCCGCAGACTGGGAGACTGTTTCACCGAACACCAGCACTCGGTCCTCCAGCAGTGGCGGGATCTCCCTGTGGCCACACACTTCAATTCCACAGACCACTCCCACTCCGACATGTCTGTCCATGGCCTCCTCTACCGTCAAGATGAGGCCACACGCAGGTCGATGGAGCAATACCTTATCTCCCGCCTAGGTAGCCTCCTACCTGCCAGCATGAACATCCAACTCACTGATCTCCGTTGATACCCCTGCTCCCCACCCTTACCCCCATCCCTATCTATTATTTTAGTCTGGTTCTCTTTCTCTCTCTTTTCCCCCCTCACTATAATCTCTCCCCCCCCAGCCCTACCTTTCTTTCTCTTTTATTTCCCATAATTCTCCACCTTCCCCAGCCCATTTCCCTCCAGCCTATCACTTCCCAGCTCTCTACTTTATCCCTCCCCCCACTTCTTATCCCCCCTCGACCATCCCATGTTACTTCACTCCTGATGAAGGGTTTCGGCCCGAAACGTCGACACTACCTCCTCCCATAGATGCTGTCTGGCCTGCTGAGTTCTGCCAGCATTTTGTGTTTTTTATGGATTCTCAGAAAATGTATATGGATTCTCAGAAGGCATTTGATAAAATGTCATTGAAAAGGTTCCTGTAATAGATAAGAGTGCACAGGTTTGGGGCAATACATTGAGGAGGTTGTTAGTTAATGTAAAACAATTGGGATAAATGGATCATTATCAGATTGGCAATCAGGTGCCACAGGAATCAAAGCTATTTTTAGTTTCATTGAGATATAGACCATGAAAACAGACCTCTTGATCCAACTCGCCCTTATCATCCAAACAACCTATCAGTGCTAATCATATATGCTTGCATTTGGCTCACATCACTCTAAACCTTTCCTAACCTCATGTCCAAATGCCTTTTAAACATTGTAATTTTATCTTCCTCTAACCCTTCCTTCACCATCTCTTTCCCAATACCCACCAATCTCTGCATGAAAAACTTTGACCCTCAGATGCCCATTAAATCTTTCAACTTTCATCTCAAAGCTATGCATTCCAGTTTCAGATTTGCACCCCCATCATGGAAATATCACTGCAGATATTTATTGTGTCTCAAAGTTCAAAGGAAATTCATTATTGAAGTATGTATATGGCACCATGTACTACCCTGAGATTCATTTTCTTGCAGACATTCAGGGTAGAACAATGATAGAACAGAATCAGTGGAAATCTACACACAAAGACTGACAGACAGACAATGTGCAAAATGTGAAAATACAACAAGGTAATAATGAATAAGTAAATAAGACTAAGAGCACGAGTTATATAATTCTTGAAAGTGAGCCCATAGGTTGTGGAATGAGTTCAAGGTTGAGTGAAGTTATCCATGCTGATTCAGGAACCCTATGGTTGAAGGGGAATGACTGCTCCTGAATCTGGTGGTGTGGGACTTAAGGCTTCTGTACCTTTATACCAGTGGCTGCAGTGAGAAGAGAGCATAGCCTAGATGGTAGGGTCCTTGATGATAAATGCTGCTTTTGCACAGAACTGCTCTTTGTAGATATGCTCAATGGTGGACTGGGCTGTATGCACTATTTTTTAGACCTTTCCATTCATAGGCGTTAGTGTTTCCATACCATGGGGTGACACAGTAGTGTAGTGGTTAGCACAACGCTTTACAGTACAGCTGGTCCAGGTTCTATTCCCGTCACTGCCTGGAAGGGATTTGTATGTTCTCCCCATAACCACATGTGTTTCCTCTGCTCCCTCTTGTTTCCTCCTGCAGGCCAAAGACATACTAGTTGGTTGGTTTATTGGTCATTGTAAATAGTCCTGAGATTAGGCTAAGATTAAATGGGGGATTTTAGGTGGCATAGCTCGAAGGGCCAGAAAGTCCTATTCCACTGGGTATCTCAGTAAATAAAAATCCCAGGTAGTGATTCAGTATACCCTCTGCCACACAACTTTAGAAGTTTGTCAAGGTTTTAGATGACATTCTGAATCTGTGCAAACTTCTAAGAAACTGGAGGTGCTGCCGTGCCTTCTTTGTAAAGCTGCTTATGCGTCTAAGCCTCTCACAAATTTTAAAACCTCTATAAGGTCACCACTCAGTTTCCTTCACTGTAGGAAAAACATATAACTCTTCATATAACTGAAGCCTACAATCCTGTTAACATCGCTGTGAATCTTTTCTGCACCCTCTCTAGCTTATATCCTTTTTATTGTGTTGTTACTAGACTACAAACAATAGTACGAGAGTGGCTTAACTAATAAAATTATACAATCTACATTAATGTTATGAGTGAAGGGACCAGTTATACTACAGCTGATGATACATGGATTGGAGAATTAGGAAGTTGCAAGTATACAAAGAATATGCAATGGCACATTGTCATCATGCTCTGGTGAGACCACATCTGGACTATTACATACATGTAATGTATGTAATCTCCACATACGTATAATAGAGTATGTCCAGTCACAAACAAGAGAAAATCTGCAGATGCTGGAACCCAAGGAACCTATAACAAAATGCTAGAGGAACTCAGCGGGCCAGGCAGCATCTATGGAAAAGAGTAAAATTCGACGTTTCAGGCCAAGACCCTTCATCAGGACTGGGGAAAGAGGTGGGAGGTCAGAGTAAGAAGGTGGGGGAGGGGAGGAAGAAATACAAGGTTGTAGATGATAGGGAGGTGGGAGGTGAAGTAAGGAGCTGGGAAGTCGATTGGTGAAAGAAATACAGGGCTGGAGAAGGAGGAATCTGATAGGAGAAGGCCATGGAAGAAAGGGAAGGAGGAGGAACACTAGAAGGAGGTGATGGACAGGTAAGGAGATAAGGTGAGAGAGGAAAGTAGGAATAGGGAAGGATGAAGGAGAGTGGGGTGGGGGTGGGGAACATTCATGTCAGTCTATGGCCTCCTCTACAGCTGCAATGAGGCCACACTGAGGTTGGACGAGCAACACCTTATAGTCCACCTAGGTAGCATCCAACCTGATGGCATGAACATCAATTTCTTGAACTTCTGGTAATCCTCCCCCAACTCCTTCTCCATTCCCATTTCCTTCTCTCACCCTATTTCCTTCCCTGCCCCTCACCTCCCTTTGGTTCCCCACCCTTCCCTTTCTTCCATGGCCTCCTATCCTCTCCTATCAGATTCCTTCTTCTCCTGCCCTGTATCTCTTTCACCAATCAACTTCACAGCTCTTGACTTCATTCCTCCCACACTTCCCCCCGATTTCACGTATCACCTATAACCTTGTATTTCTTTCTTCCCTCCCCCACCTTCTTACTCTGACTCCTTATCTTTTTTCAACAGTCCTGATAAAGGGTCTCGGCCCAAAACATCAGGTGCTTGCTCTTTTCCATAGCTGCTCCCTGGCCTGCTGAGTTCCTCCAGCATTGTGTGTGTGTGTTAATGAAGTATGTGTCAATGTGGAGCGGAACAAGTTGGTAAATCTGGCAGGAGCAAAGAATGTTGGGAATGGCAAAGGTGGAGTGCAGCGGAAGGGGTGTGGGATACATGGCAGAGAAGGAGCACCAGGGGCAGACACAGCCACATACCCAGCCCTGAGACACCAGGCAAGGTAATTTGATTCCAAACAATTGTTTTATTGATCAATATGGAATGTCTCTCCCAGGCTTCCCACTTCCTCTCTCACTCTTCCCCTTTTCACAACCATAATTCGTACCCCTCTTCCTGCCTCCTTCCCACTCTCTGTGCACAATGGACACAAATCAGAATTAGGTTTATCATCACTCACATATATCATGAAATTTGTTTTTTTTGTGACAGCAGTACAGTGTAATACATAAGATTACTACAGTACAATGCTAAAGTCTGATCTACCCATCTATATATATGTGCCTAAGACTTTTGCACGGACTGTTGTATAAAGAAGGTTCATTGAGGTGCTTCATGAAATGACGTGGTTGAATAAAGGAAGCTTGGTAAATGCTCATTCAAGCATAGAAGGGTAAGAGGAGATCTTATTGAAACAAATAAGGAGAAATTGAATGGTTGATAATGGCGGGACCATAACCAGGATCCATAATTTCAGAATATGCACTCAGTGGGCACTTTATTAGATGATAAGACCATAAGATTAGGTATAGGAGTGGAATCTGGTGTGGCCTTCTGCGTCTGTAGCCCATCCACTTCAGAGTTCGACGTGATGTGTGTTCAGAGATGCTCTTCTACACAGCACTGTTTGTCACATGTGGTTATTTGAATTGTCTTTGTCTTCTTAACAGTTTGAACCAGTCTGCCCACTCTCATCTAACTGTTCTCATTAACCAGGCATTTTCACCCACAGAAGAGCCGCCCACTAAATGTTTTTTGTTTCTTGCTCTATTCTCTGTAAATTCTAGTGACCGCTGTGATAAAAATCCCGGGAGAACAGCAGTTTCTGAAAAACTCACATCACCCCATCATTCCATGGTCAAAGTCACAGATCACATTTCTTCCCCGTTCTGATGTTTAGTCTGAACAACAACTGAACCTCTTGACCATATCTGCATACATTTATACATTGAGCCGCTACCACAAGATTGCTGATTAGATATTTGCATTAACAGGCCAGTGTACAGGTATACCTAAGGAAGTAGACACTGAGTATAGTATCAGCAGTTCAGTTAGAGATGGAAGTGTTTCTTCTCTCAGAGGGCTATGAACCTTTAGAAAGGGTGCAGAGGAGATTTACAAGGATATTGCCTGGGTTGGGGAGCATGCCTTATAAGAATAGGTTGAGTGAACTCAGCCTTTTCTCCTTGGAGCAACAGAGGATGAGAGGTGACCTGATAGAGGTATATAAGATGATGAGAGACATTGATCATGTGGATAGTCAGAGGCTTTTCCCCAGGGTTGAAATGGCTAACATGAGAGGGCACAGTTTTAAGGTGCTTGGAAGTAGGTACAAAGGAGATGTCAGGGGTAAGTTCTTTACGCAGAGAGTGGTGAGTACGTGGAATGGGCTGCCGGCAATAGTGGTGGAGGCAGATATGATAGGGTCTTTTAAGAGACTCCTGGATAGGTACATGGAGCTTAGAAAAATAGAGGGCTATGGGTAACCCTAGGTAATTTCTAGAGTAAGGACATGTTTGGCACAGCTTTGTGGGCCGAAGGGCCTGTATTGTGCTGTAGGCTTTCTAGGTTTCCATGTTTCTAACTCTCTATGTGACAGAGTCAGACAATGATTCTGCTAAGTAGAAGGCCATTCATCCCAACTCATCCACACTTACCTATAAATACTTTTTTCTTATTACTGGTAATCTCATCTCTTTGCACCCCATAGCCTTCTGTGGTGAGGTAACTGAAGCACTCATCTGGATACTTCTCAAGCATTCACTCAGGGTGCTCCAGACAACAGTGCAATGGAGTCACTGAATGTCTTCAAACCAAATCTTGACAATTCAACTATAAGAGAGTCAAGAGGTATTGGAGGAGAAAAGGGACGCGATTTGAGGCTAAGAAATTTTTTTTTAAAAAGCCACATTCTTATTGAATGGTGGAATAGAATAATTACAAAAAAATCATACTTTTTAAACAACAGTTTAATACTTTTTATTTCTATTTTTGTTATGTCCTTGGCATTCCAGCTGGATTATCATATTGAAGTAACTGTCTAGAAATCATGTCCTGTGGTGCTACTTTTTTGCATATTATGCAGTTTGATTTAAATGAAAATTGATTGTTATGTAAAACAAATTACCCTAGGTTCCAGCATCTGCTCTATCCAAATTGTTTGTTCGTCTGCAAGTTGCCAACAGATTCAAGGGCCCAGAAGAGATACTAATCAATTTCTAAGCAAATATCATTTCATCAATCCACTGCACTTCATTCAGACTGACTTGAAGTTGATTGTTTATGCTATTGTTCCACACCACAGAAGCAGAATATCTGAGGTAACCCCAAAACTCATTTGCCAGCCAGTTCTTTATGGAGATACAGCTAAAGAAATATGCAATAATGTGAAGTAAATATGACATCTGCTTTTGACTGAATTTCTTTTCCAGTTATTACGGACAAAAAATACTTTTTTGGAAATCACATTACACATTGGACTAATTAGAGCAATGATATAATTCACTGCATTTTTGCTATAATTATTCAATCAATTGCTTACAAAGAATTTGCAATAACTATACCTCATAGGATTTGGAATAAACATATGTTTAATCCTTTTTTGTATTTAAATAATACTTGCATCTGATTATCATTTTTGATTGATTAGTCCCACATTAGAAGAAGGAATTATCATGGCCTCCCTCAACTGTAACTGCCTTGTGATATGGAAAGAGATGGAGCTGTGGAAATGAAAGTTTGGACAGCATGGTATAAAAGAAAAGAAGTGAAAGAGACACCATGGAGTGTGAAAAGCCAGAGAGGCAGATAAAATTCCCAATGGAGAGAAAAGTAGAACTTCTGCAGGTTCGGCATTCCAGAATTCAACAAGAAAGTGAAACTGCAAAGATGCTGGGAATCTAAATCAGATATTGAAATAAATGGTAAAGTGTTTTTTCTAGATGGCTACATGCTACGTACTACATTTTTCACTTGGATTGAAATAATCTTGGATCTATGCTTTGTCCAAATATTGGAAACATCATTATTGGAATGAAGAAAATAGTGGAAAAAATATGCTGCCTTTCTTGATTAAAAAAGGAATAACAGGGCACTTGGAAAAAAGGAATAAGAACCCTGACAGAGTCAACATAAAGGGTAATATTTTACAAATCTTTGGAATTTTGGGTCTTTCACTACCAAAAGAGGGATGTACTTGCTGCTGAGAAAATGCAGCAAAGGTTCATGGGATTGATTTCTTGGATGGTGGATTTGTTATATGAGGAGTTATTAAGTAGTCTCAGCCTATACTTTTTCCGGGTGAGAAGATCTAAAGTGAGCTTAGTGAAATATTTAACGCTGCTCAGGATACATGCAGGGATTTTTTGCTTTCTCTGGATGGGTTTTCTAGAATTAGTAATCACTGTCGCAAAATAAGGGACTTGTCTGAGGCTAAGATAGAGAATGATCGGCATTTAGACAGTAAGGTGACCTTAGGATCAGTACAGACAGTGATGGGAACACAAAGGGTATAACAGTTTCCTAAGTTACGGAAAAGTTCACAACCCTCTGCACCTGTTGATCAGCTCTGACTATTTAACTACGTATTTGATATTTTCTGGTTGCCGACTGAATAAACTAATTTCACTAGAATAAGGAACATTTTCCTGGAAATTAATAATCTGTAGATATAAATGGTATTATACTAAAATTAATTTCCCTCCCCATTCCCACACTGACCTTTCTGTCCTCAGCCTCCTTTACTGTTAGGGTGAGGCCAAGCATAAACCAAAAGAACAACACCTTGTATTCTTCTTGGATAGTCTACAACCCAACAACATGAACATTGAATTATCTAATCAATTTCTATCACATCTGAAATCCTGTCTGCCCACTACCCTGGACCCCCATCAATTTGCCTATCGCACCTACAGGTCAACAGAGGACACCATCTCCACACTCTGCCCTGACCCACCTGGACAGCCCCAACTCTTATGTCAGAATGCTGTTCATTGACTTTAGTTCGGCATTCAATACTGTGATCCCCTCCAAGCTGATCGCCAAACTTTGCCAGCTTGGTATCAGCTCATCCCTCTGCAATTGGACCTTGGACTTTCTGACTAACAGACCCCAGTCTGTTAAGTTAGACAAACTCTCCTCTTCCACTCTCACCCTGAACACTGGCTTGCCTCAAGGCTGTGTGCTGAGCCCTCTTCTGTACTCCCTTTTCACCTATGACTGCGTTCCTGTACATGGTTCTAACTCCATAATCAAGTCTGCAGATGACACCACAGTGGTTGACTTGATCAGAGGGGATGACGAGATGGCCTAAGGGAATGAGGTCCAGCACCTGGCCGTGTGGTGTGCCGACAACAACCTGGCCCTTAACACCCAGAAGACCAAGGAGATCATTGTGGACTTCAGGCATGCTAGGAGCCACACTCATGTCCCCATCTACATCAATGAAGCCATAGAGGAGCATGTATCAAGCTTCAAGTTCCTTGGTGTCTGCATTTCTGAGGATCTCACCCGGTCCCTGAACTCCTCCATCCTGATCAAGAAGGCGCAACAGCGCCTTTATTTCCTGCAGAGCATCAAGAAAGCTCACCTCTGTCCCAGGATAATGACAGACTTTTACCGCTGTACCATTGAGAGCATACTCACCAACTGCATCACATGGCAATTGTCCCATATCGGACCGCAAAGCACTCCAGCATGTGGTGAAAACTGCCCAGCGGATTATTGGCACCCAATTGCCCACTATTGAGAACATCTACCATAAACACTGCCTGGGCAGGGTGAAAAGCATTATCAAGGATGCATCTCACCCTAACCATGGACTTTTTACTCTCCTCCTATCCGGTAGGCGCTACAGGAGCCTCCGCTCCCGCACCAGCAGGCACAGGAAGAGCTTCTTCCCTGAGGCTGTGACCCTGCTGAACCTCACATCACACCGCTAAGCAGTATTGCACCCATATTGTACTGTCTCAGTACTTTTATATTTGTGTGCTGTAGCACTTACTTTTTATTCGCAGTTATTTTGTAAATAACACTATTCTTTGCATTTCTGGTTAGATGCTAACTGCATTTCATTGACTTTGTATCTGTACTCGGCACAATGACAATAAGGTTGAAACTAATCTAATCTAATCTCAGGTAACCCAGTCCCCATTCTCTTTTTTTTCTGATCCAACCGAGCCATCTCAAGCACTATTATTTCCAACCAACCCTACCCAGCTCTCTCTGCTACCCAGTCCCCTCCTCCAACTGATTCCATCTGTCTATAACCCACTCACTGGGTCCCCCATCCTTTCCCCTTCTGTTCCCATTTATCCCACATCCCTGGCTTTATTACCTTCAGTTCCCTCCACCTATCACCTCCAAGCCTCTGTTGCTACCTCCACCCTTCCCTCCCCCACCTTGCTCCAGCTGCCCACAACCCATCCTCACTGGATCCAGCTATCGCTTGTGAGCTCTTGCTTTGCCCCTACCTCACACATGTTATGAGTCACAGAGATATACAGCATGAAAACTGGGCATTCAGCAACCAGGTCCACCATTCAAATATACAAGAATTAGAATAAAGTAAGAAGTTCTGAATTGACTATTCAATGTGGAGATCCTCCAACATATCTGCACAGTTACATTACTGGGAACTTCCACATCACTGTCTTTCATTACTCCAATATTTATGGTCAGGTCTTTGTTTCCTATAGAACTGCTAAACTTATTATGTTTTATCGCCTCTATAAAGACAATTATTTAAACTTACAAGAAAATTGGATAAATCAAGAGGCATAAGGAATAGAAGAATATGTAGAATTGTAACTAGTTGTTCAAATGTAGCTAGCTGTTGTTTAGTCTATAGGGATGGTGGAATATCTAAGAGGTTTAAATATTATAAATCTCTGACCAACATTTGGTTGCCTGTCCTCATTTCTCTGTGTATCAAATCACATCTGATAATATTCTGGTTAAGTATTTGGGAAAGTTTTAGTCCAATGAGGCAGCTAACTTTTAATATCACAGAACTACTGTATATTGCAAACACTGTTAAGTCAAGCACCATACTTAACTTTAATGCTTGGCCTAACAGCTGCTGATTACCACTCTCCCCACTGAATTCTTAGAACAGAGTGGCACAATGGATATGTGCTAGAGCACCATCACTGTATTGGACCAAATGCTGATAAGTAAGGTTTGTACAGAGAGTTGATGTGGACACGGTGGGTTAAATGTTTCTAGGCTGTCACATTCTAGGTGTTGCACTTCGGTAGAATGGAACTTTGGGACTCACCTGTTATTTCGCTTTAGGGATGAACTCCACTTCTACATCCAGCAGTTTTGGGCCCCATATTGAAGAAAGAATGTGCTGGCAATTGAGAGCTTCCAGAGGAGGTTCATAAGAATGATCCCAGCAATGAACCAGTTAATTGATAAAGAGTACTTGAAGGCTCTGGGCTTGTACTCACTGGAGTTTAGAAGAATGAGTGGGGATTATACTGAAACATACCGAATATTGAAAGATATAGATTAGATGGACAAGGAGAGGATGTTTCCAATAGTACTAGAGTCTAGAACCAGAGGTCACAGCCTCAGAATAGGACTTCCCTTTAGAACAGAGATGAGGAAGAATTTAGCTAGAGAGAGATAGATCTGTGGAATTCATTGGCACAGACAGCTGTGGAGACCCAGTCATTGGACCTATTTAAAGCAGAAATGGATATGTTCTTTATTAGTAAGGGCATCAACTGTTACAGGGAGAGGGCAGGAGAAAGGGCTGAGAGGGAAAATAAATCAACCTTGATCAAATGGCAAAGCAGACTTGATATGCAAAATGGTCTAATAATGCTGCTATGTTTTATGGTCTTTTGGTCTCCGTCAGAATCTTAATGTCCAGGTCATTTATCCCTTTCCATAACTACTTTAAAATTATGTATTGTGTAATAGGCAGTTATAATATTTATGTTATTAAGGCAAGTTTAACCCAAGAAATTGAGCAATATATTGCTATTTGTTGTGATAGTGCTGTCTTGCCAGTAGGAGGAGTTGACATTAAAGAGGTGTGAGGATAATAATAAAGATGACCATATGTAGATAATCTAGCACATTTCTCCCTTTGAATTACTTACAATGAAGATTATTTCTCAAATAATACTCCATTGAAAATTACTCTATATTGACTGTAATGGAATGAAAATTAGGCCTTTGTACAAATTTTGTACTATGGCCATTTATGGTCAGTTTTCCCAAAATATGGACAGACAGACAGACATACTTTATTGATCCCGAGGGAAATTGGGTTTTGTTACAGTCGCACCAACCAAGAATAGTGTAGAAATATAACAATATAAAACCATAAATAATTAAATAATAATAGGTAAATTATGCCAAGTGGAAATAAGTCCAGGACCAGCCTATTGGCTCAGGTTGTCTGACACTCCAAGGGAGGAGTTGTAAAGTTTGATGGCCACTGGCAGGAATGACTTCCTATGACACTCAGTGTTACATCTTGGTGGAATGAGTCTCTGGCTGAATGTACTCCTGTGCTTAACCAGTACATTATAGAGTGGATGGGAGACATTGTCCAAGATGGCATGCAAATTGGACAGCATCCTCTTTTCAGACACCACCGTCAGAGAGTCCAGTTCCACCCCCACAACATCACTGGCCTTACAAATGAGTTTGTTGATTCTGTTGGTGTCTGCTACCCTCAGCCTGCTGCCCCAGCACACAACGGCAAACACTGATAGCACTGGCCACCACAGACTCATAGAACATCCTCAGCATCACCCGACAGATGTTAAAGGACCTCAGTTTCCTCAGGAAATAGAGACGGCTCTGACCCTTCTTGTAGACAGCCTCAGTGTTCTTTGACCAGTCCAGTTTATTGTCAATTCGTATCCCTAGGTATTTGTAATCCTCCACCATGTCCACACTGACCCCTTGGATGGAAACAAGGGTCACCGGTGCCTTAGCCCTCCTCAGGTCCACCACCAGCTCCTAAGTCTTTTTCACATTAAGCTGCAGATGATTCTGCTCACATCATGTGACAAAGTTTCCCACCATAGCCCTGTACTCAGCCTCATCTCCCTTGCTGATGCATCCTACTATGGTAGAGTCATCAGTAAACTTTTGAAGATGGCAAGACTCTGTGCAGTAGTTGAAGTCCGAGGTGTAGATGGTGAAGAGAAAGGGAGACAGGACAGTCCCCTGTGGAGCCCCAGTGCTGCTGACCACTCTGTCTGACACACAGTGTTGCAAGCGCACGTACTGTGGTCTGCCGGTCAGGTAATCAATAATCCATGACACCAGGGAAGCATCCACCTGCATCACTGTCAGCTTCTCACCCAGCAGAGCAGGGCGGATGGTGTTGAATGCACTGGAGAAGTCAAAAAACATGACCCTCACAGTGCTCGCCGGCTTGTCCAGGTGGACGTAGACACGGTTCAACAGGTAGACAATGGCATCCTCAACTCCTAGTCGGGGCTGGTAGGCGAACTGGAGGGGGTCTAAGATGGATTAGGTTAAATAAAACTGTGTTAGGTTAGGTTAGGTTAGGGTAGGCTAAAATTTCTCCTTTATGAATATTCAAAGACTGTCACTTGGGTTAAAGTTCAGATCACATCAACCACTATGTTATTTTAATAATGAACATCATTTGATCCTTAAAGAAAGCTACTTATAAAATTACCAGGCCTTAAGAAACATATATTTAAAATATCTTAAAGTATGAAAAATTGTACATGGCCTTCAGTGGGGAAAAACCAGAATTAGAAAAATGATTTGGTTCAACAAAAAAAAAGTTGCCTTATTTGTGGAGCTTAAGTTCTGCATGTGCCAGCACAGATGGATTTTCAGACATGAAGGTTTGTTCTAGGACCTGCATCTTTCCAATTTTTATGTTTCCAGCTTTGCCAGGGAATAACAGTTAGCACTGTCTTGAGGTGGGTGGTCCAGTCAAAAGAGTCAAAGGTCTGAGTGCAAACAGCTGCGGCCAATTTCAGGCTTTACATTTTGTATCATTTTCAAGCATGAATGTTCAATTATGAGGAAGGGACAGACACAATAATTGAGCTCTGAGACTGCAGAATGCCCTAAAGCTGTACATCTGGAAAATCACTCGAAAATAGTCATTTTAGGGTCATCCAAAGGCTGTGTTACTTTCCAGTTTATCAATTGTATACTTAAATAACAGAAATGAATATCAATGCTAATTTAAGTTAATTCATGTTTGGCCATTTTGGTTGGATTGGGTCAGAGCCCGCATTTCCCCATTTCTTTTTAGAAAGACTTTGATTTTAAATTTAAATTAAGTGATCTATAGTGTGCTGCCTTGAATTCATCTTGGACTGATTTCAAATAAGTCATAGTGAGGCACATGAGACCATGGAGGACTTTTCCTGAACTTCATTTCTATTGCACTGCATCATATATTACAATTTTGCCTCACACATTCATGTCAAGGAATTGACAATATAACTTGGGGGGAGGAGTGAGGGCCGATTCTTGCAGTATACCTAACAGCAATGGAGCTAACTGGTAGACAAAATGATATTGAATTTCTGCCTCAATATGTCAGTTTTCTGCCTCTCCCTAGTCTGAACAATATCTTCAGTATCATACTCAAAATTCTGGAGGAACTCAGCCAATCAAGCAGAATCTGGTGGGGGTGGGGGGGGGGGGGTGGCGGATCTATGCATCAACTGTGTAGTCTTTAACTCTTTGACCCTAGCAGATTCAATTCTGTTTCTGTGTTTGGGCTAACAACCATTTCTTCACCTCCATTATTTGTTTGATTTCTAACCTTAAAAACATTTTCATACGGATATAAATTTCATGATCTACAGCAATTCCAAAATACTTAAGCAGGTGCCCTGCAGTGTGAGAGAGCCTCACCGGGAAGTGCAATGGAAGACTTGGGATACTCAGAGCTACAAGTACTCCCCAAGTTATGGCAGACTTCCTTTCCTATTCGCAAATCAGAAACATCGCTGTAAATTGAGTTCCCAACTAGAAGAAGATGCCTGGATGCTCATTTTATGTTCTGGCTGGAGTGGACCTTTAATGATATACATTTGAAGGATGGATAATGGTGTTTGTAGAAAACACTACAGAAATCTTGCATACAGCAAGATCCCACATGCAGCAATGAGATTAAAGCCAGAGATGCTGTTCTTTGGCAAAGCTTATTGAGCAATAAAAATTGGCCAAGATTACTGGGATAACTTGTTTATCCTACAAAGTACCCCATTGAGATTGCCTCATTTACCTAAAAGGACAGGGTCTCAATTTTAAAAACCTCATCTGGAAGACGACAACCTCAAGAATCTAGAACTTCTTCAGTGACTACTCTGAGAGTATTTGATTTTTGTGTTCGAGTCTCAAGGGGAAAACATAACCAAACCCAGATGTGAAAAAAAACATTCTTTTGATTCAAGGACAAAAGTACTACAAAGTGAGCCAAAGTCTTTCAAATAATTAGCTTATCTTTATGCTTTAATTTCTAATGAAGTCCCACTCTCTCTCTCTCTCCTTCTCTCTCTTTGTCTCTCTCTCTCTCTCTCTCTCTCTCTCTCTCTCTCGCGCGCACACACACACACACACACACACACACCTCACTCCACATGCCCTCTTCTTGTTGCTACTAACATGCAGACAGTACAAAAATCGAAAAGCCTCACCACCAAATTTCCGTAACCATGATTTTCTTGAACCTCGCTGCTCAGCCCTAACCTTGCCTCAACACCGAAACACTACAGACCTCTTGCACTACCATGACCTTGTCTTTGGTTGTGTTTTTGTTTTGTTTTGCATACAGGTATTACTTTTACAGTCTATTTTTTCTCTCTCTTCATGGCATAGTTTTAATTTACTGTATATTCGATGTACCTACATAACTGATGTTGCTGCAAGCCGGGTTTTCATTGCCCCTGTACCTCACCAGACTTGTGCACATGACAATTAACTTCATTTCTTCTGTGATTTGATTTAAATGTGATAGTTCAGAATAAGTGCCTGAAAGCTTCTGTGCCCAGATATTAGATCATATATGACTATGCAATATATGAATCAAATTCAATGAGAGAAAAAAAGGAAAAACCAGTGGCTTATGATACATAGAAACACAGAAAACCTACAGCACAATACAGGCCCTTTGGCTCACAAATTTGTGCCGAACAGCTCTTTTCCAGCTCTTCTATTTGTAAGGGTATCAAATCATGAAAAGTAGCTTCTCCAACCATTCTGACAGATACAGGCCTTCACAGTACTTAGAGGCCATTTGGGTCTTAGTTTCATGATTTAGACATGCACTTAATCAACTTCCTTCTTATATTTTGTAACAGCTGAGAATCTAAAGTCAAGGTCCTTCCCAGTGGTATGGGCAATGCCTAGGGCCTTGTGTGCAGCTGAGTTTTCTACCATCAGGCCCTATATAAAATCATATGCTGGTATAATAACCGCACTAAGGGATTAACAAGCAGCAATCTATTTCCAGACACAAAACTTTTCTTTGGCAAAATCAAAATAGTAAAAGATTCCAGTCATACTAATCTTCATTTTAAGTTCTATCCTTTTAAAATAAGTATTTGTTTCATAAGAGGGATAATTTCATAAAGAAAAGACACTACATTCATAAGTATGTTTTGCCATGCTTATCAACAGCTGTCACAACTGCAGGATGTAGGAGGTGCTTGGGACTCATCCCTTAATGAGCACTTACTCATGAAATCAGAATCTGTGCTGGCTTCACTTCATTGTTAGCCAGGGAAATTAAGCTTAAATTATCACTTAAACTGATCCGTTACACATCTTCTATTTATATGATTATTATGATAACAGTTTATTTAATATTTATTTTGCATCTCTTAGGAGAATCCTCCATTAAAATGGCACTATTTATTGGAGCTTAGGGATCAGCATCTGTAAATAATCAGGGTATAATGGAATAGTTGTCTCACATCTACGTACTGTGGAAAAGAGTGTATGGAATCTACTCTTGACCAAAGCCACAGGCACATTAGCAGCTTGCTGATGTGCACAACGGGACAATATTGAAAGGTCAAGACACACTTTTGAATGACCTTGATGGAAATGAATATTTTCCATTAAACTATTCGGACTTCTCTGTACTATTTCCAATGTTTTGAACACTTTAGAGGTGTCATAGAGAAGGAAATTAAAGTTAAAGCTGGAATATCAGAATTTTAATAGAATTACCTTCTGAAGATTAAGAGGGTGATAAAAACTGGAGTCTAAAAACCAAGCTCTCAGCAATAACTTCATTGTCTTATAGTCTAAGGTTCTTACCTTTAATATGTGAGCAAATTTTGAAATAGTGCTCAGCTGCAGTTTATTGATAGCATGGAATCAGATAGCTGTGTAAGGGATGGAAATCATATAAATTTATAATACAGAAGGTGGTCATTGTTTGCATGCTGATTCAGAAAGAGTTGCCAGCCTAATGCGACCATCCAGCACAGATATATAGCTCTCTTCAAGTAAACATTCATATAACTTTAAAATACGATGGTGTTTTCTCTCTCTACCACCTTCATATTGAGATCTTTAAGAGAACACAAGAAAATTTGTTTAGTTGACTCTTAATGTAATCCATGAATTAGCTTCTGAGGCATCAGCTTATAAATATTCTTCTGATTGTGTAACATTATTAGGTAGAAAACATCAACTGTACTTTTTTCCACTGATGATTACACGATGTTCAGTTCCATTTGTAACTCCATAGCAAATGAAGAAGCCCGTTCTTGCATGCAGCAAGACCCAAGCAACACTTGGGTATGAGCTGTTAGGTGGCGTGTAACACACGTGAGGGACAGTGATCATCAGCAGCAAGAGAGAAACTAACCTCTTACTGTTGCAATTCAATACCACTACAGTTACATTGTCATGAACATCCTGGTAGTCACCATTGATTGAAGTACCATGAGCAGGATGGAGCATGGGTATCTTGAACTCCGCCAAAGATCTGTCCAGATCCAAAATGATAGGTCCTTATGCAATGCAATAGCTTCAGCTGCATGGGAAGAGGAGAGATAGAGTAAATCCTATTTACAATACTGCCACTGAAAATCTAATATAAATGAATTAAATAATTATTGAAAGAATTTGGTATTTGAAAATTAGCTCATTAACACTCAAATTATTTTAGACATAGAAGACAGCATCTATAGAGAGAGGCTGTCTAACTTAATGAATACTTACAGCATTTTCTTCATTTTCACAGAGACATTTTTTTAAAATGTCTATTTATTGTTATTAATATTAATAATATGTTTTTTTATTTCACCATATATTCAATATACTTCTGCTTGTTAAAATGATCTATTAAGCATGTTATAATCAAATTATATTTTTTGATACAGTTCAAGCAAATCAAGTTTTTTATTTCACTTGAGGGACTGTAAAGTTTTCGATTTGGACAGTAATTTAACCAGTATCAATAAGTGTAACAAGGCATGAACATATCTCCACTGCATTTGAATGACAAGCCTTTTTGTTCAATGAGATGAACCATTTGAACCTTTGATGTTTGGTGTAGTAAAAATTCTTAGAAATTAAACCCAGTTTCAGTTCAATGTGCACCATTATTATATCCCATTCACTCTACTTCAAAGTTTAAAGTTCAAAGTTGTTTGATTCCTGCAACATTTTTGGCTAGACTCTTCCATTGGAAGTAAATACAAATTTCATTGCATAGTGACATGTTTCGTTATTAATCCCATTTCATACCTTTTAAAAGGAAATGCACAATTTCCCAATTTTGCCTTCTAAGTTTACTTGGCTGATCAATTTTATGATTTAATGTTCTTTACCTGTTTATCCATTTAATTGCTAAAAAACGAGTTTCTGGCATGGATTCATAATTTATGCTAGCTGCTGCACATCAGAAGATGTATCTTACAAGTGGAATCCATCTTTACTAAGCCAAAGCGAAGGAGGTTCCCTGGATAGGCTTTTCTTTCTGGGATCTAGGACAGGTCAACATTTCATCAGTGGAGATTTCTAGAACTCTCCCCTACCTCCACACAACAGCCCAAGCCTAACAATTTAATTATTAATATTTATTCAAGAAATGAGCCACAGTAAGTTTGACACTTTGTATCTCTCCCACCTCTCCCACTCCTTAATTACATCATAGCTAAAAATGATCAATGACCTGCTGGGGGAATTCAATGGGTTGAGCAACCTTGGTCTGTATCTTACACACTTCCTCAGTCCATTAATACCCTGGAGCCTTTTCTTGCCACCCCACTTCTGCTCTCTAGATTGGCCATCTTGCCTCACTATTCTCAGTCCTGATGCAAGGTATTGACATGAAATGTTGACAATATCTTTCCTCCACCAAAACTGCTTGACCTTCTGAGTTCCTTCAGCAGATTTATGCTTCATATTCCAGCATGTGCAGTCTCTTTGTGTCCCTATCGCACTACTCCACTGTGGAGATTCTTATCAAGATATGCCAATATTGAAGAAGGCTTCCTCATCTCTCCAATGGGATAGACCCTCTCTTACTGCTCCCCGTCTGTGGTTTCTACAATTTTAAAGCTCTTTCATTATGTTCTTATCAGGACACATTACTACTACCATGTATCCCTTCTCAGTACCTAGCTTCACTGCCATCTTGTCTCATGTGGCTTTGGGATCTGATTCCAGACTTTCAAACTCTGCTCAAGCCGGAATCTCAGGCATGTGCATTAAATCATTAAATATTGCAAAAAATACTTCTCCCTACAGTTTTACCCCCGTGTCCCATGCTCGACTATTTCCACCTTGTGTTGGTACATTCTAGCCCTCTCTCCTCTCTGAGAGCTCCTGGCTTCACTTTCCCTAATGTGCCAGAGTCTACAATTCTTGCTTGGCTTCCCCTGTATCCATTCCTTCAACCAATGGCTTCCATTCTCACCTCCTTTAAATATGAGCCCAGCTTCTTTGTGTTCCTGCCAATCTCCCTCCAGCAGCTGTCTCCCATCTTCACATTCCCCTCTTCCCGCCTTGCTCCATATGTTAGTGTTACCTTTTTACAGTTTCTCTTTGTCTGCCTTCATCTATCATTCATCTGCAACAGTCTCCCAACTCCAGCCCAGCACACTTCCCCTATCTGGCATTAGCTGCCTATCGTCTTACACCCCTCTCAATCCACCAGTCACCTCAGAATGCTTTTTTGCTCTCCCCTCTATGCTGGACATCTTGTCTCTCCATTCTCAATCCTATTGCAGGGGTTTCATGATTTCTTTCCTGTCATTGATGTTGTTCGAATTGCTGAGTTCCTCCAGCAAATTTGGTATTGCCCAAATTCCAGCATCCACAGACTGTTAAGTCTCTCTATCTAAGAAGAATGTTTAATATAAGTCCTGAGCTGTAGCCCTGCTTCCTATTTTCACAAACCCTCCTCTTTGAAAAACCTCCCTGCAAACAGTGCTGCTTCCTCAAGCTGCACAAGAGGATGTCGAGGGGTCTTCCACATATTCAGATTAATAGTCTATGCATTGCGTTCTGAAGTGTTTGTGGAAGACAGAAGAAACTGTGATTATTGAGTTGATCTATTGTGCTAATGCATAGTTCACATACAAATTTGCCTCATATTAAAGATATAATCTATGATTTGTTTAAGAGCTGTCAGCCAAGAAAGGAAAAAAAAAACAACTCAAAACGATGATTTCACACTATGTTGACATTTAATGGAGATTTGTTCATTTTTATCTCCATTTGTTATTTGTTAACATAATGGGAGCCTGAATAATGAGCATGTTCAATGTACAGTAGTAATGCAGCCTCCCTCAGCCTCCACAAATCTGATAATAATCATCTGTTTTTCATGTAACCAAGTCTACCTGTAGTGTAGGATCTATATCTGGTGCTAGGTAACCTGAGACAGCCATCTCCAAGGACTTTGGAGATGTAGTCGTCAACTCAACCTACTCCATTTTAATTTTTTTCCTTTGCGGGGATGAATGCTATTTACAAGGCCCACATCAGTTGGCCATCCATAGTTCTCCTTAAAAAAACTGGTGAACTGTCTTTCTATAAACAAGAGAAAATCTGGAGATGCTGGAAATCCAAGCAACACACACAAAATACTGGTGGAACTCAGCAGGCCAGGCAGCATCTATGGAAAAATGTACAGTTGATGTTTCAGGCTAAGACCCTTCAGCAGGACTTTCTACATTCTTTCTACATTCCTTCTGATAAAGTTAACCCCATGTTGTTGTTAAGTTAGTGAGGTCTAGGATTTAGACATAGGAAGAGTGATATATTTCCAAGTCAAAATGATATGGGAATATGGTCTTGAAGAACCTCTAGATAGTAGAAGTGGTGGGTATGGATGTGCTTTAAGAGTAGTGATGCACCATCAATAACTCTCTCTGAGACGTAAAGGCGAGATATCGGCTTTTATTGACTGGAAGAAGGAACATGCAGTGGTTGACCACCATACTACATCCTGGAGACTGAGAGGCCGGGCTTAGGCCTCAATCGCCTTTATACCGGGGTCTGTGGGAGGAGCCACAGGAGCAGTCAGCAGGGGGCGTGTCCAGACAGGTATATGTAGTTCACCACAAGTAGATAAGTAACTGTTAGTGGTACATTCCATAGCTGAGGCACGCTTTTGCATCATTACATCTGTGTAGAGGGCTTGAATACTAACAGAGTCTGCACATTGTTCTTCAGAGAATAGCTATTGCATTTAATGGGAGGGTGAGCAGCCAGATGTCATGGTACACATCGGTACCAATGACGTAGGAAGAAAGGGTGAGGAGGTCCTGAAGAGTGAGTATAGAGAGCTTGGTGGGAAATTAAAAAGCAGGACCTTGAGGGTAGTAATCTCAGGATTGCTACCTGTGCCACGTGCCAGTGAGGGTAGGTTTAGGATGATCTGGAGGATGAACATGTGGCTGAGGAACTGGTGTGGGGGGCAGGGTTTCAGATTTTTGGATCATTGGGACCTCATCTAGAGCAGGTGGGACCTGTACAAGAGAGACAGGTTACACCTGAACTACAGGGGGACCAATATCCTTGCAGAGAGGTTTGCTAATGATATTGAGGAGGGTTTAAACTAGATTTGCAAGGGTATGGGAACCAGAGTGCCAGAGCAGATAGTGGAGTGGGGGGTGAAAATAAATGATGTTAAAAGTTCATGCAAAGTCACAAATAGAAGGGTTGTGTGTGGTGGTAATAATCTTCTGAGGTGTGTCTATTCAATGCAAGAGGAGTATTGCGGGGAAGGCAAACGAGCTGAGGGTGTGCATTGACACATGGAATTATGCCATTATAGCTATTAGTGAAACTTGGCTACCAGAGAAGCAGGCCTGGCAGCTCAATGTTCCAGGGTTCTGATGTTTCAGACGTGATAGAGGCAGAGGGATCAATGGTGGGGTGGGGGGGGGGGAGGGGTGGTGGTGGCATTGCTAGTCAGGGAAAATGTTACAGCAGTGCTCAGGCAGGACAGATTAGAGGGCTTGTCTACTGAGGCCATATGGGTGGAGCTGAGAAACAGGAAAGATATGACTACATTAATGAGATTGTATTATAGACCACCCAATAGTCACCGAGAATTGGAGGAGCAAATCTGCAGAGAGATAGCAGACAACTGCAGGAAACATAAAGTTGTGATAGTAGGGGATTTTAATTTTCCACGTATTGATTGGGGCTCCCATACTGTTAAAGGTATAGACGGTTTGAAAAATGTGTTCAGGAAAATGGACACCAACTAGAGAGGTACCAACTAGAGAGGATGCAATATTAGATCTCCTATTAGGAAATGAGTTAGGACAAGTGACGGAAGTGTGTGCAGGGGAACACTTTGGGTCTAGTGATCGTAACACCTTTAGATTCAACTTGCTCATGGATAAAGATAGATCTGGTCCTCAGTTTGAGGTACTAAACTGGAAAAAGGCCAAATTTGAAGAAATAAGAAAGGATCTAAAAAGCGTGGATTGAGACAGGTTGTTCTCTGGCAAGGATGTGATTGATAAGTGGGAAGCCTTCAAAGAAGAAATTTTGAGAGTGCAGAGTTTGTATGTTCCTGTCAGGATTAAAGGCAAAGTGAATAAGAATAAAGAACCTTGGTTTTCGAGGGATATTGGAAATCTGATAAAGAGAGAGATATATGACAGATAAAGGCAACAAGGAGCAAATAAGGTGCTTGAGGGGTATAAAAAGTGCAAGAAAATACTTAAGGAAGAAATCAGGAGGGCTAAAAGAAGACATGAGGTAGCATTGGCAATCAAGGTGAAGGATAATCCTAAGAGCTTCTACAGGTATATTAAGAGCAAAAGGATAGTAAGGGATAAAATTGGTCCTCTTGAAGATCAGCGTGGTCACCTATGTATGGAACCAAAAGAAATGGGGGAGATCTAAAATGTTTGTTTGCATCTGTATTTACTATGGAAACTGGCAAGGAGTCTATGGAAATAAGGCAGGCAAGTAGTGAGGTCATGGAACCTATACAGATTAAAGAGGAGGAAGTGCTTGCTGTCTTGAGGCATATCAGAGTAGGTAAATCCCCAGGACCTGACAGGGTATTCCCTTGGACCTTGAAGGAGACAAGTGTTGAAATTGCAGGGGCCCTGGCAGATATATTTAAAATGTCGGTATCCATGGGTGAGGTGCCGGAGGATTGGAGGTTAGCTCATGTTGTTCCATTGTTTAAAAAAGGCTCTAAAAGTAATCTGGGAAATTACAGGCCGGTAAGTTTAACGTTGATAGTAGGTAAATTATTGGAAGGAGTACTAAGAGATAGGATCTACAGGTATTTGGATAGACAGGGACTTATTAGGGAGAGTCACCATGGCTTTGTGCATGGTATGTCATGTTTAACAAATGTATTAGAGTTTTTCGAGGAGGTTACCATGAAAGTGGATGAAGGGAAGGCACTGGATGTTGTCTACATGGACTTCAGTAAGGCCTTTGACAAGGTCCCGCATGGGAGATTAGTTAGGAAGATTCATTCGCTAGGTATACATGGAGAGGTAGTAAATTGGATTAGACATTGGCTCAGTGGAAGAAGCCAGAGACTGGTGGTGGAGGATTGCTTCTCTGAGTGGAGGCCTGTGACTAGTGGTGTGCCACAGGGATCAGTGCTGGGTCCATTGTTATTTGTCATCTGTATCAATGATCTGGATGATAATGTGGTAAATTGGATCAGCAAATTTGCTGATGATACAAAGATTGGAGGTGTAGTGGACAGTGAGGAAGGTTTTCAAAGCTTGCAGAGGGATTTGGACCAGCTGGAAAAATAGGCTGACAAATGGCAGATGGAGTTTAATGCAGACAAGTGTGAGGTATTGCACTTTGGAAGGAAAAACCAAGGTAGAACATACAAGGTAAATGGTAGGGCACTGAGGAGTGCAGTAGAACAGAGGGATCTGGGAATACAGATACATAATTCCCTAAAAGTGGCGTCACAGGTAGATAGGGTCGTAAAGAAAGCTTTTGGCACATTGGCCTTTGTAAGTCAAAGTATTGAGTATAAGAGTTGGAATGTTATGGTGAGGTTGTATAAGACATTGGTAAGGCCAAATTTGGAGTATTGTGTGCAGTTTTAGTCACTTAATTACAGGAAAGATATTAATTAAGTTTCAAAGAGTGCAGAGGAGGTTTACAAGGATGTTGCCGGGACTTGAGAAACAGAGTTACAGAGAAAGGTTGACTAGGTTAGGACTTTATTCCCTGGAGCGTAGAAGAATGAAGGGTGATTTGATAGAGGTGTATAAAATAATGATGGGTATAGATAGAGTGAATGCAAGCAGGCTTTTTCCACTGAGGCCGGAGAAAAAAACCAGAGAACATGGGTTAAGGGTGAAAAGGGAAAAGTTTAAAGAGAACATTAGTGGGGGGGGCTTCTTCACACAGAGAGTGGTGGGAGTGTGGGATGAGCTGCCAGATGAAGTGGTAAATGCAGGCTCACTTTTAACATTTAAGAAAAACTTGGACAGGTACATGGATGAGAGGTGTATAGAGGGATATGGTCCAGGTGCAGGACAGTGGGACGAGGCAGAAAAATGGTTTGGCACAGCCAAGAAGAGCCAAAAGGCCTGTTTCTGTGCTGTAATGTTCTATGGTTCTATTCTGAATGGAGGAAAGATTAGGAGAGATGTCAGAGGTAGATTTATTAAACAGTGAGTGGCAGGTGCCTGGAATTCACTGCCAGAGGTGGTAGTAGAGGCTGATACAATAGGGATATCTAAAAGGCTCTAGGATAGGTACAAGAATGTTAAGAAAATGAAGGGTTAAGGGCTGTATAGGTGGGAGGGGTTAGATTGATTATGCCGTAGGTTTATATAGGTCAGCAAAACGTCTTTGGCTAAAGGGCCTGTACTGTGCTGTACTGCTCTATGTACTATGCTCTATTTTCTATGTTCTATGCTGGACCCTGATGCATTACCGAAGCATTACTCATAAATGTAGGGTTATGACCTAAAATGTCCTCCATGGATGTTGCTTGATCTGCTGAGTTCCTCCAGCAGTTTAATTGTTGCTTCTAAATGTCAAGGATGCTTCCAATCAAGTAGGCTTGGTTGTTTCTACTTTGATTAACCATGCAAAAACTGTTTCGGGCCCAGAGGATCTCCATGAGGAAGTAAGATGATTGTGCATGACATTCCTATAGAATGGCTACAAGGTGAAGGAAATCAATTGGGCTTTTAAAAGAGCAAATGGAAAAACCAGGTAACCTAACAATGAGGAGGAACCTGTCGCTACCTCTGGTCTTCCCTGTATTTCCACAGCTTCCGGAAGGATTATCAGGATCCTGAAGAATTACCAGATGAATACCATTCACAGACCCGTAAGGAAGCTCAGCCCACAGCTTATGCAGGTCAAAGATGACCTGTGACTCAGGAAGGCTGACGTTTCCAGGATTCCCTGTGAATGCAGAGCAGTGTATATCGGCCAGTTGGGGCGCACGGTGGAAACCCGCATCAAGAAGCACAGGAGGTGTATCTATTTCGGTTACCTAGAAAAATCGTCGGTAGCAAAATATTACAATCGCAGTAGCTGTAGGGTTGACTTTGACGGCACAAAACTACATTGCCATGCCGATGGTTTTTGGGACCGCCTGGTGAAGGAAGCCATTGAACTAAAAATAGAGGAAAAGAATTTTAATAAAGACGAAGGTCTTGCTCTACGTAAGAACTGGAATTCGATTGTAAACAAGGTGGGAAAGCAGAAAATTGATTGGATGAAGATTAACCAATCAGGGTATGCATCCATGAAAAATGTTTAAATCTTCCCTTTGATGGGAGTTCAGTGAAACACTCTCTCACTGCTGTGAGATCACTCTGTGATCTCTGCTGCCTTCTGACTCTCTGACCATACCCAGATATGCTGCCACAGCCCCCTTGCCTTTCTTCCATGGTCTTCTGTCCTCTCCTATCAGATTCCCCCTTCCCCAGCCTTTTATCTCTTTCACCAATTGACTTCCCAGCTCTTTACTTCACCTCCACCCCCTCTCCCAGTTTCACTTATCACCTGCCACCTTGTACTTCTTCCTACTCTATCCCCACCTTCTTACTCTGACTTTTCCACTTTGTTTCCAGTCCTGATAAAGGGTCTTGGCATGAGATGACAACTGCTTACTCTTTTCCATAGATGCTGCCCGGCCTGCTGAGTTCCTCCAGCATTTTGTGTGTGATATTTAATTACAGTCCTGTAATGTGCTGTACCACCATGCTTTCTATATTCTGTCTGAAACAGCAACTCCCCTTAAAATGCTTCGAGCCCAGAGAATGTTAATAATAGAAATAATGTTAAGCATAAAGAATGGATCAATACACCAATAGATCTGTGTATATTGATACTGTACTTTTCCACCAATATAATCCCCAGCTGACTTGTCTTGAAATATTTCCCTTTATATGCCTGGAAATCATGTTTTGTGATACAAAGATTGTAAAAAATATTTTCAAAAATAAATGTAAAAAAAAATTGTAAAAAATTATAGACTGCAGCCTGCCCATGTTCAGTGCATCCACCTATTGGGTAACACAAGTCGCTCCAACCAATCTGCTCGTCTCTCAAGGTGCAAGTCTCTGGATTTCTGCTATGGGCTCTCAGGTGCAGTGATAAACTGTGGTCATCTTCAGCATCATCTTCCTCTTCTTCCACTCATTCCAGTATCCCATTGCTTTTCTCCCACACTTCCTGCTCCATGTCCTCCTCTTTATAGCCCTGCAGAATGATAACTAGCAAGTCTTCTAAAATGCTGGAAAGGCAAAAGAAAATATAATTTCTCTTTTAAATTACTTCCATTTACTACAAATTACTGCAATCTTTATAGAGTTGCAACAACACAGAGGCAATGAGAGTGTGTACTGTATTAACAACTGAAATTACCTTCAGGGGAGGGAGATTGCCCCCATTTCTCAGATTCAGATTTTGCTATTTCTGTTGGTGAGGTCAAGCTGTTGGTGAGGTGAGGTCATGTCTTCTGTGCCAGGAGGGGAGCCAAAGCACAAATGATGAAGAGATGCCATTAAGAGGCATCAGAGCTAGCTTCCAAAATGATTATCCCTATACCAGAGACCAGTGTTGCAGTAATTTCCATCTTCTCTTGTGAAATACTATATAATGTTTCCTCTGTCATTATTAGTAAGATATTTATTTCATAAAATCACTTGTTTATATTATTCTGTGGTGACCAATCAATAAAAAGGACCAATAAAGTGAAGCACCTAAAAATGGAGCACTGTGCAAAGGCCTTTGTGCCCACTTATGTGGTGAATATGTTTAAAAAACCACAGCTCAGGGTAATTAACATTGGCTTCAGGTATCTGCATTTCCCCAAGGTACCTTGGCATTGCTTTTCTTCAGAGAGCTTGATCAGTTGGCAAGATAAGGTTAGCTGTTTTACACCAATGTGTTAAATCATCGGTGTCAAGATAACCATTGCTAGGTACTCTTGTCATAGCATTCTCTGAAACAATGCGGCTTCCTTAGCCACTTCTTCCAATGAGGCGAGGTTATATCTCATTGCTCTCCTCCAGCCTGACGTTCAGAAGGCAACGCAAAAAGGCTCAAAGGTACAATTTAATGTCCGAGAAATGTATACAATATACATCCTGAAATGCTTTTTTTCTTCACAAACATCCATGAAAACAGTGAAGTCCCCCAAAGAATGAATGACAGTCAAACGTGAGAACCCCAAAGTACCCCCCAGCTCTCCCCTCCCGTGCGTAAGGAGCAGCGAGCAACGATCCCCCCTCCCCCTCGCAGCAATAAAAGCGCACCCGCTGCCAAATACAAGCGTGTGTTCAGTGATAACAAAGACACAGACCTTGCAGTTACCCCAAAGACTATCACATTTCATCCAGCATTCGACAAACCACAGATCCTCTCTCTCCCTAATAAGGGAGATGGAGGTTGTCCCCCATTTTCACAGTGAGTGGGGACACATAACAACAGCCTGCTGGTTTACAAAGTTAAGAAGTCAGTTTCATCTCTTTTGACGAGCTCTATAGCTGAAGATCACAAAGATCTCAGGTCTTCAGGCCCACAGCGAAAGATTCTCCGGCCTCCCCGACGAAACACGAGTCTCCTGACATGTCACTGACTCTCGATCCGCCCATCTTCAAAACCCTGAGATCTTAGGTTTCCAAACATGAGCCGGAATCTCTGACTGAACCCTTGGCGTGCTGAACAACAACGGCCAGTCCTGAAACCCTGAGAACGGGTCCCATTCCTGCAAAGAACCGAAGTCAGCATGTAACTCCGGGTCAGGGTCTTCAAAAGAACCCTGAAAGGGAAAAATAAAGATATTAAAGATGGAAATAGAGCTGTTTCCAAAGATGCAAGCAAAGGAGACGCCATTTACCACCATCTTGACTCCACCTCCATCTCCATCGAGCCATAATTATTAGTGAGAACTTAAGTAATTAGATGGATCGAGAAACTTGATGGCATGCATTGTGTAGAGCATACTCTACATATGGAAATTCCCATCCAAATGAAAAGCCAATAATTATTCATGTACATAACTGAAATTATTTCTCACTTGCGGTATGAAGCATTTTAAAGAATGGGCATCTTTCTGCAGGGATTGCTCTCTCCATGTTTCCCTTGTCCATTAGTCCCTCCTCACATATCCCCTTCCTGGCACTTGTCCCTGCAAGTGGCCTAAGTGCTACAACTGCCTACTCACCTCCTCCCACAGCTCCATTCAGGGCCCCAAACAATCCTTCCAGGTGAGGCAACACTTCACCTGCGAAACTGCTGGGGTTATCAGCAGTGTCTGGTGCTTCTGATGCAGCCTGCTCTGCATTGGTGAGACATATTGTAAATTGGGGGTCCTCTTCGTTGTGCACCTCTGCTCCATCTGCCAAAAGCAAAATTTGCTGGTGGCCAACCATTTTAATTCCTTTTCCCATTCCCATTTGAACATGTTGGTCCATGGCCTCCTCTTGCGCCAAGATGACACCAGACTCAGGTTGGAGGATCAACACCTTATATTCAGTCTGGGTAGCCTCCAATCTGATGGCATGATTAACAATTTATCCTTCCTGTTTAAAAAAAATCCCTCTCCTTTCCCTTTTCTATTCCCCATTCTGGCCACTTACCTCTTCTCACTTGCCTGTCACCTCCTCCGTGTCCCTCCTCCATCCCTTTCTAGCATAGTCCACACTCCTCTCCTATCAGATTCCATCTTAGTTCCAACACACCTGGCTTCACCTATCACCTTCTAGCTTGTCCTCCTTCCCCTACCCTCCACCTTTTCATTCTGGCACCTTTGCTCTTTCTATTCAGTCCTGAAGATGTGCCTCAGACCAAAACATCTCCTGTTTACTCATTTACATAGATGCTGCCTGACCTGCTGAGTTCTTCCAGTATCTTGTGTGTGTAACTTTCTTAGTTGATTTTGTTTTCAGAACTATATTGGGTAATGATATGGATGCTGTCAGTTTGCATTCACTGCTCTGTAACTGGAAGCATAAATGGACAGATGGTTAGGTACAGCAGTAGCTTTCTTTGCATTAATTCATTAGCTTGTACTGCTGAACATCAAGGTTTTGGCCACAAGCTTTGTACAGCATTGGTATGCTCACTGAGGGAACATTTCCATGTCATGGTCAATGATTAGATGAAAGTTTCAAGCTGTGTTGATGCATCAGATAAGAAGCATATCTAGACCCAATATTTGCCGTCACAGTGACCAATCAGCCCCAATCAGCCATCACCACAGTCCTCATGCTCTATCACACCATCTAACCCAATGTTCTCTAGAACCCCATCCGTACTCTAAGTCATCCTAAATCACATCCTAAGCCTACTCACTGCCCTCCATCTTCCTTTGTTGGGGATGAATCTGCTCTGTGATATTTTTATAACCTCTATTTGAAGAAGAAAATCCCTTATAAAACAATTCTGCTCCAGAGAATGCTCTGACCTGCAGTGTAACTTTGTTTGATTAGTGTCGGTTTGTTTCAGGTGTTACTGTAGATAGGGATTAAATCCCTATTACTGTGTTTTATTGCAAGTTTGCGAGACAGGGAGGAACCTGCACTTTCACTTCCACTCCTGCACCGGATTTTGACAACTGAACACAAAAGCAAACATGGATTGAACATGCTGAGACTACTTTCCTTGGAGTGCAGGCACCTGAGGAAAAATCTTTTAGAGGTTTATAAAACCATTAGGGATGGTGGATGCTCATAGACTATTTCCTAGGGTGGGGTGAGTCTAAAACTAGAGGGCATAGGTTAAAGGTGAAGAGGGAAAGATTTAAAGGCAAGACCTTCACACAGAGGGAGCTGGGCATATGCAATGAGGTGTCAGAGGAAACAGTACAATTATAGGTACAATTTGAACTTTTTCCAGATACCTGGACGTGTACATGTACTAGATAGGATTAGAGGGATGTGGGCCAAATGCAGGCAAATGGGACTAGGTTAGATGAACATCTTGGTCAGTGGGGACAAGTTGGGCCAAAGGGTCTATTTCTGTGCTGTATCATTCTACAAAACTCATTGTTTCCACACTCATTGCTTCCTCATAGGGAAGTGGAGCTGATGAGTATGGTGCCTTTCAGAAAACTGATGCTGATAGCAGGTCCAGGGAGGAATTCACTTTACCACTGTTTCTTGATAATCTCCAGTTTTGCTTGTTTTTCCACCAGCTTTTCCACAACTTCAGGAAGGCCTTGACAGAGACTGTGTTCTCCTCATGGTGAGATCATTCAGGAGGCAATAGATTGCAATGTGGTATCCTTTCCTATTTGGGAGGTTCTACAAGAAGTGTTGCAAACATCAGAATCATATCTTGAGCCCTAATGGTATTCTCTACATGGCTCCTACAGTCTAAACATAATGAACCTTTATGAGAAATGAAGGTATCCTTGCTTAGCATGCTACAATTTACTATATATGTCCTGCCCTGTTTAATTTCCCAAAATGTATCAGTTCAGATATTGAAATTTAATTCCATCGACCAATCCACCACCCCACATTCCCTCTGACTTATCTGATTTATATCCTGCTATAGCCTTAGTAAACCTTAGTAAAACCTTAGTAAAAGCTAATTATGTAGTAAATCCGGAGTTACAATTATTTTGTTCTCCTTTACTCTTATGTATTGGAAATTATATTAAATAATTTTGATCTTGATCTCATTATTTGCAATACTATCAATTTTTGTGACTTCCACAGACTTATGAATCATATCTCCTAGATTAAATGATCTTTGCATATAACTCTGATGATAGACATCCAATCAGAAAATTGATCCTTGGACCACTACACTCTGCCTTCCATCACCAAACTAACTTTGTATCCAGTTAGCCAGCGCCCCTTTGATCCCATGTGCTCTAACATTTTGGACAACCTACTACGTAGCACCTGTTAAAAGTCTATGTCTTGAATCACTACTGGAATCAATTGGAACTAAATCACCAACTATGCACAATCTGGCTTTTCATTCTTGGCTAAAATCAGTAAATATTCATGAATGTTCACTTTAGCTTCATTCAGATCACCAACGTACTCTCAATACGAGCATGATTTATTGGTAAAATATCATCAGACCACACTAGCACATACTTATCTCAAACTGTAGCTCAGCAGCAACCTAACAATATTTCTAGTGATAACCTGCATCTTTTAAAAGAGCATCAGAAACAAAATTATTTGGACACAGTGTGGCTATGAGAACGGTGATGGTCATGGTCTTGGTAGATATCTTACATTAGGTTAATGAAAAAAATCAACTCATTTAGTCAATTAAATTAGTTCAATGACTGCAGATTCTGAAATTGGAGGACATCTGACTTTAGAAGATACAGCTGCCAAGTAAGAACAAGAAGCAATTTTTATAACCTGCAGATGACGTTAGATAAGTGCTCTTATTGCACTATCCAGTTCAGTTTAGTTATGTAGGGAAAATTAAAACTTATTTTGTTATGTTACTTCCTGCATAAAAGGAAACAGCTTGTACTTTAAAAGCTAATTATTTCACAGCATGCCATCGTGGGAGAAAACGGATTATCGGGAACAGTGGATCAGCTGTCGGAGGTCTCTATACTTGATGAACCTCTCTCCCTCTCTATCACTCATTGGCTAGGGAGCCAATTCTCAAGTCGGAGAACTCAAAAGAAGTGACGTGGCAGTCCATGATCAGCAAGTTGTTTTGTTTTTGTTGGTCTCCCCTCTCACTGTGTGACACCTCTCTGCCCCTTTATTAAGGAGAGAGCGAGCCTGTGGCATGCCGAATTGTCGGGTGAATGATTCATTTTCCTGTACTGCATATCATGGTCTTTCATGGGGACTTTGTTATTGCTTGCTTGGTGGGTGGTGGGTGCTGATGTTTTTTGCTGAAATAAGTCGGGGGAGGGATAGGTTTAATACTTTGTTACTGCTTGTGTATGGGAGGGGGAGAACTGGGCTTTAGGGTTCTAACGTTTTTATTTTCACTCATTGTGTGGGGCACTCTTCTGTTTTCATGGATGTCTGTGAAGAGCAAGAATTTCAGGTTATATATTGTATACATTCTCTGATATTAAATGGAATTATTGAACAATCAAACTATTGAATTACATTCCCTTACTTTTCAAGTGTGCAAAATAGTCAATTCAAAACTGAAATTGACTTCTGCAGCTAACTGATCTGATGCACTATATTCTAAGGGTGCAGTGTAGAGAAGTACATTGGGACAAGAAAGAGACTCCATCAGAATTTTAATACATAATCTTGCATTTATTGTATAATTTTAGTGATGTAAAATCAGTGAATTCTTTGAGGCATAAGTACATCCCTCAGCAGCTTTGTACAAAATGTGTTAAAGTCAGCATTTGACATATGAATAATAGAAGTGGCTTTTTAATCACTGGTGAAATTGCAAATGTAGTGTATCAGAAAGATAAGCTTTCTAAACCATTATTGTGAATAATGCATTAAACTGTGATTGACTTTTAACCTTGGACCACAGAAATTAAAAGAAAAGTTTTTTGAAAAAACTCATACTTATAAAATTACTATGAATCCAGCATGTTCTGCTTTTTGAAGGAAAACAGTTTTTGAGTTTATGCTGTGTCAGAGAAAGTTTGGTTATAACTATTAAACTTCATGTTATTAAAATGCACTGTTGTCATCAAAGTGGCACACTGCTACAAACAGATGATTTTTCTAAAGGATTATGCAGATTGACTGAATCATCGAATAGTTTCTCAACACCCTGTTTCCTTAGAGTCAAGTACATAAGATACCATTTCCAAGCCAGAACTCATTCAGTCAGGAAACAGACCAAGAGCATCAAAGTGCAAAACCAAAAAGATATTAATTATAAGCTACAATCCAATTGGCTTGCTATTTCAGGAACCTATGCTACTATTTCTATGATGTAATATGACCTAGTACTCAATATTGCTTTTTTTCTGTAAACTCAGTTCCATTGTTCTGATTTACCACAAACAAACTCTTTGTTTTTGTTTGGTTTTCTCTGCTTACTTTAATTTCATATAAATTGCATAGAATATAACAGAATTCACTACACAAAACTGCCCTTTTGACCTAATTGCTTTAACTAGTATGTATGCTCCATGTAAGGCTTCTCTCTTGCCAGTTTTAATTGTATTCTTTTATTCATTTCTCCCTCTTCCTCAAGCAACACTCAGTTTCATTAACAATGAAAGATAAAACAAAGAGCTTTCAGGCAAAGTGTGCACCTTTGAATTTAACATCCTAAAGTGAAACTAAATGTATACTGCTTTTGAACTTTGTACAATAGTCAAAATTGACAACAAATATGCTTAACAAGTTTGTCAAAATGGCAATGAGATGAATGGCTACTCTTTCTATTTGTGGTGTTATTATCTAAGGAATAACATTGGCCTAGGCATTGGAAGAACTCCTGAGTACTTTTAAAAATACCTTTGGAAATTTTGTTTTATTAATTCATTTATTTTAGCGATACAGAGTAGAGTAGTCACTTCTGGCCCTTTAAGCTACACTGCCCCAGCAACCCCTGACAAACTCAATGAATGCTAGCCCAATCACTGGTCAATTTACAACGACCAGTTAACCTACCCAGTATGTTTTTGAACTGTGGGAGGGATCCCAAGCACTTTGGGAAAACCCACGTATTCTATGGGAGGATATACAAAAATCCCTTTAAGAATGGTGCTGGAATTGAACTCTGAACTCTGGAATGCCCCAAGCTGTAACAGCGTCCTGCTAACCACTATGCTACAGTGGTGCCCATAACTGTCTAAGCATGTTGCCAGAGACTCTTCCCAATAATAATTGTATTCTGCCAAGGCAGAACTTATTGGTACCAAAGTACCTAGACAGTTCTAATTCCATTGAACTCTTTTCATGAAGAAATTAAATGATACATTGACAACCATTATTGAATTAAGAAAGCAAAAAGGCTGCTCTGTCTATCCCCATTGGTTTAAGAAATGGAAGATGTAAGGGAGAGAATCACAATCAGAATTAGGTTTATTATCATTGAAATATGAGGTGGCAGTAGGTGATAAGGATTGCCAATGCTACACATAACCCTCTACCATGCTATACCAAAGTCTGGGACATATATCATAGTTCTGTGGAATGAGCTTTAAATTTTCTGGGCTGAACTATGTTTCTTTCAGGATTGTGGAAGAGAGTGTTGTGACTGTGATCAAAGTCTCCAGAGTGAAACTGAAGCTGTTGATATAGAAGTTTTTATTCATCACAACAAGCAGCCATTCTCCTGGAGATCCTCTCAGTAGAGTCTCTGAACTCAAAAGTACATCTTTTTTTTACCATTAAGATCAAAGTTAACAGCAGGTGAATCAATACAATTTCAGTAGTTACAATGACACCATTCATTTCAGTATTTGAGTCAACAATGTTTCCCTTGAAATTCATATCTACAGTGGGGAACATCTCTGAATGTTCAAATACCCTTGCATGGACAAACTCATTGCAAGCTTCCCTGAACTTTTTACAATGGAGCAAATTACCTTAGCCCATAATTGCCTGGATTGATGCAGGACAATTATCACAAACTCGTTTTAAAGTTTGGCTGATGCATATGCAAACATCTCACGGTCATCATTTGCAAACCATATCTCTTGGTCTGTGGGCCAGCCTGTGCTTTTAACTTCAATTTACTGCTTACAGTTTACAATAAGAACTGAAAATGGGTTCCTGCTTGAATTAATATCTGCTATATTCATATAACTCTAGAATACTTCTTAACAGAGACATAGCATTGCATGGAGACCATACGACCATAAGACCATAAGATATAGGAGCAGAATTAGGCCATTTGGCCCCTCGAGTCTTCTTTGCCATTCTATCATGGCTAATTTATTATCCCTCTCAAATTCATTCTCCTTGTAACCTATAATGCCCAGACTAATCAATAACCTATCAACCTCTGCTTTAAATATATCAAATGACTTGGCCTCTTCAGCTGTCTGTGGCAATCAGCTCCACAGAGAAACTCCTCCACATTTCCATTCTAAATGGATGTCCCTCTAGTCTGAATCTGTACCTTCTGGTCCTAAACACCCCTACTATACAAAACATCCTCTCCACATCCACTCTGTCTAGGCCTTTTAATACTCAATAGGTTTCAATGAGATCCCCCTCATTCTTCTAAAATCCAGTGAGTATAGGCCCAGAGCCATCATACGCGCCTCTTACTTTAACCCCTTCATTCCCAGAATCATTCTCATGAATCTCCTCTGGACCCTCTCCACTGCCAGCACATCCTTTCTGAGAAAAGGGGCCCAAACCTGCTCACAATACTCCAGGTGAGGCCTGATAAACGCCTTATAAAGCCTCAGCATCACCTCCTTGCTTTTATATTCTAGTCCTCTGGAAATTAATGTTATCATTGCATTTGTCTTCCTTAACACCAACTCAAACTGAAAGTTAACCTTTAGGAAATCCTGCACAAGGACTCCCTTTGCATTTCTGATTTTTTGACTTCTCTCCCCATTTAGAAAGTAGTCAATGCCTTTATTCCTTCCACCAAATTACATAATCATACATATCCATACACGATACTCCATCTGGCACTCCTTTTCCCATTCAGTTGTTGCCAGTGCATGCCATGACAGAAGGACCCCATGATCAATGGGCCCAGCGGAGGTACAGCACTGGTTTGGATATCAGTTGGCTGAAGGCAAAGATGCTTTCTTTTCTCAGTTCTTGTCCTGAGTCTACATTTATTTATTTATTGAGATACAGCGCAAATAGGCCCTTCTGGCCATTTGACCCACACCATTCTCGATTTAACCCTATCCTTATCATGGGACAATTTTACAATAACCAATTAACCTACCAACCGTTAAGCCTTTGGACAGTGGGAGGAAACTCATGTGGTCACAGGGAAAACGTGCAACCTCCTTACCAGCAGCAATGGGAATTGATCCTGAACTGCCGGCACGTTAAAACATTGCGCTAGCCAGTACGCTACCATGCCGCCCCAGTCTTCTCCAGTCCACATTCAAGGTTTTTTCCAAAGTTCATTAGGTCCCCCATGGTGTGCAATGTTCCAGGTTATAAGTATAATTTTCAAATTTTCCAGCCCTTTCTCAAGAGCATCAGGTCTGTCTCAGGTCTATTTGCCCTATCTCGAGGTGTGCAGGGCTCCCTGGGCTATCAGGTGCCAGTCTTAGGGAGGGAAGTACTGTAAGGAGCCTTGGGGTCCTTTGCAGTGAGCCGTAGTGCATTGGGCTTCTAAGTTTCTTGAGCTCCTGTGTTTACTAATTGGTGTCTTAACTAGAGCTATTAAGTCCTTGTACTTTCTGTTTCATCTTGTCAAGTTGATTATGACAGACAACACACACAAAATGCTGGAGGAACAGCAGGCCAGGCAGCATCTATGGAAAAGAGTAAACAGTCAATATTTTGGACCGAGACCCTTCATCAGTAGTGGACAGAAAGAGAAGTCAGAGTAAGAAGGAGGGGGAGGGGAGGAATAAGTACAATGTGGTAGGTGATTGGTGGAACTGGGAGAGGGAAGGGTGAAGTTGATTGGTGGAAGAGATAAAGGGCTGCAGAAGGGGGGGGGGATCTGATAGGAGAGGACAAAAGACCATGGAAGAAAGGGAAGGGGGTGAAGTACCAGAGGGAGGTGATGGGCAGTTAAGGAGATAAGGTGAGAGAGGGAAGCAAAAATGGGGAATTTGTTAAGGAGGTGTGGGGAGACAATTACCGGAAGTTCAAGTAACTGTGACTGGCATGGCTCTTCCACAGTCTGAGACAAAACAGGCTCATGATTAGTACTCATCGCCAGGGTCCTTTGAGGAGAATGATATGTCCCATGTGTCACTCAGTTGTGCCACTGGTGTTCTGTTGGAATTCATATGTATAACAGCTTGCTTCCATCTCTATATGGGGGTCTGCTGCTCTTCCACATCTGGGTTCAGACGTTGCCAGCATGCATCGAGGCATTTGGAGTCACTGTATCTAAGGTACTGGACATAATGCATCTTTTACTAAAAAAACATGGAGATGCTGAGATAACTCAGCTAATCAAACAGCATCTGTGAAAAGAGAAAACCAGTCAATATTTCAGGTCAGTGATCCTTCCTCATAACTTTTATTATGTAACTTTGGAATAGAGCCAATAATCTCTGCAGCAGGAGAGTGAATATTTTGGGAGACGATGCCTCATTCAATTGGTATACCCCTCTGAGGGTGGTTCTGTAGATGCCTTCTTCCATCATACATCAGTGGCCTTTGGCTAGGAGCAGATGTCATCAGGTGGTGCTCAACCTTCACAGAGTTTTTTGACCCTTAACCACTACACTCTCCAGATGGTGGGTCAGCAATGGTGGCTAAATCACTGCCCATCTGCTCCAGACATCCAGCTCAACTTCTCTCCATATTCAGCAAGAGGCTCTTTCTGCTGCCTCCCCCACTTGGCAAATGGCCAATTGCCTCACAGACAACAATTACCACATAGATCCAATTGATGCACACATCTGTATTGTTTAAAGTACTGTACTGACCTACAAACAGCCACAAGGTTATTCCTGTTTAAATGGTATTTATTATTTCTAATTAATTCACTATAAGTTACCTTGTGCTCTGCCTACTTCCTCTTTAGTTATCCCAATGCCTAACACAAGAGTGTTTTGTATTGCTTGTTACCGCTCAAGCAGAAATGTTGTCTGCTGTACTTATTGAAATGCAAAAGAACAAATCACCAACAAATTACTCTGTTGGAATGAAACTGTTTGAAACTCTGAAGTCTATTAGTAAGTTTGAGGTTTTGGAATACTTGGAGGAACCTGATAAAACAAACCAAAATCAATGTGGTTTTCTAAAGGGGAAATATTGCCAGAAAAACCTGTTGGAATTCTTTGAAGAAATAACAGGCAGGATAGACAAAGGAGAGTTAGAGAATGCTGTTTATTTGGATTTTTAAAAGGCCATAGACAAGGAACCAAACATGGTGCTTTAAAAAGAACAGAGTCCATGGTTTTACAGAAAAGGGACTAGCATGGAAAAAAGATTGGCTGACTGACAGGAGGCAAAAAGTGGGAATAAAGGGGGCCTTTTCTGGTTGGCTTCTGGTGACTAGTAATGTTCCACAGAGGTCAGTGTTGCTTCTTTTCACATTGAATGTCAGTGATTTAGGTGAAGGATTGGATGACTTCATGGTTTGAGAATGATATGAAGAGAGGTGGGAAGACACTTTGTGTTGAGGATTAGGGTGTCTGCAAATGGACTTAGACAGATTGGGGAAATGGGCAAAGAAGCGGCTGCTGAAATGTAGTGTGGCTAAGTGGATGGCCCTGTAGTTTTGCGGAAGGAATAGAAGCATGGTTTATTTGCCAAGAGACTGGTGACGAAATTCCAGCCAAATGTCATTTGCCAATGTCTTTAATTTTTCTAACTGCATTCCTATTATGTATTCCATTTCTGGTCGATCCATTTTAGGAGTCTCCTTATGAAACAGGCCAGGGAGTTGTTTCTTTATATGCTTCTCACCCATTTGTCCTACAAGTAAAGAAAGGAAGCAAGGAAGTGACGCTAACATTATGAATGTGTTGTACTAATTCAGTTGCATGTTACAACTTTAAAATGCATATTCTTCATGTAAATCCCTGATGGGATTATTCTGATCCTTAGAGCTTGGCAGAAGCACACAGTCACTGTTGACTGTCTCTTGTGTCTTTGTGTATTTAAAGTGTTCATTGAGGTGGTTGTGCTATAGCTTCTCATTGCTGTCTAATTTGCTGCAACAGCAGATTGTGGGGGATGTTTGTTGTGCATTATAGTTTTCTTGGATTAGTTCAACCGTTTTTTCTCTCATCCTTTCCCCAAACTATTGAATATTTCTCCCACAGTTAGAAAACCAGATACTTCCTAGAGCATCTCTACATACTGCAATCTCTTCACTGAAGTGTGTTCCTCTTTCTCCTTCTCTTCACAACCTACCTTTGAACCTGACTTTTATTGAATTGCTAATTTTTTTTCTGCAAAATTGCTGTGATAAGCATTGATCTGGAATAAAAAGTTGTACTGGCTTAGGAGAGATTCCACTCCTCCAGCAAAATACAGTCTTAAAGCTTAGAGTCAACCACAGGCTTATAGACTTCTGTTTCGATCATCTGTGACAGCATATCTTTGTATGTTATGGACTACGGGGTACATCAAATTTCACTATGAACATGGTTAATCATTTAGATCCATGTCTTAGCTTAATGTGATGCTTTTTTCTCTACTCTTCACGAAGATGGACAAGTACAAGCAGCTGAGTATGCACTGCTTGATAACCAATATAAATGTGGCAGAAATTCTACAATAACATCATCCAACTAATGCTAATGTTTGTGGGATATTGAACAGTAAAATTGTTCACTGTGAATTTTAGGGACCTAAGTTTGCTTTTGGGAGAGGCAGGAGATGTCGAAACTGTCAAAATATTTAAGGCAAATTCTGAAGATTGTGTTAGGAAGTATTAGTGATTCCATGTGCTGGAGAGTTTGATTGACAATCCCTTAGCTCTGGCTCATCTGCTACTGAAACCTAACATATTCCAATGAAACTTTTGATCGGTTGCCCACTTTATCCTTTGGACCATCTGCTTCTGTTCCTTTACCCTCTCACTTTTATTCAAAACCAGATAAAGAGAGAAAGCTTGTTTAAAGCAGTTAATTCTTTATTCCTGAGGAATATTGATGTTTTTCCTGTTGACCTTTATGCCATTTCAGCACATCATCTTCTGATGCCAAACTAATTCAATCTAAAATGCAGCCCCCAAATCTGGGCTGTCACAGCCAATATATGAGTGAATATTTATATTCCTGGTAAAGCCTGTTAGAAGCAGAAGCAAATGCCTGAAGACCTTGAATGCAGCATCTTCTGTGCCTTCTGTTGAGTCTGAGCACCATAAGACATCTACTTTCACTTAATTGAGCAAAATAAAGTTGCAAGTTTTAGAAGTCCCAAAGGTGAAGCTTTAACAGTACTTGAGTAAATCTAAATAGGAAAATACCAAGATGAATATAGAATATTGGACTCTTCCATGAGCTTTCTTTTGTTTACACCAACTTAGTTTAAGGATAATTGTGTTGTTATTGCAATTTAAATTTCATCTTGTTATCTATTGGTATTCCTTTGATTGTGAGGAGTTAACATAATCTGATTCAGGTGAGGAGTCCTTCTGTGTCCAAGGTATGGCTAACATTGCTGCATTCATGTGATTACCACTGCCTTTCATATTAATCCACGTTGGTTCTATTCATTCCAAACTGCAGACAGTGTTACTTTGTCTCAAATCTGAGTGAAATGCAGAGTTTTTTAAGTTTAGATCAATGGACAATAAACCTTCATTCTGCAAGGATACATTTAATCCCACAAGATGTAGCAATGTAACTACATGCTAATGGTGAGAGGTAGTAATGGTTTGCTTGTACTACAGCATGGACTTTCATTGTAAGTAAATTCAGTTCAATGTATTTCTTTCAAGGTATACAACTTTCATACATGAAAACTACCATTTTATGCCTGTGGTGTGTAATTTTGATTTCAAATAAAAATGGTGAAAAATATTATCAATTTTATAAAAATTTAGTTATTTCTTATTCTATAATCAATAATTTATCTGATTTATTTTCCCTTGGATTTCTCAGTGCCTGGAAGGGAATGGAGCTAAAGTAATTACACATTTATCTAACTGAAATAGCTGACCAAATCATTAATCCACAGCCTCAAGAGTAAACAAACATCATAACCATGAAGATCAATTCAGCTCTTCTACACTGCTTGCATAAAGCGTAATTATTGATACTTATTGAAGCAAAAGATGTCATTTGCAATTGCAGAAGAGGGCAAAAAATTAGTGCAGAATTTCCTGTTTCACTTCAAATATACTTTGTGTATTTCAATTCACTTCATCTTATCACTCCTCCTTCATCACACATATGTTGCACACACTCTTCCAATGCCAAGTTCATCCTTTTCCATTGTTGGCTCTCCTGCCTCATCGTACTTAAAACTTTTCATCCAATGTCCCTGCTGAAGACAAAATCCTATTTTTTGGGAATCACAACTGTGAAGAAACATTTAGATATATTACGTAGGTAGCTCCACCCATGTTGTGGACATGTGTTTGATAACTTGTATTGCAGAGAAAATTTAAATTCAACTTTTCTGTGCTAATCTAAGTTAATTAAACACTTCCTTGAAATGCCAAATAACTTTTGCCTGGGGCTTCAAGTGAACTGCATAGTTTGTCTATTCTTCAAGGGAATTTGATTGTAAATGTGAAAGGTCAACAAATGTTTAAATAATGCCCAGAAGCAGTTTAAAAATTCTCACTAGCAAGTAGCACTTTAACTCCCCCCCTTCTGCAACAATTTCTGAAAGAAACCATTCGGACAAGCACATGGAATTCAGCCAGTGAGAACAGTGAGAAGTTTAAAAGGAGATGGTTATTTCTTCAGCAGGTGATCAGGGGCATGACTGCACAAGTGCATGGTTGCCAGCCAGTGAAAACAGCAAGAAGAGTTTAAAAAGAGATGGTTATTTCTTCAGCGGTTGATCGGGGCATGACTGCACAAGTGCATGGATGCCAGCCAGTGAGAACAGCAAGAAGAGTTTAAAAGGAGACAAAGAATGGGCTCTGGAGTAGAGGTAGACAAAGTAGGAAGGCTTTGGATCAACGAGGCTTCGGTGCTAACAGGTCAAGTTGAGGTAGGTTGCCTGTGTAGAATACAGACAGGAAGAATATGTGTGAGGCCGTTGTTCTGTGCTCAGTGTCAGATGTCGGAAGTCTGGGAGACTCCGAGCCTCCCGGACAGCCACATCTGCGCCAGGTGCATTGAGCTGCAGCTCCTTAGGGACTGCGTTAGGGAACTGGAGATGAAGGTCGATGACTTTCGTCTGGTCAGGGAGAGTGAGGAGGTGATAGTGAGGAGCTATAGGCAGGTAGTCACACTGGGGTATTGGGAGACAGATAAAAAGGTAACAGTCAGGAGAGGGAAGGACAAGATGCAGATAGTAGAGAATACCCCTGTGGTAAACCATGTATATCTGTCTGGACAAGCTCCTCTGTTGACTGCTCCTGTGGCTCCTCCCACAGACCCCTGTATAAAGGTGATTGTGTCTCTGCTCCTCCCACAGTCATCCAGCAAGGATGTGCTCCATTTTACTGCTAATAAAAGCCTTTCAGTATTTACTCTACTTCCAGTCTTTTGGAGTTATTGATAGTGCATCAACCCCAGAGGTTGTGCCCCTTAACAATAAGTACTCCTGTTTGAGTACTGTTGGAGGAGATGGCCTACCTGGGGGAAGCAACCTCTGGCACAGAGTCTGGCCCTGTGGCTCAGAAGTAGAAGGAAAGGAAGAGGATGGCAGTAGTGATAGGGGACTCTATAGCCGGGGGTCAGACAGGCGATTCTGTAGGCGGAGGAAAGAAACACGGATTGTAGTTTGCCTGCCCGGTGTCGGGGTCCAGGATGTTTCTGATCGTGTCCATGATATCTTGAAGTGGGAAGGAGAACAGCCAGAGATCGTGGCACATATAGGTACCAACGGCAGGTGTAAGAAAAGGGAGGAGGTCCTGAAAGCAGACGACAGGGAGTTCGGAAGGAAGTTGAGAAGCAGGACCACAAAGGTAGTAATTTCAGGATTGTGTCCTGTGCCACATGACAGTGAGTACAGAAATAGTATGAGGTGGAGGATATACGTGTGGCTGAAGGATTGGAGCAGAGGGCAGGAATTCAGATTTCTGGATCATTAGGACCTCTTTTGGGGCAGGAGTGATCTCTACAAAAAGGACAGGTTGCACTTGAATCCCAAGGGGACCAATATCCTGGTGGGGAGGTTTGCAAAGGCTATTGGGGAGAGTTTAAACTAGAATTGCAGGGGGGTGGGAACCAAACTGAAGTGACAAAGGAAGAGGTGGTTGGCTCACAAATACAGAAAGCTTGGAGACAGTGTGAGAGGAAGGATAGGCAGGTGATAGAGAAGGGATATGCTCAGACTGATGGTTTGAGATGTGTCTATTTTAATGCAAGGAGTATTATGAACAAAGCAGGGATGAGCTTAGAGTGTGGATCAATACTTGAAGCTATGATGTTGTGGCCATTACAGAGATTTGGATGGCTCAGGGGCAGGAATGGTTACTTCAAGTGCCAGGCTTTAGATGTTTCAGAATGGACAGGGAAGGAGGCAAAAGAGGTGGGGGCGTGGCACTGTTGATTAGAGATAGTGTCATGGCTGCAGAAAAAAAAAGCAAGTTATGGAAGGATTGTCTACAGAGTCTCCATGGGTGGATGTTAGGAACAGGAAGGGGTCAATAACTCTACTGGGTGTTTTTTATAGACCACCAAATCGTAACAGGGTCATCGAGGAGCAGATAGGGATACAGATTCTGGAAAGGTGTAATAATAACAGTGTTGTTGCAGTGGGAGATTTTAATTTCCCAAATACTGATTGGCATCTCCCTAGGGCGAGGGGTTCAGATGGGGTAGAGTTTGTTAGGTGTGTTCAGGAAGGTTTCTTGACACAATATGTAGATAAGCCTACAAGAGAAGAGGCTGTACTTGATCTGGTATTGGGAAATTAACCTAGTCAGGTGTCAGATCTTTCAGTGGGAGAGTATTTTGGAGATAATGATCACAATTCTATCTCCTTTACATAGCATCAGAGAGGGATAGGAACAGACACGTTAGGAAAGCACTTAATTGGAGTAAGGGGAAATATCAGGCAGGAACTTGGAAACCGATGTTCTCAGGGAAATGTATGGAAGAAATGTGGTAAATGTTCAGGGGATATTTGTGTGAGGTTCTGCACAGGTACATTGCAATGAGATGGAAAAGATGGTAGGGTACAAGAACCGTGGTGTACAAAGGCTGTTGAAAAGAAAAGCTTATGAAAGGTTCAAAAAACCAGGTAATGATAGAGATCTAGAAGATTATAAGGCTAGCAGGAAGGAGTTTAGGAATGAAATTAGGAGAGCCAGAAGGGATCATGAGAATGTTTTGGCGGACAGGATTAACAAAGACCCCAAGGCATTCTACAAGTACGTGAAGAGCAAGAGAATAACACGTGAGAGAATAGAACCAATCAAGTGTGTATGGAACCAGAGGAGATAGCAGAGGTACTTAATGAATACTTTGCTTCAGTATTCACTATGGAAAAGGATCTTGGCAATTGTGTGGATGACTTACAGTGGACTGAAAAGCTTGAGCATGTAGATATTAAGGAAGAGGATGTGCTGGAGCTTTTGGAAAGCATCAAGTTGGATAAGTCACCAGGAACAGACAAGATATATTCCAGGCTACTGTAGGAGGCAAGAGAGGAGATTGCTGAGCATCTGGCAATGATCTTTGCATTATCAATGGGGACAGGAGAGGTTCCATAGGACTGGAGGGTTGTGGATGTTGTTCCCTTATTCAAGAAAGGGCATAGAGATAGCCCAGGAAATTATAGACCAGTGAGTCTTACTTCAGTGGTTGTTAAGTTGATGGAGAAGATCCTGAGAAGCAGGATTTATGAACATTTGGAGAGGAATAATATGATTGGGAATAGTCAGCATGGCTTTGTCAAAGGCAGGTTGTGCCTTACGAGCCTGATAGAATTTTTTGAGGATGTGACTAAACACATTGATGAAGGTAGAGTACTAGATGTAGTATATATGGATTTCAGTAAGGCGTTTGATAACGTACCCCACGCAAGGCTTATTGAGAAAGTAAGGAAGCATAGGATCCAAGGGGACATTGCTTTGTGGATCCAGAACTGGCTTGCCCGCAGAAGGCAAAGAGTGGTTGTAGACAGGTCATATTCTGCATGGAGGTCATTGACCAGTGGAGTGCCTCAGGGATCTGTTCTGGGACCCTTACTCTTTGTGATTTTTATAAATAACCTGGATGAGTAAGTGGAGGGATGGCTTTGTACATTTGCTGATGACACAAAGGTTGGGGGTGTTGTGGATAGTGTGGAGGGCTGTCAGAGGTTACACTGGGACTTTGATAAGATGCAAAACTGGGCTGAGAACTGGCAAATGGAGTTCAACCCAGATGAGTGTGAAGTGGTTCTTTCTGGTAGGTCAAATATGACGGCAGAAGATAGTATTAATGGTAAGACTTTTGGCAGTGTGAAGAATCAGAGGGATTGTGGGGTCCAAGTCCATAGGACACTCAAAGCTGCCATGCATGTTGACTCTGTGGTTAGGAAGGTATACTGTGCATTGGCCTTCATCAATCGTGGGATTGACTTTAAAGCTGATTGTTAATATTGCAGCTCTATAGGACCCTGGTCAGACCCCGCTTGGAGTACTGTGTTCAGTTCTGGTTGTCTCACTACAGGAAGGATGTGGAAACTATAGAAAGGGTGCAGAGGAGATTTACAAGGATTTGCTTGGATTGGGGAACATTCCTTATGAGAATAAGTTGAGATTTCTTCTTGGAGCGACGGAGGATGAGGGGTGACCTAACAGAGGTGTACAAAATGATGAGAGGCATTGATCATGTGGATAGTCAATGGCTTTTTCCCAGGACTGAAATGACTAGCATGAGAGGGCACAGTTTTAACCTGCTTGGAAGTAGGTACAGAGGAGATGTTGGGGTAAGTTTTTTACGCAGAGAGTGGTGAGTGCATGGAATGGGCTGCTGGCGACAGTGGTGGAGGTAGACACGGTAGTGTCTTTTAAGAGACTCCTGGACAGGTACATGGAGCTCAGAAAAATAGAGGGCTATGGGTAACCCTAAGTGATTTCAAAGTTAAGGACATGTTCAGCACAGCTTTCTGGTCCAAAGGGCCTGTATTGTGCTGTAGGTTTTCTATTTCTATGATTCTATTTGGTTCTGGACCCAGCTCCCTCCCTGACTATAGCACCTGTTGGACAAGCTGACACCCTGCACCCAAGATGAATAAATGCTCATCAATTTAGCCTCGGTCAGTGGATCCAATGGTCCATCTTCTGAATGGTGTGGTGGCTTATTTCAACTTACTGGCTATCAAATGCTTTTAACAAACTTCTACCTTTTGACCCAGGTAGTAACTAACATCTTTTGAACAGATCTAAATAATTATAGAATATGAAATTAATCTGAAACATCTTAAAAACAAATTATTGAAATACATACATTTCTTTGTGTTTTTCTGCATAGAAAGGTAAAATATATACTATATACTAAGACAAACGTTTAACTAACTGACGCTAAATAATACCGAATGTACCTGTTCCGACTTAGAAACTTCCTTTTTTTTTCGATTCCCGATCCGCGGTAACCTATGCACATCCTCCTGTATACTTTAAATCATCTCTAGATTACTAATAATACCTAACACAATGTAAATTCTATGTAAGTAGTTATACTGTTTTGTTTAGGGAGTAATGACAAGGAAAAAAAGTCCCTACATTCTCAAACAACAAGTGCTGGAGAGAAAACTTCCGGGTTTTCCCGATCCGCAGTTGGTGAATCCGTGCATGGATCAGGAGCGCTGACATTAACATTCATTAAATACAATTAGTAAATCCCTTAGCTATATGTAGCTTTAACTGCTGGGTCGACTTCATTTCAAGGAACAGGATTGCGATTTCTATGATAGTGTTAAACTGAGGCTAATGGAAAATGATGTCAGCCCCTCTTGAGGAAGACCCTGCTCCTCCGCACTGGGAGACAAGGGCATATACACCAGCACTTGATCTTCAGCTGCTAAAGGTTTTCCACATGTGGACGTCACAGAGATACTGAGGCGTGAAAGGCTGAGACCATTAGGAATTTGTCTGTTCATTTGTTACATGCCGTGTTGTATGACTTGGACAATCATGGTCTTTTCATGACAATGACTGCTCTTGGCAAATTGTTCTACAGCAGTAGTTTGCCATTGCCTTCTTCTGGGCAGTGTCTTTAAACATCAGATGACCCTAGTTATTATCAATACTCTTCAGAGATTGTCTGCCTGGTGTCAGTAGTCACATAACCAGGACCTGCGATATGCATCAGTTGATCATATCACATGCTCCCATGGCTTCACTTGACACTGATCAGGGGGCTGAGCAGGTGCTACACCTTGCCTAAGGATAACCTGCAGGCTAGCGAAGGGAAGGAGATGTTTCTCCACCCACCACCTTCATTAGGAATTAAATTTCTCACAATTAAATTTATAACCTCTGTGCACTATGCATTCAGTATAGGCTATTGCTTTTTGCTCCAGATAAGGAAGCCATATCACAATACCACATATAATCAGAGGGTAATGTTTAAACTAAGAGAGTTTGAGTTTGGGTCAGTGATTTCTACTCAAGCTGAAATGCAGATATTTCCATTACTTCACAGCCTTATATTCCCCTGTCAGTAGAAGGCAATTTGACAAATCTGTACAACAAGCTACTGTATATTAAAGCACAAAAGCAGCTGGAATCATTATCTTTTATAATAATGGGAGCTCTGGTTTTTACACAGTTAGAACATATGTGTTTTTATTCTTTTCCTGGGAGAGCTACAATTGAATTGCATGTGAAATTTCCTTCATTTTTGGGTTATCCCTAAGACGTTAATGAAAATAGATTCTTGTTAAGTCTTGGATATTCTTGTTCTGAATAATATTCTACCTAATTCCCAAAAGAGAGCATGAGCTCCCAAAAATAGTGCTGGTAAATGAGCAGATTAGTTTGATATTGTCTTTTATCAATCTTTCTGTGGAAATCACTGACTACAAAAATGTTCTTTGCAAATATAAATTAGAATTGTATTGTTCACTTTCAAACTTCCAAAAAAAAGAGTCCTGCAATAACTTTAATGGATTTTTATCTATTCCTGGAAATTAATTGCTTGAAAGCTTCTCTGCACTTGATAAACCTGACAGCAGGAATTTCAATAGCACACAAGCATAGCCATCTGCTAGGGACAGCCCTGCAGCATAGTGGTTAGCACAATGATTTACATTACCAGAAAACTGAGTTCAATTCCCGCCACTGCTTGTAAGGAGTTGATACGTCTCCCCGTGGCCGTGAGGGTTTTCAGACATACTGGTTGGTAGGTTAGTTGGGCATTGTAAATTGTCCTGTCATTAGGCTAGGTTTAAACTGGGGGATTGCTGAGTGGTATGGCTCAAAGGGCCAGAAGGGCTTGTTCTGAGCTGTATCTCAATAAATAAAATGAGTAATGCTTCTGGTGCATAGTTTCCACGAGTGAACTGTGCACAAAAGGAAATTAGAAAGGTATGGCATTGGGAGTTTATGGTGGCCAGAGGGTTGAGAAAGGGGACAGACTGAAAACAAAAGACTGTTAATGTTGCAGACTGTTGGTCAGTGTCTGAAAGGGGGTCAATAAGTTACTTGCCTCAGTGAGTTCTACCTGAGGTGTTACTGAACTGTGCAAAATTTGCATTGAGTGCTGATCGCTCCACTATAGAAAGGATGTGATGCTTTGGAGAAGATGCAGAAGAGGTCTGCTAAGATGTTGTCTGGATTAGAGGGCATGTGCTGTGGTAGACAAACTTGAGTTGTTTTCTCTGGGGCAGCAGATGCAGGTGGAAGCATGATAGAAGACTATAAGCTTATGAGAGGCAGTGACAAAGGAAGCAGCCAGTATCATTTCCTAAGGTTAGTATGTCTAAAACGAGAGGACATGCATCTAAGGTGAGGTGGGGGAAGGGGAGGCAAGCTCAAAAGGATGTATAGGGCAGGTTTATTCACACAGTGAGGGGTGGGTGCCTGGAATGTGCTGCCTGGGGTGGTAGTGAAAGTAAATATGATGGAGATGTTTAAGAGGCTCTTCGACAGGCATGTGAATGCATAGAGAATGGAAGGATATGGGCATTGCTCTACTTAAGTTAACTTAGTGCAAAAGCAAAATAGGAAATAAAATAAAAGTAGCGAGGTAGTGTTCGTGGAGTCAATGGCCATTCAGAAATCAGGTGGCAGAGGGGAAGAAGCTCTTCCTGAGTCACTGAGTTGCGCCTTCAGGCTTCTATACCTCCTTCCCGCTGGTAGCAATGAGAAGAGGACAGGTCCTAAATGATGGACATCCACCTTTCCTCAAAGATGACCTGGATACTACAGATGCCAGTGCCCATGATGGAGCTGACAAATTTTACAACTCTGGTACATCTGTATACATTTGTGAGTGTTTTTGCTGATATATCAAATCTCCTGAAACTTCTAATGAAATATAGCCTTTAAACAGCCTTTAGACACCAGGACTTCCAGCTGATTGATCTTGAAGTAGATTAAAGGGTCAGCACAGCATCGTAGACTGATGGGTCTGGATTGTGCTCGATCGTTCTATGTTCAATTTTACATTGTGCTATGCAAACAAGTTTTCAGAAAACTATGCTTAGAAAGTACATTGTTTCAGAATCCTAAACATTAATATCCTTGAATAATGTGAGGTACAATTGCACATTTCTGAAACATTTACTTTTTGTTTTTAATTTGTATTCAATCTGCATTTGAAACTTAAGTTATTTCAACATTTTCACATAGCAGCTGACAAACTAATGCGACAGTTTCAGTATAAAAAGAAAATACCCTGTCATTGCTAATCCCCTGTAAAACAAATATTATCAAAGAGCTGAACACATTGTATTGTATCCTCCTAAAGAAAAAAAGTATTTTACATAACAGTCCTTAGTTATGCCAAGCTACCAATGGATACAAATACTTTCCTCTTGATATGGCTGCCATCAACTGGTCATTCGGCTACACTGCAAGAGAATAGAGGAACTGCATCAGATTTGCGACACAGTTCACATTTTTGTACTAATGAGATTATATTAAAGAGAGCTTTTGCAACCTTAACACATTAATCTAGTTGTTAGATTTGCTTTCCAAACAGTCTTCCACAATGTGCATCTATACTTCTGCATGACAGAATCAAGAGGATTTGAAGACCAAAAATTCAAACTCAATTTCCATTTCACTTTTTGAAAAGTTGAATGTAGAACCTGTATTCTTAGTGTATGATTAATTATTTGCAATTTACGTTGTCATTTATTTAGCTGACGTTTAGAAATGAATTTAAGAACAGAAGCCTGGAGATACTGGAAATCTGAAATTAAAACAGAAAATACTGGAAATAGATCAGGTAGCATGTGTAGAGAAGTGGAACTGATGTCTAAGGCTGATAAGCTTTCAGAAGTTCTGAGAGAAGTTAGAAATCAAACCTGTCAGAAGTTACAGAAAAGGAAGAGTGGTGGAAAGAACAAATGGAATGCCTGTGATATAAGCAATCTATTAATTACTTACTCCTGGATAATAAGGGCCGAAGTTTAACATAAGATTTTCAGCACAGCTGGAAGTTTGTGCAGGCTCCCAGTGCAAGTTGACCCTTGCTTCAGAGATTACTTGGATCTGCTTCAGTTGGCCAACTGCCACAGTAGGTAATCTGCTGATTTCTCCAGCGCTGAACCATCTGGACAACAGGAACTCGAACATCATGCTGTTATCCATCGATTAGAGCTTGGCCTTTAATACAATCATCCCATCCAAACTAATCATCAAGCTTCAAGGCCTGAGCCTTAATTCCTTCTGCAGCCAGATAATTGAGATCCCTTTCTTTCTATTTTCAATCTTTTTATTGATTTTTTAAAAAATGTGTGTATACAAACAAGAGGAGAAAATCTCTGGTATATATGTCAATAGCAGTACATACAGAAGGTAAAATAAACAATATCAGAATCACATATAGTGTTGATCTACAGAGTATAAATTTGATATAGGATGTATATTTCTCCTTTTATCAATTTATGAAGAAAGGAGGGACTATTAGAAATTGGTATATAAAAGAAAAGAGAAAAAAAAAACTCTATTCTAAACAGAAAAAAAGGGACTGGGCAGTCCATCCTGAGAGAAAAACCAAGAGAAGAGAGACTCCCTGATCAAATCCATGGTTCTGAAAAAATAGCTGGAAGACAATCAGTACAAAAATCAGATCATATGAAAATACTGACTAAAAGGTCGTCAGATTTCCTCAAACTTAAAGGATGTATCCAATATCCGACTTCTTATTTTCTCTAGACATAAACAGGATATGATAGAGGAAAGCCAATAAAAGGCGGTAGGAGGGTTAGGGTCCTTCCACTTAAGTAAGGTGGCTTTCCTAGCTAATAAGGTTGAAAGGGCTATCATTCGCTGAGCAGAAGCAGGAATACATCCTGCTTCCGACTCGAGATCTCATTGTGAGACCTCAATCAGTGAGGACTGGTAACCACATCTTCTCACTGACAATCAACGCAGGTGCATGTTATGGCTGTAGGATTAGCCCTCCACTCTACTGTTTTTATACACATGATTATGTAGCAATGGCTCCACTGCTATCTTCAAATTTGCCATTGGCACTATAGGTGCTGGATAAGTAACAGGTGGCGACGAGTTTGCTGTGTGGCACCGCATCTACAACATTTTCCTGAACATCAACTAAACTAGCAACCTGATTGTTGACTTCAAGAAGGAGAAAGAGGATGAGCATGCACTGAGGGACTGCCGGGGGAGAGAGTCAACAGCTTTAAAGTTCTGGATGTTAACTTATCGGAATACTTGTTCTGGGCCCAGCACATAAATGAATCCTAAGGAACGCATGCCAGCATCTTTACTTTTTTTAGGATAGAAACACAGAAAACCTACAGCACAATACAGGCCCTTCGGCCCACAAAGTTGTGCCAAACATGTCCCTACCTTAGCAATTACTAGGCTTGCCTATTGCCCTCTATTTTTCTAAGCTCTGTGTACCTATCCAAAAGTCTCTTAAAAGACCCTATCGTATCTGAATGTTAAGGAGGTTGAGCCTGTCACTGAACACTCTGACAAATTTCTACAGATGTACTGTAGAAGCATTCTAACTGGTTGCATCATTGTCTTGTATGGCAATTCAGACATGTAGGAATGTGTGAAGTTGAGGAGAGCAGTGGGCTTTGCCCAATACACAGTGGACACATCACTTCCGCCATTGGTGGTATCTATAGGAAGTGCTACATCCAACATCAAAGCTGACCACCATTCAGGCCGTGTCATCATTTTGCAGGTACCTGTTTTGGAGGAGTACAGAAGCCTAAAGCCCCACACCACCAGTTACTTCCTTCAACTATGCTGTTCCTTAACAGACTGACAAAACCCTAATCACCAGGCTACACTGTGACCACTATGATCATTTTGTACTCAGATGGACTTTGCTTTTGCTCTAATTGCTCCTTTTTGCAAAAGTTGTGTATAGTTAAGTTTTTCTGGTGAATCGTGATTACATGATACAATGTGACTGTGAAGCTGCTGCAAATAAGTTTGTCATTGCACCTATGCATACACATACTTGTACACATGTCAATAAGCTTGACTTTGATAGGGTGGGAGAACAAGCAAGACTGAATGATACAGGTAATGCTGGTTTTCCTTTGTCACCACTCCTGGCTTCTATTCCATTGCAACTGGTCTATTTCCTGCACGTCTGCTGTCTTCCACCTTCCACTGCCTACACAGAGCAGTGATTGGCTTTCCCTTGAGCTTCCATTTCAGCTCACCTGCCTACACATTCAGCACAATAACCTACATCATCTCCATACTCTGGCACACCCTTCCATTTCCACTCTCTTTTTCATAGAACCTTCCAGGGAAAGCAGTTGCTTTTTTGCAATATGGCACATGGATTAGGAAAATCAGCATGTTGCTTTTCCTTACTGATTTGTGATCGAGTATTGAAGATGTGTAGATTTTAGCAGAGGGAATTCCGGATGATGAAAATACTGAATCCAATGGGTTGACAAAGTGGGGAGGAATAACAAGCTAGATTTGAAGAAATATGGAGTATTCAGAGATGACTAAGAATAGCGAGGGATTCAGCCCGAGAGAGATTTAAACATGAAGATGAGGACAGTAAAGTCAAGAATTCATGATTTAGTGCAGATTTTACATTTTTGTTATTCTCTCAGACACCTGCACAATTTGTTTTCTGTTATGTGATACATTTTTATGATTGCAGTGTAACTTAATTTATATTTTCAGCAATTGGTTTCTTCATTACAATGCTTCTTTTCAAGTGGGTAGGTGGATTAATACTTATAAAAGGGATTACAGATGAAAAACACTGAGCGCTTGTATCTGTTGATAACTTGTTACTGACCAGTTTAGCATTCTGAAGTATGTTAATAAAAGTACCAGCAAGTTTAGGTTTTAATAATCAATAAAAAATGGGTATACAAATTGAGTATTTCCCCCCTCCCAAGCCCTCTTCCTTACAAACACATGTGTTTTTACACACACACACACACACACACACACACACAAGAAGATTGCTGGGGGATGTCATAGGTGGAATAAGTGTAAAGCTTCTTTTAAATTAATGAAAAATAATTTGTCAGTTCAGTTTGGAACCTCTATTTCCTGCCCAAATTAAACTCCAGTATTGAACATCTCTCCCTCTGGTACAAAGTAAGTCCTGCACAAATGAAATCTGTATATAAAGTACAGCTTCTGCATTGTGGCTTTATATGAAATGTACCTAAATGGAGCAAAAACAGCAAATGATTAATTATGAGATAAACAATTCTTGGTATAAACTAATTTTTGTATTGGACAATATGGTATATATTAAATACCAACAACAAAATTTAGAGGATTGTAGAAGTTCCAGACTAATAGAACGTTATCTATTTCTGCATTTGCCTACAAAGAGGTTATCAGACACCACCAGTAATGGCCAGATGCTGGAAGACACTTAATTCTTCTGAGGGAGGAGGTGTTAAAATGCCAATCATTCCAAAATGATTTAGAATGCTTGTAATGACCAGGATTAGGAATGTTTGCTGCTGAGGTCTGGGAGCCTGTTTTGTCAAACCTCTTTATTTGGAACAGTGACGTGATGCATGACTTCCAAAAAAATGTTGTGGTGTTTGGTAAGAATATGACAGAAAGATTATGAATCTGGCAGTGCATATTTATGAAACATTGATATTTGAGGTTAAGATATTAAAGAGAGGAGGGTTGGGGAAAAGTTTTTGAGAGATCGTTCCTGACCGCAGTACACCCAAAATAGTCAACGAAAGCCAAATAAAGAGTGAACTCTAAAATTGGACAGGAATTTCAGGTTGAACCAAATCCATTGTTACCCCTATATCCTTCCTATCTCCCCTTCTTCATTTCACCAAATAAACATCATCTTCATTATATGCTGTGTCATATAACCTAGGCTATCCTGGCCTCATGACCATGATAGTTCTTGGCAAATGTTTCTGCCAAAGTGGTTTTCCATTATCTTCATCTAGGCAGCGTCTTTACAGCTGGGTGATCCCAGCCATTATCAATACTCTTCATTGTCTGCTTGGTGTCAGTGGTTGCATAGCCAGGACTTGTGATATGCAGCAGCTGCTCATACGACCATCCATCACCTGCTCCCATGGCTTCACCTGACTCTGATCGGGGAGCTAAGCAGGTGCTACACCTTGCCTGAGGGTGAGCCACAGGTTAGTGGAGGGAAAGAGTGCCTTACATGTCCGTTGGCGAAAAAGCATCTCCACCCAAATAATATGAGTGTCAGATATGATGAGGAACGGCAAAGTCCCAACTCGCGTATTGATATTCTGCTTAGAATCTGTGTAACACCAGCTGGTAATCATTATTTTGTTCTTCACATCCTGAATGATCTCAACTGAGGTTTCTATACATCAAACTTCCAATGTGGAATGTCGGTTTATCATTTCTGCTGTAAAAACAGATAATGGAAGGAACAAAGAGAATATTATTGTCATGTTTGCTGAATGACTGACTTCGCAATTCCTAAGATTAATTGTTCTCTGAGATAGAAACTGTCTTTCAAAATGTATGAGTAAGTACAATCAGCATAGAATTGAACACTCAATTTGTGAGATTCATTGTGCTTTGCAAGCAACTGAATTCTCAGCTCATGGAATTAATTGTGCCCTGTGGAAAAACTGGGTAGTTCTCAACTCTTATGATTCACTGTTGCTCAGTTTCAACTTATGGGACTCTTCTACCTATAAAGAGCTTGGCAGTTTGCAGCTGATGAAATGGAATATACAGTTGCTATTTGTAGTATACTTAAAGTGACCTGTAACCAATCCTGTGGTACCAATAAGCTCTGACTTCGAGAAGTCTCAGGAAGGCACCAGGGTTTCGGAACAAGGATGCATACTTTATTATGGACTAACGTCAACTAACATGTATGGTTATGTCATGCACATGGTGATACCAAATGACTGCAAGAAAATTTCCTTGGGCAATGGGACCCTAGTAAGGAGAGTTCAGTCTATTCCTGGGTAATAGAGTGGGGCAAATGACTGAGGTAACAGTAGGAGAGCACCTTGAGACCTGTGACCACAGTTCTATTAGTAGTGAAATAGTTATGGAAAGAGTCAGACTGGTCCATAGGTTCAAATTCTAAATTGGGGCAAAGTGAATCTTGACAGTATGAAACAAGAGCTTGTAAAAGTTGAGTGGGGATCATTGTTTGGGGAAAGGGAAGACAGGTAAGTGGGAGGATTTTTAAGGTGTGATTGTGCGAGCTCAAGGTGTGCATTCTCTTGTTAGAGTGAAGCATAAGGCTGATAGGAATAGGGAACCCTCAATGTCAAGGGATATTGAGGCCCTGGCCAGGTAAAAGCTCAAAGTACAGGCATCTAGGATCAAGTCAATTCCTGGAAGAATAGAAGGGATGTAGAAGTGTATTTCAGAAGGAAATCAGGAGGACAAAAGGTCACCTGTCATGAAGATCAATTCTACAGTCATTCTAATACCTATGTATCTAACATTAATTCACTTCTAATATTCCTCTCTGAGAACTGGAAAACTCTCATTGCCTTTCTGATAACCATCAACATAAACTCTCTAAAATGGTTGCATTGGCCATGGCAGTAGCAGGTCTGGTAAATCCCCATGACTAGATACAAAGTGTTCTAAATGCATATCAATACCTGGCTAATATTACAGGTTAATGTAGTCGGTGGAAACATAGATAATTCACAACCATTGACATTCAGCAGGGATTCACTTTAAGAGGCTGGTCTGACATGATGATATAATCAGGTAAAGTTTTGTTACCACACTTCATGTTCAGTCTTTGGAGTTCAATAAATGATATGTTACATTTTTTTCTTAAACATAAATCACCACATGTGGGGGTGGGGGTTGGCAGAGGACCATCAAGGTCCACATGAACATGGTCAAACCATCGCTCAGAGATCTCAAAAGGAGCCTGAACATGGTGGTTAAGTTTTGCCCGCTGGCTCTCCATACAGGCTGCACTCCAATCTCACAAGTCCTTTTTAAGGCCATGCCACACAAACTTTAGTGTGATTAGTTTCTGTGAGAGCCTTCGGCCACAATGCAAGAGGCCATGTATGGAGTTAAAAACAGTCCGCCTCCATTTGGTGAGCACTTTTGGACAAGGAAGACCAGTTGAGACATTGCACAGGAGAGAAACTACAGCTTACCCGAACTTAATGTCAGGCAACCACAGGCCGTGACTGCTGTTTGACAAGCTTGGACTCTGATATCCTGATGCCCTGGCACTGTCAAAGGTACAAGGCGGTTGGCACTTCCTAGCATTCGTACCAAAGCAAGCGTGGTAAAAACACAACTATGCACTGCTGCCTGGCTGGGTGTAGACAATCAGCCATTTTAGCAAGCTCCCTAAAGTTCTTCACGGATGCATTAGCAAGGGCTATGCGAACTTGATCAGGCATTTACTGCATGAAGAGTTCTTCACAAATAAAACAAGGATGGTGATATCACAGGAAAGAAAGCATGTGGTCCATTAGCTCTGATGGCTTAACATAGCTGATGCCAGGACTGGAGAGCTTAGATCCCAGTAGTCTATAAATCTATAAAAGGTGAGTTTTTAGTGATTGGTATTTATCATGTTCAGGCGGGTGCTCTAGTAGACTCACCACTCAGCCAGCCATGAAATTGTTGAGTGACGCGACCACATGGAAATATTTGATGTTGTCAGCGATGATTTCTCACAGTGCAAATTGGGCCTCGGCTTGTATAAACCAAGCAATGGCATTTTGCTCCCAAAACTCTGGCAGTTTCAAAGCGACTGCATTGGCCAACACATTCAATAACTCTGGAATCGTCCTAGAGCATCGGGGACACCAATAAGGGTTTTCGTTTGAGGAATGTTTGATGGCTCTGGGTCTGTACTCGCTGGAATTCAGAACGATGAGGGGGGATCTCATTGAAACCTTTCGAATGTTGAAAGGCCTAGATAGAGTAGATGTTGAAAGGATGTTTCCCATGGTGGGAGAGTCTAGGACAAGAGGGCACAGCCTTAGGATAGAGGGGCACCTTTTCAAAACAGAGATGCAGGGATATTTCTTTAGCCAAAGGCTGGTGCATTTGTTCCCACATGCAGCTGTGGAGGCCAGGTTGTTGGGTGTATTTAAGGCAGAGATTGATAGGTTCTTAATCGAATATGGCAGCAAAGGTTATGGGGAGAAGGCTGGGAACTGGGGTTGAGGAGAATAAAAAGGATCAGCCATGATTGAATGGGGGAGAAGACTGTTTGGGCCAAATGGACTAATTCTGCTCCTATGTCTTATCGTCTAAGTATTGGTGTGACCCTCTCCCATCAGCCCTGCTGGGGCTCAGAACAGCTCTAAAAGACGACCTACATTTGCCCGCAGCTGAGTTGGTATACAGGCAGCTGTTACAAGTGCCAGGTGATTCTACTCCTGATGCTACGACCGCATGCTAGGCCCCTCAGCAGCATTCCACCCTCCTCAGTAAATTCAATTCCTTTGCACCTATTCCTACCTTCCAACATGGCATACAGTACTCCTAGGTTCCTGTTGACCTACATTATGTCTTTTTTTTCTCGTCCGCCACGATGCACACCGACATCCTCTTAGGCCCCCTTACCATGGACCACTCTGCGTATTTGAATGGAGAGAAGAGTTTTATCATAGGTAAGAGGGGGTAAACCTGAATGTCTTATGGTCGATCGCCTGAAACCAGCCCATCAAGATTTGAAGGATTCTGCTACCTTGCCCCTGCCATCACAAAATGACAGTGAAAATGTCAGCACACCTTAGGATGAGCCAAAGGCACCTGCTGATCTTCCATCCATTGAACATAGGGCCCCAACCAGGCGGCTGGTCCAAGACTTGTACAGGCTCACAATGCTGGTTTCAGTGAATTCTGGGGTGGGGGGGGGAGGTCACTGTGTAGGGTAATGGAATTGGTGGAAACATTCAGAATTCCCAATTAGCGACACTGAGTTGGGATTCACTTTAAGAGGCTGGTCTGGCGCGATGACGATAATGTTCTGTTACCTTGCTTCATGTTCAGTTTTTAGAATTTAATAAATGTTCAATAAATGCCTCACATCATTTTATTTGCAAAAACCTACTATATAAGGAACATGCCATAATAGTTTCATGTTGAAAATAACAGATTGTTTAGTTGTGGAACTTGACTATATTGTGAATGCTCAGATTATCGTGGCACGAAGTCTCTCATTATGGTAATAAGAACACTTAAGATTGTTGTCTGATTAGCCACTAAGAAGGTTACATCAATAATAATTTATGCTTAGGAAGAGTTTCTTTTTTGAGGTGAAGAACTCAATGTGTAAGTATTAATAAGGGTTAGAACTTCAGAGGTAAGTCTTTATACTATACTCTAAGGACACATAACTATAATTTTTGTAATAGTATTCCTAGTGCTTCTAAAGTTCCTACCATACACTTCTCAAATTTGGCCTCTCAAAGGGTTTCCGGCTAATCTAATCAACCAGGGCATAGTCTTGATACAACCTTTTTCACTATATATGACATTCTGTGTTGTTTTCAAACATTAATCATACTCCTTAGATTATCATCAAAGTCATTGATAAATATTACAAACAGCATAGGTCCCAGTACCAATCCTTGCTCACCCATCCATCACTACCCTCTTCAGCCTGTCAACCAGCCAAGTTTGGATCCAGTTCACTGGCACACCACAGATGCCTTAAGGATTAATCTCTGCACCAACTGAGCATGGGGGACCTTGCCAAAAGTCTCGATAGGCAATATCATCCTGCCTTCATCAACTTTCTTGCTTAATTTCTCAAAAAACAATGATTTATGAGACATAGTCTCCCTTGCACTAAGCCAAGTTGCCTCCTAATCAGTTTTCTGCCTTTCCAAGTGAAGAAACTCCTCAGAATCTTCTCCAGGAATTCCCCCACCATTGATGTAGGACTCACCTGTCTATGGATTAAAGATTTATCCTTAGTGCTCTCTTTCTCATGGTTAAGTTTAATTCTGAAATGAATATGAATGGTAAAGTGAAGTTTATTGAAATGAACAACTTAGCTTAAGAAACCTTCTCACTAATTTAGTGAGATGTAAGTATTTTGGCTGAGAAAGAGCCATGTGGAGTTAATTAACAATATTTAAGATCAATAATGTTTCTTTTTACGGATTCTTATATTGTTAATAAACTGGAATTTAATAAATTTTTCTGAAAGAAAATTGGAACAACACTCTGCATGGAAGAAGAGCATCTGTTCATCAACGAACACTATAATAATCAAGATATATTTTTTTCTGGCACGAAGTGAGTCCATTTACTATGAATTATGACTACAGCTAGCTTGCATTTACACTTACTTGGAACAGATGTCCAGCAAGATAAATACAAGTAAGTGAACGTGAGAAAGAAAATTCCATAACATTTTAAAGCCTCTCTTTACCAGCATAGATTTGTACTCTTTCGTTAGACTATGATTAATTGAATCATTAAGCCCAAAATATTTAAGTAGATTAAAAATGAATTAGATAGTCCTAGTTTCTCTACCTCTTTAAAAGTATTCCACAGATTTACTGATCTTTTGAACTAGATTTTGTCCGCGTTTCAGATAAAACTCTTTATTTTCCTTGCCTGCAATTTTATTTCAGCATTTCACCAACTATTTCCCAACTGACAGTAATAGTTTATTTCCAGCTAGTATCTGTCCTTTTACTCTGCAATCACTTGGGCTGAATTAGACTTCAGATCCACTAATACTTGAATCACAGGACAACTTCTTCTAGTTTCTTTAATATCAGCTTTCACCCTTCAGTGGGGTCAGCCCAGATAAATATCCTTACTAACTTAAATTTTATTTTTTCCAGCACTATCCAGCATTGACTTCTTAAGCTTTGCCTCCTCCAAAACACAATCATATTGTATATATCCTCTTCCATTCCAACACCATTTTCAGCATGACATGAAATCAATTTCCTTATAAATCCTTTCACATCCCGTCCCTTTCACTCCCCTACAAATCATCTCCAGATTTTTAGCCAAGATCTTGTCCTTCAGTTTTTCAACTTTGGCTCCCATGTTCCATATCCTAATCTACTCCAATATGTAGTGGAACTTTTCAATTCACCCTGCATTGTTAGTTCCCTTTCTGTCTCTCGAAAGTAATTCTTCAACTGTCCTTTCAGAAATTTATATACAGTGGTGCTAGAAAGTTTGTGAACCCTGTAGAATTTTCTCTATTTCTGCATAAATATGACCTAAAATATGATCAGGATTTCATGCAAATCCTAAAATTAGATAAAGAGAACCCAATTAAATAAATAACACAAAATATTGTACTACTTCATTTACTTATTGAGAAATGTTACATGTATTTGTTGAAAAAAGTATGTGAACCTCTGGGGTAATGCCTGCTACAAAAGCTATTTGGAGTCGGGTGTTCCAATCAATGAGATGAGCTTGCAGGGGTGGGTTGTAGAAGTGCCCTGCCCTGTAAAAAAGACACACAAAATCAAGTTACTGACAGAGCCTGCTCTTTTCAAGAATGACCTGTTTATGTGTACCATGTCTTGATCAAAACAACCTTCACAGGACCTTAGAAGAAGAAATGTAGAGATGCATCAAGCTGGAAAAGGCTACAAAAGCATTTCTAAAGACCTGAGTGTTCATCAGTCCACAGTAAGATAAATTGTTTACAAATGGAAGAAACTCAGTACTGTTGTTACTCTCCCTAGGAGTGGGCATCCTGCAAAAATCATACCAAGAGCTCAACGTGCAATGCTGAAAGAGGTGAAAAAGAACCCAAGGGTAACAGCAAAAGACCTGCAGAAATCTCTAGAACTTGCTAAAGTCTCTGTTCATGTGTCCACTGTAAGAAAACTGCTGAAAAGGAATGGTGTTCATGGAAAGACATCACAGAGGAAACCACTGTTCTGCAAAACTAACAAACATTGCTGCGTGTCTCGAGTGCAAAAGACCACCTGGATGTTCTACAACACTTCTGGGACAATGTTCTGTAGACAGATAAGACAAAAGTTAAATTTTTTGGCAGAAATGCACATTGCTCTGTTTGGAGGGAAAAGGGCACTACACACCAACACCAAAACCTTATCTCAACTGTGAAGCATGCTGGAATAAGCGACATGGTTTGGGGCTGCTTTGTTGCCTCAGGATAGGACAGCTTGCCTTGTTGAGGGAACAATGAATTCAAAATTGTATCAAGACATTTTACAGGAGGATGTCAGGGTAGCAGTCGGTCACCTGAAGCTCAATAGAAGTTGGATAACGCAACAAGACAATGATCTGAAAGACAAGAGTAAATCAACAACAGAATGGTTTAAAAAGAAGAAAATTTGTGTTTTGGAATGGCCATCAAAGTCCTGACTGTATTCCTATAGAAATGTTGTGAGTGTAAAAAGCAGTACATGCAAAGAAGCCCAGCAACATCTCAGAGTTGAAGCAGTTTTGTAGGGAGGAAAGGCCTAAAATTCCTCCAAGCTCAATGTGCAGGACTGGTCAACAGTTACTGGAAATGTTTGGCTGAAGTTATTTCTGTATAAGGGGGTCACACCAGTTATTCAAAGCAAAGGCTCACATACATTTTTCAACAAATACATGTAATATTGCATAATTGTTCTCAATAAATGAACAAGTACATTCTGTGCTGGTTATTTAATTGGGTTCTCTTTATCTAGTTTTAGGACTTACATGAAGATCTGATCACATTTTAGGTCATATTTATGCAGAAAGAGAAAATTCTACAAGGTTCACAAACTTTCTAGCACCACTGTATTCCTCATCTGTATTTTCATATCTGAAAAATCTTTTGACAATATCAACAAAGGCAAGATGCAAATCAATGCTTTATTTGATATTTTTGACCATTTTGAATACATTTTATAAGTTGCATTAGTAACACCGTTGTGACAATATTAAAAACAAGATTAAATAGGATATGCTACTTGCAATCATTGGAATTGGTTTATTATTGTCACATGTATGGCCATATGCTGAAAAGCTCATCACACATGGTGTTCATACAGATCAAATCATTACATAGCGCACTGAGGCAGAACAAGATTAAACAACAACAATGCAAAATAAAGTATAACAGCTGTAGAACGTGCAGTGCAGGTAAACAAAGTGCGATATCATGATGAGATAGAATGTGAGGTCAAGATTCCATTTGTCATACTACAGGAATAGGTTGGAAGCTGTGTTTCAGCCTGGTGGTACGTGCTTTCAGGTTTTTGAATTTTTTGCCTGGTGGGAGACAGGAGAAGAGAAAATGTCTGGGGGTGGGGGTGCATTTGGGATTCTTTGATTATGCTGGCTGCTTTCCTGAGGCAATGAAAAGCAGACAGAGTTCATGGAGGGGAGGCTGGTTTACATGATGTGCTGAGTTGTGTCCACAAGTTACTGCCTTTTTTTGTTGGTACGTGCAGTGCAGTTACAATGTAAGTTGTTATGCATCCACAAAGGATGGACAACAATCTAAAGTTCAAAGTAAAATTTATTATCAGAGTACATACACGTTACCACAGACAATCCTGTGATGCTTTTTCTTTATGGGCATACTCAGCCATCTATAGAACAGTAACTGTAAACAGGATCAGTGAACAACAAACTGCAAATGTAAATAATTAGCAATGTAACAAAACTATGACATAACAAGATAAAGAGACCTTAAAGTATGATCATTGACTGTCAGAACACCAGAAATATAACGAATGCCATTATCCATTTCTGTTCAAGAGCCTGATGGTTGAGGGGTAGTAACTGCTGCATGGATAAACATTGATGAGGGTTGAAAGGGCTATGCCAAATTCCTTTAGTCTCTTGTGTAAGTAGAGGTATTGGTGAGCTTTCTAGGCCTTGGCACTTCTGTGGTTGGACCACGACATGTTATTGGTGACTTCCACTCTTTGGAACTTAAAGTTCTCTACCCTCTCAACCTCAACATCATTGATGTAGACAGGAGCATGTGCAGACAGTGGCTGGCCAATTTCATGAATGCGTTACCAAAATACTGCAAGCCAGTCTCCTTTCCCACCAGGGATCCCTCAGGTCATTTTTATATAACCAAAGATGCAACTGATCCTTCACTTCCTTTTTGGGAGACTACAGTCAGTCAGTATATCCTCTTTGCTCACGTTCAACACAAGCACACCTCAAAGATGCATGCTTAGTTCACCTCTCAACTCTCTCCATACTCATGACTGCTGTGTGGATAGGTACAGCTCAAACACTATCTTTAAATTTGCTGACGATACTATTTTTGTTGGCAGAACTTCAGATGGCAACAAAGTGGCATATAAGAACAAGATAGATTGGCAGATTGGTGTCACAGCAACAACCTTGCACTTAACTGCTGGCTGAGTATATAATCCCCTGTAGCCTCTTTTGATCCTTTTGAAATTGGCAAACTTTGAAGAAAGTGAGAGGTGCTGCCATACCTTCATTGTACTGGCACTTACCTGCTGGATCCAGGACAGGTCCTTCGTATTCTACTTATTTTTTAAATATAGATAATCATGATGTTGTTGCTGCTGGGCTAAATAGCTGGATAATCTTGGGATTTGCTTAGTAATTATAAATTATGAATCCACAATGCTCTGAATATATGTCAGAACAGGATGTATTGCCAACATCCTGCACAAACCCCGTAGAGGAACTAGTTGTACAGATGTCTTCCAGCAGTGGCTGCGGTAGCCAAATTCAAGAAATAAATATCACATTTTAAATGGTTTGGTTTTCTGTTTGAAACATTTAAATCAAGTCAGACCCTTCTGCTTTAAAATAAAATCACAGCTCAAAGACAATTATTGTCTTGCATATTTAATCACATTTCAAATTATATACAAGATTGTAAAGCTCCACTCTATTTCATTTTACTAGCTCTCAATGACAGAGATACTCGTGTTTTCACATAGATACTGCAGATGCCAGAAATCAGGTTAATGCACAAAAACTAACACCACGCAGCTTTCTGCTCTTTTAAAAAAAAGTTTCTTTGCAATAGTTTGTTTAAACAGTAAAGACAATCTGCTTATCTCGAAATCTCGAATTGGTTCAAATCTAGGCTAGCCAGATATGCAAAGCCCTTCTCTTTATTTATTATGGATGAAGTTTGGCTGATCTGAAACAACTCCTGTGGAAAGAAATGTAGTTTCTAACTTTTTCCATCCCTCCCAGATGTTGTCTCTTTTAATTTTGTCTCAGCAGCTCCATGTTAAACATGTCTCAAATTCTTTAGTTCTGACTAGTGGTTGTTGCTGATACCAAGATCTTGAAGTTTACTTCTGCCATGCCAACACTCGTAAACGTGATGGGACCAAGCTCTGTCAAAAATATACTGTCTATTTTTATGATGTCTGTCCCAATTACTACCATAAATAATGCAGAAACAACTTCTGGATTGCTGGCAATCATCGGCATTTATGTGATAATTTCTGAGAGCTTTTTTTTTGCAGAAAATCAACTGTCAGCATGTCTATTGTAGATTAAATAGATGTTGTAGTTACTGTGTATATTTCCGTTTTATTTTTAGTTAGTGACACAGTAGAGCAGGCCCCTCAAGCCATACTGACCGACATACCCAATTAACCCTAACCTAATCACTGGGAAAATTGACAATGACCAATTAATCTACCCCATACATCTTTGGACTGCGGAGCACCCACAGAAAACTAACATATTGAGGGGAAGAAATAGACTCTTCACAATGACCTCAGAATTCAATTCCAAACTCCAAAATGCCCCACTACACCACCAGTCAGATCTCCCACGTATCCCCTTACATCACATTGGATTTGGTCCAAGTGCAATTTATTGATAAAGGTAATTTGCATGTAATTTGTTTTTTTTTTAGTTGTAACAAAAAGAGCAAATTCATATTGATCTCTCTCCATCTGTAATCATGCCATTCCAAAACCCAGATTTCACATCAAAACTGGAGATTTCAAATGCATGTAAATTGCCTCTACAATTCTTACCACAAAGTGAAAAATCAACACCCAAAAATAATAGTTCTTCCATACTCTGTGCTATTGTTTCTGGGGATAAAGCTTGAAATAAACTTGACATTAAAAAGTCAAATTATGGCATGTTTAATCAGAGTATTGCAATGAATGAAATCTACAAGGTCTACAACTAGTGCAAGTGAAAAACAAGCAAATGTGGGTGTTCTTATCTGTTGAATTACAAGATACATATTTTAACAACTATACTGCCTTTCTTAAAATACTTGTAAACTATAATTTGTTTTGTTTTAAAACATGGTGCTATCATATTGAACTATCAGATCCAAGGAGCATCCCCAAGATATATGCAAGCAGTATCTTTCAACTCTTGGAAGCATTAAGGAAGATGCAGTAAATAATTTTTCCCCATGGAGATCATACTCCTACATTAATTTCTGTCCATTTGCATCACTTTAAATATCAGCTATTCATATGTTGTAAAAACAGCAAAAATAAATTAAAATGTTGATTTCAATGCCTTCAGAAGCATTTTGGTACAATTTCTCATAAAAACATTTTAAGCCCATATAGGCTCTCCAGTTGTAATTGCCTTTTATTGCCAATTATAATCAATTTCTTCAGATTTTTTCCCAACCCATATTGCCACATACCCTTGCACAATGACGCTCATTTTTTTGTACAATATGAATGCACCACAAATAACTCATTGTAATCAAAGAAATGGGCTGTCCTGTGGGATTAATAACCTGACATGGGAACATCCATCAACAAGTTATAAAACTCTGGAAAATGAAATAACTGTACTAATGAGAAGGTTAGAAAAATTATGGCAGATGCATTTTTTTTTTAAACTAAAATGTTGTTGATTGAGAATTGCTGTGTGGGACATGCTCTTTGGAATAAAATCTCACTGAGAGACTGCTCCTGTGCAATAGTCAACCCTTCTGCGAAACTTCATTATCTCCTCTGAATTCAATGGAAATTGAAACCAAACTGTTTCTATAACAGGCTGTCACAAGCATGGATAATAATTTAGAAATCAGCCCTTAACCTGCAATATATCAACAACAGTGCTTTTGTATGCCATACTTCCTACAAGTTCCACATTTGCAACTTAGCTCTTAATTCACATTCATATCAACATATCCCAATGACATCACTTCGGAATATTAAAACACTAATCAGGGAATCTAATCAGGAGTCTACTTCATGCTGTCAGCAGCTAAATTGTGAACACTTTGCTCAATGAATTGACCTTCTATTCTAATCCACTAGCGTTCTTAGAAAATAAATCCAGCCATCCTTCCCAGTTCACCTCATTTATGATTTCAACTCCAAGACACTTAACATCCCTAGGAAATGACCCAGTAAACTGTTTCATGTATCAAATTACTAAAAAGTAGAGATTTAAAAGAAAGTCTACACTGAATGATTCCACTTTCATTATAGTGTTGCCTTACAATCAGGGATTAATATCCTGAACTTGTAACCACAAATCACTAAGTGTTATTTTGGATCAAGCCTGTGTTAAATAGAATGACTGGCTTTGGGCACACCGTGTAGAGAAACATTGAGAAAAATTTAGTATGTACAACATGATAACACTTCTTATAACTTTCCATATTTGTTTTCCCGATGAGAGCAGTTTGATGGTTTGGCTTTATTGGGCTTGCCTTGGTTTATATGGGTCGAACATACCATAGTTTCATTTTGCTAATAATTAAGCCTATAATCCTCAATTACTTAACAAAAATATTCACCACCACAATGTTGCTAGGTTCCAAGGGTTAAAATATTAGCAAATGCATTGGTCACTTAATAAGTAATTCATTGTTTTTTGAGAACAGCACACTTTGTATGACTGAGCATCCCTTGAACAAGCTGGCCTTGATATTAATGCTACACCTCTAGCTCTAAAGTTCAAGCAGAGAAAAAAATAATTCATTTAACAGACTGTGACAAAATTCTTTAAACCATTTCTCATTCTTCTATAATCAAGGATTCCAATTATAATTTTTGCATTCTTTAATAATTTCATCCTTGTTGCCTGGCAAACTTCTGCTAAGTCCTTTAAAGTAAGTGAAAGGTCTGATACCCTGAACTACATCGATCACTTCAAATATGCAGATAGTGTCCAATCAAATATCTGCATAGCTTGTAGCAAAGAACTTCTCACTTTGTATTTTCAAGCTCTAGTTATTAAAGATAACATTCAATTAGTTAAGTGCTGACAATAAGTACTCACTTTTTAAACAACTAGTTTAGGTCAAAACTGGAGATGCTTTAATTCATTGAAGCTGCAGGACTCCCATTTCTGACTATTAAAGTAGCAGCCATTTTTCAAAATGCAGACTGATCATTTCAGAGCAGCACCAGCATTTTATTAACAAAAAAAGTCTCTCTTGTAGATTCAACATTACATTGTCGTATCATTTATAGGTATATTACAATACAAAGTTTTTAATTCCACCACATATTTAAACTTACAGCACAATATTTCCAAATACTTAGACCATTGGCACTTTTGTACAACACTGGCACCTTGAAAAATATTCAGAGTGTGCTTCAGAGTGGAAATAATCAGTGGAAAATCTCTCAGCCTTCCTACATCCATCAGCCTCCCTTCAGCATTTCCACTCCATATTATCCCTGGCTCTTTTTTTCCCCCCTTTTATTTCAGCTCCGAGAAGGATCCCAAAGAAAAACAGTTAAGTCAGTTCCAAGTGTTCTTTCCTTGGAAAAATTAGTCAAGCTTTGTTGAAATTGGAATTAAACAAAAATAATCTGACGGCCGACACAGCAGTTCTAATCAGCAGGCAGGCTTATTCAAGTCAACATCCGCTCAGCTGCCGCAGACTGTGATCTTTTACATATTGCTTCATTTTCTTCAATTTTGCTTTCTGAATTTTACGTCCCAGTTGGTATATGGTGATGAAATATTTGCAACCTGAATGGGAATCAAAAACAGCAGCAAAGCTTAGACATATTGGGTTGAGTTTAGCCACTACTGTTGAACTGTCAACACTTATTTGCTCAGCGATTCAGTGCGCGGTCATATATACGCTAGAGTCCTGAAGTTACTGACACTTTCCGGCTGGTCAGTCTGTCAGCGCGCTCCACTGTCAGACTCCGCACGAAGCTAAATGGCACAGCACATGCTTGCTGAGGTGTGTGTGTGCGTGCACATGTCTCATTCACAAAATAAAGAACCCTGCAGGTCAGGCAGCATTGGTGGGAATGATTTCACGTTCCAGGTCAAAGACCAATCAGCTCATGTTTCAGAATAATTAGTACAGTTGACCAAAAAAAACTTTAGCAACTATGAAGGGTGGGAGCCACAGGGATAAATGAAAGTTACAAGTGGGCCACGAGCAAAAGGTGGTTGCGAACCATTGGACTAGTGGATTCCAACATTACTCTGCAGTTGTGAATCTGTCACTCACCTGGGGCTACCTGCATGGCAGCAGCAAATATTCAAAGCTGCTCTACACAGTTCTCTCATTGGTTGAAGCAGCAGTCAAAACTTGACTAGTCAATTTAGGTTTGTAGCAAGCACCCCCAATAAATAAATAAATCAATCAATCACTTCCAGACAGACTATCCTAGTAAAATACAATTGGATCTTTCATTCAAAGATCTCGGCTCATTTAGTGGAATGCCTTCATTTTAAAAAAAATATCGATCTGCCTTCTGTAATATCTTTCTTCTCAAAATAAACTACTTCCTCAGACTGTTGCTATCATAAAGGGAGTACTGACTTTAAAAGAAAAACAGATTTTTAATTTTTAAAATCCCATGGTCACTCATTCAGATATCAAATAACATCAAAGTCTGTAATCTTACTGAAAAACACATTCCTGGTGATGTTGAACTCAAATATAGTGAAGTACAACAAGTTGTTGCCATTCCAAGAACAGAATCCCAAAGAATCCAGAGAAGAAAATTCCAAAGGATTAGTGTACTTCTGTTAGTTTACACATTGAACTCCCTTTAGAACACAAAAAAATGTCTATATAGGTGATGCTGTACAACTGAAAACAAATTTTCACAAAAACATATGCAATTAGACTATTACACAACTCTACATTTCGAATTGTTTTAAGTAACCTTTTAAAAAACTAACGTGGCTCAGTGAAGCTTTGATTTACCTTTGCCCATTAGGATTCCTGCAATTAGTGCTTTCCTGTAAGCATTGGTATCATTTTCTTCAAAATCCTTATGTGCACGATACTGGGTGAAATGAAAGGCAGGCCACCAATCTTGTCGTGACTCCCACTGCTCTTTAATCCAGTCTGAGTAACCCCTAAAAAAAAGCCACCTTAATTGTAACCAAAAAGCAGTACATTTAAATTATTTTAAAATTTCAGTGTTTCTTTCACAATACTAAAATGAACGAGAGCCAAAGAGAACTGCCGAAAGCAAACAACAATTCTTTTAATTTTTCCTTCAGCAAGCAACTAATGTCTGCAGATTGATAAAAATTACTAAACATTATTATTCTGAAGATTGATAGGTTATGCCTACTAGAAAGCATGAAGCCAACAGGTCTTTAGCCAAGAAACACAAAGTCAGTAAGATACTTTCAAGCTTCAACCTAACAGATGTAAATGAGAAACAGACATAACTGCAGAAAGGGTTATCTTTTCGTCTGCAAGAATATGACAAACAAGATCAATTGCCAATTATACTAACCCTTGCACAATATCGCAAGATCTTTCATATTGTTCTTTTAACAGGAAAGATTAAGTTTATTTTTCAAAGCAGCTGGCAAGTTTCACAGCACTGAAGCTGTAGAATGCACTTGGCCAAAGCTGCAACAGTAGTCACCTCAAATGTGTAATTTAATTAACACTAATAAAATGGTTACAATCATGCTCTTACTTATCTGGTCACATTTACAATAGTTAACTCTCTACAAAATTTATTCCTTGTAATAATTCATCCATCAGATTGAATGTCCTGTGTAGTTCATCTAAAATTCCTAACAATCACCCTATTTCTTTTCTGACCCTCTCCATCCACTGTTTACATAGATGTGCTGAAAGCCAAGGATTGCAACAGCATATTACACAAGGATTTCAATTTTTGATTATACAGGTTGGGTACCCCTTACTAAAATTCCAAAACTGAAAAACCTTCAAAATCTGACTTTTTTTTTTGCAAGCTGGCATGACATGACAAATAGAAAATTCCAGAAGGCACTATAGATCAGACAGTTCTGAGAAGTGACCTCACATATCTAATGAACAATAGTTACTGACAAATAGAAAAACACTGCATAAGGTGGAAAATGAAGATCTCGACTGTGTATTGAAAGAGTGGATCGTCAGCATTGGAGAAAAATAACGCTACTTAACAGTATGCTGATCATGAGACAAGCACATCTCTCGTGACAAAATGAAAATTGAAGGCAATTGTGAATATTCAGGTAGGTTGCAGAAATTGAACAAAAGGCACAGCATTAAAAAAAATTTTTAAGATTTGTGGTGATAAAGTGCCTGCTGACCATGAAGCAGCAGAGAAATTCATTGTCGAGTTTGCCAAGATCGCTGCTGATGAAAATCTAACATGCTGAAAGGCTGCATCAGTATGTATTTGTGATGAACTAGTGTAAGACAAAGTCTGCTTAACAGTAGCATGTAAATTCAGAGTCAGAAATGATGGCAATCACAAGTTATTTCATTATATATTCCAAAATGAGAAAAAATCCAAAATCCAAAACCCTTCCCAGCCCAAGCATTTCAGATAAGGGTTACTTAACCTATATAAAACTCCTTTGGATGCTGAATCCCATACTATGCTTACCCACAAATTGCACTTGATACTTAATTTGAAGTATCAGATGCTGGATACAACACGATGGAAGGTGACTCGAGAACAGAAATATATTTGACGTACAGCAAGTTTTACCACAGATGGCAGCCAGGTTTTAGGGTGGCCAGCATTGTTATTAATAATAGCATCGGAAGTTCAGGAAGGAGTGAATCGTCTCAAAGTCAGCCTTCATGTTATTACCTAAAGGACAGAATTCACCCAGCAGGATTAAGTTCAAAACACTAATGAACCATCTACAAAGATCTAGCATTTCAAGATTTCACACTTTTTAAGAAACAGATACAAGGTCATTTGCAGCAATCAGGAAGTTTGTGTTTTCGATCTAATATTACTCTCTTAAGGCTCACAGCAGTGTAATTTGTACGGCAATTTGCTAACCGAGAGAAGGCTGTTGACTGAAGTGAAAAATACTTGATGCTTTGCAAATGTACATACTGGGCTACAGCTTTCTTCATTTGCTTCAGTAAACATTTCCATGTGTTGCGGTCTTCTTTCCATGTGGGGAAATCCAGCAGACAGAAGAGCACACTGAGGGCTTCCTTATGATGACAGCTTTTTTCTGCAAAGGACAAAACTACATGAAGTAGGCTTGTGGCTGCACCCATGTTAGATTTCATTTAACAAGTCACATTTGGTATTGACCACTACTCGCTCTCTGACTCAGGTGATCAGGGGTTCAAGTCCCAGTCAGTGCAGAGCAGCACACTGGCACAGCCTCACAGATCCAACAGCCCATGCCTAATCCTGATGTCTGCTGCTGTCTTTGTGGAGTTTGCATGTTCCCCCTGTGTATTTTGCCCCAGGAACTCCAGTTTCCTTCCACTTGTCAAAGGAGTGAGTTGGTTAACAAATTGTCAACTACAAATTTGCCCTGGAATGGGTGAGTGGGACAAAATCGGGGAGCAGTTGATGGATACAAGAGAAAAAAGTAGGGCAATGGGTTGATGCGATTTCTCTGAGCCAGTATGGTCTTGATGGGCTGAATTCCTCCCTCTCCAACATCACAAGTATGAACAAGACATTAAAATTGAGCTATTTTACAAAACACTGAATTACAATATATTCAAATAAGTTTCCTTAAAATATGAATGGACATCAGGGAATCAAGAGTTATGAAAAACTGCGTAAAAGCAGAAAATTATGTTAATATGTCAAAAATCAGATTTGTCGTCTTCAAGAGGTTCTATGCACAGGTTCTCTTACTATTCCACACTTTTTGCTGGGTGCTCTGGTCGTCTCCCTTCACCCAGACAGCAGCATCTGAAGTAGGCCATCCTGCTTTTGGTTCATTTACTATTTGTGGGACCCAACTGTACAAATGCCAGTTGTTATCCCTGGTAAATAACACTGACTGCATTTGAAAAATTACCCCCTGGCTGCATAATACAATGCAGGATCTAGTGAATTTTATAAAAACAGACCATTTCTGTACACAGAACATTTGAACAGTGATCAATATTATAAGCTAAACCTAATTCCATTTGCACCATCCTGAAAAATTGCTTCAGCTAATCCCACTTTGGCAGATAATGCTCTGGTGGTGTTTATAACCATGAAGAGAGAAAAGATACGACATCTACTTACTTGACTTCAGGAGCAGTGAATTAAATTCCAACATGAGTTCATGAGAAGGAACCAGATGATGCAAAACCTGGAGAGTCAACAAAAAACATTCAGCAAACCTGTCAGTTTCGGCTTGTCATTAGGACTGAGAAATGATGAGAAATCGAACAGGTTTAGGTTGCAGGGAAGGGGAATGATGGACAAATTAAAAAGAACAAATGAATTGGTAATGGCTTTGAGAGAATAAATGATTACTTCTCAATGAACATAGAACTCTATAGTCAATACGTTTCACAGAAATGGCCAAATCCAATGAATGATCAGGAAAGACAATAAACTGCTGGCTATTCACTCAAGTAAATCATCCAGGTCCTTGGGTAAGGGATGTTCAGACAGAAAAGAAATGGAGATATTGTGGGCTGGGTCATTCCCAGTTCTGCTCACCGCCTGAACTCACCAGCACCATTATTCCCACGACAGTACTTAACTTTGTGATTCCATGGGATCAATTGCCTCTAGGCCTGGATTCCTTGGCTGCCTTGTAAAGCCGAGTGGAGGGAGAGCCACAATATGGCCTGAATCGTACAGATTCTGAGGCCTTGAGTCCAGAACCCACTGATATTTTTTTAAATTTATGGCTGGTTACCCAATTAAATGCCTTTCAGGACATCCAATCTCTCAGGATCTTTGTTGTTGTATTCAGTAATGATTCCAGTAATAGTGTTCTAAACACGACATAGATACTAGAAATCTTGAGCAATACACATGAAATGCTGGAGGAACTCAGCAAGGCAGGTAGAATAGATCGAGGGGAATAAACAACCAACATTGAGGCAGAGAGACAGGAACTGAGAGGTGTCTCTGCCACATCTGTTCTCAGGATGAGTCTTCCCATTGAAGAACACAAGATGTCCTCATTTTTTTTAATTTCCCACCACAATTGATGCTGCCCTCTCCCACATCCCTCCCATTTCCCACATATTCATCCTCACCCCATTCTCCTACTGTCACAATAAGGATAGGGTTCCCTTTTTCCTTGCCTCCCTCCCCCAGAGTCTCCACACCCAGCACATCATTCTCCATAACTTGAGCCATCTCCAATAGGATCCTACCAGCAACCACATCTTTCCTTACATGATCCAGTTTCAGTAGGGACTGTTCTCCCAGTGAATCGCTTGATCTGTCATCCCTTCCCACTGATCTCCCTCCTCACACTTATCCCAGCAAACATGACAATTGCTGCACTTGCCCCTCCCTCACCACTCCACCTCACAGTCTGTCAGGGGCATCTGATGCTAACGGTGTAACCTCCTCTATGTTGTGAGACCCAATGCATATTGGGACTCCACTTTGTTGTGCACGTTCACTCAGTCTGCTACAAAAGGAAACTACCCAATTCATTTCAACTTCCCCTCTGACATGCCTATCCACGTCTTCCTTTACTGCCATGAAAAGGCCAAACTCAGGTTGGAGGAGCAACACCTCACATTCTATCTGGATAGCCTCCAAGCTGATGGCACAAACATCAATTTCTCTAACGTCTGGTAATTTCTCCCCCTCCCTCCTTCTCTTTCCATTTCCATTCTGATTACCTTTTCACCCATTCTCTTCTCCTCACCTGCCCATCACCTCCCTCTGGTTTCCCTCTTCCTTCCCTTTCTTCCTTGATCCATATCCTCTCCAATTAGATTCATTCTTCTTCAGCTCTTTACCTCTTCCACCTATCACCTCCCAGCATTCTGGATTCTGTCTCCCCTTCTTTTCCAGTCCTAATGAAGGTCTGAGCCCGAGAAGACAACCGTTTATTCCACTCCCTAGACGCTGTCTGATCTGATGAGTTCCTCCAGTACTCTGTGTGTGTTGCCCAGCAACAGAGTTGCATAAAGGTTCTGGCATCTGACCTGCACGTTGACGCTGATCTGTAAGGTGCGACGGGTAAGCACTAAGTTTGGACATTAGTGACCAGCGCATTCTTGTTAACTGATGGTTCTTTAAGGAACTGCCAACTACATCCTGGCCCAATTAATCCAGCTGGCTTCAAATGCTGGCCTTCTAACACTGGCATAAGGAGACACAATAGTAAACCTCCAAAACTGAACAGGTGAACTATTTTAAATAAATCCTAATTGTTAAAACAAAGGTAGCTTTACTGACCTGTTTTAACTTGTATGCACAAGTACATTCAGTCAGTGCTTGCAGTCTAAATTGGTCTAGTGTCAATCTAAACCATTAAGTGGAGACCCCCACCAATTCACAATCCTAGGACTTAAATTTTGCAGAATTTCTTGTTCTGCATAAATTTATCATTCCACATAACAAGAGTAAAGAACTACAAATAATTATCTCTGTCCTGTCCTCTACTGCTGAAGGGATGTAGTGGCCAGTAGCTCTGAATGCACGCAGAAGAGGCTAAAGACAGTGCTTAAATGTTCACAGGCAAGTTCTGTACATGGATGAACAAGAGACAGCAAGTACATCAGCACGACTCAACACAAAACCTGTGACAAACAGAAAGCATTGTTTCTATGCCAGAAGAGAACAAGCTCAGAGTATAATCTAGGAGGTAAATCACTGCTAATATTGAATTACAGCAAAGAGCTTGGATACACGATTCTTACCCTCAGTACTTTCATCAGCTTCTTAGGTGAGCTATTGTGTCTCTTCAGGAACTCGTATAAATATACATGAGCATTTGGATTTGGAGGGAACCTGCTGTCATAAGCATAATCATTCAGCACTTTCAGGGCTTCCTCAAATCCATCATAGAAGTCAAGCAGCTGAAATAGAAAGCAACATGTTATTGAGTGTTTATGAATAATGCAGTTTCTGTAGATATTCAATTCCAAGTAAAGATACATCAGCTAAATGTCAGCTCATGAACATTTCAAAATTGTTCTTGACAAGGTAACATTCACCTAACCAGTTGAATAATCTGCTTCTGCTTGTGATGTAAAAGTGTTGCATATTTGGAAGGGAGACAGTCTACACTGAATATTCGATATCTCATATGATAAGAACGATCAAGGTTGGCAATCTGTTAAAAAGATGGAGAGCACAGACTCACCAGAATGTTCAAATGAATATTGCAAAATCAGGGATACTTTTTTTCATGATTTTCAAACACTTCAACAAAACTAAATTACTCTTGGTTAGTGCAAACATTTGTCTACCCGAAGTGGTGCTGCAGTAGTTGGTTAAATGTGATCAGCTTTCTGAACTTGGCATCCAAAGGGCTCATCAGCCCAGTGGAAGGTACACGGTCCGTCAGATCACAATGAAGCTGGCCAAACACCTGCCGGCGTTGCACTTATTGTCACGTGTACGCACAGGTGCAATGAGAAAAATTAATCTCAGCAGCATCACAGGCACAACATCAGATACACAACAATCACAAGAATAAGCCGAAGTTATGCACACATTTTTTTTTACAAGAAACAATTAGAATAAATAAACATAATATCTATTGTACTGAAAAGTAAACATCATGTTGCTGTACTGAGATAGTGATTAAGGTTGTGCAGATTGAACCAAATAATTCAATGGAAATGGTTAATTAGAAGTCAGTCAATATGGCTTGTTCTTTGGCTCAACAGTACACTAAAACAAAACAAAAATGTCTTTAAAAACGCAAACACGAGGAAATCTGCAGATGCTGGAAATTCAAGCAACACACACAAAATGCTGGTGGAGCACAGCAGGCCAGGCAGCATCTATAGGAAGAACAACAGTTGACGTTTCTGGCTGAGACATCGACTGTACTTCTTCCTATAGATGCTGCCTGGCCTGCTGCGTTCCACCAGCATTTTGCGTGTGTTACAAAAATGTCTTCCCCATTTTCTATTTTGCTAATCTGACATAGAAGAAAGATGGACAAATTTATTGATAATGAAAATCTAAAACAACTACAGTCGGCCCACCTTATCTGCAGGGGACTGGTTCCGGGACCCCCGCGGAAACCAAAAAACGCGGATGCTCAAGTCCCTTAGTTAACCTGTCTCAGCACGGGTGAACTTTAGGATGCGGGGAGCTCCGGACCTGCTGCCCACGGCTGCTGCTGAATCTGCAGTGTTTCCGTTGACGGAAAATGATTACGATTGAAAATAAAGTGGAAATGATAAAGGGATCAGAAAAAGGTGAAACGCCATCGGTCATTGGAAAAGCGTTAGGCTACAGTCAGTGAACAATTTTAAAGGATAAAGTGAGAATAATGGAGCATGTGAAACACCCTGCCCAATAAAAGCTGCAATTATTACTAAGCAACACAGTGGTTTAATTATTGAAATACCTACGTTTCTTAAGTGTTTTATATGCACAGAAAGGTAAAATATATACTATATACTAAGACAAATGTTTGACTGACGCTAAATAATACTGGATATACCTGTTCCAACTTACATATAAATCCGACTTAAAGACTGCCTGTACTTTAAATCATCTTTAGATTACTTATAGTACCTAATACAATGTAAATGCTATGGAAATAGTTGTTATACTGTATTCTTTTGGGAAAATTGACAAGAAAAAAAAGTCTGTACATGCTCAAACAACGAGTGCTGGAGAGAGAACTTCCGGGTTTTCCCGATCCGCGGTTGGTTGAATCTGTGCATGCGGAACCCACAGATAAGGAGGGCCGACTGTATAGATGCTGGAAATCCAAATTAAAACCAGAATGCTGCGAAGACTCAGCAATCACAGAGCTTCTTTAAAAAAGAAACAGTTAATGTTACAGGTCCAAGACCCTTCATCAATTCAAGAGAGAATTCAGGGAGTTAGGTAGGAAACTGAAAAGCAGGACCTTTAGGGTAGTAATCGGAGGATTGCTGCTTGTGCCACATGCTAGCGAGTGCAAGAATAGCATGATCAGGTGTATTAACGTGTGGCTGAGAGACTGGTGTAGGGGGCAGGGTTTCAGATTCCTAAATCATTGAGGCCTCTTCTGGGGGAGGTACGACCTGTACAAAAAGGATGGGTTACACCTGAACCCAAAAGGGTCCAATATCCTAGTGGGCACATTTAATAGAGCTGTTAGGGAGGGTTTAAAATAATTTGGTGGGGTATGGGAACCAGAGTGATAGGGTTGAGGAAGGGGAAAAAAAGAAATAAATCAAAGATAGCGTGCAACAGAGATTATAGAAAGAACAGGCAGGATATGAGGCTTAAAAAACAAAGCAGTGGGATGAGTTACAGGCCAATAGAGGCATGGTGCAGTTAAAACAGAAAGCAACAAATACTGGACAGAGTGTTGTATCTGAATGCATGCAGCATAAGGAATAAAATGGACGATTTTGAAATTCAGCTGCAGATTGGCAAATATGATGTTGTGGCCATCTCTGAAACTTGGCTAAAGGACGGCTGCCATTAGGAGCTGAACATCCAAAGATATATGGTGTATCAGAAAGATGAGTTAGTAGGCAGACGGGGCAGTGTGGCCCTGTGTATAAGAAATTATATTAAATCATTGGAAAGTGATGACATACGATTGCAAGGTGTAGAGTCTCTATGGGTTGAGTTAAGAAATGACAAGGGTAAAAGGACCCTAATGGCAGTTGTATACAGGCCTCCAAACAGCAGCCAGGATGTGGATTACAAATTACCGCAGGATATAGAAAAGGCATATCAGAAAGGCAACGTCATGATAATCATTGGGGATTTTAACATGGAAGTGGATTGGGAAAACCAGGCCAGAACTGGACCTCAAGAGAGAGGATCTGTAGAACGTCTAAGGGATGGGTTTTTAGAACAGCTGATTGCTGAGACCACTAGGGGATTGGCTATGCAGGATTGGGTGTTGGGCAGTGATCTGGAGGTGATAAGGGAGCTTAAGTTTAAGGAACCCTTAGGGAACAGTGATCACAATATGTTTGAGTTCACTTTGAAATTTGAGAAGGGAAACAGTAAAATCTAATGTGTTAGTATTTCAGTGGAATAAAGGAAATTACAATGGCATGAGGGGAACTGGCCGAAGTTAACTGGGCAGCAGAACAGCAATGGCTGGAATTTCTGAGAAAAATGAGGGAAGTGCTTGACAGATATATTCCAAATACGAAGAAATTTTCAAAGGGAAGAAGGACACTACCGTGGCTGACAAGTGAAGTCAGAGTCAAAGTAAAAACAAAAGAGAGGGCATACAAGGAAGCCAGAGCTAGTGCAAAGACAGAGGATTGGGAAGCTTTTAAAAACTTGCAGGAGGAAACTAAGAAGGTCATTAGGAAGGAAAACATGAATTATGAAAGGAAGCTGGTGACTAATATCAAAGAAGAAACTAAAAACCTTTGGAAGTATATAAAGGGTAAAATAGAGTTGAGGGTAGATATAGGACCAATAGAAAATGATGCTGGAGATATTATAATGGGAGACGCAGAGATGGCAGAGGAACTGAATGCATATTTTGCATCAGTCTTCACAGTGGAAGACATCTGCAGTACACTGGACATTTAAGAGTGTCAGGGAAGTGAAGTCCGTGCAGTGAAAATTACGACTGAGAAGGTGGTCAGGAGGGTTAATGTCTGAAGGTGGATAAATCTCCTGTACCTGATGGAATGCACCCTCGGGTTCTGAAGGAAGTAGCTGGAGAGACTGAGGAGGCATTAACAATGATCTTTCAAGAATTGACAGATTCTGGCATTGTACCGAATGACTGGAAAATTGCAAATGTTACTCCGCTATTTAAGAAGGATGGGAGGCAGCAGAAAGGAAACTATAGCCCTGTTGGCCTGACATCAGTGGTTGGAAAGTTGTTGGAATCGATTGCTGGGGATGAGATTACGGAATACCTGGAGGCACATGACAAGATAGGCCAAAGCCAGCATGGTTTCCTGAAAGGAAAATCCTGCCTGACTAACCTACTGCAATTCTTTGAGGAAATTACTAGCAGGGTAGACAAGGGAGATGCAGTAGACATGGTGTGCTTGGATTTTCACAAGGCCTTTGACAAGGTGCCACACATGAGGCTGCTTAGCAAGATAACAGCCCATGGAATGACAGGGAAGTTACTAGCACGGGTGGAGCATTGGCTGGTCGGCAGCAAACAGAGAGTGGGAATAAAGGGATCCTATTCTGGCTGGCTGCCAGTTACCAGTGGAGTTCAACAGGGGTCAGTGTTGGGACTGCTGCTTTTTACCATGTATGTCAATGATTTGGACTTTGGGATTAATGGATTTGTGGCTAAATTTGCCGATGATACAAAGATAGGTAGTGGAGCTAGTAGTGTCGAGGAAACAGAGCCTGCAGAGAGACTTAGATAGTTTAAGGGAATGGGCAAAGAAGCAGCAAATGAAATACAATGTTGGAAAGTGTATGGTTATGCACTTCGGTGAAAGAAATAAATGGGCAGACTATTTAGATGGGGAGAGAATTCACAATGCAGAGATGCAAAGGGAATTGGGAGTCCTGGTGCAAAATAGCACAAAGGTTAACCTCAGGTTGAGTCAGTTGTGAAGAAGACGAATGCACTGTTGGTATTTATTTCTGGAGGTATAGAACATAAGAGCAGGGATGTGATGTTGAGGCTCTATAAGGCACTCATGAGACCACATTTGGGAGTATTGTGTGCAGCTTTGGGCTCCTTATTTTATAAAGGATATACTGACATCGGAGAGAATTCAGAGAAGGTTCACAAGAATGATTCCAGGAATGAAAGGGTTACCGTATGAGGAACATCTGGCAGCTCTTGAGCTGTATTCCCTGGAGTTCAGGAGAATTGGGGGGTGGGGGGGGAAATCGCATAGAAACATTCCGAACGTTCAAAGGCCTGAACAGATTAGATATGGCAAAGTTATTTCCCATGGTATCAGAGTTTAGGATGAGAGGGCATGATTTCAGGATTGAAGGACGTCCATTTAGAACTGAGATGCAGAGAAATTACTTCAGTCAGAGGGTGGTAAATCTGTGGAATTAGTTGCCATGAGTGGCTGTGGAGACCAAGTCATTGGGTGCATTTAAGGCAGAGATAGATAGGTTCTTGATTAGCCAGGGCATCAAAGGGTAGGGGGTGAAGGCAGGGGAGTGGGGATGACTGGAAGAATTGGATCAGCCCACATTTGAATGGCGGAGCAGACTCAATGGGCTAAATAGCCTACTTCTGCTCCTACATCTTATGGTCTATGGAAGAAAAAAATCAGAAAAATCACTTGGCTTTCGAAGGTTTCACACTTGACTGTTTTAGCATATGGCAGGAGCGCCATCTGGTGGTCACACGCCAAAGTTTGTGTTCAAAAATTGAGTCAACATTCAAATTGCTCTCCTTCAATTTAACTAAATTTAATTGATACAGATTCACATTTTGTCCTATCCTTGTACCTACATTCACTTTATTTCAAGTGGTGTCAGTAAAACATTTTTATTAAGCACCAGTAAGTTGACTAGTATATGGCTGAAGCCAAAAACATACTTGCATTTATTTAAGCAACACACACAAAATGCTGGTGGAACACAGCACGCCAGGCAGCATCTATAGGAAGAAGTTCAGTCGACGTTTCGGGCCGAGACCCTTCGTCAGGACTAACTGAAATAAAAGATAGCAAGTGATTTGAAAGTAGGAGGGGGAGGGGGAAATCCAAAATGATAGGAGAAGACTGGAGGGGTGGGGTGAAGCCAAGAGCTGGAAAGGTGATTGGCAAAAGGGATACAGAGCTGGAGAAGGGAAAAGATCATGGGATGGGAGGCCACTGAGAAGTTTAAATTTTCTCTTCGACGGGAGTTCAGTGAAACCCTCTCTTGCTGCTCCCCATCTATAATTTCTTCGGCCCTTCAACTTTTCTTCCTATAGATGCTGCCTGACCTGCTGCATTCCACCAGCATTTTGTGTGTGTTGCTTGAATTTTCAGCATCTGCAGATTTCCTCATGCTTGCATTTATTTAACACATTTTCTGACCCCAGGATGGCTCAAAAGATTTCACACTGACACTTTCTTTTTGTGACCTATAGAAATGTGATAGCCAATTTGCACACAGCAATACCCAAAACATTCAAAATGTTTGGTGTCTAACAGAACCAAGCTACTTAGAACAGACTGTCTGCTGGAGGAACTCAGTGGACTGAGCAGCATCAGTTGGAGAGGGAGAGGAGTGGGAACAATTTTTAATGTTTTAGATCAAAATTCATCAGATTGTTTGCTACAACAGACTCTACCATTTACCATCTCATGTGTCTCCAAGTTTATTCATTTCAAAATTTGTATTGAACCTTGATAGAAAGCAACACTGAGAAAATAGTAAAATCCTTACAATATTGTTAAGATTTTATGAAGTTATGGCTACAACATGCTGAAACTTACATTGATGTAGCTGAGTATAAAGGGATCCCACACACCAGGGCTTTGGACAGCATCATGCAGGCCGATTGAAGCTTGTCGGAAATACTTGTGCATTTCTTGAGCTGTACTTGAATCAACTGCATCATTAGCTAGGTTCAGAGTAGACAAAATTATTTATTGGGCTGGGGAGGAGGGAGTGAACAACTAGGATTTATATAGCACTTTAAACGCAAACATTACTTTCCAGATAAAACACACTGGGCCTTTGGATGAGGTGCACATGTTTGAGGAAAGGAGAAGCATTTAGAGATGGATACCTATGCAACTCAGTGAGAATGGTGTGAGGATGGGAGAAGGCATTAGTACAAATCTTAATAGACAAGTGTAAATGAGCTGTACAAAAAGACCTAGGAGGAGAGCACGGTCAATGCGTCAGAGTTGAGGAACGGACAAGCAAGATGTTGAGTTGTTATTAAATATTACCCGTAACACTGATCAGGACTGGTACACTACACTGACAAGTATGGGTTATTTCACTTCCAGTGAACAACATAATACCATAAACACATCAGAAGAAAGACAAGACATTTTGTTTCAGGTGGTAAAATTCAAAATTCTCAAATGGGGCAGGCAACATTTTCTCATTTAAGTAATCACAAGAGCCAGTGAGCCTTATGGGACTCCAGAATTTAACTCAGTTTTGCGTTATTTGCTAACTGACATGCAAGAACCGTTGACTGCAGCAAGCAACAGCCTCTGCAGTGCTGCTCTAGAACCAGGGAAACAGCAACTGTCCCACCTCTGGTTCAGGCCATGTATAAGCGATTGCTAAATCCCTAGATTGGTTTATTATTGTCACATGTACTGAAATGCAGTGAAAAGCTTGTACGATGTTCACCTTGTATCCTCTGCGTGATGGGAGGTGGGGGAGGGGGGTAGGGGAAGAAGAGGTGGATTTTTATTATTATACTGGGTGCTTTGCCAAGGTAGCTAAAGCTAGAGTTATAGACAGAGCCTGGGTGTGGAGAGGGGTGCGTTTTCCATGACAGGTTTAGCGGTGTCCACCAATTTGCAGTTTGTTTCAGTCACAGGCCGGGCTGTTGCATTGCAAGCTGGTGCACTGAACAGAGTTCGTGAGGCTCCAAGGTGGACATGCAAAGTTTCCTTGGCCTCCTGAGGAAGTAGAGGCATTGAGAAGTTTTCTTGGCCATGACCAGGCCAGGCTACTGGTGATGTTGACTCCAATGATCATGGAGTTCTCAGCCTTCTCAAGTTCAGCACTGTTGATGTAAACAGGAGCAAGTGCACTGCCCCATTCCTGACGTCAAAGATGAACTCTTTTGCTTTGCTGACATTGAGGGAAAGGTTGTTGTCATGATACCTTGTCACTAGATCCCCATCTTCCTCCTGCACTCTGACTCAGTAATTGAGATATGGCCACTACAGTGGTGTTATCTGCAAACTTAATTGCCAACCAGCATTCAACCTGGATAGCTACAGTACCTACAAGCAACCAGAATTCTAGGATTAGAGCACAAAACTGCACACTTAATTCTCTCAAACATGAATGTTTGTAAAAATTCAATGGCTAGGCAGATATAGAAACGTAGAAAACATAGAAAATAGGTGCAGGAGTAGGCCATTTGGCCCTTCGAGCCTGCACCGCCATTCAGCATGATCATGGCTGATCATCCAACTCAGAACCCTGTACCTGCTTTCTCTCCATACCCCCTGATCCCTTTAGCCACAAGGGCCATATCTAACTTCCTCTTAAATATAGCCAATGAACCGGCCTCAACTGTTTCCTGTGGCAGAGAATTCCACAGATTCACCACTCTCTGTGTGAAGAAGTTTTTCCTCATCTCGGTCCTAAAAGGCTTCCCCTTTATCCTTAAATTGTGACCCCTCGTTCTGGGCTTCCCCAACATCGGAAACAATCTTCCTGCATCTAGCCTGTCCAATCCCTTTAGAATTTTATACGTTTCAATAAGATCCCCCCTCAATCTTCTAAATTCCACTGAGTATAAGCCTAGTCGATCCAGTCTTTCTTCATATGAAAGTCCTGCCATCCCAGGAATCAATCTGGTGAACCTTCTCTGTACTCCCTCTATGGCAAGAATGTCTTTCCTCAGATTAGGGGACCAAAACTGCACACAATACTCCAGGTGTGGTCTCACCAAGGCCATGTACAACTGAAGCCTTGTACAAATATGTATTTGTTGCCAATGCAAACTTCAACTACAGGATGTCTTGTTACCCCATTATATCCAAACAGAACAAAGCAGGGCCCGCAATCATCACTTACCCCTTTCATGAACAACACGATTCTTTTTAGCCCATGTGTAGTAATCAAGCAAGGCCCTGTAGCCTTGGATGAGCTTAAGTATTTCTTGCTGAGTTGCTGATTTTTCTCCATATCGCCATGTTTCAGCGACAGACAATTCCCTGTAGGCTTCATCCATCTTTCCGTTACACAGCAGGTGAATTGCATGCTCCAAGCAGGCCTTAGAACAGAATGTAAAGGAGCATTTACAGATGGTAAAGCAGGACAGGCTTGTCACCCAAATACACACCAATGTATTGGATGTCTCAATGCAGTCCATCCCAGCCAAACCAGGTTCATTTAATGCCCAAGTATAGATTTAGTTAATGCTCACATTAAATAAATACAACTGAAATAAGTCTCAAAAGATAGTGTCCATGAGTCTAATTCCCAAAAAAAGACATCAAGAAAGACTTCTCCCATGCACTGTAAAAATACTAAACAAAAACATTTGTATGAAGCAAAACCATTTTGTGGCACATACCATATAGGAAATAGTGTGCCAGGGGGTCTAATGATTTCATATTCACAGACACAACTATAACAGCAGTATTTGTGCAACCAAGAAATATGTTGTATTAATCTGAATGTTCTTGTTACCTTTAAGTAATATTTCACTCCAATGATTTTCATTTTCTTAGTGAATGATTCAATGTCGCCCCCAGAGCTGTTTGGATGATGCTGAAGGATTGTGGCTCCCATCCTCCAAATTGCCTAAAATATCATCAGGGAGTACTTCAATTACATACAAGCCTACAAATAAAATTCTCACTTAACACGACAATCTTAATTTCAAAAACCAAAATCTTTAACAATAGGAATTTCAAAAGACTGTCAGTGTAACGCGCTGTAATGGCTTCTCTGTAATGTTTCACTGCTAAGGCTAATGAAATGGCTTCTCTGTGATGTTCACTGCTGAGGTAACGGTTTCTCTGTATCAGCAATGTTTGGGTTATGGCTGGAGATAACAGGACTGTGGTATGCATGTTTGCCAATCAGGATCCTGTTGCCCTGTCTTGCGAATGCGGAAGGAGATCTTTCCTGGGCTTTTGCCAGGGAGAGATGAGGAGAGAAGACGTGAATGGAGAGATCTGGTAGACCACCGGATGGGGTGGACTTGGAGCGAGGGTCCAAAGGGCAGTGACAAGCGGAGGAGGTCGATGGTGAACGATCGACTTATCGGTGAGCTCCAACTTCGCGCAACAGACTGTTTAATAAGATTGGGCCCTTTTTTTCCCTTTCTTTTCATTTCTTTACTAACCATCTAGTCAAAGTAAGAGTTATAAAGCTTAATCATTTAATCACATATTGCGTACTATTTATTATTTCGGGGTACTGATTTGTAATGGGGCACATCATACAGCATCCACCCCAACAAGATTTCTTAAGGTTTGGCCGGGCTGGGCCAGGGGTTATCACCCCCTATACTAAGCCGCTTGCCAAAGCCAGAGTTTCATCAGTGTAAGACAGAACAGTACTACAGGCCCTTCAGCCGACAAAGTCCACACCAGCCTTGTCTTGTGCCTAGTCCCATCTATCTGTACCCAGGCTACAGCTCTCTATATTTCTCTCTTCTCCATATATCTATCCAAACTTCTCTCAAAAGTTACAACTGAATGTTACCAATCCCACCGGCAGTTTGCTCCATGCTCACACCATCCTCTGAGTGAAATTCCCCAGAACTATTTCACCAGATTGCAATTTCAAATTCCTGCTTGATTTATTTTTTTATATAAACACAGACCAGGTAGAACACCAGCTTACATTTTATTGAAATATTAAACTGCATAAACAATACTTTGTATCAACCATAAATTAGTATAGGTATGAATGGTCAATCATCATTTCCAATCATCATCAATAGAACAAAAATTTCAAAAAGATTCCCCATTAGTAAGACTACTTTCAATCCACAAGATGAACACATTACAGAAGGGGTGCAAGTTAGAAAACTAATACAGAGTGCCAGATTATCAATTTTCCTTGAGATCAGTATGGTTACCATACCCTAATGTGATTTTCCCACAGAAATGCTCATCACAATTGTCATCAAGAGGCATGAACTGCAAATCATATGCAAAAATAATCTTAGTCACCTCGGCACCACTACACCACACTACATATCCCATCTTATAATCAAAGTCAAATCAAGCCAGATTTGCAGCAAACATCGATAGAATGGTGCTGTGCCACTCTACTGACAATCCAGCAATGCATGAATGTCTAATCTTATCCGAGAACATGAACTTACTATTTTTTTAATAATTTAAAATTAACTCAAAGGGGCCAAGAGATTGTTGGATTGCAGCAAAAATCCTACTAACTTGCCAGTGATCATTCCAGAAAGAAAATGACTGCCCTAACTTCGCAAACACGAGGAAATCTGCAGATGCTGGAAATTCAAGCCACACACACAAAATGCTGGTGGAACGCAGCAGGCCAGGCAGCATCTATAGGGAGAAACACTGTTGACGTTTTGGGCCGAGACCCTTTGACAGGACTAACTGAAAGAAAAGATAGTAAGAGATTTGAAAGTAAGAGGGGGAGGGGGAAATCCAAAATGATAGAAGACAGGAGGGGGTGGGGTGAAGCTAACAGCTGGAAAGGTGATTGGCGAAAGGCATACAGAGCTGGAGAAGGGGAAGGATCACACATTTTAATTCCATGTCCCATTCCCATTCTGATATGTCAATCCATGGCCTCCTCTACTGTCAAGATGAAGCCCACACTCAGGTTGGAGGAACAACACCTTATATTCTGACTGGGTAGCCTCCAACCTAATAGAGGCCGATAATGAACACTGACTTCTCTAACTTCTGTTACTGCCTTTCTCACCGTCTTACCCCATCCCTGATTTATTTATTCTCCCCCCCCACCTTTTTTTTGCTCTCTCTGCCTGTTCTCCATCTCCCTCTGGTGCTCCCCTCCCCCCTTTCTTTCTCCCTAGGCCTCCCGTCCCATGATCCTTTCCCTTCGCCAGCTCTGTATCCCTTTTGCCAATCACCTTTCCAGCTCTTAGCTTCACCCCACCCCCTCCAGTCTTCTCCTATCATTTTGGATTTCCCCCTCCACCTCCTACTTTCAAATCTTTTAGTACTTTTTTCTTTCAGTTAGTCCTGACGAAGGGTCTTGGCTCGAAACGTCGACAGTACTTCTCCCTATAGATGCTGCCTGGCCTGCTGCATTCCACCAACATTTTGTGTGTGTTGACCGCTCAAACTTTTCTGCTTTACACGTGACTTTAGACCATCACTTATGCCTTAAATTGTTTGGTAAGCTGTTCAATTACAGGAGGCAGACAACAACACTTTGAAATGGCTGTAGCTAATTGGGTTGTGCACGTTCCACAATGTCCCTGGTGCTCTTTACCTTACAAGCAGATCGTTGATTTCTAGGAGAGGTGTCCTCTAACATCTGGAAGTAGTTGGTCATCAGTTCTGCCGCCGTCTGCCAGTCATGATGCGATACAGCTTTGTGAATCCGTCTCAGACAGATTCTGGCTGTTCTTTGGAAGCCACTTTGTTTTCCATCTTTGATATCTATATGTTGGACATTTAGTTTTAAAAACTGTAGCATCCTTGTGAAAGGTTAACACAGAGCTTAGAACAGCAGGGCCACATTATTTTATTGCAGGAACAAACAATATTCTTCCAGCTACTATCAAATATATTTTATAAAGTAGCTTATTACAAAAAGCTGTTATTTATCGCAGTTATTTCTTTTTAGGTCTCCAGATACTTCTGACATGTTCTGTCTTAACTATAGTTTGCATTCAGAATTGAAAAGGTAAAACACCACTGCACAGAGATCATACAATAACCCTTTTGTTGCGTTAGCCCCTCATCTTTTACACAGAAAACAGAACAACTCTGACCACAAAAAGCAATCACATCTGTTAAGTGTTAGAACTGTGGCATTCACTTGCTTAGAATATTTTCAGTCACATCGTATTAAATATGGAAAACAGAAAACATCTTTCATTGCAGCTCCTCCCCAGGTTAGTAACGGCTGACTTATGTGCAACCCATACGTTACAAGAATGATTGGGCACCTGCGGGATGGATTTGCTGACTTCTGCAATTTCTGCCTTATAGCAATACTGTTCTACTGAGAAATTGGAAAGGCTGAGTTAAACATCTTGGCAACAGGTTGCTAAACCTTGGGCTGGCCTCTGCATTTAAACAAATTTTCAGGAGTTGCATACGCTACTTATGAACTATTTGGAAGTCTGCTGTAAAATGCAGACAAAAAGCCTGGTTGATGATCTTCACCAAAATGTTGGAAATTTTCCAAGTTTTTAACCTTATACTACCTACTTACTTTATTGGTTAGCAAAGCAGTTTGTGGTTTTTACCTAGCTGGTCAGCTAAACGATAACTAATATAGGTTGTCCTCAAGATTGTTTAGATTTTTTCCATAGATGCTGCCTGGCCAGCTGAGTTCCTCCAGCATTCTGTGTGTGTTGCTTAAATTTCCAGCATCTGCAGATTTTCTCATGTTTCCAATTCTTGGAGCTGCATTCATTCAAGCAAGCAAAGAGAATTCCATCAGACTCCCGACTCGAGCCTTGCACATGGTAAGCAACTTTAGGAAATCAGTGAGAGGCTTTGTCACTGAAAAATCATAGAGGATTCAGGTCTGTTTTGTGAACCACAGACACCATTTGCCCCTATCAAAAGCAGCCCATGTCTAGCAAAGTTTGCATTATTTATACTTCAAAATGTCTATCATGGAAAAACTAGTTTATCACATTCAGAAAATTGTTTTGAACAATTTTTCCATATCCCTTTAATCACAGGTACTGATGTTTACTGATACTCCTACGCATAGCCCCTTCTACTTAAGTGGACATGTAATAAAATTATTAAGAGACAATATATAAATAGCTTACTGAGATGGTCATACTTTGAAATTGAAGTACACTTGTCGGCAGGTGCAAACGGATTTCTGGAAGGCAAATGCTAGTCCAAGCTTGTTCCACATTAAGGGGATGATCATTTTCTGCCATTAACTGTTCTATCTCATCATCCATCTTCAAGTTATCAATGTGAAGCTAAAATAACCTGGAAATTAGACGCAGTATTTAAGGAGGCAAGACCTCAATGTCATAATATAAAGACAATAATATTCAGCATAAAGCAGGATTAAATTTTTTCCTGAATTCACATTCAAATGACCCAGTGGAATATTTACTGTAACATAAACAAATGTTCATATCGATTAGTCTATAGATTGAGATCAGTTTTGGGAGGAAGAAAACACTATGCAAAAATGTACATAACTATTTAAGTTAGTATGCATCACTGAAACCTCAACACCCTCACACTTCTCCCAAATATGATGTTCAATCCAAAAGTGCCCCTTACGGTGGCATTCTGGCTTGTGTGCTGAGGACTCCCCACACCCAATGAATAGCAAGGCCGTACTACTAAATGCAAATCAAAAGCCTAGCTGTTCTAGCAGTGTTACTTGGGCTCCTAGGTAGCATCAGATACCTAGAAGGGTATTCCTGGAAGGGCAGGAAGACCTGCTTATCCAAGCTCTTCAATTCATTGAGTGTCTACCCGCAAGTCCAAGTTAGGGGCTGATAATGAATGCTGGCATTGTTTACAGAATAGTGGTGCAACTGGCGAAGAATTAATAATTCTGGGTTCACAGCTTATTCAATAAAACAGCAACAAAATATTTGCATGGTTATTTAGAATGAAAATTAAATGAGAAGAGCAAAAACTGCCCTTCAGTTTTGTTCCATTTCCTTTTGTGCTTCCAGTGAGCTGAAGGGAAGCACCAATGACTAATGGTGTTCCGCTTGGTACTGGGACCACTTCTTTTCACGTTATATAATGTCAGCAACAGAATTGACGGCTTTGTGGCCAAGTGTTGAAGAAGCAGGACTTAGACAAACTTAGTGGGCGAGTCTAGGATCAGAGGGCACAGCCTCAAAGTAAAGGGACGTGCATTTAGAACAGAGTTGAGGAGTAATTTCTTTAGCCAGAGGATGCCGAATCTGTGGAATTCATCGTCACAGACAGCTGTGGAGCCACATCATTGAGTCCCTGTTACAGTCCACAAGAGGGGTCGAGCAGAGCAATGCCTTCCACACGAGAGAGCCTGCTGGAAATGTAAAACCAGTTCCCTGGGTACAAATTGAACCTACTAACTTCAAAATAGGCTGAAACCATCAGGTACCACAACGCAAATGCAAAAACACTGCAAGTAGTAATGTAATCCATCAATAGACTTGAAAAAAGATCGTCACCCTAAAGGTTAACTTGGTTCTTCTCAGATTGCCCCTTTATTTTTGTTTGGGAAAGGAATATTACGTACTCAAAAAGAGTGGGAGGACAGTTACGTGAAGCTAAAACGCCGACGTTAACTAAACGTCCAGGCGCTGTTAATTTGTAAAGAACTTTCACAACCTCAAGTTAACCCAAAGCGTCACACAACCGCTGTATTAACAAATATCTTTCCATTTAACACTTTGCAGAGCGCTATTTGCAAAAGATTCAGAATAAAAGCGAAATCTCAACTGTACTTTCCAATGGGTTAACCTAAGTAAATGCTCGAAGAACTTACCGTATGTTAAAGCAGCGCTGAATCGAAGAGGATGTTTTGTAATCTACGAATTCCTCGCTAACTCGAGAATAACTAGACCGAAATGTTCTCTCCTCTCTAGCCTGCAGAGTTCCGACGCAAGTCGCGATTACTTCCGGGATCACGGTGCGCACTCGATTGTTGCTCTAAACTTTAGCGAGCATTTGGACCCAAAATCCTTTTCTTTGCTCATTAAGTAAAGCTAATGGTAACGCTAGCATTCATTCAATTATTTTACCGCCCCCCCCAGTTCGTTACCTCCAAAGAGTAAACGAATTATGGGATCAGGGTTTATTTAAGGTTTTGCCTTTTCGTACTTTGGCTGCATTGTCGCCATCTCATGTCTAAAGCATGTATCATAGCTCTTACAGGGATAAAGACACGTCCTGATAAAGGATCTCGGCCCGAAAAGTCGACTGTTTATTTCCCTACAGAGATACTGCCGAGTTCCCCAGCATTTTGTTTGTGTTGCTAAAGATTAGACTTATTTATTAGGCAGAGATTCGACCAGAAATGTTAACAACATCTTTCCTCTCGTAGATACTCTCATCAGTTGAGTTCCTCCAACAGTTAGGTGCTGAAGATTAGGCAGTCGTGAGAAAGGGGTATTTTAAATTGCACCAAAGAAAAGCCCCATGAAACACACGGGATGGATCCTGGCTTATTTACAAGAAAGAAAAACAGAATTTCTCTAAAAAAAAGTAAGGTTATTTTAAAGGTTTTTCACTTATATAGCAGCTAGTATGAAAATGTCCTTCATTCAGTGCAATTCTTTCGAAGTGCAGTGACTACTACAACACTTAGCAAAGGCAAACAACTGATTGTGCAACTCCCCATCAGTACCATCCCTTTCTTCCCTTCCACTGCTCTTGTATACCCCATAAACTCTTTGGAGAAACCCAAAAGTATTTATTGCTTCCAAATCTTGCTTCCAGTTTGCCATCATAGAAAGCTTACCATTTCTCTCAGTGCACTCATCTCCAATAAGTCCACCTCTGATTTCTTGTATTCTTCATTAAAACCTCTCCAGACTTTCTACTTCTGTCTACAAATCTGGAAAGAAAACTTTCTCACAACTCAGTTATAGGACACATTAGATTTTCTGAATGGCAAGTCTCAAATATCATGAGGAATTGTTGCTGTTCTTTCACCTTTATTTCTTGACCCTGGTGAAATATGTAATCTCTAACCTTCAGCATTCCTCTTACAGTAATCTCCATCTTCATTTCCTTAAATCCAAGGGATGCAATATCCTTTGCTGTTTTCTCCTCTATACCACTGCAGTGGAAAGTAACATGCCTGGTGAAATGACTTTCCCTAAGCTCTGTTAATCCTCCCTCCCTCTTTAATCCATAGAGTCACACAGCACTTGAAACAAGCACTTTGGTTCAACTGGTCCATACTAACCACTGTGCCCATCCAAGATGGTCCTATTTGTCAGTATACCCAGTCCTATATGCTAAGAGAGACAGATTATTTTTGGCAACTCTATCCAGGTTCCTCATACTTCTTTACCACTTAATTATTACAGTGTAGAAATTTGTCAATAAGACAAGTGAGAGTCATTTCAGGCAACACACACAAAATGCTGGTGGAACGCAGCAGGCCAGGCAGCATCTATAGGGAGAAGCGCTGTCGACGTTTCAGGCCGAGACCCTGACAATATTTAATTAATGTATTTTACTTTGTTTATTTATGCATAATTCATCTGTAGATTTTATCCTTACTTTCCTATGTTAGTGTATGTTATATGTGTGGTATGTGTACTACTGTGCTGGTTCGGAGAAACTTTGTCTCATTTGAGGATGTACGTGTATATCATTAAATGTCAATAAACTTGACTTGACCCAAAGTCCTTTGCGTCGACAAGCCAGCAGTTCTTCAGATCTACTAGCATTCCGTTGGCGCTCAGGAGATCTGTGCCAAGTAGAACTCTAGCAACTTCAGTCAAGACAACATCCCAAGTGTAGCGTCATCCCCTGAAACAGAGAGTCACACGCCATGCCCCAGAAGTCCAGATCCTGCCGCTGTGGGTGGTCCTGAGTGAGGGCCCATCACTCTCTGCCTTCCAATCAATCGGCGATCCTGATAGCGCCTATGTCACCCAAGGAATCATCACCCACTGGGTGTTCGTAATGAAAAATAGACGACCCTGGCAGCTGGAACCCATGGTGTTCACAGACCTCCGATGTCCTGAAGTACTGGGACTGCTGAAGCTGCAAGGCAGTTGGCACTTCTTGGTGATCATGTCAAAGAGTGCACAGTAAAAGCGTAGATCCAGCATTGTCTGGTTTGCAGCCGCAGGTGTGAGTCGGCTGGAGGCTCTGCTGGAGGGCTTACTGAGAGGGAAAGGAAGAGGAACGATGCACCTCCACCTGGCTGACTGTAGACTATCGGCTATTTTAGCAAGCTCCCTATAGTCTTTCATTGGTGTATTAGCAGGGGTTATATGAACTTGATCAGGCATTTGTTGTATAAATAACTCATTAACAATAAAACAACAATGGTGATTTCCCAGGACAGATAACATGTGGTCCGTTAGTAGTGAAGGCCTAGTGTCATCCAGGCTGGGCAAGGAGAGCAAATGTCTGGCATGCTCAGACTCAGACAGTCCAAAATTCTGTAATAGGCGAGCTTTCACAGTGACATATTTATCACATGCAGGCAGGTCTTATCACATCACACGAAGACTCGCCTCTCTGGCTGAAGTGGAACTACTTAGCGATGCTACGACACAGTAACACTTGGAATTGTCTGTGGCGATTTCTCGCAGCGTGAACTCGGATTCTGCCTATGCAAACCATGCAGTAGGTAACATAGGAAAGTAAGGATAAAATCTACATGCAGTAGCTTCTCTCAAAACTCTGGCAGCATCAAAGAAACTGCGTTGGTCAACATGACATTGACTAAATCTAGAATCATCTGAGAGCTTTGGGTCACCAGTGTAGGACTTTGTGAATCAAACATGTGAGAGTCATTATACGTGCTTAACAAAAACCACAATCCTTTACTTCCATAACAAACGGTCACCTTACACTGACATCACTATGTCGGACACCATCTCTTAAAGTGAACACAACAACTCAATGTTGATGTTTGGGAATATGTTGAACAGTTTCTGTAATGAACAATCCACACCAAATTTCAATCAGGGCGGTGATCAAGATTTTGAAGGTAGAGTTTCACGGCAGTTTTTCTGGTTTGAGGAGCGACCAATCAGCAAGAGGCAGTATGTAAAAAGGGCTACCTTTCAGTTAGGTCCACATCCAAGATTTAAAAAGCAGAACTTCAAACCAGTTTGCTCTGAGTTGGACAATCCACACCAGGGTGCGTGAAAAGAACTACCGGTAATTTTTAATCAGGGCAGTAATCAAGATTTTGAAGCCAGAGTTTTGCAGCAGATTTTCTGATTTAAGGAGCAACCAATCAGCAAGAGGGATTCATTAGAAAGGGCTAATAAGAAAATTGAACTGGAAGTAGAGTGGCCGTTCATTTGGAGTGTACCAGTCTTTAGAGTGGCTTTAACTCATCAGGCTTAGGTGAGATCAAGTTTAGGTGAGGTAGTTACTCTTGTTCTGTTCTTACTTGCTCATTCCTCATCAGTTACTAATAGTATAGTGAGAGTGGCTCCAGATGCTGTGTTTTGTACTGTGTGAGGGATGTGGTAGTCCGGGAGACCTCCAGTCTCCCAGATATATACATCTGCACCAAGTGCACTGGGCTGCAGCTCCTGAGAGAACCTATTAAGGAACTGGAGCTGCAGCTTGATGACCTTTGACTCATAAGGGAGAATGAGGAGATGATAGACAGGAGCTACAAGGAGGTAGTTACCCCTTGATTGTAGGAGACGGGTAATTGGTGACTGTTAGGAGAAAGAGGGGAAATGCACAGTCAATGCAGAGTACACCTGCGACCATTCCCCTCAATAATAAATATACAACCTTAGGTATTATTGAGGGGGTCATCCTACCAGAAGGGTGCCACTGTGACCAGGTCTCTGCAACTGGGTCTGGTGCTGTAGCTCAGAGGAGCAGAGAAGTGAAGACCACTGCAGTGTTGATAAGAGATTCCATTGTCAGAGGAATAGAGACGAGGTTCTGTGAGCATCATGTTGCCTCCCTGGAGCCAGGATCAGGAATGTCTCGGATCAGGTTCATCGCATTCTCAGGGGTGAGGGTGAGTAGCCAGATGTCGGTACACATTGGCACCAATCACATAGGTAGACAAGATGAGGAGGTTTTAGAGAGCTGGGTAGAAAGCTGAGAAACAGGACCTCCAGGGTAAAAATCTCTGGATTGCTGCCTGTGCTACGTGCCAGTGATGGTAAGAATAGGATGATTTATGGATCATTGGGATCTTTCCTGGGGAAGGTATGACCTGTACAAAAGGGATGAGTATAAATCCGAGGGAGTCCAATATCCTTGCAGACAAGTTGGCTAGAGTTGCTCTGATGGGCTTAACCTAATTTTGCAGGAAGATGGGAAATGGACTAATCATGTTGAAGATGAGCTAGTTGGTTTACAAACAGGCAATGTGAAGTGAGACTCCTAGCAAGGAGAGGTTGATGATAGGGCAAAATTGCAGTCAACAGGATGATTTGCAATGTAAAATCAAAAAGGGTGAATACAGACCGAAGGTTTTGTATCTGAATGCGCGCAGTATACAGAATAAGGCCAATGAACTTGCAGCACAGTTGCAGATTGGCAGGTACGATGTTATAGGCATCACTGAATCATGGCTGAAAGATTATTGCTGGGACCTTCATGTCCAAGAATACACCTTGAATCAAAAGGGAAGGCAGAAGGGGTACAAAATGCATGCCAAAGGGCAATGTTACAATAGTCGTGGAGGATTTCAGTATGCAGGTGGATTGGGAAAATCTGTTTGCTGCTGGATTCCAAGAGGGTGATTTTCTAGAATGTCTATAAGATGGTTTTTTAGAACAGCCAGTGGTTGGGCCCACTAGGGGATTAGCTGTTCTGGATTTGGTGCTGTGCAATCATCTGGAATTGATTAGAGAGCTTAAGGTAAAAGAACCCTTAGGGGCAAATGATCATAATGTGATCAAATTCACCCTGAAATTTGAGAAGGAGAAACTAAAGTCAGATCTATCAGCATTACAATGGAGTAAAGGGAATTACAGAGGCATGAGAGAGGAATTGGTCAGAATTGATTGGGAAAGAACACTGGCAGGGATGACGGCAGAGCAGCAATGGCTGAAATTTGTGGAAGCAATTCGGAAGGCACAGGATATTAATATACCATAAAGAATTCTAAAGGCAAAGTGACACTACAATGGCTAACAAGCAAAGTCAAAGCCAACATAAAAGCTAAAGATAGAGCAAAAATTAGTAGGAAGTTAAAGGATTGGAAAGCTTTCAAATACCAACAGATGGCAACTGAAAAGGTCAATAAGAAGGTAAAGATGGTAAAGGTGGGATACAAAAGTAAGCTAGCCAATAATATTGAAGAGAATACCAAAAGTTTCTTTAGATACATAAAGTGTAAAAGAGAGGTGAGAATGGATATTGGACCTGTGGCAAGCAATGCTGAAGAGGTAGTAATGTGGTACAAGGAAATGGCAGGCCAACTGGATTTTCAGAAGGCCTTTGACAAGGTGTCACACATGAGGCTGCTTAACAAATTATGAGGCCATGGTATTACAGGAAAACTTCTATCATGGAAAAAGCAATGACTGATTGGCAGGAGGCAAAGAGTGGGAATAAAGGGAGCCTTTGCTGGTTGGCTGCTGGAGATTAGTGGTGTTCCGCTGTGTTGGGACCGATTCTTTTTACGTTTTATGTTAATAAATTGGATGATGGAATTGATAGTTTTTTTTTTGCAAAGTTTGTAGAAGAAAAGAAGATATAAGTGGAGAGGCAGATAGTTTTGAGGAAGTAAAGAGGTACAGAAAGACCTAGACAGTTTAGGAGAAAGGTTAAAGAAGTGGAAGATACAGTGTTGGGAAGTGAATGATCATGCACTTTGGTAAAAGAAATGAAATGGTTGACTATTTTCTTAATGGAGAGAAAATGCAAAAAACTGAGTTGCAAAGTGACTTGAAAGTACTTGTGCAGGATTCCCTAAAAATTAATTTGCAGGTTGAGTATGTAGTGAGGAAGGCAAATGTGATGTTAGTTTTCATTTCAAGAGGACTAGAATATTAAAGCAAAGATATAATTTTGAGGGTTTATAAAACACTGGTGAGACTTCACTTTGGAGTATTATGAGCAGTTTTGGGCCCTTTATCTCAGAAAGGATGAGCTGAAACTGAAAGGGGTTTAGAGGAGTTTCACAAATTATTCCAGATTTGAACAGCTTGTTATATGAAGACTGTTTGATGGTTCTGGGCCTGTATTCACTGGAATTCAGAAGAAGGTGGGGTGTCCTCATTGAAACCTATTGAATGGTGAAAGGCCTTGATAGAGTGGATGTAACGAGGATATTTCTTATGGGGGGAGAGTCTAAGACCAGAGGACACAGCCTCAGAATAGATGGACATTCCTTTAGATTGGAGATGAAGAGGAATTTCTTCAGCCAGAGAGTGGTGAATCTGTGCAATTCATTGCCACAGACAGCTGTATGTATATTTAAAGCAGAGTCTGATAGATTCTTGATTGGTCATGGCATGAAGGGATACAGGGAGAAGGCAGGTGACTGGGGCTAAGAGGGAAAAATGGATCAGACCTGATGAAATGGCAGAGCAGAGTTGATGGCCAAATGGCCTAATTCTGCTCTTATGGTCTTATGTATCATCAGTCACCCATTGCCTTATGCAACAATAATTATCTTCAGACTCTCTGTTCCAAAGAAAATAACAACAATTTAACCTATCATTCTTCATAATTGTTTGACATTTGGCAACATCCTCAGAAATATGAAGCAATATACTGACCAGAACTACATGCAGTGTTCAAGCTGTGGCCTAACAAATACTTCTGATTTAATCTCATTGCATTAAATAGTTGTTATCAGACCACCCTAATCATGTTACTTCTCAGTACAATAACATTTGAAATGCTTCAACTTCAAGCGTATACTCTTTGGTTTTATCTTTATCTATTATCTTTTATCTATTCCAGAGCTATGTTAAATCTAACTGAATTATGATTATTAGCATAAAACTGATTTTCCTTATATTTAAAACATATACCAAGATTGCATCCCTCTATTTATGAACTGAATCTTAGAAAGTCAATGTCTCCCACAGGTTTCATTAAAACCTGTGTGGATGTGGGTGTGCTTGTGTGAACTTACTGCACATACCCAAAGTAAAAGCCATGGAATAACCAGGAGGTTCGTAGTCTGCTTATGGCTAGATCTGTGGCATTCAAGTCAGGTGACCCAGATCTGTACAGGAAAACCTGGTACGATTTGTGGTGGACTATTTCAAGAGCCGAGGAATAATTCTGAAAGAAGTTGGAGGCAAAATCAGATGCTCATCAACTCTGGCAGGGCTTGCAGGCCATTACTTTCTACAAAGCAAAACTTAGCATCATGAATTGCCGTGGTGATCTTTGATCTTTGCCATGACCTTTGAATCCTCTTTGGCTACAGGGGAAGTTCCGGAAGACCGGAGAATGGCAAATGTAGTTCCCTTGTTTAAAAAAGGTAATAGGGAGAAACCTGGGAACTATAGACAGGTGAGTCTTATGTCGGTGGTCTGCAAACTACTGGAAAGGATTCTTAAAGATAGGATCTACAAGCATTTGGAGAAGTACAGTCTACTCTTGGATAGGCAGCATGGCTTTATGAAGGGAAGATCGTGCTTCATGAGCCTGATTGAGTTTTTTGAAGAGGTAACAAAATAAATTGATGAAGGTAGGGCAGTGGATGTGGTCTACGTAGACTTTAGCAAGGCATTTGACAAGGGGAGACATCAGGGGTAAGTTTTTTACATAGAGGGTTGTGAGTGCCTGGAATGACTTGCCAGGGATAGTGGTGGAGGCTAAAACATTAGGGGTATTTAAGAGCCTCTTGGACAGGCACATTGATGAAAGAAAAATAGAGGGTTATGGGGTAGTGTGGGTTTAGTACATTTTTTTAAGTATTATATGAGTCGGCACAACATGGAGGGCTGAAGGACCTGTACTGTGCTGTAGTGTTCTATAGTTCTATGGTGCTTCACTCCCAGATGAGCTCAATGCCTTTATGCTCGCTTTAAAAGGGAGAATAAAAATACAGCTACGTGGATCCCTGCAGCACCTGGTGACTCTATGATCTCTGTCTCAGATGCCAATGTTAGGCGGCCTTTCAGGAGGGTGAACCCTCACAAGGCAACACGCCTCAATGAAGTATCCGGTAGGGTTCTGAAGACCTGTGTCAACCAACAGGGTGGGGTGCTCAAAGACTTTTCCTATCCCTCATTTCTACAGATGGAATTTCCCACCTGTTTCAAAAGGGCAACAATTATACCAGTACCCAAAAAGAGGAGGGTGAGTTCCTTATTGACTGTCCAGTGGCACTTATACCTTGTAGGACAATACAAATACCTATGTCAGCATGGCCATTTATTGACTACAGCTCAACATTTAATACAATCTTTTCTACAATTCCAATCGAAAAGCTCCAGAACCTGGGCCTCTGTAACTGGATCCTCAGCTTCCTAACCGGAAGACCACAATCTCTACCGATTGGAAACAACATCTCCACCTCACTGACAATCAACACTGGCACACCTCAGGAATGTGTGTTTAGCCCACTGCTCTACTCTCTCTACACCCATGACTGTGTGGCTAGGCACAGCTCAAATGCCATCTATAAATTTGCTGATGACACAACTATTGTTGGAAGAGTTTCAGAAGATGACGAGAGGGCATACAGGAATGACAAATATCAGCTAGTTGAGTGGTGCTGCAGCAACGTCAGTAAGACCCAAGAACTGATTGTGGATGAGGAGACACACACCAGTCATCACAGAGGGATCAGACGTGGAAAGAGTGAGAAATTTCAAATTCCTGGATGTCAATATCTCTGATGATCTAATCTCAACCCAACATATCAATGCAGCTACAAAGAAGGCACAACAGCAGCTATATTTCATTTAAAGTTTGAAAACATTTTGTATGTCACCAAAAACACTTGAAAATTTTTACACATGTACTGTGGAGAGAATTCTAACTGGTTACTGCACAGGATTGAAGTAAGCCGCAGAGAGGTGTAAATTTAGTCAGCTCCATCATGGGTACTAGGCTCCATTGTATCCAGGGCATCTTCAAGGAGTGATGCCTCAAAAAAACAGTGTCCGTCCATACCAAAAAGGCAGCCTGTTACCCAGGTCATGCCTTGTTCTCATTGTTACCATCAGGAAGGAGGTACAGAAGCCTGAAGGCACAAACTCAACAATTCAGGAACAGCTTTTTCCCCTCTGCCATCCAATTTCTGAATGGACATTGAATGCATGAAAGTTACCTCACTACAATACACGCAAAATGCTGGTGGAACGCAGCAGACCAGGAAGCATCTATAGGAAGAAGCACAGTCGACGTTTCGGGCCGAGACCCTTCGTTAGGACTAACTGAAAGAAGAGATAGTAAGAGATTTGAAAGTAGGAGGGGGAGGGGGAGATCCGGAATGATAGGGGAAGACCGGAAAGGGTGGTGGATGAAGCTAAGAGCTGGAAAGTTGATTGGTAAAAGGGATATGCAGCTGGAGAAGGGAAAGGATCATGGGACAGGAGGCCTAGCGAGAAAGAAAGGGGGAGGGGAGCACCAGAGGGAGATGGAGAGCAGGCAAGGAGTGATTGTGAGAGGGACAGAGAGAGAAAAAAGAGAGAGAGAAAAGAAGAAGAAAAAAAACCCCACTCAGCCTGTTCAACGCTTTAGGCGAGTAAAGGTGCCCCGCAGCCCCATTCGTTCCGATATTTCATGGCGGAGTTAAGGAGGCCTTTTGATCTTTCAGTACGGGGTCAGGAGGCTGCCTACCGACTCCTGGACCCCCGCCAAGGCAGAGGAACGGTGAGAGCCATTTATGGATGGATAGATAAATAAATAAATAAATAAATAAATAAATAAGGGATGGGGTAAGATGGGGAGGGGGGCATTAACGGAAGTTAGAAAAATCAATGTTCATGTCATCAAGTTGGAGGCTACCTAGACGGAATATAAGGTGTTGTTCCTCCAACCTGTGTGTGGCTTCATCTTGACAGTAGAGGAGGCCATGGATAGACATATCAGAATGGGAATGGGAAGTGGAATTAAAATGTGTGACCACTGGGAGATCCTGCTTTCTCTGGTGGACAGAGTGTAGGTGTTCAGTGGAAAAATCTCCCAGGCTCTGTCGTGTCTCACCAATATATAGAAGGCCGCACCAGGAGCACCGGACGCAGTATATCACACCAAACGGCCCGAAACGTCGACTGTACTTCTCCCTATAGATGCTGCCTGGCCTACTGCGTTCCGCCAACATTTTGTGTGTGTTGTTTGAATTGCCAGCATCTGCAGATTTCCTCGTGTTTGCGTCATTACTGCACTACTTTTTAATTTCTACTTATGCACTACTTATTTAATTTAACTATTTAATAAATATATGCTTACTGTAAATCACAGTCTTTTGCTCTCCGTTATTATGTATTTCATTGTATTTCTGCTGCACAGTCAACAAGTTTCATGACATATGCTGGTTCTGATTCTGATATATACACACAATATACTATACAATACAACTACTTTATAGATGTTCACAGCATAGTATTGGGCGTATCTAGTCTGGTGGTATTTATACTTCCGTAGGCCATCCCTCCTGATTTGCTAAGTCCTCATCCAATCAGGTTTCTGCTCTCCCACCATGTTTTCAATTGAATTCCGTTTCTTACCTAGAGTGAGACCTTATTTCTTGTTAAAATTCTTTTTGTCTAGTTTTATTTCAACAGCTTCTTTTACCAGACGGCTCCAAAAGCCATTGGTGTGGCACAGAGATTTTGTGCCATCAAAGTCAACCCTATAGCTATTATGAAAGCAATGCTTTGCTACCACCAATTTCTCTGGCTATCCCCAATGGATACACCTCCTGTGTTTCTTGATATGGGTTTCCATCCTACGTCCAATGTATGGCCAATGTATGGCCAATGTATGCTGCTCCGCATTCACAGGAAATCCTGTAAACACCAACCATCCTGAGTCTCGGGTCGTCTTTGAAACCACATAAGCTGTGACTTAAGCTTCCTTACAGGTTTGTAGATGGTATTAATTCCATATTTCTTCAGGATTCAGTTGATAGTTCCAGAAACCATGGAAATATAGGAAAGATGGGCGGTAGCAACAGGTTCCTCCTCGTTGTTACGTTTCCTGGTTTTCCTGTCAGCCCTTTTAAGGGCCCTATTGAATTCCTTCACATTGAAGCCATTCTGTAGGAATGTCGTGCATGATAATCTTATTTCCTCGAGGATACTCTCTGGGACTGAAATAGTTTTTGCATTGTTAATCAAAGTCGTCAGAACTTCTCTTCATTGGGAGACTTGATGGTAACTGTAGTTGTTGGGGTATAAGTCGGTGTGAGTGGGTTTCTGATAAACACCATGTCTGAGGTTACCATCCAGTTTGCATCATATTAGAATGTCCGGGAACAGGAGGCAACCATTCTTCTTCATTTCCATCGTATATTGAATGTTTGGGTATACAGTATACTGTTCAGCTGGTTGGAGTGCCCTGAGTCCATGAGGCCACACTATGAAGGTATCATCGACGTATCTGAAGAAGCATTGGGGTGAAAGGGCGATAAACTCTGAGCTCTCTCCTCAAAGTCTTCCATGTAGAAATTAGCAATAGCTGGTGATCCTATGGCCACTTTGTACGTCGATGTAAGGGTGTGTTAAAAAAGCTCATTGGTACCCTTACCAAATTGTGTCTGCAGAAGGACCAAGTTGTCCTAAATAGGAACTCCTGTGCACAGGGACACCACGTCGAAATTGACTATTATGCCTTTTCCGTCAAATTCGTGATGTGATGCTCACAGCCCCCAACAAATGAGACAATGTGGTGTCTTTCCTCATTTCCCTTTGGATCATCTCTGCTGTAGTAGGGAGACTTTTCTTTTCTAAATTTTTCAGGTACTTCAATGGTAAACGGAAAAAATCATCAGCATTTACATGATTAGTCGCCCTCTTGAATTCAATCATGTGATTGTGTTCTCCAAGAGACAGAGCCCGTCTCTGCATTCGTGCTGCTGCTGTTAGTGAAACACCTGCTTGTGGATTGAAAATAGTGGTTGATGATAAGTAATGAGAGTAAAGATTCTCCCATACAAGTACTGGTTGAAATGTTCCACACACCAAACCAGACTCAAGGACATTCTGTCAGTTTGTGCATAATTTTTCCATGCAGAGCTATGGAAACGTAATGTAAAAACTATGGGGCGCTCTCTTCCATCAGTCATAACATCTAACATGGCTGCACTTATACCATAAAGTGAGGTGTCTCAGGCAAGTTTTTCTGGATGACGTGAAACATAGTGTGTGAGTAGAGTGTCTGACATCACCATTTTATTGATCTTTTGGAAAGCCATCTCACACTGCTTTGCCCGTTGTCATTTCTTCCTGATCTGTAGGAATGAGTTCAAGGGGTGGAGCACAGTAGTCAGTTTTGGCAGGAACCTGCTATAGTAGTTGACAAATCCTATAAGGAACACAGGTGTGACAAGTCCTTTGGCCTTGGGACATCCACCACTGCTTGAATTTTCTCAGCACATTTGTGTAATCCTTGTGTGTGAATGGTGTAAGTTTAAAATAGTCACATTTGTTGCATTGTACTCTGTCCATAATCTTCTAGCGTTTTTAACACTGCCTTTAGAGTTTTGGAGTTGTTCATTGTTATCCTTACTGATAACAATGATGTCATCTATATAACACTGAGTACTTGGACAGCATTGCAGCACCTGGTCCATAGCTTTCTGTCGGAGTGCAGGAGCAGATGCTACTCCAAAAATAAGTTTATTTTAGTGACAAAGCTCTTTGTGAGTGTTTATGTTGAGAAACTCTTTGGACTCTTCTTCCATCTCTACCTGTAGGTAGGCATCAGCTAAGTCCATTTTGCTGAAGTGTTTCCCTCCAAAAAGGTATGCTCAGATATCCTCTATCCTGGGCAGAGGGTATTGATCTACTTTCAGTATTGTGTTGATAGTGACCTTAAAATGACCACAGATACTGACAGATCCATTCTTCTTGTTTACTGGGATCACTGGCATTGCCCATGGACTCCACTCAACCTTGGAAAGAATTCCTTTAGTTGCCATGTGATCTAGCTCTCCTGCTTCCTTGTCATGTATGATACAACTAAGTGGGTAGGCTTTGTAAAACCTGGGTGTGGCATTTTCATTTAACACTATTTTATCCTTGATATGTTTGAGTTTTCCAATGCCATCCTTGAACACTGCTGAGACATCATCCAGTAACTTTCATAATTCACTTCCAGTTGACTCTATTGCAGATGATGTGGCATGTAACTGGTGGATGGATCTCCAGTCAAGTTGTAGTTGTCTCAGCCCATCTCAGCCCCACAGTGCTGGCCCTCCTGTTTTATCCACGTACAAGCCCGATGTGGTTTGTTGGATGTTGTATTTCACTGTGATGAATGTCATTCCCACAGGAACTTTAAAACTTATTCATCATGATTGTTACGTTCTGTAACTCCATATCAAAAGAAAAACATGGAAGACCAGGATAAATGTATACCCTTCATTTTTTACTGCAGTGGGGCACACAAACATGACATAGTGGCATAATGGTGCTTGCTATTCACACACTTTTACATATAACCTGTAATGAATTACTGTATGTGAACAACAAAAAACCTTAATCAATCAATATATTTGCTAATATTTGAATAGTCAAATATTACTGAAATAATAAATACACAAAAAATAGCATATATGAAAAATCACACACAGCAAAGACCAACAAACATACGACCAACATCTGACATTGCACAGCTTACTGACCCTTCTAGTGTTATCATCCACTCCCACAACTGGGATTGTTTCTCAAACATCACTGTTACAATTTTTTATCTTCTGTTTTGTATTAAAACACTGACTAGGAACATTAAGGTGCAATTCATTTTTAAGCAAGTTTCCATGTTAATTGTAATATTATAATTACGAGTCTGTTAGTGCTTGCAGCTCACCTGCTTTATGCACTGCAATTCAGGTATTTAGCTTATTTATCATCAAATAAATGCGGACTTATTTTCTGACTATTACCCAAACTTTGTGAAATCCTCTCACTAGTCCTGCATTTTCTAATTGGCTTTCCTTCTTTCTGAGTGTTTGCTCCATATCTTACCCCATGGTTAAATTAGTTTAAAACCTCCCAATTATAATATTTAGTTGGTTCTAGCCCTTTTGAGGTGCCACTCTTCTCAGTTGCATAGACTCCCCTTCTGCAGAATTGATCCCAGTGGACTCGACCAAGAATCTAAATCCTTGCAGTATTTCTCCAGCCACATGTTCATCTATGTTGTCCTTGTGTTTCAGTACTTCTAGGTGCACAGGGCTGGGAGTGGTCCAGCAATACCAATTCTGCAGTCCTGGTTTTCACCTTTCCATTTAGTAAGCAAGTTAGGTTTTTCATATGCTATTTTTTGGTGCATGTGACAATAATAAACCAATGCTAATACTCCTTCAATCCTGCCTGTAGTTCCTCATCCCATTTTCTATCCATGTCATGGGCATTAATATGGACAGTGACCTTGGTTGTTTATTTTCTCAGTTGCATCATTAATCCTGGTAGCACATATGATCTAGAAATACAGTGATGTCTTTCTGTCTCTCAAACTAGACAATCACCTGTAGTTATTTCTTTCTTGAACTTTCTGTACACCTGAGATCCTATGTGTGCAGCTTCACTCCACAGAAGAGCCTTTTCCCATCCACTTTCAGTACTGAACACTACTTAGAAAGAAATCAACTCTTAGAGGATTCATGAAGCAATCACCTGTCTTTTGACTATGACTGCGTGGCAGTTATCCAGTCCCCATATGTTTTTGGTTTCTTTTGACCACCCCCTACAAAAAGCTAGCCACAAGATTTTGGCCTCATGAGTACACCAGTTGTGTCAACTGATGCTCATGTTCCAAAACCTGGAGTTCAAGCTTCCGCCATCAAACCACGTCCTGTTCTTGAGTTTGCCCAGCACAAGGGCAGTGCAAGGTAAAGATTTTATGTATCTTTCCATACCTCTATTTTTTAGATTAATTTGCTTAACAGATAAACACAAGACTTAATCTAGTCTTATTATTAAATTACTGACAAGTTTAATCAACTTTTATATTAATTATTTATCTCCTTATCTAGACTTGCTTTAACTCACCAAGCCTGTTTTCCCACACTGTAAACTCTCTAATCTGACTGGTTGGCTGTACACTTCTGACTGACTATATGAAAATCTACAGGAACATGGTTCACACCAGCTTTATAATTCTGATATACAGCAGTTTATATCGGAAATATTTTTGGAATTGCAAAAAATAACAGAAATGTAAAATTTTAAATTCCATCTGGTTCATTATTCAAATTAAAGAAGTGTTGTGTGATTATATACATAACAGATGTCAATGTATCTTTAATTAAAATAAGATCTGGATTTCATTTGACAGGTGGAATTTTATAGTTATTAATAACATAATTTTGCAATATGAAAATGAAGTAGTTTAATCAGAATCTGGAAATTGCTTGCAACTGTTCACAATTATTAATGTCACATTAAAGGAAATGTGTTGCATTCATAGGAAATGACTTTTAGAATTGCCTAAAGTAGAGACAAACTATTCTGCTGCAGGGCATGAGTCAAATAAACTGTGATAAAATGTGCGTCAGTATTGCAGTATGTCACCGCAATCTGCAACATTTACAAAATACACCATGTACTGAAAGGGTACAATTTGTCAACTGGTAGATATTTGAATTTCTCTTAATGAGTTCTAATGGCATTTAAGAAGAAAGCACTAGCTTAAACTAGAAAGTGTCACCATTGGGGCAGGTTTACTGTCGTTTTCAGACAATTGAAAGATTTTTATTATTCAGTTAGCTCTCTTTATTGTAAATTGGATTCTTTCATTTTCAAAGTCAATGGCTAACTTAAAGGGTAAAGACTAAACTTTTTTAAGTGAAGCCTGAAGGCACACACTCAGTGATTCTGGAACAGCTTCTTCCCCTGTGCCATCTGATTTCTAAATGGGCATTGAACCCACAAACACTCCCTCACTACTTTACTAACTTCTGTTTTTTTCACTACTTACCTTAATTTAACTATTTAATATACACTTTTATACTTACAGTTATTCAGTTTTATTTTGTTTATTTATCAGTTATTGCAATGTACTGCTGATGCAAAGTTAACAAATTTCACGACATATGCCGGTGACATTAGACCTGATTCTGATTCTGATAACATATTGAGAAATTGAAGATTACAGTTTTTAGAATATCAAGCACATTGTGAAGGTATTGATTAAATGGAGAATACCTGATAAACTCTGTTAAACTTCATAACGTCTATTAGATTAAATCTATAAAAATAACTCTTTTACAGTTAAATGATGGACAGTGGTTTTATCAAGAAGTTTGGTTATGCATGATTGTTCTATCTGGTTGATTTTGAAAATATTTTCAGCTAAGTCAGATATTTGCTGAAGCAGGGGATGGGATCTACAAACCATGATCATTGTGCACTTGTTGAATGCAGTGCAGGCAGCCTGGCATCATGGACCTGCCAGCTTATTAGTATAATTCTGTGCGCAGCCAACACTGACCGTGTTATCATTAGCATAAGCAGGTGGTTCAAAATCATATCTTGTTAAAATATCTTGCTTAGCCTTTACACCTCAGAGGGACATGAAAGTGGATGTTGGAATTGTTAATGACACTGTGACATTTGGAGTAGTGCTGTATAATGAAGAGTAATCAGGAGAGTAGGAGCAGACACCAAGATTTCACAATGCTTCTTAGGTGTTCACAGTAGAAATGAGAAGTGGGCTGAATCCACAGAGAACCATAATCTCTAACAAAGGGGGCAGTGGATATAGGCAGCTGAAGAGTTCATTGATGGACCAGCAGCCTAGTGACCTGGATGCCGTATTCTAAGAAGCATGATGACTTGCAGGTTGAGTCTGTGATGAGGAAGGCAAATGTGATGTTAGCATTCCTTTCAAGAGACCTAGAATATAAAAGCAAGGATGTAATGTTGAGACTTTATAAAACACTGGTGAGGCCTCACTTGGAGTATTGTGAGCAGTTTTGGGCCCCTATCTTAGAAAGGATGTGCTGAAACTGAAGAAGTTTCTCAAAAGATTCAAGAAAATGATTTGAGGATTGAATGGTTTGCCATATGAATTGCTTTTGATGGTTCTGGCCCGGTATTCACAAGAAGTCATAAGAATGAAGGGTGACCTCATTGAAACCAATCGAATGGTGAAAGACCTTGGCAGAGTAGATGTGAGAGGATGTTTCCAATGATGGAAGAGGATGTTTTCAATGATGGGAGAATTTAAGACCAGAGGACACAGCCTCAGAATAGAGGGGCATCCTTCTAGAATGGAGATGAGGAGGAATTTCTTTAGCCAGAGAATAGTGAATATACGGAATTCTTTGCCACAGGCAGCCGTGGAGGCCAAGTCTTTATGTATATTTAAGGCAGAGGTTGATAGATACTTGATTAGTCAGGGCATGATGTGGGGAGAAAGCAGGAGATTGCAGCTGAGAGGAAAATTGGATCAGTCGCGATGAAATGGTGGAGCAGACTTGATGGGTCAAATAACCATATAACCATATAACAATCACAGCACGGAAACAGGCCATTCCGGCCCTCCTAGTCCGTGCCGAACTCTTAATCTCACCTAGTCCCACCTACCCGCACTCAGCCCATAACCCTCCACTCCTTTCCTGTCCATATACCTATCCAATTTTACCTTAAATGACACAACTGAACTGGCCTCTACTACTTCTACAGGAAGCTCATTCCACACAGCTATCACTCTCTGAGTAAAGAAATACCCCCTCGTGTTTCCCTTAAACTTTTGCCCCCTAACTCTCAAATCATGTCCTCTCGTTTGAATCTCCCCTACTCTCAATGGAAACAGCCTATTCACGTCAACTCTATCTATCTCTCTCAACATTTTAAATACCTCGATCAAATCCCCCCTCAACCTTCTACGCTCCAATGAATAGAGACCTAACTTGTTCAAACTTTCTCTGTAACTTAAGTGCTGAAACCCAGGTAACATCCTAGTAAATCGTCTCTGCACTCTCTCTAATTTATTGATATCTTTCCTATAATTCGGTGACCAGAACTGTACACAATATTCCAAATTTGGCCTTACCAATGCCTTGTACAATTTTAACATTACATCCCAACTTCTGTACTCAATGCTCTGATTTATAAAGGCTAGCGTTCCAAAAGCCTTCTTCACCACCCTATCTACATGAGACTCCACCTTCAGGGAACTATGCACTGTTATTCCTAGATCTCTCTGTTCCACTGCATTCCTCAATGCCCTACCATTTACCCTGTATGTTCTATTTGGATTATTCCTGCCAAAATGTAGAACCTCACACTTCTCAGCATTAAACTCCATCTGCCAACGTTCAGCCCATTCTTCTAACCGGCATAAATCTCCCTGCAAGCTTTGAAAACCCACCTCATTATCCACAACACCTCCTACCTTAGTATCATCAGCATACTTACTAATCCAATTTACCACCCCATCATCCAGATCATTTATGTATATTACAAACAACATTGGGCCCAAAACAGATCCCTGAGGCACCCCGCTAGTCACCGGCCTCCATCCCGATAAACAATTATCCACCACTACTCTCTGGCATCTCCCATCTAGTCACTGTTGAATCCATTTTATTACTCCAGCAGTAATACCTAACGACTGAACCTTCTTAACTAACCTTCGATGTGGAACTTTGTCAAAGGCCTTGCTGAAGTCCATATAGACTACATCCACTGCCTTACCCTCGTCAACATTCCTCGTAACTACTTCAAAAAATTCAATAAGGTTTGTCAAACATGACCTTCCACGCACAAATCCATGCTGGCTACTCCTAATCAGATCCTGTCTATCCAGATAATTATAAATACTATCTCTAAGAATACTTTCCATTAATTTACCCACCACTGATGTCAAACTGACAGGTCTATAATTGCCAGGCTTACTTCTAGAACCCTTTTTAAACAATGGAACCACATGAGCAATACGCCAATCCTCCGGCACAATCCCCGTTTCTAATGACATCTGAAAGATCTCCGTCAGAGCTCCTGCTATCTCTACACAAACTTCCCTCAAGGTCCTGGGGAATATCCGGTCAGGACCCGGAGATTTATCCACTTTTAAATTTCTTAAAAGCGCCAGTACTTCCACCTCTTTAATTGTCATAGGTTCCATAACTTCCTTACTTGTTTCCCACACCTTACACCTTTCAATATCCTTCTCCTTAGTGAATACCGAAGAGAAGAAATCGTTCAAAATCTCTCCCATCTCCCTCGGCTCCACACATAGCTGACCACCCTGATTCTCTAAGGGACCAATTTTATCCCTCACTATCCTCTTGCTTTTAATATAACTGTAGAAGCCTTTCGGATTTACTTCCACCTTATTTGCCAAACCAAACTCGTAACTTCTTTTAGCTTTTCTAATCTCTTTCTTAAGTTTCCTTTTACATTCTTTATATTCCTCGAGCAATTCCTTTACTCCATGCTGCCTATATCTATTGTAGACATCCCTCTTTTTTCGAACCAAGTTTCTAATATCCCTTGAAAACCATGGCGCTTTCAAACCTTTAACCTTTCCTTTCAACCGAACAGGAACATAAAGATTCTGTACCCTCATAATTTCACCCTTAAATGACCTCCATTTCTCTATTACATCCTTCCCATAAAACAACTTGACCCAATCCACTCTCTCTAAATCCCTGCGCATCTCCTCAAAGTTAGCCTTTCTCCAATCAAAAATCTCAACTCTAGGTCCAGTCCTGTCCTTCTCCATAATTATATTGAAGCTAATGCTATTGTGATCACTGGACCCGAAGTGCTCCCCAACGCATACATCTGTCAGCTGACCTATCGCATTCCCTAACAGGAGATCCAACACTGCCCCATCTCTAGTTGGTACTTCTATGTATTGTTGCAAAAAGCTATCCTGCACACATTTCACAAACTTTAAACCATCCAGCCCTTTTACAGAATGAGCTTCCCAATCTATGTGTGGAAAACTAAAATCTCCCACAATCACCACCTTGTGTTTACTACAAATATCTGCTATCTCCTTACACATTTGCTCTTCCAACTCACACTCCCCATTAGGTGGCCTATAATACACTCCTATCAGTGTTACTACACCTTTCCCATTCCTCAATTCCACCCAAATAGCCTCCCTAGAGGAGCTCTGTAATCTATCCTTCCAAAGCACCGCCATAAGATTTTCTCGGACAAGCAATGCAACACCTCCTCCTCTGGCCCCTCCTACTCTATCACACCTGAAGCAACTAAATCCAGGAATATTTAGTTGCCAATCACACCCTTCCTGCAACCATGTTTCACTAATAGCTACAACATCATAATTCCAGGTATCAATCCTAGTTCTTCTCCAAGTCTTATGGTCTCGTGGACTAGATGAGTGAATTTTCTTTCCATTTAACTACGTTGCTATCCAGACAAGCAAAATGTACTCACTGATCCCAATACCGAGAGTCTCAACTTATCATAGTCCATAAATCTGTTTCAGTTCTTCCTCAAATACTTAATATTTTTGCAAGCCTGACATTTAGTACGTACTGGCATCTGTTGAACTATGACAGCTGCATTTCCAAATGATTACATAATATCACCAACCTCTTCCCTTTCTCAGGCAGAAGGTGATGCAACTTGAACAAAACTTCAGATGAAAACTTGATCTCCTTTCCTTTCCTCCATCATTTAAATGCCTGATCTGCTCTGCACAATCTCGGATCTTTTTCACTGACATGTTAGGTTCCAGGGGTAGTGATGTGTGTGCATCCAAACCTGGGAGTATTTGATTTCTATATAAGTTTTAAAGTTTGGAAAAAAGGTTCTCAAGCACTTGCAACACAATTGCCTGCAAATCTTTGGAACTTGAAACTGGAAAGCAACAAAAACATGTGGAACTGCACCAAATTTGGCAGCATGTAGCAACCAATCCCTTTAAAATATACTATTGTTGGGACGTATGTCTGTAAGGGAGAGGGTGAAGCAATACTCCATGAAATTAGAGGTTTAAGGCAAGGAGCAGACTGGAGAGTAAGGTCTGAACTGGCAACACTGGTGTCAGTTCAGCTGGCTCATTGACATAATCAGGTGCATTTGCTCTCAGAAACTCACTACAGTGATGTACTATGCACTTACCATCAATTGTATGGGTAAACATTACAGTGACCAATGCGACTCATAATTGTGCTATGTTCCATTGGGTTTACAGGGAGATATATTTAAGAACCAATTTATCCTTTATGGATTAACTGCAGGCCACTGAACTAACAAAAAAAAAGCAGGAAGACCTAGTGCATGATAACTATTTCTGGACAGGCCCTGAACTGTATAATATGTTCCCCCCATTAACATATTCTAGTCCAATGATTGTTTAGGTATCAAATGGTTTACCTGAATACAGTGCAGTATGAGCTTATGTTTATTTGAGATCTTTGGCGTTGAGGAGGCAGCACTGAAAAAATAGCACAAATGCTCATGTTCTGTCTCCGTAAACAGAGAGTGTCCTTTACTGTCCAGGCTTGACAACTTAGTTTCAATGTTAAAAATCACCACACTGATTTTACATATTCTCTCGCAACATACAGTTGGATTGCTGTTTCATCTCAATATTTTTTCCCTCCAGGGATAGTGTTCAATTGTCTTTCATCGTAATGCAGCATTGTGGCTCCCAGAATCATTACTTTTTCTCCCTTTTGAACCTGATCTCATACATCAATGTCAGTTTGAAAGCAAACTCTCTTAAATCTCATTCAATCTTCCAAATGTGGCTTTCCAAGTAAAATTACAAAGGATTAAACTGACCTGCCTCGGCTTATAATCAAGGGCATTTGAGATGCATTCCAACACTTGATTAAACTTTCCCACTAGACCACTATTGATTCACGTACCGAATAAAGTACAAAATGCACTTGTAGCATCCCTGAAAATCATTCATTGGCATTATATACCTAGAATGTCTTTTTTCTTTAAATAGGATGGGCTGCCGTACAATTTTTCCCAATATTTTCCACTTTTGTAATCCCTGACATTATTCACCATCTGCTCACACAATATGTTAAATTAAGCAAAAAGTTAATGGTATAAAGCAAATAGGCAAGATAATGGAATCAGTTGGGAAACATAAGATGAATCTAAAGGATTTAGGGATCTGAGAAGAAAATTGGATTAGTTCTGGTCTTCTCTTCACTAAAATTTCCATTTGTGGCTTTCATCTGAGACAGATTAACAACAATATAGGGAGAAGATTTAGATGCGCAGCTTATGGCAAGGTCTGCACACCATCGTAGACCTCACAGATGAGCTAGATCTTTTTTACGCTCGATTCAATGTTGCCAACACTGGAGACCTACAGCTGCTGTGATCTGCAGCTTGGTCATCTCTGAGGCTGAAGTACACAGACGTTTCCAATGAGTGGACAGTCGCAAGACTGCGGGACTGAACGGCATCCCAGGGCAGATACTCAGAGTGTGCATGGCACAACTGGAAGGTGTGTTTACAGACATTTTTAACCTCTCCCAGTGTAGAGTGCCCTTCTGCTTCAAAACATCTACCATTGTTCCTGTACCAAAGACTAAGGTGGCATGTCTGAATGACTGGTGTCCTGTTGCACTCACCTCCGTAATAAGCAAATACTTTGAGAGGCTGGTCAAGGACTACATCTGCAGCAATTTACCACCCAAACTGGACCTCCTACAATTCTACCAACATAACTGACCAACAGATGATGCAATAACCACAGTTCTACACACTGTCCTTACACATCTGAAAAAGAAAAATGCTTATGTGAGAATGCTGTTCTTGGACTACAGCTTAGCATTCAACACCATAATTCCCTCCAGGCTCGACAAGAAGCTCAGAGACCTCAGCCTTTGCCCTGCCTTGAGTAACTGGATCCTGGACAGATCACTGGCATGTGGTAGGAGTGGACTCCCTCATCTTTGCCTCTCTGACCCTCAACACAGTTGCCTGTCAGGGCTGTGTACTAAGCACCCTCTTTTACTCTCTGTATACGTATGACTGTGTTGCCACCCACAGCTCCAATCTGCTAATTAAATTTGCTGATGACACTACACTGATTAGCCTAATCTCAAATAATAATGAGGCAGCCTACAGAGAAGAAGTCATCACCATGACACAGTAGTGTCAAAAAAACAACCTCTCCCTCAATGTCACAAAAACAAGGGAGCTGGTTGTGGACCACAGGAGGAATGGAGACAGGCTAACCCCTATTGACATCAATGGATCTGGGATTGAGAGGGTGAACAGCTTTAAATTCCTCAGCATAAACATCATCGAGGACCTCACGTGGTCTGTACATAGTGGCTGTGTGGTGAAAAAGGCACAACAGTGCCTCTTTCATCTCAGATGGATGAAGAAGTTTGGTATGGGCTCCCAAATCCTCAGAACTTTCTACAGGGGTAAAACTGAGAGCATCCTGACTGGCTGAGTCACTGCCTGGTATGAGAACTGTACCTCCCTTAATCTCAGGATTCTGCAGAAAGTGGTGTGGACAGCCCAGCACATCTGTAGGTGTGAAGTTCCCACTATTCAGGACATTTACAAAGACAGGTGTGTAAAAAGGGCCTGAAGGATCATTGGGGATCTGAGTCATCCCAACCACAATCTATTCCAGCTGCCACAATCTGGGAAGTGGTACCACAGCATAAAAGCCAAGACCAACAGGCTCCAGGACGGCTTCTTCCACCAGGCTATCAGACTGATGAACTCACACTGATACAACTGTATTTCTGTGCTATATTGACTGTCCTGTTGTACCTACAATTTATTATAGATTTCTATAAATTTCACATTGCACATTTAGACAGACACATAACAAAACATTTTACTCCTCATGTATATAAAGGACATAAGTAATAAAGTCAACTCAATTCAATCTAGTTTTTCATTGCTTTTGTGCTTCATGTTGTCTTTGCTGGTTTTAGCTATATAACTATATAACCATTAGTAACCAAATAGTTAAAGGAAATTTGTGTTCAATAGGCATAGGTTTCAAACTAAAAAACAAACTCTGGACACCAGTAATGAGAAAATTAGTTGCTTCTGTGAACATCTTAAAATTGGCTCATGATAGTGTGCTTAGAGAAACTGTATGGCTTATCTCAGCTTAACTTTCCTGAAAGCTGTTTCCACACCATTATCCAGTTGGTTGAAGAATAATCTTAAAGCTTATTCGAGCTAATGTTTGACTCCATTTCACTGATTAAAGCTTCCATTGGTTGCCAATTAAAGTGATGAGGAAGACTGGGACGAATGGGAGAGGTGAGCACCAATTGCCAGCCTTGTGGTCGCTGGTGGGATCGCTCTGCTGTCAGAGAAGGGAGCCTGTGTGGCCTGCCAGTGGTTGTTACCAAAGTTTTCTGCATTTATGGATATGGATATGATTTTGGATTATGGACTATGGGCTTAGTTTAGTCTTATAGTCTTTTATATTCTGTTTTCACCTGTTGTATTTTGCTTTTTTGTGCAGGGGAGAGGGATTTAGGGGTCGATGTTCTTGTTGCATTTTTTTGTGCTAGGAGAGCGGGATTTGGAGGCGGATGCTTTTTTTGCATTTCATGTGGGGAGGAGGTTTGGGGCTTGGTGTTCTTGTTGCAATTTTCTTTGTTTTTTTGTGCAGAGAAAAGGGTATTTGGGGGCTGATATTATTGCTGCATTTTGTGCAAGGGAGAGGGGTCTGGGGGGGTTGAAGATTATGTTGCCATTCTTTTTCTTTCCTGGTTTTGTGGCTATCTGCAGAAGAAGAATCTCAGAGTTGTATACTCTGATAATAAGTGAACTTTTGTATCCTTTGAAGATATTAAAATTATCTAACAATAACTCACTCTCACCTTCCATGGTGTTTCAACCACTTCTGACCAAACCAATATTGTTATTAAATCAGTCAATGCAGATAATGACTGTTGTTTAGGGAAATGACCTCTGTCTTACACAGGTCAAATACTAGGTCTCCTGTTCTATTGAAGAGCGTGATCATGCCTTTGGTAGAAAGAATAACGGTGTTGACTATTTTATAAATGGGGAGAAAATTCAAAAATCTGAGGTGCAAAGGGAATTTGGAGTCCTCGTGCATTGATCAGTCACAGAAAATGAGTGCAGTAGATGAGAAATACATCAAACTGATGTTCCTTCTAAGTTGGAAGAAGTCCAGCATCGCTATCAGCTCTAAACTTGGAGAAACCACTGGAACCTAAGCACACCCATCTACAGTCTGAAGAAGTCTTGCCAGAAGTGGTCTTTATAGAAGAGTTCCTGCCAAAAAGACATTCCTCCAAAATGGAAACAATGCCAAGAGACTCACCTACATACACATACTCTCAAACACAAGGACTGGGGTGCTGAACAATGGCAGCAAATTCCCCAGACTGACGAGTCAAAATTGAAATTTTTGGGTGAAAGAGAAGGCAAGTTATCCATAGAAGAGATGAAGAGTGCTACATGGATGAGCGGCTGCAACCAAATGTGAAGCGCGATGGAGGTTCCCTGCAGGTTTGGGGTTGCATTTCTGCAAATGGTTTTGGTGATCTGGTCAGAATTAGTGGAATCATCAATGCTAAGAGAGACAAGTCCCAATCCCATTCTGCAGCATGACAATGACCTCAAACACACAACCAAGGTCATAAAGAACTACCTTCAATAAGAAGAAGAACCAGGAGTTCTGCAACAGATGGTATGGCTTCCACAGAACCCTGATCTCAATATCATCGAGGCTGTCTGGGATTATCTGGAGAGACAGAAGCATGCAAGGCATCCAACGTTTGCACAGCTGTGGCAAGTTCTCCAAGATGCTTGGAACAACCTACCAGCCAATTTTCCTAAGAGAAATGATGTAGTTTTAAAAGGCAATGGGTAGCACACCAAGTATTATTTGATTTAGTTTATTGTTCATAATTGTATTTTTTGATATTTAGAAACTTCTTTCATTTTGTTTCAAAGCATCTTCAATTTATTGACTTTTCTACATATGCCTAAGGCTTTTACATTGTATTTCTGGAAAAAATCTTCTGTATTCTTCCTTTATATTATTGGCTAGCTTACCTTTGCATTTCAATTTTTCTTTGTATGGTTTTTTTTAGTGGTCTTCTGTTGCTTTTTAAAAAGCTTCCCAATCCTCTACCTTCCCATTAAATTTTTGCAATATGAAATGCTCCCTATTTTGCTTTTATACTACCTTTGACTTTCCTTGTCAGCCATGATTGTCTTATCCTCCTTTTGGAATGCTTCCTCATCTTTGGAATGTATCTTTCCTGCACCTTCTGAATTGCTGCCAGAAACTCCAGCCACTGCTGTTTTGCCATCATCCCTGCTAGTGACCCCTTCCAGTCACCTTTTGTCAGCTCCTCTCTCATGCCTGTGTAATTCCCTTTACTCAAATGTAATACTGATACATCCGATTTTAGCTTCTCCTTCTCAAACATTCTTAGTTCTAGTGAAAGGTAAGACCTTAATTTGGTTCCTCATAAATCTGAGACTTATCTACGGACATGCCTTATCATAGAACATTCTTATTACTTCTGTAAATGATCCTCCTCTATATCTTTTATAGGTTAGATGGTCCCAATTTACTTAAACTTCACAGATAATTTTACAAGAGTTTGATCTACACTGGTTTGGAAAGCTCAAGTCTTGAATTTCCCTGGACAAGGGGTAGCATAGCTGAAGCACTACACTTTTCCACCTTATGTCCTCTGACTCATTGAAGACTGCTTTTGCTTTGAGTGTTCATCTGGTACCTGATGGTGGCTGATTGATACAGGCTGAGGACAACTAGGCTCCTGTGATCTTACTGCCTCAGTAAACAGCATTCAAGATTAAGCACAAACATTTTACTTTGGGGCAATGAACTGGAGTCTTTCTGAAAGCCAGCTTGTGTCCCCGCCTGCACCACAGCTGAAGAAGAGAACGAAAATAATCAGAAGGGGGAAATATTTCAGTATTGCATTATTTCACATACAAGACCATTATTTAGTTAAAACTATGCATTCACATTGATGCATAATCTATCTACTTACAGATATGGATGAATTTACAGTAGGGTAATGACTGGTTATACTTTTAGGATTTTAAACAATTTCTTTTAGTATTCAGGTCAGCTTGAGGTTGTCTTTCTCATTGACTGTCTTGGTGTTTGAATTCTAGGTGGTTATTGAATACCCAGAATGTCCCAATGAACTACTCAAGTTTCAACCAATTGGTCATGCCATGATTGAAATTAATCAATTTCTGTGCATCTCTCAGTTAGTATCTCCAGAATATCTTTAAGACATATATTATTTTTGTTTCCCTTCTTTTCAAGCTGCAGGACTACTGCCTAGTTCTAGTAAGCAACACATTCCATGTCTTTGGATTTAATGCCACAAGCAATTAGAGGCTCAGAGAATAAGAAAACACACATGAAATCTACTTCATGCAATAGTCCATCCCTTTCAATCTGGTTTTATGAATCTATTTCAGGGCAACATTCCTCACACCAGACATGTAGTACAGTGCAAAAGTCTTAGGCACATGTGAAAAAATTTGTAAAGTGAAGATGCTTTCAAAAATAATGAAATGAAGTATTTCCGGATATCTAAAAAAATTACTACAAAGAGCACTAACCAGTAAAGAACAACATCAAATCAATATTTGGTGTGACCACCCTTTGCCTTTAAAACTGCATCAGTTTTCTTGGGTGTACTGTCATGCAGTTTTATAAGAAAATTGGCTGGTAGATTGTTCCAGTCATCTTAGAGAACTACAGTTCCTCTGCAGATTTTGTATGTCTCGCTTGCTTCTGTCTCTCCGGGTAATCCGAGACAGCTTCAATGGTGTTGAGATCAGGGCTCTGTGGTGGGTATACCATCTGTTGCAGAATTGCTTGTACTTTTTGCAGGGTAATTCTTTATGACCATGGCCATGTGTTTGGGGTCATTGTCCTGGTGCAGAATGAAGTTGGGATGATTAGTTGCCTCCCTGATGGTATTGTGTAATGGATGAGAATCTACTTGTACTTCTCAGCATTGAGTATTACATTAATTCTGACCAGATCACCAACTCCATTTGCAGCAATGCAACACCAGGCCTGCAGGAAACCTTTGATATGCTTCACTTTTGTCTGCAGATGATCATCCATAGAGCAATCTCCAGAACTTCAACAGACAAACTACCTCCTGTTTGATTAAAAAAAAATTCTATTTTTGACCCATCCAGGCCAGAGCACTTGCTACCATTGTTCAGCACCCCAGTCCTTGTGTTTTTGTGCAAAGGTTTTGGCTTTGTTTCCACTTTGGAGGAATGGCTTTTTGGCAGCAGCTCTTCCATGAACACCACTTCTGAGAAGACGTCTCAAGACCATAGAGGGTTATACTGGGGTTCCAGAGGTTCCCTTGAGTTCAGAGCTGATAGCAATGCCATACTTCTGATTTAGAAGGGACTTCCACTTGATGTATCTCTCGCCTGCTGCACTCAGTTTCAGTGAGCAACTAATGCGTTTGTGGTCTTCAATCTTGCCAGTTTCTTTTTTTTACTTCTTCAGAAGAGCTTGGACAGCATATCTTATAACTCCTGTCTGTTGTGAAATTTCTGCTTGGGATAGACCTTGCTGAAGCAGGATGACTACCTTGTCTCTTGTTGCTATGCTACTTTTGCCATGGTATAGACATCGATCATTTGAAGGTTAAGCTGTCATGTTTGCCATACCCTCTCCTTTTAGTTTGGTTGGTCTTTGCCGAGTTTGATTCCTTACCCACCTGTTTCTGGTTCAGTTCATTATGTCCTTTATCATTAGCACTGTTTGTTATCTTTGTTTAATTATGCATTGGGCTATATAGCTACAAAGCAATCAAGATTTTATGTGAAAAGTGGTCTATTACTTAATAGAAGATAGAAATCTACAGCACATTATGGGTCTTTCTGCAGACAATATTGTGCTGACCATGTAACCTACTCTCAAAACTGCCTAGAATTTCCCTCTGTTTTTCTAAGCTCCATATAATTATCTAACAATCTCTTAAAAGACCCTATTATATCCACCTCTACCGCCATCGCAGGCAGTGCATTCCATGCACCCACCACACACTGTGTGAAAGACTTACCTCTGTCATCCCCTCTGTACCTTCTTCCAAGCACCTTAAAATATGCCCCCCATTTCAGCCCTGGGAAAAATCCTCTGACTATCCACACAATCAATGCCTCTCATCATCTTATACACCTCTGTCAGGTCACCTCTCATCCTCTGTCACTCCAAGGAGAAAAGGCTAAGTACACTTAACCTATTCTCATAAGGCATGCTCCCCAATCCAGGTAACATCTTGTAAAACTCCTCTATACTCTCTCTATAATATCCACATCCTTCCTGTTGTGAGGTGACCGGAACAGAACACAGCAATCCAAGTGGGGCGTAACTAAGGTCTTAAATAGCTTTAACATTACCTCACGGTTCTTGAACTCAATCCCACAGTTGATGAATGCCATCATGCCATATGCCCACTGTCAACCTGTGCAGTAGCTTTGAGTGTCCTATGGACACAGACCCTAAGATCTCACTTATCTTCCACACTACCAAGAGGCTTACAATTTATAATATATTCTGTCTTCCAACTGGATCTACCAAAATGAACCATTTCACACTTACCTGGGTTGAAGTCCATCTGCCACTTCTCAACCCAGTTCTGCAACCTATCGATGTCCTGCTGTAACATTTGACAACCCTCCAGACTATCCACAAAACACCCAACTTTTGTGTCATCAGCAAACTTACTAATCCACCCTTCTACTTCTTCATCCGGACATTTATAAAATTTATAAAGAGGAGGGGTCTCTGAACAGATCCCTGTGGAACCCCACTGGTCACTGCCCTCCATGCAGAATACGAACCATCTACAACCATCCTTTGCCTTCTGTGGGCAAGCCAATTCTGGATCCACAAAGCAAGGTCTCCTTGAATCCTATGCCACCTTACTTTCTGAAGAAGCCTTGCATAGGGAACCTTATCAAATACCTTACAGAAATCAATATACACTACATCCACTGCTCTATCTTCATCAATGTGTTTTGTTCCATCCTCAAAGAATTCAATCAGGATCATAAGGCATGAACTGCCCTTGACAAAGCCATGCTGACTATTGCTAATCAGGTTATGTCTTTCCAAATGCTCATAAATCCTACCTCTCAGGATCTTCACTAACAACTTAGTAATATATGACTTCCTCGCATGATGGTGAACATGGTGGTATTTTTTTTCAGGCTCGTGTCTCTTCTTTCCAATGGAAGATGGGAAAATATCCAGGGTGTGTGGGACTTTGATTATGCTGGCTACTTTACTGAGGCAGCAAGAAGTTTAGACTGAGTCCATGGATAGGAGGCTGGTTTCTGTTATGTGCTCTCCGCAGTTTCTTGCAGTCATGGTTAGAGTAGTTGCCACACCAAGCCATGATGTAGATGGATAGGATACTTTCAATAATCCCTTGAGTTAAAATTGCTGGAGTTTAAAGGGGCAGGCTAAATTTCTTTAGCCTCCTGAGAAAGTAGGGACATTGTTGAGCTTTCTTTGCTGTGGTGTAAGAGTGGTTGGATCAGGGCAAGCTATTGGTGATGTTCACACCTAGGAACTTGAAACTCTCAGCCCTCTTAACCTCAGCACCATTGATGTAAACAGGTGCATATGCACATTCCCCTTCCTGAAGTCAATATGGAACCACTATGATGGTACCATTTGCAATGCTGTAGATGGAGTTGGAGCAGAATCTGGCCACGCAATCATGAGGGTATGCGGTGTAGGGTAGGGAGATAAGGCTGAAGCTTGTGGGACACATGCTGAGATTAATGTGGCAATTATACCTCAATGTCACAGATATATTTCAAGAATTTGTTGACATCTATGCAGAATCAGTAAAAGTCCAGAAGTCCTACCCTTCCTCAGCAATTACAATATTGAAATTGACAACTAGCCTCTTCTTAGAAGCAGAAGGCAATCTGTGACTTCCACATCTAACTCAAAAGTACGACTTGCCATCCAGTTTCCGGCACAGTATAACTTTAGCATACTTAATTTCCCACCAGTTCTCCCAGAAACCACCCACGTATTTGAGTATAGCATTTCATTCATTCCTGGCAATAAAACTAGGAACATTTTTCCCTTGCACCTACTGACTGATAAAAAGAAGATGAAATAAATCTAATAGCCTGAGTTGATTTTAATGCAAACTGCATAAGATACTTTGACATATGTTATTGAGGTGGGCTATATTAGTTTTTACATGTGCAAAAACAGCCTCCTAAGGATTTCGGAAATAATTAAGAGTCTTTTGGAAGGAAAACATAATAGACCTAGTCTCTCTCATTTGTATCACGTGTTTGGAAAAATCACGAACAAAGGTATAAAGTTCTCTTTTGCTACAGAGAGCTTGGTATTGTAGAGCTCTGAGTAGATCCTGATCTGTTGTGGAGTCCCAGTTGCATAACAGTAGCACAATAATAGTTGTTAACTGTGATGTTAACACAAGCCTATTATTTCTTGTTACAATCCTGAATTATAGCTGGATGTGAGCATTGCAAACTCAAACACAAATACATAAGATGTTACCAGTTACCTTCCATGCAGTAATTATCTCTTGTTTAATCTTGAAGATTTGGATAAAATACAATAGGCTCTGCAATTTCAAGCGATAACATAACTGTTAGTATAGCCAGGGATTTAGTTACTTATGGTGAGCACCTGGCAATGGGAGTGAAAACTAGCATGTAACTTCAATGGAAATGAATGTGGCTAAAACTGGTCAGCAACACTCACATACCTAGTTATATGGAGACTTTAAGCAAAATTCTTCTTTATTTCTTGTTTTTAAAAGCCATAAGTAACTGATACTCATACTCTCTTTTGAAGATGTTGGAGGATCTTCAAGAAACTGATGGGGAAATTGCTGCCATCAGACCAGACACAACAGAGTTGGAAGAATGAAAACCTTATAGGTAGCTAAGAGGAAGGGATGTAACTGAGAAAGCTGTGCAAGTTATTAAACTAATAATGTATATTAGTCACTAACCAGTTCCCTGAGGCGTAGGCAGAGATATCATGAGAAGTAAGGGAAGAATCAGATATGGATCTTGTGAAAGTGAGTGTAGGATGGAAATTGACAGCAAAAGTAATGAAAATTACAAGTACAACCCATTACCATCACCCATGTAATGGAAAAGGAGCTGTGAAACTTGACCTGAATAAAGTCAAAGTCATAGTTGAGTTTGTTGTCCTATGCATGCATAATGAAAAACATGCAGTAGCACCACTGGGACATAGCATCCTAAGGTGTATTCCCAATAAAAATAAAAATTAAGCATTCATTATACACAATCAGAACAAAAAAGTTAATTTTAGTGCAAAGTGATCAGAGTGAAGTAAGAGGAAACTAACAGATTGATTTATAGTTGTGCTTGTTAAAACACTGATTGGTGAACACCTCTTCAATGATTTGAACAACTTGAAGGACATTCACCTGAAGCCTTCCTATTGCATTTTCATTGCTTCATCTCTGAAGCAGTAATCCAGAGTAAATAATAATCCTTTTTCCCGAGCTGAAAACAAACTGAACATTTTCAGCCAAATTACTAGTGATAAAAGAACCCTGGGTTAATAGTTTAAGTGCCTTATGGTAATTAGCTTTTAACAATGACATTCTTTTGTTTATTTCTCCTTACTAAAAGCTTTATTGCATTTCTGTACCTGTATATGTTCTTGGTTAGCAAATCAGAATATATTATGTTAAAAGCAGAAAAGCTTCTGATTACATTTTTCTTCAACATGTTGTGCTTAATGTAGTGGCTTGTTTATTTCAGACTTTAATTTCCATAACACCAATAAAAAGGTCTTAAAAAGATTAGATAGCATATGTTCATCACTTTCATCATGTCTGTATGTTTTATGTCAATTCCCACTTGTTTTGTACATGACTGTACATTGTTACATTAATGTATGTTGTAAAGTCTGGTAACTTCAGTATAAATTGCCAAGATGGTGATAGAAAACAGAATGAATCTCAGTGCAAATCAGATTGAAGAACTGATAGGTGTATTCTGTTATGTGTGAAGCCAAGCAGAGCTGCAGAACGGACGCTGCTAATAAGAGAGCGATAACGAGACAGAGACACATAATTCAGTATCTTGGTGTCTGCGCTGATACTGCCATGGACATTTGCTTTGAACCTGAACTGCTCGTTAGCACTCCTGCTGAGACAACAGGAAGTGGTGAAGTTTGATGGACAGGTGATACATCGGGGGGGGGGATAAAATAGCGGGTTTGCTAAGACACAGGGAGACACGCCACGAGACCCTGGAGAGAGCATTGTGCCCCCACAAGTTGGTGGGAGTTTGGAGGACAGATTCGCAGGAATCGGCCAGAGGCTCACAGGGTGTAAAGGTACGACCGGTGGGGATCTGTTGTGTGTCCACCCTTGGCTGGGTGACGGATTCACCACGGAAGAACTGTCGCATCTGGAACAGAGGGGTCACAGTCAGTGACCACAACGGGACAAGAAGACAACGGTAGGTTTGCCTGAAATTTCAGCTGTATCTCTCAGTCTATCTCTCTCTCCAATGGTACCACAACAATTACCTCGAACTCTGCTAAATTGAACTGAACTCTGCTTCACTTGAAGATTGATCATTTACCCCTAGACTTCAATAGAGCTTGGCTGATTCCTATTCCCATATTTCTGTGTATATGTGTATATTATCATTGCTAACCTGTTACATTTATATCCTTGCATTTAGTGTACTGTATTACTTAATTTGCTAATAAACTTTATTAGTTTCTAGTAATTACAGACTCCAACAAGTATTCCATTTCTGCTGGTTTGACAACCCTGTTACGGGGTACATATCAATTCAAAGACATTTTCAATCTCTCATTGCTACAGTCGGAAGTTCACACCTGCTTCAAAAGAACAACAATCATTACAATGCCCAAGAAGAGCAGCATGAGCTGCCTTAATGACTATCATCTAGAGGAACTCAGGTCTATGATAATGAAGTGCTTTGAGAGGTTAATTAGAACTAGAATTAACTTCTCTCTCAGCAAGGACCTGGACCCACTGCTATTTGCCTATCACCACAATAGGTCTACAGAGGTTGCAATCCCATTGGCTCTTTACACAGCCATGCATCACCTGGACAATAATAATACTTACGTATGTTAGGATGCTGTTTATTGACTACAGCTCAGCATTTAATACAATCATTCCTATAGTTCTGATCGCAAAGCTCCAAAACCTAGGCCTTTGTACTTCCCTCTGCAACTGGATCCTCGATTCCTTGCCAGAAGGCCACAATCAGTGCGGATCAGAAATAACATCTCCAGCGGACAATCAATACTGGTGCACCTCGGGGGCATGTGCTTAGCCCACTGCTTTACCCTCTCTACACCCATGATTGTGTGGCTAGGCGTAGCTCAAAAGATATCTATAAATTTTCTGATGACACAACTATTGTTGGCAGAATTGCAGATGGTGATGAAAGGGCGTAGAGGAGAAAGATACTGTATATCAGCTAGTTGAGTGGTGTCGTAGCAACAACCTTGCACTCAATGTCAGTAAGACCAAAGAACTGATTGTGGTCTTCAGAAAGCATAAGAGGAGGGAACACACAGCAGTCCTCATAGAGGAATCAAAAATGGAAAGAGTGAACAATTTTAAGTTCTTGGTGTTAACATCTCGAAGGATCTATCCTGGGCCTAACATATAGGTGCAGCTACAAAGAAGGCACAACAGCAGTTATATTTCATTCAGAATTTGAGGAGATTTGGTATGTCACCAAAGACACTTGCAAATTTCTACAGATGTACCATGGAGAGCATTCTAACTGGCTGTATCAATGTCTGGCATGGGTGGGGGACACTGCACAGGATTGAAAGAAGCTGCAGAATGTTGTGAACTCAGTCAGCTCCATCATGCCTCTGTAGCATCCAGGACATCTTCAAAGAGAAATACCTCAAAAAGGTGACCTCCATCACACTTCGGAGCCCCATCACCCAGGTCATGCCCTTTTCTCATTGCTGAAAGGAGGTACAGGAGCCTGAAGGCACACACACGCCTTGCCTATTCACCCCCCTTGGAAGTTTTCATGTTTTATTGCTTTACAACATTGAATAACAGTGGAATTAATTTAGCTTTTTTGACATTGAACAATAGAAAAAGACTCTTTAGTGTCAAAGTGAAAACAAATTTTAATATAGTGAGTAATATAGATAATTACAAATATAAACACAAAATAATTGATTACGTAAGTATTCACTTCCTTTAATATGACACATCAGATCATCACTGGTGTAGCCAGTTGGTTTTAGAAGACACATAATTAGTTAACTGGAGATCTGTTTTTGGAGACATGCACAGTCAAGAAGTTTCAATTGATTGTAGTAAAAATACACCTGTATCTGGAAGGTCCAACTGCTGGATGAGTCAATATTCTGATAAACACTACACAAGAAGACAAAAGAGCACTCCAAGCAATTCCATCAAAGGTTATTGAAAAGCACAAGTCACGAGATGGATATAAACATTTCCAAGTCACTGAATATGCCTTGGAGTACAGTTAAGTCAATCATCAAGAAATAGAAAGAATGCAGCTCAGTCATATATCTGCCAAGAGCAGGCTGTCCTCAAAAACTCAGTGCATGAAGAGACTATGTGAGAGACCACCAAGAGACTGATGACAACTCTGGAGGAGTTACAAGCTTCAGTGGCTGAAATGGGAGAGACTGCGCATACAACTGTTACTGTGTGCTTCACCAGTTGCAGCTTTGTGGGAGAGTGGCAAAGAGATAGATTGGGAAGCTCATTCTGTAAAAGGGCTGGATGGTTTAGAGTTTGTGAAATGTGTGCAGGATAGTTTTTTGCAACAATACATAGAAGTACCGACTAGAGATGGGGCAGTGTTGGATCTCCTGTTAGGGAATGCGATAGGTCAGCTGACAGATGTATGCGTTGGGGAGCACTTCGGGTCCAGTGATCACAATAGCATTAGCTTCAATATAATTATGGAGAAGGACAGGACTGGACCTAGAGTTGAGATTTTTGATTGGAGAAAGGCTAACTTTGAGGAGATGCGAAGGGATTTAGATGAGTGGATTGGGTCAAGTTGTTTTATGGGAAGGATGTAATAGAGAAATGGAGGTCATTTAAGGGTGAAATTATGAGGGTACAGAATCTTTATGTTCCTGTTAGGTTGAAAGGAAAGGTTAAAGGTTTGAAAGCGCCATGGTTTTCAAGGGATATTAGAAACTTGGTTTGGAAAAAGAGGGATGTCTACAATAGATATAGGCAGCATGGAGTAAAGAAATTGCTCGAGGAATATAAAGAATGTAAAAGGAATCTTAAGAAAGAGATTAGAAAAGCTAAAAGAAGATACGAGTTTGGTTTGGCAAATAAGGTGGAAGTAAATTCGAAAGGTTTCTACAGTTATATTAAAAGCAAGAGGATAGTGAGGGATAAAATTGGTCCCTTAGAGAATCAGGGTGGTCAGCTATGTGTGGAGCCGAGGGAGATGGGAGAGATTTTGAACGATTTCTTCTCTTCGGTATTCACTAAGGAGAAGGATATTGAATTGTGTAAGGTGTGGGAAACAAGTAAGGAAGTTATGGAACCTATGACAATTAAAGAGGTGGAAGTACTGGCGCTTTTAAGAAATTTAAAAGTGGATAAATCTCCAGGTCCTGACAGGATATTCCCCAGGACCTTGAGGGAAGTTTGTGTAGAGATAGCAGGAGCTCTGACGGAGATCTTTCAGATGTCATTAGAAACGGGGATTGTGCCGGAGGATTGGCGTATTGCTCATGTGGTTCCATTGTTTAAAAAGGGTTCTAGAAGTAAGCCTAGCAATTATAGACCTATCAGTTTGACATCAGTGGTGGGTAAATTAATGGAAAGTATTCTTAGATATAGTATTTATAATTATCTGGATAGACAGGATCTGATTAGGAGTAGCCAGCATGGATTTGTGCGTGGAAGGTCATGTTTGACAAACCTTATTGAATTTTTTGAAGAAGTTATGAGGAATGTTGACGAGGGTAAGGCAGTGAATGTAGCCTATATAGACTTCAGCAAGGCCTTTGACAAAGTTCCACATGGAAGGTTAGTTAAGAAGGTTCAGTCATTAGGTATTAATGCTGGAGTAATAAAATGGATTCAACAGTGGCTAGATGGGAGATGCCGGAGAGTAGTGGTGGATAATTGTTTATCGGGATGGAGGCCGGTGACTAGCGGGGTGCCGCAGGGATCTGTTTTGGGCCCAATGTTGTTTGTAATATACATAAATGATCTGGATGTTGGGGTGGTAAATTGGATTAGTAAGTATGCCGATGATACTAAGGTAGGAGGTGTTGTGGATAATGAGGTGGGTTTTCAAAGCTTGCAGGGAGATTTATGCCAGTTAGAAGAATGGGCTGAACGTTGGCAGATGGAGTTTAATGCTGAGAAGTGTGAGGTTCTACATTTTGGCAGGAATAATCCAAATAGAACATACAGGGTAAATGGTAGGGCATTGAGGAATGCAGTGGAACAGAGAGATCTAGGAATAACTGTGCATAGTTCCCTGAAGGTGGAGTCTCATGTGGATAGGGTGGTGAAGAAGGCTTTTGGAACGCTGGCCTTTATAAATCAGAGCATTGAGTACAGAAGTTGGGATGTAATGTTAAAATTGTACAAGGCATTGGTAAGGCCAAATTTGGAATATTGTGTACAGTTCTGGTCACCAAATTATAGGGAAGATATCAATAAATTAGAGAGAGTGCAGAGACGATTTACTAGGATGTTACCTGGGTTTCAGCACTTAAGTTACAGAGAAAGGTTGAACAAGTTAGGTCTCTATTCATTGGAGCGTAGAAGGTTGAGGGGGGATTTGATCGAGGTATTTAAAATTTTGAGAGGGATAGATAGAGTTGACGTGAATAGGCTGTTTCCATTGAGAGTAGGGGAGATTCAAACGAGAGGACATGATTTGAGAGTTAGTGGGCAAAAGTTTAAGGGAAACACGAGGGGGTATTTCTTTACTCAGAGAGTGAAAGCTGTGTGGAATGAGCTTCCTGTAGAAGTAGTAGAGGCCAGTTCAGTTGTGTCATTTAAGGTAAAATTGGATAGGTATATGGACAGGAAAGGAGTGGAGGGTTATGGGCTGAGTGCGGGTAGGTGGGACTAGGTGAGATTAAGAGTTCGGCACAGACTAGGAGGGCCAAGATGGCCTGTTTCCGTGCTGTGATTGTTATATGTTATATGTTATATGAGAATGCCACTGTTGAAAAAAATCTCACAGAAAATCTTGGCTAGAGTTTGCCAGAATGGGAGACTCTGAAGTCAACCAAAAGAAGTTTTTATGGTCTGGTGAAACCAAAATTGAGCTATTTTTTGCCATCAGACTAAACGCTATGTTTGGTGTAAGCCAAACACCACACATCATCTAAAACACATGATACCTGCCGTGAAGCATGGTGGTGGCTGCTTAATGCTGTGTGGATGGTTCACTGCAATAGGCCCTGGAAGGCTTGTGAAGGTAGAAGGTAAAATGAATGCAGCAATATACCGGGAAATCCTGGAGGAAGATCTGATGCAGTCTGCAAGAGAACTGCAACTTAGGAGAAGATTTGTTTTCTAGGAAGACAATGACCCCAAGCATAAAGCCAAAGCTACACAGGAATGGCTTAAAAGTAACCAACTTAATGTCCTGGAGTGGCCAATTCAGAGTTCAGACCTCAACCCAGCTGAGAATTTGTGGCTGGACTTGAAAAGGGCTGTTCACTTACAATCCCCATGCAATCTGACTGAACTTGAGCAGTTTTGTAAATAAGAACGGGGAAAAATTGCAGTGTCCAGATGTACAAAGCTGAAAGAGACCTATCCACACAGATTCATGGCTGTAATTGATGTCAAAGATGCATCTACTGAACACTGACTTGAAGGGGGCAAATACTTCTGCATATTTTGTATTTAATAATTGTAATAATTTTAGACCTATTTGCAGAAATTTGTTTTCACCTTGACATGAGAGTCTTTTCTGTTGATCAGTGTCAAAAAAGCCAAAGTAAGTCCACTATGATTCAATGTTGTAAAACAATAAAACATGAAAATAAAACAATAAAATATATATTTTATAATATATATTTGCTGTAATTCACATTTTTCTATTATTTTGTATTGCATTGTACTGCCACTGCAAAGACAACAAATTTCATGACAAATGCCAATATTAAACCTGATTCTGTTTCTGAAGTTATTCAAGTTCTGTTGAATAATGTACCTACATATAGATTTGACCAGTAAGCACTTCAAAATGTCTTCTTCTACAGCACCTTCGCTTCAAAAGAATTTTAACATAAGCTAATTTGTAAACATGCAGAATTTGCGTAAGGCATTTGAAGACTGTATCGGATTTCCAGCACTTTGTAGCCTCTCTGTTTGGAGCTTTCCATTTTTGAAGAGATTCCTGATCAAATCTATTTGTGGATACTTTATTCCATAGAATTCAAATGGCTTGAACTTCTTCAATCTTACTTGCACTGAAATTCACACGATTTTCCATTATATACACCCATTTAAGTTATATTCTTTCAACATATTCTTTAACATTATACAGAAAGCTTTTACTGGTGCTGATGTTTATAGCTTCCTTCCACAGATAATCAGAGAACAAATAAGACCCTAAGACCATAAGATATAGGAGCAGAAGTAGGGCATTTGGCCCATTGAGTCTGCTCTGCAATTCAATCATGTGCTGATTCAATTCTTCCAGTCATTCCCATTCCCATACCTTCTCCCCATACCCTTTGATGCCCTGGCTAATCAAGAACCTAATCTATCTCTGCCTTAAATGCACCCAATGACTTGGCCTCCACAGCCTCTCGTGGCAACAAATTCCACAGATTTACCACCCTCTGACTAAAGTAATTTCTCCAGATCTCTGTTCTAAATGGACATCCTTCAATCCTGAAGTCATGCCCTCTTCTCCTAGGCTCCCTTACCATGGGGAATAACGTTGCCATCTCTAATCTGTTTAGGCCTTTTAACATTCAGAATGTTTCTATGAGATCCCCCCTCCTTCTCCTGAACTCCAGGGAACACAGCCCAAGAGCTGCCAGACTTTCCTCATACAGTAACCCTTTCATTCCTGGAATCATTCTCATGAATCTTCTCTGAACCCTCTCCGATGTCAGTATATCCTTTCTAAAATAAGGAGCCCAAAACTGCACACAATACTCCAACTGTGGTCTCACAAGCGCCTTATAAAGCCTCAACATCACATCCCTGCTCTTATATTCTATACCTCTAGAAATGAATGCCAACATTGTATTCACTTTCTTCACCAGCAACTCAGACTGGAGGTTAACATTTAGGGTATCCAGAACAAGTACTCCCAAGTCCCTATGCATCTCTGCATTTTGAATTCTCTCCCCATCTAAATAATAGTTTGCCCGTTTATTTCTTTCACTAAAGTGCATGACCATATACTTTCCAAACACTGTATTTCATTTGCCACTTCTTTACCCATTCCCCTAAACTATCTAAGTCTCTCTGTTTCCTCAACACTACCAGCTCCTCCACCTATCTTTGTATCGTTGGAAAATTTAGCTACAAATCCATTAATCCTATAGTACAAATCATTGACATTCATCATAAAAAGCAACGGTCCCAACACCAACCCCTGTGGAACTCCACTGGTAACCAGCAGCCAGCCAGAATAGGATCCCTTTATTCCCACTCTCTGTTTTCTGCCAATCAGCCAATGATCTGCGCATGCTAGTAACTCCCCTATAATTCCATGGGATTTTATCTTTCTAAGCAACCTCATGTGCAGCACCTTGTCAAAGGTGTTCTGAAAATCCAAGCACACCACATCTACTGCATCTCCTCTGTCTACCCTGCTTGTAATTTCCTTAAAAAACTGCAGTAGGTTAATCAGGCAGAATTTTCCTTTCAGGAAACCATGCTGGCTTTGGCCTATTTTGTCATGTCCCTCCAGGTACTCCGTAATCTCATCCCCAACAATCAATTTCAACAACTTCCCAACCACTGTGTCAGGCTAACAGGTCTATTGTTTCCTTTCTGCTGCCTCCCATCCTTTTTAAATAGCGGAGTAACATTTGCAGTTTTCCAATCATCCAATACAATGCCAGAATCTATCGATTCTTGAAAGATGATTGTTAATGCCTCTGCAATCTCTCCAGCTACTTCCTTCAGAACTTGAGAGTGCATTCCATCAGGTTCAGGAGATAGATCCACCCTCAGACCTGAGCACCTTCTCAGTCGTAATTTTCACTGCACATACTTCACTTCCTTGACACCCTTGAATGTCCGGTACACTGCAGAAGTCTTCCACTGTGAAGACTGATGAAAAATATGCATTCAGTTCCTCTGCCATCTCTGCATTTCTCATTACAATACCTCCAGCATAATTTTTTATTGGTCCTACATCTACCCTCAACTCTCTTTTACCCTTTATATACTTAAAAAAGCTTTCAGTATCTTCTTTGATATTAGTCACCCACTTTTTTTCATAATTCATCTTTTCCTTCCTAATAACCTTCTTAGTTTCCTTCTGCAAGTTTTTAAAAGCTTCCCAATCCTCTATCTTCCCACTAGCTCTGGCTTCCTTGTATACTCTCTCCTTTGCTTTTACTTTGGTTCTGACTTCACTTGTCAGCCATGATAGAGTAGTGTCCTTCTTCTATTTGAAAATTTCTTCTTATTTGGAATATATCTGTCTTGCACTTCCCTCATTTTTTGCAGAAACTCTAGCCATTGCTGTTGTGCTGTCCTTCCTGCTAGTGTCTCTTTCCAGTCACCCTTGGCCAGTTCCCCTCTCAAGCCATTGTAATCTCCTTTATTCCACTGAAATACTGACACATTGGAATTTCTCAAATTTCAAAGTCTACTCAATCATATTGTGATCACTGTTCCCTAAGGGTTCCTTAAACTTAAACTCTTTTATCACCTCTGGATCATTGCACAACACTCAATCCAGACAGCCGATCCCCTAGTGGGCTCAACAACAAGCTGTTCTAAACAGCCATCCCTTAGACATTCTACAAATTCGCTCTCTTGAGGTCCAGTACTGACCTGGTTTTCCCAATCCACTTTCCTGTTAAAACCCCCAATGATTATCATGACATTACCCTTCTGACATGTCTTTTCTATCTCCTGCTGTAATTTGTAATCCACATCCCGGCTGCTGTTTGGAGGCCTGCTTACAACTGCCATTAGGGTCGTTTTACCCTTGCCATTTTTTAACTCAACCCATAGAGACTACACCTTCTGATCCTATGTCGTCCCTTTCTAATGATTTGATATTATTTCTTATACATAGGGCCACACCAACCCCTCTGCTTACTAACCTATCTTTCTGATACGCTGTATATCCTTGGACGTTCAGCTCCCAATGTCAGCCATCCTTTAGCCAAGCTTCAGAGATGGCCACCCCTGTCTAAATAAACCTTAAACTTAAAAGGCAATCGGCCCAAAAATATTATAAACAGTGACAATTGTTGAAAAAAGAGTAAAACATAATTTTGTACATTGGGATAATCACCTGAGCTGAAGAAATGTGAAACCATATTTAATATCAAATACTGTAAAAACTTTAGTTCTGAAGAACTATAGAAGGCTGGAGTGACTATGGGTTGATTGATTAAAAGTCTATATTTTCATTATATGATTGTGTTTGATAACAATGTTTTGATGTTGGATAAGGAGAGCTGGGATGAACAGTTGGTTACTTCAAGTGATTTCATCTCCACTTCAATCTCCATTTCAATCTAGACAAATATCATTCGAGATTAAAGTTCTATTCTATTCATAATAGTCTAATATAAGAATTAGCTTTGGTATTCTTAACCCACTACCACAATGAGTCTGATTAAGTTCCAGATTTGGCACTGGATTATGATGGCTGGAATTAATGTAAATTTGCACTGATCCTAATGATCCACGGCTTACCGATGTTGTATTTAAACTATGTTAGCATGAAAGAGAAACTATGTGTTTTTATATTTGTAGTCTATTCTATACTGAATTGAAGTCAATTAATTCTGGCATTAGATGCTCAAGGTTGCCTGGTTTTCAAGATGCTGGGATATTTCTTTAGTTCAGCAGGTGTGGAGTTGGGAAAGTGTTAATGTGAGAGAGGCTGGTTGCTTGGAGTCATACTCTACAGCACTCTTGATGTTGGACTAGAATAAGCAGCATCAGTAAAACAATATTGCCTTCTGACTGGAAGCTCAGCTACAATTTCTGTGATTTTTTTTGAAGCTTGAAAGGATTGTCAAGTCATTTCATCATTGATGAGTATTACATATTATATGTGTTCAATTGTATCACACTAAATATTTTAACATGAAGGTTATTTTCATATTCTTTATCATGTGTGTCAGGTTGCATCTGTTCTCTGCAGATGAGAATGGAAATTCTTGTTTCATGAAGCTTATCTCTTGTGAAAGAAGCCAAGGAAAAGCACAAAGTATCACCTGGAATTGACATACCATATTTCCTTTGCTCACTCTTTTAAATCTCCATTTTCTCTTATCGCTGTCCAATCAATAATGTGATTTTACTTGTTCTTTTTAGCTATTCTCTGTAGAAATCCTTGCTTTAATTTTTCTTTTGGTTGCCAAAAGCAAATTGTAGTATTAAACTTAACTAGTATGTTCAATAATAAGTGATTATGTGCTAATTCAACCAAACAGGCTGACCTTCATGACCTCTGATATCCATTCCAGATGCTTGAGGACTGAAAGTACAAAGAACATGAGAACCAAGAGCAATGGTAGGCCATTTAGTCCCTCTGACCTACTCTACCATTCCACAAGATCATGTCTGATCATCTATCTCAATACCAGTTTCCTACTCTTTCCCTGTCTTCTAGAATTCCTCTACGATGCATCAGTCTCTGCTTTGAACATAATCACTGGTTGAATCTCCATCCAGGTCTTTATAAGGTGGAAAGTTCTAAAGTTTCACAACCCCCTACCATTAGGCAGTGAATTACTGGAAATAGACCCTGTGATGATGCAGGATGAATGATATACCTACAAGTCAGCATGTTCTGTTGTTGGAGGTGAATAAGCAGGGTGATACTGTATGTCTGAAACTCTTTGTAATAGAGATCACAGGCGGATGCTGTCTGATCGGCTTAGACAAGTAACTATGGAGCATTTTGAGGATGGCAATTAAGGCAGTTTGTCATGAAAAGGGCATTGTGGTTTTATACTGCATTGCTAGATTTTCTAGTTTGGATATGGTAATCATGAAAAGAAGAAGAAATCAGACAAACACAGATTTTTAAACATGAATAATGCATTAGTTAGATCAATTGAGTTTGTGGTGGATTTTTCATCTGGTTATATACTTTTGTAATAATAGGAAGCAACTTACTTGCTTAATGAACCTCACAAATCAGGGTACTAGCTGCTGCTGATGGAGTTTAATTCAATCACATGCAATTGTAGATATAATAGTTAATTAAAATATTAAACTACCATCTTTTATATTATGCTGTCTGTTATTAATCAGAAATCAGGTTGCATATAGGTAGTAAAATCTAAGAATGCTTTGAAGTCATATATAAACTACTAATAATTCATTCCACATTCCAAATGTATAATGACTTAGTTGTATTTTATAACTCTGCTATTATTTTTCTATATTTTCTATATTCAAAATATTACAGTTTTGACATGAAATAAAATGGGCAGAATAATGCCAATCACCATTCTTACGATTGAGCTTTGAAACTAGTTTCTGATTGTGACATTCTTTTGATAGTTTACCTGCGGCAGAGTTTTCTATAGGCCAACGACTGAATTGTAAGGTAACATAGTACGTGTGTCATAATTCAATAAAAGTCATGGATTCATCATAAATGAACAACATGGCTTTTGGGTGAATGAACTTGTAGAAATTTTACTGAACTGTTCTTAGAGTTAAAGCAACAAAAGAGAGTGGGTATAGGAAGCTGCATATAGATTTTGTCCCTTATATTATGTAACAATGTTTTATGGAAGAGATTATTTCTGTTGTAATGTGAGCATTATAAAAATAAGTTAATACTAATTAAGATAATGGTAATATAGCAATACTCCCACTAGGGGAAGCTGTTTGCAAAGAGAGGCTGGTTCCGAGGTTGGGGGGGTTTCTTGTCCAGTGTGCATGTGTATAGCTTCTCTGCCATACAGTACGGTTCAGTGAAAGCCTCTATGTAAATATCGGTTTTGCCATCCTGGATAAAGTTGTTCCTTTGGGCACGAAGTTGTCGAGCGGTCCTTTTTCTCTTTCAATACTTTTATTAATTTTCACATAAAAGAATACAGAGAACATGAGGTTATATAGTATGTATCAAAAAAAGATAGAACAGTACCAAATATATTATATTTAAATCACACTTGCAATTGCAGTGTGATTCATAATCAAACACGTACATTAATTAAATTGTAATTTGAATTGTGATAATTTTATTATAAAAAAAAAGAATCTAAACCCACTACCAATACCGGAGCTCTTTGGTAAAGAAAGAGGGAAAAAAATCCTTATGGCGTAGTTACAATCCTTATGTTATTAGCCAACATCTGTACTTTAACACCAAATCAAAGGTTTTGAAAATAGTTCAAGAATGGTCCCCACAATGTTTGAAAGTCTTGGTTAGAATCAGAAGTTGAACAATGGATCTTCTCTGAATTTAAGCATCACATAAAATCACGTAACCATTGAGCATGAGTAGGTGGAACACCATCCTTCCATTTAAGCAAGAGCACCCTCCTAGTTATAAGAGAAATAAAAGCCAAATCAGATGTCTCCAAAGTTATGCCTTTTTCTCCAACAATATCAAACAAGGCAGTCAAGGGGTTAGGCTTAAAATTTACTTTAAAAAGTACAGAAAAAGTTTGGAATACTTCCTTCCAGTATTTTTCAAGACCCAGGTGTGTCCAAAACATTTGGATTAGTGAAGCCTTTCCATTGTTACGTCTATCACAATAGGGAGATACATCTGGATAAAAACAAGATAGCTTTTCTTTGGACATGTGGGCCCTGTGGACCACAAGTAGTCCTTTTTCATGGTAGAAATTACCACATATTTTTGGTGACGAGGTGAACTGGTTTTTTGCACGTGTCATCTCGTTTTGTCTTTGTTGTTAGCTTTAGCTAGACTACAGTGTGCTAGCTAGTTAGGTGGCTACGTATGAGCAGCAGTTTCGAGGAGGAGCAGCACAGGGACGAGAGGCAAAGGGTACCGGTGTCTGAACAGGAGCTGCGTGGGGGATGAGGATCCTCGTGTTCAGATGGCTACATTTAGGACAATCGGTGAATTTGTGGAGGGGAACGAGGACTGGCCGGAGTATGAGGAAAGGCTGGGACAGTTTTTCTGTGCTAATGGAATTACTGAGGAGGCTAAGAAGCGCTCTGCTCTCCTGAGTGTGTGTGGGGGCAAAGACTTACAAGCTGACAAGGAACTTAGTCACACCGCGGAAACCAGGAGAAATTCCATATGACGAACTGGTCGAGCTCGTGGGGAAGCACCAGAATCTGAAGCCTTCTGTGATAGTCCGATGGTGTAAGTTTCACAGCCATTTCAGGAAGCCAGGTCAGTCTGTGGGCAGTTTTGTGGCCGAGCTTCAGCAGCTGTCTGAGCTTTGTGATTTCCGGGCAGTGTTGGATGACGTGATCCATGTCAGATTGGTATGCGGCATTAATAATGATGCCACACAACGCCATTTGTTGGGGGAAACCCCACCGTTGACTTTCAAAAAAGCCCTAGAGATTGCCCAAGGCATGGAGATGGCTGTTAATAATGCCAAGGATATCCAGAAAGGGCATGGGGGCGTCGCAGTCGGCAGCAGTGCACCAAGTCAGGAGGGAGACCGGTAAACAGGCAAAGCGTGCGGAATGTTTTCGGTGTGGAGGGACGCACTATGCAAATATTTGCAAATTCAAAAATATTGTCTGCCATGCTTGTAGCAAAAAAGGACACATAGCTAAAAAGTGCAGGAGTTCAAAGGGTAAGGTTAAGCCTGGGCAGGGGAAAGCTCAACAGACTCAGGCAGCCACACACCACCTAGGAGAAGCAGATGAAGAGGCAGCGTGTGCCTACAACATGTTTGGGGTGGAAACGGATGAGGGACCACCTGAACCATATTATGCCACAGTCACTGTCAAGGGAAAGGACATAAAGTTCGAGATTGATTCAGGGGCTACTGCATTGGCCATTAGTGAAGAGACCTACAGGAGGACATCGGGATCCAACCTGCCTCCCATCAGACCATCTAAGCTCCAACTCAGGACCTGTACGGGGCAGCCCATACCTCATTTAGGGGTGTTATATGTGGATATTTCAGCCGGGTGTCAGAAGGCTGAAGCCAGGCTGGTGATAGCTAAGGGCAGTGGGCCCAGTCTTTTGGGCCACGATTGGCTTTGCAAAATCCGGCTCAACTGTCATGAAATTAAGTATGCATGCATGACGGAGGACATTCTGCAGCAGTATAGTGACATTTTTAGGGAACGAGCTGGGCATGCTGAAGGGCGTGACAGTGAAACTCTATGTTGACCCTGAGGCCACACCACATTTTTTAAAGCCCAGGTCGGTGCCCTATGCCATGAAAGGCAAAGTCGAGGAGGAGCTGGAATGTTTACAGGGGCTGGGCAACATTCAGCTCATCCAGTTTTCAAGGTGGGCAGCTCCCATTATTCCAGTTTTGCAGGCAGACAAAATGGCAAGGATATGTGGGGACTACAAGCTTACGGTGAATCAGGTCTCTAAGCTGGAGGAGTACACATTGCCGCGGGTGGATGACCTGTTTGTGACCCTGTCAGGGGATAAGCTGTTCACAAAGCTGGACTTGAGCCACGTCTACCAACAGCTGCTGCTTGACGAGGATTCAAAGGATCCTCGTTGAGGATTAATACGCACAAGGGATTATTTAGATACAATCGCCTGGTGTTTGGAGTGGTGTCTATCCCTGCCATTTTCCAAAGGACAATGGACTCTTTGTTGCAGGAGATTCTGCACATAGCAGTATATCTTGATGATATTTTGATCACGGGAGCCAGGGAGGGGGAGCATCTGGCTAACTTAGAACAGGTGCTAAAGAGGCTCTTAGATGCAGGGCTGCAGTTGAAACTCAGCAAATGTGTGTTCCTGGCACTGGGTGTGACCTACCTGAGACACCAGATCACAGGGACAAAATGAGAGCTATCAAGGAGGCCCCAAGCACCAAGAGCGTCACTGAACTCAGGTCATTTTTGGGCATGGTGAATTATTATGGCAAGTTTCTTCCTGGCCTCGCAAAGGTTTTGGCCCCACTGTACAAGCTGCTTCACAGCAACACTAAGTGGCAGTGGGGTGAACAGCAAGAGGAAGCTTTGAAGGAAGTGAAAGAACTCCTCCACTCAGCGAAGCTGCTTGTTCACTATGACCCAGACAAGAAGATCACCGTTTCATGCAATGCCTCACCCTGTGGAGTCAGGGCAGTTCTCTCACATGTAATGGAGGACCGTTCAGAGAAGCCTATTGGTTTTGCTTCTCGTACCCTGACAGCTGCTAAGAAGGGATATTCACAGCTAGACAAAAAAGGTCTGGCCATTGTTTTTACGGTCAAACGCTTTCATCAGTACTTCTATGGACGTGCATTCACAATTTATACGAACCATAAACCACTGATGAGCCTGTTCAGGGAGACTTGATGCATCCCACCGCTAGCCTCAGCCAGGATACAGCACTGGGCTCTCACATTGTCAGGTAAATCCTAGACAGTTTCTAGAGTAGGTTATCTGGTTGGCACAACACTGTGGGCCGAAGGGACTGTAATGTGCTGTAAATTTTTCTGTTCTATGTTCTAATGTCTGGTTTCAAGGCACCAATGCACTGGATAAGAAAAAGCTGCAGAGGAATGTAAACTCAGTCAGCTCCATCATCGTCACTATCGTCCCCACCATCAATGACATTGAGGGAAGTTTTACGTCCTCCCCATGAATACGTGGATTTCTTCCGGGTGCTCCAGTTTCCTCCCACATTCTAAAGACATACTAATTAGCAGGTTAATTGGTCATTTTAAATTGTCCTGTAATTAGCCTGGAGTTAAATAGGTGGGTTGCTCAACGGTGCGGCTTGTTGGGCCGGAAAGGACATGCTGTATCTCTAAATAAGTAAGTTAATTAACTCCAAAAGCAATGTCTCAAGAAGGCAGCATACATCACTACGAATGCTCACAATCCAGGATGCACCCTCTTCTTATTGCTACCATCAGGCAGAAGGTATGGAGACTGAAGACGTACAGTCACCTGTCCCACACCTCTCCTAGAGCACTCCGCCCCTCACCATTCCCAACATACTTTGCTCTTGCCAGATTTACACACTTGCTCTCCAATCCATGTTAACAATTATAGTACTCTGCAAAAGTCTTGGGCACCCTAGCTACATATATGTGCCCAAGACTTCTGCATAGTACTGTACATGGACTTCAGTAGAGCTTTCAACAAGGTCTCTCATGGTAGGCTGATCCAGAAGATTAAGGCAAATGGGATCTATGGCAAATTGACAAGTTGGATTCAAAATTGACTTTGTCACAAAAGGCAGGGAATAGTGTTGAAGGAATGTTCTGAGGGAATTCAGTAAGTCAAGCAGCATCCGTGGAAGGAATTATCAATGTTATTGTGTTTCGATCCCAAACTTCGACAATTCCCTTAGCTGATCTGGTTTGAAAAAGAGATCACACAGACAGTCTACAAAAGGTATCACTGGTTCTTTCTTTTGGAAGCGATAGTACCATAGGTTTTACCAGCACCTTTAACACTGGCAGATGGAGTTTAATCTGGCCAAATGTGAAGTGTTGCATCTTGGTTGGGCAAATGTAAAGAGACAGAACACTGTTAAGGACAAAATCCCTACAAATGTGATGAGCAGAGGGATCTTGGGGTCCAAGTTCATAGCTCTTGAAAGTGGCTACACAGATTAAGAAGGCATATGACATGCTTGGCTTTATTAGTTGAGGCATTCTGTTTAACAGCTAGGAAGTTATGCTGCAGCTTTATAGATCTCAAGTTAGGCTGCATCTGGGATATTGCACACAGCCTGGTTATAGGAAGGATGTTGAGACATTGGAGAGGGTGCAGAAGAGTTTTATCAGGATGCTACCTGTATTAGAAGACATGTATTATAACTAGAGTTTAGACAAACCTGGAGTGGCTGAGGCTGAGGGAAGATCTCTTAGAGCAGGGGTTCCCAATCTGGGGTCCACTGATCCCTTACTTAATGGTATTAGTCCATGGCAGATAAATGGTTGGGAACCCCTATCATAGGGGTGTATAAGATTATTGAGATGCATCGATAGAGTAGGCAAACTACATCTTTTTTCTAGAGCTGAAATATCTAATACCAGAGGACATGCATTTAAGGTGAGAGGGTGTAATTTCAAAAGAGAAGTGAAAGGCAAGTTTTATTTTACATGGAGAGTGAGCAGTGAATGTACTGCTCGGGTTATGATAGATGCATATACAATAGGGATTTTTAAGAGACATTTAGATGGGCACATTAATTTGAGAAAAATGGAAGGAAGTGGACACTATATAGGTAGAAGAGACGAGTTAGTCATTTGATTACTAATTTAATGGGTTTGGCACAAGATTGTGGGTAGAAGGACCTGCTCCTGTGCTATACGGTTGTATGTTCTATGTGCAACACGCAAGATACTAGTGGAACTCAGCAGATCAGGCAGCATCTGTGGAGAAAAATAGACAGTTGATGTTTCATGTTGAGCCCCTTCATTTGGATTGGAAGATAGAAGGAGGATAACTAACACAAAATTATAGAGCCTTGGGTGAATGCAGGAAGAACTGTGTAGAAAGGAGGAAAGAGAAGGACAGGGGGGAGCAGTTTACCAGAAGTTGGATAAATCAACATTCAGAAATATTTTGCATGTTTCTCTAGATTAGTTGGACTGCATTTCTAATGGATCCCAACTCCACCAACAACAAAAAGAAATTTTGAATATAATTGTAAGAATAAATTATAATTCTGGGTGAACTTGGCAGAATTTTGCTAGGCTGCATTTGCTACAGTTAGCTAATATTTACATCAACTTTCCAATGCTGGGATTAATATTCTTAAATTTATGAGAAAAGGCAAATGTGAGTACAGTTTTACTACTGGAGTATTAAATTAAAGTGGGGAGATTTTCTACAAAGTCACAGGCTTTTATTGAGAACTATTTCTCTTGAAATTCACTAAAGAGTTAACTTTCTGTGTTGTAATAATTATTTGTGACTAGAAATCAACAGTTCCATCCTGCTGATTAACTCCACTGCACTAAGGACAAAATGCAATCAAAAGATTGTGCTCACTAAGACTTTTTAAAACTATACATTGAGTTAGTTTTCTACAAAAATTGGCCGTTTGCCCAAAAGGTCTTTTTCTACTCTCCAAAGCTATTATACTTTCTCAGGCTAACAATAGTACTAAATATACAGACATGACCAGTTGTGAATGATGTTGATTTAATTGGTGATTACACCACTGCTTGAATTGGTGACAGTGCTCCCTTTCACAAGTACATTGGCACTATTAAGTTGAATTCTAGGTTTATAAAAACTTAATTAATCCTTCAGGACTGTAGGTCTTCTTCTGTCAGTACAATGACATAGCTAAATCTTATTCTAACAGTCTGAAGAAACATCACGGAGAGCTTTAAAATAAGTATGCACAAACTTCAGAATTTTGCAGCCAATTTGATGTGGTATGAGCTTCCATCAGAGTTATTACACTGGTCCATATTCTTAACTGAATCCATTTGGCTGAGCATCAGCAAACCACATATGATTATTTGTTATTTGTTGTGTTTCTATTATGAGTTTCATGATGTAAGCTTAGATACTTTCTTCTATTTACCCATCACCCATCATGAAAAACTACATTAGATTCCTTACCTTCTATAGCATCAATTTGCTTTGCAGCTGATAATGGGAATCATCTGAGATCTCATAAAATCAACTTGGTGTTCAAGATATCTCACATTAGTCAAAACATTAAGGTAGGAAATGATATGTACTTGTAAATTATAGGTTACATATTCTTTGCAGCATTCCTTAATTAAACTTTTTAATTAAAGTTAAATTAAAGTTTTTCTTATGTAGATATTAACTTATAGTGAAGTCAAGAAGACTTTTCTGTCTTTTGAAAAGGTTAGATTTTTTTAAGGATAAGAAACAAAACTGGATAAGTTTGCATAATCTTTACAACAAAACTAGAAACTAGTTGTATGAGAGAACATTCTCACTTTTACAAGTATTTATTAATGCTGAATGAAAGTTTGATATCCACATTTTATTTGATGGTATTTCATAGAATGGAACTCCTTTAAACAGTTGTCTAATGTACTTTGCTCTTCAAATTTTAAAGTGCTTCTTCAAAGAACATTTGAACTTTAGCTTCCTGGCAAAGCTATCAAACTCAAATCTTTTAAAGTCTGCTAAAAGCAAGTAGTGTTGAACAATGAAAATGCTAACACTAGCACAAAATTCCAAATGATAAGATGCCATCTCAGATGGACCTAAACTAAAATCATAGCTTTCATTGCTCAATGATGCCTGTCATTATGAGGTAGGTCGATCATGAAAACATTATGTATCTGAAGTTGGAGTACTCTGGGGAAGAAGCAGACTAAAACTGAAAATGTTCATTTTTGTAGGTTCTGGGAAAGCTCTTTTTTGATGGAATAAGAGGATTACAGTTTAATCATTAACAAAAAAGCATTAGGACAGAAATTTTATTTAACCTTTACTGAAATTTGAAATTAGAGTTTAAAAAATCAATCTTTTCTTGGCAGCTGGCAAATAGTCAGCCATCATAAAGAAACTCTGTTGATTAGACTACCTCTAGAAAATCTCCACGATGCTTACTGACCCCTTTACAAACATCACAAGGCTGAACCTACATTTTCCCTTCAAGCACTTGTCATAGGTTATGCTTGTGATTTATCCACAACTGAATTGAATTTCTTGATTACATTTCAAACAAAACATGTGTTTTATTGTTGATTATTGACTTTAGGGGAAGGAAAGCAGAGGTCTATGAGCAAGTCCTCATCAGAGGATCAGAGCTGGAAAGGGTCAGTAACTTTAAATTCCTCGGTGTTATAATTTCGGACGGCCTGTCATGGGCCCAGCACATAAGTGAAATTATGAAGGAAGCACAACAGCACCTCTACTTCCTCAGGACTTTGTAAAGATTTCTAAAATGTTGACAAATGCCTATAGATGTATAGTGGAATGCATATTGACTGGCTGCATCACGGCCTGATATGGATACATCTGAATTATTCCTCTACTTTTTGGGGAACAAATATCCTCACAGGTAGTCCTCATTGAAGTAGAATGGAGGTTTTGACCTTCTACCTCTCATCATAAGATTTGTTTCTCTCTCCTTCCCATCTTTACTGCTGTAACTTTTATGTTTGATATTACCTTGAACAGTGAAGTTCCTCTGAAAATTTCTGTAAGCTCCTAGACACACTCCAAATGCATTGTTAAATCAAAGTTCAATCATTGCTTTTGGCACAATAAGGATTACGCAGCTGGATTGATTAAAGAGATTCACTCTTCTGTGCTGCTCACACGCACACCTATCTTTAGCAGGCGCAGCAGCAAATTGGAATACATTTCCATTCAAAACCTTCAGTGAAACTTCCCTGTTCTCTGTTGTAAAAGTGAGTAGTCAGTGGTGTTCCTCAGAGTCTGAACAGAGCAAAAGGAAGAAAGTATAACATTTGTTGGTTCTCCTCACCGAGAGAGGCAAATTTATAGTTATTTGCAAATCGGCCTGAAGTTTTTGAAGTGGCTGCAGTGAGTGGATTTGTTCATTTGCACCACTTGCCTAAAACCTTTGAATTTAAGGGAACAAACTGAGTTAGCAACTGATCACCACGTGTCTACACTGCACTCTCTAAACTGCCTGATCATAGAACATCAGACAGTACATCCCAGTACGTCCCATTATATCTATGCTGGCTATGCTGTCAACACAGACTAATGGCGTCTGCCTGCATTAGTCTATATCCCTCTATTCCCTGCATACTGTGTCCATCTAAATGCTGCTTAAACATTGTTACCGTATCTGCTGTCACTACCTCCACCGAGAGCACATTCCAGGCACATGCTATTCTCTGTGTAAGAAACTTGCCCCTTCAGAAAGGGCCATTAAAAATATTTCAAGTGCAAGCGGAGTGTCCGTTTTTTTCTGAGTAAGCCAGATTTAGACTGCCTTTGGCTCATCAGGCTTGAGTGAGGTAAAGTATCTGGTAAACTTCCCTACTTTTGTTCTTATTTGTTCATTCCTCATCTGTTAGGGCATAGTAGTGTAGTGAGAATGTCTCCAGTGGCACTGTTTTGTACTGTGTGGGGGATGATTACAGGAGACTGGTAAGTGGATTACCATCAGGAGAAGGAAAGGAAATGCGTAACTAGTGCTGAGTACACCTGTTGCTGTTCCCCTCAATAAGTATACAATTTTAGATACTATTGAGTGCGATGACTACCAGGGAGTAAACCACAGTGACCAGGTCTCTCCACTGAGCCTGGTGCTGTGACTGCAGTGTTGATAGAAAATTCCCTAGTCAGAGAAACAGAGACAAGGTTCTCTGGGCATGATAGAGACACCCAGATGGCATGTTGCCTCCCTGGTGCCAGGATCAGGGATGTCTCCGATTGGGTCCATGGCATTCTCAATGGTGAGGGTGAGCAGCCAGAAGTCTTGGTAAATGTTGGCACCGATGACGTAGGTACACAAGGTGAGGAGTTCTTAGAGAGATTTTAGGGAGCCAAGTGGAAAGCTGTGAAACAGGACCTCCAGGGTGGTAATCTTTGGATTGCTGCCTGTGCCACATGCCAGTGAGGGCAGGAAAAGGATGGTAGACAAGGTGAGGAGTTCTTAGAGAGATTTTAGGGAGCCAAGTGGAAAGCTAGTTTGGTGGCTGAGCCATGTGCCAGTGAGGGTAAGAACAGGATGACTTGGCAGATGCATGTGTGGCTGAGGAACTGGTGCAGGAGCAGGGATTCAGATTTATGGATCATTGGGATCTGCTCATGGTTGAGCCGACTAGGGGATCAGGTGTTCTGGATTGTGTGTTGTGCAATGAACCGGAATTGATTAGAGAGCTTAAAGTAAAAAGAACCCCTTGGGGAAATGATCATAATATGATCAAATCCACCCTGAAATTTGAGAAGCAGAAGCTAAAGTCAAAAGTATCAGTATTGCAGTGGAATAAAGAGAATTACAGAGGCATGAGAGAGAAGCTGGCCAGAACTGATTGGAAAAGAACACTGGCAGGGATGACAGCAGCACAGGAATGGCTGGAATATCTGGAAGCAATTTGGAAGGCACAGGATATATGCATCTCAAAGAGGAAGAAATATTGTAAATTCAACATGACACAACTGTGCTTAACAAGAGAAATCAAAGCCAATATAAAAGCCAAAGTTAGGGCATATAAAAGAACAAAAATTATGGGGAGTTAGAGGATTGGGAAGCTTTACAAAAAACACCAGAAGGCAACTAAAAAGTCATTCAGAATCATTAAAAGTAAGATAGGCAATAATATTAAAGATGATACAGAAGATTCTTCAGATACATAAATTGTAAAAGAGAGGTGAGAGTGGATATTGGACTGCCAGTGAGCGATGCTGGAGAGGCAGTAATAGTGAATGAACAGAATAATTATTTGCATCTGTCTTCACTCTTGAAGGCATTTGTAGAACGATGGAAATTAAAGGTGTCAGCTGTCATGAAGTGTGTGAAGTTACCTCTACTAGCGAGAAGGTTCTTGGGTAAATGAAAGGTCTGAAGGTAGATAAGTCACCAGGACCAGATGGTCTACAGCCCAGGGTTCTGAAAGTTGTGGCTGAAGAGATTGTGGAGGCAACTTTCAAGAAACACTAGATTCTGGAATGGTTCCAGAAGACTTGAAAATTGCAAATGTCACTCCACTCTTCAAGAAGGGAGGGAGGCAGTAGAAAGGAAACTATAGGCCTGTTAGTCTGACCTCAATAGTTGGGAAGATGTTGGATTCGATTGATAAGGATGTGGTTACTTGGAGGCACCTGATAAAATAAGCCATTGTCAGCATAGTTTCCTCAAGCGAAAATCTTGCCTGACAGATCTTTTGTAATCTTTGAAGAAATAACAAGCAGGATAGACAAAGGAGAATCAGTTGATGTTGTGTATTTGGATTTTCAGAAGGCCTTTGACAAGGTGCCATACATGAGGCTGCTTAACAAGCTACAAGCCCATGGTATGACATTAAAGATTCTGGCATGGATAAGGCAGTAACTGACTGACAGGAGGCAAAGAGTGGAAATAAAGGGAGCCTTTCTGGTTGTCACCCGGTGATAAGTACTGTCCCACAGGGGTCTGTGTAGAGACTGATTCTTTTTATGTTAATGTCAATAATTTGGATGATGCAATTGATGGCTTTGTTGCTAAGTTTGGAGATTATACAAAGATAGTTTTCAGGAAGTAAAGAGGCTACTGAAGGATTTAGACAGATTAGGACAATGGGCAAAGAAGTGACAGATAGAATATAGTTTCAGGAAGTGTATGGGCATGCACATTGGTAGAAGAAATGAAAGGGTTGAATATTTTCTTAATGGGGAAAAATACAAAAAACTTAGGCACAAAGGGATTTGGGAGTCCTTGTGCAGGAGTTCCTAAAGATTAATTTGCAGGTTGAGTCTGTGGAGAAGAAAGGAAATGCAATATTAGCATTCATTTCAAGAGGACTAAAATATAAAAGCAAAGATACAATGTTGAGACTTGATAAAACACTGATGAGGCCTCACTTGGAGTATTGTGAACAGGTTTGGGCCCCTTATCTTAGAAAGGATGTGCTGTAACTGGAGAGGTTTCAAAGAAGGTTCACAAAAAAATACTTCCAGGATTGAACAGTTTGTGAAAGAATTCTAAAAGATTTGTCAGGCAAGATTTTGATGGCTCTGAGCCTGTATTCACTAGAATTCAGAAGAATGAGGGGTGACCTTATTGAAACCTTTGGAATGGTAAAATGCCTTGATAGAGTGGATATAAGAGAATGTTTCCTATGTTAGGAGAATCTAAGACCAGAGGACATGTCCTCAGAAAAGAGAACATCATTTTAGAATGGAGATGAGGAAGAAGTTTTTCCAGAAAGGAAGTAGTGAATCTGTGGAACTGTTTCCCACAGGCAAGGCTTTGTATATATTTAAGGCAGAGGTTGATAGGTTCTTTATTGGTTAGCATATTGGGAGAAGACAGGAGACTGGGGCTGAGAGGAGAAATGGATCAGCCTCGATGGGCCAAATAGCCTAATTCTGCTCCTGTATCTTGTATTTCCCTTCAGCCTCTGAAACTCCAGAGAAAATGATCCAAGTTTAGCAAACCTCTCCTTTAAAGCTGATCTTTTCTAATACAGGCAATATCCTTCTGGACCCTCTCCAGAGCCTCTACATCCTTCCTTTGATAGTGCAACCAGAACTACTTTCAAACCCCAAATGTAGCTTAGCCAAAGTTTTATACAAATGCAACATGAACATGCAACTTTCACACCTCGCTGCCCTGACCCATGAAGATAACTAAGCCACATGCTTTCTTTCCAACCCTATTTCCTTGTTTTATCTCATTCAGGGAGTTAATGACTTGCACCTCAAGATCCTACTGTACATCGCTGCTGTCTGATGTGTTGTGGGAGACGGAAGATCATAAGCAGCAAGCTGGCTGCTGGCTGTGTGCCCAGAGACCCGAGTTCTTTGGGCACAGAGCTCGGAAGAAGCGACGCAACAGACTTTTAACACCATAAATCAGTGAGTTGCTTTCTTATGTCTCCCGGGTGAATGAGTAGTGTTTGGGGTATTGGAAGTCTGTGTCTTTATTGATGCTTTGCTGTACACTGGATTGCTCATTGGGGTGATGCCGCTGCTTTTTTGTTGATGGGGAGGGGGGGTCATTGCTTTGCTGATGCTTATGTGTGGGGGGTGTCTTTGGGGTTCTAACATTTTACTGTCATTCACTCTTTGGGGCACTCCTCTGTCTTCATGGATGTTTGCAAAGGTCCTGCCATTTGCAGTATACTTTTTCTCTTACATTTGATCTTCCAAAGTGCAAAACCTCATTCTTGTCCGGATTAAACTTCATCTGCCATTTCTGCCCCCATATCTCCAAATGATCTATGTCCCCTCTATCCTTTAACTACCTTTGTCATGATACACAACTCTACCAATTTTTATAGATCTGCAGGCATACTATACAGCCCATCAAGATTTTCATCCAAATCATTATATATTGAAAATAAAGGTTCCAACACATATCCCTACTGACACCACCAGCTACAGACTTTCTGTTAATATAACACATCTCCACCACAACCCTCTGTCTTCTATGGCCAGGCTAGTTCTGAAGCCAATCTACTAAGTCTCCATCGAACCCACCCTGTTTTAGTCTCAACCATGTGTGGCCTTTTCAAATGCTTTACTAAAGTCCATGTGTGCAAGATCCATTGCCCCATCTTCATTAATCATCTTCATCACCTTCGCAAAATACTCAGTTAAGTTTGGTGAGATATTATCTTCACCACACAAAGCCATGCCAACCGCTTCCTTTTTTTAGATGCGAGCAAATTCTATCCCTAAAAGTCTTCTCCAATGTTTTTCCCACCATTGATGTAAGGATAACCAGCCTGTATTTTCCAGGCTTGAACTGATTGACCATTTCAACAATATTGTCTATTCTTTGCCAAAGTTCCAGTTATCTCCTCTGTTGCCTCTCTCAATAGTCTAGAATAGATCTCATAACACTTTGGAGTCTTATCTATATTCAGAAGACCCAACACCTCCTACTTCTTGATATCAGCTTCTGTGGATTATCAGTATACCTCTCCCTGATTTTGTTATACTCCACCTCCTTCCTCTTGGTGAACATAGAGTACTCATTTAGTACCCATTTTATTTTTGCTTTTAGACCTAAATTCCTTCTTTTGTCCTTGGGTGGTTCTACCTTCTCCTTAGCTATTTAAGTGTTCTTCTGCTTTCTTTAACTTCCTCCAAGGGCCCTGTCTGATTTCAGCTTCCTTTTCCTTTTTGAATAAGTTTGCAGCATCTCCATCACCAAAGATTGGTGAACCCTGGCAACCTTTTCCTTATTTCACATGGAATCGTATTGGTCCTGAACTCTGATTTTCTGGCCTTTAAGCAACTCTCACATGTCGGATGTGGATTTGCCCATTAACGATTGCTGCCATTTTGCTCTCCCCAGCTTCTGCCCAATAATGTTGTAATTAGCCTTCCCTCAGTTAAGCATTTTCCTCAAGATCCATTCTTATCCTTTTCCAGAGCTATCTAACAATATGATCACAGTTCCCAAACAGTTCAGTGGGACTCTCCCACTGAAATGCCAAAAACCTGGCCAGACTTATTTCCTCATGCAATTTCTGTATTGGCCACTCTCCTGGTTGCATTAGCTATGTACTGTGCCAAGAAACCCCCACCCTCTCAGATGCACTTAACAAATGATGTCCCATTAAGACTGTGGGACTAAAGAAGTTTCAGTTTGTATTGGGGAAACTAAACCCTCTGCTACAGCAATCGTGTTACTTTTACACCTTTCCATAATTTGTTTACATATACTTTATGTTACTCTATCTCCTACAGTTTATTGGGAGGCCTGTTGTATAAGCCCATCACAGTGATTGCATGTTCCTTATTTCAGAGACCTACCCATACTGCTTCACAAGCTAAGTCCTCCAGCATGTCCTTCCATCATTCAGCTGTGACATTCTCCCTGATCCTTGCATTAAAATAAATATATTTCAGCCCATCAGTCCCAGAGCATTCATCAACCTGGCCCTGCCTGTCATTCTGTCCTTTCACTCACACTGTTCATACCGACTTGACCTAACCTCAGTTCCTCCGTGCTGACCCGCTGCTCTGCTCTGCCCCACAGCTGCGGCTGCCCTGCCTCTGCCCAGCCATCCTAGTTTAAGCACTCCACCTGTAGTAAGCAGAACTCACTTGGGGAACATTCATGTAAATTGTGAAATCACTTATTTTGTTGCACGTTGTATTTCAATTTTACTTCTTGTGCTTTTTCACTGATGCAACAAATTATTAGCTCAGTGTATTCAGTGTATACTTCATTTCATCTTCCTGGACTCACATTTGCTGGGATGTTGTGAAATGCCTTTTTCTTCGCAATGTCTTCTTTTAAATAATGACCTAATGTCATTCGGAGGACAAGCTTTTCAGAGGAACAATGAATACACAGCAATGCCATTTGTCCTTACTTTGTATAAAAAACGTGTACTCTTGACAATTCCTGACACCTGAATAATTGAACACAGTGCTGGTTTGACTGGATGAGTAAGGAGCACAGTGGAGGGAATAGATGATAAGTCAGTAGCACAGTAACATGCTATTTATACTTTTCAGTCCTATTTGTCTGAAATGTGCACTGCAAATTTACTACTTGAGAAGTCTGTAGTCCGATTAAAAGTAAATTTTCACCTAATTTTAACTAATTAAGACATTGAAATTGTACAGAAAAATGATTTTAATGCATTTTTGTCATGCTGAATCACCCATCTCTATTCAATTGGAAACAAAAATGCACTAATCAATTTTTGGGCAAAAATCCAATGTTACCAGCATTTGATTGAATCATAAATCATGACCCAGCCAAAAAAGAATCAAGCCTCAATTTATCAAGGAAACATTTATATTTTAGAAATGTCACTACCTCCTCAGGTACCAGAAAAGCCATATTCTTAGATAAGTCTTTATGTCTTTGGTGGCATTTCATTTACCTGAGCTTGTGGTTGTTGAATTGGGATGGCAGTCAGTAGCCGTGTCGCAGAGAGGCCATCAAATTCTAACTGCGGAGTAATCTCAGACCTGCAGAATGGAGCTGAGTCAAACTACAGGAAAGCACACAATACATCAGGTCTGCGAAGGAACAGGCAATTAGAGCGCTGAAACCCACATCCGTATGGATCAGGTTTCTGTAGTAGCCATTACAAAGTATGTAGCATATTCAAGTATGCCATTAAGTTATAATACTGGGTGATCAGCTTCAAGTAAACCAAGAAATAATGTTTCAGAATATGATGAAATTAAACATCTCATAGCATGTTTCGTTCATTGCACTTGTCACTACCCTTCAACACAAAAATGCTGCTGGAAATAAGAGCTGATAATGGCATAACTAGCATACCAAAAATCCAGTACATTCAATAACAATGGGATAATCTCCTTAATCTATAAAATGCATGGATTACAAATGGTAAATTTGAAAGATGGAGAAAACTAGAAAAAGAACAAGGAAAATTAAAAGAGAGAATTTGAAAATTCTGCCATTTTTATCATCACTAAAAATAATTCACTGCCTGAAGGAATAAAATATCTTACTTATAATTATTCCTTTTCTGAGAGCAAAGATGCTCAACAAAATGGTCGCCCAATCTGTGTTTGGTCTCAACAGTTGATCTCTCCGTAGCTATCATGAGGCCAAGCTCAGGCTAGAAGAGTGACACCAGAGATTCCATCTGGTTAGACTCCAAGCTGATGGAACGAACATTGATTCCTCTAACTTCTGGTATTTTCTCTCCCCTCCTCCTTCTTTCTTTTTTCCATTCCCCATTCTAGTTACCCTCTCACTCGTAGTCTTCTCTTCTCTTCAGCTGCCCTTTGCCAAAAAAGAATCCAGCCTCAATTTATATAGGAAACATATGGATTAAAGGGAGCATTTTCTGGCTGGCTGCTGGTGACTAGTGGTGTTGCAACATACTGGGACCTATTCTTTTTGCATTATATATCAATTATATGGATGATGGAATTGATGGCTTTGTTGCAAAGTTTGTAGATGATATGAAGATACGTGGAGGGGCAGGTGGTTTTGAGGAAGTAGAGAGGCTACAGAAGGACTTGAACACATTTGAAGAATGGGCAAAGAAATCGTGGATGGAACACAGTGTTGGGAAGTGTATGGTCATGCACTTTGGTAGAAGAAATGAAAGGGTTGATTATTTTCTGAATGGAGAGAAAATACAAAAAAAAAATTTGGGTGCAAAGGAACTTGGGAGTCCTTGTGCAGGTTTCCCTAAAGGTTAATTTGCAGGTTGAGTCAGCGGTGAGGAAGGTAAATGGAATGTTAGCAGTCATTTCAAGAGGAGTAGAATATAAAAACAAGAATGTAATATTGAAACTTTATAAAGCACTAGTGAGGCCTCATTTGGAGTATTGTGAACAGATTTGCACCCCTTATCTTTGAAAGGGTGTGCTGTAACTGGAGCGGGTTTAAAGGAGGTTCACGAAAATGATTCCAGGATTGAACGGCTTATCATATGAAGAACGTTTCATGACTCTGGGCCTATATTCACTAGAATTCAGAAGAATAAGGGTGACCTGATTGAAACCTACTGAATGGCAAAAGGCTTTGATAGAATGGATGTGGGAAGGATGTTTCCTATGGTGGGAGAGTCTAAGGCCAGAGGACAGAACCTCAGAAGAGACAAGAGTCCTTTTAGAACGAAGATGAGGAGGAATTTCTTTAGCCAGAGAGTGGTCAATCTGTGGAATTCTTTGTCACAGGCAGCCATGGAGGCCAAGTCTTTAATGATATATAAGGCAGAGATTGATAGATTCTTGATTGGTCGGGGTACAAAGGGATACGGGGGGGAAGGCAGGAGATTGGGACTGTGAGAAAAATTGGATCAGCCATGCTGAAATGGTGGAGTAGACCTGATAGGCCAAATGGCCTAATTCTGCTCCCGTACCTTATGGTCTTTCAACAAGATTTCCTGCCATTAACTTGTAATTGTGTGTTGGGCCTGCAAAAACGTTTATACAACGTTTATACAACGGTATACAACGAGATTGGGGATTATATCATATTGACAAGGGAGTATTGTTAAAAGTGATAAGTTGCCTTCATTATGTTTTACTAATTATATCTAATTAATGTGACATACAATTTACTACACTTTGATTATAATGAATATGGACATTGTATTCCAATTGGTTAAACACATTCTTAATGACCAATACATGACAATAACATATTATTGTGGTTTATTAGCCATACATGTAACAGAATATAATTAGTAATTTTTCCCTTGATCAATGCAAATATGAGAGTTAAGTGGTTGAATGTCTCTTTATGTATATTCTTAAATATGTGTGTCATACCAATTTTCATGTCACAGTATTACTTTGTTGCAACTTCTAAAGTATTTCATTATGGTCCTTTCTTAAGAGGTTGGTATTTTACATTAAACCCTACCTGAACAATACTAGTTACAAAAGCAGTTCATCAAAAGTTAGGTGGCCAATGTGTTATGTTAAAAATAACTGTAGAAGTAATTCTAATTGTTGTCTGTGTATCATGTAATGGGTATCCAATATCATTCAAATAGACTTCTTGGTATTTACTGAATGTTTTCTACTGAGCACCAAAATCCTGCTCTATATATTCAAAGTTTTATAAATCCATTTGATTCTGAATTGTCTGAATAATTTCAGTTAGCAGGAAATGCCCAGGCTTCAAAAAAATAACAAGCCTAGTAAGCAGCTTATATTTCCTCATTAAAGCTTTTAAGAATAGCTAACTTACACTATTTCTACTCTTTCATAATTTAAGGAAAATGCATTGACACAAGACAGATTAATATCTGTTTTTCTCTTACTGCTGGTTAGCTGAAGCAAATTATCAAGTCCTTTACATAACTGCTGCTGCTGTAATTCTACATATAGCAATTAATCAGTTAATTTCAATATCCATTAGGTGCTTTTATTGAAGGAACTGTTCAGCTGTTTCAGATCTACTAATTTGTCATTTATCTCGCATTGCAATTGCTTTTAAGTGATGGTTTTATTTCAAGTTATGTTGAAAGTTCCACAGGGATTGACTGATGCTGAGCAGAGGCCATTACTCAGTCTGTATATTTTTGGCTGAGTACAATGTATGGCTGTCCTGTCACTAGACTTCATATTGTCATTGTTGATTTTAGTGTATCTATGAATATATATGAAAATTACTTCTGGTTGTAAATGGAGAGTAATAACACCATGCTTATATTTTTGCTGTTACTTAAAATAAAATAAATGTAAATACATAAATAAAGCAATATTTAAAATTTGAAATACTTTTTCTGTATGATTTACCTTAACATTCACAAAACGTCACACAAAAAAGCTGAGTACTATGAGGGAAATTGATGGAGTTATTAAAACAAAATGGCATGGAAATAATAAACTGGAATTGAATTTAATGGCAAACTGAGAGAGGACAAGAACAAAACGTCTCAACATCTTATCAAGTAGTTTTCTCCCTAGGGTAATTTATATGTGGTGACGATTTCTGGGTAGCATATTTGAAGCAAATTCCCCAAGAAAACTCTGATGGGATTTCTCTCAGCTTTGGCCTGTGGTTTAATAATCTAACATAAAGTTCATTGGAAATTAAAATACAACTCTGAGTTTATATAAAAAATCTGATAGCAATGTTCATACTTCCTTAAATATTTTCTTGCATCTTATCATTGAATTATCTGAATGCGCTACTAAAATAAAAATGATTTTGAAGCTAAGGGACGATAGTTAGCATCATCTAAACAATTCAAAGTCATTCTGACATTCATGGTCAGCACATCGACTGATGTGGTTTGCAGTTTAGAGGGCATTTATTTGTATACTGAAATCACAAATCTGAAGGATGATCCCAAAAGGTAAACTCCAGAGTGTAAAAGAAAATCAATAAACTGCAGATGCTTTATTCAAAAGTACAAGTATTAGTGCATTTGGTAAACAATGGCTGGATTTGACCTAGTTTTCCTTTTCCCTTTTAATCACAAGAGATTAGGTATATTTTCGTCACTAAACTGTTAAAGCTTTGATGGACGATGTCTTCTAGTGTTAGGGTAACGAGAATGCCTGGCTCTCATTTTGACTATGAAGTTTATCGTGTTCAGTCATGGCAAATCCTTCACTAAATCAATAACACACTCTTGATTTCTCCATGCACCAGTAATTACTCAGATCACTAGGTCGCCCGAGGACCCACCAGGAAGCTAAATGATGCGAGTTCCCTTTGTATCGCCACTAAGTAAAGGATAATCCATTAGCTACCCATTCAGGGATCAAACTTGTCCCCATATTTCCGCTCTTGAAGTTTCTATTTGTCATTGCCATTAAGCCATAATAAAGCAGATGTGGAGATATTCTATTTGATCCCTCATGGAAGCACAGATGTTTTATTCGACTGAGTGTACCCCACAGTGAAGAATACTGTGCACTTACACATGTAAACATTGGTATGAACCGTCTCATCGTGGCCTACTACTACTGTGCTGTAATGTTCTAACAAGCAATGAACTGATAAGAAGCAGACAGGAACAGTGACTAGAATCCACTATAAGTTGCACTGATCTGATTAAATGGGCACTATTCTGATGTGGATTTTCCATCAATGTTTCGCAGAGCTATAATATTACTTAAATCTTACTTGTGTGTTCCATTGTCATTGCTGCTTGATTTTTGAATACAGACATTGCACATTTGAAAATTATGGAGTTACCAAGCTAATGTTTTCCCCATTTGTGCATGTTAGACAGGAGCCTTTTCCTGGTTCTGACAGGCTAGCTTGAAACTACTATGACTAATTCACATCATGCTTGTATCTTGGAAAAGATAGGGAAGGGGAGAAAATACCCCAGTACTATGCTTGGGAATTACTGATTTCCAATGGTAATTCAGGTACAGAAACGGGCAACCTCATTTCACTGAAGTGAACCTTGACATCCGAAACAAACTAGAGGGAAGGGAGGGAGGGGTCTAGTGAGAAGTCTGCATGCCCAGGATACCGCTGAGCATTGAACAGGATTATCAATGGGCAGATGTGTCAAGAAATATCCAAACCTAAACATATACTAGAGAAAAGTTTAATGACTTCAAATAAGATGTTTGATGAAAAGTATCAGTCTGTAATGCTAACCCTGTTTTCTCTCCGGATGGGTTGCCTGTTCTGCTGAATGTTTCCTTTGTCTATATCTCAGATTTCCAGCACCTGCAGTTTTTCTTTTGCTTTTTGATCAATCACTTCAATTGTTTGTCAAGATCATTAGAAAAACTAATGATTAGAAAAGCAGTCTGCTGACAATTTCAATCTTTCACCTACACCCCCACGACTTGGGCCTCACACCCCATCGTATCAAGTGTGTTACACACAACTCCCACTCAGCCATTATACGCACATCGTGCTTATTGGGAAAGGTGATAGCCACGACCTGGTCCTTCAAGATACAGTAAATGCCATGTAGGGAGGAAGGAGAAGGGGACCACCTTGATGCTTCAAACCTAACTCCCTCGAGCAACAGCATGCCCTGATGCCAAAGAACATGTGCATCTAGAACTGGGTTTCTCCTTCATCTGTCTTTGATGTGCCTATGGATGCTTTACTCTTTGCACATGTCAAGGCTATGGACATTAACTTTGATTCTGAGGGAGTATCATTCCCAGGAGGCTTAGATGGCCCATGCCCTTCTCATCTTCATTACTGGGTCCATCTCCTCTTTCAGAATGTCCTTGCCTTGGGCTTCCCTGCTCTCAGTTGTGCTGGAGTCCCAGCATAGCCACGACAATTTTGCCCATTTTGGGGGAATGAAAACCAGCTTCGCTTCTATAGTATTCAAGGTTTGCCCATGTTTTTACTGCTCCAAGGTTATATATGGCTGATTCAATGAACTGGCCTCCCACTACCTCCCAAAAACACGTGCTTGTAGTTAACATACCTTTAACTTGTACAGGTATAGGGCTTTTTTCTTGCTGATCGGACCTGATTTCCTTCACTTGGACAAGTGTGACAAATATATGGAAGGAAAGCAATTTCACATGGGAAAATGACAATGGATTGTTCAATGAATAATGTCACTACTGTATTCTGAAAGTTTGCACATGTGTACAGTATGTCATGCACAGCTGACACTGTTAGGTGCTTAACATAGTTAGAAATTAGTTTCATGATTACAGTTCGATTGCACAGAAAAAAATATCAGGACTACTACTTTACAGGTATAGTTTTAAACCATTTTGTTCCTTTCTTATTGTGGCTAAGAAATACTGCTGCACTCTTCTCCTTGTACTGTAATGTCTTTACAGCCAGTCACACAATCTCATCTGTGTGGTGGCAAGGTAGCAAAGTGGTACAGCACCAGTTGTAAGACCAGGGTTCAATTCCCTCTGCTGTCATTCTCCCCATGACCACGTGGGTTTCCTCTGTGTGCTCAGGTCTTCCCCCACATTCTAGAAATGTAAGGTTAGGGTTAGTATGTTGTGGGTATGTTATGTTTGTGCGGAAAATGTGGCGATATATGCGTGGTGCTCAGCACAGCCCTTGCTGATGTGATTTGATGGAAATGATGCATTTCATGTATGCTTTGTACATGTGACAAGAAAACTAATTTTTTTATTGTTTTTCTCTGTGTCTGTCTGCCTTCATCTTTCTCTCTCCCACAGAAGCAGAAGAAACAAAGGAATTAATAGGTAATAACCGAGAGCACACACAGTACCTATACCATGTCTATATACACCCAATGGCCACTTTGTTAGGTACAGGAGGTTACTGAGTGTATTTCTATATGTTCATGGCCTTCTGCTGCGGTAACCCATCCAGTTCAAGGTTTGACATGTCGTGCATTCAGAGAATTTCTGCACACCGCTGTTGTAATGCATGCTTATTTGAGTTATTTTCATCTTCCTGTCTGCCCGAACCAGTCTGACCATTCTTCTCTGACCTCTCTCCTTTAGTCATTTTCACCCACAGAACTGCTGCTCAGTGGATTTTTTGTTTTTGTTTACCGCAGCATCTTCTGTAAACACTAAAGACTGTTGTGTGTGGAAAAAACCCAGGAGATCAGAGGTTTCAGAGATATGCAAACCACTCTGTCTGGCACCGTCAAAGTCATTTACAGTATATCACATTTCCTCACCATTCTGATTTTTGATCCGAACAAGAACTGAACCTCTTGGCCACATCTGCATGCCTTTATGCAGTAAGTTGCTGCCACATGATTGGATGATTAAATCTTTACATTAAGTAGTAAGAGTATAGGTTTACCTAATAATGTGGCCACTAAGTGTATACTATATATTGCAGGCATTAATTTCTTCACAAATCATTGCACTTACATTATTTGAATGAGATGAATTAATAACCTGAAGTTCCCTATCTGGTCCATCTTTTTCTCAGCTCCCTTCCAGAAAATAAAGTAATCTTCAGTGTGATTTCAGTTAGAAAACTCTTCCCCAAGAGCGAATTTAAGCTTCCTTTAGAGAACACTGATTGTATATTCAAAAGCATTTTACATCTGGTCCTTCATCCAGTGCTGACATGTGTACAGGGAACATCTTGGGCAATCACATGAAGGGACTCAGCCTGAAACATTGACTGATTATTCCCTTCCATAGACCTTATCTGATTTGCTGAGTTCCTCCAGTATTTTGCGTATGTTCCTGCTAATTGCACCTCGACTCATATTTTCAGCCAGCCACTTGACGCTTCTCAGAGCCCCTTCTTGTTTTTAAACCCCCAAGATGGCTTCCAGGTCCACCCACTGGTACTTTAATATTTGCTGCAGGTAAATCTTTAGCTGCTCACTCTCTATAGGGTATCATAATCTTGATTCTGCTATACAAAAGGTATATGCATTCATTCAATTAGAAGAAAGTTATTGATAATTGCTTCATAATTGATGTGTGTTCTGTCTGTGGAGCTGGCATTGATAATTTTCTGTCACGTCCCACGAGCAGATGCCCTTTGGATATAGCCACGCGCTTCTGTACGAAGATACTTTCCTCTGTCTGATTTTAACAAGAGCGAAGTTTTGTTGCCTTTTCTGTGAACTAGCGGACTCTCATTGAATCTGACAAGCTTTCAAATAATCTTAAACTGAAGATACTGTTCACTGTTGCAATATCATTCTTTGAATTTATTGGCTCTTAAAGTTACTGCAGAATGAATTATACTCTGTTTATAATTTTCAGGCAAATGCTATCTCAAGTGTGTTTGACAATATAACAAAAGCCCAAACTCATTGATAATCAGTTGTGATACACTGATATCTCTTCTGTATACACAATTTCCCTGATACCAACTTCTTTATTTTCGGCTCAATACTAATTTGCTTGCAATGTTACAAGCAAATATGTATTTGTCTGTACATATCCCACAAGCTGGGAAATAATTTCTTCAGTTTGATAATGTGTGTAAGCCTTGACAATTCAAGTTCCTTAATTTTCAGTTTTAAACCTGTACAGGTCAGCTGTACTTACAACCAAGTTTGCAATATAAACAGCAACACACACAAAATGCCGGAGAAACTCAACAAGCCAGGCAGCATCTACAGAGGGGAATAAGCAGTTGGAATTTTGAGCAGAGACCATTCATCAGGACCTAATGAGGGGCATCGGACTGAAGTGTCAACTGTTTATTCTCCTCTATGGATGCTGTCTGTCCTGCTAAATTCCTCCAGCATTTGTCTGTGTTACTTAATATGTCCACTACCTGATGAATGTCTTGTGTTTAATATGAACAGCATATGTGAGGGTTCACAGGGCATTAAAATGAGTCAAAGAGAACCCAACAGCCGACAGTTCAAGTTCAAGTTTAATTGCCATTTAACCATACATGAATACAGCCAAATGAAACAGCGTTACTCCAGGGCCAAGGGGCAAAACACTGTATCAACAGTCATACCCAGCACAAGGCACATATAGCACGTATAGACCCCATGCACATGTAAGATATCAGTAAAATACAGTCACACAAAAAAAATAGTCTAAGACCCCGTTTCCATGAATGTTCCAGGAATCGGCAATCAGCTTGTCTTCTGCCGAGCGAACACTGGGGGGCAGCACTGACTCCAGCTTGGATGCTGCACCACACTGCCTCTGGTGGAGTGCACTGATTCCATTACCTCCCTCCTGGGCGGATGTAAACAGGTGATACTACGGCCTGGGGCCTAGTCCGAGGCCACACAGCTTCCCCACCATCTGCCCATGCCGTCCTCCAATAAGTCAGTGAATTAGCTTTGCAGCCTCCCGCATTAACAATGCCCATGAGGGTCTTGCAATCACAAGAAAAGTGACTAAAATGATCACTCGCCGTTAGACTGCACACTGTCTTCATGCACCAACTCCTCCAAAGCTCTCCGACTCAGGCAGCAGCACGGTCCGCACCCTGCACCCTCTTCGTTTTCTCTGCCCTGCCAATGAGCAACTTGCTGATTAGGTAGACCTGCAGTACTTTGAATGTTTTGAATGTTCAGCAAGGTCTTGAGATCATAAAAATTAATTTTAAAGGCAGCAATAACACCCTTGGCTGACCCTGCAGAAGCCACTATGATCGAACATGTCATCTTACCAGGTCTTATATATTTAAGACAATGGCTATACCTGATTACTGTTCCTTTGTTCTTAGCACCAGACTTATTGAGTGGGGGCCATTGTGAGGTGCTCGGAGTAATAACCTGGCGTACTAAAGCTAGATGCAATTTTAGCCGAGCAGGTGATGGATAACCTGCATGTGCTATATTTGTCTAAGCATCAATGAGCAAAGGTGTTTCTACAATGTTTATCAGTCACCTTTTATTTTGTTTATTGACATTGTCCTGGTGTCGAATGTTAAACGAACACTGTAAAGGAATGCTTGTGTCAGTAGCAGACTCCTCCAGCAGCAGTTCTGTAAAGCAAGTGATGTGGAAATACTTCTCCAAAGGTACTGAGGTGATCTCATTCTTTGTCTATTTCTACACAGTCCCCTAGCAACAGAAATGAATCTTACTGCTGGAGGAAGAGGCTATACTGATTGCCCGAGGGCCTTAGCTTTAGCTTCTGTATTTTTCCAGAATAGTTTTTATCCATTTGTGACAGCTGCCAAGTGCTAACTTCCATGCGATTGTACGTCTCTCAAATACACCTGCACATAGGATGAAACGTTACCACAACAACGGTGGGTTTAGCCTAAATTAAAGGTGACAACTGTCACCTTAATCATCACCCGTGTGGCTATTAATTGTGAACAATGATTGATCTGTAGCTACGTTTTGAAGATAGATTTTCTCTGCACTTTGGATGTGCTGAAATAATAAATCGTTTCATGGAGAGATTTTTTTCCAGGTTTCCAATCAATGTCCCTGAACCGAGCATTCTTGTATACTTATTACCGAAGCAATCTACTTCATCTCAAGCTTGCCTCAGTGATATGTAATGCACTGTTCTACTCATGAGTAAACATTAAAAAAATCAATTTGTCTCTATCACTGCCTTTGTGCGTGAAAAATTCTAAGTGAATTCTAAGTGGAAGTGCACTTCTTGTTTAAGGCAGACTATTTAAATGATAAAAATAACATCATGAGCTTAAAAGCCGCCATTCTCTACACCTTGAATTGTGGCTATTTAATAAGCCAATGAGATGCTGTGAAACGTTGAATCATAGTGTGCTTTCCCAGTCCTTCGATGCTGCTTGATCTGCTGAGTATTTCCAGCATTCCGTTTTATTTCAGATTTGCCAACATTTTGCACGTTTAATATCTCACAGATCCAGATGTGTTTTTTTTTTCATTCTAGTTCTGTTTCCACTCATCTCCTTCTGTTTGTATCTTCTCCAACAGATCACCTGTGGTTAATGCGCCTTCATTGCACTTTCTGTCACCTGCGTCACTTGGTCTCCACGCCATAATTTCCCTTATACTCCTTTCCCTCTCTTTTGAACTCAGTACATGTTTGGTTCTGATTGAGCTCTGAAAGAAAGCCATTGACCCAAAACAGTAACTCTCCTTTTCCCTCCACATACAGACTGCCAAGCCTGAAGATTACTTGCAGAATTCTCAGTTTTTATCCTCAGCTCCCCATTTCTCTGCTTTTCACAGTGAGCTAACTCTACAAAAAGTTACTTAATTCACCACTTTCTCCTTTTTTATTATGTTTTGGATACTTTCTAAATTAAGAGTGCTATTTAACATTGTGTATTTATATTCACTACTTCTGTACATCCTAAGGATGCTAAAATCATTTGCTGGAAAATTGAATGATCTTAGAATAGGTTTTGTCCAAGTTTAATAATCTTCCTTGTGGAAACATGAGCAATGACTACAAAAGCTTTGAACCTCACAAGAAAAATAATTGGACTTCTTGCCAATACAATCTGAGAAAGTGGTTTTGTGAAAATGGCTGACAATCTGTATCCATCCTCCTTAGCTGTCCATTTTATTTTCTTTCTCTGTATAGTGTACCGACAAACTCCAAAAAACCAATGCTGCTACTGATTAACTCAATGGATTGCTATTCTTGTACGACACACCCTCCTGATCAATCCAAAAATAATCTTCCACAAAATTGAAGCAAAATATTCGATCCTTTATTAGTTACTAGCAAAACAAACAATCTTGTAGCGACGCACACAAAATGCTGGAGGAACTCAGCAGGCCAGGCAGCACCTATGGAAAAGAGTAAACAGATGACGTTTTGGGCTGAGACACGAATCATGAAGTGATGCAATTTCTGAAACTAAGACTGGTGATATTAAATACATTTAAGTGGACTTAATCAAAGTTACGTAGAGTTAAGCAATTTCAAATATATTTAAAGAAATTCAAGTGTAACTGATGCACCATCAATAACTCTTGGAGACGTGAGGCGAGATATAGGCTTTTATTGGCTGGAAGAAAGAACAAGCAGCAATTGACCACCACACTACATCCTGGAGACTGAGACCGGGGCTGTGTCTCCAATCGCCTTTATACTGGGGTCCGTGGGAGGAGCCACAGCAGCAGTCAGCAGGAGGGGCGTGTCCAGACAGGTATATGTAGTTCACCACAGTAACTAAGCTTTCAATGAAAGTTAATGACATCCGTAGGTCCCCAGTACTAAATTAAGCTTTCGAGAACAAAGCCCAAATTCATAACTAAGCCCAATGTGATTTTCACACCCCAACCCATGCAACTACCATAATAAACATAATAAACGCGCAACACAGAATAAATGCAGATAGAGAACAGATGTGTGGCTTCTACATATAGAATTGTAATTGTTTACATCGGGAGCTAATTTCTAATGTAGTACGGGAAATTTGTGACATATGAAACCACACCCTTTCTAAATACTTATTGAGAATTAAAAATAATTAAAAAGCTAGAGGGGTTTTGAATGTGAAAGCAAGAACCATGACTCCATTATAAATATTTTTCTCTGCAAAATGGGAAGCCTTTGAATAATTCCAATCAAATTCTGTCAATATTAGAAGTGCCCTCAATGACTGGGATATTTAGAAATGATCAAACACATGACATTAGGGAGCTGCTTTTCACAAAAATGTCTGTAAACTAGATTTAATTTTTGCAACAATAGATGATGGTGTTGTTTAAGTTCTCGAAAGGAGCAAGATTTGAATTTTGTTTTAAGCTTTCAATGGTTAAAGAACAAGCAACAATATATTAGTGGCCAGCGGGTGGCGCCAATATTTTAGAGATAATATAATAAAAACATTCAAGTATTGAAAGGCATTGATGCATGGACCATTTATAACCATTGACACAGGTTAATATGCTGACTAAATTGTGCACAAAATGTTACATTAAGACATGTTTAAAAATACATCTAATTTACACTTTGTTTTTCTTCTTTATTACAGTGAAGAAAAGCCTCATAAATCAAAGGTTTAATAAAAGCAGCTTTTATTTTACTGACAGAATTTTAAATAAAGAAAGTCATAGGCAGGATTTAACTGAACCTGTTCTTGAATCCTGTTTAACATGGTAAATAGAGTTGCAATCCAGCTGCAGACATTGATAACCGTGTTCATTATCTATAAAAATTACCCGGTATTGCTTTTCCCCACAATGTGCTTTCTTTTCATGTTGTATGTCTGCTCATGAAACGTATCCAGTTAAACAAACTTGTTTTGCTTTGGAAAGTTCAATAGGCTGAAGATGAAGTATATAAGTATTCCTAGGAATTTGATTACTCCTAGAAGCATTAGTTAAATTTATTTACACAACTGTAGTCTGGTTTTGGATCACATACTTAATGAAATTCTGCAGCAGCTGTTGTGATGCCAGGGTCCTCTCGTATGACAAGCGGCAGAGGTCCTGAAAATTATTGATTAAATTCAGTGCACCTGTTGCATATTTTCCACATTTAATTGGTGGCTTGCAAGCATCCTTAAAGAATCCATCAGCTGGAATCTTCATCTTACTGCACATAGTTGGATAACTGCAGTCAGAATGCTGGTGGGTTTTATTAATGTTAGTATTTGTTGTGCAGTTTATATTTCAGTAATATTGTATATATGTTGTTTGATTAAGCATTCTTTGTTGTTTACATAATTCATTACAGGTTGTATGTAAAAATAAGTGAATTGGCATTTGTGTGGGCCTCATTTAAGGTAAAAATTAATGTACATATGTACATCTTTCAACTCCTTTGTTCTCCTTTAAATTAGATTTGTGTTTTGGAGTTAAAAAATCTGACAGTCATGTGGAATTTTTAGACAAACCCCAGATGTTTACCTTTCTGTTGAAGCACAGTGAGGTGTTCAAATTGAAAAATAAAGCACAGTATGCTCCCTTTGTAAGAGAGAAACCGTTGAGTGAAAAAAGCAGTGCAGTATGTTCTTTTTGTGAGGGTAGAAAATTGGTCAAGTTTTATTAAAAAGGCAGGAAATGGAAGAATTCTCAGGTTCATGCACAATGAGTACTGGGTGATAGTAATCATATAAAAGCAGAAATGGCTGGCTATATCAGAAAGATTAATGTATTTGATTACATAACAAATTACTGCATATTGTAAACTGACCAGATTACTACAGGAAGGATATGGAAACCATAGAAAGGGTGCCAAAGAGATTTACAAGGATGTTGTCTGGATTGGGGAGCATGCCTTATGAGAATAGGTTGAGTGAACTCGGCCTTTTTACCTTGGAGCGACGGAGTATGAGAGGTGACCTGATAGAGGTGTATAAGATGATGCGAAGCATTGATCGTGTGGATAGTCAGAGGCTTTTTCCCAGAGCTGAAATGGCTGTCATGAGAGGGCACAGTTTTAAGGTGCTTGGAAGTAGGTACAGAGGAGATGTCAGGGGTAAGTTTTTTTACGCAGAGAGTGGTGAGTGTGTGGAATGGGGTGACGGTGGTGGAGGTGGATACAGTAGGGTCTTTAAAGAGACTCTTGGATAGGTACATGGAAGCTTAGAAAAATAGAGGGCTATGGGTAACCCGAGGTAATTTCTAAAGTAAGTACATGTTTGGTGTAGCATTGTGGGATGAAGGGCCTGTATTGTGCTGTAGGTTTTCTATGTTTCTAGGTAGATTCCAACTTAAAAACTTGTGCTGAAGAAAAGATAACCCCTGTAGATATGACATTCATAGCAGTGAAGTACAACAACCAACGAAGCACATTGCACTTGTACGTGGCAAAAACAGGAAGGCAAGCATTGTGGGGTCATGACTGGCTGAGACGACTACAACTTGACTGGAGATCCATCCACCATTTGCATGCCACATGCACTGCAATAGAGTCAACTGAAAGTGAACTAAGAAATGTACAGGATGAGGATACAACTGTCTCCATGCTGGACACCATGAGCCATTGCTCAACAGAGGATAAACAGGTGTTGGTGCCTACCTCTGTGCTTCTGGTTGGAAAGTATATTGGGCCAAGGAAGGACCAGGTTGCTCAGAGGGATCATGAAAGTGATGAAAGCAGGTGACCAGTTGCAACAGCTTTTTAGGCAATATATCTGAGAAAGCTTCTGATTTGTTAATCAGCCAGTTACTTGCGAAAGTGGCTTGGTTTTAAGCTGGAAGAGAGTTCAAGGAACTTCAAGAAAGTTGCAATAATTCAGTTTTTATGAGTATAAAGAACCAGAATCTACTCTGGGTTATTGCATGAACTTCAAATGGAAATCAAAAAGCTGCTTGTAAAAGTAGATGCAAAGATCAAAGCCCAGCTGGAATGAATGGCAGGCCAAAAAGAAAGGAATTAATGGAGATATAAAACAGAAGATTTGATAAATTATGTTGCGGATTAAGAAACAAGAAGAGATCATATTGTAAAGGAAGCAATAAAAATGTTAATAAGAGAAAACACCAGTGAATCAAATGCTCCTTCCCAAGGTCAAGATGCAAAATCTAGAATAAGAAGGAAGGAGGAGAGTGACTCGGTCTGTCAGAGTCACTTCCTGCAGTCTCAGAGTCAATTCCTGCAAGCACCATGGAGGAGTCCCCGGAATCAGAGATAGTTTTGACACCCACAAGTCTCACTTGCTAAGCAGAATAATCTCTCCTTGTCAGGAAGGACATCATCCCACAAGAGAAGGAATACTCCACAGTCATTAAATCTTTAGGCCTGAATGGGAGAATTTAAAATTTACAATGCTGTGGATATCTGTACAGTAGTTATACTGTGTAAATACAACAGTTGAGATGCATTCTCTATTGTGTTGGAGTTTATAGCTAAGCAGGAAGGAGTTTTGTGCATTTAATATTTGAGTAAATATTGTTTGATTAAGCATTCTTTGTTTCCATAATTCATTATGTGTTACATGTAAAACATGTGCCACTTATGTCATGACTCCTCCACATCATACTTGCGAGCTTCACTTAAAGTAAAAACAAACGTACATAATGCATACATTTATCTCTCAGCTCCTCTGTCTTTCTTTCAGTGAGCTTTTTGTTATGGAGTTACAAAACATAGCAATATTAATGACAGCAGAACACCAGCTCTCCCTTCAATTGGTGCAAATGTTTTTGAAATGTTAGCTGTTTGAGTCTGATTACACTTTTTAAGATAATGAAACTTTGTATTTATTCCTTTTTTATTTTTTTATTATACAGGGTGATCTGAGCCTCAACAGAAATGACCTGCCAGTCAAAGTAAAGCCTTGAACAAGCTTGTCATACCTTTCATAGCTGAGAAAGGTTAAGGATGTCAAGGGTGTTTGAATGCAAGATCTGCTTTAGATGAAGAGCAAAATGACAATTGTAATAATCACCTCTCATGTGTGGATTCTTGACATGTGAACCCTATTAGCTATTTCTGTATGCATCCTTCACTTTGACACTTGGAACCTTCTCATTGAGTGCAGAGCCTTTGGAACAAGGACCTTGAGACTGACTGGTTAGTTTGGCCGGATAGTATCTCCAGTGAAGTCCACTCTTTGAACCCAAGTCTTCCTCCTCTTTCAAACGCTGAGTTGAATCTTCCAGAATTGCCTCACCTGAAATCCTGCTATGATGTGTGTTTTTCAGGTTAGTCAATGAAAACACTATGTATGCTAGCAAGTAATACAATCCATCAGATGGGATGCTAAAATCGCACTGTGTCTGGATACTGGAGGCAAGCAAAAGGCAGGCTCACTGATGTGACAAAGACCTGCATCTGCTGAAGCTGATGTGACCTTGGATGGTAGATCAACAGACCTATGCCCTTCAGCTCCCCTAAGTCCCTGAATGTATCCTGAAACTCCAACATATGAAATAAACCCCAAGGAAGCACCACAGAATGATCCGCTCTGGTAAAGAAATAATGGTGGCCCTTGCATTGTGAAATGGTACGCAGGGAGAGAATGCTGCTGAATTGAGAGGAGACTTGCATAATGTCCCCTTATTATTCAAAAGAATGGAGCAGAAGGGGGGGGGGGGGGGAAGTTGCTTTGTGTGAGTTACCAGTGACTTGTCTGAGGTGGAAAAATGTAATGCATAGACTATGCAGTTGCAGATTATGCAACCTAGGATCACATTTAAACTTTCAATTGTGCAGAGATGATATAGCTTTGCTGTTCACAAAGGCAAGTAAGAGAAATTGAACCATTGACATAAATTCCTCTCAATTAACTGCTGTGTCTGATAGAACATCTCAAGTCTTGCCACATGAAACACTCGATTTCAAAGGTTCGCTCATGCTTACAAATGTAATTAATCCCAAATTTTAGGGATTATATGAGTGTGTCTATAAAAACAGCAGCTGGAGTAGTCTATGCAATTCATTGCGTGCATTCTTGTGTTCAATAAGATTGTGGTTTATCCATTTTTTTGGGCCTCCGGCTCTCTTGCTCTCTCTCCACACCATCTGATTTACTGTTTAATTGCCTGCCTTTTGGCAACATGCTTCGAAATGGATGCTAATCCTCTGGAACACTGAAAATAGTAGGTGTCAGCCATTCAATAAGATCATGGTTGATATTTTACTTCAGTGCCACATTCCCACATTACCCTCAAACTTTGATTCTCTCCAGTCAAAAAAATATTTTGATCTCTCATGAATATCCTCAGCAATTGTACCAAAAATGTACTACTCTTAGTGAAATTTATACTCACTAGCTCTGACTAGCCAGTCAGAAAAAAATGGAGACTGTAATTTGAGGTCAAGAAACACCAGCTAAAGGAAGTATTTTCTACACATTTATCTCATTCAATGCCATAATAACAGTATGTTTTTATTGAGATCACCTTTCATTTTTCTATGCCCAAACATATAGACTCAGTTTGTTCATTTCTTCTCTTGGGACAGTGTCACCATCCTCCCTCAGTAAAACTCCCTCCAACAAACTTGGGAATTATAGAGACAAAATTTTACAGCCTGGAATTAGTCCATTCAGCACAGCTGGTCCATGATGACCAAAATACTTGTCCAAACTAGTCCCATTTTTCTGTATTTAGCCCATATCCCTCTAAAAAAATTTCTGTCAACGTATCTTTCCAATTGTCTTTTTAATCCTGCCTTATACATTCCTCTGACAGCTCATTCCATATATTCAGTGTCTATAAAAAGTTTTCATACTCCCCTTAGAAGTTTTCATGTTTTATTGTTTCACAACATTGAATCAAATGGATTTAATTCAGCAATTTTTGACACAAGTCAACAGAAAAAAATCTTTTGTGTAAAATCGAAAACAAATCTCTACAAAGCTGTTTAAGTTAATTACAAATATAAAACACAAGATAATTAATTGCATAAGTATTCACCTCCTTCAATTCAGTATTCAGTAGATGCATCTTTGCCATCAATTACAGCTTTGAGTCTGTGTGGATAGGTCTCTTTCAGCTTTGCACATCTGGATACTACATGATTTCCCCATTCTTATTTACAAAACTGCTCAATCTGTATCAGATTACATGGGGATCGTAAACGAAAAGCCCTTTTCAAGTCCAGCCACAAATTCTCAATTGGATTGAGGTCTAGACTCTGATTTGGCCATTCCAAGACATTAACTTTGTTGTTTTTAAGACATTCCTGTGTAGCTTTGGCTTCATGCTTGGAATCATAAACAAATCTTCTCCAAAGTTGGAGTTCTCTTGCAGACAGCATTAGGTTTTCTTCCAGGATTTCCCTGTAATTTGCCGCATTCATTTTACCCTTTACCATCACAAGCCTTCCAGGGCCTGCTGTAGTGAATCATCCCCACAATCTGATGGAGCCACCACCATGCTTCACAGTCCAGATGGTGTGTTTTTTGATGATGATGTTTGGCTGACACTAAACATTGTCTGAAGGTCAAAACAATCAATTTTAGTTTAATTAGACCATAGAACCTTCTTCCAGCTAACTTTAGAGTCTCCCACGTGCCATCTGGCAAACTCACGCAGAGATTTCATGTGAGTTTTTTTTCAACAGTGGCTTTCTTTTTGTTACTCCCTCATAAAGCTGTGACTGTTGAAGCATCCGGGCAACAGTTGTCTTATGACAATTCTCTCCCATCTCAGCCATTGGAAGTTTGTACTCCTCCAGAGGTGCCATAGGTCGATTGGTGGCCTCCCTCACTAGTCACTCAGTCTTTGAGGGCAGCCTGCTCTAGGCAGATTTACAGCTGTCCCATATTCTGTCCATTTCTTGATGTTGACTTAACTGTATTTAAGGGATATACAGTGACTTGAAAATTTTCTTATATCTATATCCTGACTTGTGCTTTTCAATAACTTTTTTTGTGGAGTTGTTTGGAGTGTTCTTATGTTTTCATGGTGTAGTTTTGCCAAGATACTGGCTCTCCACAATTCGATCTTCCAGATACAGGTGTATTTTTACTACAATTAATTGAACACCTTGAGTGCACTCAGGTTTCCAAAAACAGATCTCCATTTAACTAATTATGTGACTTCTAAAACCAATTGGCTGCACCAGTGATGTTTTGCTGTGTCATATTAAAGGGGGTGAATACTTTTCCAATCAATTATTTGTGTTTTATATTTGTAATTAAGTTAGATCACTTTGTACGAATCTGTTTTCACTTTGCCACAGAAGAGTCTTTTTCTGTTGGTCAGTGTCATAAAAGCCAAATTAAATCCACTATGGTTCAATTTTGTAAAACAATAAAACATGAAAACTTTCAAGGAGGGTGAATACTTTTCATAGGCTCTATATATCACCCTCCATGGAAATCAAGAGAGTAATAAGTCATTTGTTTTGATAAAACTCCTCGTACTTCAAGTACAGTATATCATTCCCCTTGATGGGTGTGGCAGAGCAGACCAAATTTCATTCAAGCTGCATTCTCCACCAGGGCCCTATATCCTTTAAGTAAGATGTCTTATCTAGCATTTGAGTCCTGCATTTACAATCAACCTGCTATTTGCTTTTCTAATTGTTCCTGCCTATTAGCTTAGTTGTCTGTAAGGACACCTGGTCCCCTCAGAATATTAGTTTATTTTATTTCCACATTTTAAAAGTTGCAAATTGTATATTACATGTGCCTGGAAAATATGTGGATAAAGGTGTAGAGAAATTATTTGCAGTACTATGAGCACAGGAATGTTAGGTATGATGCAATTAACATAATACAGTTCTTTCATAGTGAAGATGGTCAGTGACGTGAGATAAGTGTGTATTAATATTGTTGTATTTAAATAGAATTGGAATAGATCCACCAGGCAGCTTGATTTAAGTTGCTGCTGATTTAGGTTGGTGACAGGGTGGAGATACATCTCCACCAAAGGAAGTGTAAGATGCTCCTTCCCATCACTAGCCGGTGCATCACCCTTGGGCAAGGTGTAGCGCCAGCTTAGCCCCCCCCCCCCCAACAACAATCAGAGTCAAGTGAAGCCATGGAAGCAGGTGGCAGATGGTCATGTGAGCAGATGTTGCATATCATAAATTCTGGTTATGCGACCAATGACACCAGGCAGAAATCTCTGATGAGTATTCATAATGGCTGGAGTCACCGGTCTTGTAAAGACACCATGCAGAAGAAGGCAATGGTAAACCACTTTTGTGGAAAAATTTGCCAAGAACAATCATTGAAAGACCATGATTGCCCACATCATACGATATGGCTGGGTCAAAACATGGAATTCACTCCCTGACAGGACTGTGTGGGTACCTGCACCTCGGGGACTGCAGCGGTTCAAGAACGCAGTTCATCACCACCTTTTCAAGGGCAACTAGGGATGGGCAATAAATCCTGGCTTAGGTGGCAATGCCCACATCCCATAAATGAATAAATTAAAAAAAATAAACTAATTTAGTTAAGCAGCATTAAATAATTCAGATCATATTAAACAGTTAGGTTTGATAAGTAAAAATATTCTGATAACAATAACAACAATTTGCATAACTTCCAATACATTTCAAGTCAGATTAAACAAAAATGGAGGCCAGGCAAAGAGGACAATTGATTGGATCATTCTGGCTGCGGTCTCCAATGTGGCTGGCTATCTATGTATTGCTTCTGCTTTTAGAGGACTGAATGAGTGGACCATGTGTACTTAACAAGTAAGATACACAGATGAAAACAGATTTAAATAAATGTAATTAGAAAAATTAGGTAAAAGTACATTAAAAAAAATATATAGAAACCTCCAAGAAGACCACAACTTTGTTGTAGGGTTTGGAGGCTTGTGTGCCTCAATGACCTAGAGGGCTATGTTAGCTAGAGTCAGGGCCTTGTGCTTCGATTCCTGATTGGGTCACTCATGCCAAACAGGTCAAAGGGTAGAGGCCAGACTAAGAGTGGTTCACTGGTCTTACCAGGTCAGGGGTTCAGCTCAAGGCTAACAACCCTGACGAGTCAAAAAATAATTGATATGGAAATAGCAATGAAGAATCCTTCTATACCTGTGTGTGATCACATGGACAGACAGAGATTGCTGTCCTTAACGCCAGCAGGAAGAGCGAGCAGAAAAAAAACATTATAGTAAGTGGAACACTTTTCTTGTTACTTCAGATCCAAATACATGGTGGTCACTCTTCCTACCTCATTCCACTTTGATGTAAAGTTAAGGCCCTGAAGTGCAGTACAGATGAACCCCTCTCCAATGACTTGCTTGTCTTCACTGGGATCATTCGCAAGCCCATTGATGGAGCAGACGCACCACATGTGCTGCATTTGACCTTCAGCGTGTTGCAGACATCTGCATTTCACAAGTCATGGATGGGAATCTGAAACAGCATGCGGCATGAGCAACTGTTAACCATTATATCAGCTATTGGTCAACATGAGCTGCTGTGATGGTGGGGTGACCAAGCATTTTGTCAGAAATTTGGAGATTGGATCACCTGAAAAATATGAAAAGCTGTAGAACTTTCCAGAGTTTTGATGGCCACTAGAAAAGGAGCAGAGCAATTTAAAAAAGGGAGACTAATGAACAAAAAGGAATTAGAAAGAATTGACATGGTTACATGAATTGGGAACATATTGAAGAGTGAGAAACAGAAGGGTGAGCGTTTTAAAACCTAAAAGTTTTGAGAGGCATGAAGCCAGCTTGAGAAGAATAAATAACCTGTGAAGGTCCAGAGGAGGTTTAAGAGAATATTCCTGGGAATAACAAGTGTAACCCCCAGGGTTGCCTCAGGCTTGCTCAGCTCATTCTCGTTTAGGGGGAGCAGTCTTTGACCCCGCCAAACTGGGTAATCAGCCGGTGTGGATGCTGTGTGATGTCCCCGCCTTGCCCAAAAACAGACAGTACACCATATGCGATTAAATGAGTACAATTTATAAAGATTACTATAACTAAGTGATTAATAACGATACAGTATATATGAAGGAAAAGAAAATAAAGAAAAGGCGCCAACTTATCAAAGTCCAAACCACTTCGTGCACAACCGTTGGAGCACAATTACCGAAGTCTTCTGGCCACCATTCGATCCCCTCCGAACTCCTCGACTCGCAGCTCAGGACCTCCCGAAGTGGTCAACCAAGCACATCTATCTTCGTCTCCTCTCCTCGGGGTACCTCCTGACCTTGGACCCCCGCTTGGGGTCCGTTCCTCGCCCAGTTTACAGCATCGCGTCCTCTCTCTCTCACCCCCTCGCACCGAACTCCCCAAAAGCCCGCCAACAATAGCTTACAGACTCAGAAGAAAGAACAACATTAATCCCAATTGGTTTACAAAGGAATACATTTCTCATTATCAGTAAATTTTAACCCAAAACAAGCTTCCAGCACTCTCTCGCAACAAAGAAGCATTCCTACTTTGAACAAAACAAAGAAGCCATTTTGATTAACATACACAGTAACAAAGAAAAAGAAGAAACCCCCTTTACACAAGGTTAACACATGAGGAACATACGTTGGCTGTGGGCCTGCACTCATTGGAGTTTAGAAGAATGAGAGGGAATCCCATTGAAACCTATTGAATATTGCAAGTAGATGTGGGGAGGATGTTTCCTAGGGTAGGGGAGTCTTATGACCAGAGGGCACAGCTTCAGAAGAGAAGGACATCCCTTCAGAACAGAGATAAGGAGGAATTTATTTAGCAAGAGGCTGGTGAGTCTGTAGAATTCATTGCCACAGACATCTGTTGAGGCCAAGTCATTGGGTATGGTTAAAGCGGAGTAAATAAATAAGCCATGTTGGGTTGGTGGAGCAGATGCAATAGGCTCAATGGTCTATTTCTGCTCCTATTTCTTATCGTTTTACGGAACATGGTAATTCAGCTTTGGATTTGTAAAGTCAAGGGAGTATTGAAGATGCATCAAGATTTGAATAGCTCAGCAGAAAGCCGTTGATTAGACAATCAAGATTTGAATAGCTCAGACTCAGCAGAAAGCAGCTGATTGGGCAATTGAGGTCAGGTGACCAAGCAGTTTGAAAAGCTCAAACAAATAAATAGAGGGTTACCTCAAGCGGAGCGGCCTGTAGAAAGTGGCCAGTGAGTGAGTGGAGATTTGAGGCTTTGACTCGAGAGGCTTCGACGAGAAGAGGCGGAGGACGAGCTTGTTCCCAGTTAGTCTTTACAATGACACATGAGACGGTGATGTGCCTCTCCTGTGAGATGTGGCAGTCTTGGGGGAACTCACCTCTCCCGCAGAGTCACATCTGCCAGAAGTGATGTGGCTTGGGTGATCTGGAAGACCGTGTGAGGAATCTGGAGCAGCAGCTGGATGACCTTCGACTCATAAGGGAGAACGAGGCAGTCATAGATGAGAGCTACAGGGAGGTAGTCACACCTAGGCTGCCGGAAGCAGGTCGTTGGGTGACAGTCCGAGGGGGGAAAGCGAAGGAGAGTAGACAGGTAGTGCAGAACACCCCTGTAGCCATTCCCCTGAATAATAAGTTTACCGTCCTAGATGCTGTTGGCGAGGACGACCGACCAGGTGTGCACCACGGTGGCAGGGCCTCTGGCACTGAGTCTGACCCTGTGGTGCAGAAGGATGGGACGGAGAAGAGGAGAGCTGTCATCATTGGAGACTCTATAGTCAGGGGAGCAGACAGGAGATTTTGTGGACGTGAGAAGGAAACCCGCATGGTTTGTTGCCTCCCGGGTGCCAGGGTCCGGGATGTCTCTGACTGGGTGCATGACATCTTGGTACGAGAGGGAAAGCAACCAGAAGTCATGATACATGTTGGGACCAACAACATAGGCAGGAAGAGGGATGAGGTCCTGAAGTGTGAGTTTCGGGAACTAGGCAGAAGGCTGAAGAACAGGACCTCAAGGGTGGCGTTCTCAGGATTGCTGTCAGTACTACGTGATAGTGATGGTAAGAATTGGAGGAGATGGCAGTTGAATGCGTGGCTGAGGAGTTGGTGCAGGGGGCAGGGTTTTAGATTTTTGGACCATTGGGATCTCTTCTGGGGAAGGTGGGACCTGTACAGATTGGATGGGTTGCACTTGAACTCGAGTGGGAGCAACATCCTTGCTGGTAGGTTTGCTAGCATGGTTCGGGAGGGTTTAAACTAATTTGCAAGGGGGATGGGACCCGGAGCGATAGAGCAGTAAAAGAAGTGTATGGAGTAAAGCCAGATCTAACATATAGAGAGGGTTTGAGGAAAGAGCAGCAGAATAAAGGGTGTAAAGGTAGTAAGGTAGAAGGGCTAAAGTGTGTGTACTTCAATGCAAGAAGCATCAGGAACAAAGGTGATGAACTGAGAGCTTGGATACATACATGGAATTATGATGTAGTGGCCATTACAGAGACTTGGCTGGCACCAGGGCAGGAATGGATTCTCAATATTCCTGGATTTCAGTGCTTTAAAAGGGATAGAGAGGGGGGGAAAGGGGAGGAGGGGTGGCATTACTGGTCAGGGATACTATTACACCTGCAAAAAGGGTGGGTAATGTAGCAGGATCCTCTTTTGAGTCAGTATGGGTGGAAGTCAGGAACAGGAAGGGAGCAGTTACTCTACTGGGGGTATTCTATAGGCCCCCTGGTAGCAACAGAGATACCGAGGAGCAGATTGGGAGGCAGATTTTGGAAAGGTGCAAAAATAACAGGGTTGTTATCATGGGTGACTTTAACTTTCCTAATATTGATTGGCACTTGATTAGTTCCAAGGGTTTAGATGGGGCAGAGTTTGTTAAGTGTGTCCAGGATGGATTCCTGTCACAGTATGTTGACAGGCCGACTAGGGGGAATGCCATACTAGATCTAGTATTAGGTAACGAACCGGGTCAGGTCACAGATCCGTCAGTGGGTGAGCATCTGGGGGACAGTGATCACCGCTCCCTGACCTTTAGCATTATCATGGAAAAGGATAGAATCAGAGAGGACAGGAAATTTTTTAATTGGGGAAGGGCAAATTATGAGGCTATAAGGCTAGAACTTGCGGGTGTGAATTGGGATGATGTTTTTGCAGGGAAATGTACTATGGACATGTGGTCGATGTTTAAGGATCTCTTGCAGGATGTTAGGGATAAATTTGTCCCGGTGAGGAAGATAAAGAATGGTAGGGTGAAGGAACCATGTGTGACAAGTGAGGTGGAAAATCTAGTCAGGTGGAAGAAGGCAGAATACATGAGGTTTAGGAAGCAAGGATCAGATGGGTCTATTGAGGAATATAGGGTAGCAAGAAAGGAGCTTAAGAAGGGGCTGAGAAGAGCAAAAAGGGGGCATGAGAAGGCCTTGGCGAGTAGGGTAAAGGAAAACCCCAAGGCATTCTTCAATTATATGAAGAACAAAAGGATGACAGGAGTGAAGGTAGGACCGATTAGAGATAAAAGTGGGAAGATGTGCCTGGAGGCTGTGGGAGTGAGCGAGGTCCTCAATGAATACTTCTCTTCGGTATTCACCACTGAGAGGGAACTTGATGACAATATGAGTGAGGTTGATGTTCTGGAGCATGTTGATATTAAGGGAGAGGAGGTGTTGGAGTTGTTAAAATACATTAGGACGGATAAGTCCCCGGGGCCTGATGGAATATTCCCCAGGCTGCTCCACGAGGCAAGGGAAGAGATTGCTGAACCTCTGGCTAGGATCTTTATGTCCTTGTTGTCCACGGGAATGGTACCGGAGGATTGGAGGGAGGCAAATGCTGTCCCCTTGTTCAAAAAAGGTAGTAGGGATAATCCAGGTAATTATAGACCAGTGAACCTTACATCTGTGGTGGGAAAGCTGTTGGAAAAAAATTCTTAGAGATGGGATCTATGGGCATTTAGAGAATCATGGTCTGATCAGGGACAGTCAGCATGCCTTTGTGAAGGGCAGATCGTGTCTAACAATCCTGATAGAGTTCTTTGCGGAGGTGACCAGGTATATAGATGAGGGTAGTGCAGTGGGTGTGATCTACATGGATTTTAGTAAGGCATTTGACAAGGTTCCACACATTAGGCTTATTCAGAAAGTCAGAAGGCATGGGATCCAGGGAAGTTTGGCCAGGTGGATTCAGAATTGGCTTGCCTGCAGAAGGCAGAGGGTTGTAGTGGAGGGAGTACATTCAGATTGGAGGGTTGTGACTAGTGGTGTCCCACATGGATCTGTTCTGGGACATCTACTTTTTGTGATTTGTATTAACGACCTGGATGTGGGGGTAGAAGGGTGGGTTGGCAAGTTTGTAGATGACACAAAGGTTGGTGGTGTTGTAGATAGTGTAGAGGATTGTCAAAGATTGCAGAGAGACATTGATAGGATGCAAAAGTGGGCTGAGAAGTGGCAGATGGAGTTCAACCCGGAGAAGTGTTAGGTGGTGCACTTTGGAAGGACAAACTCCAAGGCAGAGTACAAAGTAAATGGTAGGATACTTGGTAGTGTAGAAGAGCAGAGGGATCTGGGGGTACATGTCCACAGATCCCTGGAAGTTGCCTCACAGGTAGATAGGGTAGTTAAGAAAGCTTATGGGGTGTTAGCTTTCATAAGTCGAGGGATAGAGTTTAAGAGACGCGATGTAATGATGCAGCTCTATAAAACTCTGGTTAGGCCACACTTGGAGTACTGTGTCCAGTTCTGGTCGCCTCACTATAGGAAGGATGTGGAAGCATTGGAAAGGGTACAGAGGAGATTTACCAGGATGCTGCCTGGTTTAGAGAGTTGGATTATGATCAGAGGTTAAGGGAGCTAGGGCTTTACTCTTTGGAGAGAAGAAGGATGAGAGGAGATATGATAGAGGTGTACAAGATATTAAGAGGAATAGACAGAGTGGACAGCCAGTGCCTCTTCCCCAGGGCACCACTGCTCAATACAAGAGGATATGGCTTTAAGGTAAGGGGAGGGAAGTTCAAGGGGGATATTAGAGGAAGGTTTTTCACTCAGAGAGTGGTTGGTGCGTGGAATGCGATGCTTGAGTCAATGGTGGAGGCAGGTACACTAGTGAAGTTTAAGAAACTGTTAGACAGGTATATGGAGGAATATAAGGTAGGGGGTTATATGTGAGGCAGGGTTTGAGGGTCGGCACATCATTGTGGGCTGAAGGGCCTGTAATGTGCTATGTTCTATGTTCTATGCATATCCAGGAAAAGAAGCAATAGTATAATCAAACCTGGAAACATGAAAGGCGCGTGGGGCAACCTGGTGTGAGATGGCATGAGGCAGGGAGGTAAAGAAATATAATGGAAGTTTGCAATATTTAACAGATGCATGAGATTGGACACTTAGATTTAAATTAAATCAATGTAGAAAGCAGGAGTAGCTCTCCTGGTTCCTCAAGCCTGCCCCACCATTTAATATGGTCAGGAACTTTGGAGAGTTGTGCCTGAGAGTATTTCATTTCTGGCTAGAATTTTACATTTGCCTTTTGATGCTAATAAAATTGTTTCAAGGATTCAATAATGACCTTCTGTAATGAAAATGCACTTCACGAATGAAAGAAAAGTAAAGCTGCGTAAACTTGCTACTTGCAGCCAAGATCCTCCGTCCTCTTTCAGCTGGCATCACCGTAATTTATTCTGTTCGGTCCCTCTTGCTTTGTCCTCTGTCAAAGCCATTCCCACATTCCCCTTTCTTAGTACCTTAAAATATTTGATCCCCATTTTTTCTTAGTTTGGATGAAAGGTCATTTGTTTAATAGCTCAGCATTGTTTGTTTCTACAGATTCTGCTGAATAATCTGGTTCATGTTAATTCCAATAAACTGCCATTTGTTTACCTCTGGAAAATCTTTATAGTTCCAGCTCAGAAAGGTCACCCTTCCTTCTTAATTATGCACTTGGCATGGGTTTAACAAAATCTGTCAATCAAGTAGATTTATAATATTCCCATGAAGGCATTTTGTGGAAAAGGCAATGCATTGCACTTGGAGTCACTGTATTGTAATTAAGAGTGGAAGCTGGAGAGACTGAAGTAAGTGGGACTCCATTTTTTTTTTTGTTTTAATGAAACCTTACAGGCCATTAAAATCATAAAAGCATTTGGAAAGATACATCGGTAAAACCTTTCCACTGGTTAGCGAATTAATAACAAAAAGGCATAAGTTTGAGATCATCCTAAAAAAAAGTATGAAATGGACAGTGAGGTCAGACGGTTTGGTCCATTGTCCTTTTTCATTCACTATTGATGCCTACCACTTTTCAAATTATTGATGGTGTCTGTTGTATTTTGATCTTTTCTAGCTGCATAGGCCTTCCAAGAGCAATGTGGCTTCCAAGTTCTGGCTCATCTAGAAGGTATGATACTGTCATTGTTGTACTGTCACTCCATGTCATCATTGGTGTGATTTTTGTTACATTTATTGGGTGCTGAGCTGAGGACGTAACCTGAATTGTTGGGTTAACTTCTGTTTTGAGTAAAGTAGCATCTTGGAAAAAGGGGTTCAAACTATCACTAGAAATCTCTGCCTTTGTGGTTGTTAAACACCTGTCAATAAAATAACTGGCTATAGTCATTACAGAGGCAGCCCACATTTTGATTGAGACCTTTAATTAAGTCAAGTCAAGTTTATTTAACTATACACATGTATACCAACAAACAGGATTACCTTTCTCCAGAGGAGGGTGTAAAGCACAGTAGTACACATAACACACAACTATTTTGGAAAGTAAGAATTAAATCTACAAATAAATTATGCATAGATAAACAAATTAAAGTGCAACAATTAAATATTGCAGGGTACCGTACAAATTATTTGGTGACAGTTTGAATGTATTGCGGCAGGGAGTTCAGAAGCCTAATGGCCTGAGTGAAGAAATTGTTTCCCATCCTGACTGCTCGTGCTTTTTATGCATCAGAGTCTCCTGCCCGATGGTAGAGTGTCAAAGAGGACGCTGAGTGGATGGGCAAGATCCTTGATCATACTAAAGGCCCTGCGTACACAGTGCTCATGATAAATGTCCCAGATGGATGGTAGGGAGACTCTTATGATACTCTGAACTACTCTCACAGTCCTTTGTAGGGACTTCTGGTCTGATGCTCTTCTGCTCCCATGCCAGACAGAGATGCAGCTTGTCAGGACACTCTTAATGGTACTTCTGTAAAATCCAGTTAAGATGGGGGAGAACCTTCTTTTCTCTAACTCCTCAAGGAGTGGAGGCTCTACTGTGCCGCCTTATTCAGGAGGTAATATTGAGGGACCAGGTGTGGTAATCTGTGATGTGAACTCCCAGGAACCTGGTGCACTTAACTCCCTTCACGGAGGAGCCATGTATACGCAGATGGGGTTGGTTCATCTGCACCTTCCGGAAGTCCACAATCATTTCCTTGGTCTTCTCCACATTCGGACTTAGATTGTTTTTCTCATGCCAGTTCATTGGTCACTCCAATCCCTCTCTGTACTCCAACTCATCATCCTTGTTGATGAGGCCAACTACTGTCCGTTATCCGCAAGCTTGATGGCACGGTTTGAGCTGAATCCTGCAACAGAGTCATGTGCCAGAAGTGTTAGCACACAGTCCTGGGGAGTGCCAGTGCTCAGCATAAAGGGGACTTTGCCACCCACATGGACTGATTGTGGCCCTTCTGTTAAGAAGTCCCTATTCCAGTTACAAGGGAAGCATTAAGACCCAGTGAGGACTGTTTCCCTACCAGCTTCTGGGTTAGGACCATAGGAAATAGTAGCAAAATTAGGCCATTTGGCCCATTGAGTCTGCTTTGATAATTCATCATGGCTGATTCAATTTTCCTCTCAGCCTCAGTCTCCTGCCTTCTCACCCTTACCCCTTCATGCCCTGACCAATCGAGAATTTATCAACATCTGCCTTAAATATGCATAAAGACAGCCTCCACAGCTGTCTTTGGCAAAGAATTCCACAGATTCACCACTCTCTGCCTGAAGAATTCCTCCTCATTTCCATTTTAAAAGGTTGTCCCTCTATTCTGAGGCTGTGATCTCTGGCCTTAGACTCTCCCACCACAGGAAACATCCTCTCCACATCCACTCTATCAAAGCTCTTTACCATTTGATCGGATTTCATTTAGGTCACCCCTATTCTTCTCATTTCTAGTGAATAAAGGCCCAGAGCCATCAATCGCTCTTCATATGACAAGTCATTCAATCGTGGAATAATTTTTGTGAACCACATTTGAAACCACTCCTGTTTCAGCATATCCTTTCAAAGGACCTCAAACTGCTCACAATACTCCATGTGAGGCTTCACCAGTCCTTTATAAAGTCTCAACATTACATCCCTGCTTTTATATTCTAGTTCTCTTGAAATTAATGCTAACATCGCATTTGTCTTCCACACTACAGACTCAATCTACAAATTAACCTTTAAGGAATCCTATACAAGGATTCCCAAATTCTTTTGCACCTCAGTATTGTGTATTTTCTTTCCATTTTGCAAATAGTCAAGCCTTTCAATTCTTCTACAAAGTGCATGACCATACACTTTCCGACACTGTATTCCTTCTGCTACAACTTTGCCAGTTCTTCTGTAGCCTCAATACTTCCTCAAAACTACCTGTCCCTCCACCTATCTTCATTTTGTCTGCAAACTTTCCAGTGAAGTCATCAATTCCATCATCCAAATCACTGACATATAACATTTAAAAAATCGGTGCTAACACTGACCCCTGTGGAACATCAGCAGACAACCTGATAAGATCCGTTTATTTCCACTCTTTGACTCCTGTTAATTAGCCACTGCCTTATCCATGCTAGAATTTTTCCTGTAATACCATGGGTTCGTGGGTTGTTAAGCAGCCTCATGTGGCACGTTGTAAAAGGCCATCTGAAAATCCAAGTACACAACTTCAACAGATTCTTCTTTGTATATCCTGCTTATTATTTCATCAAAGAATTCCAATAGATTTGTCAGGCAATATTTTCGCTTGAGGAAACCATGTAGACTACAGCATATTTTATCATGTCCCTTCAATTACCCTGAGAGCCCATCATTAATGATTGGCTCCAACATTTTCCCAACCACTGAGGTCAGACGAACCGGCCTATAGATTCCCTCTTTTGTCTGTCTCCCTTCTTGGAGTGTCATTTGCAGAGTGATTATTGAAAGATTATTACTAATGTTTCCACAAACTTTTGAGCTAACTCTTTCAGAACCCTGAGGTGTAAAGCAACTGGTCCAGATAACTTTTCTACCTTTAGACCTTTCAGATTCCTGAGAACCTTCCCTCTAGTAATGGTAAATTCACACACTTCACACCTGGAATTTCCACCATACTGCTAGTGTCTTCCACAGTGAAGACTGATGGAAAATACCTTTTCAGTTCATCCACCATTTCCCTGTCCCAATCATTATTAATTTTAAAAAAAATATTTGTTTATTTTGCTCAGCATAACAAAACTTTCAATTTCCAGATACACTTACATTTATATTTCTTCCTCTCACAGATATCAGGTATCAGAACACTTCTTTCAAAATATAGACATAACTACAACATCCTATACAAAAGCCCTTATTAGTATAGCAGACAGGTTTACATCTATATACTGCAGAAAAGGTTGCCATGTTTTATGAAAACTATTTGTTTTTGAGTGTACCATACATATCAAAAAGTCCAAAGGAATGTATTCCATGATTAATTTACGCCAAACAAAAAGTCAAGGGGACTTATCGAATATCCAACATAGTAAAATATTCTTCCTCGCACAAAAAGTCAGGATGTTAAGAAGTTTATTCTGAAGTGCATTAATAATACAACTGCTGGGTAAGCCTAAGAGAAAAGACACTGGGTCCAGTTCAAGCTCCATCTTCAGAATCTTTTCCATTTCACCCAAAGTATCACTCCAGTATGCCTGAAGTTTGGGACAAGTCCAAAAAACAGTGGGTGAAAGTTCCAGTATCTACTTTACATTTAGAACACATTGGAGAAACTTCCATCTTAAGTTTCAAGAGACGATCTGGAGTCAAATGGGCTCTATGCAGAAATTTGAGCTGCAATGCTTTTGTTCTATTACGAACTGAAATCTTCTTTGCATTATCACAGATGTCTTCCCATGTTTCAGCTGTAATTTCTACTCCCAGCTCTTCCTCCCAGACCCTTCCACAAGAACATTTCTTCAGAATGCTGTAAAAAGTACTAATGGAGACTTCACCCTTAGAACAAAACACCCTCTCTTCTATGTCAGAACTATAGAAATCAGTTAACAATGATGTTTTTTTGTGTATTTAATTACCTGAAAGAAGTGAAAAAGATCCTTGCTGGGTATGTTAAATTTCTGTACTATTTGACCAAAAGACATCATCGTTCCTTCATGAAACAAATCTCCTCGATGGAAAATACCCTTTAAAATACAAAGTTTAAATCCAGAATCCATTATGCCAGCCTGAAAATCTGGACTGCCAGTTATTGGAGTGAAAGGTGATATTTTTGCTGTGTTGCCCTCAAATTGTCGCACCACCTTCCAAGCCCTGATTGTGTTAATTATTATTGGATTGCAACAATATTCCTTAAACAGTTTCATCTTATTGAGGAAAAGCAAATTATTAAGAGGGCATTTTGCTTGTGAAGCTTCAATGTCTAGCCAAATTGAGGAGGGGTCCCTGCAAACCCAGTCAACCACATAAGATAAAAAGGAACTTAATTGATATTTTTGATGTCTGGATTTTCCAGACCCACTAGTCTCCTGGGAAGCTGTAACTTAGACATTTTAATACAGGGTCTTTTTTGTTCCAGATGAAAGAAACAAACCAGCCATTTATTTATTTAGGTATTTGATGGTTAAAAATGACTGGAATCATTTGTATTGGTAGAGCAAACGAGGAAGAATGTTCACTTTGAGCAAGGATATTCCACTAAGCCAAGAAATGGGAAGTGTGCTCCATCACTCAAGATCCTGTTTGATTTTGTGAAATAACTGTGTAAAGTTAGCTTTGAACAATTGATCTTATGTAGGTGTGATAAATCTGCCTAAGTAAACAAAACCTGTCTGCGACCATTTAAAGGGGAAAACATCCTAAGTGTCAGGTACCTGCTGCAGATTCCCCAGAGGCGTAGCCTTTGATTCAGTGAATTTGATTGTATAACCTGAAAAGGCACTAAATGAATTGATGCATTGTATAAGGTGGTGCACTGACATAGCAGGGTTTGATAAGAAAATTAGAACATCATCCACATACAATGTAATTTTATGTGACTTTAGTCCTATGTCAGGAGCAGATATTTTGGGGTCTCGCCGAATAGCCTCAGCCAATGGCTCGATCGCTAGTGTGAAAAGTAGTGGTGATAAAGGGCAGCCCTGCCGGCTGCCCCTCAGAATACTAAAATTATCCGACCTAATACCATTAGTGAGAATCGCAACCAAAGGGTCGTTATAAAAAACCTTCACCCACTTAATAAAATTATTGCCCAAACCAAATCATTCTGAAGTGAAAAATAGATACGGCTATTTGACATGATCAGAAGCCTTTTCTGCATTTAAGGAAACCACCAAGCCATCCACTGCCTGTTGCTGACATGCCTGAATCACATTAAGTAATCTTCTGATATTGTTAGATGATATATGTCCTTTTACAAAACCCGTTTGATCCTCTTTAATGATAAAAGGTAACACAGCTTCTAATTGCAAGGCTAAGGTTTTAGATAAGATTTTAAAGCCAACATTTAACAATGAAATAGGCCTGTAGGAGGCACAATAGTCAGGGCTCTTTCCTTTCTTAAGAATTAGGGAGATATTAGCTTCTCTCAATGATGGTGGAAGGAGACCACAATTGAATGCATGATTGAACATGTTTAGCATAGGCTCTGATAATAACCCTTTGAACTCTTTATAGAATTCATTAGTGAGTCCATCAGGACTGGAGGCCTTCCCACTTTGGAGCTGGCTCACAGCTTCCTGTATCTCATGTATAGATAACAGAGCATTGAGGAGGAACTCTTGTTCAGAAGTAATGCCTAGGAGATCTAAATTCCTGAAAAAGGACTCCATCCCAGATTGTCCATCACTACATTGCTCAGATTGATACAGTTCAGAATAAAAATTCTTAAACACAACATTAATTATTTTAGAATTACTAGTGAGGGCTCCTAATTGAAGCAATAGCCTGAGAGGCATTTTTCTTTCTAGCTAAATAAGCCAAATACCTACTTGGTTTTTCACCATGTTCAAACAATTGTTGTTTAGCAAATGTCAATTTTCTTTTGGCTGCTTGTGTAAGTAAAGTGTTTAGTGTACAGCGTAGGGCTGTGATATTCTGTAACTTGGCTGCAGAAGGCTTATTAATATAATCCTTTTCAGCTGCCGCAATCCTTGCTTCCACTAGGCGCTGCTGTTCCGCAGCTTGTCGCTTCGTACTAGCAGCAGAGGCCTTAGTGGTTTCCCAGAGCATCGATGGACTACTAGCTGATTTGGAATTAATAGATAGGAAAGTTTTGAATTTGGAAGTAAAGTAGTCTATAAATTTATTATCTTTTAAAATAAAAGGATTCAGCCTCCAATGCCTAGATCGTGCTGAATTATCTTTGGGCTTAATATTTAAATATACTGCTGCATGTTCAGAAATAGTGATATTTCCAATTGTGCAGGATACAACTAAATCTAGGAGCATTTTGGGGGTTAGAAAAAATCTATTCTGGTGTAACACGTGTGGATTAGAAAAAAATGTGAAGTCTTTGTCTGAGGGATGTAACAACCTCCAGATATTCACAAGTGCTAGTTCTCCACATAAGCCCATGATTTGTTAGACTGTGAGGAGAGCAATGGGGGACCACTAGGCACTCTGTCCATCAATGGGTCCACGAGACAATTAAAATCCCCACCTACAATAATGTTTTGTATTGAAAAGCTTGTAAGTTTGGAAAAAGCACCTGTTAGGAATTTGAGAGGATGAGCTGGAGGGCAGTAAACATTGAGAATACCATATTCCTCTCCATAGAATGAAGCCTTAACAATCATAAATCTCCCGTACTTATCCTTAATGCAGTCTAATAACTCAAAAGGTAAGTTCTTCCTAATTAAAATGGCCACCCCCCTACTCCTGGTATTAAAAGATGAAAAATAGACTTGATCAAATCCTCTCTGTTGCAGTTGTAGATATTCTTTATCATTTAAATATGTCTCTTACAATAAGGCTATATCCATCCTTTCCTTTTTCAGGTTTAGTAGGATTTTCTTTCTCTTGATTGGTGAATGACTCCCCTTAATGTTCCAAGTGCACAATTTCTGGTCATAACCCTTTATAACAATCATGTGACTCTGGAGGAAAAGAAAACGGTCTTAAGATCAGCTGAGCAGCAATAAGTAAATAAAAAAACACTCACAAAAACAAAGTGCCAACAGCGCTGAACAACAGGACTTACCCCACACTTAAAGGGGATATCTGAACCCTCTAGCACCTCAAATTCTGCCCCACTGCCAACATGGAATCTAACATGGTCAAAAATGAAAACAGGGCATAATCCACCGATTTGTTACTGTCATGTTTAAACTCTGTCAGGCTGGAGCAGCACTGCTAATTTAAACAAATAATGAAACTGTATTAATTAAAACAAATATGTTACCAATCCTGTAAGATATCTTGCTGTCGAGTAATGAAAAGGTAAAATAAAACAACCATTGAGCTTGTTATCCTCTATAAACAGGGCTACACAATATACTGTATACATTCTTTAGCCCAATGTGTTCACAAAAGTTTTAGCTTTGCCAGGAGAATCAAATATCTTGGTGGTCCCGTTGTAGGTGAATTTCAGCGCCACTGGGTATAGCATAAAGTACTGGATTCCGGATTCTCTCAGCCACTTCTTTAACTGGTCGAATTCCTTGTGCTTCTGAAATAATGGCTGCCAAAAAGTCTTGAAAAGACATACGCCTAGATCCCTCATATATTAAAGCCTGGGCATCAGTCCCACAGCACCACAAAGCCTCCATCACTCCTTGCTTATTACCGAAATTATGGAACCACACGAGGACAGGTCGAGGGCATTGGCCTGGGCAAGGTTTTGGTGCCAGCATATGGTGAGCTCTTTCCAGCCTTGGTTTCCAAATCAAGGAAATTAGGGAGCCAGTCCTCAAAAGACTTAACTGGTTGGCTGCCTTCTGTACCTTCAAGTAGACTGATGATTCGTATATTCTTTCTCCTACCTCTGTTCCCTAGATCATTGAAATGGTCAGACAGGCTTTGAACTTACTTTTCTAGCTCCCGGATGCGGCTTTGGGCCTGATCAGTTACAGTTTCTACCGCGGAAACTCGGCCCTCGGCCTCGGATGTTCTTGTATCAAGATTTTTAAGCTCCAATGTGTGGTTCTGGAGTGTTAGAGACAGCCGACCCAGCTTCTCGTCCGTCATTCTGGATATGTTCTCTGTAACTTCCTGAATTACTTGACGAAAAGCAGGGTCCAACGTGTTAGCATAGGTAGCAGCAGCTAGCTTCCCAGCCCTGGGCGAGCGCTTTGTGCAGCCCATCTTGGCCGCCTTTTTAGTACCTTTCGATGGCATGGTGTTGAAGCAGCTCAAATAACATACTCATCAATGTTCATGTCATTAAATCCGACACTTGAGCATTTTTTAAAAATGTTGAAACTGATAGGTTTCTATGCGAAATTATCAGTATTGTGGTGCTGAGCTCAGCAAAGCAGACTTCTCACTGCGTCACCTTCTTGAATACCATGCCCGTCCCAATTATTACCTTTCCACCATTGTTTTCCAGTGGTTCGATATCCACTCTCACCTCTCTTTTATACTTTATGTATCTGAAGAAGCTTTTAGTATCCTCTTTATTATTATTAGCTAGATAGCTTTTGTATTCCATCTTTACATTTTTAATGACTTCTCTAGTTGCCTTCTGTTGGTTTTCAAAAGCTTCCCAATCCTCTAACTTCCCACTAATTGTTGCTTTATTAAATGCCATCTCTTTGGATTTTATGTTGGCTTTGACTTCTCTTGTTAGCCACGATTATGTCATCTTACCTTTAGAATGCTTCTTCCTCTTTGGATGTATATATCCTGTGCTTTCTGAATTGCTTCCAGAAATTCCAGCCATCGCTGCTCTGCCTTCATCCCTGCCAGTGTTCTTTTCCAACCAATTCTGGATTACTCCTCTCATGCCACTGTAATTCCCTTTACTCCACAGTAATAATGATACATCTGACTTCAACTTCTCCTTCTCAAATTTCATTGATCACATCGTGGTGCGTCGCCAAGTGGTTAAGGCGTTCAACTAGCGATCTGAAGGTCGTGTGTTCGAGCCCCAGCCGAGGCGGGGTGTTGTGTACTTGAGTAAGGCAGTTAACCACACATTGCTGCAATCCACCCAGCTGAAAATGGGTGCTGGCAAAATGCTGGGGGTTAACTTCGCGATAGACAGGCATCCTATCCGGGGATAGTCTCGTACTCTCAGTTGCTTCATGCCATGGAAACCGGCATAAGCACTGGCCTGATGACTTTAACTTTAACTTAACTTGATCACATTATGATCACTTGCCCCTTAGGGTTTTTTTTTAACCTTAAACTCTCTAATCAATTCTGGTTCAGTGCACAACACCAAATCCAGAATAGCTGATTCCCTAGTGGGCTCAACCACAAGCAGCTCTAAAAGCCATCTCATAGGCATTCTATAAATTCCCCCTCTTGGAATTCAGCACCAACCTGATTTTACCAATCTACCTGCATATTATAATCCCCCATGACTATTGTAACATTACCCTTTTGGCATGCATTTTCTATCTCCCATTGTAACTTGTAGACCACATCCTTACTACTGTTTGGGATCTGTAAACAACTCCCATTAGGGTCTTTTTAGCCTTGCAGTTCCTTAATTCTATCCACAATGATTCAACATCTTCTGACCCTATGTCATCTCTTTCGATAATATATCAGGGAATAAATCTTTCAGCATTTGAGCACAAAAATCGATAGGTTGATTACCCTCCAGTTTTTCAGGAAGCCCAAGAATTCTGATATTGCACCTTCGGTTCCTGGTCTCCAAATCTGTAAGTTTCTTTAGTAACGCGTCGTCTTTTTTAAGTTGTTCCTTAGAAATTTTCTTGAAACCTTTGATATCCTTCTGCAACACCGACAGAAATTCTTCGTGTAGCTTAATACGAATTTCATGGTCATTCACAGTCTGCTGTATACTTCCAAGTTTCCGATTAAGCGTTTTCAGTTCAGATTTAACCAGGTCGAAGGAATTCTGTAACAAGTCAAACTTGGATTCCAAGTCATCCAGTTTATCCAATTTTTCGAGTCTCTCTGACATTTGTTGAAACATTTCAGTCAAAGTCTCTAAAGTAACCTCTTTTTTAAAGTGTTTTCTACTCATGGTGCTCTCACCGAGATAGGTTTAAACAGCAAAGTAAGTGAATAATTTCGGAGCACATAGCTACTGCAACCTACTCCATTACAGCCACCGGAAGTCTCCCCAGGTCATCTCTTTCTAATGATTTGATTTCATTTTTTACCAACGGAGCAATGCAGCTCCATTTGCCTTCCTGCCAGTCATTTTGATGCAACGTGTATCATTGGACATTAAGCTCCTAGCTATAATCTTCTTTCAGCCATGAATTTATTTCTTCTACCAAAGTGCATGACCGTACAATTTCCGACATTGTAATTCATTTGCCACTTCTTTGCCCATTCCCCCAATCTATCCAAGTCTCTCTTCAGACTCTCTGTTTCCTCAGCACTACCGGCCCCTCCACCTATCTTTGTATCATCAGCAAACTTAGCCACAAAGCCATCTATTCCATAATCTGAATCGTTGATATACAACGTAAAAAGAAGCGGCCCCAACACGGACTCCTGTGGGGTTGACTGGACCGACTGGATCATTGACTGAATTGACTGGACCACTTAGCCTATTGGAGAGTCAAGCATCCTGGTAAGTGTTATGCAGGGTAGACTTGTAGTCTATAATCCTCTAAATTCCCTGTCACACGTGCCTTATGTCCCTGGAATCAGCGAAGTAGCAGTATATTCTCTGAGAGTGCTCCCATTTTGCCTTCCTGATGGAGCAGGAAAGCGCAGTTCTTGCTTCCCTGAGAGCTGTCACATCCCCCAATCTAAAGGTAGTATCCCGATCTCTCAGTCATGAGCGGACCTCTGCAATAAGCCATGGCTTCTGATTTGCCCTCAGTTGGGTGTGTTTTGTGTTGGTAACACCCTCAGTACACTTCCATATGTAGCTGGTTACAGGATCCATGTATTCCTCAATATTAATGTAGTTACCATAGGTGGCAGCCTGCCTGAGGATTCTCCAAGTTTGAGTTTTTCAAAGCAGTCCTGCAATGCTGAGATTGCCCCCTTGGGCCAGGTTTTCACCACCTTTACAGCTGATTTGGCCTATTTGATCTGTGATGTGCATGCTGGAATTAACATAACAGTTAAGTGATCAGAGACCCCAGTGCGAAGTTCAGGAACTGCTTTAGGCACCTGGTATGTTACTATAAACCAGGTCTAGTGCATTTTCACCTTTGGTAGCAAAACCAACATGTTGGTGGAATCTAGGCATGGTTATTTTAGGTTCGCATGTTAAAGTCACCAGCAATTAAAGCACAACTCCAGCTGTGATCAGCACTTTAAAAGTAAATATGGCCTTTATAATAAACCATACAGAATCATGGTTGATATGTGATTCATAAGCCTGATTTTTTGCCATGTCCTTAAGTTTACTTAAACAAAAATCTATTAATATAGAGTGTAAAATTAACATTCAGTGAACACCAACTTATTTGCAGAAGCACGTTCAAAATTTCTAGTATTTTCTTCATGTTGAATATTTCTGAAAGACGTCTCTAATCAACTAAATGATCCACTGCTTTGTGATCCTTGACTCCCTGCCAGTAGAAATTTTATTTGTCTATCTACTTCAGTAATTCTTAGAAATATATTGGAAGAAATCAATTTTATACAATTGTTCAGTATTCTAAATCCCTTGTAATTTAGCTCTTTAAGAATTCAAGCATTATTTATGTAAATCTGTCTCATCGCCTCCAAGATATTCTTCTTAATGTATCCAACTTGTAATATTCCTCTTGTAATCTGGACTTTGACAAAGGTGAAGCTTATGACTTTATGGTTTACTATGTTTATTTTGTGCTGCCTTTTATACTTGAAATTTGGCAATTATAAATACAAGTGAGTAGTTGCTGGTAAATGGGGATTTGGGGTTTGGGTTTAATGAACTGAGTTCTCCATAAACTATCTAGTGTTATCAACGCCTTCTCAGTTTCTCGGCATTTAGATAATGGCAAGAGGCTTATCCTTATGACAAGGAGGTTACACAACATGAAGCAGGCCATGCAGTTCATCTCCAGAGATGTCCAAACAATAGAAATATTGATTCAACACTCTTCTAATCCACTCAATTGCATTTTGTTGGCCATGTGGCTTCCTTTGTCAGCATGCTGCCTACATTTTATGCAAACAGTACGCTCAGCCAATAGCAGGGAAAGCTATTTAGCAATTATGATTTTCAATCTATCTAGTATTATTAACATTAAGCCTATTCTATTTCAATTTTCACTATCTGGTCCAAATAATCCTCAATTTTTACCTATATACAGCATTTTCTCTCATTTTAGCTTCCTGTAAGCTTGGTGCCAAAACAAAAATACAACTACAAGTAATTGAAAATTAGACTTAAATGTACTGTTAAACTGTGTTCATGTATATTTGCTGTAGATATTATTTCACTCTGTCAAAAAACATTAGTTCTGTGTGTTGTACGCACATCACTCCTTGATCTTAGTGTATCTAATTTAAGATATGATACTTACATTTATAAACAGCTTTTTGGGAATTTGATCTAACCATGAAATTTGAAGTGTACTAAAGATTTTTACTGGCAAACTCTGATAGTATGGCAGTTAGTCCCGACGAAGGGTCTCAGCCTGAAACGTCGACAGTGCTTCTCCTATAGATGCTGCCTGGCCTGCTGTGTCCAACCAGCATTTTGTGTATGTTGTTAGTATGGCCCTATGCTGTTATGCAGAAAAAAATGGACAATGTTAATTTCTTTGAACTACTTATTAGTTTTTTTGATTTCTTCTTGTTCCAAAGATTAGACATTCTAACAATTTTGAATGTGTCAAGTCTCTGAAACTGAAAATTAGTTACACAGTTTTGAACTGTGATATTTTACATATGAACATATATATGTGAATGATGCTCTGTGCAAGATGAACTTGGAAGATTTTATTTACACCCATATTTGTAATCATTGCAGATGTAGTTTAAAGGAATGTTTCTGGCTACATGTAGAAACATTAAAAAAATTTGTCTTCTCACAAGATGAAACTCTACCTTGGATATTTTTTGTATGATATAAATTATCTTGGCAAATTGAGGAAAATCACAATGAATATCAGTTTTCCCACCATTATATTTTGTGCTGGAATATATCCTGCTATTAGCAATGAAAGGTTTTGTTTTTCATGGAAAATGTCAGAGGCTGAAGAAAAGTGCGTCAGAATATTTAGGGTGGGGTAAGGCTTAACATTCAAAGGACTAAATATATCATAGCTACAGCCAAGCATTATGTAAATGACCAGCTGGAGCACTTTTCCCCTAAGGAAGATGATCCTGCCATGTGTATGGCGGTAAGACATTTTGTTAGTTTTTAATCTTTTTCTCCTTTTTCTGAAATTTCTGCCATTTGCTGTTGTATGAACTTGCAGCTGCCAGAAATAATATTAAAGAACTTTCATTTATATGTCAACTCTCTCAAGCATAGGATATCCCGAAGAGAATTACAGCCAGTAACATACTTTCTATTATACGAATTCATGATTGTAACATAGAAAGAAGTCATTCAATTTCGATAAGCTAAGCAATTATGCATGGATACACACCAGATATTTTGAGGCATTCCTTGATCTTTTCTTTACGACTGGGTAGTGATTTTAACTGTAATCATCTAATCAGATTCTAACTATACCCAGCTAATTCCCAAATGAGATTAGCAATCTCAGCACACACAAAGGGGTTAATTTAAGCAGAGATAAATGTATATTTTTTCATGGAATATTCAGGCACTTGCTAAATATTTCACCAATATTTGACTGAATGAAGATATATGTTGAGTAATTTAAGTAGAAGCCTTATTTAACAAATAACTCAATTTTTACTTACTCTTGTAGCATGATGACGGGTAAGGAAATTGTACATGGTGACATATCCATGGCAGGGAAGGTAGAAACCTTGTAGCAAACTTCCTTACCTAAGATCACAATGGCAGAGAAAGCATTAACTTCAAGCCAAATTCCTTTTGGGGGTTTTTCTCTACTGTAAACCTTGCATGTTGTGAAGAGTTTTGTACTAAGCCAGGTATTTTTCCCATTTTACCCTTATTAAATTGGTGCCCAGTAGGCTTGAGTAAATAACCATGACTAGCCATGACACCGTTGATGATTGGTAGATGTTTTATTTTAAAAAAGCTTTTGAAACACTTTAAAAGCCCAAAGCATTTTATTTATGACTGTCACGTTTTTCACAACCGAATACAAATTATGCTGTGAATTTTTTTTTCTTCTAACTGTTAAGGCAGGGATCTTGATTGTAAGATTTCAGTCATGGGACATTCACTCTGATTCTGATAATGGACAAACTTCATCCCAATACAAGGTTTGCCTTCCAACCACAAATTTTCAGAAGGTGAATGTCACCAGATGCAGAGTGCAAAACGTGAAAAATTGGAATGTACAGAATTAAGTACTGTACATCCAACTAGCTTCCAACATTGTCTCTTGTCATTTCTGCCATCAGCAGTGGGGTCCCATCAACAGACACATCTTCCCCTCCCCAAGCATTTCCATTTTACATAAGGATCATTCCCTGGGTCATTCATCCCTGTCTCCCTGACTCCTTGCACTTTTCCTTACAACTGCAGAAAGCGCACCACCTCCTTCACCATGAACCAGGGACATAAAAACCTTTCCCGTTCAGACAAAGATCCACTTCCACCAACTTTATCTCCTTCATTTGATGTTCTTGATGTGGCCTCCACTACATTTGTGAGATGTATCATAGACTAGACAATCATTTTGCAGAACACCTACCTCTGACCTCAGTAGCCCTTTTGAGCTCCCTCTTGTATGCCATGTAACTTCCCCTTCCCAGCCCAACATAGACTTGCCCATCTTCTCACTTTGATCTTTTCTAGTTTGACTTGAGGCAAACGAGAAGAACAGCATCTCAGATTAGTCTCCAACCTTGGATTTTCTAGTTCCAGGTCAACCACTCTCTCTATGTTGCTTTGTCTTGGTTTCTGCGACTCCCTCCCCATCCCTGCCAGTCACCTAGTTTCACTTCCCACCCCAATTTCGTTTTGTCTACCCATCACCCAGAAACAATACTTTTTCTTAAATCAGTTCAATTTAACCATCATCCTTCTGTTTTCTGCTTTCACTTATCACCTTCCAATTACTGTCTCCACTTCCACCCTCATCTCTCTGTCTTCACTTGTCACCATTCTCTCTTTTTCATCTCTCTCCTTGCATGTCCACCAGCCACTGTTTCCCAACTCTGCCCCACCTGACTCCATCTGCTTAACATCTTCCTCCTCACTTATATCCATACTTACCTGTCATTTGACAGCCCCCTTCCACGTTCCTTCTTCTCGTCTCTTTTTTCTGGCTATCATCTGCCCACTCTGTCTTGATGCAGGATTATGACCTGAAGTATCACCTCCACAGATGCTGTGTGACCCAGTAAGTTCTGCCAGCAGTTTGTTTTTGTACCACCTCTTTCTAGATACGTAAGAAACAGGGAATTTGAAAGTAAGCTGCGCAGCAACTTCAACTTGGTATGTATTTGACAGATCAAACCACATCCACTAACCCCCACTAGCACTGAAACTGTGGCCACGCACCAGAGGAAAATCTGTTTTAGTCCAGCTCCCTTCAAGTTTTGTTTGTTCCCACCTTAACGCATCCTTACTCTCAACCAGGGTAGCATAAAAGCAACCAACTCCAAATATAGTGCATCTGGCCCCGAGCTCGAAAAATAGCAAAATCAGTGAAGCAATGGAGCAATCCTATTGCAAATTGAATCAGCTATTCCAATGCTTCATAAAATAATAGGAAGAAGCAAATCATTGTGGTTATGCCCACTTGTTTTAATGCAGTAATTTGCCAGGTTTTTGTTTATATGGCTCTTTTATTCATTCTGGAAATGATAAACCAAAATAGATATATTCTCCATTCGGTATATGTTTCTGTGCCCCCACATCTGACATAGAAATATTCATAAAGGGAAATAATTAAATTAGTTTGTTTTTCAAATATTATTGCTTTCATTCTCTTTCTGTCTGACATGCATTTGATTTTGACTAGTTATTACCCAAGATTGCCATTGCACGTGGCTGAGCTGATGTGAATGCTGGTTGTCTGTTAACATTAACTGATGTACTGATACCTCTAATAGTATCTTGAGAGGATATGATTCTTTACCCCCCCTCTCCCCTGGGATGACTGTGTCCATTGTAGATCTGCCTGTTCTCTTTTTGTTTTAACATGAAGCAAAAGAATGTGGATGATGTAAGTTTGAGATAAAAACAACAGTAAATACTTTTCAAATAGAAATAAAGAAATAGAAACAAATTAACTTTGTTTATCATTTAAAACATTGAATGTTTCAGGTTTCTATTTATCTTTCCATGGATTGTGCTTGACAAGTTCATTTTTTTCTATTTGGATTATTAGCCTCATTTCTGACTTTCCGAAATACATCAGATAAACTTGATTATATACATGTAGATATGTTTGCTAAGATCCTGCTTTTAATGGTGGTATAAATAGGGGAGATAGTCTACAACAGCATTAAAAGCTTCTTTCCTCTTGAAAGACCACCAAAAGGTCTGATTTTTAATGGATAATGAGTAATTTCTGAAGCACTTATAAAGATTCCATAGACTTGCAATTCTCTGATACAAGCACCAAGTTCACTTTGCAATCAATTTAAAAAAAACAGCATTTAGCTAGTCCTCACCCCAGGCCTATATCAGTAATGAAGCTCTGGACTATGTCGTTCACTTCCATCATGGTTCAACTTGCCCCAGTTCATTTAGAAATGATAGTCAACTTCATCTGAAAATTAGCAAAGAATCTTCACCTTTGGCTATTTTGCCTTGTGCCTGAACTTATCAAACACACTACACAAAGCTGTCTGCTTGACAGGCTTGTACCTTCTGTCCCTTTCATCGTGGCTACGAATGCTGATTCTGATATCCCATATAGGAAGAGACATTGAGCAAAACCTACTAGGAATTAGCATTTGCAACATTGCAAGAATTAAAATGGAACATTGGACTTATTGGATCACAGACTATTTAATACAATCTGCACCAGAGCTTAATTTTGTAGAAGCAAGACAAAAATGTCAAAAGCTGCTATGCACTATATTTCTCCTCAAAACATTTATTTGCCAGGTTGACAATTAATGTCAGATCAGTGTTTGTCTTGCGCCAGATTAAACCACTGCAATAGTCTCCCCAGTACAGATATAATTGGAGTTTATTTATCCTTTAAAACCCCAATTCTCATTTCATATAAAGCAATGAAGGTCAAAGGAAGGAATAAGCAATTTGTTTGCCTCTCCTTCACCCACAACTCCCACTGTCTCCACTTTGGTGTGAGTGTCAGGAGAATTTCATTCCCTAAGATTACATTTTCCAGAATTTAGCAACTGCTGAGACTGACAAGGATGAAATTAAGATCTTATGGTTTCTCATCACTTCCTTTTCAATGAGAAGGATGTTGCTGTCTACCCCCTCTTTGTTTGGCTCCATCAGGAACACTCACCTCCCCAACACTAAAGAGGCCTTCATCAGATGGCGCCTCAAAAAGATGGCATCCATCATTAAGGACCCCTGTTGCCCAGGACATGCCCTCTTCCCATTGCTACCATCAAGGAGGAGGCACAGGCACCTGAAGGCACACACTCAATTTTTCAGGAGCAGCCTCTTCCCATCCACCATCAAATTTCAGAATGGACAATGAACCTATATATACTACCTTATATATTTTCTTCCTTGAACTACTTATTTAATTTATTTGTATATATTTCTTGTAATGTATAGTTTTATATTATTAGGTATTGCAAATTTCACAACATATGTGGGTGATATTAAACTGGATTTTGATTCTGAGCCCTCTTCAACATGGAGACATATCTACAATCATGAGTGCTATTGTGGTTGCTGACTGTTAACCTTGTTACACAGCAAAATCTCCAGGTTGGGGAGAACAGTGCCACCTGATAGAAAAGGGGGAGGGAACAGCTTACATTACATCCAGCAGGTGATGATGAGGAAACTGTCAGTTCCAGATGATCTGTCAACAAATGGAGTTGGTCCTGCAAGTCTCTGGCAATGGCCATGCCCACTGTACCAGTCACATAGCAGCTGATGCCACAAATCCAGGGCTGAGTGACTGCATATTCACCCCAGCTTTTCCAAACCATCCTCAAAGACAACCTCTTCAGACTGAGATATGGCCAATTCATTGTTGCAAGAACTCCTGCAGGTGTAGGGCTTTGCTCCTGTGAGTCTTTGGGTTGGAGGACCAAGAGTACTGTAATAAAAGGTGGAAATGAGTATGCATATAAGAGGAAGGTTGAATGCTGCCATAACAGCAACCTCTCACTCGACAACACCAAAATCAAAGAGCTGATTATTGCTTACAGGACAAGGAAGCTGGAGATCTTCATTAGGATCAGTAACCATAAATCATATCAGACTATCTGTCCTGGGATCAGCATTAAGTGCCATCATAAAGAAGGCATAACCGTCCCTCTACTTTCTCTATAGTTTGCATAGATTCAGCATAGGCTTGTGCTTTCCACACCAGGCTGTGATGCAAACAATCAGGATACTCTCCATTGTGCACCTGTCAACATTTTAGATGACATGCATAATCTGTGTAGACTTTTCAGAAAGTAGAGGCACTGCTGTCTCTTCTTTGTAATGGAATTTGCACGCTAGTCCCAACGTATAAGTGCCATTACATCAAGGACCCCTACCATCCAGGCGACTCTTTCCATTGGAAAGAAGGTCCAGGAGCCTTGTATCCCACACCACCAGGTTCTGGAACAATTAATACCCTTCAACCAGCAGTTTTCAGAAACAGTGTGAATAATTTCACTCATCCCAACTCTGAACTGGTTCCACAACCTGTGGACTCACTTTAAAGGACTCTAAAACTTGTTCTCGGTATTACTATTTATTTTTAAATGTATTTGTACCATTTGTCTTCTTTTGCACTTTGGTTGTTTTCCATCTTTTTTAATATAATTTTCATAAATTCTATTGTATTTCATTGTTTTCTTGTAAATGTCTGCAAGAAAATTAATCTCATGGTAGTATATTGATAAGAAATTTACTTAGACTTTGATGAATCAGTGTTTTGTGTGATAATGGTAGACAGGGTGACAGTATGGTGTCTGTCTACCTATGGAAAAGATCACCACCTCTTGATATTCCTTTTATTCAAAGAGAGGAAATGGAAATCTGGAGACCTTTGATGTATGTTATGACCTACTGTATAAATAGGATTGACTTTTGAACATAAAACAAATTATAGTGTTTGAATTGACATCTGCCTAAGTTCTCATATCCCTGTTGCATTGTTTCAGCTTTCATCACTTGGATTACACTAGCAAAACTGAAGTGAGCAAGGTGGCTGAACTTCTGTTTCTGATAAGATATGTGGTAAAGAATGTAGGATCATAATAAAAAACAACAAACTAGTGTAGAACACAATGAACACACAGAACATTTTGTGCATCAGGGACATCTTGATAGTTGGTAGTACTTCTTTCACTCTTACAAAATGACTGTGTTGTGTTCTGTAAGTTTAGTTTTGGCTCTTGCCAATTGTGATTAGCCAGGGTATGATAAGTTTTAAATTTCCAATAGAAAATATATCAACACATACTATTTTGGTAACAGACAGATGTTCTACTCAAGTTTTAGTTCAACTAGGCCTGTGTAAATAAAACAGAGCTCATCATAGTTAAGCTTAAGTTAACATTTTTTTAAAAACTATCCTGTAATACATGTTAATATAAGAGCTTTAGATTTTCTTCACTACCACCTATGTACAGTTGGTGTCAGCCTTTCATCAGTTCAATGATTCCATTTAATATCACAGAATGTATACAATATACCACCTGAAATTCTCACTCGCCACAAACATCCTCAAAACAGAAGCCCCAAAGAATGAATAACGAAAAAAATAATAAGATCCCCAAAGCCCCCAAAACCTCTCTTATGCACAAGCAGCATCAATCCTCCCCTCCCCCACATTCTAGTATAAAGCATCAACATTCCCACCAACCACCATGCAAGCAACAGCAAAGCCCCCAGAGAGAGACCATGGTCTATGGTAGATCAAAAACTAACTGTTCACTCCAACATTTCAACATCCCATAGGCTCTCTCTCTCTCACTGACAAGGGAGAGACAGGTATTGTTCCTTCCTCAAAGAAAGGGGAGACAAGCAGTCATTGTTTCAATGTTACAGTCAGTTTGAAATGTTGTTTTTATTTTGAAAATGCTGACTGGAGAATCAGCAGCAAACTCTCATTCACCATTGAGAGAGTGAGAGGGAGAGAGAGAGCAATCGATCACTGAGCGCAGAGGCCTCCAACAGCCGCTCTCACTGTCTTCAATGTTCTGGCTCCCGCTACACTTCTGTTCACGATACCACTGAGGATTCATGTCCACAGCACCATGCAAGGCTGCACCCCGAAGACACCTGACTTCAGGCCGCACCTGGACATATTGAAACTGCGGCCAATTGGCGAGGTCCAAGAACAGGGAAATGCCATTGTGCAGACCGCAGTTTGAGTACAAATGTAAGTCAAAGACCCCGGCAGGACCGCAGCCACCCTCAAAAGGAAAATAGAGATATTAGAAGAGGAAGAATTTAACTGTTTCGCTGATGGACTAGGAGAAGTCGCCCTTTGGTTTCATCTTTAGCTGCATCCCATAGAACCATTGGTTCAGTGGTCATATGCTCATGTTGTCATAAATTCAAGGATCACAGCACTGCTGTGAGTTGGATCACAGGAATGTCAGAGTTTGAATCTTGTTAAAATGTTAATTAAGGAGAGTTTATGAGAATGTAGGAACAAAAAATGCTTAAACTAGGATTTGTGTAAAGGGATGGTTAATGGCTGGCTTGGAATCAGTGGACTGAAGAGTCCATTTCTGTGCTGGAGGTCTCCATGACTTTGACTTCCTATTTCATCTCTAAGAACTTTAGCGCTCTTATGCTCTCCCAGAATTAAGGGTTTCCATATCAAGAATGAGTGCGATAGGGATGTGGTCAGAGAAAGGCATTGCCTGGTCCATCATCTGTGGTATGATACATTCTCTCACCTTCAAGGAAAAAGGAAAAAGTTAAAATTATAACCAACACACACAAAATGCTGGTGGAACACAGCAGGCCAGACAGCGTCTATAGGGAGAAGCACTGTCGACGTTTTGGGCCGAGACGTCAGGACAAAGGGTCTCGGCCTGAAACGTCGACAGTGCTTCTTCCTATAGATGCTGCCTGGCCTGCTGTGTTCCACCAGCATTTTGTGTGTGTTGTTTGAATTTCCAGCATCTGCAGATTTCCTCGTGTTTGCTCTGAAAGTTAAAATTATCTCTGGATGCCAGAAAAGACAAGAAGAAAGTAAGTGCCAGCAAACAGTTCACTATGGGTTGATGCAATGTTCAAATGAAGCTTTTGAGCTTTTAGTGGACTGCTTCTGTCCTAAAATAGAGGGAAGGATTATTTCCAAATGAGGTTGAGCAGTGTAAACTTTTCCCCTTCTTTGGCACTGTTGACAAGAAGTTAGCAGATGTCATTGTTTACCACTGTGCTTTGTAAAAGTGCTGGTAACTCCTCTCACTTTGGCTGCTGCAGTGTTTCAGGAAATCCACTCAGCTACAAAAGGATCTGTCCCACCCACGGCATTCCCTGGAATTCATATAGACCATGTTTCCCCCTACATTCCATTCACATCTATAACATCCCTCAATTCCAAATAATTACTTCCTAAAAAGCAAATTCAAAGCAGACCTTATCAGATGTGAAGGGGTAGGTGGGTGGTGACAATCCTGACAAAGGCAGAAGGGATTGTAATATGCTGTTTTTTTCTTCCCTGCTGCCTTTACACCTTTGTGACTAGAATATTATTTTACCTAGTTATTTTGTTTCTTTGGTATGAGTAAATGGACAAGTTTGACAGAATGGCTGTGTAATTAACAAAAAAAAACATCCAAGAGCAAATTACTGAAAATGCTGGAATTATAATAAAATAAAACTGAGAGCTGAAGTTGTCAGGCAGCATCTGCAGATCTGCAGAAAGAAAGAAAGGTAACATGTCAGGTTGATGGCCTTTGAAAGCAGGGAACTTTTTAAAATAAAACATAAGAAACACAATTAATGTGAAGGAGAAAGTGGGGAAGGATAGTGAGAAAGAACATATCAACATAAGAAATAGGGAAAGGAGTAGACTATGTGGGCTGTTGAACCTGCTCTGCCACTCAGTAAGTTAATGGCTGATCAGAATATGGACTCAGCTTCACCTACTTGCCCTTAAATCCCTGGCTACACAAAAATCTTACTGTCTTAAATATATCTAATGAGGTAGCCCTAACTGCGGAGAACTCCACAAATTCACTACTCTCTGGGAAAAAGCATTTTCTCCTCATCTCTGTCCTAAATCTATTCCCCAAATCTTAAGTATTTGTCCCTAGTTTTTTCCACTGCTAAGTTTCACCATGTAGAAAGATATTTGTTAGGCCTAATCCCAGACATTAGCCAAAGGAATTGTATTCCAGCATGTCCAGAGTGAACAGTGGCTCCGCCAAATGTACAAGCTGTGGAACAAGATGTGTGTGCTTGTGTGTGAACAAGTATACCAATTTGGGTACTGTTGGGGAGTGGGGAGAGGGTTGATAAACGAGCAGTGGAGAACCACAGCAGTCAGGTCTCTGGCACTGAGTCTGGCTCTGTGACTCAGCAGGAGAGGGGAGGAAAGGAGTGCAGTAGCAATAGGGGATTCAGACAGGAGATTCTGTGGAATTGAAAGCAACAGCTGGATGGTATGTAGCTTCCCAGCTGCCAGTGTCAGCGTTGTCTCAGATCGGGTCCACAGGGGAAGAGTGAGCAGCTGGGAGTCATCCTACATATAGGTAGCAATAACATAGGTAGGAAAAGTCAGAAGGTTCTGAAGAGAGAGTACAGGGAGTTGGGTAGAAAGCTGAAAAGCAGGAACTCCCGGGTAGTAATCTCTGTACCAAGCACTAGTAGGGAAAGAATAGGCTGATTTGGCAGGTGAATGCATGGCTGAGGAACTGGTGCAGGAGTTCGGGTTTCATATTTTTGGATTATTGGGAACTCTTCTGGGGAATGTATGACCTGTACAAAAGGAATGGGTTACACTTGAATCTGAAGGTGATCAATATTGTAGCAACACACACAAAATGCTGGTGGAACGCAGCAGGTCAGGCTGTGCTCCACCAGCATTCTGTGTGTGTTGCTTGAATTTCCAGCATCTGCAGATTTCCTCTTGTTTGTGATCAATATTGTCGTGGGCAGGTTTGCTAGAGCTGCTGGGGAGGGTTTAAACTAATTTGGCAGGGGGGGATACATTCTGGAGTGATAGGGCTGAGGATGGAGTAGTTAGTATTCAAGTAGATACAGCGTGCAGTGAGACTGTGAGGAAGGACACGTAGATGACAGGGCAAAATTGCTGTCAGCGGGATGAATTGAAGTGTAACATGGGAGCAAAATTGAAAAGGGTGATAAATACAAGATTGACAATGTTCTATTTGAATGCACACTGTATTCGGAATAAGGTAGATTATCTTATAATATGGTTAGAGATTGGCAGGTATGATGTTGTGGGCATCGAGGAGTCGTGACTGAAGGCAGATCATAGTTGGGAGCTTAATATCCAAGGATACACATTGTATTGAAAGAACAGGCAGGTAGGCAGAGGGGGTGGGGTGGCTGTGTTGGTAGAAAGATGAAATCAAATCCTTGGAAAGAGGTGGCATAGAATCAGCAGATGTAGAATCCTTATGGCAGAGTTAAGAAACTGCAAAGATAAAAAGACCCTGATGGGAGTTATTCAGTTCTATGAACAGTAGCCAGGATGTGGGGTAAAAATTGCAAGGGGCAATAGAAAATGCAGTTCAAAAGGGAAATGATATGTTTGTCATGGGGGATTTCAATAAGCAGGTATATCAGGAAAATCGGGTTGGTGTTGGATCCCAAGAGAGGCAATTTGTAGAATACCTATGAGATGGCGTTTTTGAGAAGCTTATGGTTGAGCCCACTAGGAGAAAGACAATTCTGAATTGGATATTGTGTAATGAACCAGATTTGATTAGGGAGCTTAAGGTAAAGGAACCTTTACAAAAGGCAGTGACCATAATATGATAGAATGCACCTTGCAGTTTGAGAAGGCAAAGCAGAAGCCAGACACATCAGTATTACAGTGGGGTAAAGGCAATTACAGAGGCAAAAATTTGATTGAAAGGGTATGCTGTCAGGGATGACAGCAGAATAGCAATGGTTGGAGTTTCTGGCTGCAATTTGGAATACACCCCAAAGAAGAAAAAAATATTATAAAGGCGGGATGACGCAACCATGGCTGATAAGGGATGTCATAGACATTATAAAAGCAAAAGTGGCATATAATATAGCAAAAATTAGTGGGAAGTTAGAGGATTTTGATGCTTTTAGAAACCAACAGAAAGCGACTAAAAGGTCATTAGGTGAAAAAATGATGAAATATGAAGGCAAGCTAGCCAATAATATACAAAAGGATACCAGAAGAGTATAAGGGAAGTGAAAGTGGATATTGGGGCATTAGAAAATGATGTTCAAGAAGTAATAACTGGGGACAAAGAAATGGTGGATGAACTTAACCGTTACATACAGTTCGGGTCAAATTTGACCTGTTTTGACATTTGACAGCAGTAAAAACACCCTAAATACCATTTTTAAGCCAAAATTTGATGACTTTTCCTAAAGTGACCCAAAATATGCAAAAATGAAAATATTTAAAAATGTTATGCTTTTGTACAGGTGCTACAAATTTTTGTTCATTGAGGCTGTTCCGGGTCAAATCTGACCTGTATCCATTGAAATGGATTTTAGATCTCTGAAACATTAATTAAGGATTAATCACCCATTTATTAATGTCAGATAGGCTATTTATACACTCTAAACAGATCTGTGGTTCAAAGTTTGTTATAGACACTTGTTATGGGGGGATTCTTGGGCTGGGTCTAAATTGATCTGGACCATACTGTGAAGGTATAGAATATGAACAGGTTGCCTGGGTTAATAAATATTTTGCATCAGCCTTCACTATGGAAGACTCCAGTGGTATGTCAGAAATTTGAATGTGCCAAGGGGAAGATGTGAATGTAGTTGCTCTTATTTAGGAGAATGTGCTTAAGAAGCTGAAAGAACATGGACCAGATGGACTACACACCAGGGTTCTGAAAGAGGTAGCTGAAGTAACTGTGGAGGCATTATTAATGATCTTTTAAGAATCACTAGATTCAAAATATATTTATTATCAAGTACATATATGTTACCATATATGACCCTGCAATTCATTTTCTTGTGGGCATACTCAATAAAACCAATAACCATAATAGAATCAATGTAAGACTGCACCAACTGGGCATACAACCAGTGTGCAAAAGACAACAAACTGCACAAATACGAAAAGAAAGAAGAAATAATGATAAGGAGAAGACGGAAATACAAAGAAAAATAAGAACTGAAATGACAAATTTCAGAAAACATTATCGAATGTGCTTAGATTAACACTGCTAGGACAGAAGGGGAAGAGGAATAACAGACATCAAAATTCTACACAACAGTCAGATAAAACTTCTTAGGATATACATTCATCAATTGAAACAGGAGTCAACACTCCACACAAGCATATGCAAGTCTGATAAGACGTATATACCACTAAACGTAAATGAGAACACAACCCAGAAAAATGAAGACATTATCACTATTGAAGAAAAAGTTAACCAGTGGAGGAGCATGACCCTCCATGGAAGACATCCCCACAATCTGAGCAGACTAGATATCTACAAAGAAGCATCAAACCCCTGGCTCAGAGTTGGGGACCTCTTCCCAAAAATAAAAGGTTTCCTTGTGGCAAAACAAGACCAGGTGGTCAACACTAAAAAAAAAAACCTAAAATACATAATAAAAGACCAACAAATTCAAGATAAGTGTATAAAATGCCAAGAAAAACTGGAAACAGTCCAATGTATTACAGGATCCTGCAGCAGTTTAACTCAATCTGATTATTTATACAGGCACAACCAAGTGGCAAATATCTCACACCAAAATCTTCTTTTAAATTACAAACTGATAATATAAATCATATCTTACTATAAGTACAGCCTGATCCAGTTTTAGAGTCAGAATCCCACAAATTATATTATGACTGATCCATTATTAGAGATAGAACAATCCATAATAACCATCCAGATTTAATAATACAGTATAAACAAGCACAAACAACTTATTTAATAGATATAACCATTTCAATCACACATAACTTACAGAAATCAGTAAGTGAAAAACACCAGACATATGCTGGATTAAAAGAGGAAATTGAAGGACTTTGGAACATGAACTGGGTAGACATTGTCCCAATAGTAATATCTACAGCTTATATCATCCCAAAGGTACTGTACAATTGCATTAATATCTATATAAATCTTCAGAAAGCCACAATACTAAACACCACTAGAGTAGTCCAAACTTTCCTAGTGATTAAGTACACCTGGAGTGTGCTTTGGCTTTGACCGTACCTCAAGTTTTACCAGCATAAGTTGAGAAAAAATAAATAAAAGTAATAACAATAAATAAGTAAAAAATATTGAGAACATGAGATGAAGTGTCCTTGGAAATGAGTCCATAGGTTGTGGGAGCATTTCAGTGAAGGGGCAAGTGAAATTGAATGAATTTATCACCCTTGGTTCAAGAGCCTGGTGGTTGAGGGGTAATAAATATTTTTGAAACTGGTGGTGTGAGTCCTGAGGGTCCTCTACCTTCCTCGTGGTGGCAGCAGCGAGCAGAAAGCATGTCCTGGGTGGTGAGGTCCCTGAAGATTGATGTTGCTTTCCAATGTCAATGCTTCAGGTTGATGGTGGGAAGGTCTTTACCTGCAATGGACTGGACTACATCCACTACAATCCGTAGGATTTTCCATTCAAGAGCATAGGTGTTTCCATATCAGTCAAGCTGTGATGCAGCCAGTCAATATGCTCTCCACCAAACATCGGTAGAAGTTTGTCAGAGTTTTAGATGCCATGCTGAATCTTCACAAACTCCTAAGGTAGTAGAGATGTTGTCATAGTTGTTAGCCAAGGACATGTCCTCTGAAATGATAACACCAAGGAATATTAGGTTGCTGACCATCTCCACCAATAAGGACCGGCTCATGGACCTCTGGTTTCCTCCTCCTGAAGTCAATAATTAGCTCCTTGGTCTTGCAGACATTGAATAAGAGGTTGCAGTTGTGATGCCACTTAGCCAGCTTTTCAATCTATGCTGATCTGAAGAGATTTAGTATGTCAACAAATGCACTCAAAAACTTTTATAGATGTACCATGGAGAGCATTCTGACAGGCTGCATTAGTGTCTGATATTGGGAGGGGGGTGGTGTGGCTACTGCACAGGACCAAAAGAAGCTGCAGATGGTTGTAAATGTAGTCAGCTCAATCTTGAGTACTAGCCTACAAAGTACCCAAGCCATCTTCAGGGAGTGGTGTCTCAGAAAGGCAGAATCCATTATTAAGGACCTCCAGCACCCAGGGCTTGCTTCTTCTCACCGTTAGCACCAGGTAGGAGGTACAAAATCCTGAAGGCACACACTCAGCAATTCAGGAACAACTTCTTCCCCTCTGCCATCCAATTCCTACATGGACATTGAACCCTTGAACACTACCTCACTCTTTAAATATATATTATTTCTGGGTTTTTTTGTGTGATTTTTAATCTATTCAATATACATATACTGTAATATATTTATTTATTATTATTATTTTTCAATATTCTGTATTGCATTAAATTGCTGCTGCAAAGTTATTATCATATGCCGGTGATAATAAACCTGATTCTGATTCTGATTTGTCACCATCTGTGATTCGGCGTATATCTGCAAACTGGACTATTGTGTTGGAGCTGTGCTTAGCCACACAGTCACAAGTAGAACAGGGTGCTAAGCCCAGAGTTTTGTGGTGCAACTATGCTGATGGTGATTGAGAAGAAGATCTTGTTGTCAATCTGAACTGACTGGGGTCTTCAAGTGAGGAAATTGAGGATCCATTTGCACAAGGAGGTATTGAAGCCAAGATCCTGAAGCTTATTGATTTGTTTTGAGGAGGATGATATTATTGAATGCTGACCTGTAGTTGATAAAGAGAATCCTGATGCATGCATCTTTGCTGTCCAGATGTTCCTTGGTTAAGTGAAGAGCCAATGTCAAGATTCTGAATGATTCCAGAAAACTGGAAAATTGAAAATATCACTCCACGTTTTAAGAAGGGAGGGAGGCAGAAGAAAGGAAATTATAGGCCAGTTAGCCTGACTCCAATGGTTGGGAAGCTGTTAGAGTTCATTATTAAGGATGAAGTTTTGGGGTAGTTGGAGGCACATAATAAAATAGGCCAAAGTCAGCTTGGTTTACTTAAGTGGAAATTTTGCCTGACAAACCTTTTGGAATTTGTTAAGGAAATAGCAGGCAGGATAGACAAAGAAAAGTCAGTAAATGGAATGCTGTATACTTGGATTTTCAGAAGGCCATTTACAAGGTGCTGCACATGAAGCTGCTTAACAAGATTAGAGCCCATGGTATTACAGGAAAGGTACCAGAATGGATAGAAGATTGGCAAACTGGCAGGAGGCAGAGTGGGAATAAGTGGGGCCTATTCTGTTTGGCTGCCAGTGACTAGTGGTGTGTTGGAATCTCTTCTTTTCACATCATATGTCAATCACTTGGATGAAGGAATTGATGGCTTTGTGGCCTAATTTGTGGACAATATAAAGATAGGTGGAGGGGCAGATAGTATTGAGGAAGCAGGATGTCTTGGACAGATTGGGAGAATGAGCAAAGAATGGTAGATGGAATATATTGTGGGGAGGCATGGTCATTCACGTTGGTAGAAGGAGTAAAAGCGTAGACTATTTTCTAAACTTCAAAGAAAATGAGAAATTCAGATGTGTAAAGGGACTTGGGAGTCCTCATGCAGGATTCACTAAAGGTTAACCTGCAGGTTGTAAGGTAGGCAAATGCAAAGTTAACATTCATTTTGAGAGGACTAGATTATAAAAGCAAGGATGTGATGCTGAGGCTTTATCAGGCATGAGTCTGCGCTTGGGAGTATTGTGAGCAGTTTTGGGACCCTTATCTAAGAAAACATTTGCTGGTATTGTAGAGGGTTTAGAGGGTGTTCATGAGAATTACTCTAGTAATGCAAGGGTTAATGTATGAAGAGCATTTGATGGCTCTGGGCCTGTACTCACTGGAGTTTAGCAGAATGAGAAAGGGCCCTCATTGAATCCCAATGAATGTTAAAATGCCTAGATAGAGTGGATGTGGAGAGGATGTTTCCTATAGTTAGTGAGTTTAGGACCAAAGGGAATAGCCTCAGAATAGAGTGATGTTCATTTACAAAAGAGATGAGGAGGAATTTCTTTAAGCAGAGGGTAGGGAATATGTGGAATTCATTGCCACAGATAGCCATGGAGGCTGAGTCATTGAGTATGTTTAAAAGAGTTTGATATATTCTTGATTAGTCAAGGAGTCAAATGTTACGTGGAAAAGTAGGAGAATGGGGTTGAAATAGATAATAATCAGCCTTGATGGAATGGCAAAGCAGACTCGGGCTGAACAGCCGAATTCAGCTACTATGTCTTATGGCCTTATGGTCTAACGGCTTAGCAAACAAGCAGCTCATTGTTGCAACCTTCTGTGTGTGTAAACAGAGCATTTGCTGGATAGGTTTTGACAATCTTACTTCCTTGTTTGGAATTTACCTTGTTATAAACATCCCACCTGAAAATCTACTGGTGTATAACCCACTTTAACAGTTGAAATTGTACCTGATCATTGGAATAAAATTCTGAATTATGACTTGAACATCAAAACAAAAATGAACCATACCAGACAGGAAAGGGGAAGAGAGCTAAATATTGCTGAGGCCAGCAAGAGAGAGTCAATGCAAAATGGCCTTGGATCAGAGGAATCTGCTAACACAACTGTTTCTGAGAGTGGGTCAGTCATCAAAAGTCATGGCTCAGCAGATGGACTCTCCGTAGGTTTGAGATATGAATATTTCAGATCATGGCGTAGAGTGGTAAGGGGCAAAGGGAAAGATATCCATTCAGGGGTGTGGGCAGATATGGGGGTGCACATGGATTAAGTAGGTGTGCAGCTTTAGGGGTGTGTCAATTAATATGGGGGGGTTATATTCTATTATTAAAGTAAATTTATTGTGTTTTCTCAGTCTCAAAATAAAGGTGTTTCATCAGAGGATCAGAGGATCTTCTACGCTGACATTCCCTAGCCAGGAACTCTACACCCCTGCCTGTAACCTTGGCATCATTGTTAATGTGGATTGGCAAGAAACGGGAAAAAAATGGATGTTAGAAATGTGTAACACCGATCTGTAACAGATGAATATTTGAATATCTTTTTATGATTCACTTCTCTGTGTCACACACCATCTCTTATCCTGGGATATGATTCACCCTATCATGGACTTTTATTCTCTTTGCCCTCCCTCAATCCCACCTGCACCCAAAACCTTTTCCTGTAATTTGAAATTTGTTTTATGTGCATTCATTCCACCAGCATTGCCCCCATTTCGGTAGGAACTCAACTTCCTGAAATGTTAACTGTTTCCTATTCCTCATTGATACTACCTGGCCTGCAGAGATCTTCCAGCGTTTTCTGTTTCCATTTAACACATTCATGGTGACAGAAGAACTGGATGTGTATTTGCTCTCATACTTTAATCAAAAACAATTTGTTCAGAGTTTGTTCCAATGATTGATGGCACCATGGTGTCTTAATGAGCCGACATCAGCTATTTCTCCCCAGTGGCCTGGCATTAAGAGCTGCCTGAATCTGCAGGAGGAATCCATAGTGTTAATTAGCTGTGAGTCTCCAGATTCTGCAGGTGCAATCTGTCAAGATTCATGGGATGTGTGGTTAATAATAGTAGGTGGAAAGGAACAAGGACTAGGATGTGTGACTTCAGTCAGCTAGCCTGTAGTGCAGCATGTGAGAGATCTCGCAAGAGTCAATGCAGGTTGCAGAGACACTGCCTTAAACAAAAAAAAATTGCAGATCCTGGAAATTTAAAATTAAACCTTGGAAACCCTATAAACGTCAATTCATCCTTTTGCTTCATATATTGTGGTGTTCCTGCTGTGTATTTACATCAGTTTTTGTTTTTGCTGTGAAGTGTCTGGAGCAAGATATGAAAAGTGAAATTGGATATTACCAGCCTGGGAGCATGATAGCGGTAGACAGCAGGATTGGACAGGACTGAAGTGCAGACAGTAGTTGGTAATGAGACTCTCTCAGAGAGCTTGTAATAAAATGAATCAGGGTGTGAGGCAAGGGATTGTTAGAGCTAAGGATGGCAATGGATCATGATTTGGGAAGGGGAAGTGGCCCATTCATCAGTAACAACCTGCTTCACACTATTTTACTGCTGCATTTGCTGGCCCCCTTTCAGCTACTCCAATATTAGTTACCATTTCCCTGGAGTCTGACAGCAGCTATTTCCTTCCCACTTTTAAATTAAGTGGGGTTGCACTATTTCCACACTCCATTCTGAGTTTTCAAACCTGAAGCTTTGTTCTGACCAGCACTTAAAGCAGCAAATTCTGAAGTATCAGAAGGTCAGTATCCTGGCACATCAGGGGTTATACCTCTAGCCTGACATATGTTTGTATTATATATTCAGTTCTGTTAAAAACTAATTTTCTTTTCTATCTTCTCTCATACTCGGATGCATAATTTTGATTTACCACCCAAGTCAGGATATATTATGAGCTGCATTGTCCTGGGTGTCAGGTGATTTAATTAAATGTGATGTTCTTAGAACAATGTTATGAGTTTGATTTTTACAACCTGAGAAACTGCCTTGGCCAGGAAAGCTGAAATTCATATGCCTTATCTTATAATATATGCCAGGCATCAACTCAACCTTTATCAGCTCTGTGCTGCCTCTCTTGCAGTTCCTCCATTTGTTTTGTGGCTCTGTACAAAGGCATTTGAAGGTGGAATGCTGTGAGGTGGCATGAGCAGACTTCTGCAAAGCTTGTAGCTCTGGATATTTAGTGTAGAATTTCCTTTTAATGCCCACTGCAGATAGATGTGGCAGTAGTGGGATTTTAATAACTTAATTCAGAAGGATGTATTCAGAAGGATGTAGTGGCAGTGAGACCAAAATTTTAAAGAAAAGAACACCACTATTTTCAAAGCAATCCTGGTTTTTATACGAGGCTTTAAAATAGATGGCAGCTTGACACTTCCAATCTGGAAACTGAACTGGACCAGCCAAACACATACACAACGTAAGAGTATGATGGGTATCCTGATTAGTGACTCTCTCCTGATTCTCCATGAACTTTTAATCACATACTGTAAATCAGATGGAATGTTGTAATTTCCTGGATGAGAATGGTTCCTATATCCATGAAGCTTGACTCACAACAGGTGAAAACAGATCACTTGATTACAATGGATCCACAAATCAGGTCATTATTTCTTTCACCATAAACTCACAATGGCTGCAATGTATACCAGTCACAAAACTGAATGGTTTTTTTTTGGTTAGGCTATGTTCACAGCAAATTAACCAAGGATAAAGGCAGTAGGAAGTAAACAACAGAACTCTGTGCACCTGATAAATCAGAATCGGGTTTGATTTCACTGGCATATGTTGTTATTTCATGACAGCAGTAAATTCCAATACATATTAAATATATAAATAAACAGAATTAAGTCATGCAAAAGAGAAAGAGAGAAAAAAGAACATAGTGAGGTAGTGTACATGGGTCCATTGTCTGCTCAGAAATCTGATGGTGGAGGGGAAGAAGCTGTTACTAAAATATTGAGAGTGTGTCTTCAGGCACCTATACCTCCTCCTAATAGAAGCAATGAGAAGGAGGCATGGCTTAGATGAAAAGGGTCTTTAATGATGAATGCTGCTTTTTGAGGGATCGCATTTGAAGATATCATTGTTGCTGGGGAGGCAAGTGCCCATACAGTGTATGTCCTCATGATAAAATTTCCTCTGTCTAAATCTCCTCATCTAAAATTTCCCCTGTCATTGGCTCTGTGATTACTTTAATTCTCTCTGAAGCAGGCTGATTAGCTTCTTCCTTTTCTGTTTCTCTCTCCACAGATGCTGCAGACTTGCTGTGTACTTACATCTTCGTCTGTTTTTATTTCCGATTTCCAGCATCTGCAACATGTTTTATTCTAACTGGTAATCTCTTCTGTATTCTTGATTTAGATTGTTGTTTACTTTGCTTTTTTCTATTAACATTTGAAATCCACCAATATAAGACCATTTTTCTTCCTCAAATCTAATACAGCTTAGCCATTTGTAAAAAAATTTCAAATGCATTGTATACATTTTTTTTCTGAACTATCCTTGGCAGTGTGTGATTGTTTTTGTTTGCAGTGTATATATCCAAATAAGGCACTACATTTCTCAGGAAAATTAACATGCAGTATAAGGCATTATCTCCAGTAGTTGCATAATATCTTTCAATTCATGATTGCACTCAGTTGTTTCAATGTAAACCTGAGAGTGATCCTGTGTTTTATTAAAGTCAGAGGGTTTGTCTACATCCTGCCATTTCCTCTTCAAAAAAAAAACAACTTGTGCTGGTACATGGATGTTTATTTCCTCTGGATGCTGGAAAAAATTGAGGCTGTAATCCTGAGTGGATTTGGATGCTTCGATCATCCCAAACTAGCTTAGTGACATTGATCAAGAAGTTACATGGCATTTGCTTGCCTCTACTCCTTCCAAGTGTGATGAGCAATACTAAATCCACTGATAACAGCTGCTATTTTTGTGTTTGACACCTCATTTATGAATAGATATTCCTTAAGTGTTAAACTGCTTCATTTGCAATGTTTTTATGAAAATAATTTCAAAGTTGAGCTCATTCTGTAAACTCAATAATTGTCGAGTCACTTGCCATAACCCATAATTATTCTGCACAGCTGAGATAATGATGCCAATTGCCATCCTCTTGGGATGAAAAAGAACTGCAATGGGAATGTTGCCAAATGGCATTGTTAATAATGAATGAATATTGGCATGTCAAACCATTAAGCTCCTCATGTAAACTCTCAAACTCAACCTACTCTTGTAAAAAATTCAAAAATGAAAAGCAGAAGGATAGATATAGCTAAAGGGCAAAATGATATCAGTTAATTGAATGACCATTTTCTTAATCTAGGTTAAAAGAAAGGGAAAAAAGGAGGTTTTTTTCTTACTTGGATAGGAAATTAATACTAGATCCTCGTATTTGCAACTGCAGATTTTCTTTTGTTTGTCCAATGTCCTGTGTACAATGTCCTGTGTATGTTACTCAAAATGGCTTCTTTGGTTTGTTACGAGTAGGAATGCTTCTTTGTCTGATAAGTGTTTCTCTCACCATTGTTTCGCTTTAGAATGGCTGATATGGTAATTGTATTCATTTGTTAATCAATGGGGAATGTTATTGTGTTTTGTGAGGCTGGGAACTTGGGGGAGGGGTTGCGCGGGCTTGTGGTGTGAAGGGAGTCGGGAGGGAGATGCCGAGGAAGGTGGACATGCGCTCGGAAGACCACCGGGGAGTCCGAGGTGGAAGACGTGGAAGTCGGAGGCAAGCGATGAGGGGTGGAATGGTTCGATGGTTGAGCTCCAATGAGTGCACTAAACTGACTGAACTTTGATAAGTTGGCGCCTTTTGTTTTTTTCCTTGTATATATATATTGTATTGCCTAATACTCTTTTAATTTTAGTAAACTCTTTAAAGTGTATTTCATAACGGTATTTGTTGTGGGTTTGATACTGTTGGCAGGCGCGAGGCATAAACTCGATTCTCACAGCACCTGCGTGTATGGGAGGTGGGTTGGTGAGTGGCTGGATCTCCTTTTCCCCTAGACATATACCAGCCTTTTGGGTAAGTGTTACATTTGTGGGGGGCTCGTCCCAGATTGGATTGTCAGGGGGCTGTGGAATCACGCAAGCAGCAGAGCGGAGATGGACAGAGATAAGATTGTTAGCTGGTGCGAATTTGAAGGTGTACCGGTGCAGTACGTATGCGTAGTGAGCGAAGTGGATTTTCGAGTTTCGGGAGACGCGGTAGTGCGGGGGTTAAGTTTGGTGAAGGGTATGGGGCAGGTAGAATTGGTAGCTAGACGGTGTGGTAAAGAGGTGGAGTCTAGCTGGGTGTTGGTTCGTACGAGTGCTGACGTCAGGACGTTGGAACTGCCGGCGACGGTCAGTGTACCAGGGGAGGAGGGGCTGTGGGGGCTCCACCCCTTCTCCAAGGATGAGGCTGAGGAGACATCGGAGGAGGAGCTAGAGCTAGAGGTGGACCCCCGAGAGGTGGCCGGCACTAGTAAAGGGAGGAGGGAAGAGGGAGTTGTGACTAGGCCTCGCCCCCCCAGGTAGGGGAGAAGCCTCGGAGCTGGCAGCCGCACTTAACTCCCTGGTGGGAGTGGCCGAGAGGCCATGGCTGAAGCTGGGGGTGTTCTCCGGAGCCAAGCCTACTCCGGACGGGGAGGTGGACTATGAGACCTGGATCGAGCACACGTCCTTGATGTTAGAGGAGTGGCCAGGCTCAGAGGAGGAGAAGAGGCAGCGATTGGTGGGAAGTTTGAGGGGTTTAGCAACCAAAACAGTCCGGGAGTTGAAAGCTGAGAAGCCTGGGGCTTCAGTGGAGGAATGTATAGAAGTTTTGGAGGGAGTGTTTGGGTTGTCAGGGGAACCCTGGCTGCTTTTAGCAGAGTTCCAACGCCTGGAACAATGGAGAGGGGAAAAGCTCTCCGAGTAGATATTTAGGATGGAGGGGATGCTCTCGGGGCTGCGGCGCCGGGGGGTAGTGAAGGTGCCTGACATGGCTAGCGTGAGGATGAGTCAGTTATTCAGTGGCTCTCTGGAAGAGGACAAGGTGGTGTGGACTATCCGGCAGGCTTATAGGAAAGGCCCCCCTCCATCGTTCGGGCAACTGATTAGAGAGGTGCGGGAGGAAGAGAGAGCGTTGGGGCGGAAAAGGGGCGCGGGCCTACGGGAGAGATCCTCAGCGATACAGAAAGTGGTGGCTGGGTGGAGAAATGACAACCCACCGGGGGGTAGAGAACCCCCTCTGGAGGGGAGGGACGGGGAGGTACCCACTCTCAGGGGCGACCAGTGCAGTGGGTTGGGAGCGGGAGTTGTCCTGGGAGAGGAGGAGCGGCAGGCAGCGTGTGCTTTAACTGTGGGAAAGAGGGGCTTTTCAGGCGGGACTGTGGGCGGCCGAGGGTGTGCTATAGCTGTGGAGAGGAGGGACACTTTAGGTGGGATTGTGAGAGACAAGGAATTCCGCGGAGGACAAGCCCCCCTGCGACTAAGAAGGGGGAGGTGTCGGGAAACTTAGGAGAGGCTCAGTGAGGGAACGGACTGGAGCCTCTGGAGGAACATGTTCCCAGAGATCAGCCAGGGGACCACCGGGTGCCCACGCCTCTATTCCGGATGGGCTGGTAGGACCCCGTGCCAGTGTGGGTCTACGGATAGAGGGAGTTTACGCAAAAGCCGTTCTTGATACGGGATCACAGGTGACCTTATTGTACCGGTCTTTCTACAACCAATATCTAAAGCATTTGCCCGTAACCCCATTTGACGCCCTGCAGATTTGGGGTGTGAGCGAGGGTGACTACCCGTACGATGGGTACCTATCGGTGAGATTGGAGTTCTCGGAGGGCGATGTGGGAGTGTCCGAAGCTATTGAGACGTTGGTGTTGGTGTGTCCTGACCCGGTGGAAACCGGTGGTGCTGCCCTCCTGGTGGGGACTAACTCCCCCGTTGTGCGACGGCTCCTGGGAGCTTGTAAGGAGAAAGCGGGGGAAGACTTTCTGGAGACCCTCTCGATGCATCCAGTGTTTCGAGCAGTGTTTGAAGAAGGGGTTGCCTCCCTAGGGCTGGACCCGGAGTGTAAACGTGGGACGGTGCGGTGTACACAGGCGAGGCCCAAGGTGATCTGACCCGGGGAGGTAGCACTAGTGATGGGGACCCCCAGATTCCCAGGAGTGCTGACGGGCGAAGCCCTGTTAGTAGACGCCCCGGACGATCTTGAAGGGGAGACACGATTTCCGGCGGGGGCGCTGGTGAGGCCCGAAGTGCAGAGACCAGGGGTGGTACATGCGAGGCATATAGCTATAAGTGTCAGGAACACCACGGCAAGAGAAATCACCTTTAAGAGGGGAATGCCGCTGGCACATCTGTTCCCGGTGACGGTAATGTCTAGTGCACCAGTGAGGACCCCTAACGGGGAGGGATCGGAGCATCGAAGGGAGCTGACCGCTGAAGTCTTTAACTTCTGGGATTCCCCTGTGTCGCCGGAGTGGAAACACAAGCTAGTGGAGAAGATGCTGAAGATGGAAGCTGTTTTTTTCTCGGGGCGAGTTTGATGTTGGCTGCTCCACAAGCACTCGCCACACCATCCGGGTGACGGAGGACACCCCGTTCCGAGAGAGATCCCGGCGGCTGGCTCCGGCAGATGTTGAGGACGTGCGGCAGCACTTGTGCAAGTTGAAGGAGGCGGGAATCATAGCTGAGTCCCGAAGTCCTTATGTGTCCCCAATAGTGGTGGCACAGAAGAAGAATGGGAGAGTGCGCATGTGTGTTGACTACAGGACGTTGAATCGGCGAACTGTCCCTGATCAATATACTGTCCCAAGAGCCGAGGATGCGTTGGCCTGCCTGAGCGGTGCGAAGTGGTTCAGTGTGCTGGATTTAAGAAGTGGGTATTACCAGATCCCGATGAGTGCGGGCGATAAAGAGAAGACTGCTTTTATCTGCCCGCTGGGGTTCTTTCAGTTCGAACGAATGCCCCAAGGCATATCGGGAGCCCCAGCCACCTTCCAGAGGCTCATGGAGAGAACTGTGGTGGATATGAATCTGTTAGAGGTGCTGGTGTACCTGGACGATTTGATAGTGTTTGGATCGACTTTGGAGGAACATGAGGAGAGGCTGTTGAAGGTGTTGGGCCGGCTTAATGAAGAAGGGTTGAAGCTTTCCCTGGACAAATGCCAGTTCTGCAAGTCGTCGGTTAGCTACGTTGGCCATATCATTTCGCGAGAGGGAGTGGCTACTGATCCAACCAAGATAGAGGCTGTGACCACCTGGCCGAGACCCCAGAAAGTGGGCGCTCTGCACTCATTTTTGGGGTTCTGTGGGTATTACCGGCGATTTGTGAAAGGATACGCCAAAGTGTGTCACCCGTTGACTCAGCTGTTGTGTGGCTATCCCCCGGTGGGAAAGAAAAGGACGGGGGACCAGAGGCAGGACGCTGGAGGATACTGGAACCCGGCGGAACCTTTTGGCTCGAGATGGGATGATCAATGCGAAGAGGCGTTCCGATCTTTGAAAAGGGCACTGACCCAGGCCCCGGTGTTGGCTTTTTCCGATCCCCAGAAGCCATATGTGCTGCACACGGATGCCAGCCGAGAGGGTCTCGGAGCTGTTCTGTACCAGGAGCATGGCAAAGCATTGAAGCCAGTAGCCTTTGTCAGCCGAAGCTTGTCGCCATCTGAGAGAAACTATCCCACTCACAAGTTGGAGTTCCTGGCACTGAAGTGGGCGGTGGTGGACAAGCTGGGCGATTACCTATACGGAGCCAAGTTTGAGGTGCGAACGGTTAACAATCCTCTCACTTATATTTTGACTTCGGCGAAGCTGGATGCCACAGGACATCGGTGGCTGGCGGCCTTGTCGGTATATGATTTCAGCCTGAGGTACCGCCCCGGAAGCAAGAATGTCGATGCGGATGCTTTGTCTCGTCGGGAGCCGGGGGAACAGGAGAGGAACGAGGAGTGGGAGAGTGTCCCTGCCCCTGGAGTGAAGGCGATGTGTCAGTTTGCTATCACTGTGAAGGCCGAGGGAAGAGGGAGGCTGAAACGAGCCGTGGACCATTTGGGGGTTTTTGACGACGCCATACTCCTAGCTACTGTGACCTGACCGTACTGCGGACTAAACAGTTGCCGGAACTGAGTCCGGGGGAAGTGGCAGCTGCTCAGCAAAATGACCCGGGCATTGGCACAGTGTGGAGAGCGGTTGAGAGGGAGGATGGGGCGTTGGCTGAGAAGGCAAAACACCCATTCGTGCCTCTGTTGTTGAAGGAGTGGTCTCGGTTGAAGTTAAAGAACCAAATCTTGTACCGGGTAACGGCGCCTCCGGACCAACCCCACTGTTGGCAACTGGTCCTGCCGGAGGAGTATCGGCAGGCTGTACTCCAGGCCCTACATGATGATTCTGGACACTTGGGGGTGGTTTAGACCTATGGATTACTCAAAGACCAGTTCTACTGGTCCCGGATGAGGGGGGAAGTCGAAGAATACTGTAGGGGCTGCAGTCGTTGCATCCGGAGGAAGACCCTGCCCGCGTTGGCGGCTCCACTGTTGCACTTGCAGAGTGCGGGACCTCTGGACCTGGTATGTATGGATTTTCTGTCGATTGAGCCTGACACCAGCAACACCGCGAATGTCTTAGTCATCACCGATCATTACACTCGCTATGCTCAGGCATTTCCCACTAAGGATCAGAAGGCGACGACAGTGGCGAAGGTGTTATGGGAGAAGTATTTTGTTCATTACGGCCTTCCCAGGCGAATCCATAGCGATCAGGGGCGGGACTTTGAGAGCCGCCTTATCCATGAATTACTGACCATGCTTGGGGTTGAGAAATCTAGGACTACCCCTTATCACCCACAGGGAGATCCGCAGCCAGAGAGGTTCAACCGGACCCTGTTGGATATGCTCGGGACGCTGGAGATTGGGCAGAAAAGCAGGTGGAGTCGTCATATTGGACAATTGGTTCACTGTTACAATTGTACTCGCAATGATGCTACAGGATATTCGCCCTATTATCTGATGTTCGGGCGGGAAGCGAGGTTGCCCATTGACTTGTGTTTTGGGGGTGAAGTGGGTGAATTACCTGGGAAGTCCCATCTAAAGTATGTGTCCGACATGAAGAGGGAGTTACAGCGGGCATATGAGTTGGCTGAGGCGGCGGCTACCAAACAAAATCAGAGGAATAAGATGCGGTATGATCGAAAGGTGAAGTTTGTTCAATTATTGCCGGGCGACCTGGTCCTTTTACGGAATTTGGGACTCCCTGGTAAGCACAAGTTGGCAGACCGATGGGCAGCCAGCCCCTATGTAATAGAGAGCCAGATGTCGAACCTGCCAGTTTACCGGGTGAAACCTGAGGATGGGAAAGGGCCTATCAAGGTACTCCATCGGAATCACCTGCTGCCGCTGGGTCAAGCAGTGCAGCTGGATACGGAGCCAGAGTGGGAGGTTACGCCTAGTACAAGGACTCTGCGAGGGCACGGAGAAAGGGAAGAGCCCGCTGCTGAAGAGCGGGGACGGGTCCCTCGCCCGGAAATGGCTACCGATTCGGAAGAGGACGACTTAGATGAGTGGCCCCTGTTCCCATTCGCTGGTGCTCCAGTACCAGGAGAGGAGGCTCCTGGCCCTTCCTATACTGAATTGGGTGAGAGGAGGGAAGGTCTTGAGGGTCAGATGGAGAGGCCGCCAACATTGGTGGGAGAGAGGGTGGAGCCCGAGCGTGAGCTGGAGAGATCTCAGGTGAGGGAGGACCCCCGTGAGGAAGGGGGTGAGGGTCTGTCAGGTAGACCTGGGGTGTCCGAGACAGTGGGTTCGCAGGTGGAGAGGGAGCCCAGGGGGGCAGAAGGGGTATGGAGATCTCAGAGGATTAGGCGCCCCCCGGAGCGGTTGACATATGTGGTACCAGGAGAACCGAGTGTGATTTCTACTGCTCTGGGTAGTTATGTCACTGCTTTCTGCACCTGGGTTGGGTTTTGGGTGTTGCAAGAAGCTTTGGGGAACTCTAGTAATGCCATGAGGGCATGACATTTGCTGGTGGGGAGAGAATGTACAATGTCCTGTGTATGTTACTAAAAAGGGCTTCTTTGGTTTGTTACAAGTAGGAATGCTTCTTTGTCTGATAAGTGTTTCTCTCGCCGTTGTTTCACTTTAGAATGGCTGATATGGTAATTGTATTCATTTGTTAATCAATGGGGAATGTTATTGTGTTTTGTGAGGCTGAGAACTTGGGGGAGGGGTTGCGCAGGCTGGGGAGAGATGAGAGTCGGGAGGGAGACGCCGAGGAAGGTGGACGTGCGCTCGGAAGACCACCGGGGAGTCCGAGGTGGAAGACGTGGAAGTCGGAGGCAAGCAACGAGGGGTCGAATAGTTTGATGGTTGAGCTCCAACGAGTGCACTAAACTGACTGAACTTTGATAAGTTGGCACCTTTTGTTTTTTTCCTTGTATATATATATTGTATTGCCTAATACTCTTTTAATTTTAGTAAACTCTTTAAAGTGTATTTCATAACAGTATTTGTTGTGGGTTTGATACTGTTGGCGGGCGCGAGGCATAAACTCGATTCTCACAGCACCTGCGTGTACGGGAGGTGGGTTGGTGAGTGGCTGGATCTCCTTTTCCCCTAGACATATACCAGCCTTTTGGGTAAGTGTTACATTTGTATAGTATCTTTTTACATTGAAGGGGTGGATTGATTTGCTTTATCATGGATAGCTAATAAAGAATACCAAACATTATTAAATATGTGCTGATCTAATATGCTTTGAATGAAGAGGCAAGGTAATGAAGTGGAATGTGGGAATAAAAACAGTTGAAGAGTATGTTTTTAGATATTAGTCTTGATATTATTTTCAGACTTATGTATCATATGATTAAATATAGACCCTAAGATTCACAGGGAAATGGGGCAGGTACAGGAAGAGTTGTAATCAACTGGAGAATGCAGCAAGTCTTAAAAAATCAGCTAAATGTTGGAAATCTGAAATAAAAGCTGACAATGCTGGAAATGCCTGGCAAGTCAAGTAACAACTGTGGAAAGAGCAACTGAATTACTGTTCATGGTTAGAGACCTACATCAGAACTGATATTAAAGGCTAAATACCACTTTGATGTAGTGGAAACATTATTTTTCTTATGCCTGACACAGAGGGCATAAAATCACATTTGATTTGTGGTGGAATGATCAATTTCCATCTCCCTTTAACTTTCTGGTTTTCGTACCTTAGAAAACACATGGAGAAACAATTATTACGAAATGAGCTCCTAAATGCTGAATGAATGTTAAATTTATATGTTGCTGATGAATTCACTTTTCCAGAGAGTGTTTCTTAACAACATCAATAGGACCAGATTTAAGAACATGTAAACTGCATTCCCCCCTCCATCTTTCCTCGTAGTGGCATAATTAATATTGGGATCATGATGATTTGTACACTACAGTCAGTATGATTCAACAAAGAAAACAGAACTCTTCAATTTCTCCACCTCCCTCTCCCTCGTTGTGTCAACTTGGCTTAATTTTAAGTACTCCTAGGTGGTCACATGTTTACGCTACATGAGAATCAGAGGGTAGCCATCGTCAAAGAAGTCAAAATCCACCCACCTTCTCTATAGTGACACCTCCATCACCACTGACAGTAAACTTATGGATTAGCCAGGGCAACTGTACCAAAAAGTGCAGAAAAGCAGCATCAGTTCACGATCTTTGTATCTCTTCACTAGTTAGAAGCCACAAATCATGGGTCTGATGTAATGCTCACCACTCATCTCAACATTCAAAAGAGCAACTAAACAGCATAAAATGCAGGCTATTGTACCAGTCTCTTCTCAGATATCTCTCTCATTCATCTTTTCCATTTACTTAGGCAATACTAGATGGAATTAATCACATTGTACAGCTTGACTGATTTTTCAGTCCATTGACTTTTAATGAATAAAAGTCAGATTCTGTAACTGAGCTGATGATCTGCTATATCTGCTATACTGTATACAGCTACATGCAGAAGGAGGTACAGTATATTTGCCCTACAATCTTGATCATTGAGTAATTAGCTATAAGAAATGTTTGTCATTTAAAGTCAAGAAGAAAGGAAAAGATGTGAAATAATGCCAGCATTGCTTCCCCACACCCACAATTGTTCACTGGATAGCATAGACTTGAAGGATATTAGAAGCTCTGTGATAAGATAGACATTGAAACTGTAGAAAAATGGCTGTATGGATGCACCAGGATTTATGGGAAGTAACATTTATGAAGGCAGATATTGCATGGGGATTCTTTCCACTGAAAGAAAAAAGTCTATAAAAAGAATTGATAGGTACTTTTTAAACTCGGAAGAATTTCACTAGAGTGAATATGGAAAGTATTTCTTCTGGTCTGGGAGTCAGTGATAAAGAGTCATCAATATGAAAATGTCACTGAGAGAATGATGAATAAGGTTGGGAAAACATTTCAAATAGTCTCAGTTATTTAAGCATAGAATATTTGCTATAAGTGCAAATGAAATTAAAGATTGAAGCCTAAAGATGGTGTCCTGTTGATAAAATGTATTATTTCACAGATGCCAGGCAGTGAGAGAATGCTTTATTGCAAAGTCTACAACTGCAGAATTCTTTTGTTCCCAAGATCCAAGATGTCACATGATGGAGAATAGGCTGTGTGAACTTTACTTAAAGACCTTTACATGGATGGTCTGGGTCCAGAATGGAGATGATAGCAGGCCAGAGAAGCACAGTTTTGATAAAGATCAGGCCATCAGTAAAGCTGGATCTGGTAAAAACGTTTTAAAATGTATTCATAATGACAAAGAAGTGGCCCATTTAAAATTGGTCCCTAAGGAAATTAAAATTGGTTCCTCCTCCACTCTTTGTTTCCCTGTCGCATTTTCACACATGACCATCAATTCCCTTTGATTCTTTCTTCCATTCACCTATGAAGATTTACATTATGGAACTGGGAGAAAAGTGGAGAACCCAGAGAAAAGCCTCGTGATAGCACACAGTCAAGCTTAGTAAGAAGTAGATCTTATTGCTGTGCCACCATGTCATTGTGCAGTAGGCAGCTGGTTGGTGACATAATCATTATCAGCAGCAGGCAATAAAAGGAGTGTTCACGATTTATATTTTATTAAGATCTGAATATCATTTGTGTATTGGCATGCAATCAGATTTACAATGAATAGAGCGGTTTGGAAAGCAGTCAGAGTTACCAAGAGATAACTTGGTATCTTTATTTCTTTGAAGAAAATAAAGGTCATCCTTGAAAAGAACCTGCGTGGCATGATCTTAGTACTATTGATTGGTCATGGTCTAATCAAACTCATGCAAGTAACATACAGACCTACATTTCATGTCTGGCTTTTATTATGTGTCAGTGTGTCAATCACATAGAAGGTCGTAAAGGAAAATTGTAAATTTCATGGTTGTCACAATAAATCCTCAATTTTTCCTTTGCAAACATTTTAAATGAAATTGTAGCACATAATGCACATAAATAATACAGTGCACCATAGAATTTCTAAATCTGATGTTTCTGATGAAAATTGGATAAAGAATTGATAGACATAAAAATAAAAGCCATGGAGCTGTGGGGGGAGGTGGCTGGGGAGCGATGGGTAGGTTTGTTCTTTAAAAATCATGCACAGATTACTGGGCAAATGGCTTCATTCTGTAGCGACTGTCTCCATGATTAGCAATTAGAATCTTAATATTCACGGTGCAAGGAAAATTTTGGCATTGAAATACTGTGTGTCAATACTTTGAGTTAATTGTTCTGGAAAATCCAAACTAGTGAATTGCGAGGTGAGGTTCACAATGTTTCACAAACCACATTATCCCAGTTTAAACCATTTTTTGTAACCATCTCTTGTTACTGAGTTTCATGGAAGAAATGACTTCAGACAGTTATAATTTAGGAAAAGGATAATTATCCACTTTCGTTCCAGAGAAGCAGGCTGTCGTCCATAAATAATGTGGCAATATATACTAACAATAAGTACCTCAAATACCTCATTAGATTAATTAGTGTAATAGTCTCTGATAAAGATAATCAGACTTTTTAAACTTAAACATGCAGTTTTTTAAACCAAGGCATTTATTTTAATTGTTAGAGTCACACAGTACTGAGCAAAGAGTGTACTTTTCTTCAATTTAGTGTTAATATGAACTTGATTATTGCATTAAATTCTATTAATGACAAATTATAATTCATAAAACATTATAATTACATTTTCTCCTTGGAGACCAGCTGTACACTGCATATCCTTCTCCTGAAATCATATTTAACATTTCAAATTTATTCACAGAACATCAGCAATGATAGGATATTAAAACACACCTGCTTCATGCTTCCCTACAATAGTGCTTGGGAGCTCAGCAGGGAATTACTTTTTTCTTATATCCATCTTCCATATTGTGCCAAACAAAACACTTTACCTTTTGCTTATTAAATATGCACTTGCATCAATAATTACATGTGGGGAATTCATATAATGCGTTCACTGGCAAAAAGCCAATGGAATGGTACAATCAAGATCCAGGCTTATCTCAAAGTGCATGACAAGAGAAATGAGAAAAACAGAGCTTCTCAGTGCAGCTGTAACCTTTCTGTGAGCAACTCAATCCATTCAACTTAACACTGCTAACTTTAATTGTTACTGTGAATAGATCAAGATGGTGGGGTGATGTGAAGCAGAACATTTTTAAGTAAATGTGTACAAAGCTTTTATCTTGCCATATCTTCAACGAACAGACTTTAATCATTAAAACATTAAAGGTGTATTTTGCCAAATTGTGAAAAAGGTGGTCAACAGTGATTCTGAAGTTGTAACTTCAGTATTGTGTGCTGGAGGAAATTTTGGTAAAATGAATTGAAGACTGTCTGGAGGATTGTAATGGAGCTGATTGACAATTAAATCTCAGTAAGAGTAATTAAAGAACCTTCATACTGTTTTGATGGATGATGCTTAATTTAACAAACTCTCCGAACTAACCAGCTAAATGGGAGTAACAAGTCCTAGTTGAGTGTTTAAACCCAACAGACTGTGATTAGTTGATTGCACTGTGTTTGGAAAGAACTGCTGAAGCAAATTAGGAGACTTTCTGAGATGTTTTGTCAAGGCTTTCTTAACTTTTTTATGTTCCGTTATGGTATTCACCAAAGTGTCCATGAGAAATGAGTGGTGTGCTACTTCGCTCGGTTGAAGATATTTGAAGAGTCATCAGAAGAAACCATGAGAGATCTATGTACAATATGTGGAATGGGAGGAGGAAGTGAGACAGGCAGAACAGCATCAGTTGCTGAAGAAGATGGAGCAGACAGAACATGGTTTCTGACAGGTACTGGACAGGAGATTCTATTAGTACAAGTGTATTTTAATTCAGTACTCGAACATTTCATGACCCTAGGGCAATGTACAAGGATGCTGTGCTTTATTGAAGAGATCATTACAGTTGTCCTTGCACAATGAAAATGCTGATGTAACAACAGAACCAAGACTTCATTGTTAACAGTGTTGTTAACCCTGAATGAATCCCTGAACCTGTAGGGCTGGTGGACCACTCTTAGTCTGGCCTCTACACTTTGACCTGTTTGGCATAGGTGACCTTACCAAGAGACAAAACATAAGGCTTTGACTCCAGCCAGCATAGCTCTCTGGGTCATTGAGGCACACAAACCTCCAAACCACGATAAGGTTGTGGTCCTCTTGGAGGCTAGATTAAGAATGCATCACAAATCATTGCTCATTTGAAAAATGGGCAATGATTTGTGACGAGGCAAGGTAGGTTTACCTGTTTTAATTGCGGAAAGGAAGTAATATATGTGTGAGGCCGGTGTTCTGTGCTCGGCTTCAGATGTGGGAAGTCCTGGAGTCTCCCAGCCGCCCGGACAGCCATATCTACACCTGGTGTGTCGAGCTGCAGCTCCTACGGGACCGAGTTAGGGAACTGGAGATGCAGCTCAATGACCTTCGCCTGGTCAGGGAGAGAGAGGAGGTGATAGAAAGATGTTTATAGGCAGGTGGTCACACCGGGGCCACGGGAGACAGACAAGTGGGTCACAGTCAGGAGGGAGAAGGGGAAGAGTCAGGTAATAGAGAGTACCCCTGTGGCTGTACCCCTTGACAATAAGTACTCCTGTTTGAGTACTGTTGGGTGTGACAGCCTACCTGGGGGAAGCAACAGAGGCTGTTCCTCTGGTACAGAGTCTGGCCCTGTGGCTCAAAAGGGTAGGGAAAGGAAGAGGAAGGCTGTAGTGATAGGGGAATCTATATTTAGGGGGTCAGACAGGTGATCCTGTGGATGCAGGAAAGAAACTCGGATGGTAGTTTACCTCCCAGGTGCCAGGGTCCAGGATGTTTCAGATCGTGTCCAAGATATCCTGTAGTGGGAGGGAGAACAGCCAGAGGTCATGGTACATATTGGTGCCAATGACATAAGTAGGAAAAGGGAAGAGGTCCTGAAAAAAGACTACAGGGAGTTAGGGAGGAAGTTGAGAAGCAGGACCACAAAGGTAGTAATCTCGGGATTACTGCCTGTGCCACGTGACAATGAGAATAGGAACAAAATGAAGTGGAGGATAAATGTGTGGCTGAGGGATTGGAGCAGGGGGCAGGGATTCAGACTTCTGGATCATTGGGGCCTCTTTTGGGGCAGGTGTGACCTGAACAAAAAGGATGGGTTGCACTTGAGTTCCGGGGGACCAATATCCTGGCGGGCAGGTTTGCTAAGGCTACTGGGGAGAGTTTAAAGGAGAATTGTTGGGGGGTGGGAACTGAACTGAAGAGACTGGGGAAGAGGAGGTTGGCTCACAAATAGAGAAAGCTTGTAGACAGTGCGAGAGGGAGGATAGGCAGGTGATAGAGAAGTGACGCGCTCAGACCAAAGGTTTGAGATGTGTCTATTCTAATGCAAGGAGTGTTGTGAACAAAGCGGATGAGCTTAGAGTGTGGATCAGTACTTGGAGATATGATGTGGTGACCGTTACAAAGACTTGGATGGCTCAGGGACAGGAATGGTTACTTCAAGTTTTTGATGTTTTAGATGTCTCAGAAAGGACAGAGAGGGAGGCAAAAGAGGTGGGGGCATGGCACTGTTGATCAGAGATAGTGTCAGGGCTGCAGAAAAGGTCGACACCATGGAGGGATTGGTATGTTGGTTCCCTGGTGCCAGGATCAGGTATACCTCAGCAGTCAGAAACCTTGGTACATATTGGCAACAATGACATCGGTAGGAATGCTAAGGAAATCCTGAAGAGAGATTTTTGGGAGCTAGGTAGACAGCTGAAAGATAAGACCTTCAGGGTAGATTGCAGGTGAGTGCATGGCTGAGGGACTGGTGCAGGGGGCAAGGGTTCAGCTTTCTGAATCTTTGAGATCTCTTCTGGGTAAATTACGACCTATATAAAAGGGATGAGTTATGCCTGAAACAGAGGGGCACCAATATCATTATGGGTAGTTTTTCTATAATTGTTTGGGAGGTTTTAAAATAATTTGGCAGGGAAATGGGAATCAGAGTGATAGTGCTGAGGATGAGGTCCTTGGATTACAAACGGAAGCAATATGCTGTGAGACTACTAGCAGGGGAAGGCTGACAATAGGGCAAAAGTTGCAGTCATCAGGATGAGTTGCAATGTAAAAGGTGGACAAAATCAAAAAGGATGAATGCAGGACTGAAGGTGTAACAGTTGAATGCATGCAGTATATGGAATAAGGTAGATGAATTTATAGCACAGTTATAATTTGCCATATACAGTATGGCATTCTGGGCATCACTGAATCATGGTTGAAAGAAGATTATAGCTGGAATCTTAACATCCAAGGATACACATTGTATCAGAAGGACCGGTGGAGAGGCCGACAAGGTGGCATAGCTCTGTTGGTAAAAGTGAAATAAAATCATTAGAAAGAGGTGACGTAGGGTCAAAAGGTGTTGAATCATTGTGTATAGAGCTAAGGAACTGCAAGGCTAAAAAGACCTGCAAATCTACAAATTATAATGGGAGATAGAAAATGCATGCAAAAGGGGAATGCTATAATAGTCATGTTGTCCATATGCAGGTAATTCAGGGAAATCAGATTGGTGCTGGATCCCAAGAGGGGTGTTTGTAGAATTCCTTCAAGATGGCTTTTTAGAGCAGCTCATGGTTGAACCCACTAGAGGCTCAGCTATTCTGGGCTGGGTATTGTGCTTTGAACCGGAAATGATTAGAGAGCTTAAAGTAAAGGAACCTTTAGGGGTAGGTGATCATAAATTGCAGGGTGAATTCTATCATATTAAGAAGGAGATGCTAAAGTTGAATGTATCTGTATTACAGTGGAGTAAAGGGGATCACAACGTCATGAGAGCAGAGCTGGCCAAAATTGGTTTGAAGAACAATAACACTGGCAGGGATGACAGCAGAGCAGCCATGACTGGAGTTTCTGGGAGCAATTCAGAAGGCAAAGATATATACATTCCCAAGAGAATGAAGTATTCTAAAGGCAAAACAACACTTCCGTGGATAATAAGAGAAGTCAAGGCCAACATAAAAGCCAAAGTCAGGGCAAAAATTAGATGATTGGGAAGCTAAGAGGGAAAATGGATCAGCCATGATGAAATGGCAGAGCAGACCTGATGGGCCAAATGGCCTAATTCTGCTCCTATATCTTATGACCTTATGATCTTATCAAGAGGTATATTTAGCTTTGACTTAAATTTAATTCTTGATCAGAATCATTAAACATACTCTGTAATAATGGTTGTGTATTCTACTTCATTAAAGTTCAATTCTGTTTGAAATCAATAAAATTGAATTAGAAAGAATAAAACACAATCCTTATTGTACAGCATGTTTAATACTGTCAAACTAAAATTAATTTCTCAGCAACAGTCTGTAAGCACTAGGCAACTGAAATTGGTCAGCCATTCCAATTTTAATATGTTATATGACAGTATTCCTTGTCCTTATGCAAATGACACCAAATATACTGTAGTAGTCCATAAAATTTTGCAAGGTTTTTTTAGACTAGTATTCTCGCTATTAATCACTATCCAGTTCGTCAGAAGTGAAGTTTCCTGCATTATTGTCATGAAATAAGACAGTCAGTTTTTGTATAATTGAACTCTATTTTTCATACTTGTTTTTAATAGCATAACATCAGTCATTAGAGTCTTGCGGAATCATCCAATGAAGCCATGTGGGTAGAACTCAGAAACAAGAAGGGGCTGATCACTGGTTGGATTATGTTACAGGCACTTCAATCGTTAGTGGGAGTTGGAGAGCCAAATATATAAAGATTGCAGCTAGCTGTAAATATAATAAGGTAGTATTAGTGGGAGATTTTAACTTCCCTGATATTGACTTGGCCAACCATAGTGTAAAAGGATTGGATGGAGTGGAAATGTGAATAAGAAAGTTTTTTTAATCAATGTGTAGAGGGAAAAACAAGAAAAGAGACAACAGTGGAGCTTATCCTGGGAAATGAGGTAGGCCAAGCAGCGGAAGTGGACACTTTTGGTCTACTGACTATAATTCTATTAATTTTAAAACAGCAATGCAGAAGGATACAACAGGTTCATGCATTAAGGACCCAAACTGGGGTAGAGCATAATTTGGAGGCATTAGGTGGGATCTTGCAGTGGTTGATTGGACACAATAGTTTCCCAGGGAAAGGTGTGTGTGTCCAGTGGGAAGCCTTTTAAAAGTGAGATTGAAGAGTTCAGGGCCTGCATGTTCCTGTTATAGGGTGGAGGATAAAGCCAGGAGATTTCTGGAACACTAGCTGATGAGATAATGAAGCCCTGGTTAATGAAAAGAGAGAGACAAGCATTGACCATAAAGAATTGGCAGCTAGTAGGAGTTCATACTGATTACTGGAAGTGTAGGAGTGAGTGCACATTAGAGAGAAGTTAAAAAGGCAAAAATGAGATACAAGAAGAATCTGATAGGCAAGGTGAGAGAAAATCCCCAAAGATTCTGTAGCACTCCATGGTCGAAAGTCAGCGACTCTGGAGGTCATGTCGGCGGGAGCTGAGGTTTGAGACCAGGATTCCCCAGGTTGTCAAGCCCCAGGGTCAGAGGTCTATGCAAGTCCTGAGGTCTAGGTCTGAATGTCAAAGTCTAGCAATCAACGAGTCCTGGGGTCCATACCAAGAGGACGGTGAAGTGCAAAGGGCAAAGCCAAAGCAGATATAGAATAGTACAGCATAGAGTCAGTACCTTCAGCTCCGATATTGTGTCAAGCCAAATGAATTAGTACTAAACTCTTTATCATTCCACTTTCCTCACATGTGCCTTTCTAAGTGCCTCCTACCAGTCTCTAATGTATCTGCCTCTACCACCACCCAAGAAGTGCACTCCAGGCATCCACCACTCTTTGTGCATTTAAAGGAAAGTAAACCTTGCCACTCACATCTCCTCTGAAATTAGCCCCCCTCAACTTAAATGCATGCCCTCTGGTATTAGACATTTCAACCCTGGGAAAAAGATACCATCAGTCTACTCTGTACCTTTCAATCTTATAAATGTCTATCAGATCTCCCCTCAGACTCTGCTGCTTCGGATAAAACAACCCATAATTGTCCAACTTCTCATTTCAGCACATGCCCTCTGATCCTGGCAGCACCCTGGTAAACCTCTTCTGCACCCTCTTCAAAGCCTCGATACCTTTCTATAATGGGGCAACATTATAAAACTGTCTAAATACTCCAGATGCGGTATACCTTGAGTTTTATAAGGTTACAACATAATTTACTGACTTTTAAATTCAATGCCTCAACTAATAAAGGCATGCATGCCATAAGCCTTCTTAACCACCTTATCAACTTGTGTAGACACTTCCAGGAAGTTATGAACTTCCTGAGGGGCCCCCACGATCCCTCTGCTCATCAACACTGTTATGGGTCTTTCCCTTGATAGTGCACTGCTTCTACATTTGATCTACAAAGATGCAACATTTCGCATAAATCAGTGACCAATTCTCCACTCATAACTGCAACTGATTTATATCCCACTGTATTCTTTGTCAGACATATATGCTTACCACTACACCATTAATCTTCATATCATCTGCAAACTTACAAACCTACCAATCTACATTTTTAACCAGGTGATTTATCTGCATCATAAACAGCAGAGGAACATCACTAACGGCATCTCTCCAACTAGAATAAGTCCTCTCGATGACTACTCTGTGTTCTACAGCCAAGCCAGTTCTGAGTCTAAACAGCCAAGTCACCAATGATCCCATACATCTTAATCTTCTAGCTGAGCCTCCATGAGGGACCTTGTCGGATGTTTTATTAAAATCCATGTCGACAACATCTACAGCTCTGCTTTTATCAGTCACCCTTATCACCTCGTCAAAAACTCAATCAAATTAGTAAGATGTAATTTGCCCCATACAAACCCTGTTGGTTCTCCCCAGTTAGGCCATGGTTTTCCAAATGCTAATAAATCCTATTGCTAAGAATTATCTCCAGTAACTTCTCTACCACTGATGTGAGATTCACCAGTCTATAACTTCTAAGATTACCGCTGGTTCCCTTTTTGAACAATAGAACAACATTAGCCAATTGCCAGACCTCTAGGACCTTGTCTTTGACTAAAGAGAACACAAAAGGTAGTGATCAAGGCCCCAACAATCTCTTCACTTGCCTCCTTTAATAACCTGGGGTATAGCCCATCTGGTCCTGGGCACTTATCCACCTTAATGCTCTTTAAGAGACCCAACATCACCTCCTTCTTGGAAATGTCTCAGCATCTTAAAAATCTCAGCACCAATCTCTTTATCCTTCACGTCTTTCTTCTTGCTAAACTGGTGTGAAGTACTGTTTAAGGACCTCACCCATATCCTTTGCATCCAAGCAATCATTCCCACCTTAGTCATGGAAAGGTTTCACCTTCTCTGTAGTTATCCTCTTGCTCCTGATGTATGTATAGAATGACTTGGGATTCTCTTTAGTCCTACTTGCCAATAACACTCCATGGCCCTTGCTGGCTTTCCTAATTTCCTTCTTGATTTCTTTCAGGCTGCTTTAAAATTCTCAAGAGCTCTATTTCACTCTAACTGCCTAATCTTTAAATATTTTTTTCTTTTTCTTCTTGACTAAATTCATCATCTCCCTTGGCATCCAAGGTTCTAATACCTTGCCATCTTTGCCCTTTCTTCTGACTGAAACATACCTGTCCTGTACACTCTGCAGTTTGCCTTCAAACACCCTCTACACGTCAGATATGAACCAAAAACAATGTTCCTAGCTAACCCTCTCTAGTTCCTGCCTAACGGTCTCATAATTTGTCTTACTCCAGTTTAATACCCTCCTTCAAGGTTCATAATTATCCTTCTCGGTAGCTGACTTAAAAGTTAAGGAGTTGTGCTCACTGATCCCTAACTGCTCACCCATCAAAGGACAGTCACCTGACCAGGCTCATTACCCAACTCCAGATCTAATACAGTCACTCCTCAGTTGGACAATCTACATATTGATTTAAGAAACTTTCTGGATGCCTCTAACAAATTCTGCCCCATCTAAACCTTTTGCAATAAGAAGGTTCCAGTTTATATTAGGGTTGTTGAAATCCCCCATGACAACTTCATTGTTTTTACACCTTTCCTTAATCTCCCTGCATACCTGTTCCTCAATGTCCCTGTTGCTGATGGGAGTATGTAGTACAATCCCATCAGGGTGATTGCACCATTCCTATTTTTGAATTCTACCCATACAGACTCAGTAGACGAGCCCTCCATTATGTCCCTGCTGAATGCAACTGTGACATCGGCCCTGATTACTCGTCTAATTTCTCCCCCTCACCCCCCTGTCTTTTACTTCCCTTGTTATCTTTTCTAAAACAATGAAAACCTGGTGCATTAATCACCCATTCCTACCCCTCTCAACTAGGTCTCTGTAATGGTCTCAACATCATAGTTCCACGTACTGGTCCAGGCTCTAAGTTCATTGCCTTTGTCCGTAATGCATCTAGTATGAAAATACATACACCACAAACTATCTGTCCCATCATACCGACTACCTTGCTCCTGCCTGCTTTTACTGGCCCTGATATTTGACTTTCTCTGCATCCCTCCACTTTCTGACCTGGTACTCTGATTCACATACCCCTGCCAAAATAGTTTAGACACTTCCGAGTAGCTCTAGCAAACCTCTCAGCTGGATATTGGTTCCCCTCCAGTTTAGTTCCCCTCCCTCCTGTAAATATTATCCCTGTTCCAGAAAAGGTCTTAATGTTCCAAGAACCTGAAACCCTGACCCCTGCCACTCATTCATCTGTACTATCAACTTATTCCCACCCTGACTAGTACGTTGCACTGGGAGTAATCTGGAGATCAGAATCAAGTTTAATATTACTGGCATATGTTATGAAATTAGTTAACTTAGCGGGAGCAATACAATGGAATACATGATAAACATAGAAAAATAATAAATTAATTGCAGGAAGTATATATGTATATTTAACAGTTAACTTAAAAATAGTGCAAAAACATAAATTTTAAAAAAGTGAGGTAGTGTTCAAGGGTTCAGTGTCTATTCAGAAATCGGACGGCGGAGGGAAAGAAACTGTTCCTGAATCACCGAGTGTGTGCCTTCAAGCATCTGTACCTCCTCCCTGATGATAATGTTGAGAAGAGGGTATGCCTTGGGTGAAGGGGTTCTGTAATAATAGACTCCACCTTTTTGAGTCACCACTCTTGGATGCTATAGATGCTAGTACACATGATGGAGCTGACTGATTTCACAACTTTCTCGTACCTTCTTTTGATCCTGTACAGCAGCCCTCTCCCCCTCCCCCCATAACAGATGGTGATGCTCTTGACAGTAGACGTTTTCAAGTGTCTTAGGTGACAAGCCAAATCTCCTCAAACTCCTAATGAAATGTAGCCTCTGTTTTGCCTTTGTTATTGCTGCATATTGGGAGCAGGTTAGATCTACAGATATCTTGAAAGTCAGGAACTTGAAATTGCTCTCTCTCTCCACTTCTGACCCCTCTTCAAGGATGGTTCATGTTCCTTCACCTTATCCTTTTTGAAGTCCACAATCAGCTCTTTTGTATTACTGACATTGAGTGAGAGGTTGTTACTGTGATACCACTTAACTAGCTGGTATATCTTGCTCGTGTTTGCCCAAGATTACTATCTTAGAGGTCTTCAGTCTCTTTCCCAACTTCCTAAACTCAGTGTGCAGGATCTTTTCCTCCTTTCTACCAATTTCATTGGTGCCAACGTGCACAATGATCTTTGGTTGCTCAACTTTCCATTCAAGCATATTCTGCAATCATGTAGAGACATTGTTGACCCTAGAAATTGGGAGGCAACACGTTATGCTGGCATCTCTTTCATGGCCACAGAATCTCTTGTCCATTCTCCTAACTATCGCGTCTCCTATTACTATCACTCTGCCTGACGTTGCCCTTCCCTGATGAGCCTTAGGAATGGCATTTGTGCCACTTTCCTGGCTGCTGCTTCTGTGCCTTGATAGATTATCACCCTCTCCTCCCCACCCCTCACCCAGTTGTATCCAAAGGGGTATACATGTTGTTGAGGGAAATGACGATAGTTGAACCCTGCACTGACTGCTGCCTCCCCTTGCTTCCCTTGGTGTCGCCCATCTACTGCTTGAATCCTGCACTCTGGGTGTGACCATCTCAGTAAACTTTTCATCTATGAAGTTTAGAGTGTGCCAATTGGACCTGAGTACATCCAGCTCCACTTCCAACACCTGGTCAGTCAGGAGCTGAAATTGGGTGCACTTCCTGCAGATGCAGTCATCAGGGAGACTGTTGAATATGCTGCAATTCCATATCTCGCCACATTAACCATCCTGCCTACACTAAACTAAGGACTGAGGATTTACAGATGATGAAAAAAAAACCTGTTCTTACCAGTGCCTTCTCTCTAAAACCTTTGTGTTCTGCAGTCACCTCAGTCACTTACTCAGCCTCTTCTTGCTGAGCTCATTGTGCATTTATCTCCAATTTCTCAAGCACAAGTTCCACAATCAAAACAAATTATTACAGCCTCCTTGGCCTCCGCCTGTTCTTGCCAAAGCCTGACCACTCTAACATAGATCCACTCCGACAATGGCTGCTCACACTCTAACTGTTCTGCTTATACTTCCCTTCTTTTTATCGACTTCAATAGAATTCACTCATTGCCCCACTTGTCATTTTCAAATGGCTTCCACCCTGTAATGGTGTTGTGCTCTAACTCATTACTTCAAAGAATGACTCTCTCATGACATTTATTTTTTTCAAATGGCTCCCGCCCTGTGAAATCCTGAGGTCAGTGAGTTTGGAGGCAGAAGCCAGAAGGTTGAAGACGCTGAATAACTTCTATGCCCGTTTTGAGGTGGAAAATGATGTGGTGGCGAGGAAGTCCACCCCTCCTACAAATGATCAGGTGCTGTGTCTCACCGTGGCAAATGTGAGAAGAACCCTGTGCAGGGTCAACCCACGGAAGGCTGCTGGACCAGACAATAATCCTGGTAGAGTGCTCAGAGGATGTGCAGACCAGCTAGCAGATGTTCTCACCAACATCTTCAAGATCTCCCTGAGCAGCGCCACCATTCCAACGTGCTTCAAGGCCGCCACCATTGTCCCCGTGCTGAAGAAGTCTTCAGTGTCTTGCCAAAATGACTACCGTCCTGTTGCACTCACATCCATCATCATGAAGTGTTTCGAGAGGTTCATCTTCAGGCATATTAAGACCCTGCTGCCCCCCTCACTGGACTCCCTGCAGTTTGCGTACCATCCCAACCGCTCAACAGATGATGTGAACAAAACAAAAGAGATGGTTGTTGACTTCAGGAGGGCACGGAGCGACCACTCCCCGCTGAACATCGACGGCTGCTCGGTACAGATTGTTAAGAGCACCAAATTTCTTGGTGTTCAACTGGCAGAGAGTCTCACCTGATCCCTCAACACCAGCTTCATAGGAAAGAAAGCCCAGCAGCATCTCTATTTTATGCGAAGTCTGAGGAAAGTCCATCTCCCACCCCCCCCCCCCCCCCACCATCTTCATCACATTCTACAGGGGCTATATTGAGAGTATTCTGAGCAGCTGCATCACTGCCTGGTTTGGAAATTGCACCATCTCGGATCGGAAGACCCTGCTGCGGATAGAGAGGTCAGCTGAGAAGATCTTCAGGGTCTCTCTTCCCGCCATTACAGACATTTACACTAAACGCTACATCCACAAAGCAAACAGCATTATGAAGGACCCCGCACACCCCTCATACAAACTCTTCTCCCTCCTGCCGTCTTGGAAAAGGCACCGAAGCATTCGGGATCTCACGACCAGACTACGTAACAGTTTCTTCCCCCAAGCTATCAGACTCCTCAATACCCAGCGCCTAGACTGACACCTTACTGCCCTATTGTCTTGTTTATTATTTATTGTAACGCCTGCACTATTTTGTGCACTTTATGCAGTCCTGGGTAGGTCTGTAGTCTAGTGCAGTTTTTTTTCTGTGTTGTTTTTTACGTAGTTCAGTCTAGTTTTTGTACTGTGTCATGTAACACCGTGGTCCTGAAAAAACGTTGTCTCATTTTTACTATGTACTGTACCAGCAGTTATGGTTGAAATGACAATAAAAGTGACTTGACTTGATAGAAGCTGATTGAGTCCGTAGGTAGAAGCCTGAAGGTTGAAGCCCCAAGGACAGCTTATCCAGAGGTTAAAGACATATGACTGTGAATCCAGAACTAGAGTTCAGAGGCTCAGTCAGAGTCCAAGAACTGGAGTGCCAGAGGTTGCCTGTCCTGGAGCTGGAGGCCTGTCTGTGTGGGAGGATTGGAAAGGAGCTTGTTTTGTTGTGGTTATTTTGTTGTTGCTGCTTGTGCTGTTCTGATGGTAGTAGGCATACTATTTTGGCACTGGAGTGTTTGGCGATAACTGAACACTGCCCCCAGCAAATCCTTAGGTGCATACACATAATACTGGAGGAACTGATGAAGAGTCTCTGCCCGAAACTTCGACTGTTTCCTCTTTTCTGTCGATGCTGACTGGCCTGCTGAATCCCTCCAGCATTTTGTATGCATTGCTTTCGATTTCAAGCATCTGCAGATTTTGTTGTGTTTGTGACTCCTTAAGTGTGTAGATTATTAATGCAAATGAGGCATTTTATTGTATGTTTTGATGTACATGTGATAAATCTGAGGAATATTATGAATAAAAGATTGGCTATGGAGAGACTAGGCATCCTTAGAGATCAACATGGCCGTCTGTGGAGCCAAAGGAAATGGGTGAGATTTGTAATGAATATTTTTCTTCAATTTTTACTATCAAGGAGGAAATACGTGCTGTTGTCTTGGGCCACATAGCAAGAGCCTTTGAAGTACATTATGGTGAATAAATCCCTGGTGCTGACCTAGTGCATTCTTAAATCTTGTGGGAAGCTAAAGAGGAAATTGGGCAGTCCCATTTAGAGAGTTTTGCTTCATGTTTGGCAACAGGAGTGTTTCCAGAAGACTGGAGAGTGGCTACTGTAGTAGTATCATTGTTTAAGTGTAACAAAAACAAGCTAGGAAACTACAGACTGAGAATCTGACAATGCTGGAGGAGATTCTGAGAGATATGATCTATGAATATTTGTTGAGGCAGGCTCCGATTCTGGACAGTCAGCATGGCCTCATATATGGGAGGTAGCTCCTTACAAATCTCTTGGAGTACTTTGAGGAGGTAACCAAATGTGTAGATGAGCATACAGCAGTGGATGTCATGTATTCGGTCCTTTAGAAGGACTTTGACAATGACCCTCATAGCAGGCTAATCAGGAAGTTTAGATCACGAGGGATCCTGAGGAAGATATTGAATCTCAGGGACATCAGGAGCAGATTCCTTATTCAAAGAGTGGTGCATATTTGGAATGAGCTGCCAGAAGTGGTGGTTGAAGTGGGCACATTGGCAGGATTTACAGTCAACTAGATAAGTACATGGACTGGAGAGGTTTGGTGAGCTAAGGGTCAAATGTAGACATATTGGACTATCTTTCCCTGCAGCACAGTCAACATGTTTGAGTTGGGCCAAAAGTTTTACTTCTGTGCTGTATGAATTCATGAGTCTATGCTAGCCTACTGTAGGATTTGGACAACAACAAGACTTGCAGCAAGTAATATTTATACAATATGATATGAAGACGGGAGAACACACATCAATCCTCATTGAAGGGTTAGCGGTGAAATGGGTGACTAAATTCAAGTTCCTTGGTGTCAACATCTCAAAGGATCTATCCTGAGCCCACATATTTGTGCAATCATGATGAAGACACACTTCATTAGGAGATTTGATGTGCCACCAAAGACTGGCAAATTTCTACAGGTATACAGTGGAAAGGATTCTGACTGGTTGCATCACTCACTGGTATGAAGACTACAATGCACAGAATCATAAAAGGTTTCAGAGTGTTGGGGACTCAACCAGCTCCACTACAGACACAGATCTCCTCACTGTTGAGGACATCTTCCAAAGGAGGTGCCTAATGAGGGCAGCATCCATCATTAAGGACCTTCACCATCTGTGACATGTCCTCTTCTCATTACTACTATCGGGGCGAGATTCAGAAGCCTGAAGACCCACACTGAATGTTTTAAAAATACTTTATACCATCCACCACCATCAGAATAGTCCATAAACACAACCTTGCTATTCCTCTTTGCACTATTTGGTTATTTCCTTACTTATTTTTATAGTAACTTCTTGTAATTTATTATGCCCATATGACATAGGAGCAGAATAAGGCAAATTGGCACATCAGGTCTGCTCTGCCATTTCATTGTGGCTGATTTTTAAAGAAAAAATCCCTTTCAAATCTATTAACTTGCCTTTGACATCCTTACTAATGAGAACCCATTAACCTTCACTAAAAGTATACCCAATAACTTGCGGCAATTGTCTGTGACGGTTAATTCTATACATTCTCTACCCTTTGACTAAAGACGTTCCTCCTCATTTCTGTTCTAAATGGATGTCCCTCTATTCTGAGGCTGTGCCATCTGGCCCTAGACTCCCCAGTATAGGAAACATCCATTCTATCTAAGCCTTTCAATATTTCAATGAGATCCCCCTCCTCTTTCTAAACTCCAGTGAGTACAGGCCCAGAGCTATCAAATGCTCCCCATGAGTAAACCCTTTCTTACCCAGGATGATTCTCATGAGCCTCCTCTGGACCCTCCACAATGCTAGCACAACTTTCTTTTAGATAAGGGGATGCAAAACTGATTACAGTACTCCAGAGTGCACTGTACTGTTGCCACAAATCAAATTTCATGAGTTATGTCAGTGACAATACATCTGATTCTGATCAAATTCTGAATGCCAGGCTGTGTGCCGATCAGATTATGAGATGGACTAGACATTGATGGGGAAACAATGTTAAGGTTCTGATCTAGAGTCTTGGACACAAATCTCTGTCATGTGAACTTCATCTTTCCCAGTTATAATTTGTGGTCAGTATCAATACCAAAAGGCTAGCAAAAGTGCAGACTGAGCAGGTCTCAATATTAAAAATGTCTTGTGCAACAGACCGGGAAGTTAAAAGTCCAAGATTTTTAACAGTTATATATATTTTTTTAAAACTTTATTAGAGGAAAATAGATGGTCAGACACACATAAGGATATTACGAAAGATGAAATGCCATAAAATTTTAATTACTTCAAAACGGAATTTTCAACTAAATTATTGTAATCCCCACATGTAAAATTAGTTTTTTGGGGTAGAGGTTTAAAGTTCTAAAATGCTTGAGCAAATTTAAAAACTCAATTACATTTTGTGCAACAAAGCATATCAGGTTTTTATTAACAATGAGAATAATTTGTAACTACTTGAAGTTTTCATCAGTTCACTGATTTCTATTGATCATACTGCAGCAATTTACATACAAGAAGTATGGAAAGGTTGTCAACAACTCCTGAATTGAATACAAAGGAAATCTCTGTCATATTTTCTCAACATTGTAATTTGCTCTATTTTCAGCATGTGCCTTTCCATAAATTTGGAGCCAGAAGTATGGTTTAATTACCCCTCTGACTTTCAATGTGAGTGTGACAAAGTGAGCCACGGTTCATATTTTGAAGTTACCACTCATTATCTTCACTGAGCAAGTTACATCAACAATATAGCTTGTTCGTCTGTCAAGTCTGCCCCTCCATTCATTGATTACTCCCAAGCCGCCTCATCTCCTGTCTATCATTGTGGCCCTTTTATGATATTAAAAAGACTGACAGTCAGCATCTTGGCAATGCATTTTAAGATTCCACTCGTGGAAGGTCTATCACAAATTTACAACGTTGATTGCTCAGATTGACCAGTAATTCCTAATTTATATTTCTCTTAATCTGTATCAATCTCATTTCATATGCCCTCAAGAAATTTCAAACCCCTCATTTCAGTTAATAGAACTATTGGTGTTAATACAATTTTCTAATTTGCTTTGCTTTATTCTACAATGGGTGGTGAAACTTTCTGCAAACTTGTGCCAAAATGGTCAATAATCTTCTATAAAAAAAAATTCTTGCATGCCATGGTAACTTCCAACAGAGCTTTTCATTGAATAATATATTAATAACAATAATTATAAATAACTTAAGGAAAAATAGATGGTTCCAGTTACTATGTATATTCATTGTTTTGCTATTAATAAAAATATAACAGAGAAGTAAATGAAGCATTTTAGGAACACGACAGAATATGCAGATATTGAAAATCCAAGCAATCCAATCTTCCACCATATCCAAAGGGATCCCACCACCGAGCACATCCTTCCCTCTCCCCCATTTCTGCTTTCTGTAGGGATCACTCCCTATGCAACTTCCTTGTTCATTCGTCCCTCCCCACTGATCTCCCTCCTGGCATTTATCCTTGCAAGCGGAACAAGTGCTTCACCTGCCCCTACACCTCCTCCCTCAATACCATTCAGGGCCCCAAACTGTCCTTCCAGGTGAGGTGACTCTTCACCTGTGAGTCTGTTGGGATCAAATACTGTGTCCAGAGATACTGGTGTGGCCTCCTGTATATCAGTGAGACCCGACATAGATTGGGAGACCGCTTCAGTGAGCAACTATGCTCCATCCAGCAGAAGAAGCGGGATCTCCCAGTAGCCACCCATTTTAATTCCATTTCCCATTCCCATTCTGATATGTCTATCCATGGCCACCTCCACTGTTGTGATGAGGCCACACTCAGGTTGGAGGAACAACATCTTGTATTCTGTCTGGGTAGCCTCCAATCTTGATGGAATGAACATCGATTTCTCGAACATCCGGCAATGGCCCCCTCCTCCTCCACCATTCCCCATTCCCTTTTCCCTCTCTCACTTTATCTCTTTGTATGTCCATTGCCCCATTTTGGTACTTCTCCTCCTTTTCTTTCCTCCATGCCCTTCTGTTCTCCCCTACTAGATACCCCCTTCTCCAGCCCTGTATCTCTTTCACTAATCAACTTCCCAGCTCTTTACGTCACCCCTCCCCCTCCCAGTTTCACCTGTCACCTTGTGTTTCTCCCTCCCTTCCACCCCTCCCCCCACCTTTTAACTCTACTCTTCATCTCTTTTTCTCCAGTCCTGCTGAAGGGTCTCAGCCCAAAACATCAGCTGTAAGCATTTTAGAAAACCTGTTTAAAACTTTTTAATGTTAATCTTTTAGAATGATGTTAAATATCAAATCACTTCTGAATAGTATTGTTATTGTAACTAGTCACTGTCCAACTACTGATGGGTGCACTAAGTCTGGAATCCAATGTCACATGTTCTTACAACTGTCCAGCTGGCACCATAGAAGCGTGAGACATTTCCTGTGGAAACATCTCACTGCACTTGAATTGCAAACAATTACTTGCTGCTTTATTTTGCAGTGAAGCTAATAATATATCTTGTTATTATTTGTGGAGCTTAAAGAATTGATGGGCAGCACTGTATGTGATGGTGTGTTGGCATGTTGGTGTGTGCCACCTTGGGTATGCATTCAATTTTCTTATTCAGCAGTAGGCCATATTAAAATTTGTAAGTCATATTTCATGAAAGCTGAACAATTTGATATATTTGTCATTTGAGATAGAAGTATTATTACATGGACTAAGTACTAGCAAACAGATCTGGACCATAGTAGTCTTGTTTCAGATACTACAAAACACAAATTACCGTATGAAAAAAGAAAACATATTTCCAAAACTTAAAACAATATTTTGGAATGCCTGGAGTCTTTATCATCCTTAAGCCTACATAATTCTAAAACCAATCACCCATAAATTAATAGTCACTAATAAAGTTAGTGGTCATAAAGTTAAGAATTAGATTTTGCTTTCTATTTTGGCATTTTATCATTAACCTTGCCGCTGATGATTATATGTTTTTCCATTCTGGCACAAAATTGTGTTTAGTGATTTTGTTTGTTATGGCTTTCAAATGTTATATAGTATTTACTTCTATTTAAGTATCCAAGTTTTGGAATCAGTTAATTATAATTGCTACCTATTGTTACGTTCCCCAGTAACCGGATAATTTACCAGCAAAGATAGATGGGTCTGCTGAGCCTGGTGCTACTATTTTCAAACGTTTTATTTATAAAGGGGCACAAACGTATGGTTAATACAAAACATTCAGATCATATACATTGTCAAAACTCAATCTAAAGCATAGGTGTAATAATCAATCAAAAATGAGCTCTATCGTTGTCTAGGGGTTAAACGATTTGTCCAATTGAAATATAAAAGTCTCGCCAGTTCATGGAGGCTTTTTGCCGCTTGAGGGACCACTGCGTGTTCACGGGTTGGAGAGAGAAAATAAACTTGCCAGCCTTCTGGACTCAAAGCATGAGATCAAGAACGGGAGTTCCTCGTTGTCAGTCCGAACTCCTTTTCGGGGTTATTAGCCACTCGATTCCCTAGCTAGGGGATCCGAATCACACGTGGCTTCCGAGCAGCTTCCCGTTATTACGAGAGGAATGAGCGATGGTGTCTGTCTAGTGCGTCGCTGGAGTACCACCTCCAGCAGTCTCCTTTTTATCATGGCAGGCAGATTTGTAAATGTCAATCAAGGTAGGGTGAGGCCATCCCCACACCACATTGCCAGAGGGTGTCCATGTCCCTGATAGCTGGCACGTATTATAGAGTTGCAATTCACACAGGTGCCTCGAAGAACAATGGTCAACTCCGTGGCATTGTCTCTCATTTCCTGGGTCCAAGACCCGAATTAATAGCGATCTTGCGATTCTCTTGAAGGAGGGGGCTGAGGTCATGACACTATGAAGTTATTAGTGTTTTACGCACTAATCTGATCTACCAATTCAAAAATGCTAAATGACTTCTTCATGCAAAGACCAGCTTCTGCCTCACCCTCCCAACTCCTCTTGTTTTCAGGAATGTCACATAACAAGATAGAGTTTCCAATTATAACTGAAAGCACAGTGTGTAATTCTCTGTGAAACTGCAGGTTGTTTACCAGAATACTTTAAGAAATAGAAAACTGCAATTACAAGATAATTTCTGAATGCTAACATGGGGTAGCTGTGTGATTAAATATTTTTTGCTTCAATATAAGACAAACAGGAGGTGGACACCAAAATCAGTTCAGAAAATAACATGATTAATTTTCATGTAATTATATTGAATAGCTGGGTGAAAATATTCATTATACTGTATAAGTAGTAGTCAGTATATCTATTCTGGTATCCACTACAAGCAGAGAGCATATTGTCCCTTATAAAGGAAATCCACTTTAGGAAGATGATCAATATAAAATGTTATTGAAGCACAAGGCAATGAAATACCATGTAGGATGATGACACAATCAGCTTCCAGCTGCGGTGGTTCCAAGCTCACGGTTGTACTTCGTTGACAATAAAGAACCATGCTGCTATATTGTCTGATTTGTGGTCTCTTCTATTTTGGTAATTTAGTGATAAATGCTCTAACCCCATTAGACTTTGTGCCTGAGGTGTCCCAAAAGGACAAAATGGAAACCGTCCATCACAACAGAAATGTTGGCTAGGCAGATTGTGTACAATCTCATAAGATTTTGGTATGAGGGTTAAAATTAATTTGCTACCATTTTTGTTGCTAAATGAATTGTAACATTGTGCTCATCCTAAATGTCAAATGTTGGCAGTGGATCAACATCCATCTCCACGTCGCATTGACTCGTTCTTCGAATAAGTTTAACGCCATCGTCCCTCATACCCTCTGCTCCAAATTGTCTCACCTTACTGTGCCACCTGACCTCTGAGATTGGATTTACAGCTTCCTGACCAACAGAAGTCAGCAGGTAAGGATGGGACAGGTCACCTCGGATATTCGAATCACCAACACTGGCGCCCCCCAGGGGTGCGTCCTCTCTCCACTGCTGTTCTCCCTCTACACCAATGACTGCACCTCCTCCAACCCCTATGTGAAGCTTTTGAAGTTTGCAGACAACACTACCATCATCGGACTCATCCAGAATAGTGATGAGTCTGCATATCGACAGCAGGTGGACCAACTGGCGCTCTGGTGCAGTCGGAACAATCTGGAGCTGAACACGCTCAAGACAAAGGAGATGATAATGGATTTCAGGAGACATCCCCCCGCTATGTCTCCCCTCACAGTCCTCAGCAGCCCTGTGTCCACCGTGGAGAACTTCAGGTTCCTGGGAACCACCATCTCTCAGGATCTGAAGTGGGAGCAGAACATCAGCTCCATCCTGAAGAAGGCCCAGGAGCGGATGTATTTCCTGCGGCTCTTGAGGAAATATGGTCTGCCTCAGGAATTGCTGCTGCAGTTCTACACTGCAGTCATTGAGTCTGTCCTGTGCACCTCCATCATTGTGTGGTCTGGAGCCGCCACCAAGCAGGATAGAACCAGACTACAGCGCACAGTGAGGACTGCCGAGCGCATTATTGGAGCCTCCCTGCCCTCTATTGTGGACCTGTACTTTTCCAGGTTGAAGAAGAGGGCGGGGAACATCATAAAGGACTCCTCCCATCCTGCGCACAGACTGTTTGATCTGCTTCCGTCTAGTAGGCGCTTCAGATCCCTCCAGACTAAGACTAATAGGCACTGGAGAAGTTTTTTCCCTACTGCGGTCACTTTGCTGAACAGTTAACTGCCGGTTAACTGTCGGCTAACTATTACTTGGATTGCACTACCTGTATGTATAATTTATATTTTCATTTATATCTATCATTATTATTGTTATGAGCAGAGAGACAACATCTGCCGGAAGTAAATTCCTTGTATGTGCATAGGTACTTGGCGATTAAAGTCTGATTCTGATTCTGATAATCGGATTGGTAAGAGAATAAAAAGCTGCCTCAGCAAGTGGAAAGGTGAAGATCCTACATCTACATCTTGCTACGTCTCCGTAGCAAGATACAAAGTGTGATGCACACAAACACTTGTTGGTACTTATTGATACTTATTCCAAATGGCTGTGGCAAAGTTTCAATACAGGACCTGTTGCAAATTTCACATGTCAGACTGTTACTCATCTCAGTATCCTCAGCCAGAAGCATACCATGAGATATGTCAATTAACATAAACTCAATCTATAATATGAAATTGCGTAAGGCAGATTTTCTGGTTCCTCTGTAGGCAATTGTTAATGTTTTGTAACTGCCAAACGCAAAACTGATTGTAAGAAAAACAAGAGAGCTGGGAATGTGAGTCTAACTTTGTCTTTACTTTTAAGCAAGATGCACCAGTATTACATGGTGGCATGATGATGTATGCCATTCATGTACATATAAACTGCAATGCATTATGTAAGAAGCAAAGGATGCTTAAAACAATATATTTACACTATTACTCAAATATTACTGAAATATTAAATACACAACACTTCTCCGCAAAAATTCCAAGGCAATATAGAATGCATCTCAACTATATACACAGTATACGATATAATACAACTACTTTATAGATAACCACAGCATGGTCAATTTTAAATTGTTCCATTCAGGCCTAAAGATTTATTTGCTGTTGAGGATTTCTTACTCTTGTGGGATAACATCTTTCCTGACAAGGGATGTCACTCGGCTTGGTAGGAGAGACTTGTGGTGGTGAAAAATTCTTAGGTTCTGGGGATTCCTCAGTGGCTGTAGGAGCTGACTCTGGGACTTCGAGAAGCTGTTCTGACAATTTTCATCTGGACACGTTGGCCAGGTTTGACAGGAACCTGTTGATAGTAATTGACAAATCCAAAAAAGGACTGCAACAGTGACACATCCTTCGGCCTGGGGGCATACCCATGCTTGAATTTTCTCAGCACACTTGTGTAAATTTTTTGTGTCAATGGTGTGACCACAATAAACAATGCTTGGTTTAAAGAATTTACACTGCATCATACTTAGAGCTAATAATCTTCTAACCTTTCTAACGCTGCCTTGAGATTTTGGAGATGTTCATTGTCATATAGCTGGAATTTTCTTTTATATGGTAACACCCTGCTTATGATTTTAACACCTATGCTGTAGGTATTTTATTTCAGCAGTTCTGTTAGAGCAATCTGTTCTGCTTTTAGCATGTTTGGGTTTGAGCCAAAGATAAGGAGCTACGTTGTTCAACTTGGGAATGTTGTGTCAGCCATTCAGGATGGTGGAATTGGGAGAAGGTTCTAGAGAGGGTGGAGCAGTTTTTGTGACGGACACTGGTGTGGGTCAAAGTTTTTTTTGGTGAGAGCTGGGAGAAGACAGGAGGGAAGATGGTTGAGGATGCCGTCCCTCTTACACAAGGTGCTTTGTGCAGATGACTGGCTTCAAGGAGAAGGACCAGTACTCCCGTAGGGGAGCTCATTTGTTTGAGGTGGATTTTGTGCAACATTCGTAAGGTGGTGTGTGCTTTCATGTAGACTGTGGGTCCAGCGTGTGACTTAAAGACATCTTCAAGATGAGCTGCAACTTCTATGCACATTAGGACTGGATTAACTGTAATAGGCCTTTTTGACTTTTTTCTTTTTTTTTCCTACTAGCTATTGGATAAAGCTGAAATTTGTAAATATACTTTCTTTACAATTGTATGCAGTGTACGTCCTGTTATTTCTTGTCAATGGCTGATTGCATGGGGGTAGTACTTACACAGTATTCACACAGATCAGCGCTCGGGTGGTTGAGACAGCTCAACCTCCCAGTTCCAGTGAGATCCAAGTCATACCGACCCTAGATGTATGGAGTTTGAGAAAGGTGGTTTTTCTCATCGCTGAGTCCAGAGGCTGTTAGCAAGGGACTACTCTAGAGAAGCGTGGTAAAAAGGGGTCTCGTATATGATGTGTTATGGAGCTTAAGTTTTTTTTAGAAATATGCCACGTTGTTTTCAGGCCATCTAAAAATTTCCTACTCAGAGAAGTGGCTGGTTCGCGCAGCTGTAAAAAATGTTGGAAAGAATGTTGCTTGGAAAACATTCTCACCATAGTACATATTATTTTTTGATTCAACACTATCAGAAAGTATACACTGTACTATTCAACCCTTTGGACTTCTTTTCTGATCCATTAATCTCATTTAGTATATCGTTCGATACTTCAATCATTAACAGAAAATCCACAATCATTGTTTGATAAACTATCCTATTATAAACTGATCAAGAAGTTGGGACATTTTAAACTAGCTCTTATTTTAGTAAAATAAAGGTGTGGAGTATGATTTAGAAAACAACTTGTGAAAATTCTATTTGTCAATTATCTTGCTGGTACTGCTTCTTTACGTCCCACTAAGTTTAGAATTATGCCTTGTGGAAAAGAGCTGTGTATGAAGCATGAACTTGTATCAGAGAAGAAAATTCATGCCTTTCATGGGTTCATATTGTATTCTGACTTACAAATGGTTTATCAATAAATTCGACAAATTGAAGAAACTTACTTGCATTTGCCTTCAATTTGTTTTAGATCAGTAAGTACTTTTCATTATCAGCTAGAAAAGACAAAGAAACAGCAAGCAAATGCTGTCATCATTTAAAACCATTGAACAATAAATTAGGTCATACCCTGCTTAGGATAGAATACATTTCTGTGTTAACTATGCACACTGTGAGTCCAGAAAAAACCTCTGACAAATTGATACATTGGCCTCATTTGCATATTTCTGCTGACACTGTCATAGTCTCAAATTAACAACATTAGTGTAGGGAGCAGTGGGACAATAGTAAGTTCTTTCATCTGGAACAGTCCACCAACTATTTATGTCAAAGGAAGGGGGCAATAGAAGAAAGGGTGGGGTTTGAGTTTGATGCTATAGAAATTGCAATTGATAAGGAAAGCATTACACTGGGATTTGAAAATAATGTAGTGTAAGTTTCTATGAAGAAAGATTGATTTAAAGGATTAACTGTTATTTCTTTCATCTGAGCTGTGAAGTATTTCTAGTGTGTTTGTTTTCATTCAGTGGGATTTTATATTTTGACAGAATAGTTTTTGTGATGAGTAGACAAAAGTAGACAGAATGATGGACGTGATGAGAGAAAAGATTGCAATACTGGGCCTTTGATTAACAAACTCTTCACCCTTTGGGTTTTCCTCATGGTACACTGAATCTATTACAAACTAATTAGATGAAAATTATTTATTTCTTCTCAAGCCAGTAAACTCCAGATTAACATGGATCTAGCATAAATCCTGGAAGATCTGACTGACAGATCAGTCAATTCAATACAGAGTCCAATGCAGACTTCAGGCATGTTGCGGTTCCCTTTTTGATTTGCTGGGTAAACGGCTTCTTCAATCCTTGATTAGGACAACGTTGGTAAATTGTGTTCTTTATTGTTTATATATAATATTTTGATATTTCCATTTCTTTCTATTTTCATTATGTATTGGAAGAGATTTTAATAGTTCTTAAATATTCTTGAGTGTTAGGGCTGAAGTGGGTGGGTTGATGGGATGGAGATGGAGAACATTTTGTATGGCCTGCTGCAACAGTCCAGTTAAGCATAGGAAAACATGAGCTGTGGGTGGTGAACATGAGTATCTGGCTTATTCCAGCAAGAATCGATCCTTGCCATAATTAATCAACAGCTCCATTGCTGTTGTTTCAAGCAACCAGCAAGATGGAAGAAGGAGACTTGAAAATATGTTCCTACAATAACAGTAAATCTTTTGAGTTACCATTTCTCAATATTGTATAGAGATTAAGATCTTCCCTCAAAGATGTTGCACTGCAGTACAACAAATCATGTGGACTGTGCATTGTTGACTCAGCTCACATAAAAATGGTAATGTTCTCTAAGCAAATACATCTCAACCTGGCAGTATAAGCTTCAGTTGGACTAATGAGTTTGAGGCAACATCTTAATTCAGGGAGAAGTGCATCGCCCAGAAATTCATCCTATTCAGCAGTACAAAATTCTATAGTTGAGTCAATGCACTGTACACTGCCTCACTCTTGGGATGAACTTTTAATCAAAGCTGTTTACAGGTGTTGCAAGAAGTTTATATTAAAATTAGTACACATTCAAATGGAATTGATTAATGTAATAGTGTGAATGGCCCTCTATGGTGAATCACTGAAAACAAAGATATATGTGACAGAGTGCACTTACCTTGGAATGGAGCCACTATATGCAGAATATAAACCCTAAAAATCCAACTCTTTTTTTTCTTTTTAATACCTAGAGCCATTGTTTGAATTCAAATTTTGGTAGAATGGGGTGTATTGCACTGACGGCTCACCAGTGGTTCTGTGGCATGCAAGTGTGAAATGTTCTGGAGATTAGATAATTGCACGTTTGACATCCAACTTAGCTCTTGTACTTGTTACCAAGACCATCAATAGTTTTGAAAGCTGCTGACATGGACCAGAAATACCTTGCGTCTGTTTATCAACTTTAAACAAACCAGAGTTACAGCCCTCAACTTCAATAAAAAGGTCAGTGGTTTAGTTTAATATTTAATTTATTTTAAACTTTTGCTTCTCATTTTGATGTTGAAATCGGCTTCTTTTTTTGTCATTTTAAATCTCATTTTACCTTGTAAAAAAGAAAATCCAAATACTCTTAACTTTTCTGAATGAGTCTCGCAGAAACAGTAGAAAAGGCCATAAATGCATTAACTGTCAGAAGGCCATCAAGACGGGGATCTCAGTCCATACCATCTGTAGGCAAGCTGCTAGCTGCAGACTGCTGTAGCCTTAGTAGTGAGGTCTGCGGGCCATTGGAAGCTGCACAGCTACAAAAGGCAGCTGTAGTCATTAAACAAGTGATGAGCACAAAGCAATTACAAGCCAATGCCTGTGTTGAGTGTGATCTGGCCCAATGATTTGTAGTAAACTTGAGGTGTGAAATACATCTTAAACATATACAATGATTGTTTTCATCTACTTGCATAAAAAGCACATCATCAGAAGGTATGAGAATGCAGGAGGATCTGTGAATCCAAGTACATTATTACGAATAGCTTATTAGCAAGTACATTGAGCAGTTAGAAAGATAAGAAACATGCTATTATTTATTGCCAAGCAAATTGAATATGGTAGGTAGATAATGTTTCAATTATGTAGAACATGGTGCAAAATATGGTATAATGTGGACAATATTTGTCTCTTTAAGGGAAGATTTTAATACATTGGTAGCAATTCAGAGAGTGTTTAGAATCTAGAAAGCGTAGGGGTGTCTTGTGAAGAATGGTGGACAGTTGAGGCTTGTAGAAGAGTGACAGGAGATGATTGAAAAATATATAACATCTTGAGCGTTCCTGACAAGATGGATGACAAGAGGATATGTCCTCTACTGGGAGAACATGGAACTAGTGAATTTAAATAGAAGGATTTGCTCATTTTACATATGGATAAGATGAAGTCTTTTTGCTGAGGATTATGAATCCTTTGGGACTTTCTCCTGCAATGCACAGTGGAGTCTTAGAATATTTTTAAAGCAGAGGTACGTATTTACTTATTAATCAGAGTGTGAAAGGATATTGTGAGGATGTGAGTATTTCAGAGTTAAGGTTACAATATTATTAGCTATGGTTTGATTAATTGGTAGATCTGGCTGGAGAAGCCAAGTGCCCTCCCCTTGTCCTTAATCCATATGCTAGTATATCCACTGTGAAATGGCTGCAGAAATAATACTTCTATACCAGTGTCATAAAAAGCAAGGATAACAAATGTTATTACTTTAGCAATGGTGTTGTGTAAAATAGTTTGACTTTATGCCAATCATGCAGTCTTTCCACATTTCAGTTGTTTGTGATCAATCACAGTTAGCCAGTAAGTAAAATAAATAATTTGATTTATATTGCATTGTATCACAAGTACTCTAGATGTTCCAAGAATGTCATCTATAGTGAAAGAGCTGGAAGTTTAATTACTGTTCCATCACTTTCATCTTCATATTCAGCCAAACCTCTATACAGAGTATTTTTCTATGTATCTTATGAATGTACAAATGCAAATATATTTGAATATATACAAATAAATTATAAAAGTAAACAGCTCTAAGTAGAATAATTATGTTAGTGTTTTATTCAAGAAGGAACGAAAGCCAAATTAGGAGATGATTGGAAAAAGAATGGGTTATTTCACAATGAAAATAATAAGCAAGCTATTCTCTTAACTCTTTCTCTGTTCATCTTGCAGCCATCATGTTGAAAAGAGGATGGTAGTGAAATGGAAATCTCCCCCAGTGTACTTACAGGAAGAGTGCTGTAAATCTTCTCTTTCTGAACCTAATGGTACCAAAATTTATTATGATAGCAATGATTCATGGATGCAGTTTCTATGAATAGTATTTGTTTTCTATCAGTTGCATTCTTATTGTCCCAGTGGTACCTGCAGCTTGCTGTTTGACTAATATTAAACTTGTTCTCTTCAAAACAAAAATGGACTTTTTTTCAAAATCTTGTTTGATTGATATTGTGTTGCTTGGTGAATGGTCAATATTGGTTTCTGTACAGTTTTGATGTTTTAAATTGAACTTCTCCTGAATTTTAGTTAAATAAGCAAATTTGTGACAACCACCAAACAAATAAAAGTTGATTTAAATGGCTAAGAGGAAATAGTAAATGGTTTAGGTATCCTAAATGTCATTTCAATGACACTGCAACTGTTCTGTTATTTTCATTTTTGTTTCTTAAAATTTTTATCTATATGGAAACAATAACACTGCAAACATATCAAAACAAAAATAGCTTCTGAGTTTGACCAGAATCATGGCCAAGATGTTGCATGCTGCATCTTGCCTTGAGCCCTTTCATTGTGAGAACAGAATCATCCATTCCTAGATTACAATGAAGCTGTTTTATTCTGAGCAACTCGATGAAAAATGCCATTCGCATTTGAAGTTTCTTCCAAATAAATGATTACTACGCCTTATGAATTTAAACCTATTCTGTCTTGCTTTTCTTACATCAATTTCATTTTAATTCAATTTGCCTTCTGTTTAGAGCTATGATATGTGACTCATCACAGTATTTTCGATCAAAATCTTCTAGTTTTTGCCCTTGAAACAAAGTGGAACATGAAATACCAAAGTGTTTTGACGTTTTTCAGAAATTTTTGTCTTTTTGGTAAATTCTCTTCTTTAATCATGGGAAGATTTTTTTTTGCCCAACAAGATGGCTTTTATTTTCAATTTCATTCTCAAGTTATTCTTCCTCTATTGCAATGGAATTTTGCATTTACACATTTGAGAAGCACTCATATCACCTAACTGGTCTGTGAAACTCTCTGCTGCTTCACCTTGTTCTTCAAGAAAATGATTTAACAATATAACTAGTATTGCTGTATTAGCTGTCAAAATGTTAAATAGGATGACAAATTTGTACCTGAAGACCAGATTTTGGCCATTTTGATACTGGAATTTCAAGTGGAAAGGTATTTTTGTTGGGATCAAATTGGATAGTTGAGAAGTTATGTTAAACTTGTATAAAGCTTGGATTTATCATCTTTTAGAGCACAGTGCACAGTTCTGGTTGCTGTATGAAGGCACTGGAAAAGCTGCAAAATTGATCTGTACATATTTTATAAAAATGCAAAACTTACACCCAGCAGATCATGATGAATAGGCTGGAAGCCTTTCCATTTAAAAGTGCATAGTTGTTTATCTTTGATGGGAAAATAGTGTAACAAAGTATACTGCAAGCTCAATAATAAGTCCATTGTTCCTTTTATCAGAGTCAGCTTTATTATCACGAACATATGTCAAGAAATGTGTTGTTTTGCAGCAGTGGTATAGTACAAAACACAACATATTTCATAAAATATTGAGTGTGTGTCTTCAGGTTCTTGTACATCCTCCCTGGTGATAGTAATGAGAAGAGGTCAGGATCAGGGTGGTGGGTGTCCTGAATGATGGATTCTGCCTTTTTGAGGCATTGCCATTTGAAGATGTCCTTGATGCACGGGAGGTTAGTGCCCGTGATGAACCTTGCTGAATGTACAGCCTTCTTCAACCAGACAGTGATGCAATGAGTTAGAATGATCTCCATCGTACATCTGTAGAAACTTGCTCGAGTCATTGGTAACATACCAAATCTCATCAAGCTCCTAGTGAAATATAGCCACCGGCATGGCTTCTTTGTAATTCTATCAATATTTTGAGTCCAGGATACATCTTCAGAGATATTGACACCCAGGATCTTGAAACTGCTCACCCATTCCACTGCTGACCGCTTAAATGGATTGATGTGTGTTCCATCGACTTCCCCTTCCTGAAGTCCACAATCAATTTGCTTGTGTTACTGATATTTAGTGCAAGGTTGTTGTTGCAACATCATTCAACCAGCTGATCAATCTCACTCCTATATGCTTCCTTGTCACCATCTGAGATTCTGCTGACAATAGTTGTGTAATCAGTGAATTTGAAGTTGATGTTTGCACTGTGCCTAGCCACACAGTCATGAGTGTGGCGAGTATAGAGCAGTGGGCTAAGCACTTATTCCTGAGATGTGCCTGTGTTAACTGTCAGCGAGAAGACATTAATTCTGATCTGCAGACTGTGATTATTAAGAATAATTCATCACCTCCTTTTGGACAGAGTAAGTATAACTTATAGGAGTTTGCTGAGAATGCAGCAAGCTTCGTCTCAGCAGAACATGGGCAGACTAACAGAGCACCTCCAACGAAAGAGAGTGAAGCCACCTACCATTGATACTCAATGTAATTTTCATTACAGAGTCTCCCACCATCTACATTCTGGGCTACTAATTACATAATTGACAATTATCCAATTGTCAAATTACTTAAGTATTGTAGCTGCAAGTGCATGTAAGATCCTGGGTATTTTGAAGTGAGTGACTCGTCTCATGACAACCTAAACTCTTTCCACAATCTAGAAAGCATTAGCCTAGATGACTTCAATTGCTTGCAATACTTAACAACATTTTTACCAGCAGTATCTACAGTTACATACATTTGTTACTCTGAATCATCTCCAAAGTCTGCAGCCTCAGTCGCCAACAGCAAGTGGATGAATGGTCTTCCACTCATCCAAAAATGAATAAGCTATTAAAAAAGATATGGCCAACATGTGACAATAAAATCTAATCATGATAATGATGTATTTTAATGGGAAAAAAAAAGAAAAATCATGGAATATGAATGTAACAAGCTTTAAATAGGCTGCAGGAACAGAAAGACCTAGGGTACACATGCACAAATCTTTGAGAGAACCAGGACTAAGTGGGGCGGAAAAAATTCAAAAAATCTGTAGGATCTTTGCATTTAATAATAGATATTTTAGTTGTGCTAAACCTTTGTTAAATACAAAGCAGAGCATAGCTGTAGCTTTTGTGTAAAATCCTTGGTATCCCACATGAGCAAAATGTTATGGCAATAGGTGCAGAAAATATTTAGCAGAATGGAACCAAAAATGAATGATCACTTTTAGCAGGGGAGAGTGGAAAAGCTGGAGACGCAAGACACTGTAGATGCTGAATCTGGAGGGGAAAAAAAATGAACTGCTGCGGGAAATCAATCGGTCAGGCAGCAACTGTGGGAAATGGACAATCAACATTTCTGTTTGAGATTTTCTGAGGAAAAGTTGATTGGCAAATGGAGTCAATTGGAGAAAGGAAGGTTGGAGACATTGGAAGAAGCTAGGAGGTGCCATGTGAAGGCAAGAAAGTGCTGCAGATTATGGAATTCTATCAGAAAGGAAGGTGAAGAGGAACCAAGTGTGTGAGAGTGACGGGCAGATGGAGAAAGTCGGGAAGGGGAAAGAAATTTTGTGATAGAGGCTGGGGTAGGGGGATATGCAAAGAAGGGTGTGTGTGTGTGTGTGTGTGTGTGTGAGAGAGAGAGAGAGAGAGAGAGAGAGAGAGAGAGAGAGAGGCGGGGGGTCTGGGTAGATCAGAAGCTGAGAGAAAGGAGATTTGAAATTGTTGAATTCCATATTCATGTCAATAGATTGAAGACTGTGCAGGCAGAAAATGAGAATGGACTAGTTGGATGGTATTCCCTGGAAAGAGAAAATTAATGGTCATTCTAATAAAGGTATTCAAAGTCATCAATAATTTTGATTGAGAATACATTGAAAAGCTGTTTAGATGGCAACATCGATCATCAAAGATCCCCAGCTGCTAGGTCATGCCATCATTATGTAGCTACCATCAGGCAATCTGAAGTCCAAAACAACCAGGTTCAAGGAACAGCTACTTCCCTTCAACTATTTAGTTCTTGAATCAGCCAGCAAAACTTTCAGAGGTTACAGTTTAGTAACTCTATGACTACTTTGACCACCTTGTATTAAAATGGATTTCTGCTTAATTTATGTTTTTTTCTTGAAAATGCTGCTTTTATGTTGCCAAGTACCTATAAGTTTTTCATTGCAAGTGCATATATGTTCTTGTGCATGTGACAGTAAACTTGACTTTGACTTTGACAAAAATTGGTGACCAGAGTACACACTTAAAATGATCAATAGAAGTAGAGTCAAATAGCAAAGATTTCACATACAAGTTGTTGCAATTTTCAGTGTGCTGTCTGGGAGCTTGATGGAAGTGATTTCAGTTGCACACTTCAGAAGGGAATTGAATACATTTTCAAGTAGAAACAATGAATGCTTATAAGGGAAAAGTAGGAGCTTTGGGTGAGTTGGATAGAAGTAACAAAAATAGAACTGTCATGATTGGTTGAATGCTCTCCTCCAGAATTGCACCATTCTATATTTTCATGAGCATTGCTTAACAGAAAAGAATAAATAATTATTTACCAAGCATTCAAATTTCAGTGCATTATATGGATTCTATTTTATTACAAACTTTAAAACTTTATTACTTATGTTTATATGCATTTTGATTGCTTGAAGGTCCCTGTACTTTCCTGATTGTTTGCAACAAGGATAGATCTTCAGATCCTTTCTCATTATTTTTTTTAGAGCTGCTCTCAAGATATTAATAATTCAGTGAAAAGTTATAAAGTTCATTTCTTGTGAATAACTTTTTTGTACGTTCATTCCTGCATTTTTGCTAAAACCCAGTGACAGCTCAGTCTAGTATTTATAGTGCAATGCACAGTCAGCAAATCTAAATAATACTGCTGACTTCAATTTGTACTTAGCTCAGTGGCAATAGTGCTTTGTATACCTTCAGCCCTAGGACTGTAACTATTAATATTGCAGAGTCTAGATGGCAGCAGTGATTCTATGTTAACTATGTAATGGGTTAGTAATTAGGTTATTAACTCACCCAGAGTTAAATCACATCCCCAAAGCAATTACTTGGTCCATCTAAAGCTCTGCTACTCAAATCCTAATGTGCAGAAATTCATTTCAGCTATCATTTTCTGACCTAAAATTAGCTCCCAGCCTAACTTTACCTCAGATTGAACATTAGTAAACTTTCAACAAAATCCACCTATAACTAAATCCCTAGTTTACAGTCATAGTCATAGAATATTACAGCACAGAAACAGGCCCTTTGGCCCATCTAGTCTGTGCTGAACAATTAATCAACCTAATCCCATCAACCCACTCCTGAACCTTTGCCCTCCATTTCCCTCCCGTCCATGTACCTATTGCAATTTCTAAGTGCTGAAATTGAACCTACATCCACAACTTTGCTGCCAGCTCGTTCTATACTCTCATCACCCACTGAGAGAAGAAATATACCTGCATGTTCCCTGTAAATATTTTACCTTTTGCCCTTAACCCATGTAGTCTAGTTCTAGTTTCACACAACCTCTGTGGAAAAAGCCTGCTTACATTTAACCTATCTATACCCTTCATAATTTTGTATACCTGTATCCAATCTTCCGTCATTCTTCCATGCTCCTGGGGAAAAAAGTCTGAACTTATTCAACATTTCCCTATACCTCAGGTCCTCAAGATCCATGTAAATTTTGTCTGCACTCTTTCAAACTTATTAACGTATTTCCTGTAGGTAAAAACGTCTCAAGCACTTCAACATAAAATTCCAATTCCTGTACTTAATACTTTGATTTATGAAGGTCAATGTACCAAAAGGTTTTTTAATGACCCTATCTACTTGTCTTGCCAATTTCCAGGAATTATGGATCTATATTCCCAGATCCCTCTGTTCTACCACATTCCTCAGTGACCTACCGTTCACTGTGTAAAACCTACCCTGTTGGTCCTACTGAAGTACAACATCTCACACTTGTCTGCAGTAAATCCTATCTGCCACTTTTCAGCCCATTATTCCAGTTGGTCCAGATCCCACTATAAGCTTTGATAGTCTTCCTTGCTGTCCATTACACCCCCAGTCTTGGAGTCATCTGCAAATTTGCTGATCCAGTTAACCGCAGTATCATCCAGATCATTGATATAGATGACAAACAACAATTGGCCCAGCACTGATCCCAGCACAGGCCTCCAGACAAAGAAGCAAACATTGCAGTGCCAACAGCTCAGTGGTTGCCAGCATTCTATCTTACACTGTAGTTTTTAGGGGGAGCAGCGTGAATGCTGCAGAAGACAAGAAGATTGATAAGCTTGGCCACAGTATGTGACATTCCAGAGCTGTGTATCAGATATTGTGGTTAGCAGCACAGGGGCACCTCAGGAGACTGTCCTGTCCCTCTTTTTGTTCACTGTCTGCACCTCGGACTTCAGATAAAATTTAGTGTCCAGCCACCTGCTGAATTTTTCAGACGATTCGGCAGTTGTGGGCTGTGTCAGCCGGGGGTCAAGTGGATAGGTACAGAAGAGTGATTGTCTGCCTTGTTGAGTAATATGGGCTGAATCACCTGCAGCTCAACATCACAAGTCAAAAGAGTTGGTGGGGGTCTTCAGGAAGGTGAAAACACCTTGCATTCCCATCTTCATCATGGAACAGATGTGGAAGATGTCCAGGGCTACAAATACCTGGGAATTCACCTGGACAATAAATTGGACTGGACTAAAAATACAGGGGCTCTGTACAGGAATGGACAGAGCCAACTGTACTTCCTGAGGAGATTCAGGTCATTCAAAGTCTGCAGTACTATGCTGCGGATGTCCTACAACTCAGTGGTGACCAGCATTCTTTTCTACACTGTAGTCTGCTGGGGCAGCAGTGTGAGGGCAGCTGATGCTAAGAAGATCGATAAGCTCGTCAGGAAGGCTGGTTCTGTTCTGGGTGTGGAACTGGACTCCCTGGTGGTTGTGTCTGAGAGGAGGATGGTGCAGAAGCTCCGGAGCATTATGGATAATCCCTCTCACCCCCTCCATGACACACTGGACAAACAGAGGAGCACCTTTAGTAACATCAGATTCCACTGACCTGCACCATTGAACGCCACAGGAGACCCTTTCTCCCCGTGGCTATAAGATGCTATAACTCCTCTTTAAGTATGTAAGTACATAGGTTCATTGTTCATCTGTATCTTGTACTATTGCTTTTCAATGCATGTTTTGTATTGTTTTTCATACCTTAATGTTTACATTTTGTATTTTAAAGTATATAATTCTGACTGAGCAATGCTGCAATAATAACTTTCTTCTGGATAAATAAAGTTTTATCTTGTCTTGTCTTATCTTATCTACTACCACTTTCTGGCTTCTTCTGTGAAGCCAATGTCTAATCCAATTTTCTACTTTACCTTGAATGCCAAGCAACTAAACCTTCTTGACCAACCTTGCATGTGGGACTTTGCTAAAATCCATGTAGACAACATCCACTGCCTTATCTTCATCAACTTTCCTGCTATCTTCCTTGGAAAAGCCCTGAAAGATTGACTGGACATGACCCTGCCACACACAAAGCCATGTTGACTCTCCCTAATCCCAATTTGTCTGGCCAAATACTTGTATACAATATCTTAGAATACCTACCAATATCTGTCCCACTATTGACGTCAGGCTTGCTGGCTTATAATTTACTGGCTTATTTTTAGAGCCTTTCTTAAACAGAACAGCATTAGCTATCCTCCAATCCTCCAGCACCAAAACCGTGGCAAAGGATATTTAAATATATCTGCTGGGGCACCTGCAATTTCTGTACTCACCTCCCACAGGGTCTGTAGGAACACCTTGTTAGGCGCTAAGGATTTGTCCACCCTAATTTGCCTAAAGGCAGCAAAAACCACCTCCTCTGTAATCTGTAGACAGTCCATGACCTCACTGCTACTTTGCCTCTCTTCTATGGACACTATCTGTCTCCCGATTAAATACAGTTGTAAAAAATCCATTCAAGATCTCCCACATCTCTCTCAGCTCCATGTATTGTTGACCACTCTGATCTTCCTGAGGACTAATTCTGTTCTTTGCTAGTCTTTCACTCTTAATATATTTGTTCAACTCCTTGGGATTATCCTTTACCTTGTCTGCTGGAGGAACTGCCTTCCTTTAGCCCTCATGATTTCTTTCTTAAGTGTATCCTTGCATGTCTTGTATTCCTCAAGAAACTCATTTTCTCCTTCCTGCCTTTACCTGCTATGCACCTCCTTTTTTTTTTAAAGCCAGGGCCTCTATAGCTCTCAAAAAACATTGTTCCCTGAACTGTTATACTTGTCTTTTATTCTGACAGGAACATACAAACACTGTACTCTCAAAATTTCACTTTTGAAGGCCTCCCATTTACCAAGTACACCTTTGGCAGAAAACAGCCTGTCCCAATACACAATTGCCAGATCCTTTCTCATGACATCAACATTGGCCTTTCTCCAATTTAGAATCTCATTCTGAGGACCAGACCTATCCTTGTCTATAATTACCTTGAAACTAACGGCATTGTGATTACTAAATGCAAAGTGTTCCCCAACATAAACTTCTGTCACCTGCCCTGTCTCATTCCCTAATAGGAGATCTAGTATCGCACTCTCTGTAGTTGGGACCTCTATGTACTAATTAAGGAAACTTTCCTGAACACATTGGACCAGCTCTATCCATACAGCCATTCTACAGTATGTCAATATGCGGAAAGTTAAAATCACCTACCATCGCCACCTTATGCTTCTTGCAACAGTCTGTGATCTCTCTACAAATTTTGTCCTCTAAATTTTGCAGACTGTTGGGTGGTTTATAATACAATCACATCAACGTGAGTTATTCCTTATTCCTCAGTGGACAAGCTCTCTGGTCTCTCATGTCTGAGTTGTTGGCCAGAAAGAATGATAGTCTACAAATCAGTGAATTCAAATGAATCAAGGACATTGGAAGTAGACAGAATAATTGTCTTTGTTCTTGCCACGTGCTTGGGGATGGAGGCTTCCATTTTGTGAAGACACTCTATTCTCCATTTTGTGAGCTTGACATGCTGGGCTTGATCAATGTTTTAAAGAAGACACAATGATACTTATAGGTGGCGTGTGAATTGGGAACACGAGAGACGCCTGGCCAGCGTGAACTCCTTTGCTATTCTTTGACTATTCAGGAGAGTCAGGGATAGCTAGCGAGTGTGCACACAAGGCATTTGGTGTATGAATTTATTAGTACTTGTTAGTACCTGTGCAATAAAGGTCCTTGTCAGTTAATACTGATCTCTCTGTGCCTCACTAATCATTGTTGTAAGAGGTCTTTTTTTTTTACAACTGAATACTGCCGTGAAAATTTACCCGTCTAATAATGCCATTGATTCCACTTCGGTCCCTTCCACTTTATCACATCTAAAACAAAAGATCTCTGGGATATTGAGCTGCCAGTCCTGCTCCATGTGCAACCAAGTCTCACTAATGGCTACAATGTCATAATTCCATGTGCTGATCCATGCCCTAAGCTCACCAGCCTTTCCTGCAATACTCATTGCATTGAAATAGAACATTATTCCCAACATGCTCATCCTTTTGATTTCTGAGCTTGTATGTAGGCTTAAGAACTTCTTTCCCCACAATCTGACCTGGTTGTGGTTCCCATTCCCCTGAAACCATAGTTTAAACACCCCTGTGCAGCACTAACAAACCTCCCTGCAAGATGTTAGTCCTCCTCCAGTTAAGGTGCAAACCATCCCACCTTCCATGAAAGAAATTCCAATGATCTTGTTCTCGTTCCCTTAACCATTGACTCCTCTGTCACTACCGCTCACCTCTTCACACCCCTTCCCTCTGGAGCCACAGAGCCAGCCTTGGGGCCAGTGACCTGACTGATATGGCTTTTCTCTACTGGGTTATTCCTACCTCTCAACAGTATTCAGAGTGGTAAACGTGTTGTTGAGTAAAATGGCAAGAGTGGTATTTTGCACTGGCTGTCTATCCCCTTACCCTCTCCTGATGGTCACCCAGTTACCAGTGTCCTGCACCTTGCATGCAGCTCCTCACTGTGTGTCTTGTCGATCAACCCCTCTGCTTACTGAATGATCTGGAGTTCATCCAATTCCAGCTCCGATTCCTTAACAGGGTCTCAAAGAAGGTGCCGCTGGATGCACTTTTGTCTGATTGCACTGAGCGTTACAACTTGATACATTTTGCGACAATAAAATAGTCATATGACTTGTTACTCATCTACCCAATAATTATGCTTACACAAGTATGAACTCAGAGGATGCCACCTACCCTTAGGAGCAGCTGATTCCCTCAATTTAGCATTCTGGGCAATCAAGGCTTCTAATCCAACTTTTGATAAAGATGAGGTCAAATGTCATTCTATCCAAGTCTTGCTTACCAAAGAACAAGTTAGTCTAGATATTTTAAAAATAAACAGTTCATGGTCAAATTGGTTCAAATACAGTTTGTACAATGCAAGGACATTTTTTGAAACTGTTTTTTAGTATCATATCTAATGATAAAAAACTGCCTATACTCTAAGCCGAAGTTACACTTATTTAGGGACAGAGGTAAAAATGAATGCTTTGTTCCATTATACAAAGTCTGGGCAAAGAACAAGACTCTGACAAATGTCTGGATGCTTGATAAGGTGCAGGTCTGACTCCCACGTTGCCAGCAATAAGTTTAAAAGTTTAAGATCTGGACAATGGTGTAGTCTCATTGAAAAGATGCTGATGTACACAGAACATAGAACAGCACATCACAAGAACAGATGTTCAGTCAATAATGCTGTAATGAACCAAATAAATGAGTAACCAAATGGCCAACCAGACCAATCCCCTCTGCCCAAACAATGTCCACATCCTTCTATTTGCCTCACATCCATGTGACCATCTAAAAGTCTCTAATGTATCTGCCTCTACCACCACCCAAGGCAATGCATTCCAGACACCCACCACTCTCTTTGTAAAAAAAAACCTTGCCCTACACTTCTTCTTCGTACTTACCCCTTTCACCTTTAAATGTACATCCTCTGGTATTAGACATTTCAATCCTTGGAAAAAGATGGTGTCTGTCTACTCAATGCCTCTCATAAGCTTATAAACCTCTATTAGATCTGCCCTCAGCCTCTGCCACTCTGGAGAAAACAACCCAAGTTTGTCCAACCCCTCGTTATAGCAATATGTCCTCTACTCTAGGCAGCATCCTGGTACACTTATTCTATACCCACTCCAAAGCTTCTGGGGCAACCAGAACTGTATGCAGCTTAACCTCCTGACTTTTGAATCCAATGCCTCCACTAATAAAGTCAAGCATGTTATATGCTACTTAACCACTGTATCAACCAGTGTAGCCACTTTCAGGGAGTTATGAATTTGGGCCCAAGATCCCTCTGCTCATAAAAACTACTATGGGTCTTCACCATAACAGTGTGCTATTGCTTTACATTTGACCAACTAAGGTGCAACCCTGTATGTTTGGTCAATTTAAACTGCATTTGCCATTTTTTCTGACCATATCTACAACTGATCTATATCCCGCTGTATTATTTGCCAGTCATCTGTGCTGTCCACAACACCACCAATCTTCATATCATCTGCAAACTTACTAAATCTTCCAACTACATTTTCAACCAGGTCACTTATATAAATCACAAACAGTAGAGGTCCTAATACAGATCCCTGTTGAACACCACTAATCATAGAGCTTCAGCTAGAATAAGTCCCTTTGACCACAACATTCTGTCCTTTATGGGCTCTGGTGAAACACAGGGACAATTTGCAGGCATCTTACAAAACTTCTAAATATACTTCTTCTGAACCGCCCTCACTGCAACCTGCAGCCTGCATTCTCCCTTTAAGTAACATGTCTTTGAACCGTCTTAATAAACTAACCATTTCACTATCTTCGGAAGGACTTGACAAACTTAACTCCCTGGAATGCAGGTATGGCACCATGGCTGAAAGACAGGGAGGAGGGGAGGACTCCTAGGACTACTACATCACAGGGGTATGAAACTTCCTCTACCCTGCATCTTGTTAGCAAATGTACAATCACTGGAGGACAAGACTGTGGACCCTAGGGCAAGATTACCTTATCAGAGGGAAATGAGGGAGTTCTGCTTTCTGTATTTCACAGATATGTGGCTATCTCAAGATATGCCGCATTTGGCGATTACATCTGAGGGTTTCTTGATACACTGAATGAACCAGACTGCTGATTCAGAGAAGGCATACGTTTCCTGATAACCTCTTTGTGGTGCTCGGATGCAGCGGTCTTGTTGCATACTTGTTCCCCTGTTCAGGAACATCTAATGAATGAGTGCCAGCTGTTCCTCACCGTGATCCAGCCCACAGTTCACTTACTGCCAAAGGACAATTTTAAGCAGGCACTCAAGGTACTGAGTGCCACCAGCAGCAAACCCTGTCACATCTCACATCGTTGCCATGGACCTCAGTCAGGTTTGTTTTATCATCAACATATTTCCTGCTGCATGAGGGATCTGAACACACTCGGCCACCGCTATATAACCATAAGGAATGCCTGTTGTTCGATCCCTAGTCTGCACTTTGAGAAATCTGATGTAGTCCCCCTAACTGCATGAAGGCAGAGGATAAAGAGCAAGGCTCCAGAAGTAAGAACAATGAAGATGTGATTGTGGGAGGGAGTGGAGCAGATAGGGATTGCTTTGAGTCTGTGCACTGGGCTGTCTTTAAGGACTCATCAGAAGATCTGAATGGATTCAGCACAGTTTTCAGGGACTTTATAAAAACAGTTGTAGATATGTGTCTCCTCACTAAATCATTCACAGTCTTCCCCAACTAGAAGTCCTGGATGAACCAAGAAATCCGCAATCTGCTGAGGGCCAGATCAGTAGTGTTCAGGTTTGGCAACCAAGAGGTTCAGGTATGATCCCTGGAAAACTATCTCAAGATAATTCTGGACCAAAGTTGAATCATTGAAGGCTGCTTGACAGCTGTGGCAGGACTTGAATGCAATCACTTCCCATAAAGTGAAACCAAGTGACATAGATGACAACAAGGTTTCACTCTCAGATGAGCTCAATGCCTTTCATGTTCATGTTCTTTTTGATCATCAAACTATGGGGACACCTTCACAAACTGCTACAGTCCCAAATGACCCTGTGAAGAACTTAATAACTTGCCTAAATGACCATCATCTAGTAGCACTTACATCCACTGTCATGATGTACTTTGAGAGAATGGTGATAAAACTCTTCAACTCCTGCCTGAAAATGACTTGGATCACTCCAATTTGATTACAGTCACAGCAGGTCAACAACAGATGCTATTTCATTGGCTCTTTACTTAATCTTGGATCATCTGGACAGTGAAGATATATACATCAAGTTGCTCTTCATTGACTACAGCCCAGCGTTCAATACTATCATCCCCTCAAACCTAACCAATAAGCTTCTAGACCTGTGCTTCAATATGCTTCAATAGTTCTTTGTGCAACTGGAACCATGATTTCCTCATCTGTAAACCCCAGTCAGTTCAGATTGATGCCAACATCTCCTCCATAATCACCATCATCACAGGTACACCACAAGTCAGTGAACTCAGCCCCTTGCTCTACTAGCTTTATACTTATAACTGTGAGGATAAGCACAGTTCCAATGCCATATTTAAGTTTTCTGATGACACCATTATCATTCGCCAAATCAAAGGTGGTGACAAATCATCATTTAAAAGGAAGATTGAAAATCTGGCTGAGTGGTGCCACCACAGCAACCTCTCACTCGATGCCAGTCAAGCCTAGGACCTGATTATTGTCTTCAGAAAGATGAAACTGGAGGTTCCATCAGGAGATCAGAGGTGGAGAGGATCAGCAAGTTTAAATTCCATTGTGTTTTCAATTTAGAGTATCTATCCTGGGTCCAACAAGTAAGTGCCATTACAAAGAAAGCATGGCAGCATCTCTACTTTCTTAAAAGTTTGTGAAGATTTGGCATACCTTCTAAAACTTTGACAGACTTTTATAAATGTGTGGTTGAGAATATATTGACTGGTTGCATCGCAGCTTGGTATGGAAACACCAATGTCATTGAATGGAACATCCTACAAAAAGTCGTGGATACAGCCCAGTCCATCATAGGTAAAGTCCTCTCCATTGAGCACATCTGTATAGAGTACTGTGGCAGGAAAGCAGCATTCATCATCAAGGACCCCACCATCCAGGCTATGCTTTTTTTTGCTGCTGCCATCAGGAAGAAGGTAGAGGAGCCTCCAAGTTCAGGAACAGTTATTACTATCAGGCTCTTGAACCAGAGGGGATAACTTCACTTAACTTCTCTCACCCCATCACTGAACTGGTTCCACACTCTATGGGTTTACTTTTTAAGGACTTTTCATCTCATCTTCTCAATATTTATTTATCTATTTATTTATTTGCTTTCTTATTCACGAGGGGTGGTTGATAGGTTTGTGGCCTAAGGTAGAAGGAGTTAATTTTTAGAAAACTGAGCACATTTATTTTTCAACATAGTACCCTCCTACATTTACACACTTAGTCCAGTGGTCGTGGAGCATACGGATCTTGGGCCTCCAGAAAGTGTCCACAGCAAAGGTGATTGATAAGTTCATGGCCTAAGATAGGAGATGAGTTATACAGTTTTCATTAAGTGCCCATGCAGGTCAACTCTTTGAGTGATCATGCAGTAAGTTTGAAGTTAATAACTCATCTCCTTCTACCTTAGGCCATGAACTTATCAATCACCCCGATGAGTTATTAACCAAACTTTCTGCATAATTAGGCCATGGTTTTCCAAATGCTCATAAATCCTATCCCTAAGAATTCTTTCCAGTAAATTCCTTATTGCTGAAGTGAGACTCACCAGTTTAGAGTTTCCAGGATTATCACTGAGTCCCTTCTTGAATAATGGAACAACAGTAGTTACTCGGCATTCCCCCAGGATCTTGCTTGTGGCTTTAGAGGACACAAAGATATTGGTCAAGGTCCCAGCAATCTCTTCACTTGCCTATCTCAATATCCTGGGGTACAACCCATCAGACCCTAAGAAATTATCAACCTTAATGCTGTTTAAGAGACCCAGCACTACGTCCTCTTTGATGAGAAGCTAAATGCCAGAAAAAGTTGCATAGAAAATATAATGTAGGAACTTGGACTCAATACTAAGCATATGCTTAGCTTCTACAAACTAGTTTCAATAGGTACAATTAATGTCAGAGAAATGTATACAATATACATCCTGAAATTCTTTTGTATATATTGTATAAATAGGTTGCTACCTAATGTTTGAAGTGTAAACTATATACACAATATATTTTACTGACTAACCAAAGAATGATGTATTTGTTATGGAAGTTGAACCTTGTCTTGTCCTGTAGCCAGATTATGCTACTACTGCATGAGATGCTGTAAAGTTGTCAAAGTATTACTGTGGAAATAAGAAAATATTAAGACAAAGCTGGACACATGTAGCAAAGTGAGACCACATCAAATAAAATAATGAAAGTCTGATATTTCACAAATACTGCTAGTTTAATTCATTCAGAATAAATTGAAATAATATTTCCAATGAGTATTAAAATATTTACAAGTTGTCAACTATGTTATGTTTTAGTCATGTTTGTATCAGGTGAATAGGAGAACTAATGAAACATTTTAAGAAAATGCCAGTGTCACAAATTCAATTATGTTCTTGGAATATCACGTCTTATGTGATGAATTAAATCTAGCTGGAAGATTTGTCGCTGTCTTCTACATTAACTACATAGATGAGTTTCATGTCATTACAGAAGTTGAGAACATTTCTGATTCAAAAAAAAGATCATGTAAATCAAGAACCAAAACTGATCCCTGTCGAGCTCAGTTTTGTCCTTTATGCCGATCTGCACTGCTACTCTTAAACTGAACCCAGAGTGTCATATCTGTAGGCAACTGATATGCACTGTACTACCCGAGCCCTGATTCTGGGTGTTTGTCATTAGTCATTTGTCTTTTCTGCAGTAGTCTATTGAAAAATATCTTATAATTAACTAACTTTTCAGGAGTTTTGAACTTTTAAATGTAGAGATGCTTTTTTCATTTAAATCAAACTATGGAACTGCATGGTTAATGCAACATTGGTCTTTTAGAAAAAGAATGGAGTATATTAAAAATTGTCTCTGAAATTGGGAATAATTTGTCATTTACTGTTATAAAATGAGTGATCAAAAGGAAAGAAAACTGATTCCACCACTGTTTATGTAACAGTAAATTTTCCTTTAAATAAATAAGCAACTAGCACTTCGTCACAATGATAAATTCTTTATAAACTGTTTTTGAGAAAAAACTAACATCCACTGCAAACTCCACATGTCAGAATCCAACATAAGAGATGAAAGTTTTGGTTCTTGTTCTCTTCTCAAGGTCTGAATCAATATTGTATCTTTGTACAGTCTGAAGATTTATGGGTTTTGATTCTCTTAACTTTTGATCTGATTTTCTTTCAAAGATAGTGGAAGAGTATATATTAATAGATAATAAATTCACCTGTGCTTGATGCTGTAGTTTAAAACTACATTCCTTGCTATTGCAGACTATTGCATAGCTTGCAGGCTTAACTTGCTGGATTTTATGCTTTGAATTTGAATTACAATGAATATTGGTGAAGCTACAGTGGACTAAAGTTTTGGATGTTGTCGGTGATCATAAAGAAGCCTGTAAATGTGCTAGATGGCAGAATTGAAATTAGTGCTTCAGTTTCTGTTCAGCCAGAATTACTTTTCCTGGTATCAGTTTTGCACCTAATCACATCCTAACTTGCACAAATTGGTGTCTTTATTCTCAGTCTGTGAATTTTATTGAAAGCTCTCTGTGCAGCTAGCACATTGTGCCACTTTATCACGTCTGTGTCTATTTAAAGGGACATGACACTCATAATGGGACATAAACTGATATTGGGAGACCTAAGAGAGAAGCTTCATTACCCACTACAGGCTGTTCAAACCACTTTCAAACCTTGGAGTATAGTTAACATAACAGGAAGTGCTTTTCAGCATTAAGTTGGTAGAAAATCTTTCATTGTCTGAGTGGTGACAATATTCTCATGTTGAACAATTTCTACTTTAATGCATTTGCTTTCTCCAACACAAGAAATAGTTATGAGAACTCATATGAGCCCAGCTCTGCGTATATGTGATATAGGTGAAGCTGTCCTTGCTTGAGCCCCTTCTATACAGGTGCTGCTTCCCTTACCAGTATCCACGTTTTCCCTCATATCACCCTGCTTACTTTCACCATATTCAATGAGATGCCACCAGGCTCAACTTCCTCTCCATGCCTCTCCCAGTGCCCTGAAAGAACCATTCCCACTGCAACTCCCTGGTTCACTCTGTCATCTTCGCTCACAACCACTCTCCTTTCACAGCACTATCCTATGCCACAATAGTCCTTTTACTATTTCTCTTTCAACCATCCAGTAACGTAAACAGCCCTTCCAGTAAAGTATTGATTTACTTCCACTATGTTCAATTACTTTGCTGCATGATGTTTTTAATGCATTGAAAAGGACTGTTAAGTCTGCAAGGGTCACCCTGAGTTTCCAGTTACCCATAACTTTGTTTTTCAGTCTCCTTCCACTCTAACCTTTGTATTTTAACCTCTTAGATTGTTCCAAGAAGTAAAATGTGAGCTTAGAACAGAATGACATCGTGCTTCCAGCTGTCAAAGTTAATTTCAATACTTGCAAATCGCCTTCCTTTTCATTCTGCATCAGAACTGTTGAATATATCAGGCAACACACACAAAATGCTGGTGGAACACAGCAGGCCAGGCAGCATCTATAGGGAGAAGCACTGTCGACGTTTTGGGCCGAGACCCTTCGTCAGGACTCATTATTTTAATTTACTGTATATTTTTCAGTGTTTGCAGTATTACTTTACGAGTTATGCCATATGCCCTCTTCAATAATTTTTTCTCAATAGAATACTGGGATTGCACGTAATGAACTTTTTCACTTATTGCTGCTACAAGTAAGTTTTCCATTGCACCTATGCATGCATGTACCCGACATATGCCAATAAATTCAATTTTGACTTTCACTTTGTCTGAGTGTGGTGAACTACACATACCTGTCTGGACACCCCCCCCCCCCCCCACTGACTGCTCCTGTGGCTCCTCCCACTGACCGTGGCTCCTCCCATGGACCCCGGTATAAAGGCCATTGGAGCCTGAGCCCTGCTCTCAGTCTCCAGGATGTAGTATGGTGGTCAATTACTGCTTGTTCTTTCTTCCAGCTAATAAAAGCAATAAAAGCCTTTATCACGCCTCATGTCTCGGAGAGTTATTGATGGTGCATCACTGAGCTACTTTGAGATATTCATGGGGGGAAGGTATGGATCCACGATAAGGATAAGGTTTTGGAGATGGAATCTTTTGTCAAAGCCTTTAATTAAAGTGGAGAAAATCACAACTTATTCAATTATGGATTTTGGACAAATATTCTGATATTCTGAGAGTGAAGAACTCAAAAGAAGCGGTTCTGAGGAAGAGCTGGGTATCATCTGTTGTACATTGTGGACATGTTGTGTTGGCACCGGAATGTGTGGCAACACATGTGGACTGCCCCAGCATATCCTTGGGTATGTTAGTCATTACCACAAATGGCACTTTTTACTATAGATATATATATCAAAGTACATGTGATAAATACATCTGAATATCAATTTGAATGGTAAGTATCAAGGAAGGGTGACTTCACAAGAAGATTGTACGATTTCACTCCAAAGACTTGCAAATACTTTACACCAACCTCTCTCAACCTTTTTGCCCTTGAAATCAATTTCAGGTCTCGGAACCTCTAAGTGAAAATTATTATGTCTACAGCTCACAGTACATTAGTGTGATCAGTAAGTTGTAGATATAATAATCCAAAATTTATTGCCAATGCTCTTTTGAGTAGAGAATGAATTTTGGGCCAACCTTTATTGAAAAAAAACCCATAAAGCAAACATAATAAATTTTGGTTAAATAACTGGCATTAGCCAAAATGGGTTTTAGGTTTTATAAAGGAGGGCTTGGTGGATTTAATTTAAATAAAAGTTGTAAATAGATTTTAATTAATGCTATTTACAAAATGAAAATTAATTGCCAATGTTGAACAATAGGTACTAAAAACCACAAGCCAAAACAATATGAATAAAAGTATAGCTTAAGACAATTTTATACAAGACTTTGAAAGACTTCTTACTAAGTGACATGATCAGGTTCAAATATAGGCCTAGTATATGAAACAAGTGCTTGTCTTTTGCTGCACATGTACTCAATTCTGGGTTGAACTTGAGATAAGCACACACAGATTTCAACTTCAACTGAAATTAGATGATTTCTGTTATTGCTCTTGAAGCTTGTTGAACAAGAAAAAAGCTTGCCCACACATGTAAGAAGTAGAAAACTGCAGCAAAATATTCATTGCTTTCCTATGGATGACAGGATACTCTTCTTTCACCAAAATCCAGAATTTCTCCAGGGGCAGGTCAGTACATCTCATCTTGAGTGCATGATCAGACTACAGCTCAGAAGTTCTTCCCCTTCTCTCAAAGTAAAGCTCTCAGGCTGAACAGAAGATTCAGAGAAAGGGTCCCTCACCCAGTCATACACTTCTGTTGAAGGGTGGGAAGATATGGTTCAGTTTTGTTCTGCAGTACTTCTAGATGGTTTTCAACAAGTCTCAAGACTTTCTGACATCCTTCCTCACTCTCAAGCCCAAGCAGCAGTGGAAACATTTGAAGATTTCCTTTTGTAGCATGATTTTTACAAAGATTCAGTTTCCTTTTATATTCAAGAGTCTTGTCACTTGAAGTCAGACTATTTTCTCCAGGGCTTTCAAAAACTTGTTCAACTGGTTCATATGATGAAGAATATCTATTAAGTAGGCTAGTTTCTGCAGTCATGCTCCATCTTCAAAGCACTCAACAATATCTGGCCTACTATTTTTCTTGAAAGTACTTCTGCAATTCACCTTTCAGCTGAAACACCCTGTTGAGAACTCTTCGTCTGCGAAGCCACAATCCACTTTTAGCAACGTTTACAGCAACAGCAAAGCAGCAGGCCAGCAGCTGAGTCACAGCGTGTAAAAAAAAATCCTTGTTTAGAAATAACATCTCCCTCCAGTTTTCTACTACACCGGTAGAGATTGTTCACTCCCATAAGACAAACAGTGGCGTGTAAGAGGAGGTTGGGGGAGGTAATTCAGGAGGTTGAGGTTGCCATCACAGCCCAAGTCCATTCAATGCTTGGAAAATGCACTTCATGCTCCTCATCAGCGTACAGTACAGCGCTCACCAACCAGCAACAGCTTTCCCAATCTGACATCAAACACTGAGTATGGACTCAACCAAGTAAGCATGGTCCTACTGTGCACTGCCATACTGGGCTAAGAGACCTCTAATGCGATTACTAATGGCAAACAAAAAAATCAGCAGATGTTGGAAACCTGAGCAACACACACAAAATGCTGGAGGAACTCAGCAGGCCAGGCAGCATCAATGGAGAAGAGTACAGTTGATGTTTCAGACAGAGACCCTTAATTGGTACTCTTCCTTCTCCCCACCTTTTAAATCTACTCCTCAGCCTTTTTCACTACAGTCCTGTTAAAGGGTTTTGTCCCAACGCACGACTGCCCTTTTTTTCCGTGGGCACTGCCTGGCCTGCTGGGTTCCGTCAGCATTTTGTGTGTGTTGCTGAGATTGCTAACAGGGCTGCTCGGTCACTGCCCACCACTGTGAGCATTAGCATCATGCACTGCATGAAATTCAAAACACAATCTTTATTTTCTTTTAAATCATGATCTCGCGCAGAACTCCTGGAGAACTCTCAAAGAACAACAGTTGAGAAACCCTGATCTATGCTGATATTCATGTGGCATAATCAACTAGTGCTGCACTCACAAAAATGTTAAACTGAGGTCCCATCTGATCTTGCAGGAAGACGTATCAGAAGGCAAGGTATCATCTTTAAGAAGTTCATAGGAGTTATATAATAATGCATTGTTATATTGATGAATAGTTATCCCTCAATTGGCAATAATAATGCAAGCTAAATTATTGTTAAATTGCTGTTCATGAGATTGTAATTTGGCATTCTGCTTCCCATAAACATGCATGCTGTCTTAGGATGTTGCCAAGTAAATGACCAAGACAATCATACAGCTAACAGTGTCAAGTGGGGAAGGAAAAGTTATTGTTGGTGATTCTCCAGCTATAATTCAATTGGGGAAAGTGGAAACAGGCTGGTGTAATCTCATGGAACTATATTAAAAATGGAAAATGTTAGAAATATTCAGCTGGTATCTACACTGATAAGGGATGTGAGAGAGACCTGCACATGAAAATTGCAAATCAGAGATGGAGTAAGGTCCCATTAGATTAGGCAATGTTCCCCTCTACTGTACTTACTAAAGCCATCTGCTTTCTCCATCTCTGTTCTTGTCCCCTCTTCTCCCAGGCAGAATAAAGATAGTTTTCCTGCTACTCACTTTCCACCAAATTAGCCTCTTTGTGGCCGAAAAGATGTGGATCACTGGATCTCTATCCTTGCTTTGACTAGCAGGAGAGGAGTTGGAAGGAGAGATATGGAAAATGAGACAATAAAGCATAATTCATAATTTCCACCACATTCAATGATATTCTAGTAACAGACAAATCCTAGCCTTTCAGCATTCTGAAGTTGAACTTCATTAGAACTGTGGAGGTCAAAGTCAATATATCATGACAGAAGGGTTGTGATTTGCAAATGATAGATCATTGAAGTTGCTCATTACTCTACAGGTGCTGCTTGTTCTATTGCTTATTTCCAGAATTCCATCTTTATTTTGGTTTTCCAGGATCTGCTTTTGATCATCATTCCCTTGCTTATTATTCTTCACTCTTTTTCAAACCTTGCTATTTGTTGTGATCCATTTGTAATTCATCTGCTCTACATTTGTATTGTTTGGGTTACAACATTCAAAACCTTAAAAAAATGACCACAGAAAATATGGTTTGAAACTCTGACCACAGGAAATCACGGGTTAAGTTTCCTTTCAGAAATATTGTTGTTACTGAGCATTTAGTTTGCTCCTTGTTTTTTGATCCTTTTTTTCATTTTGAATCTGTACTTTTAATTCACAAAAATATAGTGGTAATTATGTCAGTACTAATTACAAAATCTTACATGGCTTACATGGTATTTAGAGTTCATCTTCAAGTCTTAATGTTCGACCTTCATGCTGAATTTCTGCTCAATGGTCCAAAAAGACAAAATATAGTAATTTACCTCATTCTCCGGGAATCAATATTTCTTATATGTCAGTTATTTATCTGAAATCTGTAAAGCTGTTGTTCCCTCCTCCTCATCATCTTGATTTTGTTCTCCTGTTGAGTTGATGTAAGATGGTCTCTGACTAGTATTAATATTCTCTGCATGCTGTCTGTTTGCTCAGTGGTAGATTGTCTGTGTGGATGTTTCATTCTCTGCAACAGCGCTTACACTGTTCTGTTGCTGCTGTGATGCTTTCATTTTCTGCCTTGAGAATAGTATATCTTTAGTGTTACTTTGTGTAGCATTCTGTTAAGTGTTACATTTGTATTTATACTTCGTCTTGAGACATATTTTTCTACATTTTTATCTGCATTTAACCACCGAGTTTGATAACAATGATCTCATGGGACTCCAAAGTGCTGTTAGTTCAGCCACTGCTTTGAGTTGCAACTCCCTTGCTTTTCCGCAGAAGTGTTCTTTAAATCGATACCATTTGAAATATTAATGATTTTCTTGATGAACAAGATCTATCTAAACAATTATTAGTGCTGAATTCATCAACTGTGCAGCACTAATAATTGTTTATATACCTGTGTATCTTGAATTTGACATTCCAATATCTCATTTTTGGTGATATCTTCTGTGAATTCATATTAAAATCCTAAACAAATATATTTGATTATGGGCTATTAAAACAAAATCTTTGTTGAATTTTGACTTATATGTCCTTTCAATTTGATAACAGACCCTGACTATAGTTCAGAAATAAACTCTCAGTCGAACAAAATAAAATTAGGGAGAGGACACAACCAAATTTACAGATTTCAAATAACCAAGTGACTTCAGAAATATTAATTCTTCAAAATATAGGTAACATCTTATATTTCATCTCTTTGAGCCACTGAGTAGAAAGGACAACATGCATGGCATGCAGATTAATTCAAAATGCTCATTTAGAAATGAAACTGGCATTAATTGCGATAGAAAGTATCCTTTCATTTTCAAAGAAACATAGAAATGTTCCTCACACCATTATATCAATGCTGACTGAAAATGGCCTGTTGGTTCATCACACTTCTCACCATTTGGTCTTTGGTTCTGGTGGTTATAATTCATCGTTCTAAACCAGGTAATTTTTAAACATATTGAAGATTTTTGCCTCCTCCACTTTTTCACACTGTGTTCCAAATGTAAATCGTTCATTGAATGATTGTGACTTCCCTTTAATTCTAGAACTTTAATGTACCATAAATTTGATTCCGTAAGTTTTTCATGTTTAAGGGAAGGGTAGTGGGGATAAGTTCCCCATACCTATTAAATGCTCTTAATGATGTGCATCTCAAATAGCCTCTGACAACCAAGCCTAGCTCCTGGCCTTCACATGTGGTTAGCTACTAAGTCCGGCGGAACTTTTTCTACTGATAGGAGAAGGGGCAAAGGCAGTTTTCTGGTGCCTTAAAACCAGACCCTTTGGGCAGATGGGCAGCTCATCTAGGAGAAGGAAAAATTTCAAACCTCCACTGCCTTGTGGCTATATCCATTCATGGGGAAAGATTTGGGAGTAAACACCGAGGAAAAATCTGGAGCTGGAGTCCATAAGTTGACTCCTGCGATGCCACAGGTTCCAATGTGTATTAGTCACTGTTTACTCATCAAATGCTATGTGGTTGTTTATAATAAATCTGAAAACCTGAATTCAAATGTTCAGAGCTCTGAAATATACACAGCTCAGGAGATCCATCTCACCATGTTCAACTTTTTGCTTCGAGCTTTGAGCAGTTAGTCATGAGCACATTAAGGCCTTACTCCCACTACACTGGACCCTTTCTAGTTCACCTATCGTTTGAATCAATCCATTGACAATGCCTCTGCCCTCCACTCTGTCCTGTCCCACCTGGAAAACAGGGTTTCATATGCCTGACTGCTGTTTATAGACTTCATTTTGGCGTTCAACACCATCTTACCCCAGAAACTGGTGGGGAAACTGTCCTCGCTGGGGAAAGGGCAGGAACAACGGAGTACTGATTGTGTATGATCAGCCATGATCACAGTGAATGGCAGTGCTGGCTAGAAGGGCCGAATGGCCTACTCCTTCACCTACTGTCTATTGTCTATTGTCAACACCTCCCTCTGCAGTTGGATACTGGAATTCTTAATTGTAAGGCCACAGTCAGTCCACGTGGGCAGCAACGTCTCTTGTTCCATTAAGCTGAGCACTGGCTCCCCAAGGCTGCGTGTTCAGCCCACTGCTGACACATGACTGTCACAGGATTCAGTTCAAACTGAGTCACCGAGTTTATGGATGACACAACAGTGAACGGCCTATTCAAGAAGGGTGATGAGATGGAGTATAGAGAAGAAGTGGAGCAGCTGGTGGATTGGTTTGAGAAGAACAGCCCAAGCCTGAATAGACAGAAGACCAAGGATCATTGTGAACTTCAGGATGGTGCAGACAAACAAACCCCCTCTGTGAATACATGGCTCCTCTGTAGAGAGAGTTAAGTGCACCAAGTTCCTGGGAGTTCACTCACGGATAACCTCACCCGGTATCTTATTACCTCCCTGAACAAGAAGGCACAACAGCACCTCCACCTCCTAAGCAGATTGAGGGAGGCAAGGCTCCCTACCCCCCATCTTAACTGTGTTTTGCAGGAGCACCATTAAGAATATCTGACAAGTTGCACCTCCATCTGGTATGAGAGCGTTTGAACATCAGACCAGAAGTTCCTATAAAGAAAAGCTGAGAGCATCATAGGAGGCTTTTAGTATTATTAAGGATCCCACCTATACATCCAGCATCTTCTTTGACTTTCTACCATCAGCTAGGCGACTCCGCGCATAAAAACAAGGATGGTTAGAATGAGAAACGGATTCTTCCCCCAGGCCATTTGGCTTCTGAACTCCCTGCCACAGTATCACTGAAGTGGTACTGGTTAATCTGTTCCGTGTCTTACAATATTTATTATTAATGCACATTAGTTTGTTATTTATGTGTGATTTATCCGTAGACTTTATCCTTACTTTCACAAGTTATTGTGTGTCATGTGTGTTATGGTACTATTGTACTTTACACTCCTGGTTTGAAGAAACAAGACATCATTTCTATATACATTATATGATTATATACCTTATATACATGTATATAGTTAACTTAAAATAAACTTAACGACTTTATTTTAGTCCCCTTCCAGTTCAGGTACAAACCATCTCCTGTACAGGTCTCACCTTCACTGGTAGGGAGTCCAATTGTCCAAAAAGCTTATGCCCTCCCTCCTACACCAACCTCTCAGCCACATGTTAAACCATATAAAAAACACAAAATGCTGGCAGAACTCAGCAGGCCAGACAGCATTTATGGGAGGAGGTAATAACGACGTTTCGGGCCAAAACCATATATTCTTCATGTTTCTGTTCTCACTAGCACGTGGCACGGGTAGCAAACTGGAGGTCACAACCCTGGAGGTCCTACCCTTTGACAGCCCTTAACTCCCTGAACTCCCTTTGCAGAGCCTCGTCACTCTCCTATCGATGTCATTAGTACCTACATGGACCATGACCTCTGGCTGTTCACCCTCCCACTTAAGAACTTTGAGTGCATGATCTGAGATGTCTCGGACCTTGGCACCCGAGAGGCAACATACCATTAGGGAGTGTTGTTCTCATCCACAGAACCTCCTTTCTGTTCCCCTACCTAACAAATGCCTTAACACCACAGTTCACTTCCCTTCTGAGTCGTAGAGTCAGACTCAGTGCTGGAGACCTGACCACTGTGACTTTTCTCAGCTGTCTCATCCCGCCAACAGTATTAAAAGTGATATATCTGTTGTTGAGGGAGATGGCCGCAGGGGTACTCTGCACTGGCTGTTTGAGCACTTTCCCTTTCCTGTGTCCTGCACCTGGGGTGTAACTTCCTCTCTATATGTCCTATCTCTCATCCCCCTCAGCCTAGGGTGAAGATCAGAAGCGAGATTTAATAGGAACACTACTGGCAGCCTCTTTGTGCAAAGGGTGGTGTCTATTTGGAATTAATTGCCAGAAATAGTGATTAAGCTGATATAATAGTAACATTGAAAAGCCATCTAGGTATGTACATGGATAGGAGAGGTTTAGAGGCCTATGGGCTAAATGTGAGCAGATGGGAATAGCTTACTGGGTAACATGGATGAGTCTGATTGAAGGTTCTGTTTCTGTGCTCTATAACTATGATTCTATGGTAAAATAGGCAAAAAACAGGTAGAATCTAATTTTGAAAAGTGAGAAGATAAATTTAGAAGGCTAAGATGTACACAATGAATGGTAGGAACTTAGAAAGTACTGAGAAACAGAGGGCTTAGTGTCTAGGTTCAAGGAACACTGCAGGCTGCAGCAGAGGGATCAGATCATTAAGAAGGTATACTTGCCTTCACCTGCCTATACATGACATATAAAAAGATATACAGGTTTCTCATGCAATCCGAAGGTAGAGTGTTCCTATGAAACTGTTTGTAATCTGAAATGTCGTAAAGCGAAGAAGCAATTTCCATTAATTTATATGGGAAAATTGTTTGAGTGTTCCCAGGCCCAAAAAAATAACCTACCAAATCATACCAAATAACACATAAAACCTAAAAGAACACTAACATATAGTAAAAGCAGGAATGATATAAGTTTACACCCTATATAAAGTAGAAATATTGTAGGTACGGTGTAGTTTCACTTAGCAAACTCGGGAAAGCAGCGAACCAAAATCGATTTGGAGAAAAAAAATTGGCACATACACAAATGCGCAAACAATTGCCTGCACAAGGCTTCACGGTCATTGTAGTCTTTCTCAGGGTAAACACACGTATAAAGCAGGCGTCCTTTTTTCATAAAAGCGAAAATCCTCTTTGGTTAGCGAAAACAGGTACTAATGTAAGTCTTTCGTAACTGCGAGTTGTCGTAAATCGAACGTTCGAAAAGCGGGGGCCACCTGTAACTACATAGAATTATGGAGTATTACAGCACAGGAACATGCCCACCTAATCTATTCTGGTGCAGTTTCTGCCTAATGCCTAGACCATAGCCATTCATATCACTTTCATGCATGTACCTATTCACTTCTCTTTCCAATCCTGAGTAGGCGCCCTTCCATTCCTGATGATGATGCACCAGTTAGAATGCTCTCCATGGTACATCAGTAGAAATTTATGAGAATATACAGTACCAATTCTTTTCAAATTTGAAATGAAATGTGACGACTGTTGTGCCTTCTTTGTAATTGCATCAATATGTTGGACCCAGGGTAGATCTTCAGAGATGTTGACACCCAGGAACTTGAAACTGCTCACCCTTTCCACTTCTCATCTCTTGATGAAGATTGGTGTGTGTTCCCTCAACTTATCCTTCCTGAAGACCACACTTAGTTCCTCAGCCTTACTGACACTGAGTGCAAGATTGTTGAGGCAAGACCTCTCAATCAGCTGATCCATCTCACTCCTGTATGCTTCATTGTCACCATCTGAAATTCTGCTAAGAATGCTTGTGTCATCAGCAGATTTATAGATGGTGTTTGAGCTGTGCCTAGCCACACAGCTATGGGTCCAGACACAGTAAAACAGTGGGCTAAGCACACGTCCTTGAGTGCATCAGTGTTGATTGTCAGTGAGGAGGAGATGTTATTTCTGAATCGCACTGACTATGGTCTTCCAGTGAGGATCCAGGATCCAGCTACAGAGGGAGGTAGAGGCCCAGTAAAGTAGATCTCCCTCAGATTTCACTTAAGTATTTTACCTTTCAATATGAAGATATTTTCTAGGCAAAGCCTGTGGATTTAAAGAAGACTGTGGTATTTCTTTGTGAACGGGAGGACATTTCTGGATTCAGGTTATAGAGTCATAAATTACTACAGCATAGAAACAGGCCTTTCAGCTCACGTAGTCCATGACAACCTGATCTTCTGGCTAATCCCATCTACCTGCACCCAGACTATATCCTTCTAAACCCCTCTCATCCAGGTACCTGTTCAAACTTCCCTTAAACGTTACAGTTGAATACACATCTCCCACTTCCACTGGAAGCTCATTCCATACTTGCACCACCCTCTGAGTGAAGAAGCTCACCCTAAGATTCCCCTTAATTATTTCACCTTTCACCCTAAACCTATGGCCTCTAGTTCTGGTCTCACCCACCTTGAGGGGAAAAAAGCCTGCATGCATTCATCCTCTCTATACCCTCATAAATTTGTATGTCTGTCTTAAATCTCTACTGTGCTCAGTGAAATGAAATCCAAACCTATTCAACCTTTCTCTATAATTTAGGTCTTCAACTCATGGCAACATCTGTGTAAATTTCCTTTATTTTAAACTTATTGGTATCTTTCATGTATGTAGGTGAGTAGAAATGCACACAATACTCGAAATCTGGCCTCACTGAGTCTTATACAAGTTCAACATAACATCCAAACTTCCGTAGTCATTACAGTGAAGGAGATTTATCCACTCTAAGTTGCCTCAAGACAACGAGCATATCCTCTTTCATAACCCAGACCGCACTATTCTTTGTCTTTTGATAAAATACCGATGTTAAAAATTCAGATAAGATCTCCCCTACTTCTTTCAGCACCATGCATAGATGACAAAGCTGATCTTTATGATGACTCATTTTGTCCCTTGTATCCTTTTGCTCTTAACATAGTGATAGAAGCCTTCAGGATTCTTTTTCAACTTGTGTGCCAGACCAAGCTCATATCCTCTTTTAGCCCTCCTGTTCTCTTGCAGTTCTTGTATTTCTCAAGTGACTGATTTAATTCTGTCTATCCTTTAACATAGTACCAAACTCCCTGACCTCACTCTATAGGATCTTGTTACCCTTCCTGCCTATGTCATTGGTACAAGCATAGACTATGACCTCTGGCTGCTCACCCTCCTTGTTAAGAATGCTATGCACTTGATCTGAGATGTCCCTGACCCTGGAACCTGGGAGCAACGTAGCATTCAAGAGTCTTGTTTATTTCCACACAACCTCCTGCATGCTCACCTAACCAAAGAATCCCCTGTCACTACTGCTCTTCCCAAGGGCCAGACTGAGTGCCTGAGACCCAATCACTGTGGCTTTCCACTGGTACATTGACCTGATCAACACTATCAAAACAAAGAATAAGTACACGACGCTGGAAGAAACAAAACAAAAATGCTTATTTTTGAAGGCAACGACCATGAGGATACGCTGAAATTCCTGCCTATTCCTTTTCCCTCTCCTGACTACCACTCAGCAAAGTGCCTTCAGCATCTGATGCATGGCTGCCTCCTCGTAACCTCTGTCTATCAAATCTTCATTCTCTCAAATCATCTAAAGGTCACCTAGCTCCCTAGGGCCTTCTCTATGGACCTGCAGCTGGATGTACTTCTTGCAGATATAGTCGGTGGAGACACTGGAGTTTTCCCTGATTTTCCTCGCCATGCAGGAGAAGCTTTCCACTGCCCTGGGATCTATTCCCACTGCTCTACCTGTGCAAAAAGAAAGAACATAATAGAAAATTCACATTAGCCTCTGCCTCTGCTCACTGAAACCCCTTGAGAAACTAACTCTTGGTTCAGCCACACTGGAGTGTTGTATATAGGTGCATTAGCCACATGATCTGATTACACTGCAGAGGATGCAGAGTGGATTTACTTCAATGTTGCCTGAGGTGGGATATTTCAGAAATGAGGAGAGACAGGATAGCAAACACGAGGAAATCTGCAGATGCTGGAAATTCAAACAACACGCACAAAATGCTGGTGGAACACAGCAGGCCAGGCAGCACCTATAAGGAGAAGCACTGTCGACGTTTCGGGCCGAGACCCTTCGTCAGGACTAACTGAAAGGAAAGATAGCAAGAGATTTTAAAGTACTTTTTTGAAAGTATTTTGAAAGTACTCGGCCCGAAACATCGAAAGTGCTTCTCCTTATAGATGCTGCCTGGCCTGCTGTGTTCCACCAGCATTTTGTGTGAGAGACAGAATAGTCTAGATTTGTTTGCCTTGGAGCAGAGACGTATCCACAAGCTATAAGAGGTGTAAGTAGGAGAGGTAATCAAAAAGTTATATCCTTGGCAGAGATGTCAAAGACCAGAGGGTATTGATTTACAGGAAGGAGTGAAAGATTTACAGGAGTTTTGAAGCCTATCTTTTCCAAAAAGGGATTGTTGAACTCTGGAGCACACTTGTGGAGGCAGAGGCACTCAGCATTCAGGAGACTCATGGTATAGAAAGTAATGAGCCAACGTCAGGGAAATGGAATAGTGTATGGATGGGTGTTTGATAGCCAATGTACAAAAGTGTACATTTTCTTTATTCAAGTCTTTGACAATTGGAGTTTAGGCTATGAGCACACATCTTCATATACCATCCGATTACTCTCAGAGTAACTCAGCCCACCATCCACTGTGTCTCATCCTCCTCAGGCATTGCTTTCCACACTGCCTGGGCATGCCATGCTCAAACCCATTCTCATGCTGGATCCATGCCAATTCTGAAACCCCTGTATCTGTCTGAGTACTGAAAACCTGTGCTGACCAAATGGCTAGAGTGTTCAAGGACAACATCAGCTTCTGCCTGCTTCAGTGCAAATATATTGGTGCCTAAGAAAGGTAGGGTGAGCTGCTTCATTGACTATCACCCAGTAGCACTCACATCTACTGTAATGAAGTACATAGAGTAAGGTTATTGCTCAAATTAACTCCTGTCTGGGCAAAAGCCTGGACCCACAACCATTCTCCAACTACCATAATAGGTCAAAAGAAGATGCAATCTCACTGTTTCTCCATTAACTTTGGAGAACTTGGACAAAGAGATCTATATGTCATGCCACTCTTTATCAATTATGGTTCAGTATTACCCACCAGGTTTCTAAACCTAGGCCTTTGTATCCTCCTCGGTAAATTAATCCTCAACTTGCTCATCAGATGAGCACAATCAGTATTGATTGGTGATAATATCTCCTCTCACTGACACTTAAAACAGGCATACCTCAAGGATGTGCAAGCCACTGCTCAACTCTCTCTACACTCATTGTTGTGTGCCTAAGCACTCTCAAATCCTATCGATAAATTTGCAGATGTATATCACAGTGAGATAGATTAGCTAGTTGAAAAGTGCTACAAAGCTTTTAAATATTCTTCTTCTGACCTATTCTCACTGCAATCTGCAGCCTGCAATTTCCCTTAAAAAACACATTTTTGAACCATTTGAATGAACTAGCAATTTCATGATTTTCTAAAGGTCTTGGCAGACTTAATTGTCAGGAATGCAGACATGTCACACTTAAACTGATAAAGGTATATTGTCATGGTCGGAAGAGAGGAAGGGACTAAAATGGAGGAATGTAAAACTTCCTCCACCCAGTGTGTTGTTGGCAACTCTACAGTCACATGAGAACAAACTGAGGACCTAAGGGTGAGTTGCTGCATATGAGATAAATGAGGGATTGCTATGTTCTATGTTTCATGGGGACATGGTTCATCTCAGATGTGCTGTACACAGCTGTATAAGCTGTGTATCTATTGTCTATCTGTAGGAGCCACGCATCTATTTTCTGTCTGTATTGTATTTTGTGAAGTGTTTATTATGGTAATCTGTCATGTGGGTTGGGGCATGGTAGAAGCAAATGAGCATAGTTCAATATTCATGCTTAGTTGGTTTAGTTTGGAGAGGAGAGGAGTGAGCCACGGGGAATGATATTTTTTGTTGACCACTGAGATCGCTTGATTGTATCACTAACTAGATTGTGAACTTCATTACGTTGCTAACTTAGTTTGACTATTAACTAGTTTGTTACTTTGTTTATTACGCTATTTGCTATTAGTTTTGTATTTTATCACAATAAGATCATTTGTCTTTGCTGGTTTTGTAATAAAGGATCAAACTTAACTTTATCAATTTGGAAATTCGTTATTTAGAAGCATGTCATATTGCGTCGATTACCTTTGTTTGTCAGCAGTTTTAGTTTGTTTTCAAGTAACCACTAAAACGTCCAGGAGACCAGAGTGCTTCTCAATACACAGGATGGGCTGAACTGCTGATTCGAAGAGGACTAAAGCTGGGGTCTGTGCTTCATGACACATCAGTCTTATTGTACTCTTATTCCCCAGATCAGAAACATCTAGAGATGATGAAGGGTCTCGGCCCGAAACGTCGACTGTACTTCTTCCTATAGATGCTGCCTGGCCTGCTGCGTTCCACCAGCATTTTTTGTGTGTTACATCTAAAGATGAAGTGCTTACTGTTCCACTTGCCAAGAGAGTTGTCTGTGATCCTGACTTCAGTTTACATACCACCAGGGGCTGATGTTAAGTAAACACTCGAAGTACTGAGTGCAGTGATTAACAAACAAGAGATACCTTTCAAATCATTGTCGGGACTTCAATCAGGCCTGTTTGAAGAAATCTGTACTCAGTTATCATCAATGTACTTCCTGCAACACCAGGGACACTTGACCACTGTTATACTACCATTAGGAATGCTTCAGTTTGATCCCTAGACTTGCATTTTGGGAAGTCTGATCATCTAGCTATACTCTTTCTACATGCATATAAGAGGAGGCTAAAGAGCAAGACTCCAAAGATAAGGAGGTTGTGTGGGAGTCAAAGGATCAGCTATGGAATTGTTTTGAGTCGTTGGACTGGGCATGTTCAAGAATTAATTAGCGGATCTGAACAAATGCGACACATTTGTCACAGACCATAAAAACAGTCATAGACGAGTCTGTCACCGCAAAATCATTCAGAATAATCCCCAACCAGAAGCCCTGGATGAGCCAAGAGATCCTCAATCTACTGAAGGCTAGGTCAGTGTTGTTCAGGTCTGACAGTTAAGGAAAATACAAGAGGTCCAGGTATGACCTCTAGAAAGCCACCTCACATGCAAAATGGCAATTCCGGAACAAACAAATCACTGAAGAATGCCTGATAGCTGTATCAAAGCTTGAATGTTATCACCTCCTACAAAGTGAAAGAATGTGACAAAGAGGTTTCACTCCCAGGTGAGCTCAATGCCTTTTATGCTTGCTTTGACTGTCAAAACATAAAGGTGTCTTCACAAATTCCCACAGCCCCCAATGACCCTGTGATTTCAGTCTCTGAGCTTGACATGAGTGCGTCCTCAGGAGAGTGAACCCATGGAAAGCATCTGGCCCAGACCGTGTACCTGCTTAAGTACTAAAGACCTGTGCTGATCAACTGGCTGTAGTGTTCACTGAGATCTTTAACCTCTCATTTCAGCATTCTGAGGTACTCACCTGCTTCAAGCAGGCTTCAATTATACTGATGCCGAAGAAGAACAGCGTAACTTTCCTCATTGATTATCAACCAGCAGTACTTACATCCACTGTTATAAAGTGCCTTGAGAGGTTGGTGATGAAACATCTACTCCTGCCTGTGGAGTGACTTGGATCCACTCCAATTTGCCTACTGTCACAACAGGTTAACAGAAGATGCCATTTCATTGGCTCTTTCTTGACCTTGGACCATCTGGACAATGAAGATGCATCCATCAGAATGTTCTTCATTGACTAGGGGTTGGCCATAATACGATCATCCCCTCTAAACTTATCAATTAGCTCTGTCCAAGGGCTCATTACCTATCTTTACAACTGGATCTTCAATTTCCTCACTTGCAGAGCCCAGTTTCTTTGGATTGGCAACAACATCTCCTCCACAATCACCATCAATACAATTGCACTGCAAGGCTGTGTACTTAGCCCTCTGCTCTTTTTGCTTTACACTTATGAGTGTGAGGCTAAGCACAGCTCCAATGCCGTATTTAAACTTGCTGATGAGTCAACTGTCATTGGCTGAATTGAAGTTGGTGACGAATCAGCATGTAGGAATGAGATTGAAACTCTGGGTGGGAAATGCCACCTCAACTATCCCTCACTCAATGTCAGCAAGATCAAGAAGCTGATTATTGACTACCAAAAGAGGAAACAAGAGGTCCACAAGCCAGTTCTCATCAAGGGATGAGAGGTGGAGAGAGTCAGTAACCTTCAATTCCTCGCTGCTTTCATTTTAGAGTGTCTATCCTGGGTCCAGCATGAAAGTGCCATTACAAAGAAAGCACAGCAGCATGGCTTAGAAGTTTGTGAAGATTTTGCATGTTATCTAAAACTTTGACAAACTTCTGTAGTTGTTCGGTGGATTTCATCATGGTGTGTTATGGAACTACAAATTTCCTTGAACAGGTAACCCTACAAAAAGTAATGTCCATCATGGATAAAGCCCTCCCCACAATTCAGCACATCTGCATATTGCAGGAAAGCAACATCCATCCTCATGTTTCTTTGTGTTTACTGTGAATGCCTGCAAGAAAATGAATCTCATGGTTGCATATGGTGACATATATGTACTTTGATAATTAGTTTACTTTGAACATTGAACTTTTGTATGTTATGCAGATGCTGCCTGAAATAATGTGTGTTTCCAGCAGATTGCTTTTATTTCAGCTTTCAATGGCAAAGTTGTGAAAAATGTCTAAGTATGAGTTACATGAACCACTTTTATGCAGGTGATCCATTTTACATAAGACAGCAAATTAAATTGAGATTGAGTGTGAGCAGTAAAGACGCAAGGTTATTGTGACAAGTAACTTCATTCTGTGAATGTCCAGGCATTTGTCCTAATGTTGCAGTAAGGCAGGTCTGCATGTAAATTGCTTGTTATGAACATCATCTCGTTGCAGAAGTGCTTAGTATATTGTGTTCAAGATGATTGTGGCTTTTAGATTTACAATTTGGGGGATACTGCGTAGTGCTGAGAGTTGGAACTGCCCTTTTGTCCCTGGGATTGGTTTTAAATTGAATGTGTGTCCCTTGCACATTTACTTTGAACATTCTAAATGGGATGTTTGAACATGGCCCTACACTGTAAACAGCATCTATTTTTCAATAATTGGTTATGTCACTCAAATGAACCTGGAAGATATTTGGCCTGAGAATTGGACAGAAATCCTCAAATGGACATTAATGTTGAATCACTTTGCAGTGCTAAGGTTTATTCTAAATCCAGCTATGCTAAGTTAACCCTAAGTGGAAAACGTGCAACTAAGTGGTGCTTTCACGCTTATCAAATGTCACAATTGTTAAAGTGAAGGAAACATGGCAGCCAGTTTGTGTACAGAATCTCCCACAAAGGGTGATTTTGTAATGTTAGTTCAAAGCTAAATGTTAGTCAAACAACAGAAGTAATTCCACTGATTTTCTTCAAACTGGTGTTCTGAGGAGCTCTTGATGGATTCTGTATACATGCGAAAATGAAATAAAGTCTCGGTTTTCAGCAGCAACATCCTCACTTGGAACAAAGTTGAATAAAATGTCATGCAATTGACTTGTCCATTAATTTGTATAGATTTGGAAAATAACTGCACAACCAACTCAATAATATATATTATTTTGATATTGTAACTATTTACTCACTTATGTTAGAAAAGCCGACAGCTTGCACCTTTGGAAGAGTTATTAATATTCGATTGAGTAAGCACCTCAACCATTTGCTTATTCCTAAATTTACATGTAATTTGTAATCTTGGCATCAAAGTGTATACTATCACCCAGAGAGTGATTAGTTAGATATTTATGGAAGTTTTTTTATCCTAAAGCAAGTGTCCCTAAACTCAGTCTTTTGCATATCCAAGAAGAAAGAAGACTCAATAAATATAATAAAAGGAAATTTCCTCTAAAACCTTTCATGTTAGCAAAATCATAAATATAGTGGAAGATTGTTTATGCTATATGTATTTGTGTAGTATTCATCTTCCATCATCCTTCCATCCTTCCTCATAGTGATTTTTATGTCTTTCACTGTTCTACTGCCACATAACAGCAAATTTCATTGCATCTGTCAGTGAGAGTGTAAGATAATGTAATGGGTGACAGATGGCACATATCATTCATAGTAGAAATTGTTCTACATAACACTGTCATTGATTTGTTGTGTTCAATTTTACAAGCGGTGTCCGACATATTAATGTCAGTGTAAGCGAACTGTTTTTGGTTTGCTGGTAATGGAAGTAAAAGGTTGCAACCTTTGTTGAGCACATAAAATGACTTTTAGCATTGTGGTGAACTACATATACCTGTCTGGACTGCTCCTGTGGCTCCTCCCACAGACCCCTGCTGACTGCTCCTGTGGCTCCTCCCACAGACCCCCCGCTGACTGCTCCTGTGGCTCCTCCCACAGACTCCTGTATAAAGGCGACTGAGGCCTGTTGCCCAGCCTCTTTCCCCAGGATGTAGTGTTGTTCATTCTTCCAGTCAATAAAAGCCGATACCTCGCTTCCTACGTCTCAGAGTGAGTTATTGATGGTACATCAAGCATGTTTTACTCAAAATCATACCTGGTGACCCTGATGGTCTCAGACAATTCTAGAGTTACTCAACAACATGCCAAGCAACGCAGTCACGTTGAAGCAGCTGGAGTTTTGGGAGGGCATGTTCCGCGTGTTTCGCCCAGTTTGCACTGTGAGAAATCACAATGGACAATACCAAGTTTTACTATGCTGAAACTCACCAATTATAGATTATTGGACTATCTAAGCCTGAGGATGCCAAACAGTTGCTCTCTTTGCTCTGCCCGGGGGAGTGACACTAGGCCTTCAGAACTAATGGACCACATGCTATCTCTCTTGGGCAATCACCATCCTTATTTTATTTTAAAGACCTCTTTATGCAACAAATGCCTGATCAAGTTCACCCACCCCTCACTAATACAGCCGTGAAAGACCATAGGGAGCTTCCTAATATGGCTGACAGCCTACGCTCAGCCAGGCATCATTCCTCCTCCTTTCCCTGTCTCAATAAGTCCTGTCAGCAGAGCCTCCAGCAGACTTACTCCCACAGTTCCGAATCAGATATAGCTAGGTTCAAATTTTTACCATGTACGCTTTGGCACAAACACCAATAAATGCTGACCATCATGCAGCTTCAACAGTGCCAGCCTATCGGGACATCAGAGTCCCAAACCTGATGTCCTGTCGCTGCGAGGGATGGCTATTGTTCATTACAAATACCCTTTCAGGTGACATTCCTGTGTGGCTCGGGCGCTCAAGTGTGTGTGCTGCCAGTATCGCCCGTTGCTTATACGGCAGAAGATGATGAACCCCAGCTGAAGGTTGCCAATGGCAGCAGAATCCGGATTTATAGGGCATGACATGTGAAGCTCTGCTTCAGTGGATGACGCAATTTTGTCTTAGCTGAAATTGCTAGACCTCTGCTCTGCACACACATCCTGTGCACCAAAGTTCAGCTAGCAGATCTTTACAACTGCCAGTTTGAGGATGCAAAGGGCTTTGGGTAATTACCCTGTACCCACAGTAAGTTCTCCACAATGCCTCTGTTTACCTGCTGGGCAAATTCCCAAACCTCACCAAGTCTATATTTTCCACTACAGTCACAAAGCATGGAGGTCGAGCACCACACTTACACAATTGACTCGCTGGTCCATGCCTGCGCGTGCAGACTGCTGCAAAAAAAAAGCTGGTCAATGCGAAGGCTGAGTTTGCTAATGTGGAAATGCTTGGCATTGGACACAGGTTGAGTAGACCTTGGGCTTCATTCCTCCACAGGGTCCATAAGCCCAACAGTGGTTGCCTTCCATATAACGATTACTACCACTTTAACAACCCCACCACCATGATTGTTACCTGGTTCCACATATTCAAGCCTTTTTGGCATGTTTAGCTGGAAAGATAATTTTTTCAAAAGTGGATTTAATTGGGGGCTTTCATCAGGTGCCTGTGTGTTGAGGACATTTCCAGAACTGCTGCTATAAACCTGTTTGGCCTATTTGAATTTCTGCCCATGCAGAACAGACTTTTCAGCCACTAATAGACTCTGTTAAAAGCCTTACGTTATCTATTTGTTTACCTTTGTGACGTACTTGTAGCCAGCTCACTCAAAACTGAACACTTACCACATCTCCACAGGCTTTTCACGTGCTTAAGCCAACAAGGTCTGAATAAAAGCCCTGCAAAATGCCAGTTTGGGTTGTCTACTATTGACTTTCTTAGCCAACAGATCTCCACAGAAGGAAAAATACTATGCTGTCAAATTATGGACTTTCCACTGTCCTGTACTAGCAAAGCACTGCAAGAGTTTTTAGGTATGGTGAATTTCTATCACCATTTCATTCTGGCACTCTGGTTGCATTGTGACTTTAAAGGCATGCTGAGGTGGACAGAGTACATCACCAGAGCATTCGGTGACACCAAATGAGCTCTTTGGAACATGACCATCCTGGCGCACCTGCTCTTCAGTGCATCTATAGCCATCATCACTGATGACCCAGACTATGCTGTGCGCAGATGGTCGCAGGCATGTAGCAGCTGGACTCAACCGGTTGCCCTTGCCCCATGGTGCCTGCTGACTGTACTGTTTTTAACTCCATTCATGGGATGGTTTCAGAGAAACTGGTTTCTTTAAAAAATTGAGTGGAAGGATGTGCAAACTGAAATGTAGCCTATGTTGTGTGTCAGCGGGTGTAAATTAATCGTGTTGTTTTCCAAAGAGGACTTAGTCAGGGGTTTGTTGTGCTGAGGATATTCCCAAAACTGCTGTTATAACACCATTTGAGTTTCTGTGCATGCTGTTTGAGCGAAAAATTGCAGTGCAGACTTTCCGGTGACTAATAGACTCCTTGTAAAAAGACTTAGATTTCCTCTTTGTTTACATGGATGACATACTTGTCACCAGTCCGTCCAAAAGTGAACACTTATCACAGCTCCACATACTTGTCAAGCACTTAAGCCAGCATGGGCTGACTATAAACCCTGCAAAATGCCATTTTGGGTTGTCTACTATTGAGTTGCTCAGCCACCGTATCTCCTCAAACGGTGTGACACCCTTGCCATCAAAAGCTGCCACTTTTACGGATATTCCACAGTCCTGCACCACCAAAGCTGCAAGAGTTTTTAGGTATGATGTATTTCTATCACTGTTTCACTCCACAAACTATTGAACTTTTGTTCTCCGTCTATAGTGTCCTTAAAGGCAGTGCCTCTAATTGCATGCTTAAGCAGGCAGTGGTAATGACCAGAGCATTTGTTGACACCAAACGAGCTCTTCTGAATGTGGCCCTACTGGTACACCCACTCCCCAACCATTACTACTGACACTGCAAATTGTGCTGTGGGTGATCTGCACAAATGGTTATTTGGAGGCGTATGGCAGATGCTCACTTTCTTCAGCCAGCAGCTCTGCTGCCAACCCCACGAGAACGTACAGCATGTTTGACCGCGGGCTTCTTTGTTATGTTTGTTTTTGATAAAAGGGAAACTGGCATGGGTACAAACGCTAGAAATATTTTATTTACACGATGGTTTCAGCTTGACCACATTTTACTTGGAACCTTCTGCTCACCAAGAACATGTGTCTGTGTCCTGTTCACCAATGTCAATCCTGGTTAGGGTGTACCACGAACATTGCACACTGGGAGCTGAAATTCTTCAATGTACCCACATAATTACACATCTTCCGCCTTTAAAGAAAACAAACACAATATTATGTCCTCATAAACCTGCAAAGCTCACTGATGATATCCAGTGAAGATAGTTACATTAGCTTCAATTGTAATGGGAAAATACGGGCTCCTATTCACTCTCAGTCTGTTTCTGTGTAACTTATTGATTCCTTTTGGACTGCTATTTGTTTCCACAGATGTTATGTGTTCAGTTGCTGCGTTTAATACCAGTGTCCTTTTGAGAACTCTGATCTAAGTGTTCATTTCTTTCACATCCTTCTATCAAGATCCCATCTGTTTGTCTCTATTCTTGTCCTCGCTGTGCGACCAGAATTCACTCCATGTGCCTCATAATGGAGCCCTGTAAGCCTTTGCATAAGTTCCAACTGATTCTGTGTCAAATTAGAGTTCTTGCTGTTGGCTGCATATCATAGATATCAAATCCTTCTGTCAGTTTGTGTTGACTGTGGCCATTGTTCTGACCTTTGGCTCTGTGAGGTCTTGCCATCTTCTTTGTTATTTTTTCACTTCAACTTTAGAAAGGATCATGGAGATATTTTTGATTTTCGGTCTATAAGTGGAAGCTGATGAGAGACAAATTTTGACCCAAAACTGCATGATGTGGAAGCAATTCAATCACAAAAAAAAGAAAAGCTGCAGATGCTGGAAATCCAAACAACACACACAAAATGCTGGAAGAACTCAGCAGGCCAGGCAGCATCTATGGAAAAGAGTACAGTTGACATATTGGACTAAGACCCTTCAGCAGTCCTGCTGAAGGCTTTCCGCCTGAAACAATCAAGCAGCAGTCCTGCAAAAGGGTTTCAGCCCAAAATGTTGACTGTATTCTTTTCCATAGATGCTGCCTGGCCTGCTGAGTTTGTGTATTGATGTGGAAACAAGACCAGCAACTTCTTCCATCACGATCACTCTGTTCAACACTGACAGCCTGACTGTCATGCTGATATAGCTGGTAAGGATGCTACGGAAATTGGAGTTCTTAGTGCTTCTCTTGCATAATGTCTCTGGAGCTCTCATGGATGCTGTTACGAGTTTCTTGAGTTACATCAGGTAAGCATCCAAGCCCCTCAAAGACATCTGCATACTCTCTATTCAGTTTTGTCTGGTCACTTTTGGTTTGTGAAGCCACTACAAAAACTCTTTTCACCAGGTTGAGCTTTTCACATGCAGTCAGATCTAATATTGGCTATACTTTCTTGTCAACAATAGTAGTTTTGCCTTTAGGTTCTGCCCCTTGGATTTGAAGATCACTATACAGCCTCCATTTTCCACTATAGCCCATCACATTTAAATTCATTGGATTAATCTTGCTCTTTGAGAGCAAGATTTCATCCATAGACAAGGATGCAATGTGTAACAATATGTAATCATCCATAGACAAGATTCACTGGGCTCCGGTGTCAAGCTTGAGCGGAATTACTGTCTCACTCACTGTCACTGGAGTGATCCATTCTGTCTTACCTGTAGTCTGCCAAGAATCTACAAAAACTCCCTCAATTTCCTCATCAATAGTGTCAGCTTCTTCTTGGTAGGCCCAGCTTTGCAGCACTTTGCAAAATGATTCTTCTCCCCACAATAATTGCAGGATACGTCCTTTGGAAGTGCTTACCTCCACATATGCTGTTAGAGCTGAGCTCTTTGCTTTGTTGTTGTTTTCTGAAATGCCTGGTGCTCTTCACCTCTGTTTTCATAGCATGCACTGTTGTTTCTGCTCTGTGCAGCTCTTTATCTCATGCTCATGTGGTCTCTGCTGTCCTGTACATATACACAGCCTTTCCTTCTGTTGGAATCCTTTTCACAGAGCAATCTTTCTCTGAAAACGTTACCTGGGATTCCGCGAACTACTTTGTCTTCGCCAAGTGAGTCTCTCAAATTTCCAGACTCACAGGACTTACTCAGTGTGTGAAGCTCAGCTAAGTATTGGTCAAAGTTAACACATTGTTTTTGTTCACAGGAGAGGAACTTGCATCTCTCAACATGACGTTTTTACTTGGGACAAAATATTCCTCAAATCTTGTCATCAGTGTGAACAACGTCAAGTCTGTCTCATCAAATCCTTCGCCAATTATGTGTAAAAAGATACGGCACTTTCAATTTTTCCTCTGTACCTCTGGCTCTGTTCACCTCTAAGTATTTATTGAACTGCTGTTTGAAGTGTTTCCAGTTATCAGCTAGATTGCCGGTAAACTGCATAGCTGCAGGAGGACTTGGGTAATCCATTGTGATGAATTTTAGGCTCTCACCTCAGTTTCTTGGTGAACTTTGAGACAACGTGCTCTCTTGCTGGCAGTTTCTCTCCATTGGAACCCAGTGTACCTTTCTTACTCAGCCCGCTAAGAGTGTGTATCTGTGTCCTGCACACCTATCAAACTTTTGGTTCCAGGTGAACCACTTGCATTGCACACTGGGAAATTAAGTTCTTCATTATTTAACTATATAATAACACCTATTCGCACTCTATTTGGCCATCTGCCATTTTCTTTTCCTACTAGAGTGTCAAGCATTTCAAAGCATTTGTTGACCACAAATCCCTAGTGTATGCGGTGGCCAAAGCGCCAGACTCTTGGTCTGCACAACTGGGCCTGCATTTCAGAATTCACAACTGGCGTACAGCACATTGAAAAGAAAAATAATGAGGTGTCTGATTGCCTCTCACCACCAGCCATCAATGCCATACACATCAAGGTTGACTATGTTGGCATAGCAGCTGACCAAGCTACCAACCCAGAGGTCCAGGCTTACAGGACAGCAGTCATGGGCCTGTGACTGGCTGACAGCAAGTTTGATGGTGCAGAGTTTCTCTTCTGAGTGATGCCTCATTCAGTCAGCCTTGCCCCATTGTGCCTGCAAACAGTTCCTAACTCCATTCACAGCCTCTCACATAGGGGCAGGAAGTCTTCACAGAAACTGTTAAAGTTTGTGTGGCATGACCTTGGGAAGGACATGTTAGACTGGAGTGTGTGTCAGCAAGTGAAAATTAACCCTCATTTTTTGGGCACTGTCGGCACCTTCAATGGTCCCTGAGTGTTGGTTTGACCACATCAATGTGAACTGAGTTGGCCTTCTCCCCATCCTGTGGTTTCATGCATCTCCTTACCATGGTGGACCGTACCACCAGATGGCCAGAGCTTGTCCGTCTGGCATTGACGATGGCTGCACACATGGCTTGGATGTTCATTAACATCTGGATCACTTGGTTCGCACCCCATCTGATATTATACTGTATGTAAAAATTACATAATGAAAGTAGGTTGCATTGGAGCCAAACCATTCCCATAACTACTCAATCATGAAATTGTATGAAGTTTACAGGGCTGATGTTTGTGATGTTCGTTTAAACCTTTATAACAAATAAATTAAATAGTTTGACTGTTAGTTTAAAGGAATGTATAATCTCTTTTCTTCCCAAATCATAATAACACTACGGTAAAGTTCTCGGATTTTGGAGTTTTGTCATCTTTATATTTAAATTGCATTTGTACTGGTGCATTCTGAATAAAAAAAGGCACAAGATTAGTCCACAGGAGTAATCAGGATGTTGAGCTTGCAGAGGGCAGGAGCATAATGTACCAAGAACATTAGGGATCCTCAGGGACTGATTATGCTAAATGTTAATCATGATAAAAGGGTATTTAGATATTTTAAATTTCAACTAAGTTGCATCATGAAAATGTTATTCTGAAAAGCTTGCATGAGCTCTGTTAATCCTTCTAAGACAATTAATCCTTCTAGTTGTACATGGGAATGCCTGTGCTACTGGTTAAAACTTACACTGGAGGTTACATAGTGTACATCATGAAAGAAAAAGGCCTCAAGATGAAGTCAAATAGAGTGCCACAACAGAACTCCTGATAATGATTATCAGAGTTGATAATGTCCTGGTCTCCTATAGAAGGGAACTTCTAATCTTTTATTCTCAGTTGCAGATGGTTAATATAGACACCAGTCATTTCCTGATGGCATGGAAAACAGATTACACACTATGTGTCCAGTTAAAAGCTGATCACCCAGTTTTCAATTTTTAACATGTCTTTAATATATCGTGAGATTTATTTGAAGTTCAATATAAATATTCCCTGTGCAAGGAAGGATGTGAGGAAGTGGTAGTGGGTGGTGAGGGGGTTGGGGGTTGACGTGCTGGAGTGGCTTCCTCGAATGAACATCTATCATACATAAGGCCCATGTATGAAGGTCTTCTTCCATGTTTGTCTAGGTTGCAAAAAATATTGATGCTCTTTTGGCCAGTATGTGAGGGTTGCTAATTTTGGAATTTTTGGAATTTTCCTCCCTTGTGGGCTAAAATACATTCAGGACATTGACTGATAATTTTGTTCTCTTTGGAAATTGGATGGAATTAATTCATTTTGTAGTAACATTACTTCAGTTTGACTTAAATTCAGAACTTCACTCTGGAATGTCATACAAGGATTACAACATTTTTGAGAATGAATACTATTTATATAAAATAGAAACATAGAAAATAGGTGCAGGAGTAGGCCATTCGGCTCTTCGAGCCTGCACCACCATTCAGTATGATCATGGCTGATCATCCAACTCAGAACCCTGTACCTGCCTTCTCTCCATACCCCCTGATCCCTTTAGCCACAAAGGCCAGATCTAACTCCCTCTTAAATATAGCCAATGAACTGGCCTCAATTGTTTCCTGTGGCAGAGAATTCCACAGATTCACCACTCTCTGTGTGAAGAAGTTTCTCCTCATCTCGGTCCTAAAAGGCTTCCCCTTTATCCTTAAACTGTGACCCCTCATTCTGGTCTTCCCCAGAACAAAAACAAAATAATTTTGATTTCTAGTTTATTGCATAGTCTGCAAAGTTACTATTTTGGGACAAGACCATTTAGGTTTGAGATGAGATTATTTTATTTGGAGGGTTGTTATTTAGTATATTCAAGACATCGGTTGGGAATTGGATGGAAAAGTATATAAACTGCATACAGTATCTTTCGCAGTGAATAGTAATATAGGGTAGATCCTGCACAAGGAGTACAATGCAGTCCTGAATAAGACCATTAGACCGTAGGATATAGGACCAAAATTAGACTATTTGGCCCATTGAGTCTGCTCCACCATTTCATCATGACTGATCTAATTTTCCACTCAGCCCCACTCCTGCCTTCTCCCCTTATCCCTTCATGCCCTGACCAATCATGAATCTATCAACCTCTGCCTTAAATATACACAAAGACTTGGCCTCCATAGCTGCCTGTAGCAACTAATTCACCACCCTCTGGGTAAGGAAATTCCTCCACATCTCTGTACTAAAAGGACAGCCCTCTATTCTGAGCTGTGTCCTCTGGTCATAGACTCTCCCACTACAGGAAACATCCTCTCCACGTCCACTCCATCAAGGCCTTTCGCCATTTAAAATTTTAGCATTTCACAGAGATGTTGCCTATGGAAAATGAAGACCAGATCACAGATGGAAATGTTAACAGGAATAATCTGCATCTTAGTAAACATGAGTGAGATCTAAGAAGGGACATTGAAGAGGTTTAAATAAAGGAAAGGGAGATGAGGAAGTTTAGGGACCAAACTAAATATCAGTGCATGAAGCACAAAGTGGTTCCCAACGACTGGGCAAGATGTTGAAGAAATGAAAGGATTCAGTGTCTAAGAATGAAGCTGGACAGACAGATGAAAATGAAAACGCTTAAGTTTAAGGTTTTGTGGGACCAGGATCCAATATAGTTCAGTAAGAGTTATACTGATATTAGAATTTGAACAATTGACAGACATCCAACAAAATCTTAGATGACTGGATGTTTAGAATTTTGAAGATGGTACATCAGTGGGGAGAGAATTGGAATAAGCAAATGTGATATGAGAAAGACTTAGGAACAACTTTTCAATAAAAGGTGAATTGAGCAGGAAAAAAAGGTGAAAATATACAACCCCTATGACAGAGATGATAGAAGGCTCAGATGTTCAGTTCAGAGTTGAATACAACTTTCAGATTACAAACATTTTACTTCAGCCTAGAATTATTTGCACATATGTATTAGAAATTACATTATACAAAATGTAGATGTTGTAAAACTTCTGTGCAATTGCTTGTACTTGAGCAGATACATCCCAGGGTTTATATAGAAAGGTAGAGGAAAGGCTGCAGGCTTTTGAGGTTGTGGTAGAGTGAAGCAGGCTATTAGAGTTGGACAACACAGGGTGGGATGCATTTTGCAGTAGGATATAACTGCTGGATAGCAGAAACTGCAAATGATACATTTGGGAGCTGTTGGAGTGGAAGATGAGGAACTAAAAGATTCAAGTATGCATACAATTTGGAGTGGAAGTTGTTCGATCAAAATAATAAGAACAGATCATGTTCATTTGAGGAAATTTCTAAAGCTCTGATGAATAGGAATGAATGCTGATGTGAGTGCCTTCATCCACACAATGAACTTTGAAGGATTTGCTGGAGGCAGACATTAAAAAAAAAGTAAAATTTCAACAATGGAAATTGCTTTAGTAGATGCTGATTGGCGAAAGATTGTGCTATTTCAAATTCAAAGCATCTAACATTGGGATTGAAAAACACGACTCACACATAACTGATTATAAAATGCAGTTTATATTCAAACACAGAGAAAGGCATTCAATATAACACTGACATTACAAGGCATTCAGAATATTTACACAGATGTTCATTATCTTTCTTTTTAACTCTTGCACAATTTCTCATGTTGGTTTCCAGTTTAATTGCTTTCAAAATGCTTTCATTTACTGAAAGATAGTTCAACGGTAAGTTGAAAGTAATGATGCAGTTGCATGATTACAAATGTGATAGATGGGTAATAAGTAGTCCAGCAAATTCACGGTCCTCTAAACAAAAGTGTCACAAGGACTTTGTCACTGCCATCATAATCATTAACACAACCAAATCATTAACTATAACTTGTTCTGTTGATGCCATGAAGCTGATCAAGTCAGCACTCACTTTCAATAAATTCCTTGACCTTGTATGTGTTTAAGCAAAGTTAAACTATAGCTTTGAATACATTGTCCATTCTGTGGAAAAGAAAACTCCTTTGGGCACCTGTAACACAACAAAATTGTTATCAACTCATTTATGGTGTTCTGATCTGTTAGTCTTTGTAAGAGGATGTTTCGAGGTTTCTGGGCAATTCATCAAGTTGCTTTTTTATATATTGCTTATCAAACCTTTGTACTTATCAGGGTAATGTAATGAAAAACATCAGGTGTCAAAGTGAATGCTACTATGGGACTGGAAATTCTGTTCAAGAGAAGTTGTATAAAATGTTTGCTAATTATCACTACTCAGGAATCTAATGATTTAGATCTATTTCAGTTTTGACATTGATTAACTTAACTAATACAGCCCCTTTTTGGTCACCATCATTTATTCAGTATCATGAAAGTAGATTTGGAAATGATAAAGACAATTTTTGGGATAAATTTGTCCAAGTAGGACATGCTAAGCTATTGTAAAGTACGTGATCAAATAACAATGGATATTTGTGAACGATCTTGATTTTACCATAGTTGAGTGTAACACAGCAAAGTTTAACTTTAGATCTATTTAAGTTACCTGATCATGTTCTTAGTATTTTCAAGTGTGCATTTGTTCTCCTAACATAAAAAGTATTCTTGATAAAATGTCAGTGGTCAAATTCCTGCAAGCTCACCAGTCCAAGTCACTAACATTAGTATTTTTATCAGGGTAAGCAAGTTCTGTGAGGTACTTGTTGAAAGGGAATTATACAGATTAATCCGTATCCTGTTAAAAAAGATATAACAAGCAGATATATTTTCATCTCTGAGGCAGCTCCATGTTATTGCTGGAGCACTTAATAGAAGAGGATAAATGATATTCCTGCTTATGCACTTTATTCTTACACAAAGTACGGCTTTTAAAAATAATATTGATCTTTCTCATTGTTGGGTTTAAACAGTTTTATCTTTATGCTTTGAGTTATTCAGTATTAAATGTCAGAAAGAAATCTCAAGTGAGTACACCTCACAGTATACAATTGTTTTTGAAAGCATAGCCATTCTTTTGTAACCTGCTGAGGAAAGCCATTTATTTTTAACCGCAGAATACCTTCAAGAGCAGTAGGAAAGCTGGTGGACAGTAAGCATGACAACATCAGACCAGCTGCTAGAAATCTAACTGCCTCTTATTCACCTTGAGATCCATTGCTTCAGACCGTACTGCAAATTATTTTTGGATAACTGCCCTGGTGACACACAACTAAATGAAACTAGGGAAATAAAAACATAACAGTGAGCTTTCCTTAGACAGATTCAACAAAATGGAAAGAGCACCATGGGCAATCCGCTTCTCAGAGATAATTATCCATGAGCATAACCAGCCCTGAATCATAATCATGACAGGGAAGCTAGATAGTCAGCAAGATTAGCAAAATAGGGGTTAGCTACTTTTCTCTCTTTATGGCTGGCATCATCCAGTCCAGTACAGACAGGTTATCAGATCTAAATCTTAGTTCAAGTAGATCAGGACATCTGTGGATTGTCTCCTTAGCAACTAAGCTTGCTGAGGACTTAACTTGATTCTTCGGGTAAAGAAAGTAGCTATGATGACTTGCTTCCCATTTGCTATCAGCAATGAAGATGAAATCTGTTTTGATTATTTATTTTCTGGATAATTTCTTTCTTGTTTTCCTGGATAATTCACTTTTCAATGCAGAATTATTAACACTTCAAAAAGTGGAACTCAAAATAAAGGTTATTTCCAATAAATAGATTAAGATGCAGAAATAATCAGTTGATGTGAATGGGATTTGAAACTTTAAGACAGTTAGAGAAAGAGAAAGCTTAAGGAGGTAAAGAAATTTGAAATTCAAGGAAAACATGAGGTTGAGTAATGGTAACAGGATTAAATGGCCCACAGTGTGCAATATAATATCTAATGCTCTTTAGTGGTCCTTTACAATAAGTAATAAATATTAAAAAGTAATAGAAGTGTAATATAGTGTTGGAATACTCAAGTATTTAACTGCTTCACACTGAGCCTCTGTAAAAAGGAATGGGTGCATGACTCAGATCTGTGATTTTGCACAACTTCTCCCATCTGCTGCACTGCTTTATAAACTCCCAAGTATAATATTTACACTGACGTTCTCAAAGACAATGTTGTTATTTATAATCAGCACAGATATCCATGGTGTTAATGAAGTATCTCAATCAACAGAAATAAAGTCAATTTGTGGGCAATCCATAAAAAAAATCTCAATCTTTTCAACTATTAAGTCATGTGCTTTTGCAACAATATATAAAGCAAACCTTACTCTATAATTTAAATAAAAAACCTGCTGATGAAATTTGCATTTTTCTTCTATCTTATTTCTTTCTACTTCTGAATATAAACCAGATCACTGGAGTCTAACTACATTCTTTCAAGTTACTCTTGATCACAATCTTGTTATCTAAATTTATAAGATTAGAATCAAAAGCAAGCACCTTTCTGATATTTTTTCTTCCTCACCAGGAAGGTAACTAAAGCAAAAGGTAACACCCACATTCACTAATAATAGAAATTTTCACTGAGATTTATACAACAGAACTCAAAGTTGACTAGATGATTACAAACTTCATTTTAAAACAAGGATCCTATATTCAGTATTGATTGATTATTATGTCATCAGTCATGAGAATATACTGCATTGCTTTATTGATTCCATTGTAGAAGAGATTTCTGAAGCAAGAGTTTTAAACATTCAAACTCTGGAACTGATAAGCCAGTTAATATTAAGGAGCATTTTTCAATGTATTCAGAGTACAATAACATCACAATCTTACATTAACACAGCATAAATAAAAATGAAATCTGGAAACTCCAGCAGATTTCAAATTGAGCAAGTAACACAAGTGTATTTATGACCCTTTTGCACAAAAGGGAATTTGTAGATTACTTGAATCAATTAGAAATCTCAAGACGATTGGGAGACATCAATTAGCTAATGCTAATTCCATATTGTACAACCACAGTTCATCCCTGTAAATATAGCCACAAATAGTGGTGAATATTCATTTGCAAGGATGTATTAAGCAAATTTTTTTTTCTTGGTACATATGATAAATTTTAAAAATGATATTTTATCCTGAAGATAATGCTTCAGAAACTTATAGGCTAACAAAATGCATTCATATCAGGGAGGCACATTTTCCATTAAATAATTATGAGTTCTCCCTAAGTTCTTGAGAACTGAGATTGAGCTTCATGCTGCCTTCGATTATTGGCTACCAGAAGCTCTGCGTAAGCCATTCCTTGACCAAACTGTGATGCAGCGGCCAATGCACCATTTCTCACATTGGAATTGTGAATTGATGATGTTGTTTCTGTTTTGTAGAGCTGTGCTTTCATTTCACAGCAGCCAAACCTACTTAAAAGAATATAGAAATCTCGACGAAATGTTTTTGTGAAAATTGCATACAGGAAGGGATTGGCGCAAGAGTTGATTGGGTAGAACAGAACCAGGAGAATCTTGGAATTAGACACTGTGATAAAAGGAACTTTCAGAGCTGCTGAAATAGCAAAGAAAGATATTGGCGACATGCAAATGAAATCTGTAAAGATTAATACAGCCATGCGCTTGGCAATTTTTGTGTCACTATTTGTAGAAACAAAGTTGGGGTTTCGAACGGTTAAGTATATTCTAATGTAGCAAAAACAAATAACTAAAAATGCAGTAACATTTAAAATCAGAATGAAAATAATATAAGCTTGAGAGACTTGTGAATTGATGTCCATAGGGAGGCAAATGCTAACCTTCCTATAATTACTGATTCCAATAAGAGGTAACACTGCAACGGTAAATGAAAACATCCAACCGCCAATCATAATCACAATAGCATGCCTCAAGCGGAGCTTCCTGTCCAACCGCATGGCATAAGTTATTGTGTGCCATCTTTCCAGGGTGATTGCAGTCAGTGTGTACACTGAGAGTTCACTGGCAAAGATAGTGAAGAACCCTGCAGATGCACATCCAGCACCAGTCTGCCAGTCTATAGCATAGTTATAGTACTGACCTTTTGTTTTGATATCTACAGAAGCAATAAGCAACAAATAGAGACCCATGCAAAAGTCTGCAAAGGCCAGATTACACATAAGAAATCGTGGGACAGTAAGTTTATATCGACTGGTTAATAATACTATAAGAACAACAACATTCCCTACAATAGCAAGAATATTAATTAGCCATATCATGACCCTTAGAATGTCTTTCCCCACAATGTCTTCACATGGATTGAATTCATCCGCCTTGGGATAACAGATCACATCTACCACATTTGTGCAGAAACCATAGTCAAAAAAGGGTTCATCTTCATTTAGGTCAAACCATGCCTCATTTTCAAGAAAGGCATATTGTTGAGGTAATGATGAATTAATCTGCAAAGATTTCTTTGAATGCAAGGAGCTAATCTCCAATTCCCTTGGGGAGCTGATGTTGCTATAGAGCTTGTTACAAACTGCAGACGACTGTATTCTGGAAAAAAGAAAAGTTAACATTTTTACTACAATTCCAGTAAGCAATGAGTAATCTTGAATCAGTGACATTTAATAGACATAAATAAGAAGGATTATTTTAGTCAGGGTTCCTGCTGCGTTCTATATTTTAACCACCATCAGTGATAAAAGTTTCTTCTGAAATTTCTGTTGGCATCTATTTCAGGGTCTTCTTTCAATCTCCTACACTGTTGAAATGATTTTCTTTGCATCAACTCTATCAACTCTTACATTATTTTTCAATTCTTTGAACAAGTCACTTCCACACTCCTTTCCAGAGAAAATATTCAATACTTTTGACAGGAAAAGCTAAGATGTTAAAGTCTGTTATATTTGTAAATCTTATTTTCAACTTCTCATATGCTTCAGCATCCTTTATATGACATGGGGACCAGAGTAAACACAGCTTCTTGTAGGTGGGGTCTAAACAAGATTCTGTACAGGTTCAAAATGACAGTTGCTCTTCAATTCCATCTCCTAGAAATGAAACATGTTGCTGTATATGCCATGTTTATGGTATTATTAACCTCTATCACCATTTTAATAGGTTGAAATGCTGATATGCCCAGATCCTCCTTTAGCTCTTTCTCAATCACATTCCAAATTTCAGAGTATGTGGCCACTTTGATCCACTTCTCACTGGCACACAATGAAATCCCTTTCACAATTATACATTGTTCAGCAAGTTTAAGCCTTCTTGTAATTTATTGCACTTTTCCTCAGTATTTTCTTCTATTACCCCCAGAAGTTCAAATCAAGGGATTGGACATGCTAGAGGCAGGAAACATGTTCCCGATGTTGGGGGAGTCCAGAACCAGAGGTCACAGTTTAAGAATAAGGGGTAGGCCATTTAGAACAGAGTTGAGGAAAAACTTTTTCACCCAGAGAGTTGTGGATCTATGGAATGCTCTGCCTCAGAAGGCAGTGGAGGCCAATTCTCTGGATGCTTTCAAGAAAGAGTTAGATAGAGCTCTTAAAGATAGCGGAGCCAAGGGATACGGGGAGAAGGCAGGAACGGGGTACTGACTGTGGATGATCAGCCATGATCACGTTGAATGGCGGTGCGGGCTCGAATGGCTGAATGGCCTACTCCTACACCTATTGTCTATTGTCTAAATCAATAATGAAAAGGATAAGCTGCACACTGATGCCTTTACCAGAATCATAAACTTTAACTTCTACGCTATTGCCAATTTTGTGACCAGTTTGCTGGTCCATTGTCTAATTCTCCACAGATCTGCTGTTTACATTGTGACCTTAAGTTGCGTGCCGTATAACAGCACATTGAATTCCTTTTATAAAGCCCAAATAAATCAGATTTCACATGTTGCCCTGTTGTCCGATAATTGAGCTGAATAAATGGGGCGAGAGAGAAGGTAACAATTAAAAAAAAGGTGCAAAACAATTACTCTTTACTAACTGAGAAATAATCCATCATCATTGATTATTCTGTTTATTTAAAGATTTAAGTGCATTCAGTTTCCTTACTGTTTCCATATTTATGTTATATATTTAACCGCATGTATGCAAAGAGTTCCCAAATAATTAAATACCAAATTAAAGTTAAGCATTTAGTCATTCAAGGTAATAAAAAGAGCGTTCAGAAATTAAGGCAATATTTTTGGAATATTATCCTCCAACTGCCGCTGACTAATATACAGTGTGTTCCAACAGCTTCTGTATAAATTTACAGTTTCTCAATAGCCTGCTCACTCTTTCATTAACATTAACTCTACATGTGCAAGAGAATAAGCAATACTCACTCTTTTTGTTTCTTAGCATTTTCATTTTCAAAAGCACAGCAGTGGCTTGGGTACGTCATGCTCGCCTCTCTTAGTTTCACAAAGTTATCCAGAGGTGGCAACTTTTTTAAGTTGGAAGTTGCCTGAGCTATGAGCTTCTTAACAGACTTCAAGCCATGAACTGGAAGCATACTAATGCTCGTTCTTGAAATATCCCTGTTAAAACAAGAATGATACTGATTTGTGCATCATCCTTATTTCTATTAAACCATGATGTATATCATGTTGCTGATGACATAAAATATTGCCATTGTGAACCTGGCTATTATAGCCATTATTTAGATCCTGTAAGTATTAGTTCGGCCAGGAGTTTATAAGCCCTCACAAATCTTCAATCCATCTCCAAATGGATACCATCCCAGATTTCAGAGATACAAATTATGTGGTTAATTTGCATAGCAATCCAAAAATTTATCTGCAGGGAAGTAAAGAAACCTCTTAAAGATACTTCAAAAGATCCTACAAAGAAGGAACCAGGTGTATTATTTATATAAGTTTATTAAAAACAGATTTGGTTAATACCACATCCCCTTTAATTGGTGCCTTGTTGAATTTCTTTGTATGGTTTCAAAAAAGAACGCATTGGATATCCAAAACTTGCACTCTCCACCTCCAACACCTTGATTGCTGGTAGCTTGCCACTGAATAATAATGGGATATGACCAGAAGAAAAATGTAGGCTTCTTCTTCAGCTTTTATGTTTTGCCATTCAGACATTCAATTGATTGAAAACTACAGCCCCAAACTGCAAGATGGCTTGAAAAGTTCTCTCTCCTTATAAAATTTCTATAACTTCTACTGAACCTCTGCTTATATTAATATGGAAAGCTGTAAATAGTAATCCAAATCCTTTCACTTCATGCTTCTTATTTATCATTAGTTTCCCGTGTGTTAAAATTTCTTTTAACATTTTAGCTGAAATGAGTCTAATGGTTGTAATTGTCAAATAATTAACTAATATTTTATAATTCTTGTTCAATTTTAATGGCAATCATTTTTAACACATAGTCTGAAGAATAAGGATCAAACAGGAAATATAACTAAGAAATTTAATTTGAGACACAGAGTGATCAACTGAGACACCAATATTTCAAATTCTGCAGATTAATTTAGGAGTGGAATCATAGGCCCTGAGACACCAGCTGTGTCTCACTTGGCGAAAATGAAGCTCATTTGGTGATTTCTCGGAGTGTGAGACTGCACATGAGTTTTGCTGCAGGTGTCACACAAGGGCATTCTATACAAGAAAGCTACATGAAATGAAACGCTTGGTGTCTTGTTAGCCCTGCTAAAAGCTTGTATGCAATTTAAAACAGGGAAGAGTGAGTTAGACTAACCTTGAAAAGAGATTTCTGGAGAGCCTGTTGTCCTCTCCAGTAATGAAATAGTGGACTATTTCAAGAACATGCTTATGGACCTGCCATAATTGAGTATTCAATGCAGAAGTCTCAGTTACTATAGTAGCAACATGCAGAAAATGCCCAGAATGCCACTGTAAAGCAATTGCTGCCTTCATGCTTTGGATGTGAGGATGTTCAAACAATACTGCATATAGGATTCTGGCCTTAGAGAGATTATTTTGGCCATTTAGACATCAATGTAAGAAATGGCAGTTGGCCTTTTGGGCATAAATATGCCATACCCTGTCAGGATGACAGGATTGATGTACCCTCAAATGCCACTTCATTGGACTCTTGTTGTCATCTGTCAGTCAGCTAGTCCATTTTGCTGCTACTCATTGCATCATGGTGCAGTCTAAAGCTCGATTCGCAACTGCTCAAGGTTAAGTTGCTATTCTACCTGAGCGGAATGGAGCCATATCAAAGTGTCAGGACCTGGGCACAAGTATGAAGAATGAGCTGATGTTTGGTCATTGCTGGCGTGGCCAAGTCAAAGGGACAGGGTCCAGGTCCAAATGAGGAACAAGCCTATGTTTGGCCAATATCAGCGCCAAGCCAGATTAAAAAGGCCGTGGTGGCGGGGCTGGAGGCACGGGACAGGCCGGTGTTCAGTTTGCTGCTCAATGAGGTTTACTCCTTTCAATAGTGAGCTGAGGCTGTGGTCTGCAAATAATTGGCTCCTGGACAGGCTGCAGCAATAAACTGGCTTTGTGGCTGTGAACTTTAGTTCTAAGAGAAATTTGTTTACATTTTGTCTGCATGATATGTTCTAGTTTCATACATTGGGTGTTTCATGCTCTTTTTTAATGGGTTTTGTTGGGTTTCTTTGTTTTGTGGCTGCCTGCAAAAAGACGAATCTCAAGGTTGTATATAGTATACATACTTTGAACTTTGAGGTCTTTCCCAGTGAAATTCAGCAGTGACTTCCATCGACTGTACTGCAACTTCTAAGGCATTAGCACTTGAAGAACAAAATTGGGAATGATTTGATGGTTATAAGCATTATGCAATATTTATATATAAATTTTGATTTGGTATATTTATTTTGTGCTGCTTTATATTTACATTGTGGCCAAGTGCAAGCTTTGATGGTCAGCTACGGAGAAGGGGTAAAATGGAAAATCATGGCTGCACTAACTAATACTGCTTACAGACAACCTGACCTAAAAGGACTGCCTCAGCTACTTAATTGCTTTCCCTTTCTTCTCCTCTTCCCCCTGTTGCTCATGATCCTGATGAGTTAGAGCCCCCTGCAATTTATAATACATCTCAAAGTTGTTTGCACCAGCTGCAAGAAGCAGAGAGACAACTGTGCACCTTAATCAGACAGAAACCCACGATACTCATGAAGTATCTGTCTCTCAATGCATTTCAGGTTGGAGCATCACTGTCATCGAAATGCATTACTTTTTTCAGTTCTCTTCTCTTGTTCAGCAGTTTGTCTCTTATCATATACACTCTACTTTTTCTCCCATTCTAAAGGGATAGATCTCCAAATGAACTATATTTCTGACTCCATTGGTGTGAGGAGAAACCTCTAGTTGGGCCAAAATCTGAAAACATTTACTATGTCTTGTAGGTTCTGGCAAAATGACAAAATATAGGACATATTAATTACTTGTGGAATGGTCTCAACAGTGAGAAAAAAATCAAGAGAGATTTGCAAGTTGGAGGTGTTGCTTTTCCATTGCACTAGCTAGCACCACACTGGCATTGCGTACTGGTTGACATCATGTCTGCACACTTCTGGCACCAAACACCCTCACTAAATGTCAGCCAGGTACTTTTTGATAGCTCAACCATCATGCCAATTAAAAAAAAACAGAACTTGGCAAAACTTAATGTCTTTACGCTCAGGATCAAAAGGTTGCCTCAAACACTTATTAGGAGAACATTGACAGGAATGGATTCATTCAAACTGAATGGTCTTAAGACTAGAATGGAAAGTTATGGAAGAAATGTAACTTTTTTGAGGAATATTCAAAGATTATTGTAAAATATCATTAAAATATTGTTCAGTTTCATTCATATCATTCATATTAACTTAAAATGCTATCAAAACTAATTTTCTATAAATTAATCTCTCTTTTGATACTTGAAATTATTGTTGAGTGAAGTAAGTTTTCTAACCATGTCCAACTTCAATGTTTCAAATGCAAGTTCAAGTTTATTGTTATTCAACTGTATAGATGTATACCGCCAAACTAAACAATGTTTTGTGGTGCATAACACAGCACATATAACTCACATTTAACACATAAAGTAATAGTACCACAAATAAATTAATAAATAATAAAATATATCCCATAAGACTAACATTTAGCAGAGAGTGCATTTATAACACAAATTAAAAAATTAACAGTATAATGCATCTGATGCTTTCTATGTGGTGAGATCTGGGTGGTGGTTGGGAGTTCAGTAGTCTCACAGACAGGGTGAAGAAGCTGTTTCTCATCCTAGCAGTCTTTGTCCTAATGCTATGGTACCTCCTGCCTGATGTTTAGCAGTCAAAGAGATTGCTGGACCGATCCTTGACAATGCTTAATGTTATTGTTGCATAGTATATTGAAATGGTTACAGTGGCAGTTCACTTACAGAACAGTTGGACCTGTTGCCCCCATGAAAACATCATCGTGTAATTTCTGTAGATTTTGATTACCTGCCAGACTGCTGCAAGAGAAAGCAGAAATCATTAAAGCCATCATCAATAGGATGCACAAGTGTTGTATGCTTACACAGTAACACAAAGTCTACAGTTAACAACATGGCAAGTAGAGAATACCAAATTTTCAACTTACAGGTGATCTAAATCTGTTCCATTGAATGCATGACTCTGTACTTCTGTGAGGTCATTGTTAATCAGCTTTCTGTGTTTGACAAGGGGAAAGAGCAAAGAAAAAAAAATAGATCTGTTTATTCTCAGTGCTATATGCTTTGGTATCTATATTATACAATTTAAAATATGACATATGGTTTATTTTGTAGCGCAGGTAAAGAAATAAGTGACATTCTATTTAAGCAGTATTTATATTTACATCATTGAACATAAGTAAACTGCTTTTTTAAGTAAAATCCTGATGCATATTTCTGGCACCATGGTAGTATAGCGGTTAGCTCAAAGCTATTATAGCTCAGGTGTTTCGGAGTTCAATTCCGGCGCCATCTGTCAGGAGTTCACCCTGTGATGGTGTGGGTTTCCTGCAGGTATTCTTGTTTCCTTCCACAGTCCAAAGAACTACTGGTTAGTAGGTTAATTGGTCATTGTAAATTTTTGTATGATTAGGCTAGATTTAAATATGTGGATTGCTGTGCAGTGCAGTTCATTGGACTGATAGGAGGGGCTGTTCTGCGTTGTATCTCCAAATAAAATAAAAAAACAGAAAGAAGATATCATACTGCTATAGTCGAAGCTCCTAAGAGTATAAGGGAGTATCACTGAGAGAAAAGGGGCAAGTGCTCAAAATCTGAAATGCCTTAAACTTCCCAAAATGCTCAATTACCTACTGTAAAAACAAAGAGACCATTAAAAAACAAGTGCAAAGATTACATTTCGCATTTCCCTCTCCCCCTGCTACTTTCTAATCTCTTAGTATCTTTCCTTTCAGTTAGTCTCGGCCCGAAACACCAACAGCGCTTCTCCCTATAGATGCTGTCTGGCCTGCTGCGGTCCACCAGCATTTTGTGTGTGTTGTTGTTTGAATTTCCAGCATCTGTAGATTTCCTCATGTTTGCAAAGACAACATACCACTTTTTTTCCCAAATTATGTTATTTTAAAATTTCTTCCTCAAAAAAGTACCTATTTTGCATGACTTTATTTCTATTCGGTAATTTTCTTGAATGATGGGAATCTCCATGTGCAAAAAGTGATAAAGTATCACTCTGACAATTCTCCAGCAGCAACAGTGGATTATTTAGTAATCTAACATGCATTACCAGAGCTCATGAAATAAATGGAAAATACACGAATCTCCATTAAATCAATAGTTATCTCTTTGAGATCCCAGGGGTTAAATCACTAGGTTCAATGGAAAGGAGCATTGGTTGAGTTTCACGTCAAAAATAGCAATGGTTTTATGAATGGGTCTAATAACAAAGATTAATTTTGATATCTAAATGACAGCGATTCAAAATCCAGAAAACTGCAGATGCTAGAAATCTGAGATAAAGCAGAAAATGCTGGAAGCATTCAGCAGGTCAAGTAGTACACGGTAAAAGAGAATCTCAGTTTCAGTTTCAGATTAATGACTTTCAGTGGAAGAAGACTTCAAATTTGGCATTCCTGGAAGAGAAGTGGCATTGACTTCAATAATAACTGATACTTAACAGATGCTGCCTAATATGCTGCATGTTTCTAACATTTCCTGTTTTTTTATTTGTTGATAATATTTGGATTGACTATGATTCAATAGTCATACCAGTAACAACTATTAACGTTGTGAAATAGTGAATCATTGAGAATTTCCATTTGATCTTCAGAACTCTACCAGATGTCATTTTCTTTGGGAGTGTTTTTTTATATATGTTGTGTTCATGATTTCACTATCTGTGCCTTCTGTCACAGTACTTGACTCCAATTTTGCCTTATGCATTGTCATGCAGAGCAGGGTATTTTCATTGTCTGTCTTCTGGTAGAGGTGTGTCTATGTTCTCTGCATAAGATTATCCCTGTAGATTATTTCCTTAATTTCTGAAAATTTAGGGGAGCAAATTTTCATATGTGACTACAGTTATGAAACTGAGTAACAATAGTGTCAGGTGCAATCAGATAAGGAAGTTTGTGCCTGTTGCAACTTCAGTCTCAAACCTGTTTGTAAATTTCCCAGGAAACAGTACTGCTTGTACACCCAGGTATAGTGGTGTTTAATGGGTCATATATACACGCAATGGAAAGATGCAATTATATGAGTGATAAAAGCATATGTGGTAGGTAGTAGCTGTTAGTATTCAGTAAAGAATTGGTTCATGTTGTAAAACACAGGTATCCCCTTCATTACTCACCAGCTATACAATAGTTGCTCACATACTACATTTCAAAACAGTGCACGCAAAACTTGCAGCAAAGGCTTCCAGGAAAGACCAGAGGTGTGCGTATATACACAGTTTATTATTTCATAATTTTAAAAAGGATAGAATTGTTTTGGGAATTCAGATAAAAGAAATACACATTCCTATATCTGAATCTCTTTCAAATACACATTAGCTTCACATAGATTTCTGACACTTCCCATGTGTAGTCCAGATGGAAAGTGACTGATCTTATAAGAAGATGTGTACTTACATATTTAATGCACCAGAGCTTAATCCCTGGAAAGCGTTGGATGGAATGATGTGCATGTTTATATTGTCTCGGAATTCACTGAAAGAAACAGATAGTGCTTGAAATTATTTTTCAGAAAGAAACATGTATGTATATTTATAAAGTCCTGTTTATTTTCTCCAGTCACCCTAGACAGCAGATTCTATCATAGCGAGTGTAACATCTAAACTGTGAACTTACTATATTACTCCCAGAAACAACAATATGATTATGTGATTTGTTAATTCTGATTGAGGGATAAATACTTCCTGGATGATAGACAAGCCCACAGCCATAAAATGTTTAACATTCATGGTAGGGTTTTGGTTTATTGACACTTTTCAACAGTCTGACTTTCCTCAGTATTCCTCTGGAGTGCCAGCTGAAGACTTTGTACAAATGAATGGGTCTTAAACAGGAACCTTCTGAGTTAAAACTAAGTGTTATTGGTGGCTAAGCCCTTATTTATCCTGGTGTAGAACATAGATTTTAATTTGATGCAATCTATATCTCTGTTAAAATTAGGCTTCCAATTTTATCTGTATAAGAATAATTGATTAATGAGCAATTCAAGTGAACTAAAAGCTTATGTAATTGTATTTAATACATCTTTTTTCACAACATCACAGTTATCTCCTCTAGTTCTAACACTAATGCTTGATCGGTACTTCTGAGTGCAAACACTACGCAATGCATGTTAATCAAATTAAATGACATAATTTCTAAGAGGTCTATTTTTGCACATAGCTCATGTGTTACATGGAGAGCTAAGTGTGAGAACCTGTTTTACTTTGAATAAACATAAAATGAAGTTGCCATTGCAAATGTAGAATAAAAGCAGAACTCTATGAAGTAGTCAATGTTTAGAGAGGAAAAATTAACCTCTTGACAACCTTAACAATGAGATCAAATTGTGCACAAAATATTGTTTTTAAAAAAGGCACATTTTTCAAATGATGTCCAGAAGATAAAAGTTCATTTTTTTCCTTATCTCTGAGAACAATGAATGATTATGAATGAACATCTCTCAAAGAGATAGAGTCTATTGCAACAAGAATTGAGTGTACCAGCTATGTTTTCTGATTATCTCCAATAGTCCCTGTAGCAAAGGCAGTAGTTCTGTGAAAATATGTTAACCAACAACAAATCTTTACCTCTGACAATTTATGGCACAGTAGGTGGAGGATAGATCTTCACAACCCTTGATATTATCAATGATACCGAATGAAAAATACTCACCATGTACTGTTCATTTGGGGGTAGCATTTCCAAGCACTATCATGTGCCCATGAGCTATCTAGTTAATATCTCAGTGACTAGAATGACAGAGGCAACACAGGAAGAATCTTAGATGATTCTGGAAAAGTAGTACAGTGTAAGAAGGGCAGATTCTTTTCTGTGCAGCCTCAGAAGTCTACATTACTATTAGATTGGAAGGGCATCCTTCTAGGGCAAACAAACTTGATAGTGTTGAAAGAAGTCCTTCCAAATAGCCAACCTGAGCTACCAATATTCTGCAATATTTCAAATGACTTAGGACTATGAACAGTTTCTGTCAACATTAAGAATAATACTTCTTGAAGTGTTGCTGCACATAATAGAGAAGGACAAGAAAAATGTAAGTCGTATCCTGAGGGATAAAGCTATTTGTACAGTGTGTCATGTTGCTGGTGATGCAGCAAAGCCATTGCTTCAGCCCTATGATGCCCTATAATTTTATGGCAACTTGGTAAAGAAATGGAATTGTCTCAATCATTGATTTTGAATCTAAGTCTGGTTCCAAGATAAAACAACGTTATAATTAACTGACCAAAAAATGAAAAGCTGTTGTCTACAAAGTGAAGAAGTTTTACAAGTACCTGCTTAGTCACAACTTCACAAAGTAAAAAAATCTCCAAAACTCTGTGGTGGACATTTTCTAGTGAATCCACCTTAGATGCTCAGCACTCAACATGTACATAGAATTAGTTAACAATGTTTGTATAGTACTGTATTTGCTCATCTCTGAAAAGAGATGCTAACATATAGTTCATGTGTTCCCTCCTTCCCTCCGGCATCAGGTTTATGAATGGACAAAGAACAGACCTATGAACACTACCTCACTTTTTCTTTGCTCTCTTTTTACTCAACTTTATTAATTTAATTTATTTTTTATATTTACATATATTTCTAACTGTAATTTATATTTTTTATGTATTGAACTGTACTGTTTCCACAAACCAACAAATTTCACAACATATGCCATGGTATTAGACCTGATTCTGGTTTTGATTTTGAAGCACTAGAATCAGAATACTGCCACTCTGAGGTGCCTGTCAGTTGGAGGCATCAATAATGTCAGTGGCGTATATGGATCACAAATTGACCTCCACAATCAGACATAGCTCCACTCTTTTGAACGTGAGATTGACATACTATTACCATATTACAGAATATGGCACAATTAAAGCATCTCAGAAGCAACAGTGCACCAGTTGCTCCTCTCAGCCTATGGCCTGCATAAGCAAATTGTTGTTGAGGCAGACATCCCACCTCTCCCGGAAGTTCCGGGAGTCACCCGCAAATTGATAGCAGCTCCCTGATGCCCGCAAATTATATACAATATCCTGGAAATTGATATTTTTGAGAGTAAGCGAGCGAGCGAGGGGCTGAGGTTGCCAGGAGGAGGAGGAGGAGAGGGGAGGGGAGAGAGAGAGAGAGAGATCAAAAATAATGACAGTATTGCTCACTGCACTGTTTGCAACAGTGATTTTTCTATTGCCCATGGTGGGTTAAAATGCAAAAGACATGTTAAGGTGAATTTAACAGGTGTCATTCATTCATTAGCATAGTTAACATTATTTAAATGTTAGTTTCAGCCTGCTCCTGCCCCACCGAACTTGTGTCTGCCTACCTGGACTCCATTTTATCCCCCATAGTTCAGTCTCTCCTCACCTACATCCAGGATACATCCCATGCCCTTCACCTCTTCAATACCTTCCAATTCCCTGGCCCCGACTGCTTCATTTTTACCATGGATGTTCAATCCTTATACACCACCATTCCCCATCAAGAAGGCCTCAAAGCCCTCCGCTACTTTTTGGATAACAGACCCCACCAGTTCCCCAGCACCACCACACTCCTCCAGTTGGCGGAGCTTGTTCTAACTCTCAATAACTTCTCCTTTGGTTCTTCCCACTTTCTCCAGATCAAGGGCGTAGCCATGGGCACTCGCATGGGCCCCAGCTATGCCTGCCTCTTTGTGGGTTATGTGGAACAGTCTATGCTCCAAATCTATACTGGCACCACTCCCCAACTTTTCCTCCGCTACATCAACGACTACATTGGTGCTGCTTTCTGCACCCATGCTGAGCTCGTCGATTTCATCAACTTTGCCTCTAACTTTCACCCAGCCCTTAAATTCACTTGGTCCATCTCGGACACTTCTCTCCCCTTTCTTGATCTCTCGGTCTCCATCTCTGGAGACAGACTATCCACTGACATCTTCTACAAACCCACTGACTCCCATAACTATCTTGACTATACCTCTTCCCACCCTACCCAATGCAAAAATGCCATTCCCTATTCTCAGTTCCTCCGTCTCCGCCGCATCTGCTCCCAGGATGAGGCTTCCCGTTCCAGGACTTCTCAAATGTCCTCTTTCTTTCAGGATTGTGGTTTCCCTTCTGGTATCATCAAAGATGCCCTCACCCGCATCTCCTCCACCACCCGCACTTTAGCCCTTAACCCATCCTCCAGTCACCAGAACAGGGACAGGGTTCCCCTTGTCCTCACCTATCACCCCACCAGCCTCCGGATCCAACATATTATCCTCCGCAACAGGACCCCACCACCAAGCACATCTTTCCCTCCCTGCCCCTCTCAGCTTTTTGCAGGGATCGTTCCCTCCGTGACTACCTGGTCCACACGTCCCTCCCCACAGAACTCCCACCTGGCACTTACCCCTGCAAGTGCAAATGCTACACCTGTCCCCACACCTCCCCCCTTACCACCATTCCGGGCCCCAGACAGTCCTTCCAGGTGAGGCAACACTTCACCTGTGAGTCTGCTGGAGTTGTCTATTGCATCCGGTGCTCTCGGTGCGGCCTCCTCTACATCGGCGAGACCCGACGCAGATTGGGGGACCGTTTCGTTGAGCACCTCCGCTCTGTCCGTCACAATAGACAGGACCTCCCGGTTGCCACCCACTTCAACTCTACCTCTCATTCCCATTTGGATATGTCCATACATGGCCTCCTCTACTGCCATGATGAGGCCAAACTCAGGTTGGAGGAGCAACACCTCAGCTACCGTCTGGGTAGCCTCCATCCTGGTGGTATGAACATTGAATTCTCCAATTTCCGGTAATTCCCTCCCCCTCCCCCTTCCCCTATCCCAGGTCCCTCTCTTCCTCTCCCCCCTTTCAACTTTCTGCTTCTTTATCTCTACAGTTCTTTCATGCTTATCCCCTCCCCCTCCCCCCTTTATCTTTCCTCTGATTGGTTTTCCACCTGGCGCCTCTAGGCCCTACCCCTTCCCCTATCTCTATTACTGGGCTTCAGTCCTCTCTTCCCTCCCATTCCTGATGAAGGGTCTTGGCCCAAAACGTTGGCTACTCTTTTCTCACGGATGCTGCCTGACCTGCTGAGTTCTTCCAGCGTTGTGTTCGTATTCTTTAATCCACAGCATCTGCAGTTGTATTTTTGTGTTTTAAAGTTATTTAAACTAGCTGCTAAGAAGCTACTCTATTGCAGACATCCCACCTCTCCCGGAAGTTCCGGCAGTCTCCCGCAAATTGATGGTGCTACCTCCCTGAAATAAGTTTTTGCAGGGTGAGATGTCTGTTGAGGACACATGGATTTTTCAGAACCATTTACAATAATCTTGGTCATGGTAAATAGATTTGTTTCCAAAGATAAAATTGACTTTTGCTATACAAAGGTCTGTTCATAATTAATAGGAGAAATAGATTCAATCACATGACCTCAGCTTCATGCCATCAAACATCAAGCACAGTGGTGGAAAGAATAATTCAGTCTTAGAAAGGTGGACTGAGAAAAATGAAAAGAAATGAACAGGAGCCAAAAATGGCTAATTTCTTACTCTTCCATCAGAATACACTACACACAATGACAGCAACTGCTAGGTTACTGACATGTTTGAATCTATTTTGATTTCACCAAGACAAAACAAATTGCCAATGTGTCTTTAAACCAGGTAAAACAGAAGGAGCAATAAGACTGAAATATTTTAAAGGAAGGGAATTATACAGCACTTTTGAAAGGTCACACCTGGAGTACTGTTTGCATGTTTGGTGTCACCATCTAAAGTATATGCAACAGTATACCTGCAGCAGTTTAACAGAATGAGAAGTAATTTATTTGAGACATAGAAGATTTTGAAAGGTGATAAAAGATTAGGTTGTGTTGCTCAACTTTAATTGGACTCAGATTTTGGTTTCTTGAGACAGGGAAATCTAGTCACAGGTAGGTCAGCAGCCATTGAGCTTACAATAATGTAGAGAAATTGTTTTTATTTTTATTAGAGTTTTGTAAATCTATAGAACACTCTAGTCAAGGGAGTTATGGATGCCCAGGAAAAGAGTTGATTCAAGAGTGAGACTGATAGATTCCTCAAAGACATGGGGATCAGGTGGAAAAGTGGATAAGCTAGCACATCAACCATGATCTTATCGAAAAACAGAAGGGCTCAAGAGGTTTTAGAGTTACACACCAACATTTTTTTTAATGTTTTCAACTTCTTGATATCAATGGTGTGAGTTCAGAATAACTAGTATGAATGTAAACTATGTTTCAAATATTTAGTTTCTTATTTTATTAATTATTTTCACAGTTATCTATTTTATTGCTTGCTGTGATTATAGAGTTGGTTACAGATGAAACTTAAGGCTGCCTTTTTTAACATTACTGCTTCAGCCAACATTATAGCTTTCTCCATACATTTGTTCAAATTCACAATGGCAGTTATTTACAAAGAATGTCATTAAAATAGTTTCTTAAAAGGTGGTGATATGATCTAGAATCCACACTTCTGAGGCTGAGGGTTAACTACAGATCACAATTAATGTTTATTCAATCAGTATCAGTAAGGGAGAGAAAAATAGAAAATAAAAGATTAATTGAAAGGACACTAATTTATTATGTTTTCCAGAAGGTTATAGACTGCCAAAAAACTTACAGAAGGATGAAGTCTTCAGATTGTATGTTTTTGATATCAGGGAAATACCTAATTCCAGTGTTGGTGATGGTCCTGTGGAAATAAAAGAATATATAAGAAACATGGTTGATAAGGATGCAACACAAATTGCAAATTAATAGGTTTTAGTGCTTCCAAAACTTTTATTCATGCTTGAGCATCACATATGTTTTCTGAATTATTTGACTAATCAACATGCAAAACCCTTAATTATCTTGGAATCCAGTGGGTTACCCTTGCACTTCATGCTCTGCCTTTCATATCTGGCAACTTCACCTTAGATTTTTAACAACAAGGTATTGATTGTCACTGTTAATGGTCTGTAAGATGGAATCATTTAGGCTTTCCCTTCTTTGAGTAGCTACGTGAAAGATTTATAACCAGCAATGCATAAACACATACCTAATCATACTTACATCCTTGAAACACCTACTTAGGGAAATTTGTGGAAAATGACCCTGGTATGTCCTGCTTCATTGCCCATAAGAAATTCAACCTGCAACAATCTCATACACAGGGGCAATTCCAGTAAAAGCAATGCTCCAATGCTTGATTCAGAACTCCATAAGCGTATCTATGTCATCAATCAATTCATAATGCACTGAAGCTCAAAGTATGTCACTATTTCATTATTTATTAATGGTTTCATTATTTAACTCATGAGAAACTGAGACTGGGTTGAGAAGTCAGCACTATTGTTCCACAGCAAATGGCTATTCCAGATCTATGAAGTTATGGTGTTTACTAAGATTACTATCCAGGCTGTAACATAAAATCCATGGCTTTGAGGAACTTCAAGGGCCTCATTCTATCAAAGTACAGGTGATCAGTGACAGCAAGCAGGACCATGCTGAGACAACAGCTCCAGCGTTTATTTTACAATGTGCCTGGCAGGAGATGGGAAACTGCAGATGACCTCTTCCTTGACACACCTTCAACAGGCCCAGACACTTGATGATAACATATAGCATGCATGCCAGTAATGATATTATTTAGAATTATGCAGGAATTTTGAAACAGTGGTTTAGTATTTCCTAGCCTCAGCAATCACTGAAACAAAGTGTATCCAACTCATTTGTGAGGTTGGTGTGAAGAATCATTATTTGACAACTGTATGCCAGATGATAAGTCTGTAACACAGCCATTCCATTTTCTTGGTCTTAGAGTACAAAGAAATCCCATCATAAGTTATAAATTATGCATTGATTGTAATTGAACTCCTCACTAGAGAATGTAAAGTTCTACTAAAACCACAATTTGGTATATTTCTCATAATCGGGTCACTACCACAACATGTTTGGTTGTTTGACCTGTTACAGTTTCTGGAGTTTCTGAACTTCATCTCCACTGCTCCCAGTGTCTTTATCTTTCCTCCTGGCAATTCCCAGCCACATCCAATTCCCAGACTCATTAGCTTCTGGAGCACACCCCACAACCGTGTTTGTTGCTTTGCAGGACTGAAGAGATGGGTGTCGAAAGTGCTTGACAAACATCATTGAACGATATCTTTTTAAAATGGACAAGAATTGCTTAAGCTCCCCTGCACTTACCCACAGCGCCACAAAAAAAGCTGACTCACGACAAGTTCTCATTAATAAAAATACATGTTACTTTGCTGTAATTAGTCTGAACTCGCTGTAACTTAGGTATAATGTTTTGAAATTTATTCTGCATTTAAATAAAGCAATAGGAATGTGAATGAGATGTGGATACATTTCTGATGGTGGCCAATGCTTTGAACAAGAAGAAAAGGAAGACACAAAGATTGAAAAGCTCAAGCAAGCTTTCCTTAGTAAAATTGGGTAGAAACTAATTGTGCTCAGCACTTAAGATTTCAGGCCAGGGATTTTGTTCTTTTTGATGATTAGGCTATGTAAAATGGGTAGCATAACATTCTTCCAACAAATCTATCAAGCTGATTAGTAACTATAATATTTCAGTGGCAGATAGTGACTAATTCTCATTAACATGCAAATTTTATGAGTAACAACTGTAATAATAAAATATAAATGCAGTGTACAACTTAATCTACTGAATATATTAAGATGCCATTGAAGAAAAATATAACCTGAATAGCTAACACTAATTGTTATAATATGTTTAGGAATATACCTAGTAATTACTGCAATAAAAATGTAATTAATACCTTCATCCATCTAATATCAAATATGTAAATACATCTTATAGAAATCTATTTATCATCTCTTGATCTTCAAAGATATATAACATTTTACGGGTCACTGCTGATTAATTAATGTATTTAGATCACAGTCTGATTTATATTCCCTGCAAATCTGATAGGATTCATGATTCATTTCAACAGCAGATGCAATCTCACTGGCTCTCCACTCAGCCTTGGATCATTGGACAATAGTAATACTTTTGTCAGGCTGCTGTGTAATGACTACAGCTCAGTGTTTAACACAATCATACTCCGAGTTCTAATCAACAAGCTCCAAAACCTGAGCCTCTGTAGCTCCCTCTGCAACTGGATCCTTGGCTTCCTCACAGTCTGTGCAGATCGGAAATACATCTTGACCTGGCTGACAATCAAGGATGCATGCTTAACACACTGCTCTACTCTCTCTACACCCACAACTGTGTGGCTAGGTACAGTTCAAATGCCATTTATAAATTTGCCAATGACACAACTATTTTTGCCAGAGTTTCAGATGGCAACGTGGAGGCATACAGGAGCAAGATAGATCAGCAGTTTGAGTGGTGTCGCAACAAAAATCTTGCACTCAGCATCAGTACGACCAAGGAATTGATTGTGGACTTCAGGAAAGGGAAGTTTGAGGAACACACACCAGTCCTCATCAAGGGATCAGAAGTGGAACGGGTAAGCAGTTTCAAGTTCCTGGGTGTCAATACCTCTGAGGAACTGTCCTCAGCCTAAAATTGATGCAATTACAACAGAAGCACAACAGTGGCTACATTTCATTAGGTGTTTGAGGAGAATTGGTATGTCATTAAAGGCACTGGCAAATTTCCACAGAAGTACCATAGAGAGTGTTCTAACTGGTTGCATTGCCAACTGCTATGGAGGAACCTCTGCACAAGATAGGATAAAGCTGCAGAAAGTTGAAAACTCAGCCAGATCCATCATGGGCACTAGCCTCTCCAGCATTCAGGACACCATCAGAACAGCAACATCCATCATTGACGACATCCAAGGCAAGCCCTCTTCTCATTGCTACCATCAAGGAGGAGGTACAGGAGCCTGAAGACACACATTTCTCAAGGATCTCAAAGTATTTTTTTGTTAAATTTTGACTCAAATCCTAGGTTCAAAGCTGAAAGAGCAGCTATTGAATTTGTTTTGCTGCATTGGTTTGATGTGAAAATCTGCCAGGTTTGATTGTGTTGGTTTTCAAATGTAAATTTCAACATCCCTGAAGAATTATCTACTTGTACAAGCTACAAAGAATAATTATCAGTGATTCCATTTCACTGATATGAAATGGAATTTCATTTTCACATTTCAGGAACAGCTTCTTCACCTCCGCCATCAGATTTCTGAATGGACAATGAACCCATAAGCACTACCTTAGTATTTTCCCCTTTCCTTTAGCATTAATTATTTAATTTTCTTATTTTATATATTCTTATTGTAATTTATTTTTATTATTACATATTGCAATGTACTGCTTTCACAAAACAACAGATTTCATGACATGCCAGTGATGGTAAACCTGATTCTGATTCTGAAATGCCATGTTTGGCCAGTTCCATAAAGCTCACTTTGATACATTTTGTTCAAAATTTATATTGTACTCTTTTGAGACTGAATCTAATGATCTAGTTTGTCTTTACTTATGGCACAAATACTTCAAGGTCTCAGAATAACAAGGAATAACCAAACATTATACCTTACTGTGTTATTACATTCTGTTTGATGGTGTTTTGTCATTTCACCTTTGGTTAAAAGTAGAGTGAGTCTGGATGGAATACCACTTCACAAACTTTGCTTGTCTGCTAAAATACATCCTTAAAGTTTAGGACTGGAAAATAAGAAAAGTTCCCACAAGCCTACTGATTTTATATTGTCATATCTGTAATATTGGAGATATTGATGGCAAGATGTTGGGGGTTGAGGTGAGATTTATATAGTCATTTGTGGGAGGCTGGAATTCATAGGAGAATTGTGGTTGTATTACTTTGTTTGGTTACTAGCAGTGAATAAAAGCTGTTAAGGTTCTGGACCAATGTACAATGGAATCACTGATAATTATTCTTTGTATCTTGTACAAGTAGATAATTCTTCAGGGATGTTGAAATTTACATTTGAAAACCAACAGAATCAAACCTGGCAGATTTTCACATCAAACCAATGCAGCAAAACAAATTCAATAGCTGCTCTTTCAGCTTTGAACCTAGGATTTGAGTCAAAATTTTTTAAAAAATACTTTGAGATCCTTAAGAAGTTTTTTAGAAGTCTCTCAAATAACCATGTCAAAAATCAATAAAATGTTGATTTTTTTTTACCAAGAAATTAAGTAATTATCCAAAGCCGTGCTGAAGATGAAACAAAAGAATGCCTTTTGCCATGTTGATGTTCTTTTTTTCCATTCAAAATGTATGTCAATAATAAAATCAAACTCAGTACTAACAGCACAGATCAGCTTGCTCCATTCTTCTTTACAAAACGACAAAAATATTATAAAATACACTATGAAATGTAAGAACAAAACTACAACAAATACTGACCGTGATTACCACTTAAAAAGCACCTGACCTGTGAAGAGATGTAGAGGAATATTTCTGTTGATACCTGTCAGTTACTTATACAGTGGAAAGGCATAGATGACTACACAAACTCTGGCAGAGACCCCCCCAGCAGAGGCCCTAAGGAAAGGTAAGGGAAATAGAAAATGGACTGACAACTGACCCCAATCACTTTCTGTGCTTCCATTCTGATGTACATAAGCACAGAGCAGAAGCTTGCAGGCAGTACCCTTTAAAACACTACCAAAGAGTTAAATACATTACTCCCCAAAGTCCTGTAAAGCTATATGCATGTTGCATTAGGCAACGATGTATTAATTGCTATCATTTCCTTAGGTCAACTAGAAGCCAATCTATAAAGTAACTTTTGCAGTTAATTAGAAAATCTCTCATGTTGCAGTAGATCTTTCTACCCCTTTTTGAAATGTATAAAGTGAAGTAAATTTTGTTCAAGTGACATATGACTGCCTCAAAAGTGTTCTTCAGTAGCACTGATTAAAGACAGGTGGAATCTGCTGTCTGAAATGTGCTTCCTTAAGTGTGAAAGTAAGTGTGATAGTCACAGGAAATGTATGCTTCTTGCCAGATTTTAATATAATGCAAGTACTTGGGATCATTATTAACTCTTTCTGGATTAATGTCAGAAGGAGTGAAACCCTTAAGAAAGCCAACCCATTTGTTGCTGAGTTTACAGTGGTGGGTGCCATAGTTTGCGACTACATTTGTCTTGAGTAGATAGAACTTTATTTTAACATGCTGAACTCGAACTCCTGCTGTGAATGTTCTTGATTTAAATACAACTGCTTGTATGCAAGATTCTTTTAAATCTCAGGAAACTCAGAGGTGAAATTAAAGTTTCCTCTACTGACTCCGGAATATGGGTGTATTATGCAGGAGTCTTTCTGGGGAAAGGGTGGCTCCTTTAGCTCTTAAAGCTCTTATGACTGGTAAACAACTTTGCTTTACATGGCACACTGAGTGGTCATTCAAGTTGGCCCCAGCAAAGCTATCCCAATTTTGCCAATTCTATTGCAACACATACAAAATGTTGGAGGAACTCAGCAGGCCAGGCAGCATCCAGGAAAAGCATACAGCTGGCGTTTTGGGACATTTCAGGACTCAGCAGGACCATGCCAATTTCACCATTATTTCCTTACCACCCTCAAATTAGAAATAGGCTGTTTGGGCAATAACATCCATGCCAGCCATCACGAGCCATTCATAATAAACCCAGTTACCCATAACCTCCTCTGCCTGGGCGATTCAAGTGCTTGTATAGATGCTTCTTAAATGTTGTGAGAGTGTCCACCTCCCTCGTCCACTTAAGCCATATATTTGAGATTCCAGCTACCCTCCATAATCCTCTCAATCTTTGCCTTAAATCTATACTTTTGGACTCTTCTGTAACAGAGAAAAGTTTTCCACTACCTACTCTATCACCATCAATATCCCTTTTAATTTTGTACACCGTTCATACTCAGACTCTCCCACTCCAAGGAAAACAAACACAGGCTATCCAGTTCCTCCTTATAAGTAAAAATCTTCACCCCAGGTGAACAAGTGAATCTTAATTCAATCACATTCTTCTGTTGTGTGGTGACCAGAACTGTACATTGTTGTGACCTAAACAATGCTTTATGAAGTTGTACCATAAGGTTCCTGCTCTTATATTCTATTTCCCAGTACATGAAGGTGAGTAGCCTGTATGTCTTCTTCACCACAGCTACCCACACTCCCATCTTCATGAGTCTTTGAATGTATGCACTGAGGTATCTGTGTTCTTCAGTCACCCCAAAGCCTTATTAGTTCTCTCCAAATGCATTGTATCACACTTACAAGAATTAAGTTGCATCCTCCATTTCTCTGCCCATTTTAACATATGATTAAGAGTGATGTCATTCCACATTCTATGATTACCCTCCTCTCTTCCAGCATCATTACCAATCTTCGGGTCTTCTATGAAATTAGTAGTCATTTTTTCTACCCCAATCATCAGCGTACTTTAGAAACAGTAGGAGTCCCTGCATCAATCCCTGAAGTACACCACTGATCACAGGCTTTCAATCACAAAAACAGCCCTCCAACACCTCTCTCTTCCTTCTACTACCAAGCCAATTTTAGATCCAGTTTGATAGCTTATTCCAGGGAATCCAGTCTTCAGAACCAGTTTTCCATGTAAAAGGCCTCACAAAAGTCCATGCAGGCAACATCAACCACACTACACTCATCAAGTAGGTTAGACAGGATCTTCCATAACAAGACCATTCCAAAGATTTAATTAACCTCTGCCTTTGCAAGTGTGGGTTAATCCTGTCCCTCAGATATTTTCATTTCAATAACTTCCCCATCACTGATGTTCCAATCACAGGTCCGTACTTACATCATTTAATCCTGCTGTTCTATAATCCACACTGCTCCATGTATTTAGAGCTGTGCCTCTTAGTGAGAAAACATTTTCTGAAATGGGTCAATTTTGATTGCAACTTTTGGGTTTCTGGATTTAACTGGCATTGAGCTGTTACCTAAAATTGCTATTGATTTGTCTGTTGAAACATTTATAATGCTGAAAGCTGCATATTGTAAGTCAGTAAATTGGTAAGAAACAGTCAAATTGAAGTCAGAATGGCTTTAGCCTATCTTTTTTTCTGAAAATTCTAGCAAATGGTTGAGGAAGGGACCCTCCAGCCCCCATGAGCTAGTCTTACTAACCATGTTTCTAAATGATTATTCAGGCTTTTGCTTCATCCAGTTAACCGCATGCTTGTGGCTGGTCAGGCAGTCAAAATTGCTGACTGCTGAAAGGGAAACAGAAGAAAAACTGCAAAGGCCTCATGCCAATATTATTGGCAGGGCATCTGTATCTGTAATTCCTTGGGCCATTTTCAGTCTCCCAGACTGTACAATCTCCAATGTGATAAATATCAGCACCATCAAGTTTTGTCACTATTGAGTGTGCATATCTGCTTTATTTTCCTTCATTGTTAAGGTTCAGCCACAAACTTTAGGAACTACTTTTCCATAAATATAAGTCTGACTACTGTGCTTATTTTCCATTTTGACATTAATATCCATAACATACAGGAGTCAAAATTATTGATTCCTCTTACATGTATCTTAACTGCGGAAGATTTCCGAATGCTCCTCGGTCGATTTGCACAAGCAGTTTTGCTTTATCAATTATTCTGTAAAACAATAATAACAGACTGAATGATGCATTACTTTTCTATCTAATCACAGCAAAAAAGTTATTAACATGTTATAAACTAAAAACAACTATATCGTGAAACATACTAATTGGTATAGCTACTAGAAAATATATTTAGAAAAATTGTTAATGATAAGCTAGTCAAAACAGTGGTGACTGGAAAAAAATTTGAGTTTCTCTATTATTTGGTTTCTGTTTACACTGATAAACATTTTTTAATACGTGGTGTCAACGCAGAAGGCCTATTTTTAATGATTAAGTATATATATCCTTCATTATAAGGATAAGCACCAATTAACTATATAATATTCTGTCAACCATTGAAATGCATTTGTCCAGTTGGTGATATTGGTCCTAGTATTATACATTTTTAGCTATACAAAACAATTGTTCGACATGAATTGGTATGGGTAATTTTTGAAATCTTGCTGAAATTGAGCATGCAAGGATTAAAGATTTTCTTCTATCATAGATAGCTAATGCCAAAGTAGTTTTGTTTGACTGTTAGATCATTAGAATGGGATAAATGGTCTATTCTACTATTGTATTCTGAAGATAGTTAGCACATGTGATATCAAGTAATTCAACACAAAGTATAAATGTAAAATTATAGTTTATTTTGATAAAGTGAATTTAAATATCTCTTGTACCCAGAATGAGATGTTAAGATTGCTGTTAACCTCCAAAATGTGCAACTGCTGTAATGAGGTGTAGAATAAAAACAGAAAGGTAACAATTATGTTAAAATTAATGATCAGAGATAGGAAAGAAAAAGAAATCCTCCATCTCTCTGAAAATTAAAACAAGCTTATTTTCTCTTTTTTCCCAGTTCAACTGAAGGGTCTTTTATCTAAAACATTAAGTTTGTTTCTGGAAATCATGAATATCTGTCCGTTAATTACAACATTTTCCATTTGTTGTAATTTTGCACTCCATCATTGGCAGCATTTTGCTCAATTATTGGAGAGTTGGCAAAAAAATAACATTTATTGATGCGTCATTTTCAAGTTACTTACAATATTAAGATGTCTTAATTTCATTATGTCATGGCCAAGATACACAAGGTGAAAGGAATATCAGGTAGCACATGAGGGATAAACTCTACAGTCCCACAATTCCATAAAAATAAGCAGTAGGTTGCTAGTAATGATCAGTGTGAAGCAGAGTTATCAGTCCCACTAATTACTCTGCCTCTGACATTTCTAGCCAGCAAGTATCAATTGTAGTGTCAGCTAGTATGCTATTGACAAATGGCTTGATGATAAGATTTATCATTGTAGGAATATGGAATAGCTGCCTAATATCATGTTTCCTAAAATATAACAATAATTAAACTTCACATTTTTTTTTAATTGGCTCTAAAGCCCACAAGAAGACCTGAGTAAATGTTCAGATCACCTCTGAGGCAATTTTTGAAATTCCACTCCTTTTGCAAATTCATGGTCTGACACACCAACCTAGTAAAATTATCATGTATAGGAACAGGTAGGACTTGCAATATGTGCATCTAATGAGCAGGGGATAACTTAGCTCTGGAATTTAAGAAGTAGTTTTAAGATGTTGCCAGGGTGTGCTCAATTGGCTAATGTTGTGTGTAATTAGGTGAATTATGTTGTCAGGTTGCATCACCATAATCTTACATGACGTTCATTAAAGTTTGTGTAGTATTCTTTTAAATTCCATTGATTACTTGAAAGTGTGCCCTGCAAGAGTATGGAACTGAATTTATTTTTTCTTAAATTTCTTCCATGTCTTTTATCAAGTCTCGTCCACACTGCTCTCAACTTGACCCAGGCCATTGCTTCACCATCATCTAGGAAAATTTTACTAATGTTTCACAATCGTTTTCTTGAACAATTCACAAAATATCTTCTTCATCAGCATCAAGATGGCGCTAGCAAACAATGATTCCTTGGGCTATGTCTTCCAGATAGTCAATAGTTTCACCTTTTCTATGTCTTTTATTTATTCTTTATATCTTAATTGTGTTTCTAAAACTTAAAGCTTGTGACTTACAGTTTGGAATTCAACTGAGTGACCTAGCACTCTGTTGTCCTTGAGAAAATTCCAGGAGAGGAGCACGAGCACTGGCTGCCTTGAGGAAATGCCCAGAGATGGGATACAAGGCCATTATCAACTCCATTTCTCATTCATTAAAGCATCGAGGAAAATTGAAACGTCAAGATGAATATTGAGGAGAGTGAGCAGATACTCTCTATGTTTGAGCGGTCGCTTTCGATGCTGATGGAATATATTATCGAAATTCTGAGATTTATGTGGTTATTTGTGTAGACTGCAATTCATATTGGTCTCCCTCAGGTTTCTGTGCTTCCTTTCTTGTTAGGGGTTAGGGGTTAGGGGTTGGGGGTTGATGTCCTGGTTGCTGTTTTCTGGGTGGACAATTCATTAGATTTTTTGTGTGAAGGAGGGTTTGGGGATTTGGGATTGATATTTTTGATGGTGATTTTCTGTGCAGGTGATCCGCTAGTTTTGTGTGTGCGAGAGAGGGGATTGGGAGTTTAATGTGATTGTTGATTTTTTTCATGGGGGAAATATGTTAGTTCTTTTTGCAAAGAAGAAGGTTGGGGCTTTGGGGTTTGATGTTCTAGCTGCCGTTTGCCATGTGGGCAATCTGTTAGTATTTGTGTGAGAGATTTTTGTTTCTTTTTCTTTTATGTGCATGGGGGGGGGGGAAGTTTATGTCCTCTCTTTCAAAGACTTCAGTGTTTTTTCTTTGTTTCATGGCTATTTGGATATGATGAAGCTCAGAGCTGTATCTTGTATATTTGTTTAAAGGGATGTGGGCTTTGCAGGTTGTACGAGCATTTAATCACCCATGGCAAGCTGCACAAAAGCTTGAATTGATTTCGGGCTGAGCTAAGTTCTTGAAGCACGATCTTAGACTTTAAGCTGTGGATGCACTCCAATGCTGCTGGGGTTGCTGTCTCACATCTCCAAGCAGCCACGGCTGACCCTGGCTTCAGCAGATATCTACCTATTCCATTACCCCTAGTGTGATTGATGGTGGAGAAAAAGGGGGAGATGATGGGCATGTTGGAGGGAAAATTAATTAGAGGGGAGTGGAGAAATAAAAAGAGGAGAAATGAGATGAAGAGACTGATCTTCTGAGTCAACCCAGTGGCCGGAATTTTTAGCTGTTTCACGAAAAGTATCAAATAAGATATGGGGCCCTATAAAGTAATGGTATGAAAAGTATAATCACTGCAAAAAGTGAAATATTTTAATACATAAAATCGATCCCTTAGCTTTGATTCTCTTTTTCTCGTCTCTGACTTGTGTGCAGCATTTGTTGCAACTGGGACCTCACCAGTTGCTCTTTTTAATGATCGGCAGGTGCATGAGTCCTCGTACTTCAGCCGCTGCCTCCACAACTTTCAGTGGATTCTTGTGAAAATAGGCAACACACATCAATGTTATACAGGACAGACAACTTTAGTTTTAGGTCAAAAAGTCCTGTGTTTGAGAAGTTGTTTACAATTCCAGCCGCTGATATGGCGGATTTCCCTTTGCTTGTCCTTCAGCAAGTTCTTAAAGGCACATCCAAAAGCACAAAGTTATTGAGCTTTCAGTAAATGATCAACCTTGCCAAGACTGAGTGTTCCTATAAATCTCTTCAGAAACAACTGTTATGAATGTACCACAGCTCTGAGGGGCCGAAGGGTGCGGGACCAGCCCCCTCCTTCCGGAGAATCGCAAGATCGCTATTAATTCGGGTCTTGGACCCAGGAAATGAGAGACAATGCAACGGATTTGACCATTGTTCTTAGAGGCACCTGTGTGAATTGCAACTCTATAGTACGTGCCAGCTATCAGGGACATGGACACCCTCCAGCAATGTGGGGTGGGGATTGTATCACCCTACCTTGATTGACATTTACAAATCTGCCAGTCATGATAAAAAGGAGACTGCAGGAGGCAGTACCCCAGCGACGCACCAGACGGAGACACCATCGCTCATTGCTCCCGTAAGAACGGGAAGCTGCTCGGGAGCCACGTGTGATTTGGTTCCCCTAGCTAGGGAATCGAGTGGCTAATAACCCCGAAAAGGATTCCGAACTGACAACGGGGAACTCACCTTCCCGATTCCACGATTTGAATCCAACAGGCTGGCAAGTTCATTTTCTCTCTCCAGCCCGTGAACACCCAGCGGTCCCTCAAACGGCTAAAAGCCTTCATGAACTGGCGAGACTTTTTATATTTCCATCGGACAATAGTTTTACCCCTAGACAAACGATAGAGCTACTTTGAATTGTTGATTATTACTATACCCGTGCTTTAGATTGAGTATTGATGACGTATATTATCTGAATGTTTGTATTAACCTTACTTTTGTGCCCCTTTATAAATAAAAACGTTTAAAAATGGTACCATCAGACTTCAGCGGACCTCTCTATCTTTGCTGGTAAGTGACCCAGTTATGGGGTTCATAACAGTACTTAACCAAACATAGAATTGCATAAATGAGTGAAGTACTTCATTGGATTCATGTTATTTTCAACTTGGGTGGTATTTCAAGGTAATTTGAGAAATATAGGTGATCTAAAACAATTCATTTACAACTAATTAGGTAATTAATTAGTCTGCACAAATAAAGGACCATTTATTGAATAATTCAGATTTATCAAGAAGATAAATATTGTATTTTTTTCTCTACTTAATTCGAGCTTTATGAATAATATCCTGAAAATGTAATGCACTGAGATCTGGGACAATCTGCCCTTTGTGCATCTCATTTTCTTATGTTTGAACATTGCGCACTGTGTCCTCTTTAGCTATCAGCTAATGGGTATTGAATGATGGATTACATTTAGCCACTGTGGCAGGGCAGATAAAATAGCCTGTTAAGTGCCCAGAATATCACATGAAGGACCAACTTCGTATACTAGTAAGTGTAGAGGGTGACAATTCTGTGAAAAGATAGTTGGAAACCCAGAGATATCAGCTTTGAAAATGATACTGCTGATGCACCATCAATAACTCTCGGAGAAGTGAGTCAAGGTAGGCTTTTAATGGCTGGAAGAAAGCACCGTCAGCAGCAAGAGACCACCACACAACATCCTGGAGACTGAGGGAGGAGCAGTGCCTCCAATCGCCTTTATACAGGGGTCTGTGGGAAGAGCCACGGTCTGTGGGAGGAGCCTCAGGAGCAGTCAGCGGGGAGGGGGGCGTGTCCAGACAGGTATATGTAGTTCACCACAACTGCCTAAAAACCACATAAAGATTATAATTTCAGGGACTTCTTGTTCAGGAAAATAGATTGTCATATGCACTGTATAGTCCATACATAGAGGCACTGAAGCAAAGGCAGCACACATTGAAAGAAAAGTTTCAAACTTATACAGAGGAACACAGGCAGCAGTCCAGTACTCCATATATAAGTAAATAGTTTTGTTGGAAATAACAATGGTCATTTAGACAAAGAGCAGAAAGGTGGGATTCAGGAAGCTATACTGAAAATAACTGGTGTAATAGCATTTTAAAAGTTCTGGAAAAATGAGGCTATACCTTAATGACTCCATTAGAACAGCAGCAATGCAACAGTTATGAACAAAGATTTCTAATTTAAGCTGTTATTGGTTATACCTGGGAAATGCTTGCAGGGATGCGCTTTTAGGAGTAGGTAAAGGATTAAATACTTAACTAGATTGCAAACATCATCTCTCCCACTGGCGCAGAGAGATCAAGCTCATATCCAAGTTGACTTCAGCCAAGCTCTGTATTAGATTTAAAAATATCTTGCAATTATACAGCACAATGCATAATCTCAGAAAAATAGAGGGCTATGGGTTACCCTAGGTAATTCCTAAGGTAAGTACATGTTCGGCACAGCATAGTGGGCCAAAAAGCTTGTATTGTGCTGTAGGTTTTCTGTGTTTCTGAGGCTGCCCAAAGCCAATGAATTACATTTGAAATGTGGTCATTCTTGTCTCATAGTTTTTGTGCATCTTCTTAGCACACAGCAGAATTCCAAGGATTTGCAATGATATAATGAACAGTAAGATAATTGTTTTAATTATGCTGAATGTGTAATAAATATTGGACAGATCTCCATGGAAAACTTCCCTGTGATTCTTCAAAATAATAACATAATATCCATATGCTCCAATCACAGTGTAGATAGGTGGGGCTCAGCTTAAAGATGTCAGAGACAGCTGCAGCTCAGCCAGTACAGTTCGCCTTTAGTGCTGCATTCTTGTACTTGAGCATGTGCTATTATTTGTTTGGAAGGAGTAAACAGGGACACAGAGCTTGGCAAAAACCAACATCAGGTACACATTTTCATCATGGCTATCCCTGGAGGTTGAGGATGATGGTTGATCTATTTATGGGTTCTTAAGTGGCTTATGAGTCCAATCTTGGCTTTGAAAGTTCTTCCGCATTCAGCACAGGTAGTTCCAGATGGCAGATTGGGCTTTGGTTGTTGCTGCCACTCTTTCCATTTTCTTCTGTTTTCTTCTAATTCTGCACATCTGTTGGCTTTGAAAGTTGCTGTTCCTTCTTGGATGATGGCTTGCCGGAGTTTCCTGTCCTTGGCATTGGTTTCCCAATTGTTGATGTCGATGTTACGTTTCTTCATGTTGGCTTTTAAGACGTCTTTGAATCTCTTCTGTTGTCCGCCTCTTTTACGTTTGCCTTCTTTAAGCTGTGAGTAAAAGATTTGTTTCAGCAGACATTCATCTTTCATCCGAACAACGTGACCACTCCATCTTAGTTGGCTCTTGATGACGTAGGCTTCAATGATCATTGTTTTTGCTTCACTTGCTTCATTTAGCACGCCGACATTGCTTCTTCTATCTTCCCAGCTGATATTTAAGATGTTTTGAAGACAGCGTTGATGGAACTTTTCAAGTGCCTTCAAATGTCATTGGTATGTTGTCCAGGTTTCTGATGCATACAGGAGTGTTGGGATCACCACTGCTTTTTACACTAACATTTTGGTGTCTGTTCAGATGTCATGATCATGAAATACTCTTGTTCGGAGATGTCCAAGAGCTGTTCCAGCGCATTTAAGACGATGTTGGATCTCATCATTAAGGTCAACATTGGAGGAGAGGTGACTTCCAAGATACGGAAAGTGGTCCATGTTTTCCAGGGTTATTTCGCCAAGCTGAATTGATGGTTCAATCAATTCAATCAACTGATTTGTCTCAGTTAGTGATGGTTGGTAGATGATTTGAGTCTTCTTGGAATTGATGGTAAGTCCAACTTTCATCACGCATCCCTGTTTTACTCCTGATCTGACTTGAAAAGGCTCACAGTTACTATTGCTGACCAGGACTGTGGCAAGCATGCCATCGTGGTGGAGTCTCAGGATTTGAAAGTACTTTTCAGGACATCCATATGTAGATAGGACATCCCAACTTTGTTCACCATCTTCATTGTGACAATCATCCACATGATCAAGGATGACCTACCCCCAGGAATCAAAATTGTCTACAGAACAGATGGCAGACTTTTCAATCTTGCCCATCTCAAGTCCAAAAACAAGACATCCACGAATTCCCTCATCGAGTTCCAATACACAGATGACAACAGTGTTGCAGCTCTTTCAGAAAACCACCTACAACAGATTCTGACTGCCTTCAACACATTTTGCATAGTAATTACAAGCACATCACATGTTTTAAGGCGATTTTGTGAGTACAGAGGGTGAAATCTCTGTCACTGTAACTTTGTGCCACTCTACACACTTAACAAAGCATGATACATTCCTGTAAAGGGTTTATTAACTTGATGGTGCTCACATCTCTTGCAGGAGCAGAGTTTCAAGTTAAATATGTGTAGGGTGAGCACAATGTCTCGCCAGTTTTAAGTCTGAGCTGTTTTCCTGGTTGGATTGTGATAGTATTCTGATGATGATAATCTTACTGATTAGTGTAACTAACCCAGGTAAGATAAGATTGTTAGACAATCATAAAGTCAGAGTGGAGTTAGATGGGATGAACTTAGTCAAGGCCAAAGAAGTACTCATGCCTCAAGGCCGAAGGTGAATTCTGAAAACAATCAGAAGGAGGAACAAGTATGTTAGTCCCTGATTAGCCAAGAACCTTTATTTTATTCTCTCTGGTATGTGGGTATGTCTGGCATTTATTTTCCATGCTCAGTTTTCCTTGAAGAGGCAGTGGTGAATTGTCTTCTTGAATTGCTGATGCTATCCTGTGCCTTTGATTCTCTTCGTGAATAATATCAGGGTTCAAATATCCTCAAATGTACAACTATCATTTGGGATAGTTACCCATTACTTTCACAGTGTAAGTAGAAAAAGGAAATAAAAATGGAATTGGAAATAAAAAAATGATATCACCCAGTGGCATGAAGATTTACACTGAAGAGCAACTCCATATTACTCAATCAGCAGAAAGTTAGATTTAAAATGTGCATCAAGCCACCACTGTGAGAAATGTTGTTCTTCTCTCTCTCATTGTCTCTCACAAAGGATAATCCTGCACCAGGGTCTTCAGGGAGGCTTTACTTTATACTACAATATTTCACTCTTTGGCTCAGCCAGTATCACAAGAGACTGGTATAACATGAGACAAAGAAGACGGTGTAGCATCATGGTGTAACGCACAAGCCTTACAAATAACAAAGAAAAAGGACACAAGTCTCAAAGTTCAAAGTTCAAAGTAAAATTTATTATCAGAGCACATACACGTTACCACATAACACCAGAGATACTTTTCCTTGTTGGTAAATCCATAGAACAGTAACTGTAAACTGGATCGATGAACAACAAACTGTGCAAATGCAAATATAAAATAAATAGCAATAAGTAACAAGAGAATGAAATAATAAGATAAAGTGTCCTTAATGTGAGACCATCAGCTGTGGAAACACCAGAAATAGAATGAGTGTAGTTACCCTTTTTTTCAAGAGCCTGATGGTTGAGGGGTAGTACCCTGTTCTTGAACTTGGTGTTGTGAATCCTGAGGCACTTGTACCTTCTACCTGATGGCAGCAGAGAGAAAAGATCATGGCCTGGGTGGCGAGGATCTTTGATGATGGATGCTGCTTTTCTATGGCAATGTTTCATGTAGATGTGCTCAATGGTTGGGAGGGCTTTATCCACAATGCACTGGATCAAATCCACTATCTGTTTTTGGATTTTCCACTCAAAGGCACTGTTGTTCCCATACCAGGTCATAATTCAGCCAGTTTGCACACTTTCCAACACACACCTATAGAAGTTTGCCAAGGTTTTGATAACATGACGAATCTCCACAGACTTCTGAGGAAGTAGAAGTGCTGTCGTGCTTTCTTTGCAATTTATTTATATGTTGGATCCAGAACAGGTCTGCTAAGTTAGTGTCTCTGAGGATTTTAAAGTTACTGACCCTCTCCACCTCTGATCCTCTGATAAGTGCTGGCTCATGGACCTCTGTCTGCTATCCAGATAGTAGGTTTATGCCCTCCCTCAACTGACAAAAACAAGTAGATCCAAGTGCTTGGAAAGACCCAAAAATACACTTTGATTATTAAAAACTGATGTCTTTTACCTTCATATACACAAGAGCCTTTTTCCCAGTTCTGTGTAATGTTCTAAAAAAGTCGTAAAATTCTACCTATTTTTTGAATGTATATCTTACTACTCTATTGCATGCAGTGAAAACATGTTATTTACTGTTCATATTCCAACCCTAGAATTATTCTTAGCATTCCAAAAGAGTCACCCTGTGTGTTTCTTTTTGTGTTAATAATTTTAAGGATAATCATTACAGGAATGTAAAAAAAAGCTAACTTACTTCTCTCTTTCCTATTTCAGACTGAAGGCTCTTTGACCTGAAATGTTAATGCTCAGAGAGTTAGAACGGCACAAAAAGTTTAAAAGGAGACAAATTTTTCTTCAGCAGCTTGATTGAAGGATAATGGTGCAAGCTTGTGGACGTCAGTAGTTAGACCGGCGGGAAGAATTTGAAAAGAAGACAGATTTATAGAGTGGGCTCAGAGGAGCAGGTGGCAGAATAGATGAAGTCAGAGTAGGAGGGCTTCAATGATAATGGATGGAGGTGAGGTAAGTTACTTGTGAAGGATAGAAACCAGAAGTATGTCTGTGAAGCCAGTGTTCTGTACCGGGTGTCAGATGTGGGAAATCCGGGAGACTCCCAGCCTCCCAGAAGGCCATATCTGCGCCAGGTGCATCGAGCTGCAGCTCCTTAGGGACTGGGTTAGGGAACTGGAGCTGCAACACGATGACTTTCATCTGGTCAAGGAAAATGAGGAGGTGATAGAGAGCAGCTATAGGCAAGTAGTCACTGCGGGGCCTCGGGAGACAAATAAGTGGGTAATAGTCAGGAGAGGGAAGGGCAAGAGTCAGTTACTAGAGAGTACCGTTGTAGGTGTCCCCCTTAAAAATAAGCACCCCTGTTTGAGTACTGCTGGGGTGGGGGGGGGCAGCCTACCTGTGGGAAAGAACAGTGGCCGTGCCTCTGGCACAGAGTCTGGCCCTGTGGCTCAGAAGGGTAGGGAAAGGAAGAAGGATGCAGTAATAGGGAACTCTATAGTTAGGGAGTCAGAAAGGCAATTCTGTGGACGCAGGATGGAAACATGGATGATAGTTTGCTTCCCAGGTGCCAGGGTCCAGGATGTTTCTGATTGTGTCCACGATATCCTGAAGTGGGAAGGTGAACAGCCAGAGGCCGTGGTACAATTGGTATCAACAACATAGGTAGTAAAAGGGAGGAGGTCCTGAAAACAGACTACCGTGAGTTAGGAAGGAAGTTGAGAAGCAGGACCCCAAAGGTAGTAATCTCAGGATTACTGCCTATGCCACACAACAGTGAGTATAGGAATAGAATGAGGTGGAGGCTAAATGCGTGACTGAGGGATTGGAGCAAGGGACACGGATTCAGATTTTTGGATCATCGGGACCTCTTTTGGAGCAGGTGTAACATTTACAAAAAGGACAGGTTGCACTTGAATCCAAGGGGGATCAATATCCTGGCAGAGAGTTTTGCTAAGGCTATTGGGGACAGTTTAGATTAGACTTGCTGGGGGTGGGAACCAAACTGAAGAGGTGGAGGAAGGTGCTGTTGGCTCACAAATAGAGAAAGCTTGGAGACAGTGCAAGAGGGAGGATAGTCAGCTGATAGAGAAGGGATGCACTCAGACTGATGGTTTGAGATGTGTCTATTTTAATGCAAGATGCATCATGAACAAAGTGGATGAGCTTAGAGCGTGGATCCATACTTGGAGCCATGATGTTGTGGCTATTACAGAAACTTGGATGGCTCAGGAGCAGGAATGGTTACTCAGAGTGCCGGACTTTAGATGTCACGGGAAAGAGGCAAAAAGGTGGGGGCTGATCAGAGATAGTGTCACGGCTGCCGAAAAGGAGTAAGTCATGGATGGATTGCCTACTGAGTCTCTGTTGGTGCAAGTTAGAAACAGGAAAGGGTCAATAACTCTACTGGATGTTTTTTTGTAGACCACCCAACAGTAACAGGGACATCGAGGGACAGATAGGGAGATAGTTTCGGGAAAGGTGTAATAATAACAGGGCAGTTGTGGTGGAAGATTTTAATTTCCCAAATACTGATTGGCATCTCCCTAGAGCGAGGGTTTTGTTAGGTGTGTTCAGGAAGGTTTCCTGACACAATATGTAGATAAGCCTACAAGAGGAGGGGCTGTACTTGATCTGCCACTGGGAAATGGAACTGGTCAGGTGTCAGGTCTGTTAGTGGGAGAGCATTTTGGAGATAGTGATCACCATTCCAACTCCTTTACCACAGCATTGGAGAGGGATAAGAACATACAAGTTAAGAAAGCATTTAATTTGGAGTAAAGGGAAATGTGAAGCTATCAGGCAGGAACTTGGAAGCATAAATTGGGAACAGATGTTCTCAGGGAAATATATGGAAGAAATGTGGCAAATGTTCAGGGGATATTTGTGTGGTGCTGTGCATAGATACATTCCAAAGCATCAAGTTGGATAAGTCTCCGGGACCGGATGCGATGTACCCCAGGCTACAGTGGGAGGTGAGTGAGGAGACTGCTGAGCCACTGGCAATGATCTTTGCATCATCAATGGGGACGGGAGAGGTTCCGGAGAATTGGAGGTGTGGTGAACTACATATACCTGTCTGGACATGCCCCCCCCCCCACTGACTGCTCCTGTGGCTCCTCCCACGGACCCCAGTATAAAGGCGATTGGAGACAACGCCCTGGCCTCAGTCTCCAGGATGTAGTGTGGTGGTCAATTGCTGCTTGTTCTTTCTTCCAGCCAATAAAAGCCTATATCTCACCTCTCGTCTCCAAGAGTTATTGATGGTGCATCAGGAGGGTTGCAGATGTTGTTCCCTTATTCAAGAAAAGGTATCTGTGCTATCTCTTTCTGTTCCATACACACTTTTCCACTGTCAAACTTGCTTAGTCCTATTCTCTCATGACTTATCCTCTTGCTCTTCACATACTTGTAGAATGCCTTGGGGTTTTCCTTAACCCTGCTCGCCAAAGCCTTCTCATGGCCCCTTCTGGTTCTCCTAATCTCTTAAGCTCCTTCCTGCTAGCCTTATAATTTTCTAGATCTCTATCATTACCTAGTTTTTTGAACATTTTGTAAGCTTTTATTTTCTTCTTGACTAGATTTTCAACAGCCTTTGTACACCACAGTTCCTGTATTCTATTTTCCCTATTCAAGAAAGGGAATAGAGATAGCCCAGGAAATTATAGACCAGTGAGTCTTACTTCAGTGGTTGGTAAGTTGATGGAGAAGATCCTGAGAGGCAGGATTTATTAACATTTGGAGAGGCATAATATAATTAGGAATAGTCAACATGGATTTGTCAAAGGCAGGTCGTGTCTTAAGAGCCTGATTGAATTTTTTGAGGATGTGACCAATTGATGAAGGTAGAGCAGTAGATGTAGTGTATATGGATTTCAGTAAGACATTTGATAAGTTACCTCATGCAAGGCTTATTGAGAAAGTAAGGAGGCATAGGATCCAAGGGGTCCTTGCTTTGTGGATCCAGAATTGGCTTGCTCAGAGAAGGCAAAGAGAGGTTGTAGATGGGTCATATTCGGCATGAGAAGTGGCAGATGGAGTTCAAACCAGATAAGTGTGAAGTGGTTCATTTTAGTAGGTCAAATATGATGGCAGAGTATAGTATTAATGGTAAGACTCTTGGCAATGTGGAGGATCAGAGGGCTGTTAGGGCTCAAATTGATAGGACACTCAAAGCTGCTGCGCAGGTTGACTGTGTGTTTTAAGAAGGCACACGGTGCCTTGGCCTTCATCAATCATGGGATTGAGTTTAAGAGCTGAGGGGTAATGTTACAGCTATATCGGACCTTGGTCAGAACCCACTTGGAGTACTGTGCTCAGTTCTGGTCACCTCACTACAGGAAGTATGTGGAAACTATAGAAAGGGTGCAGAGGAGATTTACAAGGATGTTGCCTGGATTGGGGAGCATGTCCTATGAGAACAGGTTGAGTGAACTCGGCCTTTTCTCCTTGGAGTGGCAGAGGAAGAGAGGTGACCTGATAGAGGTATACACAATGATAAGAGGCATTCATCATGTGGATAGTCAGAGGCTTTTCCCCAGGGCTGAAATGGCTAACATGAGAGGGCACAGTTTTAAGCTGCTTGGAAGTAGGTACAAAGTAGATGTTATGAGTAAGTTTTTTTACGCAGAGTGTGGCGAGTGCCTGGAATGGGCTGCTAGCAACGGTGGTGGAGGCAGATACGATAGGGTCTTTTAAGATTTTCCTGGATCGGTACATGGAGCTTAGAATAGTAGAGGGCTATTGGAAACCCTAGATAATTTCTAAAGTAAGCACATTTTCAGTACAGCATTGTGGGCTGAAGGACCTGTATTGTACTGTAGGTTTTCTATGTTTTTATGTTTTCTTTCCACAAATGCTGTTCTATGTGATGAGAATTCTCTGGTTTTATTTCAGTGTTTCTGCATCTAAAATTGTTTGAATTTAATCTGTGACAAAATAAACATGTGTGTTTTTATTTTTCTTCATGCTCACTTGCAGATTTTGCTTGGAATAATTGAAATGGACAGGAGGAAGAGTATAGGAAACTGATACAGGACTTTGTGATATGGTGCAACTCAAACTACCTGCGTCTCAATATCACCAAGACCAAGGAGATGGTGGTGGACTTTAGGAGATCTAGGCCTCATATGGAGCCAGTGATCATTAATGGAGAATGTGTGGAGCAGGTTAAGACCTACAAGTATCTGGGAGTACAGTTAGACGAGCAGCTAGACTGGACTGCCAACACAGATGCCTTGTGCAGGAAGGCACAGAGTCGACTGTACTTCCTTAGAAGATTGGCGTCATTCAATGTTTGTAGTGAGATGCTGAAGATGTTCTATAGGTCAGTTGTGGAGAGCGCCCTCTTCTTTGTGGTGGCGTGTTGGGGAGGCAGCATTAAGAAGAGGGATGCCTCACGTCTTAATAAGCTGGTAAGGAAGGCGGGCTCTGTCGTGGGCAAAGTACTGGAGAGTTTAACATCGGTAGCAGAGCGAAGGGCGCTGAGTAGACTACGGTCAATTATGGAAAACCCTGAACATCCTCTACATAGCACCATCCAGAGACAGAGAAGCAGTTTCAGCGACAGTTTGCTATCGATGCAATGCTCCTCAGACAGGATGAAGAGATCAATACTCCCCAATGCCATTCAGCTTTACAATTCAACCGCCAGGAGTAAGATATGTTAAAGTGCAGGGGTTAGGACTCAATGTATTTAAGTAAACTACTTAAGAACTTTTTAAAAGCTATTATTAATGCTTTTTGAGAGGGTGATTTTAGATGCATATCATATTTTTACTGAGTTAACTATTGTATGTAATTAGTTTTGCTACAATAAGTGTATGGGACATTGGAAAAAATGTTGAATTTCCCCATGGGGATGAATAAAGTATCTATCTATCTAAACCGAGTGGAAAACATTGTACCAATGACAAATGTACAGTATATTGGGGTGTCCCTGGCGAAGTATAGTCAGCGGGAGTCATTTCAATGTAATTTACCAACTTCTGGATTGTATAGAATACTGGATTGGACTCAGCAAAATTTCTCCCAGTAGTTCAAGGTTTCTTTATTTGATTTGCAATTTAATTAATGATGTAGAGTAGCTTTAAGGAGTTAGAAACAGCACAATGTATACAGAACAAAATATGCACATAATATGATAATGGATGCATATTTCCTTGGTATATCAATGTATCAGAACCATCTTTTCAATCCTACAGTTCCGTTTCAACAACAAGGGAATAGATAACCACAATTCATTAGCTTTCCATAGATCAGAAAGGCAACAACACGGGCTTACTGACCAGAGCTTTGTTCTTCTGTATTGCTTTCTCTGCACAATTCAGTCAAAAATTTCAAATTGGCAACATTTGGAAAAGTTCACAATCTTTTAAGCACAAATTGCATTTATCACATCTCGAATTTCAATGATCTTCTGCACTTTAAAATAATAATCACACAAGAGGCAAGTCCTAGGAGGAATTAATAGCCTGCAAGAATAGCAATAACTGGATTTAATGCAGTTCCTTTAATATAGCAAAACATCCCAAGGCACCTCACAGATGCATGATCAAACAAATTTTTACATTGAGCCATGCAACGAGATAATAAGGAAGATGATGAAACATTTGTTCAAAGAAGATTCCAAAGAACGTCTTAAAGAAAAAGAAAAAAAGTTGAGATTCAGAGAGGAGGAAAGTGAGATAAATTTAATGAGGGTCATAGGAGTGCTGAATAAGTTAATGTTTCATGTGGAAGATGCTTCATTAGACTCACATTCAGATTTATTTATCTCATGTACCATACATCAAAACAATCCCTTAACTCTCCGGCTTCTTCATCCTTATTTCTGGTGAGTACCAGTGGGAAATATTAATCTAGGATCCTGCGTTTCCCTTGCTCCCCAAATATATTTTGCTTATGGTCCCTCAGGAAGTACTATTGTCAGGCAGCCATTGTTGGGAGTTGGCCAGTGGCGAGAGTAGAAGACCGTCTTAGGGATCTGGAGCAGCAACTGGGTGACCTTAGGCTTATACGGGAGAGTGAGGATATAATTAATCAAAGTTACAGTGAACTACGTAGTCACCCCAAAGTTGCAGGAGGTAAGTAGATGGGTGACTGTCAGGAGAAATGGAAATAGGCAGTTAGTGCAGAGCTCCCCTGTGGCCATTCCCCATAAAAACAAGTATACCGGTTTGGATACTTTTGTGGGGGATGACCTCCCAGGAGAATGCCATACCAACCGGGACACAGGCACTGAGCATGGAACCACGGAGCAGAAGGGAAAGAGAGAGAAGAAGGGAGTGATAATGATAAGGGACTTGATAGTGAGGGGAACTGACAGGAGATTCTGTGGACATGAACAGGACACCCAGCTGGTATGTTGCCTCCCAGGTGCCAGGTTCAGGGATGTCTCAGATCATGTCCACAACATTTTGGAGGGCGAGGGGGTGCAGCCAGATGTCCTGGTACATATTGCTACCAATGATAAAGGAAGGAAAAGCAATAAGGTCCTGAAAAGAGAATTTAGAGAGCTCGGTAGAAAGCTGAGAAGCAGGACCTCCTGGGTAGTAATTTCTGGATTGCTGCCTGTGCTACATGCCAGTGAGGGTAGAAACATGATGATTTGGCAGATAAATGCATGGCTGAGAAGCTGGTGTGGGGGGAAAGGCTTCAGGTTCTTGGATAATTGGGATCTCTTCTGGGGGAGATATGACCTGTTCAAAAGTGATGGGTTGCACCTGAACTCAAGGGGGATCAATATTCTTGTGGGCAGGTTTGCTAGAGCAGTTGGGGAGGGTTTAACCTAACTTGGCGGGGGGTGGGAACTGGAGTAAAGGGATTCAGGAAAGGACAGATGGTAAAAACGTAAAGATAGTGTGCAGTCAGATTGTCAGCAAGGGCAGGCAAGTGATGGGACTTAGTTGAAGCCAACAGGCTGAGTATCAAATCATTAGGGATGCAGAGTTAGAAAGGATAGCAAATATGGTACTCAAAGTGATGTAACTAAATATATATAGTAGTATAAGAAATAAGGTGGATGATCTTGTTGCAATATTACAGATTGCCAGGTATGATGTTGTGGCCATCACTGAATCGTGACTGAAGGACAGTTGTAGTTGGGAGATGAATGTCCAAGGTTACACGTTATATCAGAGGAATAGGAAGGCAGGCAGAGAGGGTGGCATGGCTCTACTGGTAAAGAATGACATCAAATTAGTAGAAAGATATGTTATATGATCGGAATCCTTGTGGGCTGAGTTAAGAAACTGCAAGGGTAATAGGATATTGATGGCAGTTATATACAGGCCTCCCAACAGTGGCTGGGAGCTGGACCACAGGTTACAGCAGGAAATAGAAAAGGCGAGTCAAAAGGGCAAGGTTATGGTAGTCATGGAAGATTTAACATGCAGGTCGATTGGGAAAATCAGGTTGGTAATGGATCTCAAGGAGAGTGAGTTTGTTCAATGCCTAAGAGATAGCTTTTTAGAGCAGTTTGTTGTTGAGCCTACAAGGGGATCAGCTCTCCTGGATTCGGTGTTATGTAATGAACCAGAGGCGGTTAGGGAGCTTAAGGTAAAATAACCCTTAGGAATCAGTGATCACATTATGTTTGTGTTCAACTTGAAATTTGATAGGGAGAAACTAAAATCTGACGTAGCAGTATTTCAGTGGAGTAAGGGAAATTACAGTGGTATGAGAGAGAAGTTGGCCAAAGTAAATTGGAAGGAGCTGCTGGCAGGGATGACAGCAGAGCAACAATGGTGTGCGTTTCTGGGAGAAATGAGGAAGGTGCAGGACATATGTATTCCAAAGATGAAGAAATATTCAAATGGTAAAATAGTACAACCATGACTGACAAGGGAAGCCAAAGCTATTGTAAAAGCAGAAGGAAGGGCATACAATAAAGTAAAAAATAGTGGGAAGATAGAGGATTGGGAAGTTTTTAAAAGCCTACAGAGAGCAATTTTAAAAATCATTAGAAGGGAACAGATGAAATATGAAAGCAAGCTAGCAAATAATACCAAAGTGGAGAGTAAAAGTTTTTTCAAGTATAGAAACATAGAAACCCTACAGCACAATACTGGCCCTTCAGCCCACAAAGTTGTGCTGAACATGTCCCTACCTTAGAAATTACTAGGCTTACCTATAGCCCTCTAGTTTACTAAGCTCCATGTACCTATCTAAAAGCCTCTTAAAAGACCCTATCGTATCCGCCTCCACCACTATTGCCAGCAGCCCATTCCACTCACTCACCACTCTGAGTAAAAAACTTACCCTGACATCTCCTCGGTACCTACTCCCCAGCACCCTAAACCTGTGCCCTCTTGTGGCAACCATTTCAGCCCTGGGGAAAAAGCATCTGACTATCCACACGATCAATGCCTCTCATCATCTTGTATACCTCTGTCAGACCACCTCTCATCCTCCTTTGCTCCAAGGAGAAAAGGCCGAGTTCACTCAACCTATTCAAATAAGATGTGCTCCCCAATCCAGGCAACCTCCTTGTAAATCTCCCCTGCATACTTCCTGTAATGAGCACAGTACTCAAAGTGGGGTCCGACCAGGGTCCTATATAGTTGCAACATTACCTCTCGGCTCCTACTTATCTGGGTTGAACTCCATTTGCCACTTCTATAGAAGTATGTTAAAACATAACAGAAGTATGTTAAAAATAAAAGAGAAAGGAGAGTGGATATAGGACCGCTAGAAAATGAGGAGGAGAAATAATAATGGGAGACAAGGAGATGAACTAAATGAGTATTTTGCATCAGTCTTCACTGTGGAAGACCCAGCAGTATGCCCGATGTTGTAGTGTGTGAAGGAAGAGAAGTGGGTGGAGTTACTGTTACAAGAGAAAAGGTGCTCAAAAATCTGAAAGACCTAAAGGTACAGAAGTCACCCGGACCAGAGCAACTGCACCCTAGGGTTCTGAAAGAGGTAGCGTTAGAGATTGTGGTGGCATTAGAAACGATCTTTCAAAAATCATTGGACTCTAACACGGTGCCAGAGGACTGGAAAATTACCAATTTCACTCCGCTCTTCAAGAAATGAGGAAAGCAGCAGAAATGAAATTATAGACCAGTTAGCCTGATCTCATTGGTTGGGAAGATGTTAGAGTCGATTGTTAAGGATGAGATGATGGAGTACTTGGTGACACAGGACAAGATAGTACAGGGAAAATCCTGCCTGACGAACCTGTTGGAATTGAGGAGATTACAAGTAGGATAGATGAGGTCAAGTCAAGTCACTTTTTATTGTCATTTAGACCATAACTGCTGGTACCGTACACAGTAAAAACGAGACAACGTTCTTCAGGACCATGGTGCTACATGAAACGGTACAAAAACTACACTGAACTACGTAAACCAACACAACAACTACACTAGACTACAGACCTACCCAGGACTGCATAAAGTACACAGAACAGTGCAGGCATTACAATAAATAATAAACAAGACAATAGGCGCAGCAGAGGGCAGTAGGTTGGTAGTTCGATAGCTTGGGGGAAATTCTGTTACATAACTAAAGAGTTGAATGGCGGTGTCCGAGATTCAGTCCGTTTCTTTACTCCCGCCAAGTATTTCGTTGCCACAGATGTAGTCCAATTTAATGTCCATTGGAGAGCAGAATGGACGGGAGAGCTGGCCGGCTAGGGCTTGCTTTTCTCCTGGCACGGACTCCTGCCCAATCGCCTCGCTTCCGCTTCCTTGCACATCGCTTACAATGTCCCCACTTCAGGCCACCGGGCTCAGGCGACTCCGAGGACTGAGGGCCCGATTCCCTCAGCAAGCCAAGGTTGCGCAATCTAACCAGCAGACTTTCCTGAAGGTTTGCTTTTGGGCGATCTCTGTATTGTAGCAGTATCTGGTGATGGTAGATAGCCGCTCTGTTATCAATTGCCCTAAACCCTAATTGTGCCTTAAAATTAAAATAAATTTAAAAAAACTAAATTAAAGCAGCTCCAGATTCAAAAGGCCACTGCTGCCATGTGCTGTGCTGCCTATTGGCTGAAGGTAAAGATTAAGGGGATGCAGTGGATGTTGTATATTTGGGTTTTCAGAAGGCCTTTGACAAGGTGCCACACGAGGCTGCTTACCAAGTTAAGAGCCCATGGTATTGCAGGAAAGTTACTAACATGGTTAGAGCATTGGCTGATTGGTAGGAGGCAGTGAGTGGGATTAAAAGGATCTTTTTCTGGTTGGCTGTCAGTGACTAGTGGTGTTCCGCAGAGTTCGGTGTTGGGACCACTTCTTTTTATGTTGTATATAAATGATTTAGATGATGAAATAGATAGCTTTATTGTCAAGTTTGCAGATGATACAGAGATTGGTGGAGGGGCAGCTAGTGTTGTGGAAATGGGTAGGATATAGAAGGTGCTGAACCTGCATTCCTGAAAGTTAAGTCTGCCAAGTCTTTCAGAAGACAGTGAAATCACTAGTTTGCTACGACATTTCAAAAGTACATTACTTAATGGGAATTTACAGGCTACAGATTGCAGTGAAAGTGGTTCAGAAGAAGAGTAATTAGAAGTTTTGTAGGTAAAATGTCTAGCACCAAGGAAATTGTTGAAGAGTATACTTGGAACTGGATTTACTCTGCAACAGTATAGATGCATTAGGGACAGTTAACATGGCTTTGTGTGACAGAGGTCATGTCTTACAAATTTAATGACATTTTTTGAGGAGGTGATGAAGATGATTTACGAGAGCAGGTCAGTGGATTTTCTTTCATCAATGAGAGTTTCTTAAACGTCGCCAATGTATTTTCTTCTACCACCACCCCTAGCTGTGAATTCAATGCACTCACCACCCTCTGTGTAAATAAAAAACAACCTCTGACATCCCTCCTATACTTTCCTCCTATCACCTTAAAAGTATGTCCTCTCTCATATTAGCTTTTGACACTCTGGAAAAAAAAAGGCGCTGGTTTTCCACTCTGTTAATATCTCTTATCATTTTATACACCTCAATTAAATCTCCTCTCATCCTCCTTTGCTCCAAAGAGAAAAGCTCTATCTCCCCCAAACTTTCCTCATTAGACATGTTCTCTAATCCAGGCAGCATTCTGGTAAATCTCCTCTGCAGTAAAGCTTCCACCTTGTTCCAAAAATGAGGCAACCAGAACAATACAACACACACAAGATGCAGGAGGAACTCAGGCAGCATCTATGAAACTGAATAGATAGTCAATGTTTTAGGCCGAGATCCTTCTTCAGGACTGAGAAGGAAGGGGCAAGATGCCAGAATAAAAAAGTGCGGGGAGGAGAAGCAGGCTAACTGGAAGGTGATAGGTAGAGCCAGCTGGGTGGGAAAGATCAAGGGCTGGAGAAGAAGGAATCTGATAGGGGAGGAGAGTGGACACAGCGGTAAGGGAAGGAGCAGGTGACCCAGGGCAAAGTAATAGGAAGGTGAGAAGAGGTAAAAGGCCAGAGTGGGGAATACAGGAAGTGGGACGGGGTAAATTTGCCGAAAGGAGAAATCGATATTCATGCAATCAGGTTGGAGGCTACCCAGACGGAATATAAGGTATTGCTCCTCCACCCTGAGGATGGCCTCATCTTGAATAGATTTTTGCATGGTAGGGGAATTAAGAGTTATGGGGAACAGCCATGATCTTATTGAATGGCAGAGCAGCCTCGACAGGCTAGATGGCCTACCCCTGCTCTTATTTCTTATGTTCTTATGACACGTCTGAATGGGAATGGGAACAATATTCCATGTGGTCAGCCATAGTTTTATAGAACACAAAATTACCTAGCAGCTCTTGAATTTAATCCCCAAATTACCGAAGGACAACACGCCATACACCTTCTTAATCACCCTACCAACTTGCGCAACAACTCAGAGGGACCCGTGAAAGTGGAGAATAAAACTACACCTCTACGAAGCCCCATGGCATCTGGTGATCTTGTGATCTTTGTCTTGGAGGCCAATGTAGAGCACCTTTCAAGAGGTGAACCCTTGCGTGGTGTGCCTGGTGGGGCTCCGAAAACCCGTGCCAAACAACTGGTAGACATCAAGATATCTTCAATCTTTCACTGCTGCAGTTGTAGGTCCCGCCTGCTTCAAAAGGACAACGTCATACTAGTGCCTAAGAAGAGCTGGATGAGCTGCCTTAATGACTATTGCCCTGTAGCACTCACATCTATTATGATGAAGTGCTTTGAAGGATTTGTCATGGCTAAATGCAACTCCTGTCTAAGCAAGGACTCGGACTTGCCTATGGTCACAATAGATCAATGGTTCAGTGGTTCAATTTAATGTCAGAGAACTGTATACAATATACATCTTGAAATGCTTTTTCTTTGCAAAACATTCACGAAAACAGAGAGGTGCCCCAAAGTATGAACAACAGTTAAACGTGAGATCACCAAAGTCTCCCCCCCCCCACCCCCGGCTCCCCCCTCCTGTGTGTAAGCGGCAGCGAGCAACAAGGTATGCAGTGGATGCAATCTCACTGGCTCCCCACTCGGTCTTCAATCACCTGGACAACAGCAATACCTACGTCAAGCAGCTGTTTACTGATTACAGCTCAGCATTCAACACAATCATACCCTCCATTCTCATCAACAAGCTCCAAAACCTGGGCTTCTGTACCTCCCTCTTCAATTAGATTCTTGACTTTCTCATCCCCTCCTCACTAATAATCAAGACTGTCCCACCACTCTACTCTCTCTATACCCATGATTATTTGGCGAGGCACAGCTCAAACGCCATCTATAAATTTGCCAGCAATACAACTATTGTTAGCAGAATTTCAGATGGTGATGACAAGGTGTACAGGAAGGAAATAGATCAGCTGGTTGAGTGGGGTAGCAGCAATAACATTGTAGAAAACATCAGTGACACTAAGCAATTGACTGTGGACTTCAGGAAGGGGAAGTCAAAGGAACACACATCAGCCCTCATTAAAGGATCAGAAGTGGAAAGGGTGAGCAGTTTCAAGTTCCTTGGTGTCAAGACTTCTGAGGATTTAATCTGCTCCCAACATATTGATGCAATTACAAAGAAGGCTTCCCATGTCTGACACCTATCTCTCCTTTCATGATCTGTCTCCATCTCTGGAGACAGTCTTTTATAAACCCACTGACTCTCACAGCTATCTGGACTATACCTCCTCTCACCATATCGTTTGTGAAAATGACATTCCTTTCTCTCAGTTCCTCTGTCACCGCCTCATCTGGTCTCAGGGCAAGGCTTTTCATTTAGAACTGAGATGTTCTCCTTCTTCAAAGAAAGGGGCTTCCATTCCTCCACCTTCAATGCTGCTCTCAACCACATTTCTTCCATTTCACACACATCTTCCCTGACCCCACCATCCCACCGCCATACCATGGATTGTGGGGGGGGGGGGGGGGTGGGGAAGGGAAAGATGTACTTGATGGTGGGATCCCCTTGGAGATGATGGAAGCTATGGAGAATTAAGTGCTGGATGTGAAGGTTTGTGGATTGGTAGGCGAGGACAAGACGAACCTTATCCTTACACAGTGAACGATAGGGCACTGAGGAGTGCAGCAGCACATAGGGATACAGGTCCATAATTCATTGAAAGCAGTAACATAGGTAGATAGGGTCATAAAGAAAGCTTTTGGCACATTGGTCTTCATAAATCAATGTATTGAGTACTGGAGATGAGATTTTATATTAACCACATAACCATATAAAAATTACAGCATGGAAACAGGCCATCTTGGCCCTTCTAGTCTGTGCCGAACACTTACTCCCACCTAGGCCCAACTACCTGCATTCAGCCCATAATCGTTCATTCCGTTCCTGTCCATATATCTATCCAATTTTTTTTTTAATGACAATACTGAACCTGCCTCTACCACTTCTACTGGAAGCTCATTCCACACAGCTACCACTCTCTGAATAAAGAAGTTCCCCCTCATGTTACCCCTAAACTTTTGCCCCTTAACTCTCAACTCATGCCCTCTTGTTTGAATCTCCCCTACTCTCAATGGAAAAAGCCTATCCACGTCAACTCTATCTATCCCCCTCATAATTTTTAATACCACTATCAAGTCCCCCCTCAACCTTCTACGCTCCGAAGAATAAAGACCTAACTTATTCAACCTTTCTCTGTAACTTAGGTGTTGAAACCCAGGTAACATTCCCAAGTAAATCTCCTCTGTGCTCTCTCTAATGTGTTGACATGTTTCCTATAATTCAGTGACCAAAACTGTACACAATACTCCAAATTTGGCCTCACCAATGCCTTGTACAAATTTAACATTATATCCCAACTCCTATATTCAATGCTCTGATTTATAAAGGCCAGCATACCAAAAGCTTTCTTCACCACCCTATCCACATGAGATTCCACCTTCAGGGAACTATGCACCATTATTCCTAGATCACTCTGTTCTACTGCATTCCTCAATGCCCTACCATTTACCATGTATGTTCTATTTTGATTAGTCCTACCAAAATGTAACACCTCACACTTATCAGCATTAAACTCCATCTGCCATCTTTCAGCCCACTCTTCTAACTGGCCTAAATCTCCCTGCAAGCTTTGAAAACTTATTTCATTATCCACAACGCTACCTATCTTAGTATCATCTGCATACTTACTAATCCAGTTCACCACTCCATCATCCAGATCATTAATGTATATGACAAACAACATTGGACCCAGTACAGATCCCTGAAGCACACCACTAGTCACCAGCCTCCAACCTGGCAAACAGTTATCCACCACTCCTCTCTGGCATCTCTCATCCAGCCACTGTTGAATCCATGTTACTACTTCAATATTAATACCTAATGATTGAACCTTTCTAACTAACCTTCCATGCGGAACCTTGTCAAAGACCTTACTGAAGTCCATATAGACAACATCCACTGCTTTACCCTCGTCAACTTTCCTAGTAGTCTCTTCAAAAAATTCAATAGGATTTGTCAAACATGACCTTCCATGCACAAATCCATGTTGACTGTTCCTAATCAGACCCTGTCTATCCAGATAATTATATCTACCATCTCTAAGAATACTTTCCATTAATTTACCCACCACTGACATCAAACTTACAGGCCGATAATTGCTAGGTTTACTCTTAGAACTCTTTTTAAACAATGGAACCACATAAGCAATACGCCAATCCTCCGTTTCCAATGACATTTGAAATATTTCTGTCAGAGCCCCTGCTATTTCTACACTAACTTCCCTCAAGGTCCTAGGGAATATCCTGTCAGGAACCAGAGACTTATCTACTTTTATATTCTTATATTCTTTAAAAGTGCAGAAGTTGCAGAGGACGTTGGTGAGGCCTAATTTGGAGTAATATGTGGAGTCATGGGCATCTACGTACAGGAAAGATTTGAACAAGGTTGAAAGAGTACAGAAAACATTTATAATGATATTGCTGGCTCTGGAGTTCTAAGGAAAATTGATTAAGTCAGGACTATAATCTTTAGAATATAGAAGATTGAGAGGAGATTTGAAAGAGGTATACAAAATTATGAGGGGTATAGATAGGATATATGCAAGCAGGCTTTTTCCATTGAAATTGAGTGGGACTACAACCAAAAGTTATGGGTTAAGGGTAAAAGGTGAGAACATAGTGCTCGCAGTGTGGCTGTATGGATATCGGTGAGACCCGACGTAGACTGGGAGGACTGCTTCATCAAGCATCTTCACTCTGTCTCCCACAAAAAGTGAGATTTCCCAGTGGCCACCCATTTCAATTCTACTTCCCATTCCCATTCTGGCATGTCAGTCCATGGCTTTTTCTACTGCCTCTATGAGGCCACACTCCGTTTGGAGGAGCAACATCTTATATTCTGTCTGGGTCGCTTCCAACCTGATGGCATGAACAGCGATTTCTCAAATTTCTGGTAATTACCCCAGCCTTCTCCTTCACCCTCCCTCATTCCTGTTTCCCTCTCACACTTCCTCTTCCAACCAGCCCATCACCTCCCTCTGCTCCTCCACCTTCCCAGTCCTCTCCTATCAGATTCCCCCTTCTCTAGCTCTTTATCTCTTTCACCAATCAACTTCCCAGCTCTTTACTTCACCCCTTCCCCTTGCCTATAGGTTTCGCCTATCACCTGCCACCTTGTACTTCTGCCACCCCTCCCCTCACCTTCTTAGCCTGACTCCTTCCCCCTTCCCTTCCAGTCCAGGATCTTGACTTAAAATGTTAACTGGTTACTCTGTTCCAAAGATACTGCCTGACCTGCTGAGCTCCTCCTGCATGTTGTGTGTATTGATTTTGACTTCCAGCAAGATTGTCTTGTGTTCAGAGCAGTGGATGTTGTATGATGGAGTTTTTAGTCAAGCATTTAGCCTCACAATAGGCTGACTGATATAAAAGATAAAAGCAAATAGGATCCAAGCAGAATTCCTGATTTGCTTTGCCATAAATGGCAGATGGAGTTTAATCCAGACAAGTGTGACATGTCGTACGTTAGAAAATCAAATATAAACAGAAAAAAACACAGTAAATGGCAGCAACACACACAAAATGCTGGAGCAACTCAGCAGGTCAGGCAGCATCTCGGAAAAGAGTTCAGTTGACGTTTTGGGCTGAAATCCTCTGGCAGGACTCTTTTCCTAGATTCTGCCTTGCCTGCTGAGTTCCTTCAGCATTTTGTGTGTATTGCTCGGATTTCTAGCATCTGCAGATTCACACGTTTTCACTTTAGGAGTACTGTGTTCTGGTCACTACATTACAGAAATGATGTGGAGGTTTTGTAAGTGGTGCAGAATATATTCAGCAAGACTTTGCTTAGATTATAAGTATTAGGGGAGAGATTGGACAAACTTAGATTGTTTTCTCTGGAGCATCAGAAGCTGAAGAGAGATGTGCTTGAAGTTTATAAAATTATGAATGGCAGAGATAGTGTAGATAGTAATGTCTTTTTCTCAGGATGAAATTTTCAGTTGCTAGTTGGCATTGATTTAAGGTCTTCTTCTTATTGTGTCCATAAACAGCCTATATATGGGCCAACCAGAACTGGACACATTTTTGCACCATGTTGTTGAATTTGGCAAGATCTGCAACAGTACAGGGTTCCTCTAATGATGGGCATTGCAGGAGATGTTGCATAGCTTGTGGCTCAGTTCCACATTCACAAGTTGTCGGGCTATATCGCCATTTGCTTAGTGACACTTTTGAACAACCTAAACCAGTCTTAAGTCTTTTAAAGCTCTTTCAGGTTGCCCAGTTGCAATTAGCTCCTGGGGGAAGACCTTCATCCGGTGGAATTTCCATCGTTAGGGTTGTTTGAGACTGGTGAGCTGGTCTTTCCACAAAGCGATGTGGGCTTCAGATGGGGTTGATTGTAATGGAACAACACTGTTCATGAAGCTCTTCCTTGGCTTTAGGCAGCTGGATGTGGGTATATGACCATGTAGAGGGTGCCTCTCGTCTGATGTTTGACAGAGTAGTTCTTTCTTGCTGGCTACCATTCTTCCTATATCAGAGGGAGCGATACCCGCCAGTATAGATAGGCTGTTGATGTTTGTTGGTTTTAAACAACCTGTGATAAGTTGGCAGCTTGCATTCCAAATGGCAACCATCTTCTTAGCATGCGTAGATCTTTCCCATGCAGGGCAGGAGTATTCGGCAGTGGAATAGCAAAGAGCAAGTGCACTGGCTCACAATGTTTTTGAGTTTGCTCCCCATTTTGTATTAGTGAGCTTATTCAGGATGTTGTTTTGTGTACTCACTTTTGCCTTTGTCTTATTGATGTGGTTCTTGAAAGTGAGGCATCTGTCAAGGGTGGCTCCTAAGTAGACAGAGTGCTCGCAATGTGTCAGTGTTGCTCCACACCAGGTCACTTTAAGCTGGCGTTTGGCTTCACAGTTCCTGACATGGAATGCACAATCTTGCGTCTTTGATGGGTTTGCGCAGAGGTGGTTTTCATCATACTACAAAGTAGGATGTTTGTCCCTCCAAGGCCACAGAAAGTGTTTTCTCCATGGTGTTAAAATCAGTACTTTGGGCAGTGATGCATAAGTCATCAGCATATATAAAACACTGTGTGACATCATCTATAGGTTGGTCGTTCGTGTAGATATTGTACAGTAGTAGTGCAAGCACACTTCCCTGAGGAAGACCATTCTTCTGAATACAATTTAAGGTGAGATCGGGGTGGATTGAAGGGGATTTAAGTGCAAGGTCTTTTTTTATTAAGAATAATAAATGCCTGGAATACCTGATGATGGGGCGGAAGCTAATATAATAGCAATTTTTAAGAGATATGTAGGCATGCACATTAACAGACAGAGAATTAAGGATAAAGCTGGTATGTAGGCAAGTGGATAGAATTCTGTGCAGTATTGTTCTGCTATATATTCGATGTTCAAAACTGCAGGCAAATTTCCAGGTGTATTCTTACCAGAAACCTATACAAATACGATAAAGCATCCTTGCTTCTTCATTGAAGTCCTCTCATAATAATGACTAATGCACATTTTACACTGTTAATTGTGCACTGCATCAGCAGTTCACTCGTCAGTGACCTATGTACAAGCACATCATTGCCAACCCTTAACTCACCATTTAAGAAATCTTCTCCTTTTCTGTTACTAGCACCAAAGAGATATCTAACATTTTTCCACATTATGTGGCATCTCCCATATTATTATCCACTCAGTTAGCTTGTTTATATCTACTTAAAGCCTCATTACATCTTTCCCCTTGCTCACAGTTACACCTCATTGTGTATCATCAGCAAAACTGGAAATATGACATCTCATCCACTCAGCCAACTCATGGATTTTGATGTGAGAAGCTGGTCCCCAAGCCATGAGCCACAGTCTGCTAATAGGAAAATGTTCCATTCATTTGCACTCCTTATTTTTTGTACAATAACCAATTAGCATTGAACGTCAGGCTGTTATCTCCCTTTCCACAGCTGTTTAAACTCCTGTGTGTGACCTAATCAAATGTCTTCCAAACACCTGTATTTTGCCGCATCTACTACTTACATATCCAGATTGCTAGTCATGTCCTCAGGGAGCTTGACACAATTACTCAATCATGATTTTCCTTTTATAAATCCATTTGGAACAGACTTGATGGGCTGAATAGCCTAATTCTGCTCGTGTCTTACCGCCTTGTTTCAGTTCAGCCCTATTATTCTTTTGAAGGTGTTCTGCTGTTGCACACTTCATTATAGATTCCATATATCAGATGGTAAGCTAATTGAGTTCCACTAGGTTTAACTAATATTAGGGGTTATAAGAAGATTGGGAAAATTATAACAAGGAGAAATTGTTAACAGACACACAAATACTGCATTCAAATATAGCAAACATGCAGAAGAGCAATGAAAATTGTTTTGAAATTCAGTCCTGCTAGGTAGTGCAAAATGAAGAAAATGTACTTCAGAAGCAGAGTGCAAACTAACATCCAAGACTATACAACTTTAGAGGCATTTATTTTTTATTACAAATCCATTTTCAGCTATATTCATCAAACTGCATCAATTATATCAAAGAATATTATTAATGCAATTTTTGAAGCAATTACATTGCAAATTGTGTTAATATTTGATAGAATTTATATGCTATGATATGCAAATAAATTTCAGTGGAGTCTCAAGAAAATATCTTTCTTACCATTGGTTTTACCAATTTTGGCTCATCTCTCACAGTAGTTATAATTTTGTTTCTTATATTGCAGGATACTGAGCTGTGCCAGACTGCCAGTCACCACTTGTACCCTGATCGTGGCACTGAGGCCTCAAGGTCCTTGAGAGTGTAGGACCAGAAAAAGTTGTTGGAGGTCACCAGGCAATTGTGAGCGGCAGAATGAATTAAATTTATTCGATTGATTACTGCTTGACTTAAATCTGTCATCTGTCAAGTCTCTCTGTGAGTGATTCTGGATGGTGCTGTACCTGAAGAGTTTGGATCCAAATAGGCATCTCAAATAGAGGGGGTCAGGTAGGGCCAGCAACAAAACTGTTCAGTAATACATCCCCTAAAATTCAGTGAAGTATGAACTGTTTAGAGAGGAGAATAAATGTTTTCCAAAAGGATAATAAACATGGAGATATGAATTGTGAAATAAAAGCTTAACGTTTGACATCCTTTAGTCTTAAAAGGGCTAAATACTTGAGAGGCAATGACCACCACACATGTACACTTACTAACTGGTTCAAGATTGAACATGATCTAGTATGTTTGCTTTTCCTACACTGTCATATAGAGTGCTGAACCTCTGGAATTCTCTGCCCCAGAGGGACATGAAGGCTAGCACATTAAAAGCATTTAAAGTGGAGGTCCACTTTGCATGAAATGCCAACTGTTTATTCTTTTACATAGATGCTGCCTGGCCTGCTGAGTTCCTCCAGCATTTTATGTGTGTTTCTTTGAAAGTGTACGTAAATATACTTTTGAAAGATTAGAAGATTGAAGGTAATGAGAAGGTGGCACTGCAAGAAGTTGAGGCCCGGGGAAGATCATCCATGACTATAATGCATTGCAGGGCAGGCTTGAGGGGCAAGTAGGCCATTCTTGCAGTTGTTTTCTTGTAATCTGTTGTGTGTCTATCCCATTAGAGAAACATGGAAAACCTACAGCACAATACAGGCCCTTCGGCCCACAATGCTGTGCCGAACAAGTCCTTGTCTTAGAACAACCTAGGCTGTACCCATAGCCCACTATTTTTCTAAACTCCATGTAGCCATCCAAGAGTCTCTTAAAAGACACTATCGTTTCCACCTCCACCACCGTCACTGCCAGCCCATTCCACGCACTCACCACTCTCTGCGTAAAAAACTTACCACTCCTCTGTACCTGCTTCCAAGCACTTTAAAACTATGCACTTTTGTGCTAGCCATTTCAGCCCTGGGAAAAAGCCTCTGACTATCCACACGATCAATGCCTCTCAATATCTTGTACACCTCTATAAGGTCACCTCTCATCCTCCGTCACTCCAAGAAGAAAAGGCCGAGTTCACTCAACCTATTCTCATAAGGCATGCTCCCCAATCCAGGCAACATCCTTGTAAATCTCCTCCACACCCTTTCTATGGTTTCCACGTCCTTCCTGTAGTGAGGCGACCAGAATTGAGCACAGTACTCCAAGTGGGGTCTCACCAGAGTCCTATATAGCTGCAACATTACCTCTCGGCTCTTAAACTCAATCCCACGATTGATGAAGGTCAATGCGCCATGTGCCTTCTTAACCACAGAGTCAACCTGCGTAACAGCTTTGTGTATCCTATGGACTCAGACCCCAAGATCCCTCTGATCATCCACACTGCCAAGAGTCTTACCATTAATACTATGTTCTGCCATCATATTTGACCTACCAAAATGAACCATGTAAAAGCTTTGCCTATCATTTAGTCTATAAGATTTCTCTTTATACTTCAGACATTTATAACATTTAGTTCCAATGGCTTGATAATTTTAATGGTTTGTATAATTTAATAATAACTCCATAAATGCTGCTCAGTCATTCAATCATGGCTGATTTTCAGTGCCTATTAAAAGTATTCACCTGCCCCCTCCTCTTCTCATGTTTTATTGTTTTAAAACACTGAATCACAGTGGATTTAATTTGACTTTCTTTGACACTGATCAATAGAAAAGGACTCTTTCCTGTCAGTGAAAACAGATCTCTATAAAGTGATCTAAATTAATTACAAATATAAAAGACAAAATAATTGTTAAGTATTCACTCTCTTTAATATGACATACCAAATTACCAAATTGTCACTGGTGCAGCAAATTGGTTTTAGAAGTCACATAATTAGTTAAATGGAGATCACCTGTGTGCAGTCAAAGTGCTTCAATTGATTGTGGTAAAGATACACCTGTATCTGGAAGGTCCAAATACTGGTGAGTCAGCATCCTAGCAAAAACTATGCTATGAAGACAAACAAATATTCCAGGCAACTCTGTGAAAAGCTTATTGAAAAGCACATGAGGTGATGGAAACCAGATAATTTCCAAATCTCTGAATATCCCTTGAAGTATAGTTAAGTCAATCAAGAAATGGGAAGAATAAGGCACAGCTGTAAATCTCTCTAGAGCAGGACATCTTCAAAGCTAAGCAACTGTGTAAGAAGGGTACTAGTGAGGGAGGCCACTAAGAGACATATGACAACTTTGGAGGAGTTACAAGCTTCAGTGGCTGTGAAAGGAGAAGCTACTAAATGCTGATTTGAAGAGGGTGAGTAATTGTACAATCAATTATTTTATGTTTAATAATTGTTATAAATTTAGACCAATTTGTCAAAATTTGTTTTCACTTTGACACAAAAGAATCTTTTTCTCTTGATCAGTTTCAAAAAAGCCAAATTAAATCCATTGGATCAATATTGTGAAACAGTAAAAGGTGAAAACTCCCATGGGGGCGGGGGGGAGGTGAATATTTTTTATAGGCACTCTATACTCTATATTCCCTCACAACCCTGTTCTCTTGCTCTCTCCCCATTGCCTTTCATGTCTTTACTAATTAAGGTCTTATTGACCTCTGCTTTAAATGTACTCAATGACTTGACCTCCCCAACTGTCTGTGGCAATGAATTCCACGGATTCATGACCCTCTTGCTATAGAAATTCCTCCTCATATCTGCTGTAGATGGACGTTGTTCTATTCTGAGAACATGCTCTCTTGAGTTAGTCACCCACTATTGGAAACATCTTCCTCACAGCCACTCGACTTTCAATGTTGTGCAGGTTTCAATGAGATTCCTCCAGACTCTTCTGAACTCCACAAGTACAGACCCAGAGTTATCAAACATTGTTTACATTAATTACCATAGAATTAAAGGTGGAGTTATAGTGTATGGGGGAAAATTAAGTACATTTCAAAATAAAACATACATATAGACAAATGTGTACTGAGGGATAAAATACAGCAAGTTATTTTCAAAAAAACTCTAATTATAACTGAAGTCGTCAGCGTGAAAATGTAATCTTTGAGAACTTTGTAATAATGTTTTCTCCAAACATTGAGTGCAGCTGAATAGTCTCTTGCTGTTTATGGCTACTGATTTGAAATCAACAAAACAAGTCCAACAATCTGTAGCTCATTGTTTGTAAAAGATGTTCTTTACAAAGCAGGGAAGAACTTAGTTATGAAAAGCATAACAATATTAACAAAGCAGGTAAGAAATACAAATAGAAACATGGAGAAAATGGTTTAGTTTCAGAAATACTTTTCATTTCACAATCAAAAACTACTAAATAATAATATAACATTTTTTGTAATGACTGCATAAATAAATGTATGGCCTATGAGAATTCAGCTATGAATTTAAAGAAAAACTTAAATGCTTATCCTCTGAACACATTGAACTAATTAAACTCAATCAACTGCCAAATCAAGCACCCCACAGGGCACCATCATATAGTGAGCAAAGACATTGCACCAAACAAGCTACTACCTCGTTCATGTTGTTTACAATGTTTACTTGCTACAAATAATAATATAAACAAAGGTTAAGACTGACGTTAAGTAGTTTCTTTTTATAAATAAAAGCTCCAAGCAAACTCACCACTTACCTTTAAATTTCAAACGAACTGTATTTGCATTTACTTACATTTCAATAAGATTTGGTAGATTAACAAAAGTATTTTTTTCAATATTCTCCAAAGCTTCATTCTGTAACATCCAGCTGTTATTGCAAAAATGAGGTGAATTAAAATTACAATAATGCAAATGGAATATAACATTTCCACAAATGTCAATACTTCATTATTTTCACAATAGTCATTAAAGAATATTAAGAGGACCAAACCTCCTTGCCCTGATATTTTTCTTTTAAGATGATCAGAGTTGTGAATATTTTTGAAAGAAAAGATAATTCCAAGGTAACTTTTTAATAAAGATAGAATATCAAAATGTATTCTGCCTTACTATCTAACTCACCAAGGAAAACATTCTTGCATTGTTCCTTGACATAAATCTATCAACTTCTTCTGATTTTATGATCCTGCCAGGTAACATTTTCAGTAGTGTTACCCAGAAAGCTTGATTGAAATCTGTCTTTTCACTAGTTTGAATCTTCATTGTGATTTCCTGTTATTACAGTTTGTCTGATTTAACCATTTATATGGGATTTGTTGATCAATGTACAAGGGTGATTTTTTTTTTTGGGATCAAAGATGGCGGTGCGATGCAGTTTGCAGCGGCCACTCCGGACCTGATTATCTGTTATTTGTGAAGTGGGGTGCCATGCGCAATCATAATCGATTGAAAACGGACGTGGAAGCATGGAGAAACATCAGGAAATTCCAGGAAGACCTTCTTCGTTGCTGCTGTGAGGTCCGGGACTCTGCTGGGAAGAACAGGCCCCCAGTCCTCGGGGTTGTGTTGCCGGTGGCCGTTGGTGGGGCCGTCTTAATACGCTCGGCAGAGGATGGTGCTCAGAGAAGCTGTGCCGGAGGGGATGGTCGTCAGCTCGGAGGTCCGACGGACTCGGGTCGCTTTTGTTGTGTGCTGCATCTGCGAGGCTGAGTCGGGCGGCGCCGTGGAAGTCCATAGCGGGGGTATTCCCTTCTGCCGCCTGTGTGGGATGGCGAGTCTGTCGGGACCTTGGGGACTTGTGGAAACTGGTGATTTCTTTTAAACTTGCAGTCCTTTAACATCTTGGACTATTTTTACTGTGCCCATAGTCTTTTTTTTTTATCAATTATGCTATTGTTTGCACTGTTGTTACTATATGTTGTAATTATGTGGTTTTGTGCAGTTCTTGTAGCTTTAGTTTTTGGACTTGTTTTTGTCTAGTGGATTTGGAGCTCCTTTCCGGGGAACGAGCTAGATGGTAGCGTGATATTAATACGCAGCAGCCTCTCCGGACTCTAGATTGGGGATTGCTAAACGTTATGTGGATTTTCTGGTGTAGTCTGTTTTGTCATATGCTTTTGTGATATCATTCTGGGGGAACGTTGTCTCATTTTTTTAACTGCATTGCATTTGTGGTTTCTAAATGACAATAATCTGAATAAGTTTCTAGCCTAAGGTAGAAGGAGTTCAATTTTAGAAAATCTAGCACATTCATTTTTCAACATAGTCCTCTCCTACATTTGCACATTTAATCTAGCAGTCATGGAGCATACGGATCTTGGACCTCCAGAAACTGTCCACAGATGGGTGATTAATAAGTTTGTGGCATAAGGTAGGAGGAGATGAGTTATACAGCTCTCATTACATGCCATTGCAGGCCAATTCTTTGTGTGATTATGCAGAAAGTTGAAGATATAACTCATCTCCTTCTACCTTAGGCCACGAACTTATCAATCACCCCTGCTGTGGACACTTTCTGGAGGTCCCAGATCTGTATACTCCATGAACCGCTGGACTAAGTGTGTAAATGTAGGAGGGGACAATGTTGAAAAATAAATGTGCTAGGTTTTCTAAAATTGACTCGTTCTACCTTAGGCCACAAACTTATCACTCACCCCTTGTAGATAGCTAGGACGCAACATCCATGGTTGATCTCGACTAATGGAAGGCCACGCACAGAATTCGGTCAAATAATTAGTTATAGAATCAGAATCAGATTTATTATCACCAGCATGTGATGTGACATTTGTTAATTTAGCAGCAGCAGTTCAATGCAATACATCTAGCAGAGACAGGAAAAAATAGTAATAATAAATAAAACATAATAATTAAACAAGTAAATTACACGTATTGAATAGATTATTAAAACTCTGCAAAAACAGAAATACCGTACATCAAAATAGTGAGGTGGTGTCCAAAGCTTTAAAGTCCATTCAGGAATCAAAAGGCAGAGGGGAAGAAGCTGTTCCTGAATCACTGAATGTGTGCCTTCAGGCTTCTGTATCTCCTACCTGATGGTAACAGTGAGAAAACGGCATTCCCTGGGTGCTGGAGGTCTTTAATAATTATGGATGCTGCCTTTCTGAGGCACCACTCCCTAAAAATGTCCTGGGTACTTTGTAGGTTAGTACCCAAGATGGAGCTGACTAGATTTACAACCTTCTGCAGCTTCTTTCAGTCCTGAGCAGTAGCCCCTCCATACCAGACAGTGATGCAGCCTGTCAGAATGCTCTCCACATTACATCGATAGAAGTTTTTGAGTGTATTTGTTGACATGCCAGAGAACTAGTAAATACAATAGACTAAACAAGGCTTGAGAGAGGATTAGTGTGAAAATGATCAAATGTGACAATTTTGTATCCACATCAGTTTAGAAGTGTGACATGGATCACATTTAAGATTTAAACATAAAAATTTTGAGGGGCATTGAAGCAAGGGACATGGAAAGGGTGTTTTCTCTGGTGCACGAACCTGGAGCCAGTGGTCACTGTTTTGGGGTTAAAAAAAGACATCATCCATTTTGGACAGATGAGATAGAATTTTCTTCACACTTGGACATGAATGTTTGAAGCCGTTGTCCTTAAAGACTTTGGTTCCCTTGTCCTTTAAATAGATTTAAGACAAAGATAGGTGGGCATTTGATAAGAGGGTGAATGGTTATCATAGCAAGGTAGAAATTGTGTATGTGACCTGTTTACACAACAATACTATTAATAAAAATGCTGGAGATGGGAGCTAAGGTTCACGATTCTTTACTGGCAGAAACTCAACTCAGCACACACGTATAGATCAATACGTGCCTAATAGCGCATGCTAAATATGCACCTAATAGCGCATTCAATGGCGTGTTACTAAGACATAAAGTAGTCCCTTATTATAATGTAGGCTGTACGGTACACTCTTCCATTTTTAATAGTGTATCAACTTTTTTTTAAACTGGGGCACTATGCTAAACATACGTTTACCCTTAATGTACAACTGCCTACCATTTGTTTACTTAGTAACTTAATAATATCAAATTAGAGCAAAGTAACATAATATCAAATTATAACAAGCTTTTTTAACTTTTGGTCTAAGACCCATTATAACTCAAGTCTCTGGGGAGGGGTGGGGGGGTCTTCTCGGCCTCTCCGGGTAATGTCTGTCAATAAATTTGTTTTAATACAGGTTTCCATATAAAAATCATGAAAAGTTGACCTCTGAGCATAGGGAGTTAAGAAGATGTGTGCCTCCAACTTGCTAAGAGTTCTAGGCAGCAGATCACCTCTGTATAATGAGCACTCCTCTGTGCATCTTTGTGCTATCACTTGTCTTCCTTACCCAGATCTCATTGTTCCAATTTAGCTAATTACACTGCCAATCTTCGTATTCTCCTTGGATTCCAATTAGATAGCCTAACCTTTATGATACCATTTCTTACCATAATATAACTTTCCATCTTGTATTTGCTTCATATCTTTGTGCTGGTGATTCAGCCGGAGTGCTGGGAAGATACTCAGGAGAAGACAGAGATGCTGTGACTTTTTGTGGAACACATCATTTTGGGATTTAAAGAAATATATAATAAATTGGAGAACAAGGTTGTATTCTATGCTGGTCAACTTGCAAAGTGTTTGAACAGTAACTCTAATGTGAGATCCTGAGGGCTCTTTCGGGCTGTGATTTGGGTCCTCGGGGACTGTAAAAACAGTGCAGGATGTCTGTTCTTCAGGTATGATCTGAAAGAATGTACAATTTGCTTAGGAGAGCTTAACGATCCCATCCTGCTTCCATGTAATCATTTTTACTGTTTTAAATGTATAAAGTGGTGGCTTGAATCAGGACAATGACTCTGCCCACTGTGCCGTACTTCTCTAGATGATTATGTACCAGCGGTAACAGGAAAAATAAGTGAAGCTGCAGCAAAATTAGTCATATTTCGCAAGAGGTGTGATGCATTTTTTGTAACTTCGGTTTCCATGATCTGTTTCAAAGATGACTTGTCACTAACAAAAGAAGTGGTTGGTGATCTGCTGTCTCTACTAGTTATTCAAAACTCAGGGCAATCTAATGACTCACAGGAAGATCAGTACTTACCAGTGATCATTTACCATTTGATGAAGCAGTTGATCAAAATCTTGTTGCTCATTCCGTTGTTCTTAAGATGCTGTTAAAGTACAGCTTTGCTGATACTAAGGATTACCTGCAGTGCTATCTGTCTAGCTCAAGGAGGAGAATTCCTTCAGGTGCACATTCAGCACAAGTGTGAAAATAGAGCAATAGAAACCTTCTAGTTTGTTACCACAATTTGCCTCTGTTTTGATGCTGATTCCCAACTTCTTTGTGGGAAAAATAAAACACATTGGTTGAGGATTCAAAATATGTACGTGCAAAAGATCCTTTCCTGCAAAGGATTAAGTGTATGATTCTCAGTGGAAGAAATGATTGGTTTGAGATTTACCATGTGCAAAAGCATTCTGTCTGAATAGAGATGCTGGTCTTTTTGGAGATTTAAGCTTATTGAGAGTTTGCAGATCTTCCATTATCTGTTCCTCTGTTAACAAGTAATTTAACTGCGCATGTGCAGGGTTTTTTTTGTCAGTAATTGGAACAGGGTCATTAAGTCTCCTCAGTTTCCTAGTCATTATTGACTTTACCTTCATAGAATCTCCTGTGAGTTCCATTGTTAGCCTATCAGAATCAGACTTTAATCGCCAAGTACCTATGCACATACAAGGAATTTACTTCCGGCAGATGTTGTCTCTCTGCTCATAACAATAATAATGATAAATATAAATGAAAATATAGATTATACATACAGGTAGTGCAATCCAAGTAATAGTTAGCCGACAGTTAACCGGCAGTTAACTTCATTCTCATGAGTTAACTTTCATTCTCAATCATCTTTTTCTTCTAACTCAATCTTTTTATCTTCAAATTCCTTCACTGCTGCTTTCTTCTCTAATATAATTCCTTTCCATTTGTTCTGTCTCCAGTTGCAGAAAAAGCTCTGCATTTCATATTCTTCCCTTGTATTGTTGCTCCAGTTTCCTCATCCTTTTCTGATCCTCCTGCAAAGTGTCTTCCTGTAACTGCTGTAGCTGTCTTTTGAGAGATGTCAATTTCTCCTGGTACACTTGCTCTTTTACTTCCAGGTAGTCTTTATCATCATGCTTGTTGGCAATATCTGTCTCCCTTGTATCCTCTGTATCTTCATACGAGCTGTGGTCATGGATACTGCCCTCTGACACACCCAGTGCCTTCATGGTGTGCCAATCGAACTGGATTTTCCTGAGCCATTTACATCCCAGCAACAGTGGTCCTCCATTTTTCAGTAGATGGAGGTTCAGCTGCTGTGGTTTGTCTCCATAGGTCACTGTCACTTTAATTTTGCCTTTGGGGTGCACTTTCTGTCCTGTGTAAGTCTTTAGTAGAAGTTTAGTTCATTTCAGAGGTATGTGTGAAAACAGTCACTTGTAGTTGTGTACAGAGATCACTGTTAAAGCTGAGCCTGTGTCTAATTCCATTTTAAGTCTCACACCCGCCACTTGTGGAGTGATCCTTATTGCTCCTCTATCATCTGTCATCTTTCATGCTGTGAAGTTGCAGACAAGGCAATTCATGTTCATCTGAGTCGTTTTCATCAGAACTGCTTTCTTTCACTTTGTGTACATTATGTTTTCCTTGCTGGGGTTTCTTGTTTCTCTGTATTTTGTCCTTTTTCTGCTTTTGACTAGCTTTGCATACTCTGCTAATGTGGCCCTGTTTGCCACAGTTTCTGCATTTTTTGTCTTTAAACCAACAGTCGTCAGGGTCATGTGACCTGTTCCCACAATGGTAGCATTTCTTTGCTTCATTTCTGTTCAGTAACATTTTATTTGTGGCATATTCCAGAGAATTTTGTTTTATCTTGGAAGCACCCTGTGCCGCTATTTCCATTGATATTGCAATGTTTAGTGCTTTCTCGAACGTAAGGCCTCTTTCACACAGAAGCTTCTGTGTGATTTCACAGTGCATGCCACACACTAACCTGTCCCTCAATGCATCCAATAGACTAGCTCCAAATTGACAATGTTCTGATAATTTGCTCAATTCAGCACAATATTCAAAAATGCTTTCATTTTTGCTCTGATTCAGTTTGTGAAATTTAAATATATCAGCAATGACCAGTGGTTTGGGGTTTAAATGCTGTTGGAGAGTGTCTACTATTTGCTTGAACATTTTTTCAGCTGGCTTTTTTGGGGTTAACAAGCTCCGTAGCCGGTTGTATGTTTTTGCTCCCATAACACTGAGTAAGACGCTGGCTTTCTTTTCATCCTTAACACCGTTAGCCTCACAATATAATTCCACTCTTTCAATGTAAGTTGCCCAGTCTTCAATGCCACTATCAAATGCTGTAATGGTTCCAATCATTGTCATCTTTGTTATGTTAATTAGCCCTATTCTCCCCTTTTTTTGACTCCTGTGTCCTTTTTGCTAGCGCCACACACGCACTCCATTTAGGTGTGTGTGTGTGTGTGTGTGTGTCACTCCTTTTTATCTCCTTTCTGGGGCAGGCAGAACCTCTGTCCCTGGGGGGTCAGCACCGGCTGTGATTTTGGCTGAACGTGCTGTGGCTCCAACTGTGTCTCTTGGTCTCCCAACGTTCCCGACCCCAGTTATGCTCATGCTTCCTTTCAGACTCATGGCCTCACTCTACCTCCTTCTCCCGTTCCTTGGCTTATTCTTTGCGCTCTTCCTCAGAGTGTCGTTATCAATTAAATCACGGCATCCCGATAAGATGTAGGTTCATTAACCTCGTCGCCAATTTGTTGTGTATGTGGTCTGGTTACTCAACAACACTATTAATAAAAATGCTGGAGACGGGAGCTAAGGTTCATGGTTCTTTACTGGCATAAACTGAACTCAGCACACGTACAGATAAATACGCGCCTAATAGCACATTCAATGATGTGTTACTAAAACATAAAGTAGTCCCTTATTATACTGTCTGCTATACAGTGCAGAAATGGAGAGCTGAATTTACAGTCAGATCATTCACAATGATGGAGTAGACTTGTGGGGAAGATTGGCCTATTCACAAAACGGTGATAAGATCTTGGGGCCAAGAGGTCTTGGAAAATGTAAGCAGCTTATTGGTGGATATATATTGTTTTCTAGCTATGTATACCATCTATTACTTTGATAGTGGTTTATTTGGGTAGTAATCAGTCATGTGAAGGTATGGCATATCTGGGCAATTTTCCACTTTGTCAGATGGATGCCAATCTTGTAACTTCAGTGAAACAACTTGGCTGGAGATGCAGATTAATCTGAAGTACAGGCCTTCAGTACCATACAGTGGATACTGTCTGGTCCCACAATCTTTGCTGTTAGCTCTTCCTTGCTGTCATATAGTGTGAGCCATATTAATTGAATGTTAGCTTCTAAAATGGAAGGGATGACATGAGGAAACAATGCTGGATCATCTATTCAACATTCCAGGCTGAATATGTTTGCAAATACTTCAGCATTTTTGTGGCAATTGCAGACTGGGCTCTGGCATTGTTGGGAATGTTCTTGAAGTCTGTTCCTCTGTTCGGTAATTTTCTAAACAACACTCTGTTGTGCTAGTAAGCTGTTAATGAAAGCAGCTCAAAAACTTGGCTTTCTTCATTTATAGTTGACCTCGACTGAATCTTGGGAACACCAGGTGCTCTATCTTTAGAGGGCTTTGTATTTCTTGATGAAAGATTATATTTTTCTAGTATTTCTGCTGACTACAGCTTTAAAACTTTACTATAGCTGTTTTCAAAGTGTTGTGCAGTAAACTACATTGTTTGATCATTCTCCAAAAGTTTGCACAATATGATTAGAATCACTGAATCCTAATCCTATTCCTAAACGTAGCTGATGATTTCTGTAGCCAGACTGCATCTTCTATGATTCTTTGACATATTCCACCTAGCTCATGCTTGATGGGGTACAAGTTGACTGGAGGAGCAAGCCGTTAATAAAGTCAGACTGTCTGAGAGGCAAAAAACCCATCTACCATCTATTGGATTGGTGTTGATATAGAAGTAATGAACCCCAGTAGCTAGATCACCAAGCCAGCTCCACCAATTGAACTTGACTATCCACCCATATTCCTATTAATCTCAATAGCAATTCTATCCTCATCATTCCTGACAATCATTCATAAAATAGTGCTTCTAAAGCAATTGCACTGTCTATATTTTTCAATCTTCTCAACGATGTCAATCCCAGCAAACTCTGAACTCAAATCATATCTTCACCAGAATTAAGAAACCTTGGTAATTCCTAATAATAGCTTATGGTATCTGAACCTTGAGTTTGGGGATTGACAAGCCACCATCTCTAAATTTTGAATATAAAACACCATTACCAATTGAAGGGGAAGCAAAGGTATTCTTTCTCAAGAACCCTGGATAGTTCCATCCAATTGGGGGAGAAAAACTTTCTGGGACTTCTCAAACATTAAAAAATAATGAAGTTTAGAAATGGAATAAAATGTTTAAAACTTCCATCTTTTGGGTTGATTTAAGCTTGCTCCTCAATGTTCCTACTGCATCCCTCAAGTTTATTCAGCAATCCTGGCTAGAACACCCAAGCTAATGGATGATCCTGATGTCAGGATATTTTACAATGTTTATTTTATAAATGTGTTCAAATATTAACTTGGAGCAACCAGGAAACTCAGAATAGACATGGATGTAACAAGGAAAGCTGAATACTGAAATAAAGAAAATGTTTCCCAATGTGCTCTAGATTTATTTTACAATGGGGAATTGATGTTCTAAAAATTCTGCTATACAATTTTAATGTTCTGAGTTTGTTTATAAAGCAATTAATGAAATAGAATCCAAACAGTGCCAGTTGGTATGCCAGGTGTTCTTAATGGCCTATTCTAATTTAATTTCTCTTTTTATTTGTGTATATTAACACAACAGAAAGCCTCCCAGTATCACTGGCAAGAATTTATTTTTTTGTGCCCTATCATTGAAAGTTGTACTTTGTATCTGTCATGTAGATTTTACCCAGACACTAAGCTTCACCTCTGATCCCAACTGGCTTCATTTATCCATTGCTTTCTTCTTCCCGGCACCCCCCACCTCCCCGTCGTCAACTTCATCTGGTTTCACCTGTCACCTGGTCCTTGCCTCACCCCTCCAACTCACTTCTATAAGCTGAGCATCTTTCCTTTGCCCTTAGTCCTGAGGCAGGCTCTCAACCTGAAACGCTAGCCATCTGTTTGTCTATCCATATACTTCATTTTAAGCACAGAGCATACTTTTTAAAAATCCAGATTCTGGTATCTTGCATCTCCATTTAAGTTTCATCTTTCTGATATGTGAGAAGTTTGTGTTGAGTTTTCTGTATAAATTGTTCCAAGGAGTGCTCCTAGACAGCGAATTCCATAATATTCCTTTATCACCCTTCCTTTATCAGGATGGAGAGTGACTTGAAGAGATAATTGGATTAATGGTGTTCTTGCTTTGTTCCTTTTTGGTATAATCCACTATTCAGCTGAGTTCATAGTAGGAACAGAAAACAATACTTGAGCATTGTTTTTATGCAATGTAATACATTGAATAAGTCATCTCCTATAATAATGTGCAAATTGGGCTACATCGAAATTGTGTAATTATCATTATTGTAGAGATCACCCGGCAAGCATCATTTCATATCCAAGAGAAGTATGTGAAAAGCTATGGTAAACTTTGTTACTGAACCTAGCATTTCAGGGGTCCCAAGTATCTTCTACTTATTCATACACACTTGATTCCCTTGAGCTCAGCTGAACTAAATCTTGAGGATTTGAGTACTCTTTTTGCACCTGCAACAAAAGATTTCATTCCTCAATGCTATCTTAGCAATGGGTTTGAATCTTCAGGTGCCGTACGGCACACCACTAGTCATACGTCTTCAGCCAGAGAAGCAACCATCTACATCCACTCTCTGGTTTGTCCCACAAGGCCAATGTCTAATCCAATTTACTACCTCATCTTGAATGCTAAGTGACTCAATCTTCATGATCAACCAGTAAAGTTGATGAAAGCAAGGCAGTGGATTTTGTCTACTTGGACTTGAGCAAGGCATTTGTCAAGATCCCACTGCCTTTCCTTCATCAACTTTGCTGGTAACTTCCTCAAACTCTAAGACTGGTTAGACATGACCTACCACACACAAAGCTATGTTGGATATCGCAAATCAGGCACTGTCTATCACAATACTTGTATATCCTGTCCATCAGAATACCTTCCAATAACTTTCCCACTACTGATGTCAGGCTCACTGGTCTATAATTTCCTGGCTTATTTTTACAGCCTTTATTAAACAACAAAACAGCATTCGCTATCCTCCAATCATCACCTCAGCCTTGACTAATGCTATTTTATGTGTCTCTGCTCGGGGGCCCCTGCAATTACTGTACTGGCCTCCCACAAGATCAGAGGGAACACCTTGTCAGGTACTAGGGATTTATTCACCCTAATTTGTCTTAAGAAAGCAAACACCACCTCCTCTGTAGACAGTCCATGACTTCATGGCTGCTTTGCTTGACATCTATAAACTCTGTATTTACACAGGAAATAGATACAGATGTAAAAAAAACACTATAGAAGTTTGCCGCCAAGTGCGTAGATTACCACTTTGATGTTCCAGAGGACCAATTTTGTCCCTTGCTATCCTTTTCCTCTTTAATACCTGTAGAAGCCCTTGGGATTCCCCTTCACCTCGTCTGCTAGAGCAACTTCATGCCATCTTCAAGATTCAAAGTACATTTATTATCAAAGAATGTATAAATTGATTACCTTGATGTGTTTTCTTGTAGGCAGCCACAAAGCAAAAAACCCAGAATAACACAATTTTTAAAAAAAAGACCACAACCACTATACTGAGAAAGAGGCAAAAAAAACAACAGCATTCTGAAGCAGAATGAGTCCCTGGATCGGCCCCCCAGAGAAGGCCCAAGCCTCAAGCTCAGTTCATCACATTAGCAGGACTGCCAGAACAGTTCACAGCCTCGGTACCACAGAGCAAGGAAAGAACATTGAGGGAGAGTGAGCGAAAGCAACTCAACACATGGGCTTTCCTGTCTATCTGGACCAGTGTTTAAATTGTCCAAGCAGCAGATAGTGCCTCACTCTAGAACCCTGACATCAGCGCAGTGACAACCTTGGTATGTGATGCACCATCAATAACTCTCTGAGACGTGAGCCGAGATATCGGCTTTTATTGACTGGAAGAAAGAACAAGCAGTAGTTGACCACCATACTACATCCTGGAGACTGAGGGCTGGGCTCAGGCCTCAATCGCCTTTATACCGGGGTCTGTGGGAGGAGCCACGGTCAGTGGGAGGGGCCACAGGAGCAGTCAGCGGGGGCATGTCCAGACAGGTATATGTAGTTCACCACAGTATGTACAGCCGAAAGCCATTCTCGGTCTCACCAAATTGGTGCTTGGAGAGATCCAGCCTTGCAGCTGGTGGACAGGTTATGTGGACGGGCATCAAAACTGTTCCACATCTACTGTTCTCCAAATCATTCACTCCAACAGTGACAGTGATACCAACACATCCATAACCCATGTCTTGAACATGTGCTTTGGCTTTGTGACACACAAGCATAGCTTATCTTTTTGAATCTGTTTTGCTTCCTTTTGCTTCTTGATTGTTTGTGGTGATAGGTGACCACAATTTACTTCAGAAAATTTCCTTTTAAACCTCCTGATTTCCTTAAGTGTTCTCTTACATTTCTTGCACTTCAGTGTCTCATTTGTTCCTGCCAGTCTATACCTGTGATGCACCTCCTTTTTCTTAAACAACTAACACCTTTGCCAGAAAACAATCTGTCCCAATCCACATTTGACAGATCCTTCTGATGATATCAGAATCAGCCTTTCTGCAATTCAGATTCTCAATACAAAGACCAGACCTATCCTTAATTATCTTGAATCAAATGGCATTATGATCATTAAGTGCAAAGTGTTCTGCTACAGACATTTTTGTCACCTGCCCTGTTCCCTAAAAGGAGATCTAGTATCACACTCTCCCTATGTACTGATTAAGGAAGCTTTCCTGAACACATTTGACAAACTCTTTCCCATCCAACCCTTTTACAGTATGGGGTGATGCAAGTTTTAATCATTTATAAGTTTTGTATCAGTCTGATAGAGAAACATAGAAAATGTACAACACAATACAGGCCCTTTGGCCCACAAAGTTGTACTGAATGTGTCCCTACATTTAAAAATTACTAGGCTTACCTATAGCCCTCCATTTTACTGAGCTCCATGTACCTATCTAAAAGTCTCTTAAAAGACTCTATCATGTCCACCACCACCACCGTTGCTGGCAGCCCATTCCACGCTATCACCACTCTGAGTTTTAAAAAAAACTTATCCCTGACATCTCCTCTGTACCTTCTCACCAGCACCTTAAACCTGTGTCCTCTTGTGGCAACTATTTCAGCCCTGGAGGGAAAAGCCTCTGACTATCCACATGATCGATGCCTCTGATCATCTTATACACTTCTATCAGGTCACTTCTCATCCTCCATCGCTCCAAGGAGAAAAGGCCGAGTTCACTCAATCTATTTTCATGAGGCATGCTCCCCAATCCAGGCAAAATCCTTGTAAATCTCCTCTGCACTTTTTCTATGGCTTCTACATCCTTCCTGTAGTGACGTGACCAGAACTGAGCACGGTACTCCAAGGGTCCTATATAGCTGCAACATTACCTCTCAGCTCCTAAATTCAATCCCATGATTGATGAAGGCCAATATACCGTATGCCTGCTTAACAACAGAGTCAACCTGCGCAGCTGCTTTGAGTGCCCTATAGACTCGGACCCTAAGATCCCTCTGATCCTCCACACTGCCAAGAGTCTTACCATTAATGCCATCATATTTGACGAACCAAAATGAACCACTTCACACTTATCTGGGTTGAACACATCTGCCCCAAAAGAGGTTCCAGTGATCCAGAAATTTGAATCCCTGCCCCTGCTCCAATCCCTCAACCACACATTTATCCTCCACCTCATCCTATTACCATACTCACTGTCATGTGGCACAGGCAGTAATCTTGAGATTACTACCTTTGTGGTCCTGTTTCTCAACTTCCTTCCTAACTCCCTGTACTTTTTTTTTTAAAGGACCTCTTCTTTTCCTAGCTATGTTGGTACCTATATATACCACGACCTCTGGCTGTTCTCCCTCCCACTGCAGGATATCTTGGATGCGATCTGAAATATCCTGGGAGGAACACTACCATCCATGTTTCTTTCCTGTGTCCACAAAATCACCTGTCTGCCCCCCTAACTATAGAGTTCCCTATCACTACTGCCTTCCTCTTCTCTCCCCTATCCTTCTGAGCTACAGGGCCAGACTCTGTGCCAGAGGCACGGCCACTGCTGCTTCCCCCAGGTAGGCTGTCCCCTTCAACAGTACTCAAACAGGAGTACTATTGTCATGGGGAATAGCCACAGGGGTACTCTCTAGTACCTGACTCTTCCCCTTCCCCCTCCTGACTGTGACCCACTTGTTTGTCTCCCGTGGCCCCGGTGTGACCACCTGCCTGTAACTCCTTTCTTTTCCCTACCAGGCGAAGGTCATTGAGCTGCATCTCCAGTTCCCTAACTTGCTTCCTTAAGAGCTGCAGCTCGACACACCAGGTGTAGATATGGCTGTCCGGGAGGCTGGGAGACTCCAGGACCCCCCACTTCCGACACCAAGCACAGAAAACTGGCCTCACACACATACTATCTCCTTTCCACAATTAACACAGTTAAACCTACCTTGCCTCATCCCGTTACCGCCTAAGCCTGTTGAGCCAAAGCCCCTATCACTCTGCTGCCTCTCACTCCGCTGCTCACTGAATACGGCAGTCTTTTTAAACCTTTTACGCACTACTGGCTGATATCACGTACCTGCGCAGTCTTGCCTCTTTTTTTTACCCTGAGTAGTAAAAAAAAACTCCCTTTGCTCTGAAATATTAGCTGTTCACTCGCAGCCTTCTTGCCCTGAATGTTATGAAGTTGTTTGCTTTCTACTAGAAATGAATAATTTTTAATGAGGTACATGAGCAAAAAATAGCAAAAGGTCAAAAAGAATATATATGAGCACAACTTGGCCAAAAGCTACTTTGCTTGGAAAACTGGAAAAAGATATTAATGCAGCTAACCCTCTCTACTTTCTGCAGCTATATTTTAACTTGCGCAACTATATTTGGAAATGGAAAATTTGAGACAAATTGCTTGCATCACAGTATCATAACAGAAATATGTAATTATGTAAATCCTGGCACTTCTCTTTAAATACAGTAGCTTTCCCTTTCAGCAGACAATTACATTACTCTGCATGGATACCTATTCAGGTTTATCTTCACAATCTTTGCACAAGAGGTTGTGAAGGCAGTATGACTGTGATTATTCACTTGAAATGAAATGAAAGTCAATGTACAAAGTGAAGATTAAAGTAGTAGAATGCATGTAACAGTATCATGAAACAAATATAATGATCAGATTTCTCAGCACTTGCCACACTGGCTGAAGCTGCAGCCCATGGTCTCCGGTCACCCACACTTTACCAATTTCACTTGTCCTCACACTATGCTTTTGGGGTGGGTAGGGCTGGTCTTAGTGGCAAATAGACCCTGGTGGAAAAAGTGCTGTGAATCCATTCTTCAATTCTCTAACGGGATGCAGCAAACAATGCAGCACAGCTTTATCCCCTATTAAAACTGTAAAAGATTTTAATAATATTTGTATCTCTCATATTCAGTAACATTTGAAAAATATAACTTGTGTAAATGACATGAGTAAAATAGTTTAAATTATTTCAAAATTAAAATGCCTAAAAACAGCATCATGGCGGTGTAGTGGTTAGCATGACAATATTGCAACTTGAAGCATTGCAGAGTTCAGAGCTCAATTCCGGCGCCATTCTGTAAGGAGTTTAAGTATTCTCCCCATGGGTTTTCCCTGGGTGCTCCAGTTTCCTCCCACAATTCTAAGATGTATTGGTAATTTGTTCATTGTAAATTGTCCTGTGATTTCATTAGGGTTAATTGGGTTTGTCAGTGGGTTGCTGTTGTGGTGTGACTGGAAGGGCCTACTATCTACTACTACTACTATGTCGACTCAGGCCTAGGGGGCCAGCATCAGGCATGATGATGGACTCTCCACTCCTCCCTCTCCCTCATCAGTGCGTTCAGTTCATCTACATTAGCCGCACCCCTATCTTCTAGGAGTGTGTTGACCATAGTCTTGGGAGGGTGCCCAGAGTTCATCCTCCCATGCTTGGGCTCCCATGTGATAACTAGGCTGGCAGGTAGCTCAGGGTGGTGTAGATAGTGCCCCCTAGTTGCAGTCTTCTCACTTCAATTTTAGTAGTGACCATCGGTAGGTCACCATAGAGCTCGACATTCATCATGTGCTGTTGCAAACTCGCGTCAAGAGCCATTGGAGCATTCGTGTATAGCAACCATCTAATGACTTTCACATGGTCTTGGTGAGTGTCCATGTCTCTCATCCATACATGAGAATGGACTCTATGACTGCTAAGTGATGTATCACAAAATTAATAAAATAAATTAGTTGTAACTCAAAAAATAATTATCAAAGCATTAAATACCTTACCCTTTTATTCATTGAAACCAGTGGGTCTCTGAACCTAAGCCTTGTGTGACCTAACACTAGATATGTTGCCAATTTGTGAGGAATCCACTAGCAGAATTTACTAGTGGAGCATAGTGACTAATGTAGACAATCTCATTCATTAGATATGGACATCTACATTCTACAATGTAATTGCAGTAGTCCAAAACCAATTGAAGTGTTAAGAACATAAATAAACAGAAGTTGTGATTGAACTTGTCAAGACTAGCTAATGAAATTCACTCTTGTATTGCCTGAGCCATTTATTAAAATTGTATGGGTTTCTTGTGTTCAGGTAAGTTGTGCATAGAGAACATAATGTCATAAGATATAGGAGCTGAATTAGGCCATTTGCCCCATCGAGTCTGCTCCATCATTTCATCATGACTGATGAAATTTTCCTCTCAGCCCCAATTTCCTGCCTTCCACATGCCACCCCCTCTCAACCAGCCAGTATCCCTTCATGCCCTGACCGATCAAGAGTTTATCAACTGCTGTCTTAAATATGAATAAAGACTTGACTTCCACAACTGCTTGAGGCAAGGAATTCCAGATTCACCACTCCCTGGCTAAAAGAATTCCTCTTCATCTGTTCCAAAGGGCATCCCTCTATTCTGAGGCTGTGTACTCAGGTCTTCGACTCTCCCACCGCAGGAAACATTCCCTCCACATACATCCACTCTGTCGAGGCCTTGCACCATTTGATAGGTTTCAATTAGATCATCCCTCATTCTTCTGAATTTTAGTGAATACCGGCCCAGAACCATCAAATGCTGTTCATATGACAAGCCATTCAATCCTGGCATCACTTTCATGAACCTCCTTTGAACCCTCTCCTGTTTCAGTAAATCCTTTCTGAGATGAGGGGTCCAAAGCTGTTCACAATACTCCAAGTGAGGCCTCCCCAGTGCTTTATAAAGTCTCAACACTACATCCTCCCTTTCATATTCTAGTCCTATCGAAATTAATGCTAACATTGCATTTGCCTTCCTCATCAGTCTCAACCTGCAAATTAGGGAATCTTGCACAAGGACTCCCAAGTCCCTTTGTGTCTCAGATTTTTGTATTTTCTCTCCATTTAGAAAATTGTCAAACCTTTGCCTTATCTTCTAGCAAAGTGCGTGACCATCTACTTCCCGACACTATTCCATCTGCCATTTCTTTGCCCATTTCCCTAATCTGTTTGTCTTTCTGTAGCCTCCACTTCAAACTTCTCTTCATATTGTCTGAAAACTTTGCAGCAAAGCCATTAATTCCATCATCCAAATCATTGACATATAACAAAAAAGAATCAATCCCAATACAGACACCTGGGGAACATCACTTGTCACAACCAGAAAAGGCTCCCTTTATTCCCACTCCTTATGAAGACACTGGAAGTCTATGCATCTGCTACTACAGTGCAATGTGTGTACCTGTTCTAGATGCTGATAGTAGCAACTGAGATGCACAAGTTGATTTTTAAAAAAAAATAAAATAATCAGAACTATTTGAACTATGGGAGGGAAGTGTATTAAAGAACAATGTATACATGAAGTAATCATCAAAAGGAGATAAAAGTATTCAAGAACCTAGGTTTAGCAAGGTCATTTGGCAGATGAGGCATTAAATTATATTTTATGATAGGTTAGCATCCAATATGAACATACTCTTGCTCTACTTTTGCTCTGTACCTGTTAAAGTTGCAATATTAAGAGGGAATTCTGCCCTGCAATCAATTCCAATGAATTTGAGAGTGAAGGCATGAGACTGCTGGAAATATGGACAGTTGGAGGAACTCAGCAAGTCAGATGGCATTGATGGATGAAACATTTCTTTAGGACTGGAAAGAAAGGGGGAGATAGCCAGCATTTATAAACAAAAAAAAAAGGGAAGGGGTGACAGGTGCATCCAGTAAAGGCTGGGATGAGGTTGATAGACAGGTAAAGCATCTCCTTTCAAGGAATAATTTAAGGTTGTTAGCAACTACTAGCTGTTAGTTCGCATACGTTCAACAGTTTCCATTAGATGTATGGAATCTTCCCCAGAAATAAGAGTTTGTACTTGAGAATATTTCAAATTTGGAAGTGTGTTTACAAAATGGCATTTTTCTGTTGAAATATACTAAGAAATTAAGTCTAGGTCCATGTGTGATCTCAGAACACTATTAATAACAATGACTACATGATTCTGTACATTTGTTGTGCAATTCCTATGCCTCTTCTCTTTTCGGATTTAGAAATCAACCAGTCTAATCCCAGGGGAAGGCTGCATTTGATTTCAGAAATGTGAAGATCTCATTTGAATTGCTGTTAATTTTTCATGTTTTCTGCTGATCACGATTTTGTTTGAAGTCCGAATACATCACAATAACAAATATACAAACTGTCTATTTTGTGCAGTTGGCTCAAAATTTGAGTGCATAGAGCCACACTTTCAGAACTTGTGCCTGCAATAACATCAGGCCAAAGATTTTGTGTGCTATTTAAGCAGATAGCAGACTTTGGGGACGGCTTTAAGCTTCACTTTAAGGAGATGTGCCTGAGTTAATTCCAACCCATGTGTCAGACTTGGCCAACCTGCTCAAATTGGGCTCATGATGAATAATATAATCTCCAATCGCCCATCTACCAGCTTTGTTCACAAACCTCTCCTCGCCAGTTCACATTTCTTCCTGCTTGCCATCTGGTAATTAATCCTATCCGGCTAAACATAAGCTCAGCCAACGTCACCCAATGATCTATTTGTCAAATCGCCACCCTTTATTATTCATCCCCTCTTGGCACCTACCTTGTCTATCAATTGTCCTCCTCCAACTTCTGATCTACTGCTTTGCCCCCACATCCTCTATTTACTCCTGATCTTTCAGCCCAATGCACCATTTCTTTAAGAAAAAACTCAATAATCCCATCTTCTGACCACCTATCTCCAGCATCTCCATCAATCCCTAGCAACTAGACAACATGACCCCTGCAAACCCGGCCTTTGATCTGAGCTTCACCAATCCCTGACCCCCACTGAAAGGTACTACTCAGCAATATGATGGAAAGCCCCCTACCCGAATGGATTCAATTCAAACATCACTCATACACCACTGTGACTTGGAAATACATCACCATTCCATTATCCCAATGGAGCCTGAGTGCAATAATATGCTACCAAACAGCATTGTGGGAATAGATTCTGCAGGAGTGCAGCTGTTTGAGAGGTTATCTCATCACCACCTTTTCAGAGACAATTGGTGATTGCAAGTACCTTTTGGCCATCCTGACAATGACCAGATTTTGGAAAATAATTTAACAAAAAGGGAGGAATGTCAAGTTGGCTTCAGTGGTCTGGGTTCTGTGGGGGATTTTGGAGTCAGGAAAAGTTGGAGGTAAACGGTGGCTGGTGATCACGAGGAGAATCTAGGATCAGGAGTAGCAGTGGTATGTTCTAAGGTCAGATTGTGAGGAGAGTTTAGGATCAGTAGTAAAGTATTAACTGGAGAATCAAGGGTCAAGAGTAGCTACAATGCAGTGGTCAGGGTTTGGAAGGTCGATCTGTGGCACTGTTCTATTACCACAAAACAAAAAATTTCATGGAAACATAGAAAACCTACAATGCAATTCAGGCTCTTCGGCCCACAATGCTGTGCCAAACATGTCATGGCGACACACAATGCTGGAGGAACCCAGTAGGTCGGGTAGCATCTATGGAAATGAATCAACAGCTGACATTTCAGACTGGGACCCTTTGTCAGGACTGAAAGAATGGGGGAAGATGATGGGGAGAGGCGAAGGAGCACAAGCTAGAAGGTGATAGGTGAAGCCAGATGGGTGGGGGAGGGAGGATGAAGTGACAAACTGTAACTGGAAAATGAAGAGCACTAGAGAAGGAATCTATGAGAATGTAAGGTGCTGCTACTCCACACTGAGAGAGGACTCATTGTGACAGAAGAAAAGGCAATGGACTGATATGTTGGAAATGGAATGGGATAAGAATTAAAGTGGTTGGCCACCAGGAAATTCTGCTTTTTGTAGATGGAGAGGAGGTGTCTTCTAAAGTGGTTTCTCAGGTCTCAACAATATACAGGAAGTTGCGACAGGAGCACCGGATACTGTAGACAAACCCAACAGATTCAAAGGTGAAGTGTTGCCTCACCTGGAACTGTTTGAGGCCCTGAATGGTGGTGAATGGGCGCTGAAAAGTTAGGTTTAGGAACAGTCAAATTATCTGGATAGACAGGGTCTGATTAGGAACAGTCAACATGGATTTGTGCGTGGAAGGTGATGTTTGACAAATCTTATTGAATTTTTTGAACAGGTTATGAGGAAAGTTGACGAAGGTAAAGCAGTGGATGTTGTCTATATGGACTTCAGTAAGACCTTTGACAAGGTTCCGCATGGAAGGTTAGTTAGGAAGGTTCAATCGTTAGGTATTAATATTGAAGTAGTAAAATGGATTCAACAGTGGATGGATGGGAGATGCCAGAGAGTAGTGGTGGATAACTGTTTGTCATTTTGAAGGCCGGTGACTAGTGGTGTGCCTCAGGGATCTGTATTGGGTCCAATGTTATTTGTCATATACATTAATGATCTGGATGATGGGGTGGTAAACTGGATTAGTAAGTATGCAGATGATACTAAGGTAGGTGGCATTGTTGATAATGAAGTAGTTTTTCAAAGTTTGCAGAGAGATGTAGGCCAGTTAGAAGAGTGGGCTGAGTATTGGCAGATGGAGTTTAATGCTGATAAGTGTGAGGTGCTACATTTTTTGGTAGGAATAATCAAAATAGGATGTACATGGTAAATGGTAGGGCATTGAGGAATGCAGTAGAACAGAGTGATCTAGCAATAATGGTGCATAGTTCCTTGAAGGTGGTACCTCATGTGGATAGGGTGGTGAAAAAATCTTTTGGTATGTTGGCCTTTATAAGTCAGAGCATTGAGTATAGGAGTTGGGATGTAATGTTAAAATTGTACAAGGCATTGGTAAGGCCGAATTTGGAGTATTGTGTACAGTTCTGGTCACCGAATTATAGGAAAGATATCAACAAAATAGAGAGAGAGTACAGAGAAGATTTACTAGAATATTACCTGGGTTTCAGCACCTAGGTTACAGGGAAAGATTGAACAAGTTAGGTCTTTGGAGTGTAGAAGGTTGGGGGGGACTTGATAGAGGTATTTAAAATTATGAGGGGAATAGAGTTGATGTGGATAGGCTTTTTCCATTGAGAGTAGGGGAGATTCAAACAAGAGGGCATGAGTTGAGAGTTAAGGGGCAAAAGTTTAGGGGTAACATGAGGGGGAACTTCTTTACTCAGAGAGTGGTAGCTGTGTGGAACGAGCTTCCAGTAGAAGTGGTAGAGGCAAGTTCGGTATTGTCATTTAAAGTAAAATTGGATAGGTATATGGACAGGAAAGGAATGGAGGGTTATGGGCTGAGTGTGGGCCAGTGGGACTAGGTGAGAGTAAGCATTCAGTACAGACTAGAAGGGCTGAGATGGCCTATTTCCTTGCTGTAATTGTTATATGGTTATTAGTGGGAAAGGAATCACAGAAGGACGGATTCTTGCTGAAAGCGGGAGTGGGGTTTGGGGAGGGGGTCCAGTTGAAAAAGGCGGAAGTTGCTGAGAATGATGTGTTGGACATGGAGGCTTGTGGGGTGGTTGGTGAGGATAAGAGGAACTCTATTTCTTTGAAGGCAATGGGAGGATGTAATGAGCATAGATGGCCAGGAAATGGAGATGTGAGTGAGGGCAGCATCAGTGGTGGTCATGACGCTAGTTTGCGATAATAAACCTGACTCTGAAGATGAGTTGCTCTGGGTGGCGATGGTGCACCTGAGCATTGGGTGTTACAAAACACATTGATGAAGGTAGAGCAATGGATATAGTGTATGGATTTCAGAAAGGCATTTTTTATAAGGTTCCCCATGCAAGGCTTTTTCAGAAAGTAAGGAGGCATGGGATCCCAGGAGACCTTGCTTTGTGGATCTAGAACTGGCTTGCACACAGAAGGTAAAGGATGGTTGTGGATGGGTCATATTCTGCATGGAGGTCAGTGACCAGTGGTGTTTCACAGGGATCTGTTCTGGGACCCCTTCTCTTTCTGATTTTATTTTTAATATATAAATGACCTGGATGAAAAAGTAGCAGGATGGGTGAGTAAGTTTGCTGATGACACAAAGGTTGGGGCTGTTATGGATAGTCTGGAAGGTGGTCAGAGATTACATCGATAGGTTGCAGAACTGGGCTGAGAAGTGGCAGATGGACTTCAGCCCAGATAAGTGTGTAGTGGTTCATTTTTTCGTAGGTTCAGTTTGAAGACTGTATAATAACGGTAAGACTCTTGGCAGTGTGGATGTTCTGAGAGATCTTGGGGTCTGTGTTGATAGGACACTCAAAGCTGCACAGGTTGACGATCTTGTTAAGAAGGTGTATAGTATGTTGGCATTCATCAACCATGTGTTTGAGTGCCACGTGGCTCTTGAAATGTTACGGCTATATAAGACCTTGTTCAGACCCCACTTGGAGTATTGTGTTCACTTCTGGTCACCTCACTACAGGAAGGATGTGGATACTATAGATAAAATGTGGAGGAGACTTACAAGGATGTTGCCTGGATTGGAGGGTGTACCTTATGAGAATAGGTTGAGTGAACTTGGTCTTTTCTCCTTGGAGCGATAGAGGATGAGAGGTGACCTAATAGAGGTGTATAAGATGATGAGGGGCATTGATCATGTGGCTAGCCAGAGGCTTGTTGCCTGGGCTGAAATGGCGAACACAGGGGTGCATAGTTTTAAGATGCTTGGAAATGGGTACCAAGGGGATGTCAGAGGTACATTTTTTTTTCCCCACACAGTGGTGGATGCGTGAAATGCACTGTCGGTGATGGTGGTAGAAGTGGATACAATAGGGTCTTTTAAGAACCTTTTAGATGGGAACATGGAGCTTAGAAAAATAGAGGGTTATGTGCTAGGGAAATGCTAGGCAGTTTCTACAGTAGGTTACATGGTGGGCTGAAGAGCCTGTAATGTGATGCAGATTTCTATGTTCTATAAGCAAGGTCAGACTGATGGGTGAATGGAACTTCAGAAATTGCAGATGAACTGGTTAGCAATCAATGATGCTTTGGAATAATCAGAGCTTTTAGTCAAAAATAGCATGGATTACTACAGGTAGATTTTATAGTCTTTAACATACCTGATGGAAAAAATTTTTACAGCTCACTAAATTTCAACTGCAGCTTGTATGTTATAGCTAGAAGTTCCACTTCAGGTCTAATTTAGTTTTCAGTATAAAACATGAAGAAAACAAAAATTGATTATTCCATTCGAGCCCTGTTTTCCAAGCTAAAATTTTCTGGTATAAGGAGCCAAGTGAAAATTGTAGATCCAGTGGACAGTGTGTTGATGAACATTGTATTGGTACTTTGAGGGCCAAATTCAAGTGAAACCTGAAAGCTTGTATGATTTATTTTTTAAAATCTGGATCAAGATGATTGACCTTGAGGAGAATGAATAACCTATCAGTGGACCTCATCATCTGTCCATGACAGATGCTGCCCGATCTTTATTCTATTTCAATTCAGTCATATTGGCTCCTGTAGGGTAAATGCCCATGCCATTTTAACCATGGTTGCAGTAGAATAAAAAAAATTGGCTGGGTGATGAGTGTAGTTTCTGGCCTTCTTTCATTGCCATGCCCTACTGTACCACTCTCACATTGGCACCAAAGGCCTCCACCACAAAATAACACAGGCAATCTGAGAGTTTAAAGAAAAATTGTAACATGGATGCATTGAATGTGGAGTTCTCATCTTCAGTGCACTGAATTCTGATATGCTGATTACAGAACTGATCTCAAATCATGGAAATTTACGGAATTAATCAGAACTACATTGAAAATCCCTTGTGTAAATCCCAGTGGGAGCTATGAGAGAAACTTACAGCTACTGATGCTTTCTTTCCCTGTGCTGATCGCTGGGAAGAGCATCAAAGGGGTTTTCTCCATGGCAACCAGATTACCTGCATGGAAGTTTGCTATGGGGGTGTGGGAGAGGAACACAGCACCCTTTTGATGATTTGGCCCTATTGAGCTCTACATTGTTCATCTTTGCCATGATACTACAAAGTTAAAGATGACAAAGGGCAGAGGAGTTTTGTGACTTGTATACAGAGGCTGAGAACAGTGATGGGAGAGCAGTTTTTAATATTCTAACCACTGAAAACGCCCTATAAATTCCTGTTTCACTGCTGATCTGTATGTGATGTGCTCTTAGTTTTCCAGCAAAAGCCACCGATCACATACAAAAGCTCCAGCTCCTGAGAGCTTTTGCCAGGAATTGCTAATACATCATGTAAAATAGTGCCCAGGCCAATACAGATGATTGAACCCAAAAATGGCATGAGTGTAATTTAATGTACAAAAATAACCTTTAAACATGATCTGTACATTCAAAATGGTGCTAATGGATTTGGATTATATGCTAGAATTGTTTTTCAAATATGGAAAAATTTTATTAAATTGTACTTTGTAGTCATAGGATGAATAAGCTTTTACATTGCTCTTCACACCTGTGTCAGCTCTAATTACTTTGCCTGCAATTGCCCTGTATTCTTTTGAATTGCTCTAATTCAGCTATTCAATCAGCTTCATCAAAAGCTGTTATGGGTTTTGATTTCCATACTATATAGCAAACCATGTCCTATTGACCTACTCTATAAAATAATATTCCACTTGTTTCCTTGTGTTTTCACTGACAGTTGCAAATCAGTAATATCATACTGCAGGGGAAAGTATTATATAATAATGCCATATATTCCAGCTTTCTTTGACAATGCAAGCAAAGGCACACCTGAATATTCAACACATTGAACAAATTAATTGAATACGTACATGCTTGATAAGTTGTTGAGTCCAGAGAAAGCTCCACTTGGAATTCTGTTCAGATTAGTGTATTTAAAAATCCTGCATACAGAAGAAAAATAAGAAATTAGTATCAGTGTATAAACACTTAAAGCCTCACTTTTTGGTTATCAGTGCTTATGAAAAGTTCATAGATTTCATTCACCCATCAATTTGCTGTGTGCAATACCAGTGAAGTAACGACTTGATCACTGGTGGTTGCAAAACTTGTTTAACATTTGTCCAGGGGAAGGGAATGTTAGTGTGTGTAATTAAGTTTTGATTGAGTTTTGATCTTCCAGCTTTTATGGGACAGTTCATAGCATTAATGTTGGTCTATATGTTAATCATGGTATATCGGCTAAAAGGGATTATCTTTAAAGGGGGGAAAAAACTGTCCAGCCACAACTGCAATATTGTGTCCAGTTCTAAGCACCACTCTAAAAGGGCTGAAGAGAAAGAGCAGAAGAAATTACAGGATAAGGGAAACATGGAGAAGCTGTGGTGGATCTGATAAGATTATGTAAAAAGTTCAAAATAAAATTTATTATCAAAATACATCCTGATCACCACATACAACCTTGAGATTCTTTTACCTGTGGCGTACAAAGCAAATCGATAGAACAGTAACTATAAACTGGATCAATGAACAACAAATTGCACAAATGGAAATATAAATAAATAGCAACAAATAACAAGAGTATGAAACAACATGATAAAGAGTTCTTAAAGTGAACCATCTGTTGTGGGAACACCAGAAATAGAATGAGTGTAGATATAGAAACATAGAAAACCTACAGTAGAATACAGGCCCTTCAGCCCACAATGCTGAGCCGACCACGTCCTTATTTTAGAAATTACCTAAGGTTACCCATAGGCCTCTATTTTTCTAAGCTCCATGTACCTATCCAGAAGCCTGTTAAAAGACCCTATCGTATCTGCCTCCACCACCATCACCAGCAGCCCATTCCACGCACTCTCTACACAAAAAAAATACTGAGCCCTGACATCCCCGCTGTACCTACTTCCAGGCACCTTAAAACTGTGCCCTTTCCTGTTAGCCATTTCAGCCCTGAGGGAAAAAGCTTCTGACTATCCATACAATAAATGCCTTTCATCATCTTGTACACCTCTATCAGGTCACCTCTCATCCTTCACCACTCCAAGGAGAAAAGGCCAAGTTCACTCAACCTGTTCTCATAAGGCATGCTCCTCAATCCAGGCAACATCCTTGTAAATCTCCTCTGCACCCTTTCTACGGTTTCCACATCCTTTAGTGAGGTGAACAGAATTGAGCACAGTACTCCAAGTGGGGTCTGACCAGAGTTCTGTACAGCTGATACGTTACTTCTCAGATCTTGAACTCAATCCTATGATTGATGAAGGCCAATGCCCTGTATGCCTTCTTAACCACACAGTCAACCTGCGCAGCAGCTTTGAGAGTCCTATGGACATGGTCCCAAAGATCCCCTTGATCCTCCATGCTGCCAAGAGTCTTACCATTAATACTATATTCTGCCATCATATTTGACCTACCAAAATGAACAACCTCACACTTATCTGGGTTGAACTTATCTGCCATTTCTCAGCCCAGCTTTGCATCCTACCGATATCCCGCTGTCACCTCTGACAGCCCTCCACACTATCCACAACACTCCAAACGTTTGTGTTATCAGCAAATTTACTAACCCATTCCTCCACTTCCTCATCCAGGTCATTTATAAAAATTACAAATTTAGGGAGTCAGACTAGAGAGTGGGTGGGGGGGGATGGGGAAGAAGGAGGGCATTGGATAAGTCAGATCGATAAGTGAAGAGCATGGCCTCACTCTTCCTGTGATTAACTCAGGCTCTGGATGCTAACTTGAACTGGCCACGTGCTGATCAATCTACAAACTGATAATATATCTAAGTAGAAGACAGTGACATAATCCATATACAGCGAGGGTTTGACTTGTATGCCTCCACTGTCTGGCAATGTCACCCCACTTACTTTGTCGTCCATCCTGATGGATTCGGCAAAGGGTTCCGTGCAACATACAAACAAGAAGATGAGAGTGGGTAACCTTGCTTCTAGACCTGATGGAGAAACTATCTGTCTCCCACCCATTAACTTGAAATGAATTCTGGATATCAGTTGGAGCAGTTAGTTCAAATTTATGATTCACTCTCCAAAATCCAAATTGGAGGGCACATCACTCATATATATGTGTGACATCCTGTCAAAGGCCTTCTACTGACTAGAGAGACTTCCACCCCTCTAACCTGCATGTGGGCAAAAGTATCCATAAGTAACAGAATCCACCTTTTCCCCCGGGTAGTGTGTCCTAGCTATCTACCACTCTCTCAGTGGCAAATCTTGTGGGTGACACAAAAATAGGTGGAGGGGTGGGTAGTGTTCAGGAAGCAGAGAGGCTACAGAAGGACTTGGGTAGGTTAGGAGAATGGGTAAAGAAGTGGTAGATGGAACACAGTATCAGGAAGCGCACTTTGTTAGAAGAAATAAAAGGGTTGATTATTCTCTGAATGGACAGGAAAAAAATCAAAAATCTGAGGTGCAAGAGTCCTTGTGCAGGATTCCCTAAAAGGTTAATTTGCAGATTGAGTCAATGGTGAGGAAGGCAAATGTAACGTTTGCATTCTTTTCAAGTGGACTAAAATATAAAATCAAAGATGTAATAATGAGACTTTATATGGCACTGGTAAGGCCTCACTTGGAGTATTGTATGCAGTTTTGGGCCCCTTTTCTATTAATGGATGTGCTGACATTGAAGAGGGTTCAAAGAAGTTTTACAAAAATTATTCTGAGATTGAAAGGCTTATCACATGAGAAGTGTTTGGCTCTTGGCCTGTACTCACTAGAATTCAGAGAATGAGGGGAGAGGGATCTCATTGAAACCTATTGAATGTTGAAAGGCCACAATAGAGTGGATGAGGAGAGGATGTTTCCTATGGTGGGGGAGTCCAAGATCAGTGGACACAGCCTCAGAATAGAGGGACATCCATTTAGAACAGAGGTGACAAGGAATTTCTTTAACCAGCGAATGCTGAATATGTGGAATTTGTTGCCATGGATTGCTGCGGAGGCCAATTCGTTGATATATTTAAGGCAGAGATTGATATGTTCTTGATTAGTTGGGATGAAGGGTTACAGGGAGACAACAGGAGATCGGGGCTGAGAAGAAAATGGATCAGCCATGATGAAATGACAGAGCAGACACGATAGGCCAAATGACCTAATTCTGTTCCTATATCTTACGGTCTTGTAATCTAAAAACACATGTCTTATAAACCTTTCCTCATCATTTTAAAGTTATGCCCTCTAATGTTTAACATTTGCACCTTGAAAAAAAACATGTCTCTATTTACCCTGCCTATTACTCTGATAATGTTATACTCATCTATTAGGTTATTTCTCAGCCACTAACGTTCCAGAGAAAACAATCCAAGTTTGTTCAGCTTCTTTAGCTCAAATGAAAATAAGAGGGCTGGGCTTGAGGATAAAAGAAAGATGTCACAAGGTCAAAAAGCAATCCAAACTCAGCATGACCAAGTCCACAGCAGAAAGTGTATTGACTGGACTGCAGTTTATTTTGCATTTCCCTGCTGTTAAGAAGGATTATCTGTTCTGGCAAACTATTTCATGCTGCAGTGAGCATTGATAAACCCATTGAGTTCAGAATCCAATATCCTATTATGCACTGACTTTAGATGTTGTGTGTTTATTATATTTAAAAGAACTCTCCTTTCCACAATCCATTTATAAGCTTTAAGACTTTACAAAGAGACTTGCACTTAATTAAGTAGTCTTCAGTGAGATGTAGGTGAAGGAATTCAAGTTTGTCAGTGTTTTGTGGGGTTGAGAAATTGCCCTTTACATCACCTGGTGAATGCACATAAACTGACCGCACCCAGAATTTTTTTTTTTTAAAAGATGATAATCGGGGCTCACCGCTCTCTCACTGCACATAATTCACAGTGCAATCACAGCAAATTTTCTATTTGATAGTCAATTTACATAGAACAACATTTCTCAGAGTGCAATATGATGAATGGGCATTTAATTTAGATTTGAGTTGCTGATTTAAAATTTAGCTTTGCCCAGAATGCCATAAATTTCTCCACTCTTGTTCATATTGTGCCAGAGGATTATTAAGGGGCATACATACTCTCAACTGATACCTCATCCAGTAAGAATTCTTCTCATTTATCTTGCTAATTAGTAAATGTTTTCACCTCATTCTAGAGTTTACTCTCTGAAAATAAGAAATAATTATATAAATGTATCGCAAAATCCTATATCTCTTTAAATATTTGTTTTGCGGATGATATAGGATAACATCTTATGCAAAATGAATTTATCTAGTTTGCATGTTGGCCAAATTTATGCTGTTATATCATAAGGTATGACCAATTTTATTGCATTGGTATCACCTCAGCTAAAAATGCTCCACCAAGTTATTGTACCGTGACAGCTCTCGTCTCATTTATGTGGTAAATGGTCAGCACAGTGTGATGTTGGAATGTACAGCTTCAGACAGGATGATATAAATTGGAATTTGTATGTCTGGCTGGATATCATTGCCTTACACAGTCATTATGTGCTGATTACTGCAGTTCACTTATTGAAGCCTTTGATTGCTTTTAAATAGACAAAAGCAACAAGCATCATATCCCATGATGTACATTGCTTCACAGTGGCTTCATTACAATGGGAACCTTTGGATTTGTTGAGACAAACTATACATTTGCTCAACCTTGATACAACACAACTAGGTTGGTGGAATTGCATGGGTATAACAGAGCCCAATCAGTTTCACCTCCATCAATTTTCATACATGGATAATCAACCAGTCTGCATTACAAACATGACCCTTCTCACCCAATGTTTCTCTATGCATTGCACTTGCTTATCGTTTTATTCTAAAGGAGGAAGAATTTCCCTCTGTGATCATTTGAATTGATCAAGCCATAACTGCAATGGCACAGCCCTTGGAAATAATGTGTGTAAATGGTTGCACGATTATCCATTGCCTTCAAAATAGTGATGCTCTATTCCACTCAGGAATTCCACTGGTAAATAATGATAAAATCAAGGACTCTGACTGAAGTCAACTGTCATGAATAGCCTGAAGACTCATGTTGCCAGAATGGTTAGGTTATCAAAATCTAATGGAAAGAGCCTACACTTCATATTGCCAGTTAGTGGATATTGTTAATCAAGTGGGCCAAGATATAGAATTTCGAGTAAGAGCATTACAGGCAGTGAGCTACAAGTTCACCAACAAAAAAGGTGAGACCAGGTCCCTAAAGAAGCATGTCACTGTTGTGGTACAATAGGACATTGGGCTAGAAGTTGTAGGGTTAGAAAGCATGGTGGTCAATGGAAACAGACTCAGTCAGCAGCTCCACCAGTGTTGGAAAATCCTGACCAGACAGTAACTCTTGAGCAATAAAAGGAATTTTGGGATGCAGTCTCAAGATTTTTTTTAAAAAATGACTAACTCCTTCCCAGCAGCCCTTGCTCACCTGAATAGAGCAAAAGTTAGATGATCTATGTGTTACACTACTAAATGAAAATGAATATATTGGATTCTTAGTTGATCTAATATATACAACCAAATGCACCACGGGCTAATATTTGCAGATGTACTGTTTTTGTTCCGAAGCACAGAAATTACTCAAATCAAAACCAGTCCAGTTCAAGTTCTCCTATGTTCTCATCTACCGGGAAAAAATACAATTTTGGTTGGGAGACCTTTTGCAAACTTTCCTTGAAGTCGATGTTTTGTTGACTCTAAGCTCCACCATCGAGTTTGTGAAGAGTGAGGATGGCTGGAATCAGTTGTAGTTGCTCAAATTTGAACAAACCACCCATTGTAGTTGAGGGTGACACAAGGGTGCAAAACACCCTGAACCTAGTTCTGGTTCTGTCCACTGATTGCCTCTTGTTGGCTGAAGGAGGAATTAGAATGGCTGGATAGACTATTGTCACTGAAATTGAAGCACTGGCATTAGGAAGTATGGCTCCTAATACTTTAGTAAGTAGAACTAAAAGATCTGATTGATGCCTGTATGACTGAAGAAAAATCAAATAACTTCTACATAGACTGGCAGCAAGCTCTTAGTGTTCATGATTTTGAAAATCTAGAGAGACGAGGGAGATTTCTACGGCTGTAGGAACCCCATCCAAATAGCCAGATGGTGCAAATTGCTGACAGAGGTGACTGTGTTGAAATGTAAAGGCCACTCCAAAATGGACACATTTTGAAAGCTGCAGCCATGCATCAGTGGATAAGCCAGCAATAAAAGCAATACAGGAAGGAATGAAAGGAATAAATAAAGTGAATCTGACAAATGAAATCTTGAGAACAAACTTGAACTCTCTATTGTATACAGGATATTTGAGAAATACAAGTTTAATGCTCTAAAGAAGAGAAACAGAGAGCACTCCATCTGGTTGCATCATTATCTGGTATGGAGGGGCCACAGCACATGATCGGAAAAAGTTGCAGAAAGTTGTAAACTCAGCCAGTTCCATCATGCACACTAGCCTCCTTGACATCCAGGACTGCTTGAAAAGGCTTTGTCTCAAAAAGGCAGTATTGTAGCGGTGTGCTACACACAGCGCTGAAATAACGACACGTAGTCGGTGAGCTGCAGTTGCAAAGAGATTTATTCAAACTTAGCGGCCTCGCTTTAAAGCCTTCCTGTTCCCACCTTCCCCAAGCAGGAATGCCATATTCACAGTCCCGTCCCGTGCGTGGGCTTTTCCCCTTGCTGGTGAAGAAGGCTTGGTGCCCTCTTTGGGACCAGCCTCAATGCCGGCGCACGCCGGTTTGAGAGCGCTGGGAAGTGGGTCGCCACAGTATCTATCATTTAAAAGCCCCATCACCTGTGACATGCACTCTTCTTATAGCTACCATCGAGGAGGAGATTCCAGAATCTGAAGACACACATTCAACATCTTAGGAGCAGCATCTTCACCTCTGCCATCAGATTTCTGAATGGGCAATAAATCCATTAACACTTCCTCAGTATTTTTTTTGCTCTATCTTGTATGACTTTATTTTTTCTATATATATTTATAGTAAGTTATAGTTTTTATTACTATGTATTGCAATATACTGCACCACTAAACAAATTTCACAACATAAGCTGTAGATATTAAAACTAATTCTGATTGTATAATTATCTGTCTGTAAACTTTTAGTAACTTGTGCTATACTGTGGATTCTGGTTAATTGGAGCAGCCACTTATTTGAGACAACTCTCAAAGAACAAAAACTAATTGAGGAAAATAGCCAGGATTCCTTTTTGTTTCTTTGGGTCACTATGCCGTTTAAAAGGGTTTGCTGAAAAGTTCCTAACCAGTGCCAGTCACATTTGCATTTGTAGCTATTAGACACTACACTGTGCTTAGAGAGAAGTGGTTTTAAATACCGTCAGTTGCATGTGCTTGTGTTCAAAATGTCACAACCACGGGCTCTGCTGCAGAGTCTGGACATCTTTGTAAGTGGGTAGCTGGAAGCAGGCAGCAATCATATACTGGAGAATGCACATTCCACCCAATTAGGTTTTTGTTTGTAATTGTATTTAACTTCCTTTTATTTCTCTCTTGTGAAGTCGTCACTAAAGCACAATGATGACAATACTCCCTGCATACCTTTGCCTACATTTTGGGGAAAAAGAGACCAGTGTTTTGGACCAACGCTGCTAAAGGAGTGGGATAAATTTAGTTCGATGTTCTGGCTCTTGAGCGCAGTCACGGCGTGAGATTTTAGTTTGAGGCTCTGTTGGCTTATTGTTTAATTTTCCTTTGTACTGTACATTCCTTATTAAAACTGAGAGAACTGTTTATTCCGAGATCATGTCACTCCCTCTGTACTTGGACCATCACCCAACTCCTGTCAGCAAGACTTGACCATTGGCATAGACACAGCAGATCGAGAATAGCTGAACTTGGCCCTGAATTTTGTTGGTAAGGTAGGAAAGACATTCAAGTCAGTTGGGGCCGGGCCGGCAGACATAGTGCACGTGGCGGCATCTGTTCTCAGAGTGGCAAGCCCAGCCCAGACCAAATTTTGCTGCTGAGGTGGTAAAGTTTAAAAGTCAGTGGAGGCTGGGCTGCCAGAGGTGGCTCACGTAGTGTAACAACTATTCTCAGAGCGGCTAATTGAGTCCAGGCAGGAAGAACAGGTGTCAGCATTTGCAGTGACAGTTCAACAATTCACCACAGACAATGAAATTCTAGTGTCAGCCATTACTGCCTCTGTTCAGCAGCTCACACCAAACAGCCAGAATGAAGTGGCAACCATGACGTTTTTGCTGCTGCTGCTCAAAGTTCAAAGTAAATTTATTATTGAGGTACATGTATGACACTATATACAGCCCTGAGAGTCATTTTCTTGCAGGCATACTCAATAAATCTATATTTGAATAATAACCGTAATAGAATCACCACTTGGTGGATAGGTCCCTGGTCTATTCTGTATGACATCTCCTGATGTCTCATTGGGTGCAGGGCAGGGTCCAGTACCTCGTGGATTGGGAGGAGTTGGCCCAAAGGAATGTTCTTTGTTTCCAGCTCGAAACATGCTGGACAAGTCTCTCATCCAGGATTCAGATCCCTTGCCCTTTGGGAGCTGCACGCAGGGATGGGGGCCCTGTCACAGTTATGAACTCTGCCGTGGAGACTGGGTGCACTTGCATGTGGGCAACTGGAAGAAAACAGCCGTCACACATCTGAGAATGCTCATTCCATCAATCAGGATTTCTATGTAATTGTGTTTAACTCCCTCCCTTTCAGCCTTATCAAGTATTGACTGAAGCACAGTGACAACTCTCCCTGTTTAACTTTGCCTACATTTTGCAAAAGAAGACTAGTGCTTTGAAAAGATGCAGTAAAAGGAGTGATATAAACATAATTTGATGTTACTGCTCCTGAGCAGCAGTGACAGTGAGAGTTTTTAGTTGGTAGCCCTGCTGGCCTACATTTATTATTATATTTGAACTGTACTTTTTTTTTAAATAAAACTGAGTGAACTGTTTATTCTGAAGTCCACATCTCACCCTCTGCACTAGGGCCAACGCCGAACACCGGTCACAAAAAACAGTGATTTTTGTCACTGGAATAAGCAGTAAAACAACTTAGAACTGTTTTGTTCACTGCTGTTTCAAGCATTCAGGCTTGGAGATACCAGAAATGTCTGGGAGTGAAAATGAAGTGATTTCACTACTTCAAGTTAGGAACTACAAATATTTTGAAGGTATTTGCAATCTTCTTGAAAGTTACAAGGAAATTGAAGGTTTGGAGGATGCAGTCATGGACAACATTGTTCGAAGGCAGTCTGTTGTCTACTCTAGGTGTCTGCACTGGTTTTACTCATCTACAGTCAATTGAAAGAATATGATAGTGTGCACTAGATGAATTCTGATGACTATTAGAAACTAATATACAGTTCTATAGTACTGTAGTAGCATTGGCAGTGTTCTCATTTGTTCAGTACTTCATTTAAAAACATGATTTGTTACTTAGTTAAATGGTAGTTTGTCTTTTTTTAATATCTTTTTAACTATCTCCATGAAACTTCAGCTAACTGGGGCAGCCGCTAAACTGAACCAAAATGTATCGGTTCTGATGAGTCCCAATTAATTGTGCTTCATTTTATTTGGTTTTGTGCTTTTATCATCTTTGTCTCCTTAAGCTGAAGTGTGCCTCAGTCAGTACCTGTTCACAAGTTTCTTATCTATATTGGTTCAGACCAATTTGCGATACAGAAGGGAAGCATATACTCAAGGTTGTTTGTTAATTCTTGGTTTACTTCCTGGTTCAGTCTGACCCTATCTGACCTGTACTATGATGAACATCTAACGAATGGCTGTAACCATAAGATTTTCACGTTATTTTTGACTTCCACGAACTTCCCAGACATCATCTTCAGATCTAACACAGACAAACAAAGTTCTTCTCACATTCGATATTACATTTTTACCATTAGATTCCACAGAAGAGGAACTCTAGTTATTATGCTGCTAGTCTGGTGACATTTAAAGCCAACTATAACTTCCCTGATGTTTCACCATCTAAGAGCAAATAATATATATGGAATCACTTGGTCAGTATGGATCAGTTTCCTGCCCAGACAATTTTGCAAAGGAACTGTCAAGGAACAACTCTGTATACTTATCTGAATGTGACTTAATCTCAGTACTGTGCACCTTAATCAACAATGTATTTTCTTCAAGATTTTCTTTACAAGGTTTGTACTTTAGATTATTCCAAAACAAGATTACACAAATTTACATATTTAATAGATAGGATAGAACCTTTAGCAGTCAGGTTTAAAAAGCATTGTGACTGCACATAAATTAATTGCATTCCTAAAGAGCAATTTGAAAATGACTTTTGGTTTGTTGCCTTAGTTTAAAAGGCCACTTTGTAATTCGCTGTTAATCTAATTTGTGTTTTCTTCTAACAAGCGTATTTCCAATATTTGCTATTGTATAAATTTAACAGCTGCTGACATAACAACAAACAATAAAATAAAGAATAACCTCATTTATTTGTAATTATTCATTGTTGTACCCTGTAACATATGCCTGGAAAATAAACAAGATGTAATAAACAGGATGTAATAAAGCCAAGAGGTATTTGAATATAAAGAAACCTGTTTTAAAATGTAGGTACACAGAAAATAGAAGCAACCATGCAGCTAATCTAGACTAATTCCATGGTCCATATCTCTATTTACTGCCTGTTCATGTGTCTGCCTCAAATGCCTCTTAAATGCTGCTATCAAATCTGCTTCTAAAATTTCCCTGGCTGCATATTCTGGTACCTACTATTTTTTTTTAGAAAAGCTTGCCCTTGCAAATCAATTTCAATTTTTCCCCCTCCCACCTTACATTTACATCCTCTATCAAGCAACGTTTCTGCCCGAGGGGGTGGGGGGGTTAATTAAAAGTTCTTACTCGCTAACCTATCTCTGCCTCATAATTTTATGTAGTACTTTTGCTGCACCCCATAATCTCCAATACTCAAGGGGGAAAAAATGTTCCAAGTTTGTTCAGCCTCTTCAGGCAACTGCTGAATTGGAGTGCCTTAGGCAATATATAGGGAATTGCTTGTGTGTGAATGAGGGTATTTCAGAGATGAAGTACAATAATAGGATGATGTGAGGTGAAATATGAGTCAGGGTTTTGCATGAGCTTTGTTTCCTACAGAGTAGGATAGTCAAACAGCATTAGAATGGCTAGGTCTCAAGCTAGCATAGTGAGGGTTTCAACAGCAGTTAAACTGAAGCACTTATTCCATTTCTCTCTGCACAGATGCTGCCTGACTCCTGAGACTTTCCATCTTATTCTGTTTTCCCCTGAATTATTACTGATGTTATTAATTTATTAATGTAGTAATGCAGTAAATTGAGTGACAGCTTCTATGTTCTATCTTTTCATTGCAAACAATTAGTTATCAATAAACTAGTATTATTTTTGGATGGAATGCTTCTTATTCAGTATTGATCTACGGGTATCATTATCAGAGAGATGTACAAGGTCATTCATGAAAGATCAACTAGTGAAGCATTGGACAGCAATGCAGCACACAGCACCATTGAGAAGTATCTCATCTGATGGATATCCATCTTTATTTTTATTAATGACACTGATAGTAGCCAGTGATTAGTTGTCAAGAGTAAACTACAGTAAAGTGACGTGCAGAGTACTTTGCTCTCTTCTCTTCCTAATTTTTATTGGTGACACTGTCAGCGATATTAATCCTTTTATACATGTCAATACTGTGTTAGGTAATATAACCTTTCTAGAATCTGGCTCTCTCTATATGTAGTAGCATATCGCTCGGATGAAGATCTATGACTGCATCACATTGGCAAACTACCACTCAATGAAAAGTTGTAACTACTTATCGATTGGTTCTGTGACTTGCCTATTTTATCTTTTGGACAGTATCTTCAAACATGCCCGGAAAATCAAATTTAAGCACAATGGTCTCAACAGAAAGTTGACAACAGAGCAAACGAGACAAAAAACATTTTGTATCCTGAGATCATTATGGAGAGCAAGGCAATTAGAATGTAGAGAATATAAAATAAAAAATCTCCATTACTTTATGATTTTCTTTAGAAGTGTTTTATAGGGTATATAATAATGACATTGCTTTGCAATAAAATTACACACGTTTCTCTTTTTGTTTGCATTACTGTGCAATAAAATTATATGTGCTTTTTGCTTTTGTTTGGTTTAACAGATTGCATTTTCCCTCCCATTATACTTGTGATACTTGATAAATGTATTTCAAAACCATCAAGTTAAATCTTGCAGTTTACTCTCAAACTTAACATTTGACAAATACAGGTGCAGAGCAGTTAATCCAATAGTGTACTATTTTGTCTGTAAAGCTGATTGTCAGCATTGCACCTTGTTTACCACACTAAGCCATGATAACATCGTTTACCTCAATACAGAACTAATTCCACAGCCTATGGATTTATTTCCAGGACTCAACAACTCACATTCTCAGTTTTTATGTATGTGTGTATTTATTTATTTTTGTATTTGCACAGTTCGTCATTTTTGTTGCACATTAATTATTAGTCAGTGTTTGTGTGTAGTTTTTCATTGTTTCTATTGTATTTCTTTGTTTTACTGTGAATGCCTGCAAGAAAATGAATTTCACAGTAGTATATGGTGACATAGTTTGAGAATAAATTTCTTTGGAACTTTGAACTTTCATTAATAATGGCCTCTTTTTCCACCGTGTCCGGGGTCCATATGTTCTCTCAATGCTGAATGTAGCAGCATTAAGAAACTGAGTGTGCTTGTAGTCCATTGGTGACATGGGAAGTTTCCTGTAAATACTGTGTAAATTCAGAAATTTCCTAGTGGAAGTGGATGTTGTATAGGGAACACTTGCCTGGTTTTCTGGAGGGGTTGGTTGAGTGAAGGAATCCTGGTTAACAAGAGATGAGGAACATTTAGGCTTGACAAGATATACCACAGGTTACTACGAGTAGCAAGAGAAGAGATTCACGCACATTTGGCAATGTTCTTTGTATCCTCACTGGCCATGGGAGTGGTACTAGATGATTGAAGGGTTTGGTCTAGAAGCAGGCACAGCACAACTTGACCTCAAAAATGTAAATCTATTATTAGCTTTGTATTGGCAGATATTCCCCAAGTAATTGCTCTTTTAGTGGGATCATGTATAATCCATGTCATAATAATGGATATGAAGTAACATTCTATTTAGCAGTATAAATAAGAGTGCTGCTAATGTCTTAATACTGGCAATCTCTGTCCTATTATAATTGAGTAGAGACACTGCAGAATTAAGTTTTTGCTATGCAGGTGATCGTGATATGAAGTGTCAGGATTTTAATGTTTCACACCTTGTTGATTTTTTTTTTAAATGTTGAACTTATAACAGAAGTATATTGTTCTATTGTTGGGGAAAACATCTGTGATATCCAGTTACCTAACTTAAGGAAAGAGCACATTTAATTTCAAAACTTATTCATGATACATTTTGAAGCCCACACCAAATAAACAGTTCTAGTTGCTGCAGATCCTTTCATGATGTCAATGACGCAGGCATGAACTAACCATTACTTCATTTACTGTCTGCTTCATTACTTGTCCTGTTCCAAAGGAATGCTTCACTGTGGCAATGGCAGGCTGCCGGAAGAATGGCAATTCACTGTGATAAAGAGTTGTAGGAGCTCCTGAAGGACAAACTCAAATAGCTCTCCGGCACCTCAGAAAGAGCAGCAGTCACAAAGACTGGTTGCCTGACAACCGGTAGAGTGGAAGGGCAGGGGCCATAAATCTGTCAGCCTGAGGGAATATAGCAACCTTGGATCTGGCGCAGCAGCTGTCTCTGTTCTTAGCAGTCCTTGTAATCTGTAAAGAGACTGACTGCTGGAGTACTGTGATACCCTCAAAGCCCCTTGGAATACTGTTATGGAGGGCTAAGTTGGCAGAGCCCTGTTCTTCCTTCCCAACTGACGGAGCTTCTACTGCTTCTTGCAGATAGTGAGTGGCGTTTCTTTTTTTGCAGTGAAGAAATGGAATTATCCGTTTATTGTTTTGTAGTCCTATTTGTAAGTATTAGAATGAAGCTTATCACATACATGATGACTAAAAGTGTAGGCTCTGTACGAAGTTTGGTATAAAGCTGAAGTGGAACTTGCCAGGGCTCCTTGATTTCCCATGCAAGATATCTGTTGGATTTGCCAATTCACCAAGTATTTTATTGTACATACCCACCAATGTACTTTGGCAAAATGGACTATCCTAGTCTTCATCTCTATCTGTAGCCAACACTGCTCTCAGGCAATCTGACAGCTCTTTCCCACTGCCCACATTGCAGACATTACAGTCAATGATTCATAACCGCATCTCGAAACTACCCATCTATGGGGCACAGTGACAAGGTGTAAGCCATGGCTTACATAACATGATTGTACCTTCATTGTTACTTTCTAAGCAGGCAGGAAGGCTACTTCTTGCCTGTCTAATCTTCTGAGGATAGTCAGTAATAACAGAATTAAGAGAGAAGGACTGGAGAAATGAATAGTACACTATCTACAAGAGATATTGCACAAAAAGCAGAATGGGATGTGCAAACTGGGATTAGTTGGGAGCTCAGTCTTGGGTATGAATATGTCCGGTGAACATCAGTGGAGTCTTGTAAATTCGGTACAATAATGGCTGGAAGTCTCTTTTCCTGGGTGCACACTCTGCACTTGCACTGCCACTTTGCTGTTGTAGCTGCTGGTGGATGTGTGATGTTCTTTGGTGAATATTTGGGTTAACTGCCTGCCATAATAGCTGAAAACAAACTAGAAGTGTTGGATACGGATGATACTGGGATTGGAGAGGTACATCTTGATATTGAGGAGGAGGAGCTGTTGGGTCTCTTGAAGAATATTTTCTCCTCATCGTTGTTTGCATGTTCATTGAAATACTCCCTGTCCTGAAATGTTAATTCAGTTTAATTTTAACTTTAATTTCGAGATGCAGCACAGTAACAGGCTCTCCCGACCCAGTGAGCCTGTGCCTCCCAATTACACCCAATTGAGAGGGTGAACAGCTGTAAGTTCCTTGGCATAAACATCACCGAGGATCTCACATGGTCTGTACGTATACCAGCTGTGTGGTGAAAAAGAAACAACAGCGCCTCTTTCACCTCAGACAGTTGAAGAAGTTTGGTATGGCACCCCAAATTCTAAGAACTTTCTACAGGGGCACAATTGAGAGAATCCTGACCGGCTGCATCACTGCCTGGTATGGGAACCGTACTTCTCTCAATTGCAGGACTCTGCAGAGAGTGGTGCCGACAACCCAGCGCATCTGTAGATGTGAACTTCCCACTATTCACCATTTACAAAGAAAGGTGTGTAAAAAGGGCCTGAAGAATCATTGGGAATCTGAGTCACCCCAACCACAAACTGTTCCAGCTGCTACGATCTGGGAAATGGTACCGCAGCAGAAAAGCCAGAACCAACAGGCTCCAGGACAACAACTTCCACCAGGCCATTGGACTGATTAATCCATGCAGATACAACTGTATTTCTGTTATATTGACTATACTGTTGTACATTATTTATTATAAATTACTATAATTGCACATTGTACATTTGAAAGGAGACGTAACGTAAAAGATTTTTACTCATGTATATGAAGAATGTAAGTAATAAAGTCAATTCAAATCAATACACCCATGTGACCAATTTACCTACTAACTTGGATGTCTTTGGAATGCATGAGTAAACCCCATAGGATACCCACATGGTCATGAGGAGAATGTAAGAACTCCTTACAGACAGCAATGGGCATTGAACCCTGGTGTCTGGCACTGTAAAGCAATGTGGTAACCACAATGATACTGTGCCATTCTGTCCCATTTCTTTCTACATAGATGATGCCTGATCTGCTGATTATTTCTGTATTTTCTGATTTTGCTTCAGATTTCCAGCTGCTATGGTTTTTCTTTGTTTTGATGTTTGAATAGCTGGGAGCTGTGTGAGGCCTGGCATGCAGTTGGTAAGAGTGTGATGAAAATTGAATATTATGTCTAAGTTCTGAACGATCGGCATTAGTAAAAAGATTATGGCTTGCTACATTGTAGGCCTACTGAAGCAGTTGCTGTGAGATCTGATTTGTGGATCTATTCACTGATCTTGATCTGAAAGGAGAACAGAGACCATTCTTTAATTCATTATATGAGCATCTTTGGGGATTGTTGTTTCCTTTCATTACCTCTTACCTGGAGATCTGCTTGGCTCCCTACAGACTGATGACCTCTGCCTCTCATCCACCAACTGCACATCTAGTTGTCACCTATGATTTACAACACTACATCAACTGCACTCCCCTTTTAAGGGTTACAGGCTGGCTTTACTCAGTGTTTGCAAGTCACTCGGGGCTCTTGGTGATTTGCTAAGGTGATGAACACAATGGTAAACCTGGTCTGGTCACTGAAATCATGATAATGAAGCAGTAACACAATTCAGATTGGACATACACAGGCATGCTAAGGCCTGGTTTCTGACAATTATTCATTGTGACCACAGGCCTGAAGTTATCAGTTCTTAATGGCCATTTACACAGCAAGAACAGAACTCGCACTTGAAAATGATCATTTTTGCTAAGGTTTGATCAGAAAATAGATTTTTTTTTTATTGTCTCTGGAGCTTTTTCTGAAAAACTGCATTAGTCACACAGAAAATGAGGTAAATACTAAAAGCCACAGCTTGTCATAATCTAACTATAACTCGATCCATTAATAATGTATATTTCACCCATTACATTGTGAAATGTACTGCACTGTCAAGGGACAGGACTGTTTAGTAATGTTGTTACTTTCCAGGTTAGATGTCAGCATCAGCTAAAATATTTTACCAAAAATAACTTCTGCTATTCATCTTTATTACATTTGCTAAAATCTCAGAATTATTACCAGTCAAAATATTCAATGCCTTGTGCCTTTTTTTTAACCAAAATATCAGTAGAAAATAAAAGTACTGATTTAGCACAATTTGAAACTTGTAGCAAGAATTTGGAAATATTAGTGTACAGGTTTTGAATGATGGTTGCATCTTTGGAACTCTATAAATTTGAGAGGATGGCAACATCTGTGGTAGACAAATTGTATTGGTGGCCATTATTGTTGGCAAGTCTAGGTTGAATGTCCACTGGAAGATGTCAGCATTCATCATAGATGAAGACCAATTGAATAAGCAACAAGTCTGTTTCCAACACCAGACAATGCCCCCTCTTCATTTCATCTTAGTTTGGACATTCATTCACTTATAGATGGACAACCAGTGTATCCACCAGCACCACTTATACATTCCATCCATTATTCACTGGTTACCTTTTGTATGATTTCCTCCACAAGTAGCAAAGATATTTTAAGTGTTTGTTATCTCCTGTGGTTTCTATTCTAAATTTTTAAAGCCCACACTAAGTGGTGTGACAGGTTTTCTTTTTTATCATATGAGTTAGTAGCTATGGACCTGACTATTTGCATAACCATTTTGTGAAATGACAGTCTACAACACCATTCTACAATGAGTCATTTTAGAAAATTATACATAAAGTGACTTCTCTGCAAGGAGGACTTAGTCATACAGTCAGAGTTGTAATGCACAGAAACAGATCCCTCAGCCCAACTTATTGACACTGACCATAGTGGTTTCCTGAGTAAATTCCATTTCTATCCACCATTCCTACCCACAAAAGTGTTCAAATATATTTTATAGTTGTACCCACTTCTACTACTTCCTCTAGCTGCTTATATAATTTTCCCACCATCTCTGTTGCCTATCAGATCCACTTGAAACCTTTCACCTCTCAACTTAAACTATGTCCTTTAGTTTTAGACTCCCATACTCCAGGAAAATATCAACCATCAACATGTTTTATGATTTTATAAAGGCTATAAAAGGAAACTATCTCAGCCTATCCAGTTTCTACTCATAACTCAAACACTCCTGTCATGACAGAATCCTTAGAAACAGAGAACCTACAGCACAATACAGGCCCTTCGGCACACAAAGTTGTTCCGAACATGTCCCTACCGTAACATGATATCCCATCATTTGTACTCAATGCCCCATATCATGAATTCAAACTTGTGATATACCTTCTTCAGCATGTGGTATAGCTGTGTCACCACTTTCAGAGAATAATAGTACTTTTACCACTAGGTCTCTGTTCTACAATACTGTGTAAATGTTGGCCCTAGTTTACTTTCCCAAATGTTAAATTTCAGCTGCCATTCCTTTGTCCGCTTTTCCATTTGGCCTAGATCCCATTGTAAATTTAACCAGCCCCTTTTGACGTCCACCACTCCATTAATTTTGGTGTCATCCATGAAGTTACTAATCATTGCACCTATATTCTGATTCTAATCATATATCTATGACAAACAGCAGGCGGCTCAACAATGATCTTCCTGGCACACTATTGGCCACATGCCTCCAATTTGAAACAGCCCTCAGCTACCATTTCTTCACTTCTTCCAGCATGCCAATTTTATATCCAGATAGCTAACTCATTCTTTATCCCTTACTATCTCATCTTCTGGACCAATCTGCCATAAGGGACGTTGTCAAATGTAAGCCAATCATGATTTGTTCCTTAACCTCTATCACCTCACAACAGGAAACAATTCATTTTATTGTTGAGTCTTGAATGCCACAACTTCGGTATAATTTTTGTTTTCTCCCGGATAATAACAACACAAAAATAAGTACTGGTATGTATTTTAACAGTGCATTTTTTATTTCTGAAGAAAGTTATTGTAACTTCCTATGTCACCACTTCATTATTAGTGCCAATCATTTAACTTCAGATTTGCGTGTTACTTAGTTTTCCTCATTAGAAAGTTTGAATGATTCATCCTTCTGTTTTGACTTTTATCCACATCCTCCTACTCTAGACACTGTTGCCTCAACCAGACATATTTGCTTTTATTGTCAGAGTAACCAGCACCAGTAACCAGCCCTTTTTGGTGAATGTGATTCTTTCAACTGTTGTTGAGCTACTTTCTGGTTGGATTAGAAAACCTTTTTAAAGAATTAATAGGTAGTTACCTTATTACCTTTCATGCACCATTGAAGGATAATTACTGCACCTATCTTATGTTGAAGTGTTAATTTGCCATTATTTCAATGAAATAGCTTTCTCAGGGATTTCATGCTTCTAAGCCATATGTTGCTCGGATGTCAGTCAAGGTATTACAAACTCCAGTGGAAGACTTTTTGCAATTTTTGACAAAAGGAAAATCACATCCAAGTCGTGCTTTTACTGATTTGGACTCCAGACACAGCACCCTGCATAACATTACTATTAACAAATCCACCTCTGCAGGCTGTCTTGCAAACTAGAAGCAAATAGTTTGTAATTGACACACTGACAATCTAACTAATCTTTCCAATTTAAAACAAATTAAAAAAAGCTATAACCTACTGCTTTTACCTTGTAAGTAAAATGAAAATCAATGAACCTACAATGAAGCATGATTTAAAATGGAAAAACAATAGCAATATTTATCTAAATACATTGTAAATAATAGTTTCAAAGGATGAGTACATTAATTTAGTCATTGATTTTAATGAATTCATAAGGTCTCAAGAAAGGGAAGGAAGTGTAATAGATTGCATTATATTGCATCTTTTATGCAGAAAAGAATATTTATGTAAAGAAGATCAACAATTGTGAGAATTCTCTAGAAAGGCTCAAAAATATTTAAAGGAGCAAACGTATTACATAAAATGACAGCCCATCCTTTGCATTTTAAAAATGATGGAGCAAATTTCTCATTTAAAATCCACCAGATCCTTTCAGATTTGTTATTCTTAGAGCACTTAAGTTTACAGTGGAACAGATTTTGTGAATAAAGAATAAAGAGGAGCCTTCTGCTACAGGTGAGTGCCTGCCCTGGGATATCTATGCCAGATTAATCATGGAGTCCATTGGGGCAGCACAGACTTCCTCAGATTCCCCACGTCTTTGGATGAATAGATAAAATGACATCTTTATTTTCTATAATGCAGTTAGATTCACCCACATGAGGGATAAACCTAATTGAAGACAACAATTTACCAGCAGCAGATGTATCTACTCATGACAGCATAGTTCATAATTGAGCGCAGTACCATGCTTCTGGAAACCAAAATCCCACTTCACTTGTGGTACTACCATTGTGTTATATAGGATAGTCTTAGAGCAAGTGTGGCAGCTCTGAAGTGATGTATCAGTGAGATGCAGCAAACCATCATCATTGCCAGCTGCAGAAATATTCATTATTATAGTCTTTAGGCTCATGGTTCAGCATGTCTTCCACTGTGCTCTAATAGGTAATCTAGGTGATTAATCCTCCTCAATGAGGAGTACAGAAGGGCATTTCAGGAGCAGCACTAGATGTACAACTGAGATGCCAGGACGGTAAAGCTGCAAGACAAAACTGCATACATGCTTAATACTAAATATAACATACAATGAACAGCAAAAAATCCCATTAACAGCTGATAAGATCAAAGATGACTGAATCACAATCAAGTTTAATATCACTGACCTTCAGTATATCATGAAATTTGTTGTTTTGCTGCAGCAGTACATTGCATGCATAATAATAAAAACAATAAACTACAATATATATTTTTTTAAAAAAGAAAATTAAGTAATTAGTGCAAAAAGAGAGAGAAAAGTACTAGGGTAGTGTTCATGGGTTCATTGTTCATTCAGAAATCAGGTAACAGGGAATCAAGCTGTTCCTGAAACAGTGAGTGTGTGTCTTTAGGCTCCCTTACCGCCTTCCTTGTCATGAATGGAACGTGCCTCCAAGAACATCTCCATCATCAGTGCCAACATACATTCCAAAGGCTAGGCTGAAGCATGTTCATTAAGAAATTCTAGGTAAATGATGCATAGTAGTTGCTTCCTGAGATTCCTTCCCTCATGGGAGCCATATAGATTCAAATGTCGTGATATCAGGAGATGGTTGAGAGCATTGGATACAGTATAGGCCAGAAGTCAAGACAACATCTAAGCCATTCAGTTAAAAACTTGTGCTAAGACTCTAGTCAAGTCACACAGTTCTTGTTTAGTCTGGAAAGTGTGTCCAGATTCAGCTTCTGAAGGAGCATGTTGCAGCACTGAAGAAAGAACTGGATGACCTCAGGTTTATCCGCGAAAACGAGGGTTTTCTGGACAGGACCTACAGTGAGGTCATTACACTGAGGATACCAGAAGGGAGAAAGGGGGCGACGATGAGGAAGGAAAGGATGTTTTAAGTATAGGAGACCCCAGGGGATGTACCTCTCGTAAACAGGTTCACCTTCTTGGAAGCTGTCAGGACAGAAGATACTGCCAGTCTGAGAGGCGGACAGGTCTGCGAGCCAAAAATTGGTGCAGAAGCAGAGCCGAGGAGTCAGATATCAGGAAGAGCCGCGGTAGTAGGGGACTCCATAGTAAGAGGTACGGAAAGGGGTTTCTGCGGCAACAGGTGAGATTTAAGGATGGTGTGTTGCCTCCCTGGTGCTAGGATCCAGGACATCACAGGCCGATTGCAGGGAATCCTCAAGGGTGAAGGTGAACAGCCGGAAGTGGTAGTGCATGTTGGCACAAATGACATCGGGAAGAAGAGGAAGGACATTCTGCAGCGGGACTTCAGAGAACTCGGAAGAAGGCTGAAAAGCGGGACTTCCAGGGTGGTTATCTCTGGTTTGCTTCCAGTTCCTCATGCTGGAGAGGGCAGGAACAGGGAGATAATAGATCTGAATGTGTGGCTGAGGAACTGGTGCAGGAAGCAAGGATTTATATTCTTGGACCACTGGGATCTGTTTTGGGGTGGGGATGAATTGTACAAAAGGGACGGGTTTCACCTTAATAGGCGGGGGACCAGCATTCTGGCAGACAGGTTTGCCACTGCAACAAGGATGTGTTTAAACTAAGTAGTGGGGGGGAGGGGATGAACTGGAAATATAAGGATGGAGTTAAAGGGAAAGTGAAAATAAGAAAAGTTAAAAAGGACAACAGAATCAATGGAGTAGAAAGCTCAAGAAGAGATCGTACAGTATGGCCAAGTGAAATAGGAATTGATATGAAAGGAGAGGGAGTACCAAATTAAAAATATTATATATGAATGTACGAAGTATAAGGAATAAAGTAGATGAGCTTGAGGCTCAGTTGGAAATTGGCAAGTACGATGTTGTGGGAATAACTGAGACATGGCTTCAAGCGGACAGGGCCTGGGAAATGAATATTCAAGGATATACATCTTATCGAAAGGATAGACTGGCAGAGGGGGTGGAGTGGCTCTGTTGGTGAGGAATGATATTCAGTCCCTTGCGAGGGGGGACATAGAATCTGGGGATGTAGGGTCAGTATGGATAGAACTGAGAAATTCTAAGGGTAGAAAGACCCTAATGGGAGTTATCTTCAGGCCCCCAAACAGCAGTCTGGATGTAGGGTGTAAGTTGAATGAAGAGTTAAAATTGGCATGTTGCAAAGGTAATGATACAGTTGTCATGGGGGATTTCAACTTGCAGGTAGACTGGGAGAATCAGAATGGTACTGGACCCCAAGAAAGGGAGTTTGTGGAGTGCCTCCGAGATGGATTCTTAGAACAGCTTGTACTGGAGCCTACCAGGGAGAAGGCAATTCTAGATTTAGTGTTGTGCAATGAAGCAGATTTGATCAGGGACCTCGAGGTAAAAGAACCGTTAGGAGGTAGTGACCATAATATGATATGTTTTAACCTACAATTTGAGAAGGAGAAGGGAAAATTGGATGTGTCAGTATTACAGTTGAACAAAGGGAACTATGGAGCTATGAGGGAGGAGCTGGTCAAAGTTCAATGGAACAATACCCTAGCAGGGAAGACAGTGGAACAACAATGGCAGGTATTTCTGGGAATAATGCAGAAGGTGCAGGATCGGTTCATTCCAAAGAGGAAGAAAGATCCTAAGGAGAGTAAGGGGTGGCCGTGGCTGACGAGGGAAGTAAAGGGCAGTATAAAAATAAAAGAGAAGTATAACATAGCAAAGATGAGCGGGAAACTGGAGTACTGGGAAGCTTTTAAAGAGCAACAGAAGATAACAAAAAAAAGGTAATACGCCAAGAAAAAATGAGGTACGAAGGTAAACTAGCCAAGAATATAAAGGAGGATAGTAAAAGCTTCTTTAGGTATGTGAATAGCAAAAAAAAGATAGTTAAAGACCAAAATTGGGCCATTGAAGACAAACGGCTGAATTTATTATGGGGAACAAGGAAATGGCAGATGAGTTGAACAGGTACTTTGGATCTGTCTTCACTAGGGAAGACACAAACAATCTCCCAGATGTAATAGTGGCCAAAGGAACTAGGGTAAAGGATGAACTGAAGGAAATTTATATTGGACAAGAAACGGTGTTGGATAGATTGTTGAGTCTGAAGGCTTATAAGTCCCTGGGACCTGATGGTCTGCATCCCAGGGTACTTAAAGAGGTGGCTCTAGAAATCATGGATGCATTGGTAATCATTTTCCAATGTTCTATAGATTCGGGAACAGTTCCTGCCGATTGGAGGGTGGCTAATGTTGTCCCACTTTTCAAGAAAGGAGGGAGAGAGAAAACAGGAAATTATAGACCGGTTAGCCTGATGTCAGTGGTGGGAAAGATGCTGGAGTCAATTATAAAAGAGGAAATTACGACACATTTGGATATCAGTAGAAGGATCAGTCTGAATCAGCATAGATTTATGAAGGGAAAATCATGCTTGACTAATCTTCTGGAGTTTTTTGAGGATGTAACTATGAAAATGGACAAGGGAGAGCCAGTGGATGTAGTGTACCTGGACTTCCAGAAAGCTTTTGATAAAGTCCCACATAGGAGATTAGTGGGCAAAATTAGGGCACATGGTATTGGGGGCAGAGTACTGACATGGATTGAAAATTGGCTGACTGACAGGAAACAGTTGTGATTAACGGGTCCCTTTCGGAATGGTAGGCTGTGACCAGTGGGGTACCGCCAGGTTCGGTGTTGGGACTGCAGCTGTTTACAATATACATTAATGATTTAGATGAAGGGATTAAAAGTAACATTAGCAAATTTGCTGATGACACAAAGCTGGGTGGAAGTGTGAAATGTCAGGAGGATGTTATGAGAATGCAGGGTGACTTGGACAGGTTGGGTGAGTGGGCAGATGTATGGCAGATGCAGTTTAATGTGGATAAATGTGAGGTTATCCACTTTGGTGGCAAGAACAGGAAGGCAGATTGCTATCTAAATGGAGTCAAGTTAGGAAAAGGGGAAATACAACGAGATCTAGGTGTTCTTGTACATCAGTCAATGAAAGCAAGCATGCAGGTACAGCAGGCAGTGAAGAAAGCTAATGGCATGCTGGCTTTTATAACAAGAGGAATTGAGTATAGGAGTAAAGAGGTCCTTCTGCAGCTGTACAGGGTGCTGGTGAGACCACACCTGGAGTATTGTGTGCAGTTTTGGTCTCCAAATCTGAGGAAGGACATTCTTGCTATTGAGGGAGTGCAGTGTAGGTTCACAAAGTTCATTCCCGGAATGGCGGGACTGTCATATGTTGAAAGATTGGAGCGACTGGGCTTGTATACACTGGAATTTAGAAGGATGAGAGGGGATCTGATTGAAACATATAAGATTATTAAGGGATTGGACACACTGGAGGCAGGAAGCATGTTCCTGCTGATGGGTGAGTCCAGAACTAGAGGCCACAGTTTAAGAATAAGGGGTTGGCCATTTAGAACAGAGATGTGGAAAAACTTTTTCACACAGAGAGTGGTGGATATGTGGAATGCTCTGCCCCAGGAGGCAGTGGAGGCCAAGTCTCTGGATGCATTCAAGAGAGAATTAGATAGAGCTCTTATAGATAGTGGGGTCAAGGGATATGGGGAGAGGGTAGGAACGGGGTACTGATTGTGTATGATCAGCCATGATCACAGTGAATGGTGGTGCTAGCTAGAAGGGCCGAATGGCCTACTCCTGCACCTTCTGTCTATAGTTGCAATGTTAACATCCTCACAACAATGTAAAAGTTTGCCCAAGTATGTCTTTTTCACAAAAGAAAACATAACAAATCCTATCTGGCTAATGACTCTCAATCATTCTACTCTCAAGCACTAGCAAAGTGATGGAAGAGATCATTGACAAGTGCTACAAGCAGCACTTACTAGCTGATAACCTGCTTACTGAAGCCCAGTTTTGGTTTTGCCAGGCTTGAGACCTCAGTATAACCTTGGTCAAAATAAGGACCAACATTTTGAGTTCCTGGACTGAGATGAGAGTGACTGGGCTTGCCATCGAGGGTGCATTTGAACAAGGGGAGTATTGATTTAAAACTGGTCCATCAGAAGAAACACACCAGTAGTTAGTGCCACATCTTTTGTTAAGATAAGTACTTATAGTTCTCAGTTCTTCAGTCATTTTGTATTGAATGCTGCATGGCGACTTCCTTTTCTGAGCGACTGCAAATGGAATTGACCATCATCCAATTATCAGTGACTGAAGTAGGTGAGGCCAATAAAGATGTAGCAAGTGATTTGTGGGGTACAAAACTTGCCCTGAAGCTTAACTTGCCAAACATAAGTGCCAGGTAATACCAGGCTGTAAACAATGCAGTGAATGTACCTGGGACTTAAGTAAAAGGGCAACTAAGAGGATAGTACTTCAACCAAACTGATTTAAAGAATAAAATTTAGAACAAGAAATTTAATGGGGTGAATGCACCATAAACTCAGTTACAAAATAAATAAACTGTATAATTGGGGAAAAAACCTGTAAAATAGTTTATTATTGACCCATGTATCAAGGTACAATGAAAAATGTGTCTTGCATACCATTCATACAGATCAATTCACTACAACAGTGCATTAAGATAGTCCAAGATAAAACAGTACAGAATGCTGAATAAGTATTGCAGTACAGAGAAAGTGCAATGCAGGAAATCACCAAGGTGCAAGGTCGTAATGAGGTAGGTTGTGAAGTCGAGAGTCCATGTCACATAATAAGAAAACATTCAATAATCTTGTAACCATGGGATAGAAACTGTCCTTGATCCTGGTACTACATGCTTCCAAGCTCTGGTATCTTTATCGACAACCAAAAAGTAAGAACTAAAATTGACATTCTTTAATTTTCCCACAGTAATCTACAATCTGAAAGAATAAAACTTCAAATTTTAAATAATTCAATTTCAAAGCCAGAGAAGTTGATTAGCAGTCCTTAATCCTATCATGTTGTTATTGGTGTACTTGCAATTTCTGGCTATGAATATCTGAGGTGGATTTAATTTGTATCTATCATGAAAATACAGCCAAGATTGTGACCTTCAGTCCTTGTCAACGGTGAAGCTGACAGTAATACGTTGTTCATATGCTACTAATTGGAGAGTAACATTTGGATATTCATATTATTTGTGCATCTGCTCCTTGCCTGAAATTCTCCCCTATTAATTGAAGATAAGTGTCACTGTATGACAACAAATTCTGCCTAATGTTTGTTTTGTTTATGAAACTAAGAGAACTGAAATTTTAAAGAGAGATTTCTTGTACCATATAGAAAATAAATTTATTGTGATTTGACCATATTAAATTACAACAATTACACATACAGTACTGAGAAATTATTTAACACAACTGGTTTAAGCTGCCATTCATGGTCTACACAAACTCACTGAATCAGCTCAATCCACAATTACATTTTTCCTTTAAATCCTGGTTCCCTAGAAATTTATCTTCACAACCTGTTCTGTTTATTGTGACAGCATATTCCACTTAGTATACTTCTTATAATCATTTATTCTTAGAGCTTTTCAACTTCAGCTCAAAACTGAGAGTTTTCTGCACGTCTTCCCCATCAATTTATTCATCTTCCTCTCAACTACGTCACACCAGAGCACATTCTGATTTCTATTTGAACAAGCCCAATCTGCGCCAGAATGTGTCCTCAGTGGTAAAGTTTGCTGATCTGATAAGTGCTACAAAATGCGTTGTAGAAGGTTTGGACTGGAGCACTGGTCACCAGTGGTTAAAGGCAGGAGCTCCTCCATGTACAATGCCCCATTTTTTCACATTATGATGGATAAGCAGGAATAGGGTACTAGGATGGCCAGAGAAGGAAGGATAAAGTGTAGATTAGGGTATGTGTGTGGGTATGTGTGTGTGAATGGGTGAAGGGATTTAGAATGTAAGTCTATCATCTGATCCACACTGCAGAGCAGAAGGTGGCGGTACTGCACCATTAAGTTGGGTGCCAACCGCCGTAAAACAAGAAGATGATTTTTTAAATTAATGATAGCGATGTGATGTAGCTAAGAGTTCTTGCTATTATTATTGAGTATACAATATTGTAAAACCCAGAGTCCACATATATCCATCTAAGCACAAAAAACTAAAAGTTGCTGTCCAATTAGTTCTGCTCTTGGACAAACTTTGACCTGCTAGTACCTTCCTAAGAAATTCAACATCAAAATACATTTAAAAATTGAAGAGTTTTTTAATTCAAATTATGAATAAATATTTAAAGATGCGAACAATTATAATTTGAGCTAAACAAACTCATGCTTGCTGAAAATTAAGTTTTTCAAGTGTAGTCTTTTATTGTCTTTAGATTCCAATTAGCCTTGTGGATATTAAAATGTAGCTCTTTATTGTTCCTGCCTCATCTTCCTGAATCTTTTAATTCACCCTTCCTTTCCCAGTCTTTCTACTTGTTCCATGAAAGCATATTTTAGGCTAACTTACTTATCTTCAGAATACAATACAAATCGTCATACACGTGATCGATGATACTAGATTATCACGCCCTGATCTAATTGTAAATTATTCTATATATATATAAAATATGTGTGTGTGTGAAGCAGCGGTTACATGCACATTAAAGATCATAAGCTCTTTCCAGTTTATGAAAGGGAATTAAATATGAAAATTTATTCAAAATAGGTGTAATTTACAGCTGCAACAATTTTCAGAACAACTATTATAATAAAAATCTGTTTTCTCTTCCTCAGAGTTGCCAAAATATATTGTATAGCTAAATTACCACTATAAGCAAAGAAGCTGTCCGAGGCAGGTAAAATTAGATGCAGGCTCATTTCAGTAACACCAAGAGTGTCTGAAGGATGTCAGAAGCATGGAAGCTGAAAGTGGATCCCATATGACACCTCACTGCCTCCTTACAGGAGCAGAGCAACCTTCAGATTATATTATTAAATCAGTCACCAGTTTCACATAGTCTAACGCTATTCCTTTTCCCTAATCAGTTTCCTTAGTTTTTTGTTATATAAAAAATACCCATAATCTGCATTTTAGATTCCAACTGCACACTGTGTAACAGAAGCTTGTTTTTGTCATGTTGCTCTTAGTTCAGTTTGTCTTCATTTCATTCCTAGTCCACATAGCAGACCTAAACTTCAGTTGGAGATCCAGTCTATATTCTCAGCAATTCAATGCCAGTCATCTCAATATACAAATCCACCAATAGGAGGTTCACAGATAATTCAGATTTTACTAAAGGTGAGCCTGATGCTGAACAACTTCTTTAATTAGAGTTCATTTTCAGGCATTCCCAAACTTAATTTATATCTCAGATATTAGAATTCACATCTATAGATCTTCCGAATAGATTTTTGCTTGTGGTATGTGCCTGAATTTTTCAATGATCTCATCAGGATTTTTATCATACTGTTCAGTTACTATACATTACAAGAAAATGCCTAATCTTTTCTTTTATTCACAGAATAATATGGCTAACCTTCTCTACCTCACACATTCCTTTATTAAAACTATTCAATATATATTTACTCTTCTAAGTTTGTAAATGCCTCTCTAACTTTATCAAAAAAGAAACTCCAAGCTGGTGTTGATTTTGTTAAGATTCAGTCTAGCAGATATTTTTGCACAACAGATAGAATGCTTCTCATTTATTTCTTTTACCGTTGCCATCACTTTTCATCCTGTTTGCCTTTATGAATATTATTAGTAATTTAGATTTCTTGGCAATGATTTGAGGCTTGACAGTGTGTTTATTTACCAGTTTCAGTCCACAAGCTGGCTAAATGATAAAATATTTATACAGGGCATATATGTAGTGAATCAACCTGTAACACAGCACACAAGAACAAAATAGTAACGTATCCAGAGAGCTATCTTCAATAAGAAAACCATAAGATAAAGCAAATAGACTTGCTCCTTTGGCAAAGCAAGCCATGTTGACAAATGGTACTATACAGAATATTGCTTCATACTTAGAAACACCAAATCAAGAGATCCCTATTTACACTCCAATGCTCTGCACACGGTTAAAATGGACATTAATAGCTTCATCTAAAATAATCTACTATACAATGATAAGCAACACTTTTCTTGTACCCCAGAACATTTTTGCGTATCCACATGTCAATTTCAGCGTATTTGCATATTTGAATGCTCTTGATGTGGAGAATTTGAATCCCACTAATCATTATTAAAGTATAAATTAAGAGTAGGAGTGGCCTGTTCAGCTGCTTTGGGCCTGCTCATTTATTCATAGTTAATTTCAAATTCATCTCCCTGTTTAAATCCACCCCTGACTGACCTTTCCCCCTATTGTTTATCAAAAATTAAGTTACCTCCGAGTTAAAATATTTCAAAACATGTTTTGACTGTTTGGGGCGCTGAGAGGCTCTCAGTTGAAGCAATACATCACTTCGAAGTTAATGTTATCCGATTGTTCAAGAAAGGCTCTAAGAGTAAGCTGGAAAATGAAGGCCATGACCCGAACACCAGTAGTGAATAAATTAGTGAAGGTATTTTGAAGGATAGAATATTTAAGTTTTTTGATAGACGGGCCTCATTAGGGACAGTCAACGTGGCTTAGTACACGTCTAACCAATCTTATACAGCTTTTCGAGGAGATTACAAGGAAAGATGGTGGACATTGACTTCATGGACTTCAGAAAGGCCTTTGACAAAGCCCTGCATAGGAGGCCGGTTTGGAAGATTAAGTCACTTAGTATTCACGATGAAGTAGTAAATTGGATCCACAATTGCGAAGTGGGTAGTATATGGCTGCCTTTCTGACCAGAGGCCTGTGACTTGTGATGTGCTGCAGGGATCAATGCTGGGACCATTGTTGTTTGTCATCTATATCAATAATTTGGATGATAATATGATAAACTGAATAAGCAAATTTGCAGGTGACACCAAGCTTAGGGGTGTCAAGGACAGAGAGGAAGGCTGACAATGTGTGCAGCTGCAAAAATGGCAGACAAAATTTAATACAGGCAAATGTGAGGAATTGAACTTTGGGGGGACAAACCAATATAGGACTTATATGATGAACAGTAGGATACAATTGAGTGTGGTTGAACAAAGGGATCTGGAATACAGATCCATAATTCCTTGAAGGTGGCATCACAGGGAACTAAGGTCAGAAAGAGAACTTTTGGATGTTGGCCTTCATAAATCAGACCATTGAGTACAGTAGTTGAGAAGCTATGATGGAGTTGTATAAGATGCTAGTGAAAGCAGATTCAGAGTATAATGTGCAACTTTGGTCATTTACCAATAGGAATGATATAAAATTAAAAGACTACAGAGAAAATTTGACATGTCAGTCCATGGCCGCCTCTACTGATGAGGCTACACTCAGGTTGGAGGAGCAGCACCTTATACTCCGTCTGGGTAGCCTTCAACCTGATGGCATGAACATCAAGTTCTCAGACTTCTGGTAATGCCCACCCCCCACCATTCCCCACTCTCCATTCCCATTTCCCTTTCTCACCTTATCTCCTGACCTGCCTATCACCTCCCTCTGGTGCTCCTCCCCCTTCCCTTTCTTCCATGTCCTTCTGTCCTCTCCTATCAGATTCCCCTTTCTCCATCCCTTTAACTCTTTCACCAATCAACCTCCCAGCTCTATACTTCACCCCTTCCCCCTCCCAGCTTCACCTGTCACCTATTACCTTGTATTTATTCCTCCTTTCCCCCACCTTCTTACTCTGACTTCTCGTCTGTTTTTTCCAGTCCTGAAGAAGAGTTTTGGCCCTAAATGTCAACTGTTTACTCTTTTCCATAGACGCTGCCTGACCTGCTGAGTTGTTCCATCATTTTGTGTGTGTTGTTGAGTGTGGTAAACCATGTATATCGGTCTGGACATGCCCCTCTGCTGACTGCTCCTGTGACTCCTCCCACAGACCCCTGGATAAAGGTGATTGTGTCACTGCTCCTCCCACAGTCCAGGGCAGTCATTTGGCATAGACGTGCTCTGTTTTGATGCTAATAAAAGCCTTTCAGTATTTACTCTACTTCCAGTCTTTTGAAGTTATTGATAGTGCATCACTGAGGAAATATATAAGGCTGTGCTGGGTCTTGAGGACCTGAGTTATAGGGGGAGGTTGAATAGGTTAGGTCTTTATTCCCTGGAGCACAGGAGAATGAGGGGAGATTTAATAGAGGTATACAGAATCATGGGAACATAGAAAAGGTAAATGCAAGCAGGTTATTTCCAATGAGTTTGGGTGCCACTAGAACTAGAAGTCATGAGATAAAGGTGAAATATTTAAGGGGAACCTGAGAGAGAACAATTTCACTCAGGGGTTTGTGCAAGTGTGGAACAAGTTCTGGTGTAAGTAGTGGATGCAGATTTGATTGCAACATTTAAGAGAAGTTTGGACGAGTACGTGGATGGGAGGCATATGGAGGACAATGGTACAGGTGTGGGTTGATGAGACTAGGCCGAATAACAGTTTACCATTGACTAGATGGGCTAAAGGGCTTTGTGCTGTCATGCTCTATGACTCATATATCTATCCAAAATATTGTCTAGTTTTTCTTTCAATAGATATTGCTCAATCAGCTGAATTCTTCAGCAATTCATTTTTAGCTTTTGTTATCCTTTCTTTCTGTCTTGTAACCTCTATTTTTGGATTATTTTCCATCAGTTAAAAACCTTTAGATGCCATATGGTGAAATTTTGTGCATAAATAAATGCTTTGATTTTGCTTATCTTTACACTGGCCACTATGCCACCATTTTGGTGGCATAGGACCCCAAATCCTCAAGACTTTCTACAGGGGCACCACTGAAAATATACTGACAGGCTGTGTCACTGCCGGTATGGGAACTGCACCAATTTTGATTGCTGGCTACTGTAGAGAGTGGTAGGACAGCCCAGCGCATCTGTGGATGTGAACTTCCCTCCGTTGAGGACATTTATAGAAGCAGGTGCAGAAAGAAGACCTGGAAGGTCATCTGGGACTCCAGTCACCCCAACCATAATCTGCTTCAGCTGCTTTTGTCTGGCAAATGGTACTGCAGCATGAAAGCCAGGACCAACAGACTACAGGATAGCTTCTTTCTACAAGCTATTAGACTTTTAAATTCACATGTCTGTACATTGCAACTGAGTCAATGCGAAGAATTTTACTCCCCCAAATTGTGGGATAGATGTAAGATTTAAATACATTCTAAATAAATCCTATATCTTTACTGTTTCATTTGGTCACTTGCATCTCCCATTACTTCCAAGTCTCTATTCCCAATCCATTCATTTCATCATTCTTTCATGTCCTGTACTTTGAAAACATTGTTAAACCCATCTACTTGGCTTCCTTTCTTCCTGACTAATCTTTGTGAGAAAGTCTCCAGAGAACTTCACTCATTGAAGGTGCATTGGGTAATCTTCTCCACCCATCTCCTGTCTGGTTTTCAATTTCTGTTATAAGGTTATAAGCTACAATTTGTGACATACAATTGCAGAAGTTTGTGATGTTTTGTATCTGTTAATGTATTTAGAGTAAACATGTTCTAATTATTCTTTTCATAATTTCAGATTTTCAGTCATATCAGAATGACTATGATAATTAATTTCAGTCTCTGCATAAAGTGATCTCAGTAATACTATTTCTGCTGGACATGTGCATTTAATTGCTTTTTTTTTTAATGATTCATGGCATTACTTCAGAGATAAAACCAAGAGAGACACTAAAGTAGGTCATGTTGTATTGGGTCATGTCGATTTTCTTGAATGCCATTGAACTAAAAACAGTAAATTATATTTAGGCATACAGTTCAATAAAGTAAATGCATCACTGTTGAAGCAGCAAATGCCCATGTTTTCAGAGTCTAAAGCTTCACGTACTTCAGCTATAACAAATTATAAATGCTTTTTGATCAGGCTTCTTTGTTTGATGCCTTCAGGAGCCCAGAGACTGGAGTAGGAGTTTATAGCTATGCCATTAATCTGAATCTGTCAGACCATTTTATTTATGAATGTTTTTCGTACAAAACTTCAATTTGCATAATAAAGCCATCGAAGCCGAATTAAAATGCATTTACATCCCAGCTCAAATATGCCGATAATAGGAACTAATTATAAAATCAACACATTGATTTAATTTTAAAATATTATCCACAAATGTTCAATGATACTTTCTAGTCTTCTTTGCAGTTTTGGCTGATTTTAATTGCGTAACCACCATATTGCACACAACAGGAGCAAAGCCCAGGCTTCTCATTTTCTTGCTCTGCTGTAATTATGTTTGCTTTCCTTCACTCTTGCTAGTTGCAAATTATGTAGCTGATTCAATAATCACAGGCGTAAACACCCAACAAAACTAATTACATTTTTCTACTGGATGCACAAGTGGTCCTACCCATGTCTATATTGGCAACTTTATTTCATCCTGACTTGGTAAAAGGAGAGTTGGTGCGGTAGTATTGATAATCTCAGTCTAATATCATTAAGTGACAGTAGGTGTGTTAAGTGGGCCAAATCCGCTAGCTAAAATAGTCATGGATTCATTGTCTAATTCTTCCAAGTAATAGTCGGTAGTTTATAACCATAGGACCATAAGACATAGCAGCTGAATTGGGCCAATCGGCCCACAGAGTCTGCCCTGCCATTTGATCATGGTTGATTTATCATCCCTTTTAACTCTTTTCTCATTCCTTCTCCCCATAACCTTTGATGCCCTTACTAATCAAGAACCTATCAACCTCCACTTTAAATATACCAAATGACTTGGTCTCCACAGCCACTTGTGGCCACGAATTTTATGCATTTGTCTAGATTGGCTAATAAATCTCTTCAATCTTCTCCAGTTCTAGCTGAGACCAATTTTTAGTAGAGCTGCCTGATGGTGGTGCAATAGGACTAATACTTCTCACACTGACTTCTGACAAAACCATCTTCTCAAATGTATCTGTAAATTGAAGAAACTTTTTCATGCAGTGTCTCAAGAAGCTGCTGTTGCTTCAGGCAGTTAACACTGCTGCTGAAAATCTGGTAACACCTTCAACTACCTGTAGCCTCTCCTCACCCTCCTACTGATGACTGAACAATAAGGAGCAGTTTACTAGCACTTGGATAGCCTTGCAAATGTTGGTAATTAGGAGATCAAGCTGCAGTTGTCCAGTGATGAATAGGGAATCTAAAACTAGAGTTTGAAAACTGCCTCTCAATCCCTAGAATTCAACTCCTCTAACTGCAGCAGAACATAAATCCTTGTCTTATCTTTGCAAGGCAAAGGCCGTAGGGACAACGTAATCTGCTCAGCAAAGACCACTTGCCTGTATTGCAGCAGGTGTGCCAGTGCAATTGCCCCAGTCCAAGCTGAACCATCCTAATGAACATCAAGAAAGTTCTTTCAAGGCCTTAACAGCCAAAATCTCAGATGAAGCTGTAATTCCATTCAAAGCTGAATCATTACCGTCCTCTATCAAGAAATGAACCATTAGAAGGCATCATGTGACCTCTTACTTGGAGTCTACTGAGACATTCCCCAAGTATTAAAAGTAGGGATCTTATTATTGTAAGACAGTTATGCATTTGTCAATGCATGATACTCTTACTGAAATTTTAAAAAGTGGATAAAATTGGATAGATTTTCATTTTAGCTGGATTTTGGCCCATGTTCCTAAACTATTCCTGTAAGAAGAACTACATCTATTTTCAGGAATTTCAAAGCCACTGGATTCAAAGAAAATCTCCATGACAAGGGCACACAACACAAAAATAAACATTATGGAAAAATTCACAGAATGGTATTTTTGAAGATTAAAATTGTGCTAGCACTGGTATTGTATGCAAAATGCCTGCTACATTTGAATCACAAAATCAGATGCTGCATTAAAATGTACCACATGTCATGGAAAATTTAAGAAAACAATCTCCTCAGTGCTTAGTTGGCATTTTTCTCTGTCATATCAAGTAATTTAGTTGTTTGCTAATTGGTTCACTAAAGATTTTTGGCTAAGTTATATAGCTACAGAAGGATATGGGTCAAACATGGACATGTGTTAAATTGTTAATAAGAAAGGTAGCAAACAGAAGGGCAGTAACTGAGAAACATGGGGAATAGGCAGGCAATCAGTAAGTGAAGGACAAAGGAAAAACATGTTCATTAGGTGGTGCATCTAAACATTAAACAATTCAGAGGGCACTTTGACACAGACAAGTCTGGCTCGGATCCTATTTCCATTCTGTTTAGCTATGATGCCAACAAAAGGAAAGTCTATTGGAGGTTGCCCTAACGTATAACTCACTCTACTGATTGAGTTAACAAATAAATACTAAATGTTTCATGTCGGAGGATGCACTTCGCATATGTGCCTTCAGATTGTGCAGTTTTTGTGAGAGTATGGTAATTCTTTTGATATTGATTCAGTAGGTGACGTGGTAGCATAGAGATTAGTGTTATGTTGTTACAGCACCAGCAGTCTGGGTTCAATTCTGCTGCTGTCTGTAAGAAGTTTATACTGTTGTGATCCCAGCCCCCTCCTTCCTGAGAATCACAAGATCGCTATTAATTTGGGTCTTGGACCCAGGAAATGAGAGAGAATCCTCAGAGAGACAACGCAACGGATTTTGACCATTGTTTCTTGGAGACACCTGTGTGGATTGCGACTCTATGCTACGTGCCAGCTATCAGGGCTACGTGCACACCCTCGGGCAATGTGGGGTGGGGATTGTATCACCCCACCTTGATTGACATCTACAACTCTGCAAGTCAAGATAAAAAGGGGCTACAAAAGGCAGTCCCCGAGCGACGCACCAGAAGGAGACACCATCGCTCATTGCTCCCGTGATAACGGGAAGCTATTCAGAAGCCACGTGTGGTTCGTTTCCCCTAGCCTGGGGAGCGAGTGGCTGATAACACCGAAAAGGACTTCGAACTGACAACGGGGAACCCACGTTCCCGATTCAACGATTTGAGTCCAAAAGGCTGGCAAGTTTATTTTCTCACCAAAAATCTCTCTCTCTCCAACACATGAAACCCAGCGGTCCCCAAAAGGCAAAAAGCCTGCATGAACTCGAGAGACTTTGATATTTCCATCGGACAATAGTTTTACCCCTAGACAAACGATAGAGCTACTTCTTATTGTTGATTATTACTATACCCGCGCTTTAGATTGAGTATTGACGACGTATATTATCTGAATGTTTGTATTAACCTTACTTTTGTGCCCCTTTATAAATAAAAATATTTTAAAATAGTACCATCAGACTTCAACGGACCTCTCTATCTTTGCTGGTAAGTGACCCAGTTATGGGCTTCATAACAACGTGGGGGCTCGTCCAGGATTTGATACCAAATTGGAGAGCCAGTGAATCGGGCTTAAGTCCAAACATGGGTCTGGTTGTGCGGGTAGCCAGACGGGAAACCAGCAAAGATGGACGTGGAGGAATTTATGAGAAACCCGACTCTGGGGGCGCTAGAGGCGGCTACCAAATTAGACTTGGTAAATTTGGCGAAGGGGTTAAGCCTCACAGAGGTGAGGTCGTCAATGGAAAAAGCGGGAAGTGCGAAGGGCCATAACTCAGTATTACATTGGGAAGAAGGTGTTTACAGCTGAGGATTTGGAAAATATCCCTGAAAAGGTACTAGCGAGTGGGACGGATCAGTTAGAGTTGGAGAAATTAAGGTTGGAACATGAAATTAAAGTAAAGCAGCTGGAAGCAGCTGAGAGAGAGAGAAAGAAAGGGCTGAGAGAGAGAAAGAAAGGGAGCAGGTGTTCCAGCTAAAGGAATTAGAGGTGAAACAGGAGCATGAGCTCCAACTAAAGGGGTTAGAGGTAAAAAAAAAAGAGCAGGACCAAGCCGAGAGGCAAAGAGAGCATGAAATTCAGTTAAAACAGCTGGCGGCAGCTGAAAAAGAGAGGGAGAGAGAGTATGAGGCAGAGAAACAGAGGAAACATGACTTAGAGATGGAGAAGTTAAGGCAAGAGCGAAGAGATCAAGGGCTAGACCGAGCGGAGGGGTTTGATGTTAGTCGGGCGTTGAGGTTGGTCCCCCCATTCGAGGAGACGGATGTTGATAGTTATTTCTTGCTTTTTGAAAAGGTGGCAGTAAATCAGAAGTGGCCCAAAGAGCAGTGGGTGGCATTGTTACAAAGTGTGTTAAAAGGGAAGGCACAGCGAGCATATGCGGCGTTGTCCATGGAGGAGGGAGAAGCGGAGAATTATGCCGAAGTAAAGGAGGCAATTCTCCAGATTAACGAATTGGTACCTGAGGCGTATAGACAAAAGTTCAGAAATTTAAGGAAAGGGTGGAATCAAACATATACCGAGCTAGCCCATGAGAAGGGTGTGCTCTTGGACAGTTGGTGCACCGCGGAACAGGTGGACGAGGATTATGGGCGTCTCAGGGAGTTATTTTTGATTGAGGAATTTAAAGGTTGTGTTCCGGAAGAGACCCGGATGTATTTGAATGAGAGGCCGAATAAGTCCCTCTCAGAATTTGCTAGGTTCGCAGATGAATATGCCCTAACCCACAAGACAAAGTTTTCCTCGCCAAAAAATTACCCAAAAGACTGTGGGAACGGTAGGGAAAGCCCGCCGGCTAAGGGAGAAACTCAGCCGGGTGCTAGCGGAAAAAGTGAGGATAACAGGCCAGAAACTTGGAGATTTCCTGGTTTGACCTGTTTTAATTGTGGAAAGGTGGGACATATTGCATCTAAATGCCCTGCTCCGAGGAAAGAGCCAGAAAAAGGGAAAGCAATGGTCCCTATCGGGTGTGCAGTGGTAATCAGAAAATTGACAAGAGGGTACCGGGTAGGCAGAGTGCGAGAGAGGTCTGAGATTTGTCTGTCACACGGAACCGTATCTTTGAGGGAGGGGGACCCACCAATTCCTGTACGGATTAGGAGAGACATGGGGGCGGAGCTATCATTGATTAGCAGTAAGGTGTTAGAGTTCGGACCTCAGATGGGAGAGGTAACCCTGAGAGGCATAGGAAAATGGACCGAAGTGGTGCCTTTGCATAGGGTCCTTCTAGATTGTGAGTTGGTGTCGGGACCAGTGGAACTGGGGGTCCTGCCGGAGTTGCCGGGGGAAGGCGTGGACGTCCTTCTGGGTAACGACCTAGCGGGTGGGAAGATGGGTGCAGCCGTGAAGCTGACAACCCAGCCTGCGTGGGTTGAGGCCCCTCCCTCAGATCCTAAGATCTATCCCGCATGCACGGTCACTCGCAGCATGTCGAGAAAGGCAGCTGAGCCCGAGAGCAGTTTAAATCTGAGCAGTTTTGATTTGGCCAAGACGTCTTTACCGACCCTGTGCCACGAGGGTTTAGAGGGTGGTAAAATGAGGAGTAGTAAAGTGAAAGGGGGTAAGGGAGAGGAGATAGATCTGCCCTTAGCAAAGAGAAAGGTCCTAGAGGTAGGAAATAAAGATGAGGAACAGATAAAGCTGTTAAAAGGTCCAGAGTTGGATATGGATGATCTGTCTGGTTTGGCAGACCTGTTTGAAGAAGTTGAGAGTTATAAAGGTGTTCCCGATAATGAGATGAGGGCAGTCCTAGATGAAAAGGATGCCACTACCTTGGAGAGGTCTGCTGGGTTGGCAGATGAGGTTGCTTCAGCCCGCAGGGTTGAGTTTACTCCGGAAGGGAGTTGCCCAGAGAGTAGCTGGGAGGAGCAAGGGAATTTGGAATTTGAAAAAGATACGGGTATTGAAAGCCTGGAAGAGGTCAATGTCCCGTTTGAGTGTGTCCAAGATGGGGATGCCCGTGGTCCTGAACCTAGTCCCAGAGCTCAGAAAAGGTCTGAGGTATCTGATTCAGCTGAACGAGACGGCTGTCCTTTTGGGTCAGATAGACTGGGTTCAGTGAAGACAGGGTTAACCCTGGTAATTGTGGGAAGTGAGGGTTCCCAGGTGTTTGTACACGAAGAGGTGGTGAAACTTAAGGCGGAACTTGAACATGGGGGGATAAATATTATTATTGAAGGGAACGGAAAGTTTGTTGTTCCCAAATCGAATGAAGAAAATTTAAACCCTGCAGATCGCTTACAGAGTAAGCCGGGAGCTGCCGGGGCACCACACACTATTGTTATTCAAGGATGTGGGGTGAAACAGCAGAATTTGAAATGCTGTTTGAACAAAGAGGGATCGCTTGCAGATCTTGAATTGAAAACTAATAGCATGACGGTTCCTGAAGAGAAAAATAAAGAATTAGGTGGAAATGACCTAAGTCTGGGACACGGTGTTGATAAAATGACTCCTATGAATGAGGCGGGTGGGAGTTTACCTCGCCAAACTACTCGAGTTCCTCCCGTAGGAACTCACCAGAAAAAAGGTGATGGTTAATGGGGGCGCCATTTTAAATAGGAAAACTGGCTGTACGGGATTTTGACAAAGCATGTGAATAACAAAGACAGCCCCCTTGGAACCTGCCTGTTAAGTTGAAATCTGATGCTACCAGCCCTTAGTCAGGTAGAAGAGGAAAAAAAATTAAAGGAAGTGCCACTGTAATCATTACCTGTTTAGATGCTGAATTAAATGTATAACTGTATAGCTCTGTAGTGAAAAGAAAAGCTTGTGTATTGTGTTAGATTCTAAAATCCTGTAAGACTCTGTACAAATCCGTTTTTAACCGCTGGTAAAAAATGTTTTTAAAAGGGGAGGTGTTATGATCCCAGCCCCCTCCTTCCTGAGAATCGCAAGATCGCTATTAATTTGGGTCTTGGACCCAGGAAATGAGAGAGAATCCTCAGAGAGACAACGCAACGGATTTTGACCATTGTTTCTTGGAAACACCTGTGTGGATTGCGACTCTATGCTACGTGCCAGCAATCAGGGCTACGTGCACACCCTCGGGCAATGTGGGGTGGGGATTGTATCACCCCACCTTGATTGACATCTACAACTCTGCGTCAAGATAAAAAGGGGCTACAAAAGGCCGTCCCCGAGCGACGCACCAGAAGGAGACACCATCGCTCATCGCTCCCATGATAATGGGAAGCTATTCGGAAGCCACGTGTGGTTCGTTTCCCCTAGCCTGGGGAGCGAGTGGCTGATAACCCCGCAAAGGACTTCGAACTGACAACGGGGAACCCCCGTTCCCGATTCTACGATTTGAGTCCAAAAGGCTGGCAAGTTTATTTTCTCACCAAAAATCTCTCTCTCTCCAACACGTGAAACCCTGCAGTCCCCAAAAGGCAAAAAGCCTGCATGAACTCGAGAGACTTTGATATTTCCATCGGACAATATTTTTACCCCTAGACAAAACGATAGAGCTACTTCTTATTGTTGATTATTACTATACCCGTGCTTTAGATTGAGTATTGACGACGTAGATTATCTGAATGTTTGTATTAACCTTACTTTTGTGCCCCTTTATAAATAAAAACGTTTAAAAATAGTACCATCAGACTTCAACGGACCTCTCTATCTTTGCTGGTAAGTGACCCAGTTATGGGGTTCATAACAATACATACTCCTGTGATTGTGCAGGTTTCCTCCATGTACTCCAGTTTCCTCCCACATTCCAAAGATGTATGGATTAGTATGTTAATTGGGTAGTACAGGCTCATTGGGCTGAAGGGCCTGTTACCCTTCTGTATCTCGAAATAAATAATTATACCTAGCTTTCTCTGAACTATGAATGACCAAATTATACTTCACTAGCAATACTCTAGTTATAGGATAATTATTATTTATTTCCATTCTTATCAATTTTAGTAATTATTTCTGATTGAGTGCACTGTATAACTGTACTTATTAGTTTTCATCTCCTGTGTCTGATTTTGTAGAGCTGTTAAACATTATTTTGAAATAATTACCTTTCGTTGGTCTACCACTGGGAGTAGGGATCAATCCTTGTAGCTGAATAGTTAGGGCTGAGATGACTGAAAATTGAATTCTAGCATTCATTTAGATGAATGAAGCAAATTACAAACACTTATTGAGAATTCCAGGTAGCTGATGTAAAGCATTCAAACCCCAGGCTACTGTACAGCCAGCATTTACCTTTGGGTAAATTGTTAATAAGAAAGGTAGCAAACAGGAGGGCAGTAACTGAGAAACATGGGGAATAGGCAGGCAATCAGTAAGTGAAGGACAAAAGAAAAACATGTTCATTAGGTGGTGCACCTAAACATTTAACTTCAGCAGTTTTGTTGAGTTGATGCAAAAAAAAAAGCCAGCACCCATCATTTGAAATAAAATCACCATATGGCCATAGCCTGCTATAGGAAGGAAAACAATCTAAATCTCAAAGAAATGCAAATAATTTGTCACTACTAGTTTACTATTACATTAATGCTTTCTAAAACTGAGCAATGTATGATTTTAATTCTACGGATAATGTGTTCGACTCTGAACTGCTCTTTTAAGTATGGTTGCCAACATTATCAGGACCTTCACATGATCTTTTTGTTGTTGCCATACTGGTCAAATACATGGTTGCTCTCCTCCACAAAAGTGTAAAGTAAAATAAAAGCATGCACTTTTTCCAAACGGGCTTGTGACATATCCGCTGAGCTGCTTGCACTGATATCCAAGGGATTGATCTTTAATTCCTTCAGACATGAAGATAATCCTGGTTGGCTGGTAATGCTACTCTGAAGTAGCTTCCATCATTTGAAGAAGGAGGAGCCCCATCTTCAGAAGATAATGAAGAACAGCCAATAAAGCAAGTTTTGAAAACTTTGGCCAGATTCTGAGAAATTATATAAAAGCAAACTGCAAGGGAAGAGAAGCTCACTAAAAATGACTGGCGTTGATTTTCACTTCTGTTCTCAATGACGTGGAATGGTTTTTAATGCTGCTGATTTGCGCATATTCTTAATAAGACATTACCCTACTTGTATTATTACATCAAATGAATTGTAATCATGGTGCTTAGCTAATAAAACCAGTTTCTCATTTTTGATTAGATCGTAAAACATTCTGGAAGACAGATGCACAATTTTGTATAAATTGACAATGCTACATCATATTCTGTTCTAAATCTAGTTTCCATGAACCTTAGTAGCAAAAATACCAAACATATTTGAACACTTAACCAAGTTTCTTGTAGAGTTGATGCAACTGAGAAATGCATATCGATACAAATGTTTGCCCTTTCTCAAATCTAGCAGTGGCAGCATCTTTGTTAATGGATGTAACAACTGAGAGGAAGAATACTCAATTTATAGTTTAAACACCAGAAAATGAGTAAAAATTAACAGTAAGGTTTATATTTGCTTCAAGATTTAAAAATATCAAAGTGACTGAATTCTCAAACTATCAGACAGTGTTATATAGTCACTAGTGATTCTTATTTAGTAAAGCTACTTCTAGTAACAGATTACTTCCATAGCACAAAAAACAGTAGAGACCAGGGGTTCCCAACTTTAGTAATCCCAACCTTATCAGGTGCTCTTGTAACACATGCTCCACCTTTTTGGAATCATCTCAGCTTTTTTTCTGGCTTCAGTGATGTCTCTTGAATTGATTACAAAACCAATGACGGCGGATTTGTTTATCTTAGCAATTTGTGCCACACTTCCTATATGTGCTATTATCTGTGGCAATTGGATCCAAAGAGAGTATTGTGTTTAGTTCATGTATTCTGAGAATGTTTTAAAAGAAAAAAATGACAGCCATGTGCACTCCATGTTGATGAGCTCTAACAGAATGCTAAGGTGAGGGGGAAGTGTGTGTTTACCAAGAAAGATAATAAACCACCAAGTGCTACTGGCAACTTCAGAGGCATACTTGTGCCCTTCTGCACTGCCACCTTTCTTGCCAGCTGAAAAGTAAGGAATGCATTCACCTTAATCAAACAAAAACAATCTTAACATATCCGAAAACTTTAAAAGCTAGGTTACCCAGAAGGTCAATCCTGATCAGTAGTGTGAAATACACTACACAGTTGTGGCAGCAAGATACAAATAGTTTTTTTGGAATTCAATTCCAGTGAAGACAATGGAAGTGATTTCCAGAGACAGATCACAACAGTTGAAAGTTTAAGATGATGGGCTAGCGATGAAATGATTGGGAATGATGTAATGAATGTACTGCAAAAATATATAAAATTCAGATTTTATTTTCAATAGGAATTTACAAAATGTATCAAGTATACCATTCTTTGTAAAAATTATCATTTGTTCTTGTAGCTGTAATAGAGACTTTACAGTTTATGATACCAAAATACCAATGTTTATTCATACTAAATTCTTCCCCATCTATTGTAAGAGAAATTATCCCATTGCTTTACAGCAATTTCTACCTCAGATTTCTTCCTCATATGATGGAAATGTACCAAACATTATATTATTTTCTGTGTTGTTCTCTCACCTCCTAAAATACTGAGCTTTTACCGTTAATATTTTAGCAGGACAATCACCTTCAAATACCAAATTCAACTGTATTCATCAGTAAGCATTAATTAGGTGGTTAGTCTATAATGCTGCTTTATAGTGAGAAACAAGTTAATTTCCCACGAAACAGTTTCTAAATAATGATTTCTGTAAGTAGCTTTTCATGCGTCAATTGCCCAAGGATGGTGATTTTTGTCAGAATTTTGATCGATTCCCTCAGGTAGACACAAATCTACTGATTTGGAAGTAAAACCCTATTTGTTTTTGACATCATGTTCTGCTTGGTAGCACAATGCCTACTTGGGGGAAAAAAACACATTCGGAGTTTGTATCATTGGTTGGATTTATTGGATAGAATAATTAGCTCTTACCTGATTCAGACAAATGTGTAATTCAACCAGCAGAATGGCTTGGGGGAAGGGGAGTGGATTGCAAAAGGTAATAGATTAAGAATGGAGAATTAAGATGGTGACTTCAATTTTAGCTCCACTATTATTGCACTTTGTTGAGTGGAAGGGGTTATTATATTGCAAAAAGATCTGTTTATGTTTATTTTAATATTGTTTTTCCTGTTAAGATTATCACATATTAATAAGAACATGGCTAACATGGTGTAGAGGTTACTGAGTGAAACTAATTTAACCTGAACTATATTTTTGAATAGTTATTCCAGTCAAACCCACAGGTCAATATTAATGAAGGTCATATGAATCTCAGCAGATCAATTATCCAGATTAGGGTATGTTTAAACTGAATTTAAAATAATTTAATATGACATAGCATCTACAGGGACTGCAACTGACTTGTTGGTTACTTGGATCTGTAAGACATTAACTCCAGCCAACCCAATACTTCGGGAATAATTCTTAAGATGGCACACAGAGTCCACTTTAGTGCTGAAGAGTGAGAAGGACTTGGAGGTATGGGATGGGAAGGGGATGAAGAGAATGAAAAAGAGATGTAAAAGGGGAGAGGGAGAGGTGCATGTTGCAAAGAAAGGGATGCCAACTAGTAGGTCGCAAGAGAGGCACAGGGCTGCATGAACTGCCTCTGAGGAGGGTGACAGGAGGATGAGGATGAAAGCAATGCTAATAGTGAAGATATTTATGGCAGGGAGGATTATGGATGGATGGTGGAATAAGGAGGCTGTAGGCAAGAGTATTTACATCCCTGAGCCAATCTATGTGTGCCTGAATGGGTGCTGGCACCTACACATCTTCGTGTTAATGACCATGCATAGAGTCCAGTTCAGTTGTTTTGATCCTTTTAGTCACTGGAGAATGACCTCACTCTGTAACACCAGTATCATTCTTGGTGCACCATCAATATTTCATGTTTAAAAACAAATCATGCATAAGCAAGTTTCACTCCATAAGATTTTCAGAATCTGGAATGGAACATCAGTACTTTCATTTTCTGCTCTAACCATGAAAGACATGAATACTGTACCACCATCATAGTCTAAAAATTCAGAAGCTTTGACATTGACATTATTATTCTGAGTGTGACATTTCATACAGGAGATGGCCAGTTTAGCAGAGACAAACCAGAAGGTGAATGCTATCTTCATTAGGGTGATGGGGTAGGTTTAACATTAAGATTCAATTAGGGTTGTATCATTGTATCTCAGTGACTTTCCCATAGAAATAGTGACACTTTGTGAACTCTAGCTCACAATAATGCAGAGGTAGCTTGCTATCCTTGTCATTACATCAGCCTTCAAAGATACACAGATAAGGACAAAGAGGACTTGTACTCCAAACCCAGAAAAAATATATTGATTTTTCAGAGGTGACTTCAATGCCAGGGTTAGAAAGGACATGACCCTCTGGAAAGATGTGACTGACAGTGACTTTAGGGAAGACAAACTCCATCAAAGTCCTTCTTATGACAAAATGGTCGAAGAATGGCCCTATCAGATAAACACTATAATCGTGCAACAACCCTAACCCAGTAGCTGGCACCAGCTGGAGTACCTCATTGTCTGATTACCCACTGTATGAAATTTCAATCACTGTCTAATCCATTCTGTAATATCATCAACAACTCACAGGAGCTGCAGAAGATCATTTAAAGATGAGGGTCCATTAGGAACAATAGAACAATCTCTATGTGTAGCCTGAATGTATGGGCAACGTCACAAATGAAACCTTTTCATTGGTATTCACAACAGAAATGGATTTTGTAGATGGAAGATTCAGCAAAGGGGAAGGTGAAACTTTAATGCAAGTGTAGGTTTTCACAAATCAAACAGTGGAGAGACTTCATTTTCTAAAAAGCCATAGCAACTCATTTACTGAACACAAAAAACTGAACACAAAGGGTGTTAAGGGTGCTTTAGATAATTACCTCATCATATCAGACCTGCCTTTAAAGTGAAACCTAGCCAAATGTTGATGGTTGTGAATTCTGTACATTTCTACCAATTATATTACCATACAGAGGTCCCTCCTCAGAATTCACTAAAACTAGCATTGTGAGCCTGTCTGAAGCTCAAAAGAGACATTTGGCTCAAGTCCTATGTTCCATGGGTGGAGAAACAGCAGGTGCCTTTGGCTCATTCAGGGGTGTGTTGACACCCTCGTGGTAATGTCATGATGGCAGGGGCATGGTAGCAGAATACTCCATATCTTTGTGGGCTAGTTTAAAGCAATCTACTAAAATGTATTCAGGATTACCCCTCTTATCTATGATTTTTTCAAAAAATTTCTCTCAATTCCAAAATGCAGAACGTGCCACTGTAAGGGGCCCTAAAGGAATGGCGGTGTCCATCGTGGTGGACAAAACATACGCGGTGGTATGTAGGTCAATAGGTACCCAAGAGTGCTGTACAGCACAGTGGGAGGTAGGAATTGAATTTACTGAGGAGGGTGAAAAACTGTTGAGAGACTGACCAGGCACTCATTATGGCTGCCTGTATACCAATTCAGCCATGGATGACTGCAGATCCTCTTTTAGAGGTATTTGATGCCCAAACAGGGCCCACAGAAGACTATCATACCAACACTCATCAGGGAAACCCTCAGAGCAGCCTTTGAGGAGTGATGAAATGATTTGCATAGGCCACTGACTGATGTGATGTAGGCTTATGCCAAGGTTGTGGGCCACCTCAGCCTAGAGGTCTAAAATGAATTGGGGACTGCACCCAGAGGAAATATCATATGGGTTGTCAAACTGAGCAATCTAGCTGCCTGTGAAAGTTTAAGCCATGTCTTCGGCCATTGTTAATGCTGGAGGGATGACCTCCGGCCACCTGGCAGTATAGATCACCATGGTAAGAGGGAACATGAAACCGAGGGAAGAGGACCAACAAGGTCTATATTGACATGGTCAAACCATCGCTCAGGGACCTCAAAAGGTGGCAATGGCACCTGGACATGCTGACTAATTTTTTCCACTGGCACTCCACACAGGCTGCAGTCCAATCATGCATGTCCTTTCTAAGGCCATGCCACACAAACTTTAGTGCAACCCTTTTCTGAGAGGCATTCCGGCCCGGATGCAAGAGGCCGTGGATGGAGTCAAAATCAATTTGTCTCCAGTTTGCAGGCACAATGAGGTGAAAGTGACCAATTGAGACATTGCAGAGGAGAGAAATCCCAACTTCCCTGTACTTAATATCAGCCAACTGCAGGCTTGTGACTGTTGTTCAGTAAACCTGGACCTCTGGGTCAGTGGCTTGACAGCACAGTCAACCCCTATGTGTATGGTGTCAACTGCTGGCCATGAGAATCACCTGTGGTATAATTTTTTCACCTTGATATGTAGTATAAAGGCCTGGTGGCATTGCTGCCATGCAGACCAAGAGTCTGATATTTTGGCCATTGCATGTACAAGGGGTTTGTGGTTAATGAACGCAGTAAAATGGTGACCTTTTAGGAGAAAATGAAAATGGCGGACAGCCAGAGAGAGACCGAGAAGCTGACAGTCAAACATGTTACATTCCTTTCAGGGGGGACAGAGCTGCTGGCTGAAGATGACTCATGGTTGGCACATGCCTCTGACCAGTGTTCGCGCACAGTACCTACAGAATAGTCTGATGTGTCAGTAGTAATAGCTATAGGTGTGTTGGGGAGTGGGTGTATCAGTAGCATCCCATTAGAAAGAGCTTATTTGATATCATCAAATGCCCTGGCCATTTTCTCTGACCAGTCAAACTTATGATCGGGGTATTGCCTTTAAGTGCACTAGAGAGGTGCATAAGTTCAGTGCTTGCAGAATGAAGCATTGATAGAAATTCACCATGGTTAAAATCTTCTGCAGTCGTTTAGTAGTGCAGAGCAGTGAGAAATCCATAATAGCAGCTACTGTTGATTGGAGGGGTTTCACACCTTCTCTGGAGATGCGATGGCCAAGAAAGTGAATGGTTCACAACACAAACTGGCATTCAACAGACTTAATAATCAACCCGTGTTGGTTTAAGTGTTTGAAAAGTGTGCAGAAATGAGATACGTGAATGGATGTGGATGTACTGGCTACAAGTATATCATCCAGGTAAACAAAAAAGAAAATACTGGGATCGGGTAATGATCGGGGGTTGTGGCCTTGTCAAGGTGCAGTAATTGCTACCTGGGCAACAACCACCATTGGATGGGTGAAGCCCAAGGGCTATTTGGTGGCATATATTACCAGGTCTTTTCAGCCTTTGTGGTTGCCGACTTTTCTGGGTTCAGTCTATGTGCACGGGCATGGACTGGTGGGCCAGTTGTAGAAATGTGGTGATTGATCCCATGTTCTGTGACTATAGTTGAGAATGCGGGCTTGGTGAAGTCTGGCAATTCACCCAGCAGTTGAGTAAACTTACATGCTGTGATACGTGCACTTGACAGAGTCGTTGTGGAGGAATTTACTGGGGGAGCAGGATAACAACCTAAAGTTCATGACATCCACAAAATGGCAGCTCTTAAGATGGTCTAATAGTCTTTCGGCAGACAGGGAATCTGCACCGAGCAGAGGTCTAGCCACTGTAGCCAGGACGAAGTACCACGTTGCTAACTGAAAAGGAGCGTCACCCACTGTATACTGTAAGTCTGGACCCTGCTGCCATTGGTGGCCTCCAGTGAGGTTTTGTCGCTATTTTCCTTCTCAGCAATAGGCAATGTTGGCAGCACGCTCACTTGAGCACCAGTATCATACAGGAAGCATTGCCCTGAAAGGGTGTCCATAATGAACATTAGATGACCCTGACAGCTGTAATCCACAGTTCACAGATCTCTGATATCCCGATGCATTGGCACTGTCGAAGCTGCAGTGCAGTTGGCACTTCCTAGCATTCCTACCAAAGCAAGCGTGGTAAAAACACAGGATCCACATTTTCTGTCTCACAGTCGCTGGCATCCTTATATTGGTTGCCTTATTGAAGTAGAGAGGGAAGGAGGAATGAGGCACTGCTGCCTAGCTGAGTGTAGACAATCAATAATTTTAACAAGCTCCTTATAATCTTTCATGAGTGCATTAGTGAGGGCTATGCAAATTTGATCAGGTATTTACTACATGGAGAGTTCTTCACAAATAAAACAAGGATGGTGATTTCCCAGGAAAGATGGTATGTAGTCCATTAACTTTGACAGCTTAGCATCATCAAGGCTGGGTAAGAAGAGCAACTGTTTGGTGCGTTCAGACTCCTAAAGTCTGTAAGAGGTGAGTTTTCAGTATTTATCATGTTCAGTAGACTCACCACTCTCACAGCTGTGGAGTTGCTGAGTGACAATACCACATAGAAATATTTGGTGTTGTCAGAGATGATTTCTCGCAGCACAAATTAGGCCTCAGCTTGTACGAACCAAGCAATGGCATTTTGCTCCCAAAACTCCAACAGTTTCGAAGTGACTGCATTTCAATAACTCTGGAATCATCCTAGAGCACTGGGGTCACCAATGAGGGTTTTCACAAATATAACGGCAAAGGCATTTTATGTTTCAGAAAATCAATAGTAACTCATTTATTGAACACCAGAAAACTGAACTCCAAGTGCACTAAAACGCCTACACATAATTACCTCATCATGTCAGACCAGCCTCTGAAAGTGAACCCCAACCCAATATTGTTGTGAACTCTGTACATTTTCACCAATTACATTATGTTACACAAGTAACCATAAATAAAAATGAAGTACTTGATACCTTAGAAGACATAAAGGTGGATAAATCTCTATGGGCAGATGAAATGAATCTCAGGTTGCTTTGGGAGTCAAAAGAAGAGACTGCAGAGGCTCTGGCTGAGATTTTTAAATTTTTACTGGTCAGGTAAGGTACAAATAAGAATAATACCCTTTATAAGAAGGACAGCAGAGGAGAACCTGACAATTACAGACCTGAGAGCCTAACTTCAGCTTTAGGGGAGATTTTAGAACAGAAATGACAAATCAGAGATAACCCAAATGGCTTTGTCAAGACCAGATCCTGTCTGACCAATCTTTTTGAAGAGTTAACAGTGGTTTGATGATGGCAGTGTAGTAAATGTGGTTCACATAAACTGCAGTATGGCCTTTGGCAAGGATCTAGAGGGCGGGGCGCTGGGATCTATGATAAATTGCAAAATTGGATCCAAAATTGCCTTGGCAATGTAAGATAGAGAGTGATGGTAGAGTGTTGTTTTTGTGACTAGTGGTCTTCCACAGAGAAAGTGCTGGGATCCTTGATGTTTGTAATATATGTGAATGACATGGATGTGGATGTAGAAGGCATGATCAGTAACTTCAGAGATGATTTTGAAGATTGGTGGAGTTGTTAATAGAGTGGAGGGTAGTGCTATGTTGCCCGGTGGTATTGATATACAGTGAAATGGCTGGAAAATATCACATGGAGTTTAATCCAGATGATTGTGAGCTGCTGTATTTTTGGAAGCATTAATGAGGTTAGGGCTTAGACAATGAATGTTAAGGTTCTAGGAACAAAGCATCCAAAGAAGTTTGAAGGCAGCAATGTGGGTAGAAAATGTAGTTAATAAAGCATATGAGATACTGTCCTTTATTAGTATGGGCACTGAGAAACAAGAACTGGATAGTTAGGGGATACAGGCCTTCATGTGGGATATTAGCCTGCATTAGTATAGGCATTGAAAACAAGAACTAGATGGTTATGGGATTTAGACAGAGACCTGTTTCATCCAGAGGGAGTAAGTACCTTGATATACACTACCTGAATGAGTGCTGGAAGCAGTGTCATTGACGGTATTTCTCTTGAATTGCTTTGGCATTGAAGTTTATGGGCTAAGTGGTAGAAAGTGGGATTAATACAGAGGCAACCCATTGGTCAGCATGTACATGGTGGGCTGAATTGCCTGCTTTCATACTGTATGACTCCTATATGATTAAAGTGGCCACGTTAATACTGTACCTGAAAATCTATGATTGCTTTGGGTACATTGACTTTGAATCAAGACAAAATCCTGAAGTTAAGTGCTATGGGTGTAATCTATGTGTTAAAGTTATTAATTTACTTACTTATTGAGATACAGTGAGGAATGGGCCCTTCCAGCACTTTGAGGTACACTGCACCCAACAACCCCTGATTTAACCCTCGCCTAACCACAAGTCAATTTACAATGACTAATTATCCTACCAACAGGTACGTCTTTGGACTGTGGGAGGAAACTGGAGCACCTGGAGGAAACCCATCGGGTCACGGGGAGAACGTACAAACTCCTTTACAGGCAGCGTAGGGAATTGAAACCGGGTCACTTGCACTGTAAAGTGTTGTGCCAATCGCTATGCTACCATGCCACCCTATCAATTCGTCAATTTATTGCACTATCTTATTCAGTTCCATCAGATTGTGAAGATGTTTAGTCTCAACTTCATCTTCTTTACTCTCTTGAATAGTAATTATAGAAAATCTACTTAACGATGTAGCATAGACCAGCAAATTGCATTTAAAAACATTTTCCAAAAATAGAAGTATTTTCTCCCAAAATTAATGGCTGGTACATTATATTTTCAAGAGTATGATGACAAAAGATGGTAATGAAAAATTAAGCAACGTATCCAGAAATCACTAATAGACATTCCTAATACTCTAACTCAGTGGTTCCCAACCTTTTTTTGGCCATGCCCCACCTAATCACCTCTAAAATCCTGATGCCCCCTGTGGTGATATATAATTCTTACTATTCAAAAAGTTAACTCCTATTCACCTGCAGGAAGCCTAAAAGACCATTAACTTGGTTTAAACAAGCTTCCAAAGAACATGGCATTCATGAAAGAGAAAAATAAAAGAACCAAAGGACTGTTAAAGTTCTGAGGAAGAAATTACTAACAAATTGTAAAAAAAAAGAACATTAAGTGATATTAAAATAATAATAATAATAAATAAATAAAACAATGCCGATTCGTTTCTACAGCATACAAAGACAGATACACCGTTTAAAAGAGATGACGCAATGTACACACCTTCACACCACCAAGAACCGAAAGCTACTGCAAAAAGCAGCATTGGCGCGACCTCGTACGAGTTTCTTGCGCGTTTGGACTTGTTCATTCGTTCCTTCCTACATCAGTCAATTCATTAATTTAATTATGAAAGCCATTTGATGGTTGTAATGATGGTGATACACTATATATACAGTACATACGCAATTACACATGTAAATACACAAGTATTTTTATGTGTGCATACTGTATATACACATATGTATTAACTTGCACACACACTCATACTCACACAGACTTACTAGAAAAAATTCACTGTTAATAACTCATTCTCAAATTGCCCCCCTTAAAAATCAAATTACCCCCCTGTGGGGCGTACGCCCCACGTTGGGAACCACTGCTCTAACTGTTTACTGAACATTGATTTCTCAAAATTTCACCTTCTGTTATTATGCAGTACTTAAGATCTTTGGGATCTCTAGGTCAACTGTGACAAAACGTTGCAATACTGACTTTATTCAAGACCCAAGAGAGCAAAGAAAAGGCTCTTTAATGATTTCAACAGCTGCTTCTGGGGTTCTGGCACCTGGACCTTGGTGTCATTCTGCACAGGATCAGCTTAGGCTAGCAATCTGCTGTGTTTAGTGTTATTCATGGAACAGGTAACATGCTTTCATGCTGGTGTACATCTTCTGCTGGATACTGAATTATTTGACCAGTAATCATCCACCTTCAAAGACAGCTTTTACTGGAGCAGACTGTCTAGCATATCTTAGGTCATTACAAACTCCGTGGAGCGTGTGGGGATCTTCCAATATCCAGGCATTCCTTTTTTTTTTTTTTTTTTTTCTCTTTCTTTTTTTTTAGGGATGTTAGGGGGGAGGGGTTAAGGGGAGGGGGGCTGGGTAACATTTTTTTTTCTCATACACTTTTATTTTGTAACTATTTGAAAACAATAAAAAAAGTTAAAAAAAAAAAAAAGAAAGCGGGTTCAGAACTGATTGGTGACACTTAATTCAACACTTGACTTTACTAGGCATATGTCTTTGATATGTCTTAAGAGCAGATGAAGCTTTGCACAGATGCTTATGACAGTCCAAACCACTGGAGATTGAACTTCTTACAAATTATTCCAAACTGATAATGCTGAAAATTTAAAATATTCCAAAAAAATAAACTAATTAAGCATTTTCCACTCAGTTAGATGCATAAAAATGGCAATCCCAAAGGGAACATAATCAGTTATTGATATGGAGTGTGTACTGCCCAACTGGCAGTACATCAGAACGTTTAGATCCCTTGGACCTCAATGTTACTGCAAAGCCTTCACCTTGGCATGGCAAACCTTGAGAGTCATCATTCCAACTAAACATACACGTACCAATTGCGAAAGTCAAAGGCTTATTTCCTCACATATAACATATTAAAAATAATTGTCCATTTGCTTCAAGGATTTCCAAGAATCTGTTAATAATTCTTTCTCAAATCCGTAGAGTAAATCAAAAAGTGTACTTTTCTGTGTATACCTTCTCCAGTCCTTACACTTTATCATAGCCATGTTTTAATCTAGTTTCAAAGTTGAAGGAGTGGATAGAGGGAAGGAGGAGGTAATGGAAGTGGAGGCAACTTAAATATTCTCATGTAGGAAATGGCAGAGGTACACATCTCATATTTGATGGACAAATCTGATTGCTGATCATTCATGAGGGATAATCAAAAGACCAAATGACTAATGCCAATTTCTTAAAAATATAACAGAATATTCCTTCATATACTGCTGTACAATTATAAACCAAGACCACTTAAGTGCTACAACACACACAAAATGCTGGTGGAACACAGCAGGCCAGGCAGCATTTTGTGGGTGTTGTTGTTTGAATTTCCAGCATCTGCAGATTTCCTCGTGTTACCACTTAAGTGCTCTCAGGGACCCACAAAGTATAACATTTTTAATTTTTACCTTACAATATCAGGATTTGTTCATTATTGTTTTGAACTTCCCAGATTAATTACATCATTGAGATTGTACGTTATAGATGACCTATTGGACAGGATATATATATCTATTGCACATTTGCTGTTTTGAGTAGCTTTGGTTGCAGTGGTCTCATTTCAGGTTGATGATTTCCTCCAGTTCTAGATTACTTTTAAGTTGGTACATGCCCAATCACTGAGGTCTAGGTAGCTTCTTCTCAAGGGAAAGCAGGTATGGACATTAAATGCTGGTTTTGCCAATAATACCCATTGCCCCTATAATAAAAAATCATCCTAAATATTATCTTAATTGCAATTAAGGGAGAAAAAGAGCTAATAACCTTCTTCAGGTAATGAGTATCTACCTCCAGCACAACTTAAACAGTACATTCCAATTGCAATCACCCTCCAACTGAAAATGTTCTTTCTCCTCAGATCCTCTCAGGTCTTCTCTAAACTTCTTACTCTTCACTATAAATTTGTGTCTGCTGTGTTCTCTGATCTTAGCTATTTCTGTGATTGGGATAATTTCTTAACATGGACCCTATTGATGCCTCATCAAATTTTATACACCTTCATCAGTATCTTCCACACCCAACCCAACCCCACTCCCCATCATCCTCTTCTGCTCGAAGGAAAATCTGGTCTCTCACATTTGGGGTGGCATGGTAACATAGCATTTAGTATAGCCCAATTACAGTGCCAGCAATCATCGATCAGGTTTCAATTCCCACTGCTGTCTGTTTGGAGTTCATATGTTGTCCCCTTGACTACATATGTGGGTTTCCTCTGGGTGCACTGGTTGCTTTCCACATTCAAATGATGTATGAGATAGCGTTAGTAAGTTGCGGCCATCCCGTACATACTATATTGGTCATTGTTGCAAATGATGCATTTCACTTTTTTTTTGGATGTACATGTGACAAATAAAGCCAATCTTTCTCTTTAAAATACTTTAAAAATTTTCCCATGGATCTCCTTTGAATTATCTGGTGAAATCACATCCATCCACTAGTGAGGTGACAGAAATACAGACAATATTACAGCTGCAGCATAAATGATGTTTTGTATTAAAATCTACCTGCGGTAAAATTCTCTGTTCTGATTAATGAAGGCATACATTCTGTACCACCCTATCTAGTTGTGCTGCCACCTTTAGGGATTCATTGACAAATACAAATGTACTTTTGTTTCTTAATACTGCTGAGAGCTCTACTTTTCATGGTGTATATTCTACCCTTAAATGTTGCCTCAAAATGCATTACCTCACACATATCAGGATTAAGTTCCATTTTTCACAGCCCTACCCAACTTACCAGCTGACCAATATCACTATTGCAGCCTTAGGCGATCCATCTCATTATCAACACCACCACCAATTTTTCATTTTGAGCACACAAGAAGTCCAAGAGAGTGCAGTTGGCAGCACTACGTCGACTTGTTCAGCTCTGAAAGGCTTGAACAGTATCAATTGAGAGGAAATATGAAGCAGTTTTGTCAAATTTAGTTGCCCTTAGAAATTGGCATCCAATTCACATCTGCAACATGGGCTTTGATTCTAACTAATCTAACCTCAATGCAATCAAGTAACTTTGTAATTGTTCTAACACTTCTCCGATTTTTTTTTTCCTCAGACAGAGAGACATACTTTATTGATTCCGAGGGAAATTGGGTTTCGTTACAGTTGCACCAACCAAGAATAGTGTAGAAATATAGCAATATAAAACCATAAATAATTAAATAATAATAAGTAAATTACTCCAAGTGGAAATAAGTCCAGGACCAGCCTATTGGCTCAGGGTGTCTGACACTCCGAGGCAGGAGTTGTAAAGTTTGATGGCCACAGGCAGGAATGACTTCCTATGACGCCCAGTGTTACATCTCGGTGGAATGAGTCTCTGGCTGAATGTACTCCCGTGTTTAACCAGTTCATTATGGAGTGAATGGGAGTCATTGTCCAAGATGGCATGCAACTTGGACAACATCCTCTTTTCAGACACCACCGTCAGAGAGTCCAGTTCCACCCCACAACATCACTGGCCTTACGAATGAGTTTGTTGATTCTGTTGGTGTCTGCTGCCCTCAACCTGCTGCCCCAGCACACAACAGCAAACATGATAGCACTGGCCACCACAGACTCGTAGAACAGCCTCAGCATCATCCGGCAGATGTTAAAGGACCATTGACTCATTGAACTGTTACACCTTATCTTCAACAAGTTTCGTACTAGAATGGAACTAATCTATAGGATGAATGGAAACTTGTCTGCTTTCATCACCATCAGCTAATGTCAATCCAAATACAAATCTTATTTGGAATGTTAGGTGATGTAGTCAAGTAAGAAAAAAAGAATCTTAGGACATTTGATCATCTTAATAATTTACAGCATATTGCAGCAAACTACTTCATAAAGAGCATGTAATTCTGTTGCTAAAATTAAGGATAAACAGAATTATCTTCCAGACAACACCCAGAATTGTCAAAACAAAGAAAATGTGAAATGCAGACCTTTCACTATTTCAGTTTCGCAGAGAAGGACACTGACTGATAAGACTCACAATGATAAGAATCCTGAGTTTATGTATGATGTTTATGTGTATTTTCAAAGTCTTTTAGTGCTTTCTGAAAAGTACTTTCTTTAAGAAAATAGACAGATATAGTATGGGCAGGTTTTTTGAAATGTTGCCCAACAGCAGCATTAATAATAAATATATGCTAAACTTCTATAGATGGTCCATGGAGCTTACAACTCATCGAGCTAAACAAAAAATGAAGACCCTGACATTGTATTAACCTTCCTGGGAACAGGGAGTCAGTGACCTTGTTGCTCACTGCAAAACGTGATGTCTAGCCAAAAAAAATAGAATGGATAGCCAAGTGGTTGGCATTTCAAAATTTCAAGAATTTTCCATTGTGAGACATCTTTTCCATGTTCATTGTATTATTGAGGGCTTTGTGAAATTAAATGAAGAAAAAATGCTCAGGGCACCATTACAACAATCTATAGCCAGACTATACAATCTAACTGTGATTATGATGAACGATTGACTTTTGGCATGTCCTCAACAGATGGCTATCAGTTGAGTTGATAACCAGAGGAATTGCAGGAATTAGAAAAGAATGACTATGAATTAGAACAGAGAGATTGTGAGAACAGGAGCAAAATTCAGCCATTTGGTCCATCAAGTCCGCTGTGCCATTCATTTATGGTCGATTTATTTTCTTTCTCAACCCCATTCTCCCTGTAACATTTGATGCCATTATTTGAGAACTTATCAGCCTCTGCTTTTAATATATCCAATAACAGTCTCCACAGCTGCCTGGGACAATAAATTCCACAAATTCATCATCCTCGGGCTAAATAAATTCTTGTTCACCTCTCCCTAAAGGAACATCATTCTATTCTAAGGCTATGCTCTCTGGACCTGTACTCTCCTATTACTGGAAACAACCTTTCCATATACATTCTGCATAGATCTTTCAGTATTCAGTAGGTCAATAGGTCATCCAACATGGCGGACAAATGCAGAATATAAAATAAGCACTAATGGGTTTTGTCATGTTAAATGTGCATCGATTCCCTTTCCTTTATCACCCATTTGAGTGAAACAGCACATTAAAAAAGTTTGAACTTCTATTATTAACAGAATAATGTCTGCAGATGCTGGAAATTCAAAGCCATGCACACAAAATGCAGGAGGAACTCAGCAGATCAGGCAGCATCTATGGAAATGAATAAACAGTCAATGTTTTGGGCCGAGACCGTTCATCAGGACTGAAAAGGAAGAGGGAAGACTCTATGACTTTATCATGTCCATTTGTTCTAAACTGCAATTTGGGAATTGTAGGAGGAGGCATTTGAAGGGTGTGGAAGATCCTTGCATTCCTTGTGACAGATAGCAAGAACCTCTACTATTGTTTTATTTCTTGGATGGTCATGATTACAGCATCTCTGAGTCTAATGACATGTCATACTCTATCCATCTGTAGAAAATGGGTCAGCAAATTTGCATCTGAAATTCTTCTAAACTAAATTTTAGAACTGAGAAACCATCTGATACAGATGACTTATTGTTTATCAGGTGCTAATGCTTGCACACATTTGGAGGTCATGATCTAAGTTATAATCAATGCATTCAAAAATAGCAGATTCACTTGCACTGTCAAGTACCTTATGCCTGACCTGTTACAGTGCCATTAGGGTCAGATAAATCTCAAAAGCCACAGAACTGGAATGGAAGCAGCTAAGTATGTGTGTTTTTACCTAGAGATTTACAATAATTAGTGAGCTTAAAAAGGGTTGCTCCTTCCATGTGGGATCTGGAATGTATGCGTCTCTTTATATAAACAGACTATCATCCTTGCTGGCTTACACAAAATCTAAACAAATTTGCTTTAGATTTTAAAGGAAATAGAAGAGTATTTAAATTGATCTAAGACCAATGTTCAGGAAACAGCAAATACAAAAAAGCACAAGTATTATACTAGCTAGTATTTTTAATTTTTAACAGTCTCCCACAATGTTTAAAATGTGCTGGAAAGAGGCTCAACACATACTTAAGTATTGATAGTCAATACAAGGAAATTGGCAACAATTTGGACTTGTGTATTGAAAAATTGTACTTAGAAGTGTGTGTCTTGTTTCATTCTTTCAAACTTGAATGGACGAGCACAAACCATCTCTGGGATGTTAAATTGGTATATAATGAGTAAATCTCACATTTTCTTCATTTTGTGGACACTGATCTTAGCGGAACAACAGCATGATGCAACTGTTGTGGAGAAGAGCAACTCAAATTTCTAATTTCTACAGTTAACTGAATTTTGGCTGTCTTGGAAGTTCCTGACTAATTTGATTTCTTAGTGATTACTAGTGAACTCTGAGTTAAAGTGACTGAAAAATTTGGCCTTGTTTTTAGCTTTCTTCTGTTTATGATCTATGTTGTGACTGTATCACCTTACACTACTATCTTAATTGCCTTGGAGTAGACATTCTTGTGCACTGGAATATTGACATTTATTTTTAGAAATATTCAATTAGCATTGAATAAAATACTTCTCCACTTGTGATATTTTTCTTGCCTCTCAAAGCAGCCTTTGCTCAAGCTAACGTTGAAGCATCTTGTGCTATAATGAGTTGATGAAACTTCACCTCATGTCCTAATAATTTCATGAGAAACTATTGTGAAGTGTATAGAACTAGACATCCAAGTGTGCTTTGACTCATCCTGTTTTAGGACAAGTAAACTATTTGGTCAGGAAGACTCTGGTTAGCACATCCAAGAAAGGTATGAGGTAACTGCACAGTATCTCAAATTACAAATATAGCAAGGCTGAGAAATGCATTTCTCAGCAGATATATTTGTGTTCATTTCTTGCCTAAGCTTCAATAGTTCACTACATTGCTACTGTATGGAATCTGACCTCTGGAACTAATGAGAAGGGAAATGTATGAATAAGATGTTTAAGTTCTTTGGTGTAATAACTTTATTCTTCCTTTTTACAACAATTTTCTTATATTTTTAGTGGTAATTTTCTTTTTAGTTAAAGATTTCCTTTCAGTGTCTAATTTATAGCAGGATTAAGAGTTTGCAACAAATTACATGGAGCAATTTTAATGCTTGATGGCACATTGATTCAGAAGTCAAATCAGTTGGAGCTTCTGATGGTTGAAGCAGTATGAGATGGATGGGGAGCTGCCAGGGAGACCTACAGCACCAGTTCTTATTTGTAGATCTTAGCACATATACCAAGGATAATCCAGGCCATTTGCAGAATTTTTCCACCTCAAATCTTAATACCTGCAGCCAGTTTGCAGTTTAGAGAATGCACTGCCAATTGAGGGCAGCAGTGTGCTGGCAAGTTTACCTTTTAGCTCCGTCTCAGCTAGCGTTACAATTTCAGTTCAGATAACCACTCAAGAAGGGGTAAAAATCATTTGGTCCTATGTGTTCCGATTTTGTTTCATCCATGTTTTCCTTCCTTTCTTGTGGGTGCCAAGGACAAGAACAGAATTCAAAAATGTTGTAAAAGAGATTTTTGTCAGTCACAGCTTCTAAATTTAATGTAAGTGCTCAGCTGCTGGGAAGGTCAGCCTCATACAAGCAGTGGTACTGGTGTTCCTTTGACAGCACAAAAAGGCTGACACAGCAAATGGTTAAGAGGCCTTTTATTGCAAGAGGTTTGAAACTGAAAAATATGTAAGTATTTGTTATAAATTTATAGAATACTGATTAGGCCATACCTGGAATATGATGGAGTTTTGGTTCCCTTTTTTTAAGAAAGGGTACACTGGCATTGGAGGTGCCATAAAGATAATAGATAAAGACCCTGGATCTCAAAATAATTGTAAGAAATCTTATTGAAAAAAATAAGATCCAGAGGGGGCAAATCCTGGTAGATGCCAGGAAGTTTCCACTAGTGGGTAAATCTTGAACCAAAGAGAGATAGTTACATTTAAAACTGAGATGCATAAGACCTTCTGATAGACAGGGGTGAAGCTCTAATTCTTTGCCTTGGAGTGATGTGGAGGTGATATCATTGAGAATATTTAAAGATGAGGCAGATATGTTTTTGAATGATCTGGAAATTGTGGACAGTGGAGAATTAGCATATACGTTGTGTGGCAGGAAACGCTTGGAAGGCCACATGGTCTACTTTCCAGTGAGGTCGTGGAAGTAGAAAGTAGGAATTCTTTGGTTAAATAGAGGTGCATCGACATGATGTAACAGGGTTTTCTGCTTGCTACTTCAGACCTTATTGCCCTATAAGGAAGGCACCATACAGTATGGTATCTGGCAGGAGATGATGTCACATTAACTCTGTTTCTTGCTCCACAGATAATCCTGACATGCTGAATATGTTCAGTTTCTTCCTTTCTTATTTCAGAGTTTCAACATCTCCAGTATTTTGTTTTTGGGTGCCAGAATTATGTTTTGTAACTTCTGAGAATAAGGGCATTTAAGAGAAATAAAATTATTTGCATTTTCTCCGTTTCTGTAAGATATTATTGCATAATGTATTTGATTCTCACAAAGGCTTAGTACTGTTTTACCGGTATGATTAATAACTACAAAAATAAAGTTTAAAGTTCAAAATTCAAATTAAATTTATTATCAAAGTACATATATGTCACCATTTAAAACCCTGAGATTTATTTTCATTCCAGCATATTTAATAAATCCATAGGAGAATAATAGCTATAATAGAATCAATGAAAGACTGCACGTTTGGGAGTTCAACCAGTGTACAAAAGATAACAAAACGATACAAACTCGAAAAGAAAAGAAATGATAATAATAAATTGCTGTTCTTCCTTCCCGTGCCTTATGGCACATCAGACAGCAACCTTGCCATTTCTTCAGCATTTTTGTCTGTTTTTATGAAGCTGAGTTGGAAGCGTGACACTCAACCCAGCATGGATGGAAGGCGTGCAAGGAGCTGGCCGGATTTGTACCCGGTACCACTCACCACAAAGTCTAGTGTGGATGCTACTGCACCATCTATGTGAAGTTGAAGTTGACTCAAGTTATCCCCTTTGGTTCAAGAGCCCGATTGATGAGGGTGATAACTGATCCTGAGCATGGTCCTGAGTTTCCTGTACATTCTTCCTGATGGCAGCAGCTAACCCTTCCTGAAGTGGCGGGGGTCCCTCATGATGGATGCTGCTTTCCTGCAAATATGCACCATGTACATGTGCTCAATGATGGGGAGAGCTTTACCTGTGATAGACTGGGCCGTATCCATTACTTTTTGTAGGTTTTTCCATTCAAGGGCGTTGATGTTTCCATACTAGGCTGTGATGCAATCAATACTCATGCAACCCATATACTCTCACCACACATCCATAGAAGTTTTTCAGCGTTTTAGTTGTCATGCTAAAACTTCTCAAACTCCTAAGGAAGCAGAAGCACTGCCTCGCTTTCCTGATAATTGCACTTACATGCTGGGACCAGGACAGGTCCTCTGAAATGATAACAGCAAGGAATTTAAAGTAGCTAACCCTATCTACCTCTGATCTTCCAATGTTGCATTTGATGTCTCATTGATCTTAATGTCCAAATTGCAAAGGAAAATCCAGGAAAGAATATGATCCAAAGGTATCTTTGGCATTATTTTAAGGGTAGAGATGAAGAGCTTCATAGGACAATCTGCATGGAGTTAATTGGGTACTGCACATACTGTACATATGTCAGACATGGACACCAACAGAAAGGAATCCTGAGATGAATAGAAAATATGAAAAGATATGCTAGTAGAAACATTGATTTTTTGGGACTATCACACTGGGGAACTTAATATTTTTCATCTTTGTAATATTTAACCTTGTGTACTCAACACTGTACTGTGTGCTATTGGTATACATGAAGAATGAAAGTCTTCTGTATCTGGATGTATGCTATAGTTTTCTTTTGACACTTTGTTGGGTTGAAAATCTCTCTGGTTTCTTATTAAAATATCCACAGGTTTTCTTCCATTAATCAATGCTTAACATGTCTGTGGCTTTAATTGTTTAATTGTTTTCAATCTTGAGTTTTTCTGTTTTTTTTTAAAGTGATATTTGATTTGTACTGATAAATGTCAAAGCTTGAAAACTTCAATGAAACAGCTATTGCATTACATAACTACAAGTGACAACAAGTGAATGCCTGATACCTCATGATTAGACTTGCTATGCTTTATCTCTTCTATTGAATAGTTTATTTCAAAAGCAAAATAGTACTATCAATCCTTTTGTAGAAAAAATAGGATGCAGTGCTTTCCCGGCATATATGATGAATAAATTCTTCTTGGGCTTTTCACCTGGGTACAAGTATCAATTTTAACTGATGTTTTGATGACAAACTCTGCCATCCTCATCAGGGATGATACCTGAGCATGTCTAGTCCAGTGGTATTTGTACTCCTGTCATCTGACCCTCCTCTCCTCATCCAATCAGGTTTCTGCTGTCCATATTGTTTGCAATCTGGAACTGGAATTCAACTGTAGAAAAGTTGGGACAGAGGAAACCTGATTGGATAAGTACTAATCAATCAGGGGTGATGGGCGATGGAGGTATAAATATCACCGGATTAGACATGCCAAAGCATCATCCCTGATGAAGATGGCAGAGTTTGTCATTGAAACATCTGGTAAAATTGATACCTATACCCGGCTGGAAGCTTGAGAAGAGTTTCTTAATCCTTTTGCGCGTTTTACTGTCAGGGCATATTGTATGTTTTTTCAGTGCTGCACAATGTTAAATGCCATCTTAAAAACCTGTCCGGTTGTTGGTAACTGCCTCCTGTGAAATCAAGTTGTAATTTCTTTAGTCACTATTTTTCAGAATGTTAAAATTTTAGTTGTCAATGCTGCTCAACTTCTAGAAAAACAAAAATGCACACCATAAAATATATGTAGGTGATGTGTCAGTAATCTTTAGAAAATATTATAATCTTTATTGAGATATGTACTAGTGCAACTTTCAGTGATAACTGTGTTCTAATACATAACATTCTATTGTAAATGGGTCACTGCACAATTTTACAGCAGGCATTTTTAACAGCACAATTTTACAGTATACAAATGATAGGTGAATTTTTACGAGCATCTGCCTTAAGAGAGTACACCTTTAGACTCAATGCTTAATCAAAAATACTATACCTGGATTTATGTATGTCAAACATTCATATCTTGAAGGTATCATCAGGATCATAGAATCATAGAACCATTTCTTTATCATTTATTGAGATACAGTGTGAATAGGCCCTCCAGCCCTTTGAGACATGCTGCCCAGCAATCCCCTGACTTAACACTCATCTAATCATGGGACAATTTTTAATGACCAATTAACTTACCAACTGGTATGTCCTCAGACTGTGGGATGAAACCAGAGCACCTGGAGGAAACTCACAAGGTCACGTGGAGAACCTACGAACTCCTTAAAGGGAGCAGTGTGAATTGAACCTTGGTTGCCCGTACTGTAAATTGTTCAGCTATCAAGTATGTTACTGTGCCACTCTAATAGAAAACTACAGCACAGAATTAGGCCTTTTTGCCCATCTAGTCCATGCCAAACCATTAAGCTGCCTTGTCCCATTGACCTGCCCTCGGACCATAGCCTTTCATGCCATTCCCATCCATTTACCCATCCAAATTTCTCTTAAATGTTGAAATTGACCCTGCATCCACCATTTGTGTAGGCAGCTCATTCCACACTCTCACCACCCTCTGAGTTAAGAAGTTCCCTTAAATATTACAACTTCCACCTATAACCCATGATCTCTTATGGTAGTCTCACCTAATCTCAGGAGAAAAAGCCTACTTGCATTTACCCTATCTATACCTTTCATAATTTTGTATACCTCTATCAAATTTCCTCTCAATCTTCTACATTTTAGGGAATAAAGTCCTACCCTATTCAAACTTCCCCTACAATTCAGGTCCTCAGGTCCCTTACCCTAAGAATTCTATGGAAGTCATAAATAACAAGATGAACGATATTGAGAATAACACCATGAGACCTTAATACACATGAGCATATTTGGACCATAGAGTATGCTCCACTATTACATCGTGGCTGATTTACTATCCCTCTTGACCCAATTATCCTGCCTTCTCCCTGTAATCTTTGGCACCCCTACTAATCAAGAACTTATCAACCTCTACTTTAAATATACCCAATGACTTGGCCTCTACAACTGTCCATTGCAATGAATTCCACAGATTCAACACCCTGTGACAAAAGAAATTTCTCCTCCTCTCTGTTCTAAATGGATGCCCCTCTATTCTGAGACTGTGTCCGCTTTTCATAAACTGCCCCACTATTGGAAACAGCCTCTCCACACACACTAGTTTAAGCCTTTCAATATTTTATAGGTTTCAGTGAGATTCTACCTCATTTTTTAAACTCCTGTGAGTACAGATCCAGAATAATCAAACACTCCTCATAACCCTTCCATTTCCAGAATCATTCTCGTGAATCTCCTGCATACTCTCTCCAATGCTATCACATCATTTTATAGATACTAGAACACTTGAATACTACAGCACAGTACAGGCCCTTCAGCCCTCGATGTTGTGTCGACCTATATATTCCTTTTAAAAAAGTACAAAACCCACACTACCCTGTAACCCTCTATTTTTCTTTCATTCATGTGCCTGTCCAAGAGGCTCTTAAATACCCCCAATGTTTTAGCCTCTGTAACCATCCCTGGCAAGTCATTCCAGGCACCCACAACCCTCTGTGCAAAAAAAACTTACCACTGATGTCTCCCCTAAACTTCCCTCCCTTAACTTTGTACATATGCCCTCTGGTATTTGCTATTCATGCCCTGGGAAACAAATACTGACTATCCACCCTATCTATGCCTCTCATAATCTTGTAGACCTCTATCAAGTCACCTCTCATCCTTCTATGCTCCAAAGAGAAAAGTCCCAGCTCTGCTAACCTTGCCTCATAAGACTTGCTTTCCAATCCAGGCAACATCCTGGTAAATCTCCTCTGCACCCTCTCCGTAGCTTCCACATCCTTCCTATAATGAGGTGACCAGAATTGAACACAATACTCTAAGTGTGGTCTCACCAGAGATTTGTAGAGTTGCAACATGACCTCTCTACTCTTGAACTCAGTCCCCCTATTAATGAAGCCTAGCATCCCATAAGCCTTCTTAACTATCCTATCAACCTATGCAGTGCCCTTGAGGGATGTATGGATTTGAACCCCAAAATCCCTCTGTTCATCCACACTCTTAAGTAACCGACCATTAACCCTGTACTCAGCCTTCTGGTTTGTCCTTCCAAAATGCATCACCTCACACTTATCCGGATTGAACTCCATCTGCCACTTTCTGCCCAAATCTGTATCCTGTCTATATCCTCTTGTAACCTTCAACAACCTACAGTTCCATCCACAACTCCTCCAATCTTCGTGTCATCCACAAACTTACTCGCCTATCCTTCCGCCTCTTCATCCAGGTCATTTATAAAAATCACAAAGAGCAGGGGTCCCAGGACAGATCCTTGTGGCACTCCTCTAGTCCACCAACCTTCAGGCAGAATACTTTCCTTCCACAATTACCCTCTGCTTTCTTCCTGTAAGCCAATTTTTTATCCAAACAGCCAAAGTTCCACTGATCCCATGCCTCATGACTTTCTGGATGAGTCTCTCGTGGGGGACCTTGTCAAATGCCTTGCGAAAATGCATGTAGACCACATCTACTGCCCTACCCTCATCAATTTATTTTGTTACCTCTTCAAAAAACTCAGTTAGGCTTGTGAGGCATGACCTTCCTTTCACAAAGACATGTTGACTATCCTTGAGTAGACTGTACTTCTCTAGTTGTTCATAGATCCTATCCTTAAGAATCCTTTCCAATAGTTTGCAGACCACCGACGTAAGACTCCCTGGTCTATAGTTCCCAGGATTCTCCCTATTACCGTTTTTAAACAAGGGAACTACATTTGCCATTCTCCAATCCTCCGGCACCTCCCCTGCAGTCAACGAGGATTCAAAGATCATAGCTACTGCTTCAGTGATCTTTTCTCTCCGTTCCCACACAACCTGGGGTATATCACATCCGGACATGGGGAATTATCAATCTTGATGTTTTTAAGAAGATCCAATACTTCTTTAATTTCCACATTGTCTAGCACACAGGCCTGTTCTATTTCCATCTCACCATGATGAAGGTCCTTTTCACTTGTGTATAGCGAAGCAAAGTATTCATTTAGGACCTCCCCAACCTCCTCTGCCTCCAGGCACATGTTGCCTTCTTTATCCTTTAACGGCCCCACCTTCATTCTTGTCATCCTTCTGTTCTTCACATACGCATAGAAAGCCTTGTGGTTCTCCTTAAACCACATGCCAAGGCCTTCTCATGCCCCCTCCACGCTCTCCTAAATCCTTTCTGAAGCTCCTTCCTTGGCTTCTAATGACCTTCCCTTGGACAACATCAGTGGCGTGGATAGGGGAGACTTGCAGCTTGGGCAACTGCCGGTCTTCCATTTAAAAAAAAACCTTGCACAGACTTGTGCCCTGGAAACTTTACAAGATGCAAATCCATGGTCTATCAAGACTAACAGAAGCCTACTACTACTACCTGGCTACCCTATATTTCATGAGCCCTTCCTGCTTCTTATATCTAACATATGCTTCCTTCTTCCTCTTGATGAGTTGCCTCACGTGTTTCATCAGACACGGTTCCCTTTTCCTACCATTTTTTCCTTGTCTCAGTGGGATAAACCTATCTTAAACCCAGCACAAGTGGTCCCTAAACTTCCTCCATATTACTTCTGTGCTTACACCCTTGAACATCTGTTTCCAATTTACTCTCGCTAGTTCCTGCCTCATCCCTTTATAGTTAGCCCTTCTCCAGTTAAGCACTTTCCCATTTTATCTGTTTTCATCCTTTTCCATAGCTATGCTGAAGCTAAGGGAGTTGTTGTCTGCCACTTGACCAGGTTCATTACCCAGAAATAGATCCAGTTTGGCCTCTCCTCTCATCGGCCAGTCCACATACTGTGTCAGGAATCCTTGAACACACCTGACAAATTCAGCCCCATCTATCCCCCTTGCAGTCAGTAGCTGCCAGTCAATATGAAGGAAGTTGAAATCACCCAGAACTACAACCTTGTATTTCCTGCATGATTCTAAAATCTGCCTGCTTTTCTGCTCCTCGGTGTCCTGAGGGCTATTTGGGGGCATATAGACTACTCCCAGCACAGTGATTAATCCCTTCCTATTTCTGACTTCCACCCACACCGACTCCGTGGACACTCCCTCTGCAGTGTCCTCCCTTTCTATAACCATGATACTATCCCTGACCAGTAATGCTACCCCCTCCCTTTCTACCTCCCATCCTATTCCTTTTAAAACACCTAAACCCTAGTACCTGCATCAGCTAATCCTGCCCTTCCTCCAGCCAAGTTTCAGTAACGGCCACAATATCGTAGTTCCACGTACTGATCTATGCTCTAAGTTCATCCCCTTTATTCCTAATACTCCTCGCGTTGAAATAGACACATTTCAACCCATCTAACTGGCTACATTTATGTTTTGTCCCCTGCCTGTCCTTCCTCACCAACTCAGAGCACATAGCATCATGCCCTTATTCTTCTACCCTAATCTCTGCACTCATATTCTGATTTCCACCCCCTGCCAAACTAGTTTAAACCCTCCCCAACAGCTCTAGCAAACCTGCCCGCCAGGATATTGGTCCCTTTCCAATTCAGGTGCAGCCCGTCCTTTATGTACAGGTCAGACCTTCCCCAGAAGAAATCCCAATTATCCAGAAATCTGAACCCCTGCCCCCTGCACCAACTCTTCAGCCACGCACTCATCTGCCATAACTTCCTGTTCCTACCTCTCTGTCTCGTGGCACAGGCAGCAATCCCGAGATTACCATCCTTGAGGTCCAGCTTTTTAACTTCTTTTCTAACTCCCTATATTCCTTCTTCAGGACCTCATCCTTACTCCTATCTATGTCATTGGTCCCCACATGGACCACGACATCAGGCTGCTCACCCTCTCTCCTGAGAATAGCAAGAACTCGATCTGAGATATCATGGACCCTGGCACCAGGGAAGCAACAGACCATCCGGGATTCTCAATCTCTCCCACAGTACCTCTTAATCTGTCCCCCTTACTATTGAATCCTCTATCACTTCTGCTCTCCACTTTTCCCTCCTCCCTTTCTGAGCTGAGGGTCCAGTCTCGGTGCTAGAGACGCGACCACTACAACTTGTCCCTGGTAGGTCGTCCCCACCAACAGTATACTTATTGTTGATGGGAACAGCCACAGGGGTGCTCTGCTCTTTCTGTCCATTCCCCTTCCCTCTCCTGACAGTCACCCAATTACCTGTCTCCTGACTTTTAGGGGCGACTGTCTCCCTGAAACTCCGATCTATTACTCCCTCTGCCTCCCAAATGATCCGAACTTCATTCAGCTTCAGCTCCCTAACTCGGTTTGACAGGAACTGCAGCTGGATGCACCTTTTGCAGGTGCACTCATCAGAGACAATTGTGCTGTCCCTGACTTCCCACATCCTACAATCGGAGCACTGGACTGCCCTATCTACAGCCTTGATTACCAACTCTTAAGTTAATTAAATTAATTAAAGAAACTTACCCAGCCTTACCTCACTGGAAGCAAGCTCATCCTCTGCCTCTTCTCTCTGAAGCCTTTTGAACCAAAGCCTCAAAGCTCCACTCTTTCACTGACCCACCCGCTCACTGGCCACCCTCCACATAAGGGACAGAAAACTGCTGACAATTCTCCACGTGCAGCCTGACCAATGCCTCATAAAGCCTTAGCTTTATATCTGTGCTTAGTATTTTAGTCATCTTGAAATGAATGCTAACATTGCATTTGCCTTCCTTATCACCAATTCAACCTGCAAGTTGACCTTCATGATCACTCCCAAGACCCTTTGTACCTCTGAGTTTTGTATTTTCTTCCTGCTTATTCCTTCTACCAAAGTACAAACCATACATTTCCATTCAGTCCATCTGCCACTTCTTTGGGAATTTTGCTAATCAGTCTAAATCCTTTCACAGGCTCGCTACTTCCTCAACACTACATACCCATTCACCTATCTTTGTTACATCCACAAACCTGGCCTGAAAGCCATCAATTTGTCATCCAAATCATTGACATATAGCTTGAAAAGAAGCACTCCCAACACCGATCATGGAATAAACCATACTTATTTAGTTTCTTGGAGAATTCTATAGATTTACCACTGACAAAGATGTCAAAGTTTATTGAGCAGACATTCAGCCACCATTATATTGAGTTCCACATACAGTACCAGCCCCTTTCTTTTAGACATCCTTAAATACTAAATTCTAAACTACAGTAATGACAGTTTCTGGAGAGAAGGATTTATAACAGAGCCTCATCATGTAAGTGTACTCATATACCATGAGGTTAGACATTTCTAATTTTATCAGTGGAATAAATATGAAGATGATGAAGGGCAAGTGTATATAATGAAAATATATTATAGTGAGAGTTCTTCCAGTCACCAGGAAACAAATTCCAAATGACAACACATCCAAAATGGTCAGTTGTAACTATTTCAATTTAGAATTGCATTACTTCGTGATCAAATTAAACCTATACACCAATATTATGGAAGTTGCTGTACAAAGTTTAGTTTGAACATGAAAGCTTTTCAAGCCACAATAGGCTATTTGCAGAATTTTAGTGGTTTTTTTACTGTTGTGTTGCATAATGTGCTCTGTTGGGGCTGACAGTTAAAGATGCATGTTTGTTTAGCTAAAATAATAGATATCTTGCAAGCTGTACTGTGTGTGGGATGATCAAATATTTAGCTATTATCACAGCCACATAGATATAAGCCCATAAAATCATCATACAAATGGGCTTTGAACATCTTTGGCAGGGAAAAGCTTATCTCTAAAGGTCATGCCTGTGACAGTGACCATTCCAGCTGGTTATCCTTTGAAGTAAGACTTAAAATATTTTTTCTTCTGAGATAGCAGAAGGCCTTGATATTCCAGGTGCAAGTATCAGTGACACTGCAACATCTATAATTCCTGCAGCCACAATATAAAGTTGCTCTCTTCTCCAGTTATGTGACAGCTAGCACAAACAAAGCACAGAACAGCCAGCCCTACATGGATCACAAGACAAATGAGATGTAATAATGTAACAAATAAACAGCATACATTTAATACAATTTCCATAAACAGCATCATTAATGCAATGTCAAATCTCCCCAGAATGTTGAATGAAGTTCATTACAATTTAGCATTCTAGCCTATTCAATATAGTTCTGATGCATTATAATTAATACATTCTGTCTTTTCATGGAATTGTAATCTCCAGAGAGATTGGGGAAAGAAGATGCAAAATTGAGGTCCAATTACAAGAAAATAATCTGGAAAATTCCTCCTTCATCCCTGTGGGCGATCCAAATTATCTCTGGACATCACATTCTGTGTTACTTACATCAATTCACTCCTACCTCTTGTACTGTCTGACCTCAGCCACAAGAAATCTACCCAGCTCTCTTAAAGAGAGAGCAAACTGGCATTCATTGCTCATGGTAATAACTTACTTCCCTGCTAAAAGAACTTCCTTGTAAATAACGTAGTTTTCAACATGTGTAGTACAGGTATGATCCTGGTACTCTCTAAAGTTTTTAACTGCAATAATGTGTAGAACCTTCAGTATTATGTAACACTTACCCAACAGGCTGGTATATGTCTAAGGGAAAAGGAGATCCAGCCACTCACCAACCCCACCTCCCATACACGCAGGTGCTGTGAGAATCAAGTTTATGCCGCGCGCACACGCACCATATCAAACTCACACCAGATACCGTTATGGAATACACTTTAAAGATTTTACTAAAACTAAAAAGAGTACTATGGAATACAATATATATGAAGGAAAAGAAAATAAAGTAAAAGGCGCCAACTTATCAAAGTTCAGTCAGTTTATTGCACATCGTTGGAGCTCAACCATCGAACCATGTGACCCCTCGTCACTTTCCTCCGACCTCCACGTCCTTGCACCTGGGACCACCCCCGGTGGTCGACCGAGCAGTGCAGCGCACGTCCACCTTCCTCAGCGTCTTCTTCCCGACTCCCCTGAAAAGACCGTGAAAACCCCCAAGCTCCCAACCTCACAAGACAAAATAACATTCCCCATTGGTCAACAAATGAATACAATCCCAATATCAGCAAGTCCAAAGCTAAACAACTGCGAGAGAAAGCACTTAGCATACAAAGAAGCATTCCTACTCTTAACAGAACAAAGAAGCCATTTTGATTAACATACACAGTACAATTACATGGGGATATAATCAAGTAAGTCAAGAATATACAGCCATCCATCGAAGTCTTTCCTGGTAACTAAGATGCTTTAAACTGAGACGTATTATTGTTGCTATCTTCTGAACCTTTGCCAAATTCCATATTCTCACATTATATGGGCATACTGGGCATAATGGGACTAACCAGGGCATTCTGCCATGGCAAATGATATCACAAACAAGAAGAAATCTGCAGATGCTGGAAATCCAAGCAAAGCACACACAATGCTGAAGAAACTCAGCAGACCAGGCAGTTGTAAGGAAAAGAGAAGAGTTAACATTTCAGACAGAGGACCTGAAGGGTCTCGGCCCGAAACATTGATTGTACTTTTCCTGACAAATTAGATCTCTGCTTTACTTGTTGAAAGCACTGTGTATCCTTGTATCCTATTTAATTGTAATTGTGCTGGTCAGACATACACTAAATTGAGCAATCCAAATTATTCATAGATCTTGAATCACAGCTGTAACAAGAAAGAGGGATTGTCATGTAAGTGGTTGAGGTGGACTGGAACTTTAGTCAAGTGTTGGGAGAAAGGTGAACTGGTACTCCCACATCCAAAAGCTACTAAAGTGTATCTCCCGTGAGTCTCGCTGCTGAGCCTCATGCTCATATAAATGTCTTTTATCTTTCTTTGCCTACGTATGCACAAATGAATTCAGCAGAATTGGTGTTGGAACAGGTTTTGGATATTGTGAGAGTCAACAATGTTTGCAGGGATGCTGACCATGCATATGTATTCTAATACACAGAGAAGGATCCAGAAGCCATGCAGACTTTCATGAAAGATGCACTGGGTACAATGGTGAATTTCTCATTAAATTCAATCACATAGCACAAGTAGGCATTGCACAATGTAATTGTATTTTTACCACAGCTTTCTAATACAGAAGTTGTAAGGAATGAACTTTGTGACTCCGTCTCTATCTGTATGATCATCAATAGCACTTAAGATCCCTTTACAAAAACATATCTGACACTGCAGTTAGATTACAGGCTCTTTCTGCTCTTTTTTAGAATCTGAACTACATGAGGGTGTTATCAGTCAGAGAGATTAGTTCCTGAATCCAACATGCAGCAATAGATAAGTGGCTCCCAAAGTGCATTGTACATCTCCCTAAGGAATCACAAACAAAACATACTTTGGGATGTGAATAGCATGATGCTTCCAGTCTCAGCAGGCAATAAAACTGAAAGTATTGCCTCAGAGATATTCCTGTGATAATTACCATAACTCTCCTAACTTAGAACATTAGAGGGTTTCAGGAATTAAGGTTTTTTTTTAGTCAAGAATTGCCGTCAATACCATGGCCATTCACAAGTAAATCATTGATTTCAAATGCCTATGTAGAAATTATTTTCTGAAAATGGATTATCATACACGGACCACAAGCCTTGTGTTTCTTTTCACATTGTACCTGAGCTCGAAACTAGCACAGTAATAATTAAGGGTCATCTTTAACTTAGACTACAATAGTGAGGCCAGCCATGATTACAGTTCTTTATGGACAGATTAAATAGAAACCTTTGTCAAGTATATACAATTAAATGTGATATTTCAGAAACTATTGTTGGACACACAAAAACCCCTGTTAGCTCCATGGAAATGATTAAATGCCAAATGGTTTCTTTTCTCATATCTACCCATCAGTATTAAGGCTTTTTACAGACACCACCACTATGGAATAAACACACCATAAAATATTAAACCTATATTCCAACTTTAAAACTCGATTGACTTAATAACTGCAAAACAATCTCTCTGGTGCTGAAAATCAATTTTTATAAGTTTGAAGATTCATTCTTTCAATTCTCATTTCTGCTGATTTTTCTTTACTTCATTTCTTTTATCTCTCCCCAATCCATTATTTCTCATCCTCCTTATTTCTTCTTTTTCTCATTCTGCTTGACCCAGAAATAACCTGGGTTTGTTTTCCTTTCAGCAAAGGAGCTGCAAGGTGACATAATAGATTTACATAAAATTATGAGAGGTATGGGAAGGACAGCCAGGCATTCTCTGCTTCCCATGGTATGGATATCTAAAAGAAGCAAATATGTTGAGAGGCAGGTGACTTAAAGAGAATGTGAAGGCTACATTTTCTTCTGCATGAAATAGCAATGGTATCTGGACTTAGCTGCCAAAGGAGGTGTGGCGGCATTGACTAAGATAATATACATGATCAGAAATCGGTTGGAGTTTGTAAAGGTGTATTCATTAGTCAGTTGGTGCACAGCAATAAAACAAACCTTTTGTTTGTGGGCTTCCAGAGGACAACTCATGGTGCAGTAGAATAATGTGAAAGGATCCTGAATCAGGCTCTCACAAGGAAAAGCATTTATTTTGTTTATTTTATGTTTATATGGCATGCAAGGGAGATCACTGAAATAGATACATCGGAGTCTGGGCATGAAAGAGGATGCGGGCTGGTGTGGTAACATGCAGGATCAAGGCACTGGTTGTGCCCTTAATAGATAAATAAATAGTTTTGACAAAGTTGATAGTGGAATGCAAACATGAATCAGCAGTGCATTTGGTATGATTGGTAGAGTGGTAGTCAGAGTTGGAGTGCAATCAAAGACAAATGATCAATGGGGATGATCAGGTGAAGCTGCATTGAAACATCAGTGGACAGGGAGATACCACCACTGGGAAGAAAGGGTCAGGGGAGAAATGAGTATTGGATGGAATTGCCAGAATTGAGCTTCCAGTAGCTGACAGGGAAATGCCTTCATGTAACAAAGAAGGAGACCTCAATGTCATTGTGAAGACTACTTTTGCATGAATGGTGCACTGGCAGTGAGGGTCATGTATGCATTAATGAATACAATGCAAGCACTGCTCCACTTTGATAATGTCAAGCAACTCAGCTCATGAATTGTCAATGTACAGTCTTCTTCCTTTATTCAATTCCCAATGTTATAAAGCTGCTGCTGCAAAAATGAAGCTTTCATTTAACAAGCATTTTATTACAATTCAATAATGTGGCTGATGGAAAATTTAAGCCTTTTAACTATGACTCACAACACTTTGAAAACATAGAGAGACTAACTGGTTAATATCAATTAATTAGGCACATTCTCTAACTGCTGATCCAGTTAATGGCTTCATCCCTCCTTTTGATTTTTACAATTCAATGTGAAAAATGCCTGCTAAGAGTTAGATTATTGCTAGAGTAACCAGAGCAATATAAATTTACTGCTAAAAATACTATACTGGCCGTTTGGCATTCAATAAAATATGTCTGAGGAGCTCTTCCATTTATTGGAAGTGCAGTGATGATTTATAATAATCATTTTCAACCTAAAATGAGAGCAATTGTTCAGGTAATTGGTGACAATCATCATTACACATACCTGCTAACATAAGGGATGCTCTTGACATCTGAAATTTTGTTCCCTGTGCGGAGGAGTGTAGATGCTGTGGGAAGGATGGGCAACCTAACCATGGCACCATGCTGCAGGGAGCCATTCAGGAAGTGGAGACTAGAGAAATTCAACTGTCATTGGGAATAGTATGGTAAAGGGAATGGATGCAATTCTGAGTAACATGAATCAAACATCCCCAAAGGCTGCATTGCCTGTTTAGTGTCCAGGTTCAGAATATCTCCTCTTACCTGAAGAGGAATTTTGAGTGGGGAGAGAAAGATCCAGTTGTTCTGGTCCATGTGAGTCCCAATGATGAAGGTACAGCAAGGAAAGAGCATTTGCTAAGAGAATTTGAGTAACAGAACAAAAAAGATAATAATCTCCGAATTCTTATCTGAAACAAAAGCACTTTGGCGCAGGGTCAATAGGATAACAGAGAGATAAATGCCAAACATAAAGATTGGTGTGGAAGTGGGTTTAAATTCGTGGGGCATTGGCACCAGTAGAGTGAAAGGAAGGAGCTGTTCCAATGAGACAGGCTCCACCTAAACCATGTTGGGACCAGGATCCTGGTGAATCGTGTAACTAGGGTTCTATAAAGCGCTTCAAACATTATGCTGAACCAAACAGCAGGCAAAAGTATTGCAGAAAAGGTACTTGCATGGAAAGCAAATTGGTTGACTGGCAGGTGCAGAGGGTGGGAATAAAAGGGGCCTTTTCTTGTAGGAGTTGGGTCCACTACTTTTATATGCTAATGATCTGGGTAGATGGAGGAGCCTGTATTGTTGGGGAAGCAAGGAATCTGTAGAAGAACTTGGGTACGTTGGGAAATAGGCAAAGAAGTGGCAGCTGGAACACGGTACAAGTTAGTGTATTGTCATGCACTTTAGAAGGAGGAATAAAGACCAAAGAGTATTTTCTCAACAGTGAGATTCAGAATTTGGACATTCAAAGAAGCTTGAGAGTTGCAGTGCAGGATTCCCTAAAACCTAACTTGCAGGTTGAATCAGTAGTAGGGAACATAAATGCAAAATTAGCATTAATTTTAAGACAACTAGAATATGAAAGCAAGGAAGGCTTGGGTCAGACCACACTAGTAGTATTAGAACATAGAAATATAGAAAACCTAAAGGACAATACAGGCCCTTTGGCCCACAAAGCTGTGCCTAACATGTCCTTACCTTAGAAATAACCTAGGGTTATCAATAGCCCTCTATTTTTCCGAGCTCCATGTACCTATCCAGGAGTCTCGTAAAAGACCCAATCGTACCCACCTCCACCACCGCTGCTGGCAGCCCATTCCAAGCACTTAGCACCCTCTGCATAAAAAAACGTTACCCTGATATCTCCTCTTACCTACTTCCAAGCACCTTAAGACTGTGCCCTCTCATGCTAGCCATTTCAACCCTGTGAAAAAGCCTTTGACGGTCCACACGATCAATGCCTCTCATCATCTTATAGACCTCTATCAGGTCACTTCTCAACCTCCGTCGCTCCAAGGGAAAAAGGCCATTCACTCAAACTATTCTCATAAGGCATGCTCCCCAATCCGGGCAGCAACCTTGTAAATTTCCTTTGCACCTTTTGTATTGCTTCCACCTCCTTCCTATGGTAAGACGACCAGAACTGAGCACAGTACTCCAAGTGGGGTCTTACCAGGGTCCTGTATAGCTGCAACATTACCTCTCGGCTACTAAAATCAGTCCCACGATTGATGAAGGCCAATGGACCATATGCCTTCTTAACCACAGATTCAACCTGCGCACCAGCTTTGAGTGTCCTATGGACTCGGACCCCAAGATCCCTCTGATCCCCCACACTGCCAAAAGTCTTACAATTAATACTATATTCTGCCATCATATTTGACCTACCAAAGTGAACCACTTCACACTTTTCTGGTTTGAACTACATCTGCCACTTCTCAGCCCAGTTTTGTACCCTATCAATGTTCCACTGTAACCTCTGACAGCCCTCCACACTATCCACAACACATCCAACATTTTTGTCATCAGCAAATTTACTAACCCATCCCCCCACTTCTTCATCTAGGTGATTTATAAAAATCAGGAAGAGTAGGGGTCCCAGAACAGATCCCTGAGGCACACCACTGATCACCGACCTCAATGCAGAGTGTGACCTGTCTACAACCACTCTTTGCCTTTTGTGGGCAAGCCTGTTCTGGATCCACAGAGCAATGTCCCCTTGGATCCCATGCCTCCTTCCTTTCTCAATAAGCCTTGCATGGGGTACCTTGTCAAATGCCTTGCTGAAATCCATATACACTATATTTACTGCTCTATGTTCATCAATGTCTTTAGTCACATCCTTAAAGAATTCAATCAGGCTCATAAGGCACGACCTGCCCTTGACAAAGCCATGCTGACTTTTCCTCATTTTCATTTCATTTTAAATCTTTTAACTGATTCAAAAATATATAAAGACAAATACAAATCAGAGAAGTTATATCAAATACATATTTCAATAAAAGTACAAGCAAAAAAAGGAGTGTACACTGTCAAAATCATATGTAGTATAATATTGAGCTAATATATTGTTACGAATGAGGAGCAAATCTGATGGACAGAAGGGTCCAGAATCGCCAATGCCCCCCCCCCCTTCCTTTTTGAGAATCGCAAGATCGCTATTATTTTGGGTCTGAGACCCAGGAAATGAGAGAGATACATAGCATGTCAGGAAATGAGAGAGAGAGACGCAGGATCACAGCAAAGGCAGTTGTTATAGACAACGCAGAATACACAACCAGGTGGAATGTCTCTTAACAAAAGCGGAACGGAACCACAGATTACTGCCATTGTCTCTTGGAGAAGGAATTGTGTATTGAGTACTGTACTATTCATTGAAACCCCTCAGGGGACAACCAGAGTGGTCTGGTTGAGAGATTGCATCATCCCAACCTGACTGACATCTGAGACCCCATGAGTGAGGATAAAAATCGGGTCTGGAGAACACCCCACAGACGCACTAGGAGAAACGCTAGAAATCCAGTGACAGCGTTTTATAGCGAACGCCGGTGAGAGCTCGTGTGTGTCCTCCCTTGCCTGGGTGGCGGTCTCATCACGGAAGAATGGTTTAGCTAAAGGAGAGGTCATACTTGAACGGCCACAACAACGAGACACCGACGGATCAAAATCATAAAGGAAGGTTGGCAAAAACAATAGCGGTAACTGTTCCCATTCTTCTATCTCTCTCTCTCTCCAACAATTGCAACACAGCGACAAACAAACGACGGCAGCCTGTATGAACTGAAATGAACTTTAGATTTCCATCGGACAATTCATTATCCCATAGACAACGATAGAGCTTGTTTCTTATTGATTATTATTATACCCGCACTTTTAGGTTTAGTATTGACGACGTATATTATCTGTATATTCATATTGATATTATTTTTGTGTATTTTTACTAATAAATACTGTTAAAAATAGTATCATCAGACTCCAACGGACGTCTCTATCTTTGCTGGTAAGTAACCCAGTTACGGGGTTCATAACAATATAAAAGGAACCACAACTCCTCTTAACAATTCAAAAAAAAGACTAAAAATTTCTATTATTGATCAATAATAGAAATTCTGACTATTCCTGATCATATTATGCTTTTCCAAATGTTCATAAATCCTGCCTCTCAGGATCTTCTCCATCTACATACCAACCACTGAGGTAAGACTCACTGGTCTATAATTTCCTGGGGTATCTCTATTCCCGTTCTTCAATAATGGAACAACATCTGCAACCCGCCAATCCTCCAGAACCTCTCCCATCTCCATTGATGTTACAAAGATCATCGCCAGAGGCTCAGCAATCTCCACCCTTGCCTCCCACAGTAGCCTGGGGTACGTCTCATCCAGTCCAAGTGACTTATCCAACTTGATGCTTTCCAAAAGCTCCAGCACATCCTCTTTCTTAATATCTACATGCTCAAGCTTTTCAGTCTGCTGTAAGTCATCCCTACAATCGCCAAGATCCTTTTCTGCAGTGAATACTGAAGCAAAGTACTCATTAAGTATCTCTGCTATCTCCTCCGGTTCCATTCACACTTTCCCACTGTCACACTTGATTGGTCCTATTCACTCATGTCTTATCCCCTTGTTCTTCACATAACTGTTCACATATTCTGAACAGTTTTGGACCCCAAGTCTAAGGAAGTATATGCTAGTCTTGGAGAAGGCCCAGCTGAAGTTTATGAGAATAATCCTGGGAACAAAGGTGGAGTGTGTGATAGCTCTGGGCATATATTCACAGGAGTTTAAAAGGATGAAAGGGAATCTTAAAAATACCAACCAAATATTAAAAGGCTTGGGTAGAGTAGATGTGGCAAAGATGTTTTCAGTTGCGGGAAAGTCTAGGACCAAAAGGCACATTCTCAGTATAAACAGGCATCACTTTAGTACAGAGAAGATGAGGAATGTCTTTTGCCAGTGGGTGTTAAATCTGTGGAGACTAAGTCTTTAGGTATACCTCAGCTGGAGACTGATCTGTTCTTATTTAGAGTGGGCTTCAAAGCTTATAGAGAGAATGCAGGAGAACATGGTGAGAGGTAAACATAAATTAGCCATGATTGAATAGTGCAATATACTTGATGGGCTGAATGGCCCAATTCTTCTCCTACAGCCTCTTGCTGTTCAAAGGATTTTTTGGGTGCAGCAGACCTGACTGGGAGAGATAAATATATAAGCATATTGAGTGATCTATTGTAGTCTAAAATTAATAGGAAGTGAATTGCTCCACAGAAAAAAAGGGAACAGAAATCAATGCAGTTATATTTACATGGTAACAAGCAGATTTTCTAATGGATCAATTTCACTAGGTTCAGGTGTCTTTGTTTTATTTATATTCTGGGAAATTAAAAAGAGCATTGATTTTTGTACAAGAAAACACAGTATATCCTACAACATATGTAAATATTTACCATGGAGACCAGGAATAACAGAATTAGCATATTGATGATGCACAAACAGAGGGTTTCATAAGATTAGAGCCATGTTGTTGCTACATAAAATGTTTGCCATATTTACATTGAAGAAATAAATGTAATTTCTAGTAACAAAATTTGTAATTGTGAATGAGTCATTCTTTTCTATCAGAATAAAGAATATGTTGGTTATTTGATTTATAAATCAAAGACAATAGCTGTTTTAAAGTTGTATTTTAAACAAAATGCTTTATCATCCACTGAACTGAGAGAGAAATTGATATCATAATTGTAAACTAACACAGAATTCTATCAAAGTATGATTATATTGGGCAACAGTTATGTTTGTCAAATATAATTGCCGTCCAAGTATTGAAAACAGATGATTCATTTGAACAAAATATGCATAATGCAAAACATATGCACCAAGAGCTGCACACATGTTATGTTTCACAAGTTCAATTTCTGCAGTATCAGAGCCACATTTATTCAGTTGGGCAGTTTAATGAGACTTGAGAAAATAACTCATTTTATTTTTTTATTTTCAACCAGTTGTTAGAAAATTTCCATTCTGATCATCATGTGCCTCCATTGTGGTTTCCATCTTTCAATTATTGCTTCCAATCAATCCCACTGACTTGAAAACCATTTAGTTCTTCCTAATTAAGTACAACATCCCAGAATTTGCACTGTGAAATAATGATAAGATTACTAGCATTCGCTTTAATAATAGGAGCAATTTGGGAACAACTTCTGGAGAATGCATCCATACTGTTTAAGATAGAAAACAAAAAAATTATCTTCAAAGCATCGCTGTTCCTCCAAAAAGTCTTCCCATTGAAGTGCTGAGCATTTAAGATATTTTTAAACTACTGCTGTGACAAAGTGGCGGTGAATATTATATTTTTCTTATGAGGTATAAGTGAATTTTCAATGTACTAATTTTCACCTCCATTTTCCTCATCAACATAAGTGCATCCCATCAGGAACTCGTGATTTATCTACCTTATTCTCTCATATAAATAACTGAAAATTATATATACTTTTAAAGTGTTTTATTTTTTAAAAGTTTGTTTATCAAATTTTAGCTTCTAGGTTAATTTCATGAGTATCTTCAATCTTTATTTCAGACACCATTACATATCTTTAAAAAATGAAATGACTTCCCTCTTGCTTTTCAGTATTCTATCTGGAATGTAATTAGTTATTCAGTCTCTTTGATGGGTGACATTAGATTTTCTAGAAGCCAACTCCTGTCAGCAGGCACAATCAGGAAATGTGAAATACATGCCACAGAGCTCATTGGATTTTTGTAGGCACCTTTCTTCAAAGTTAGCAATGAATACCATCATTTTCCTGCTATCTGCAAAATCTAGGTAATTGACCTCCCTTCTTACTCATAATTTTTAAAATTCTAAACTTATGTTCCTGGTACATAAATTTGTCAATTTGGTTAATTCAATTTGTAATCATGAAAAATATATTCCTCAAAATTCTAGTTCTGCTTTTTAATGTCAGTGAAGTTAACTGGAACCAACACTCATGCATTTTTCACTCTCTTCTCCATAGTATAATCTTCATAATTTGTCAAAGTTCTTCAATCAAAGCAATCACTTTTTTGACTCTTTGTTACATCTCCTTTTCAACATTCTGATGCTGTAGATGTGTCTTTTATTCCAGCATGGCTGCTTTACTGGCATGTTTGGTTTCAGATCATTTTGAAACAATTTTTGTCATCAGTATTTTATACTACATATGTAGATTCTTCCCCAGAAACTGGAAAAGCCAAAATTCAGGTGATCAATCACAGTAGCATTTTTTAAATACCGGTAATTAGTGCCCAACCAATTAAAGATGATCTCCATGATAGAAAAACGGTAAGCAAAATGTATTTTGTACATGATAGATCTAACAGAAACATGAGCAAATATGCTAATTTATCTTTTACAGCTGGGGCTTTTACATATTCACATCCTGGCAATCAATTTTCCCCTGAAAATCCTTCATGCGTAATAGATCTTCTGTGGGGTTGTTCACAGAAATGAAATAAGTTTTCTTTCAATTCCTACTTCGGAATATGTGATTGAATGTATCTTTTAGACACATGCTCTCTTACTCCATCTCTTTATCTCTCACAAAATGTACCCAATGAAGCTCAGTTGACCACCTTGCCAAGTATTGGCTCCAAAGCTCACCTTTTTTAATTATCTTGTCCATTTCACATGCCATTCTAGTTCTGCTGCTCTTTCATTTTGCATTGTTTTAATGAAGACTGTACACAATTTTTATACAATTCACATACAAATCTTAAACTTCTTTGGGTTCTACCATAGTTCCTCAGTAAAACATTAGCAAAGAATTTAATGCTTCACTTATATAGTTTCCTTCACAGGAGGAATTATTGGTGGTGTTTATTAAAGTCATAAGAAAGGATGGAAGATACATCTGAATGATTATTTTAAAGGTAGCAGGAAGGTAACTTTTTGTTTGAACCAGTGTCACATTCATTCTGTTGACCTATTGTTTCCTATTTTGATCAACTTGGTCTACTTTATCAACATCATTTACCTTGATCTCCAGACTGAGACCTTTAGATTTTAACACTTTTAATTAATTTGATACTATTTTCATTAAATAAAAAGCTTACTTATTAAATGCTGAAAGTCTGTTTTATCTACAAATGCCAATTGAACAGTTATGTTCACAAACAAGAGAACTTCCTGATGAAGGGTATCGGCCCAAATATCTTTTCCGTAGATCATGCTGAGTTCCTCCAGCATTTTCTGTGTGTTGCTTTGAACAGTTATGTTTCTCACTTAATCTATTTCAATATTTTCATCATTCTAATTTTATTTCATACATTCTCCCATCTAAGTAGCTGTTCTAAGATTTTCTTTTCTACATAGATACTTTTTTTCCTCCTTATTTTGATCTGCTCTTTTTTTTTCCTCGATGACAACGTCAAAAGTAGAGCCTGAAATTCAGCTTGCAGATTTACATAAGCATCATATTCCTTGGGAAACCTCCAAATATTGGGAGCCAGCAAGTAGTTTATGCGCACTTTCATGGCTGAATGTCTTACTATCTGCTGGAAGTTGTCTTCTTGAGAGCCAGCAATTTATGTATGTTCCCTTAATGTCAGGAATCACTCGGCTCCTTTGTAAATAAGTCAGAGGCCTTGGGACAAAATCCAGAACATTAGTGTGAAAGTAGTGATGGGGTTTCTGTTTGTTTATACTAGAAATGTTGGTCAAAATCCAGTAAACCTATGCAAAATCATCGCAACTTCAAAAACAAAAGATTAACAAAAGCATTTCTGTTTGTGGTTTCTACATATTTTCACTCTTTCTTATAGTTCAATTTATCTGGATCAGTGCCTGTTCCAGGATCAACACTGACAGATTCCATTGATGCTGTGGTTTGTGGTGCATTGATTTTCTTAGGTGCACAAGAAACCTGAAGGTAGATTGTAAAAGCTTTCTCATATCAAAAGCAGCATTTTTGAAAATCTAGTTGGTGCTCACCAATCATGCTAATACATGACTCAGAATTTAGTCATTTTCGGACATTTTAAATTAGGCTGCTCTCAAAAATCTAGACACTCAGTGAAAATGTTTTATTACATGTTTTTGTACACAATTCAGCTCTATTAATACATTCTCACCAGGCTAACACTCACAATGAAATTGATAATAGTGAATAATTAAGCACATTTTAAAGCTATTCACTTTTGTAATTTCCAGGTGGACGTTCCACTTGCAGTTCTTCAAATTAATTGGTATTAAAATAATTATAGTTTAAAATCTATTTGTTGAATTTTATTGACAACTTGTTAAAAGAATAAAATATAATGCATAGTAATGTATTCATTACATGCATAAATTCCTTAATCTCTAATTGTCCTATAAGGGAAGGTGTCAGAATATTAGGAAAAGCTAATTCTCCAGCCACAACAATCATGTATGCAATTGTGACAGTAGCAACTTTCCCTTATCTAGTTTGTGAGAAAATAACCAACAGAATTACCAAAATAACACACACAAAATGCCGTAAGACCTCAGCAGGTCAGGCAGCATCAATGGAAATGAATAAACAGTCGACCTTTCAGACTGAGACAATTCTTTGAGGGCTGGAAAGGTAGGGGGAATTAGCTCAAATAAAAAGGTGGGGAGGAGAAAGAGGATAGCTAGGAGTACACAAGTGAAGCCAATTGGGTGGGAAAGGTAAATGGCTGAAGAGGAAGGAATCTGATAGGAGAGGAGAGTGTACCATGGGTAAAAGGGAAGAAGGAGGGGCACCAGGGGGAGGTGATAGGCAGGTGAGAAACGGCCTGAATAGAAGAAGAAGAAAGGGGCGTGGAAAAAAATTTATTGGAATAAAAAAATTGATATTCATGACATCAGGTTGGAGTCTACCCAGATGGGATATAAAGTGTTGCTTCTCCACCCTGATAGTCGCCTCATCGTAGCAAAAGAGGAGGCCATGGACTGAAATGTCAGAATGGGAATGGGAAAAGAAATTAAAATGATTGACCACCAGGAATTTGAGCACTTGATGGATGAAGCACAGGTGTTGGACAAATCGGTCATCCAATTTACAACAGGTCTCACCAATGAAGAGCAGGCTACATAAGGAGTATCAGATACATTAGATGACCCCAACAGATTCACTGAAGTGTTGCGTTACCTGGAAAGACTGTTTGGAGCCCTGAATGGAAGTGAGGGATGGATGTGAATGGGCAGCTGTAGAAGTAAGTACCAGGAGGGAGATTAGTGGAGAGTGATGAATTGACAAGGAAATCATGGAGGAAATGATCCCTGCAGAGATCAGAGAGTGGGCTGGAGGCAAAGATGATTTCCGTGGTTGGATCCCTTTGGCGATGGCGGAAGTTGTAGAAAATGATTTGTTGGATGTACAGGCTCATGGGATGGTAGGTTAGTACAGGAGAAAATCGATCACCATTAAAGCGGCAGGAAGATAGGATGAGTGTGGATGTCAGTGAAATGGGGGTGATGCAGGTGAGGGCAGCATCAATGGTTGAGAAAAGGAAACCCCGAGTTTTGAAGGAGGACATCTTTGATGACATACGCTCGGTCCGCCAGAAAAAGCAGGATCTCCCAGTGGCCACACATTTTAATTCCACATCCCATTCCCATTCTGATATGTCTATCCATGGCCTCCTCTATTGTCAAAATGAATCCAAACTCAGGTTGGAGGAACAACACCTTATATACTGGCTGGGTAGCCTCCAACCTGATGGTATGAACATTGACTTCTCTAACTTCTGTTAATGCCCCTCCTCCCCTTCTTACCCCATCCCTGACATATTTAGTTGTTTGCCTGTTCTCCATCTCCCTCTGGTGCTCTCCCCCCTCCTTTCTTTCTCCTGAGGCATCCTGTCCCATGATCCTTTCCCTTCTCCAGCTCTGTATCACTTTCGCCAATCACCTTTCCAGCTCTTAGCTTCATCCCACCCCCTCCGGTCTTCTCCTATCATTTCGCATTTCCCCCTCCCCCCACTACTTTCAAATCTCTTACTACCTTTCCTTTCGGTTAGTCCTGACGAAGGGTCTCAGCCCGAAACGTCGACAGCGCTTCTCCCTATAGATGCTGCCTGGCCTGCTGTGTTCCACCAGCATTTTGTGTGTCTTGTTGTTTTAACTCCATTTGCCTGCTTATCAATTCCTTCCAGTTTCAGTCAAATTACATTCCTACAATAAACATTATAGTGTTCTACCCGAGTAGTTCCACTGCAAAGTGGCACCATTAACAACTTTGAAGAGGTATTGCTAAGAGTTCAGTCTTTGCTCCTGAGGTTGCACTAAGGCATTCAAATTTCTGGATTCAACAATATGAGAGCATTATCCCACCTGACCTTAGGCGCTGTGTATTAAGTGCTGGGGACTCAAAGATGTCAAATTCTTCACTTTGCATGGTGACACAAAAGAGAAATCCTTCAACTATATGGTGAAACACTGATCTTGACAGTCAGCTTCATTAAAAGAGTTGATTTGATAGTTCACATTTGCTCGTTTTTGCAACTTTTGCGGTAGTTTGCTGTCCCTTCGGTTTAAATTACCGCAGTGACTACATTGCAAAATAATCTAATTTGCTGTCAAGTCATGAAGTTGTAAAGAGCGTTAGTTTAACACGATTTCTTTTTATAGGCAGATTTATGCGATTCACTATTTAAATCAGTGCACTGAAATCATGTAAAGCGTCACCAGCTAGAATGTTCTGACCCGCTATATTGACCATTGTCAATCACCTCTGAGCTTACTATTAGAGTAAGTGTGATACTTCAGTGTAATTACAGATAAAAGCTGTCAACTGTGGTCTATATATTCTGAAGAAACCACAGGAACCGATTGTGCTGTCCTCCCCGTCCACTTTTCACTTGTCAGGGTCGGACTGGGTCAACAAATGGTTCAGCGGCACTGAAGTTCTACTGCAGTTTAATCTCTTGGGTCCTCACAATTTTTGCCTGCACCAGTATAAAACGAAAGCGAAGATTTGTGTACTCACAGCTTGCTGACGCTTCTGGGAAAATCGTTTGGAATATGATCGACTTTGCTCTCCTGGCAAATGATACGATTATCCGTTCTGCAGCTACAGAGCTTGGGACAGTTAGCGCTGAAAACAGGATCTCGAAGCACCCAGAACAGCAACAGTACGAGCCAAGCCATTGTGTTGCGTTTCACATAGTTTTAGGGGCTCCAAGAAACTTCCGTCTCTAAATTCAAGTTAATTTTAGCACCTCGCAAATAGTCGACCCTCTTTAAAGTATTAGCTGGATCAAGGAGCTCAATTGTCACCAGTAGCCCGGAGGCGGAGCTGGACGGTGGGGACACCACTGGGGAACAGCCCGTTTCTTTCGCACTGTGCATCTGACCGCATTATGGGAGGTCTAACTTCATCCCTTTACTCCAAAAGCCTTGGGACCGCTTATCTGTCGCTCGTCGTACACGCTTTAAAAAAATCCAGAGTATTTTCAAGAACATTGCTGACGCTCTCAATATTTCTCCTGCTATTAAACAGACGGCAATCACCTACATAGCGAATCTAAGACCTTGCTGGGAAACATGTTGATAAAGCTCAACGCTGTAACTCAACTAAATGAATAACAAATATGTGAAGTGATTAACTTACTCTGCAGCACCACAACAATATTTTAAAATAATCTAAATAGTTGCATTTTATGCATTCTTTGAAAAAAACAACTTACCAATACAAATTTAAAGTCACTAAGCACTTGGCCAAGTTGCTGGATGCAACATTTTAAACATTTTCTAAGAGGAAAAAAGGTTCATTAGGACTGAAAAAAAATTGTTAAATTGTGTGATTAACAAAAGGTTAATGAGCAAGTGGAAACTGAAGAAACCAGTCTTGTATGAATCAAGAGTGACCAAACCCAATAGAGCTCAAAGGTTCATTTAAAATATCTGTATGTTGAGAGCCGCAAGACATGCACAATTTTATAAAAATAAAAAAAATGCCATGTCTTTCAAAAACAGAAAATGCCACAAATAAACAAGTAAGGCAGCATTTAACATTACATGTGCCTATCCTGAATCCGATCTTGCCTGACCTAGTGAATGTTTTCAGAAAGTTCAATATTTGTTTTATACCTGCATTTTATTTTACCATAGTTGACCAAATGAGTGTTCCATCATAGCTAATGGTACAGGTTTTAGGAGTCTTCATCCTGTTAGCTTCATGTGTGGTTTTAAGATGAACAATTCTTTACAAACACAATAAACATTTGCAACAATTTTCAGCCAGGAATGCCAAATAAATAATCATTCTTAGCTTCCTTCTGGGATCTCCACCTTCACAGAAGCCAGACTCCAGCTAATTCAATTCACCCCATGTGATGTCAAGAAACAGCTAAAGGCACTGGATATAGCAAAGACTACAGGGCCAGACAATATGCCAGATGTCCAGCCCTGTAATGATCTGGATGACAGAATTGATGGCTCTGTGGCCAAGTTTGCAGGTGACACAAAGGGTGGTGGAAGGCAGGTAGTGTTGAGGAGCTAGGGTATCTGTAGTAGGGCTTGGATATCTTGGGAGAATGGGCAAAGAAGTGACAGATGGAATACAGTGTAAGGAAGTGAATGGTCATGCACTTTGGTGGAAGGAATAGAGGCATAGAATATTTTCTAAACAGGGAGAAAATTCAAAAATCAGAGGTGCAACGGGACATGGGACTCCTCGGCAGGATTCATTAAAGGTCAGCTTGCAGTTTGAGTTGGTGGTATGGAAGGCAAAAGTGCTGTTAACATTCATTTCAAGAAGACTAGAATATAAAAGTAAGGATGTAATGTTAAGACTTTATAAGGTTTTAGTCAGACAGTATTTGGAGTATTGTGAGCAGTTCTGGGCCGCTTATCGAATGAAAGATGTGTTGACATTGGAGAAAGTCCAAAGGAAATTCACAAGAATGAATTGTGAGATGAAAGGGTTAACATATGAGGAGCATTTGAAAGCTCTGGACCTATACTCGGTGGAGTTTAGAAGAAGAGTGGGGTGATATCATTGAAACCTATTGAAAGGCCTTGATAAAGTGGAGGTTGTAAGAGGGAGAGTCAAAGACCAGAGGGCACAGTCTCAGAATAGAAGGACATCATTTAAAACAGAGATGAGGAGGAATTTCTCTAGCTAGAGTGTGGAGAATCTATGAAATTCATCGTCATATATAGCTGTGGGGCCATGTCATTGAGTATATATTTAAAATGGAGCTTAATTAATCAGGGCATCAAAGGTTACAGGAAGAAGACAGGAGAATGGGGGTTGAGATGGAACAGTGGAACAGACTCTGTTCCTATGTCTCATGGTCTTCTGATCTTGTGCTGTACTGAAGATCTGTGCTCTAGAACTAATTGCACCACTAGCCAAGATGTTCCGTTATTAGTACTGTAGTTTTTCACTGGCATCTAACCAAAAACTTGGAGTATTGATACATCAGAGTTTTTACCAATTGTCCACAAAGTGATGGAAGGTTTTATTGACCATACTATCAAGCAGTACTTACTCACTGATAACCTACTGAACCTACCCATTTTGGGGTTCATGAGAACTATTCAGCTCCACACTTCTGCTATATCTTGGACTCAATATCAGCCAGAGAGTTGAATATCAAAAGCATGTTTACACTAACTTCCCTTGACACAGAGTCATTTTGCCTCATGGAGTCTTGAGTAAAATGGGTTAATGGATAGCAAAGGGAAAAAAATCCACTTGATGGAGTCATACTTTGGAGAACGATAAATGGATTTGGTTCTTGGTGGTTAGTTATTGAACCCCTGGGATCTCACTGCAGGATGATGTCAGAGCTGCAACTCAAAGCCAATGACTTCAACTCCAGGTCAATATGTTTACTTCCACCAGAAGGTTAGAAGTAGAAATGAGCAATAATGTTTGCACGGTGTTTGATTCCATTCACAACTCCTTAGAAAATAAGATAGCACATACCTGAATGCAGCAAGACATGTGACAGAAGCTGATAAGGGCAAGTAATGTTTGCACAACTCACAGCCAGACAAAGACCAACTCCAACAAGAGCCTAGCTCATCTCAAAAAACATTAAATATTATTAATATTCAATGGCATTGCCTTTGATAGGTCTCCGACTATCAAAGTCTATTTGACTAGAAACTCAAACAGATGAGCCACGTTGCTAATCATGAGTGGTTGGGTAGTAAGTGATTCACCCACTGATAACCCAAAGGTTTTTCCAACATCTCCAGGCCACATCAGGAACATGATGGAATAGTCTCCACTTGCATTTGAAATATACAAAACCAATAACTCACAAGAGGTTTGACACCAGTCAAGTTAAACAAAACCTGCAAAATTCACATTTATCAACTGCTTGAAACATTCATTATCTCTCCCACCAGTGTATAGTAGCTGCTGTGTGCACCAACTACAAAATGTGCAGCAATTACTCACCTAGACTACTCTGACAGAAATTCTTAAACTATCAACCTCTGCCATCAGGGAGGACAAGGGCAGCAGTTGCATGGGAGCACCATCAATTGCAGGTATCCCTCCAAGTCACACATCATCCTGGATTGGCAATCTATGTGGGTTCTTCATCATTGCTGGTCTAATTCATTAACTTCCTACCCTGCAGCAATTTGGGAGTGCCTTATATCACAGGGCTGTGGCACCTCTAAAAGATGCCTCATGAAATAAAGGTAGAGTTGGTAATAATGCTGAATTCGCCAGCCGCATGCAGATCCTGAAAAACCAATATTTCTTAACAACTGTTTTACCATCTTTACTGGTAAATACAAAGCCTTCCTCAACTTCTGATTTTAAATTGGTGTTTTCTTCCTCATAGTTGTATTTCTTACAAATTGCTGATGTTATTGTTGCAGGTGAAAGGAGGGTGGGTCTACCTAAGCTTAGTACTAGTCATTCCAAGCATAGTCTGCAATGCACAGGGCCTGTATTATGCAGAATTATTCCACAACTGAGTTGCACATTTCCACAATCCTGATTGAGAAGTTGCAGAGCCTGGGCCCCTGTACCTCCCTCTGCAATTGGATCCTCAACGTCCTAAACGGAAGACCACAATCTGTGCTGATTGGTGATAACATCTCTTCCTTGATGATGGTCAACACCTCAGGGGTGTGAGCTTAGCCCACTGCACAACTCTATATACCCATGACTCTGTGGCTAGGCATAGCTCAAACACCATCTATAAATTTGCTGATGATACAATCATTGTTGGTAGAATCTCAGATGGTGATGAGAGGACGTACAGGAGCAAAATATGCCAACTAGTAGAGTGGTGTCACAGCAATAATCTGGCACTCAACGTCAGTAAGACAAAAGAGCTGATTTTGGACTTCAGGAAGGGTGAGACGAAGGAACACATACCAATCTGTATAGAGGGATCAGAAGTGGAGAGAGTGAGCAGTTTCAAGTTTCTAGGTGTCAAGATCTCTGAGGATCTAACCTGGTCCCAACATATCGATGCAGTTGTAAAGAAGGCAAGGCAGTGACTTTACTTCATTAGGAGTCTGAAAAGATTTGGTATGTCAACAAATACACTCAAAAACTTCTATAGTTGTGCAGTGGAGAACATTCTGACAGGCTTCTTCACTGTCTGATATGGAAGGGGAACTACTGCACAGGACTGAAAGAAGCTGCAGAGGGGTGTAAATTTAGTTGGCTCCATCTTGGGTACTGGCCTACAAAGTACCCAGGACATCTTCAAGGAGCGGTGTCTCAGGAAGGCAGTGTCCATCATTAAGGACCTCCAGCATGCAGGGCATGCCCATTTCTCACTGTTACCATCAGGTAGGTTCAGGAGGCACAAACTCAGCGATTCAGGAACAACTTCTTCCCCTCTGCCATCCGATTCCGAAATGGTCATTGAACCTGTGAACACTACCTCACTTTTTTAATATATAGTATTTCTGTTTTTTTGCACGATTTTTAATCTGTTCAATATACATATACTCTAATTGATTTACCTATTAATGTATTATTATTATTATTATTTTCTTCTATATTACATATTGCATTGAACTGCTGCTGCTAATTTAACAAATTTCACGACACATGCCGGTGATAATAAACCTGATTCTGATTCTGAATCATTGAATATAGTCTAGCTGTGGGTGTCCACGATAACATAGTATGTTTATAACTAGTATGCCAATGTTACAGGGCATATTCCTCTTGTTATCTTAGCTCTGAGATACAAATGGAATATGGTGTTAGAGTGCAAAAGAATGCATCATATGTCAAAGTGTTAACATATAAATTAGGAAATTCACTTGGCACAGAATATTATAACATGAATGGAGCATTTTAAAGAAGTTAAGTAGCTACCAGATATATCATATATTCTTTGAACATACAGGTATTACAGAAGCATGTGCATGAATGAAAAGCAATTGTTTAATAACCCAGATAGTGATTTGCTAGGCATAGTTAATATGGACTGCATTCACTGATGAAAGTTACCCTGTTCTGCTATAACCTTTCCTAAAGTGCTGCAGCTGCCATTAGCACACCCATTCAATGAAAACATAATGGATATGTACTTCTCATGAGACATCAGAAACTGAAGTACAAGTACCAGTTCTGCCATTTATTGCACTGTGTCTTTCTCTTGAACTCTACTTACTGATTTCTTCGGGATTTGAACTGGTGTCTTTGGGTTACCATTTCATGCCTCTCAAAACAATATCAAGGAGGTACCCACTAATGAAAAAAGTAGGGACTGAGGAGCTGGGTGATTTTCACTTAATGTCATTTTTTATAAAAATGATACATTGAAGGACTTGTCCACTACTGCAGAGGTTTAAGCATAATTCTAAAGACCTGAACACAAAACCTAGGCTTGCATTCGGGGAATACATTACTGCTACATGTGGTATTTTTCAAATCATCAAATTCTCTATGATGAGCATGAATGATATAATGGCATTATTATGAAATATAAAAATCTCTCTAATGTTCTGGCTAATATTTGCCTTACAATCAACAATACAAATTCAGATTATCTGGACACTTTTCAATTAATGCTTGTGGAGTATTCTTGTATAGCTGTTGTGTTTTCTACTTTTTAAAAATTTATTCACAAGATATGAACACTGCTGACAAGGTCAGTTTTTTTATTTGGGTTGTGTCTGAAGTAACAGCTAAGTGTTAACCAATATTGCTTTCATGGGGCTAAATAACTCTCCTGAAGGATATTAATTCATTGTGACGGTATCCAGATGTTTCATTGTTGCTATTACTGATAGACACTTTCCAGTATAAGAATTTATTTAATTAATTGATTTTAAATAGCCCATTGATTTCTTTGGAGATTTGAACTGATGTCTTTAAGTTATCATTCCACATTGTGTCATTAATAATTACTAGTTAGTAAAGTGTTTTGAGAAGACTTGCTATGATAAAACATTAGCTCTTTCTATCCTATCGAATGTGACTAATATTGTTACAAAGGAAATAAAGCACAGCACCATATCACATCTGAACTGGCAGAAAATGTAGAATACCAAAAGGTGTTTTATACAGAAAAAGGATTTTCTCTTGGTGAATTGTTAAGATGTTGTACATGTTCAATTCCTGGGAAGTAATTTTATTGAAGACAATTTTTATAATACGTTTAGATTTTCAAGCATTCCGGAAAACAGATGCAGGATGATTATTCATAGATATATTTAAAACAATTAACTGATACAAGGAATATTGACATGTAGTGATATAAATGGTATTGCTTAAAATTATGTTTTGTGTACCTCAACAAATGCCAGAATTAGATTCAAAATCAGGTTGAATATCTTTGGCGTATATAATGAAATATGTCATTTTCTGCAAAACATATAAAGAACAATAAATTTCAATAAGAAATGTATGTACTATATATAAATACTAAATTAATATATATAAATAAAAGAGAGCAAAATAATAGTGAGCTTGTGTTCACGGGTTGGTTCATTGTTCAGAAATCTGATGGTGGAGGGAAAGAAACTGTTCCTAAATCTTTAGGGTGTGTGTCTTCAGACTCCTGTATCTCCTCCCTGATGGTAGTAATGAGAAGATGGCAAGTCCTGGGTGATGAGGGTTCTTCAATTCAAGGCTCGAAATTCTTTAATATCATTTCCTGTACAGGAGGAGAACAAAAGGAGAACAAAATCATTGTTACTCTGGATCCAATACAGCACATAAAAACGAAAGATAAAGAATACAATAATAAGAATAAAAATCACAATAAATATAACTACATAGGACAGCTAATATAAATAGATTGATTTCATGTCCATAAAGTCATTCAAGTACTCGAGTATCTGTAACATAGTTCAACTGACAGAAAATGATAATGTAGTAAAGGTGAGACACGGAGGGGTGGATTGGTGGATGTAGGTGCTGATTAGTCTTACTGCTTGGAGAAAATAATTGTTTTTGGTTCTGGTGATCTTGGTGTTGATGCTATGCAGCTTCCTCCCTGATATGAGTGGAACAAACAGCCCACGTGTAGGGGGGCTGGGATTCTTCATGATGTACTGGCCCTTTACTAGTACTTTTCTGTATATACATCCTTGATGGCAGGTAGGCTGGGATTGGTGATATATTGCGATGTTGTAACTACCTGTTGTAGTTGTAGTGTATTTAATATTTCAGTATTATTTGAGTAATATTGTAAATATATCTTTTGATTAAGCATTTTTTGTTGTTTACATAATTCATTACAGTTATGTGTAAAAGTACGTGGATGGTGTACGTCATTATGCTACCAGGTCATAACTACAGGCCTCACTAAGAGTAAAGATGAAATAGACATGTTTATCTCCGGGCTCCCTGCCTTTTTTTCTTTTGTTTAGTTTTGGGGTCACAAAACATAAGAGTGATGCCTCCCTGTGTGCCACGATGCATGCGGTGATGCAGCTTGTTAGCATTATTTTTGTGCTTCTATAGAATGGGTGTGCATAGTCCAGCTCCCTTCAGCCTCCTCAGATACAGGCATTGGTGAGCTTTCCTGACTGTACAGAATGTGTCTGGGACTATGAGATGTGCACTTCCATGGAGATCGAAACTGCTCATAGTTTGCACTGCTAATTCGCCGATGTAAATGGTGGTGTGAGTGGTATAAGTTCTCTTGAAGTCGATAACCATCTCCTTTGTCTTGTTGATGTTGAGGAAGAGGTTATTTTCCTAGCATCAGACCCTGAGCTCTTCCATCTACTTTCTGTAACCTGTCTCATCATTGTTGGTGATGAGCTTGTTCACTGTCATTTCATCAGCAAGCTTGATGATATGATTACTCGGGTGTTTGACCATGCAGTCATGTGTGAGTAGGGTGTACAGCAATGAGCTCAGCGCACAGCTCTCTGGGGCACCAAAATTGAGGATGGAGTGGTTGTACATCCTGACTCTGTGAGGTTTGTTTGTTAGGAATTCCAATATCCAGTTACACATTGATGTACAGTATTTAGACCAAGGAGTAGGAGTTTGTTCATCAAGTTCTGTGGGACAATAATTCTGAATGCTGAACTTTAATATAGAAACATCACTCTGATCTAAGTGCGTTTGTTTTCTCGGTGTATTAGGTGCTTGAAAGAAACTTTGACAGAGTGGTTATGATGGATCTTGCAGCTTTTGCAATCTTCTGCAGCTTTTTCTGATCCTTTGCAGTGCCCCTCCTCCCCCATATCTGGGAATGCAACCAGTTCCCTCTGATCTTCTTTGGCACTGTAGAGATTTGTGAGGGTTTTTGGCGACATATTGTACTAAATCTCCTAATGAAATATAGCTGCTGGTTTTCCTTCTTTGTAATTGCAGCAATATGTTGTGCCCAAGATAGATTTTCAGAGGTGTTGACACCAAGATCTTGAAACTGCTCACTCTTTCCACTGCTGATCTCCCAATGAGGACTGATGTGAGTTCCCTTGACTTCCCCTTCCTGAAGTTCACAATCATTTTATTAGTATTACTGATGTTAAGTGCAAGTTTGTTGTTGTGACACCATTCAACCAGCTGAGCTAGTGTACTCATACCATCTGAGCTGTGTACTCATACCATCTGAGATTCTACCAACAATGGTTGTGTCATTGGCAAATTTTTAGATGGCATTTGAGCTGCCACATGGGTGCTGAGAGAGTACAGTCGTGGGCTAAGCACACATCCTTAAGGCACACCAGTGCCAGTGAAAAGGAGATGCTACCTCTAATCTGTTTAACTGTGGTCTCCTGGTGAGGAAGTCAGAGAATCAGGAGCAGATGGTGATACAGAGTCTCAGAGTTTGAAGCTTGTTGATTGGAACTGAAAGTATGATAGTATTGAACGCTGAACAGTAATCAATAAGCAGTAGCCTAACATATCCACGTTGTCCAAGGCCGAGCAGAGAGCCAGTAGAACTATTGTGGCATTAGGCAAATTGCTGCAGGTCTATGTTCTTGCTTAGTCAGGAGTTAATTTTAGCCATGACTACCTCTCAAAGCAGTTCTTCACAGTAGATATGAGTGTAACTGCTGATAGTCGTTGAGGCAGTTCTATCTGCTCTTCTTTGGCACTGATATGATTGTTGTCTTTTTAAAGCAGGTGGGAACGTTTGACTGCAGCAGTAAGAAACTGAACATGTCCTTGAACACTCCTTCCAGTTGGTTGGCACTATTTTTCAGTGCCCTACCAGGTATACCATTGGGACCTGATGCCTTGTGAGGGTTCACACTCTTGAAAGATGCTCTGATGCCAGCCTCGAAACAGACATCACAGAATCCTTATATGCTGTAGGGATTCACTGTGGTGTAGTTTTATCCTCCTTTTCAGAGTGTGCATAAAAAGTGTTGAATTAATCTGAGAGTGAAGCCTCACAGCCATGCATGATGTTAGATTTTGCCTTGTAGGAAGTAATGGACTGCAAACTCTGCCAGAACTGGAATTGTTTTTTCACTGTTGTAATGTGAACAACGTCATTAGAAAGACTGTAAAGTTAGTGAATATGAAAGTGTTTTACTCAACAAAAACAAGCAGCAGACATCATATTGAGACCCTTTTGGAGAGAGAGGCCTGTTCAACCCAATGTTACATGGTGTTTTATATGCTAAAGATCAAAGAACAATTCTATATTGACGATGTATCTACAATGCTTCCTTTGAATTACATATAGTTTTCATACCCTCATTTCAGACACCCAAAATGAATGTTAATCAGCATTGTCTAGTTTTCTCAATTAAGTTCCAGGATACAGGGCTGCTTTTTAAATTTAATCTAAATCCATATTCAGGTTTAAAGGTTGGTTGCTGAGATTAGATGCTGAAGTTAATGCTTGCTATGTACCCTAATTCCAGAATAGACTTTTTTAGGTTGTACCTGGACTTCTTGTATAGTTTTGGATTATGGATCTTGAATGCCACAGATCTAGCCCTAAACAAACTGAAAATATCCTGCTTTATGCACAGCTTTTGGTTTGAGTATGCCTGGTGTGTTCTCGAACGCACACACTCATTCACACAGGCCTTGATGAAGCCACTGACAACTAGACCATACCTTCCTAGAAACAAAGACAGCAACATTGTTTGTTGTCATTCAGATTGCATCACAGTCTGTTGAAAAATAAGCTATTGAAGGAGATTTTTAATTTTTTAAAATAAAAATTACCTTCTGTGTTTTGTGCGAAGCTGTCGTTTAGCTCAAGGAAATTCTATTGTAAACAATGGGGCCACAGCTTGTGACATATTTAGAATTCCATATTATCAGAAAGCCTGGTATTTTCTGAGGATGGAGAGCTTAGCATTAAGTGTTCTTGTGAGAAGGAATAAAAGGAAAGTCATGCATTTCTGACACAATTTATGACCTCAGGTCACCCTAAAGCAATTTCTGCAGCACATGAGGTGCTTTTAAAAGCAAAATCACTGTTATAAAGTGGAAAATACAGCAGTTGAAAGAAAAATACTGTCAGCAATCTTCCACAGTCTCCATAATAATGAACAGTAATCTGTTTGAATTGATATTGTTTAAGGAGTAAGAATCAGCCTATATATCAGCCTATATGTCTTTCTTTAAAATCTTGCCCTCCATCTTCTTTGACAGCTGCAGTCTTTCTGGTGAAAGTACTCCCAGAGTGCTGATGGAAGGGAGTTCCGATATTTAGGTCCAATGTCAGTGAAGAGCCAGCAGTGAAATTCCCAGTCTGGATGGTGTCTGACTTGGAAGGGAAACTAAGTGTGGTGGTGCTCCAGAGTAGCTTAGGCTAGAAAATTCATGGAATTTGTAGATGGCATAAACAATGTGGCAAAAGTACACCATTGATGGATAAAATGAATGTGTGGGGTGGTTTATGGATACCAAGCAGAAATACTGCTTTTAATGGACATGTTGAACTGCCTGAAAATTGTTGTCACCTCTTTTATCGAGGCAAAAAGAAATATTCCATCCTGTCCTTTATTGGAAATCCAGTGCTTTTTCCACTTGTGGATGCTAAACCTCTGACTTGGCCTTATAGCCATAATACTTGTGGATAGTTCGGTGCTGTCCTTCGGGATATGGTAGAGAACTCAAAATAGGGATTGCCATTGAATGTAAAGGGTAGACAAGTGAATGCTCTCCTGTCATTACCCTCACAAATACTCATCACTGAACACTAGTTGGTGAACCAGATAGACTCAGCAGATTCTCCTCTTCTTTACAGTGGCCACCCATTCCCATCCTACTGACAAGCCCTTAAGTTGTAGGTGGCCACTTCCCACACAACACTCAGACTTGTGGCTGGGCATTAAAGAGTACATCACAGTATTCAAGCAGATCTCAGTGGTAATGTTTTTCACATATCTAGTTGTTCAGAGCACAGAAAGTGTCCAGAACTTTCCAGATGGCACAAGATAATCATGACGTCACTTGCCCTTTCATATTTTTACTTAACAGGCTATTTACTACCGTAAATTCCGGACTACAGAGCGCACCTGATTAAAAGCCGCACGCTCTAATTTTAGAAAGAAAATCAATTTTGTACTTGTACAGGCCGCACCGGATTTTAAGCCGCAGGTGTCCCACGTTGTAATATGAGATATTTACACAGAAAGATATTACACGTGAGGATTTTTTAACTTTTAATTAAATCCGTATGGTAACATAAACAAATACATATTGCAAATGCTTTTTTTCGAACCGTGCCTGTAACACGGCTACTTTTAAATATACATACGTATCGGTAACACACAAATTACGTTGCGTATACTTTTTTACTGAACAGTGCACGAACAACATTCCAATATCTCCTAATGACTGGTAAAAAAATATATATATATACTGCAGCCTACCAGGAAAAGTTATTGATCGCCTTTAACTTAAAAGCTGCATCATATGCTTGCAGCATTCTCACTCTGGTGTAATGCGCTCGCCCCCTCCTTTCCATTTATTCCAAACCGGTATTTTCCCACAAGACGCGGCGAAACCGGATGTGACATCATAGCATTCCAGGATGTAGTACAGAAAACAAATATACTTAAAACACTTCTAACTTTAACTAGAAAATACTAACAAATGAATTACTAAGCGAAAATATTATAAACTAAATAACTGCCATAAAGGCAACACAATGCTTTTCTTCGAGTGTTTTCCATGTTGATGAGGGTGAGTACAAATGACTGATTTACAATAATTTAATTGTGAAAGTGCGCTTGATTTATTGTACAATTTCATTGGACCTCTGTGAACTACTCATCAATTTTATTTGTCTATACTGTTACGAGGCAAAATGTTTTTGGCGGCATGAAAAAAAACCATGCATTAGCCGCACCGTAGTAAAGGCCGCAGTGTTCAAAGCGTGGGAAAAAAGTAGACGCTTATAATCCGGAATCTACGGTAATTTACAGAGTGGCATGAACTTATGGCAATTTATGAATTGTATTGGTTCATTGGCTATCTAATTCAGATTTAACAACACACACAAACTGCTAGAGGAACTCAGCAGGCCAGGCAGCATCTATGGTTAAAAGTACAGTTGATGTTTCGTGCCAAAAACCTTCGGCAGGACTGGAGGAAAAAAGCTGAGGAGTCGATGTAAAAGGTGGGGGAGGGGAGAGAAAAATACTGGGTGATAGGTGAAACCTGGAAGGGGGGGGGGTGAAATAAATAGCTGGGAATTTGATTGGTGAAAGAGACAGAAGGCCATGGAAGATTAAAAAAAGGGGGTTGAGCACCAGAGGGAGGTGATAGACGGGCAAGGAGAAAAGGTGAGAGACAGAAAGGGGTTGGGAAATGGTGAAGGAGGGGGCATGGGGGGCATTAACAGAAGTTTGAGAAATTGATGTTCATGCTATCGGGCTGGAGGCTACCCGAACAGAATATAAGGTGTTGTTCCTCCAACCTCAGTGTGCCCTCATCACGACAGTTTCTCTCTCCCCTCCCCCACCTTCTGTTGGAGGGGGTGTGGTAAACTATGTATACCAGTCGGAACACGCCCCTCTGCTGACTGCTCATGTGGCTCCTCCCACAGACCCCTGTATAAAGGCGATTGGAGGCACTGCTCCTCCCTCAGTCTCCAAGATGTCGTGGTCCCTTTTGCCGCTAATAAAATTGATGCACCATCAATAACTGCGAACCCCCAGTATGCATCCGTGGTCTTACCTGATGGGCGGGAGGACATGGTCTCCGTCCGCGACCTGGCGCCCGCAGGAGCACCAGACCCCTACCCCGAACACTCCACGGTGACTATGAACCCTGTACCCACTGATGTATATACCCACGAGACACCGTGCACACCAAACCCTACACAGACTCCTCACGACACTCCCATACTGGGTGCCACGCACACGCATGAGGGATTACTGATGCCTAATGGGCTGGCACCTCAAATCAGGCCGGAGCCAGCACAACCACTGTCACTGGTGCAATCACCACCGGTGCTACGTAGATCGCAGCGACAGACTCGACCGCCTGATAGACTTAACCTGTAAATATACCTGTAAGAAACTTCACCCCATGGGGACTCTCTTTTAAAACAAAGGGGGGGATTGATGGTGCATCAATTTTATTAGCAGCAGATTTAAAACATGGAGAGCATTTTACGACCAGACCGATTGGATCTCGACCCACAATCCCAGGAAGCCGGCGATGCTTTCGAACTCTGGCTAGCATGCTTCGAATCGTACCTGGAGGAGATGCATGTGACCGACCCTGCCATGATGTGCAGGGTTCTCCTCTCCAGAGTCAGTGCAAGGGTCTACTCCATGATCAGAGACCAAACGGACTACCAGGGTGCAATGGATACCCTCAAAAGACAATACCAGCGGCCGGTGAACACCGTCTATACCAGACATCGCTTAGCGACATGGCGGCAGCAGGCTGGAGAGTTGAGTGCTGAGTTTGTCCGGGCCCTACAGACACTTGTGATGGCCTGCGACTGCAGGGGACTGACAGCGGAACAGCATGCGGAGCTACTAGTAAGAGATGCCTTCGTTACACCGATCAGGTCAGTGTACGTGCACCAGCGACTGCTGCAACACGCCGATCTTACTTTACATTCGGCGATCGAGCTGGCCGACATGCTGGAGGCCGCTCTGCATGATGCTGATGCTGTCTAGGTGCGCGATCTCCCACCAACCCCGTGGACGTTGCAGACCCCCCAACCCGCCGGCAAATCAACCTCGGCTGCTGCCAGTCGCGAGTCTGTGATGTCCCCACAACCCACCGGCGAGTCGACCACGGCTGCTGCCAGTCACAAGTCTGTGCAGTGTTACTTCTGCGGACTTGAAAAGCACCCCCGAAAACACTGCCCGGCCCGAGAAACTACCTGCTCCAGCTGTGGCAAGAAGTGCCACTTCGCCAAGGCCTGTAAGTCCAAACCACAAGCGGGGTCGAGCAGCACTGCATGCGAGGCATGGGGGTCGCCATCTTGGTTGCCGCCATCTTGCCTGCCCACCACATGCGAGGCATGGGGGCGGCCATCTTTGTCGGTGCCACCTCGTCCCACCTCCGACCCACGGGTGCTTACTGGGCACCGAGACGGCGATTCAACTCTGGCCTCTGTGACCTTCAACCAAAGCGCTCCACACCAGCTCACAAGGTCAATGATGGACATCCTGGTGGAGGGGCACAGGACTAGCTGCCTGTTTGACACTGGCAGCACTGAGAGTTTTATTCACCCGGACACGGTGCAACGCTGTGGACTCGTGACACGGCTGGTAAGCCAGAGGGTCACCATGGCTTCTGGATTGCATTCCACAGACATCTGGGGCGGTTGTGTAGCGACACTGGTGGTGCAGGGCACAGAATATTGGGACTTTGCGTTACTGGTCATGCCTCAACTGTGTACCCCTGTGCTATTGGGGCTCGACTTCTAGAGCAACCTGAAAAGCGTGACATTGGAGTATGACGAGCTCCTCCCACCAATCACTGTCAGAAATCCCCAGTTTTGTGGGACTTCGTCATATACCCCGCTACTGACCACACACACACACACACACATCGACCCACACATCCCACCCAACACCATGCCGACAGCTGCGCTACTGACACCACTTGCAGCCTCTCCACCCTCAAAATCTCTCCCCCACTGCTGTTCGCCTACCTGACCCCCGACTGTAAACCTGTGGCAACTAAAAGCAGGAGGTACAGCTCCGGGGACAGGGCCTTCATTAAATCGGAGGTGCAGCGGCTGCTCGGGGAGGGGATCATTGAGCCAAGCACAAGCCCATGGCGGTCCCAGGTGGTTGTTGTTCGGACTGGGCAGAAAAATAGGATGGTCGTGGACTATAGCCAGACCATCAATAGGTTCATGCAGCTTGACGCGTACCCCCTACCCCGCATCGTGGATATGGTCAATCAGATAGCTCAGTACAAGGTGTACTCGACAATTGATCTGAAATCCGCTTATCACCAGCTCCCCATCCGCCCGGAGGACTGCCCTTACACCGCCTTCGAGGTGGACGACAGGCTCTATCACTTCCTGCGCGTCTCCTTCGGTGTCATGAATAGTGTCTCTGTCTTCCAGAGGGATATGGACCGGATGGTGGACCAGTGCCAACTGAAGGCCACGTTCCCATATCTGGATAACATCGCCATCTGCGGTCACGACTGGCAGGATCACGACACCAACCTCCAACGATTTTTCCAAGCGGCCAAAGCTCTTAACCTTACCTATAACAGGGACAAGTGTGTGTTCGGAACCACCCAACTTGCTATCCTTGGGTATGTCGCGGAGAATGGGGTCAATGGCCCTGACCCTGACCGTATGCGCCCCCTGTTGGAACTCCCTCTTCCCACCACCCTCAGAGCCTATCGTTCACCTCCCGTCTCCGAGAGTTATTGATGGTGCATCAGGGTGGAAGGCTAGTGCCAATGATGGAGCTGGCTGAGTTAACAACTTCCTGCAGTTTTTTTTCCTGATCCTGTGAAGTGGCCCCACTATAGCAGATGGTGATGCGACCAGTACATTCTCCACAGTACATCTGTAGAAATTTGCGAGAGTCTTTTCCAAGTCTCCTTAAACTCCTAATTAAATATAGCTGCTGTTGTGCCTTCTTTGTAAATGCATCAATATGTTGGGCTCAGGCTAGATCTTCAGAGATGTTGACACCCAAGAGCTTGAAACTACTCACCCGTTCCACAGCTGATCCCTCAATTAGGACTAGTATGTGTTTCTTCGAGTTCCCATTCCTGAATTTCACAATCAATTCCTTGGTCTTACTGACACAGAGTACAAGGTTGCTGTTGCAACACCATTCAACCAACTGACCAATCTCACTCCTGTACACTCCTTATCATCATCTGAAATTCTGCCAACAATAGCGGTGTCATTGGCAAATTTATAGATGGTGTTTGAGTTATGCCTCACCACACAGTCATGGTATAGAGAGAGTAGAGCAGCGGGCTAAGCAGGAATCCTATTCTATGAGGAGGCATAAACATCCCACTATGAAGAATACATTCTGTAATCTTGCTACAAGAGATGTTTTACGACTGATGATACCACTGTATCATCACTTCTGGTGGGGTGGTACTGCTACTGGGACAAGATGTACCCAAGGAATCTGATAGAGGAGTACAGCACATATTTTGTGTGGTATGGTTCTGTTAGTGTGGCTAGTTCAGGGTGTTGTTTATGACCTTCCCCAATTTAGATACCAATCGCCAGGCATTTGTGAGGGGGACTTTGCTAAGGCAATAAACTGAGAGCGACTTTGCTGTGAATAAATGTGGTGCTTGGTTCAATGCTAGGTGATCCATCTTGTTTTATTCTTTTAGAATGTGACCATCATTGTTCTACTTGGTAGCTTACTAGTGTAATTAAGAATTGCCATATGACGTGGGTCTGTAGTTACATATCTGTCAGGCAAGGTAAGACCGGAAGATTTTCTGCAGCTGATGACATTAGTGGATCAGATGGATTGTTATGAAAATCTGATTGTTTATGATCATTGTTAATAAAGACTGGCAGTTTTTTTTCCCTATTTCAAGACTATTAATTGCACTTATATTCCATTATTTGCAAGAATTGCAAATGTCACTCCACAATTTAGGAACAATCTCCAGAAAGCCATCTAATGGAATAATTGGTAATTCTGGACTAAACTTGAATCAATGAAGAATACTTGACAGTTGTGGCAGGACTTGAATACTATCAGCTCTTATGAAGTTAAATCAAGCATCATAAGTCACAGCAAGGCTTTGCTTCTAGAGGAGCTCAGTGACTTCTATGATCACCTTGACCATCAAGTCATGGAGGAACCACCATGAACATTCACATCCCTCGATGTCATTTCAGTCTCTAAGGCCGATATGTGAGCAGCTTTCAGGAGGGTGAACCCACAAAAAGCATCCAACGCAGGCAGGGTACCTGGTCTGGTACTAAAAACCTGTGCTGATCAACTGGATGGAGTATTCACTGAGATTTTTAACATCTCACTTCAGCAGTCTGAGGTACCCACCTGCTTCAAGCAGCCTTTGATTATACCAGTGCCCAAGAAGAGTGTGAACACCTGCATCAATGACTATCACCCAATGACTATGCACAGTGATGATGTGTTTTGAGAGGTTGGTGATGACATATATCAACTCCTGCCTGAGAAACAACATAGATCCACTGCAATTTGCCTACCGGAGCAACAGGTCCGTACCAGATGCCACCTCACTGGCTCTTTACTAAACCTTGGAACATCTGGACAGCAAAGATAAATCCATCAGGATGTTCATTATTGACTGCATCCCAGCTTTCAATATAATTATCCACTGAAAACTACTCAATAGACTCATAGACCTTGGTTTTAATATCGACTTGTGCAATTGAATCTTCAATTTCCTCACTTGCAGATCCAAGTCAGTTCAGATTGGCAGCAACATCGCCTCCATGATTTCAATCAGCATAGGTGTACCACAAGGCTGTGTGCTTAGCTTTAGACTTATGATTGTGTGGCTAAACACAGCTCCAATGCCATATTCAAGTTCGCTGATGACACCACAGTCATAGGCTGAAACAAAAGTGGTGAGGAATCAGCATATAGGGGAGAGATTGAAAATTGGCTGAGTGGTGTCATAACAACAACCTCTTACTCAATGTCAGCAAGACCAAAAAGCTGATTATTGACTTCAGGAAAAGGAAATCAGTGGATCAGAGGTGGAAAGGTCAGCAACTTTAAATTCCTCTGTGTTATTATTTCGAAAGACCTGTCCTGTGCCCAGTAGCTGTGCAATTACTAAGAAAGCATGGCAGTGCTTCTACTTCCTTAGAAGTTTGCAGAAGATTAGGCATTATATCTAAAACATTGAGAAACCTCCATAGATGTGCAGTGAGTAGATTAACTGGCTGCACCACAGTCTGGTATGGAACCATCAATGTTCTTGAATGGAAAATCCTCCAAATAGTAGTAGATACAGCTTAGTCCATCACAGGTAAAGCCCTCCCCACCATTGAGAATATCTACATGAAATGCTGTCACAGCAAAGCATCATCTATCATTAGCAAACCCCACCACCCAGGACATGCTCTGTTCTCACTGCTACCATCAGGAAGAAGGTACAGGAACTTCAGGACTCACACTACAATGTTCAGGAACAGTTACTCCCCTCAGCTATCAGGCTCTTGAACTAAGTGGGATAACTTCACTCGGCTTCATTTGCTCCCTCATTTAAATTTTCCCACAAACCCAAGGACTCTTCATTTCACGTTCTCAATAGTTATTGCTTACTTATTTATTGTTATTATTCTTATTCCTTCTTTCTTCTTGTATTTACATCGCTGTCTTTTGCACTCTGGTTGAACGCCCAAGTTGGATGGTCTTTCATCGATTCTGTTATGGTTATTGTCCTAGAGATGTATTGAATATTCCCACAAGAAAATGAATCTCAGGGGTTGTATATGCTGACATTCATACAGTTAAGAAGCAAAGATGCCTTTAAAGACATTGGTCAGATCGCACTTGGAGCATTGCGAGCAGTTTGGTCCCTTATCTAAAAGGATGTGGCTGGCTTTGGAGAGGATCCAAAGGAGATTCATGGGAATGATACCAGAAATGAAAGTGCTAACATATGAGGAGCGTTTGATGGCTCTGGCTCTGCACTCACAGGACTTTAGAAGATTAAATGAGGAGGGTTTTCATTGAAACCTATCGAATATATAATCACCTAGATAGAATAGGTATGGAGGGGATGTTTCTTATAGGGAGAGAACCTAGGACCAGAGGGCATAACCTCATAATAGAATGTTGTCCCTTTAGAACAGAGATCAGGAGGAATTTCTTTAGCCAGAGAGTGGTGACTCTGTTGAACTCAGATGATGATGGAGGCCAAGTGATTGCATATATTTAAAGCTAAGGCTGATAGGTTCTTGATTATTAGGCACATCAGAAGTTATGGGGAGAAGGCAGAGAATGGGGATGAGAGGGATAATAAATCAGCCGTGATGGAATAGTGGAGCAGACTTGATGGGCCAAATGGTCTAATTCTGTTCCTATGACTTATGGTCTTATACGCTGTAGTGAGATTTGAACTCAGGTCTCTAGATTGCTAGTGCAATAATTTAACCATTGTAACACCAACATACATACATGCACACAATGGAGCAGAAGGAACTTAATTCTAACATCTCATTTTGACATTGCAGTAGTTCCTCAGTGCTATCCTAAAATGTCCTGCAAACATCAGTTTGCAAAAGTCTCAGAAGTGTGATTTGAATGCACAATCTAGAGTGACACTAAATATACTTTGCAGTTATTTTTCGGAATGTCCAGCCTGATGACAAAACAAAATTCAATCAATCTCTTTTCTGATGTCAATTGAATTTTATTCTCAAGTGATTAAAACAATTTCTGCAGATTCATACCTATTCAGTTCAACAAGGAAACTAGTTTCATTGGGTCTCCAGTGCTGTGGGTGACATTGATGCCATACATCCATTGTACATGGAGATAATATGTATCCAATGCAAAAGAGGAAAAAACTCAATTAATTTACCTAAGAGAGAAGACAATGAATGCATTGAGAAAAATGGCTAAATTGCTGTCACCACCTTTGTGACCCTGTATAAAGTTTAAGGAGTAAGGTTCAAAGTTCAAAGTAAAATTTATTATCATCCATGTCACCATGTACAACCCTGAGATTCTTTTTCTGCAGGCATACTTAGCAAATCTATAGAGCAGTAAGTGTAAATAGGATCAATCGACAGCAAGCCTGCAAATGCAAATATAAATAAATAACGAGCATAAAATAACAAGATAAGGAGTGCGGAAAGTGAGACCATCGATTGTGGGAACACCATAAGTAGAATGAGTGTAGTTATCCCTTTTTGTTGAAGAGCCTGATGATTGAGGGGTAGTAACTTTTCTTGAACCAGTTAGTGCCAGTCCTGAGACACTTGTATCTTTTTATCTGATGGCAGTAACAAGAAAAGAACATGGCCTGGGAGGTGAGGATCTTTGATGATGGATGCTGTTTTTCTGCTACAATGTATCATGTAGATGTGCTCAATGTGTGGGAGGTTTTTAACTTGTGATGTACTGGGCCAAATCCATTCCTTTTTGTAGGATTTTCCACTCAAAGGCACTGGTGTTCCCAATCCAGGCCATAATTCAGCTAGCCAGCATACTTTCACCCACACATCTATAGTTCGCAAAGGGTTTTGATGACATCAGATCTCCTGAAGAGACCAAGTGTGAAGTGCGTTTTATAAGTTCCACTATTTTAGAGAAAATGCCTTTATTATTAAAGCTGGACTTTTTTTAAAGTAGGTTTCTGTAGTAGTTACACATACCAGCCCATAATTTTTTTTTTGTTTTGCATTTTCCCCTCAGTTTTGAATCTGCAGCAAATCATTTATTCTGTCCAGCTGGAAGAAAGGGTTAAGCTTAATACACTGTATATTCTAATTTTTTGACAATGGGTTTCAAAGGTTTCAAAGCTTTCAAAGGTACATTTAATGTCAGGGAAATATATACAATATACATCCTGAAATACTTTTTACTACAACCATCCACAAAGACAGAGGAGTGCCCCCAAAAAATGAATGACAGTTTAATGTTGGAACCCCACAGCTCTCCCAGCTCCCCTCTCCCACATGTAAGCAGCAGCAAAGCAATAATCCCCCCTCCCGTACTAGCAAAAAAATAGCATTGGCACCCACAACCGAGCACTCAAGAGTGGAGCAAAGCATCAGCAAAGACATAGACTTGCAGTACCCCAAAGATTACTCATTCACCCAGTATTTGGCATACCACAGGCTCTCTCTCTCTCCCTAATAAGGGAGAAAGAGGTGTCTTTGTTCCACAGTGAGAGGGTGGACATAACAAACAACTTGCTGATTTACGATGTTAAAAGTCTGTTGCGTCATTTTTTCCGAGCTCTGTGCCAAAGGACTTGGATCTCTGGGTACACAGCCAGCAGCCAGCTTGCTGCTTTTAATCCTCCATTTCCCACGACACCACAGATTCCTGCAGAGATACCGACCTTCAAGATCTTGGAACTCTAAAGGTGAGCTAATCTCTTAGTCCGCATCCTTGGCATATCAAATAATGGACAGTCATGAAACCCTGGGAGCGGGTCCCATTCCCACAAAGAACCAAAATCAGCATATAACTCTTTCAAAAGAACCCTGGAAGAGGAATATAGAGAAATTAAAGATGGAAATAAAGCTGTTGCCAAAGATGCAGCAAAGGAGTTACCTTTAGGCACCATTGTCTCCTCCTAAGCTCCTCCTCTGCCTCTGCCATATATCTTACTGATCATTGCAGATACTCCAAATTACATACAAGCTACTATTCGGAAATGTGCTATTTGAATGGACTGCTCCAGATGAATTTCTCCCACCCCCTTTGAGCCAAAATAATCTCCTTCATTTTTACTGATTTTCTTCAGTCAATTTACTATCCCTCCAAAACACTTCCTGAATAATGAAGTTCCTCATGAATTTTCTGTTGGATTTCTTATCTTAAATTTAAAGGTTATGGTTGCAGGTGTTCCTCAAACTTAGATTTTTATTAAATTCTATAGAAATTGTGTATTTTTCAGCTCATAACCTCCATCTTATTTTCTAGATAAAAAAGCTCCAGGTCTTTATTAAGATAAATCTTGGTTCCTGTTATTGAATGTTTTGTTTCCATACAATATCTAAACGTCTGAAAAGTTCTATAAAAATTTGTTTTGGGTTAACTGGATGCTGTACCCTTGCATCCTACCCTTTGTAGTCAGCACTAAATAACTGACTTATTCAACAAAACAGTTTTGCTGTTTTAACTTTCCATAAATAATTTTAGAAGTACTGTTATAATTAATGCATTTCTCTTATGGCATATATATTCCATAAACTTCTTACTAACAAAATATCACAAAAAGGAAAACAAATGGATTTTTGCAGCCAGACATTTTTTATAGCCTAACAGTATTTTATCCACATACTGTATATTAGCAGTAATGAAGGGTGCAGCTGAAGCATTTGGGAAGTTACTTTTTAATGCACTTACCCTGGAAATGATACTTGAATAAAACTGATGAAAATCTTACAGCAAGCAAGTTTGATTATTTAACCTTGTGTCTATATTCATAACACATGGACAACCTTATTGATTACCATGAACTGGTTTTTACTAATATTATTTAGTGAAATGAAGGTTGTCCTCAAACATAAAATAGGCACATTTAATCAAGAACTTGGTTTACATAGGAATGTGAGATAATTGATAAGTTCAGAGATTGCTCAGCAGCACTGGGGTTTTCTGCCATTCCAGCAGCTTCAAATTCAAATAGATACAAATTTCTGCATTTACAGTTCCAGCGTCACACTTCAGTCTTCGTGTAGCTGAATTGCACACAAGATAATTAAGCACAGTTACTCACAACCCATTATTTTCCTCCATTCCAGCCTTTGCTTCATTTTAAATTATGCATAGTCATTCTCTATACTTCCCTTCATAATTTACAAAGAGAAAAGCAAAGCATCACTACTTCCTGCTAACAAGAAGCATATACTATTGTTGACTTTCATTGCGGTCTCACATTTTCCCTCCACTCACTTCGCCCGTGGGCATAATTATATATGCAAGCAGTTCTTACTACTTGCATGTATCCTTGTATTTTTAGCTCTCTTACATCATTATTTCTGTATGTGCCACTGGGAAAAATATCTTTCAAAGGCAGTATAGTGTATTTAATATTTCAGTAATATTTGAGTGATGTATGATTAAGCACTTTTTGTTGTTTACACAATTTATTATCAGTTAGATGTAAAAGTACATGATGATGAGGAAGTTTTAAAATGAAACCAAGATGACTACCTACCTGCCAAAGTGCAGCTGGATGTTTGAACTTTTTAAAAAGGCAGAGAATGGATGATTTCATGGGTTCATAAACAGTGAATGCCAGGTGATAATAAGCATATATTAAAAACATGTAGAAATGGCAGGCTACATCAGAAAGATAGACAGGTTTGATTGCATAAGAGATAACTGGATATTGTATACTGATCAAATTGGACAGTATTTTGAAACAAATGAAATAGCCAGTACAAAGCAAGTGTCAGTTTCGTTGAGTGCATTAGGGTTTAACAGCATACGGTTAGAACTGTAATGCAGGAGCATTTAGAAACAAAACTATTGTTAATTGCAGAACACTTTAGATTTTATTAGTGGAATTAAAAGAAGGTGAGTCCGTTTCAGCATATGTGGCTGAATTGAGGAAGCTGTCTGAACATTGTTAGTTCAGTGATTGGCTTAATGATACTCTGAGAGATTGTTTAGTTTGTGAAACCTAACAAAAACACATTCAAAATGGCTCCTATCTGAAGCAAAGCTCATATTTCAAAGAGCAGTTGAAATCGTTGTATCAATGGAAACAGCAGGCAGAGAAGCATTTGAGTTGCAGTCAGGAATCAAAGCACGAACAAAACTAACATTGAAAAATAGAATGGCCTAGCCAAACAAATTGTACTACCATTGTGGCAGAGTCTCACATGCACCAGACAAATGCAGATTTAAAAGCAAAACTTGCAGAAAATGCAAGAAAGTAGGACATGTACAAGGAGTATGCTGGGCAGACAAAAATAAAATGGACTGCAAAGCAAAAAGTGAAAGATAAGAAGACAAAAGAGCACTAACCTGCATGCTATTGATGAAAAAGATGATAATGATAAGACTGACACAGGAGTGGATAGCCTTGAGATTTGCAATATGAAAACCAACAATAAACAAGCAAAGTGACTTACATCAGAAGTGAATGGCAAATTAATTAAAATAACATTGGACACTGGCTCAGCTGTTTCACTCATTCTGCAAAATTTGCTTGAATGGTATTTCAAAGATACTGAACTGAAGCCTGCAGATATTCAACTAAGAACACATACTTGGGAAAGATAACTCCTATGGGAATGACAGTCATAACACTTACTACTGAAGAGAAAAAAATTTCTCAGCTTGACAGAGATCACCTGAGTCTGGTTTGGGGTGTAAAACATTTCAATCAGTACTTGTATGGAAGACAGTTTATTCTTATTACTGATCATCAAACACTAGTGTCCTTTTTCAATCACAGTTGTGTGTTAACTGTGAAGCAGTTAACAGCAGAAGCATGAAGACAGATATTGGCTCTGTTTCTTGGAGGACACAATTATAAGATCAAATTCAAGAGGACAACTAATTATGGAAATGCTGATGGATTGTCCTGTTTACCCTTGGAAAAGGAAATACCTGAACAATTTACAAAAGAGGACACTTCTTTTCAAATATTCTCCCTAAAGCAAAACAGACGTCTCCCGATTACAGCAGAAATAATCCAAAGGAAACCCAGAATAGACTGCACACTGTCTCACATCTACATAGCAACTCAAAATGGCTGGAATGTGCAGCAGAAATTCCATATTGTCTCATGTGGGGATTGAGAGTTGTTTGTAGCATTCATGCTGAGAGCTAAAGTATTGGAGTAGCTAATGCTAGTCATCTGGGTGTGTTCAAAGTAAAAATGTTGGCTCAGAACTCTGGCGGCCTGGGCTAGATTAGCAGATCAAGCAACTCACCATTGACTGTTTGGGGTGCCATCACATCCAAAAGATACCAAGAACAATGCCTCCCCATTCCTGGGAATGACCTGCATTGCCCTGGCAGAGGATTCATGTGGATTTTGTTGCATCATTTGTGGGCACAGATTTCTTGGCAGTAGCAGTTGCAGCTACGAAGTGGCCGGAAGTGCGTACCAATCACTTTCACTATAGCCTCACACATTGTTGATGTGTTGAGAAGGCTCTTCCCAAAGACTGGCATTCCAGAACACGTAGTCAGTGACAATGGACCACAGTTTATTGTGGCACAGTTTCTGTCATTCCGGAAAATGAATGGAATAAGTTATAGTACATCTGCTCCATAATACCTAGCTACAAATGGCTTGCAGGACAGTTTTGTTCAGGGTCTCAAGAATGCATTGTGATCAATGTCATCAGAACACACTACACTGACACTGAATGAGCCAGAAGCTCACCCATTTCATTGCTGCACATCAGAATGCAGCACACTCCACAACCAACAATTCACCAGCTATGCTTTTCCTGCATCATCTCTTGTGCTCACGCTTGGATCTCCTCAAACCTGCTCTCAGAACGAGTATGTAGGGCAGGGGTGTCAAACTCATTTTAGGTCACGGGCCGGATTGAGCAAAATGCAGCTTCATGCGGGCCGGATCAGTCGGACGCGTGCGAACGCAGCTTTCGTTGCCTCCATTTTTTCAGCCTGCTCTCATGCGTCTCAGTCTCTGCTATAACTACAAAGTGTTTCACTTTACAAATTCCGTTTCTTATGAAGAAGACTGCCGAGCAAGACTGCCGAATAAACACTAAAAACCCTGAAAACCTGGTACCTGAATAAACTCAGCATTAGCCATATCATACGCCATAGGCGCTTTGATTACTGGGGCCAGCTTTAATAGTAATTAGATATTATCTCGCGGGCCGGATTTGGCCCACGGGCCTTGAGTTTGACATATATGATGTAGGGCTAACAACTGAGACAAATTGAGGGCTCCTTAAATGAAGACTCGAAGTTTCACCCCTGGGCTACAGAGGTGATCAAAAGTGAGTACTTGGAAAGATTAAGAACAGAACCGGAGATTGTGCCTGATGTCATCTAGAGATGACACATAGATCATTTGAGGTGAGCACAGTCAATTGTTGGAGAAGAAAGGTGTACAGAGCCATTAGAACCACTTCCTGCAGTCCCAGAGTCAACCATGGAGGAAGGCCCAGAACCTGAGATTGTTTTGCAGCCACAAGTTTCACATGTCAAGTACAGTGACACCCTCTTGTCAGAAAAGATATTATCCCACAAGAGTAAGAAATCTTTAACAGCATTTAAATCTTTAGGCTTAAAAGGGACAATTTAAAATTTACTGTGCCGTGATGTCTTTACAGTAGTTGTACTGTATAGTTTAGCATAAATACGTTACTTAGATATTGTATAGTGGAGTTGACAGCTAAACAGGGAAGAATGTAGTGTATTTAATATTTGAGTAATATTGGCAATATATTGTTTGATTAAGCATTCTTTGTTGTTTACATAATTCATTATGGGTTATATGAATGGCATGCACCATTACACCACCATGTCAACCGTGTGTGTCTTAACACAACCATGTCATCATGTGGTCACCTCGCTAAACTTAAAGAAACAAAGCATACACATTCTCCTTGTCTTCCCATGTTTTTCCTGGAGTGACAAAACATAACAGTTTATCCACAGAATAAATCTAAACCGCAGAATGTTTAACTTTATTTATCCCTTTATAGCTGTATATCCCTCAATTAAATCATTACTTTTCAATGCATTCAAAGAGATATAAGAATAGCCTACGGAGAATCCCCATCAAATTTAACTTTTTTGGTCTACATATATTTCTGGTGAATATGCACCCTTCCTGTCCAACATTAGTATTTTACCTAAGGGTCAGTACATAAAACAGGATGTAGTGGTCTAGATGGGGTCTAACTACAACTCCTTAGGATTGTCATAGAATATCTATATCTTTGTATTCCAATCAAAGTTTAAGGTTCACAGTAAATTTATTAACAGAGTACATACTGTTACGTACCCCGTAACTGGGTCACTTACCAGCAAAGATAGAGAGGTCCGTTGAAGTCTGATGGTACTATTTTTAACAGTATTTATTGATAAAAATACACAAAAATAATATCAATGCAAACATACAGATAATATACGTCATCAATACTAAATCTAAAAACGTGGGTATAATAATAATCAATAAGAAATAGCTCTATCGTTGTCTAGGGGATAATGTATTGTCCGATGGAAATATAAAAGTCACTTTAGTTCATTCAGTTCATACAGGCTTCAGCCTTTGGGTGGAGAGAGACAGATTTTTAGAACTTGCCAGAGTTTGCTTTTTTATGATGTTGATCCTTCGAAATGTCGTTGGTATCCTTTTCCTTTTAGCTAAGCCGTTCTTCTGTGGTCAGTCCCGCCAATCCCAGGCAACGGGAAAGGACGCACGCGGGCCCCACCGGCTGTCACTATTAAATGCTGTCACGCGATTTCTAACGTTTCTCCTGGTGCGTCTGAAGGGGTTGTTCCCCAGACCCTCTTTTATCCTTACTCACGGGGTCTCAGATGTCAATCAGGTTGGGATGATGCCATCCCTCCACTAGCCCACTCTGGTCATTCCCTGAGGGCTTCAATGAATAGTACAGTACTCAATACACAATTCCGTCTCCAAGAGACAATGGCCGTTTTCCGTGGCTTTGTATCGCTGAGGGGCCAGGACATTCCAAACCCCTTGTGGATTCTGCGTGTCTCTCTCTCATTTCCTGGGTCCCAGACCCGCATTAATAGCGATCTTGCGATTCTCAAAAAGGAGGGGGCTACTTTGTACCCTTCGGCCCCTCAGAGTTGTGGCACGTTCGTAACAATACATATCACCATATACAACCCTGAGATTCATTTTCTTGTGAACATACTCAATAAATCCATAATAAAATAATAACCATAATAGAATCAATGAAAGACTACAACCACATGTGCATCAAACAGTGTCCAAAAGAAAAGAAACTGTGCAAATACAAAATGAAATAAGTAATAATAATAATAAATAAATAAACAATAAATATCATGAACATGAGATGAAGAGTCCTTAAAAGTGAAACCATAGGTTGTGAGAATATTTTAATGGTGGGGCAAGTGAAGTGAAGTAATTTTCTTTGGTTCAAAAGTCTAATGTTTGAGGGGTAATAACTGTTTCTGAACTTGGTAGAGTGTCCTGAGGCTCTTGTACTTTCTTCCTGATGGCAACAGTGAAAAAAGAGCATGACCTGGGTAGTGGGTGTACCTGACAACATCATCATTGATTATGGTATTGAATGCCGAGCTTTGCAGTTGAGAAAGAGCATCCTGATGTATGTTTGTATATTCAGATATTCCAGAGTTGAGTGAAGAGCCAATGAAAAGGCATCTGCTGTGGACCTGTTGCTTCAGTAGCCAAAGTGGAGTGAATCCAAGTTACTTCTCAGCAGGAATGGTTATGTTTTAGCACCAACTTCTCAAATCACTTCATCACTGTGAACAGAAGTGCCACGGGATGATAGTCATTGAGGCATGTTACCATGTTCTTCTTTGGAACTGGTATAAGTGAAGTCTGCTTGAAGCAGGTGGGTACCTCAGACTGCCAAAGTGAGAGGTTAAAGAATTCAGTGAACACTCCAGCCAATTGATCGGCATCAGTCTTTAGTACTTGGCCAGCTATTACATCTGTGCTAGATACTTCACCTGGGTTCACCCTCCTGAAGGCTGCTCACTCATCAGCCTCAGAGACTGAAATCACAGTCTCTGTTGATTGGGTAAAGTCTTTACAGAGATATTTCTTATCTTTCCACAAGATTTAGAGTTTTCCATATTTGGGTGCTTTAATTCCCCTGCTTGCCCAATACGTCTTGCTTCTTAGTATTTGAATAAAATTTGAACCATCTTTTTGCAAGGAGAGATGAGAGCATTTCTGGAAAGGTATATGGGTGTCATCAAAATTTCCTGCATTCTGGTTCTTCTTTCTTAGCTTTACTTGTTAAAAAGATTTTTTTGTTCAATACCTCTTTCCAACTTTTTACTTTCATCTACACTATTTATTGTGCTGCCTAACTTAGTTCTGTCAGACAAGTTAGATACTGATCCCTTTCTTCAGGCACAAGATTGTAGCTGATGCATTAATAATTCCTTCACCTCAGCACATCATCCTCTTGTCAGGAATGGTAACTAGTAAGTACCCAATTTCCTGACTTCCAATGCAAACATGACATAAGCCTGTCATTAAGTAGCCCATTACCTTTACTCACCCTCTTTATCTCATTGCCTAAATTTTGCAGTTATAGCATTAATGAAACTGTTGACATTTACAATCTGCAACTTCTTAGTTGTTACATATTTAAAAATGCATGCAAAATCAAAGTGAATTTATGCCATTTATGATTTCATCCTGCAATAAATATATTAATGCTAAGCCATAATTATTATTCAACAAACCTCTATGTTCTCTAATGATTACTTTATGTTTGAGGATTGCATATTTTAAATTTTGATAGAGTTTAAAATATAACAGTAACTTCAGCCTAGTAATATGGTATTTAAGCTCCTATTTTATGTGCACCTGTTCAAATATTTATTTCGTGTTTCTGTAAAAATATTTAGAAAGTTAATTATACACTGTTCTTTTTTTCTTCTTGGCCTGCAAGAAGTATTCACAGTAAATGGCTGGGTATCAAACATCTCTTGACCTGAAAAAGGACCTAGTGCTTTCCTGGTGCATATGAGGAATAAACTCTTCTCGGGCTTCCAACCGGGTACAGGTATCAGGGATGAACATGTTGGAGTTTGTCATTGAAATGTCAGTTATAATCGAAAACTGTACCCGGCTGGAAACCCAAAGAGAGTTTTTTCCTCTCTTGAACTGCTCTTTGACTATAGCCAGCCTTGGCAAAGGATATATTTGTACCACATAGGCCAATGTGTCTGTTAGGCAAATCTCCACAAGGGCAACCATGAATGATTTGCCATCAGCTACAAAATTCAGGCCATAGGATACATAAGAAAAAACTTGTACTGTCCTTGGTGCACATCACAAATTGTTTTGGTCACTCCTTGTAGCACTTACCTTTTACTCCCTTCTTACTTTTATGTTGATTGTTATCTGTGGATTCCCTATTGTTCTTTATTTTAATAAAACGTCTTTCATTTAGTTTTATGCTATCACTCTGGATGGCCAAAGGTGCTTCATAATACAAATGGAACCATGATCATTTAGTAGCGTGAAATGGCCTGCTCAGATTACTCCTGTCATTTTCCACTTATCCCTCCAAAGTCAGTGCCCTACAAATAAAACAACCATTGACTGATTAATGTGTATGCTGTTACTGAACTATTTACCATCCCCTTCTCTAACAATGTACATTCCCGGAATTTCATCTAGTGTCCTCTTCTAATTATTTTTGTGATTGTACCATCCATTCATCATATGTTCTGTTCACCTTTTAAAAATCCCATCTAAAAGATTAAAATGTCATTCTTCTTCATGTGAACATGCCATGTGGTATGGAGGGGCTACTGCACAGGATTGTAAAAGCTGCCCAATATTGTAAGTTCAGACAGCTCTGTCCTCCCCAGCATCAACGACTTCAAAAAGCGATATCTTAAAATGTCTCCATCCATCGTTAAGAACCCCCATTGCACAGAACATTCCCTCTTCTCATTGCTATATTCAAAGAGGAGGTACAGGAGCCTGAAGACACACATTTAAAGTTTCAGGAACAGCATTTCCCCCACGCTATCAGATTTCTGAATGAAAAATGAAACCATGTACATAACCTCACTATAATTCATTCATTCTTTCTTTCTTCCTTTCTTCCTTCCTTAATATTTTTATTAATTTCAAATACATAGGCATAATTACCATAGTAGTACAGAGAGACTGGGATTACATTGTTGGTAAGCAGTATATACGAGTATAAGCTATAGATAAAACAAATGCACTAAGCCTCCTGAACTCTTAATCTAATTAACATGATAAAAAAAAACATATATAAAAAAACCCAAATTAGAAATAAAAAAAAACTGAGCTAAACTAAACAAAACTAGACTAAACAAAGCTGGGCTATTATGTTACATCGGATACAATCAATAATATCAACAACTCCACTCCTCTATCCAAATATTTAAGGATAATAAAAAGGATTTGAAAAAGGTCAAATTACATCATATGAAAGTGTTGAATAAATGGTCTCCAAGTTTCTTCGAATTTAACCGAAGGGTCAAAAATGACTCTTCTGACTTTTTCTAAATTTAAACAAAATATAGTTTGGGAAAACCACTGGAATGTAGTAGGAGGATTAATATCTTTCCAATTCAATAAAATGGATCTTCTGGCCATTAATGTAACAAATGCAATCATCCAATGAGCTGAGGAGGATAAATAATTAACTATGTTCCACCATTGGTAAACCAAAAATTGCAGTAATAGGATAAGGATGTAAATCAATGCTCAAAACTGTTGAAATAATATCAAAAATGTCTTTCCAATATTTCTCCAAAAGAGGACAAAACCAGAACACATGAGTCAAAGAAGCTACCTCAGAATGACATCTACCACACACAGGACTTATATGAGAGTAAAAACGAGCTAGCTTGTCTTTAGACATGTGGGCCCTGTGCACCACCTTAAATTGTATCAACGCATGTTTAGCACATACAGAGGAAGAGTTAACTAATTGGAGAATTTCTCCCATTTCTCTGTAGGTAAGTGATGCACCATCAATAACTCACGCCGAGACTTAGGAAGTGAGATATCGGCTTTTATTGACTGGAAGAATAAACAACACTACATCCTGGGGAAAATAAGGGAGAGCAGCAGGCCACAGTCGCCTTTATACAGGGGTCTGTGGGAGGAGCCACAGGGGCAGTCAGCAGGGTCTTGGGAGGAGCCACAGGAGCAGTCAGACAGGTATATCTAGTTCACCACATTCACCCCCCCTTTGTTTAAAAAAAATTCCCAAGCATATTTACAGGTTGGTCAGGTGGTCGAATCGTTCGCTGCGATCTACGTAGCTCCGGCTGCAATTGCACAGGAGCCGGAGGTGATGACGGCACAGGTGCCGGAGGTGGTGTGTGCTCCGAAGGCGGAGAGTGGGTTAATTCTGTCCCAACAGGAGGTGTCAGAGATCCCTCGCGTGTGAGCGAGGGCCCTGGAACAGACGCATACGGAGTCTGTGTGGGGCACGGTGCGCGCGGAGTCACCTCGGGTACAGGGTGCATAGTTACCGTGGAGTGCTCGGGGTAGTGGTCTGCTGCTCCGGCGGGCGCCAGGTCGCGGACAGAGACCGTGTCCTCCCGCCCATCAGGCAAGACCACGTAGGCATACTGGGGGTTTGCATGCAGGAGGTGAACCTTCTCGACCAGTGGTGAGTACTTATCACTCCTCGCATGTTTACGCAGCAGCACTGGCCCCGGGGACATCAGCCAAACTGGCAGGGTGGTCCCAGTGACAGACTTCCTGGGAAAAGAGAATAAGCGTTCGTGAGGGGTGGCATTAGTGGACGTACACAACAGGGAGCGGATAGAGTGGAGTGCCTCAGGGAGGACCTCCTGCCATCGGGAGACCGGCAACCCTTGTGACTTAAGGGCTAAAAGTATGGCCTTCCACACTGTGGCATTCTCCCTCTCCACCTGGCCATTCCCCCGGGGATTATAACTCGTGGTGCGACTAGTAGCTATGCCCCTAGCAAGCAGGAACCGGCGCAACTCGTCACTCATAAAGGAGGACCCTCTATCACTGTGGACATAGCAGGGATATCCGAACAGTGTGAAGAGCTGGCGCAGGACTTTTATGACCGACGTGGTAGTAGTGTCGGGGCAGGGAACGGCAAAGGGGAATCGCAAGTACTCGTCAATAATACTGAGAAAGTAGACATTGCGGTCGGTGGAGGGAAGGGGGCCCTTAAAGTCAATACTCAGTCGCTCAAAAGGGCGGGTGGCCTTGACAAGCTGCACAGTGTCAGGACGGTAGAAGTGCGGTTTGCACTCAGCGCAGATCTGGCAGTCCCTGGTCATCGTCCTGATGTCCTCCAGGGAGTACGGCAGGTTCCGGGCTTTAATGAAGTGATAAAACCGGGTGACCCCCGGGTGGCAAAGTTGGGCATGAAGGGCATACAGCTGGTCGAGCTGGGCACTAGCACACGGTCCCCGGGATAGGGCATCAGACGGTTCATTGAGCCTGCCAGGCCGGTACAGGATATCGTAAGTATAGGTGGAGAGTTCTATTCTCCATCGCAAAATTTTATCATTTTTGATTTTGCCCCGCTGTTGGCTGCTGAACATGAACGCAACCGAGCGCTGGTCGGTCAGCAAGGTGAACCTTCTGCCGGCGAGATAGTGCCTCCAGTGCCGAATAGCTTCCACTATGGCTTGGGCTTCTTTCTCCACCGTGGAGTGCCGAAGTTCAGAGCCTTGAAGGGTACGAGAAAAAAACGCCACTGGCCTGCCTTCCTGATTGAGGGTAGCAGCCAGCGCGACGTCAGAGGCGTCACTCTCTACTTGGAAGGGAATGGTCTCGTCTACCGCATGCATCGTCGCTTTGGCAATGTCCCCTTTAATGCAGCTGAAGGCCGCGCGGGCCTCGGCAGAGAGGGGAAAGGTGGTAGACTTGACCAGGGGGCGGGCCTTGTCTGCGTAATGGGGAACACATTGGGCGTAATAGGAAAAAAAACCCAGGCACCGCCGGAGGGCCTTGAGAGTAGTGGGAAGAGGGAGTTCTAACAGGGGGCGCATACGGTCGGGGTCAGGGCCAATGACCCCGTTCTCCACGACATACCCAAGGATAGCGAGTCGTGTGGTTCCGAACACACACTTGTCCTTGTTATAAGTGAGGTTCAAAGCATTGGCCACCTGGAAAAAACGTTGGAGGTTGGCGTCATGGTCCGACCAGTCGCGACCACAGATGGTGATGTTATCTAGATAGGGAAATGTGGCCGTCAGTTTGTACTGGTCCACCATCCGGTCCATCTCCCTCTGGAAGACTGAGACCCCATTTGTGACACCAAATGGGACGCGCAGAAAGTGATAGAGCCTGCCACCCGCCTCGAAGGCGGTGTAGGGGCGGTCCTCTGGGCGGATGGGGAGCTGGTGATAAGCGGATTTCAGATCAATTGTCGAGTACACCTTGTACTGAACTATCTGGTTGACCATATCCGCGATGCGGGGTAAGGGGTACGCGTCAAGCTGCGTGAATCTATTGATGGTCTGGCTGTAGTCCACAACCATCCTATTTTTCTGCCCAGTCCGAACAACGACCACCTGGGACCGCCATGGGCTTGTGCTTGGCTCAATGATCCCCTCCCTGAGCAGCCGCTGCACCTCTGAATGAATAAAGGCCCTGTCCCCCGCACTGTACCTCCGACTTTTAGTTGTCACAGGTTTACAGTCGGGGGTCAGGTTGGTGAACAGCGATGGGGGAGGGATCTTGAGGGTGGAGAGGTTGCAAATAGTGTCAGCAGCACAGCTATCGGCATGGTGCTGGGCGGGATGTGGGATTCGGGGTGTATGTGCGTGTGGTAACGGAGTATATGGCGAAGTCCCACCAAACTGAGGATTCCTGACAGTGAGAGGTGGGAGGGGCCCGTCATATGCCATAGTCACACTTTCGAGATGGCTCTGGAAGTCCAGCCCCAATAGCACAGGTGCGCACAGCCGAGGCATGACCAGGAACGCAAAGTTCCGATATTCTGTGCCCTGCACCACCAATGTCGCTACACAACCCACCCGGATGTCTGTGGAATGTGACCCAGAAGCCAAGGTGATCTTCTGACGGACCGGCCGTGTCACAAGTCCGCAGCGTTTCACTGTGGCCGGGTCAATAAAACTCTCAGTGCTGCCCGTGTCAAACAGGCAGCTAGTCCTGTGCCCCTCCACCAGGATGTCCATCATCGACCTTGCGAGCTGGTGCGGAGCGCTTTGATCGAGGGTCACGGAAGCCAGCGTAGAACGGGGCGTGTCGGGGGCGGGGCCTGGTGACGCCAGCAAAGTTGGCCGCTCACATCCGGGCATGCAAGATGGCGAGGCGGGGGCGGGGCCTGGTGACGCCGGCAAAGATGGTTGTCCACATCCGGTCATGCAAAATGGCGGCCCCCAGGTCTCAGACGCAGCGCTGCTCGACCCCGGGCGCGGTTTAGATTTACAGACCTTGGCGAAATGGCCCTTCTTCCCACAGCTGGAACAAGTCGCGTCGCGCGCCGGGCAGCTGTTCCTGGCATGTTTCAGAAGCCCACAAAAGTAACAGAGTTTCATACCTGGCGAATTCGTGGGGTTTGAGATACCGCGACTGGCAGCGGCGTTGGCGAATTCGCTCGGAACCGGGGAATCGCTCGGCTGGACTTCTTCGGCGTACAACTGCGCAGCCTCTATCGAATCGGCCGTCTCTATCGCGGAGCGTAAGGTAAGATCAGCTTTTTCCAGCAGCCGCTGGCGGATACACACTGACCGAACCCCAGTCACAAAAGCGTCTCGGACCAAGAGTTCCTTATGCTGTTCCGCTGTGAGCGCTGGGCAGTCACAAGCCCGCGCGAGTGTCTGGAGCTCGCGGAGAAATTCAGCAGTCGACTCCGTAGGCCGCTGTTTTCGTGTTGCCAAGCGGTGCCGTGCATAAACTGGATTTACTGGCCGCAGGTACTGTCTTTGGAGGGTGGCAAGCGCCTCCTCGTAGGTGGATATGTCCCTGATGAACGAATAAACTTTTGGGGCGACCCTCGAGAAGAGAAGTTTGTGCCGAACAGCCGAGTCGGTGGCACGAACCTCCTCTAAGTACGATTGGAAGCACACCAGCCAGTGTTCAAAGGCAAGAGCTGCTCCAGGGTCTCGGGGGTCCAAGTCTAGGCGTTCTGGGCGTAAAGCGGTTTCCATGTTGTAACTTTCAGTCAATAAAATTGATGCACCATCAATAACTCACGCCGAGACTTAGGAAGTGAGATATCGGCTTTTATTGACTGAAGAACAACACTACATCCTGGGGAAAATGAGGGAGAGCAGCAGGCCACAGTCGCCTTTATACAGGGGTCTGTGGGAGGAGCCACAGGGGCAGTCAGCAGGGTCTTGGGAGGAGCCACAGGAGCAGTCAGACAGGTATATCTAGTTCACCACAGTAAGGAAAGTTGAAGTTCCTTTTCCCATTCATTCTTGATCTTATCTGATATACCTGACTGTATTTTCATAATCATATCATAAATAGTTGCTATTAAACCCTTCTGATAAGGGTTAGATTTAAACCCTTCTGATAAATGTTTAAATCTAAAAAAAATTCTGTGATATCAGTTGGATATGAATTTGGATTCTTTTTTAAAATGTTGCTCTTTTTTTGCACAGTGTACTTAATTTTTTAATATATACTTATTCTAATTTATAGAATTTATTATTATTATTATTATTATTATTATTATTATTATTATTAGGTATTGAATTGTACTGCTGCTGCAGAACAACAAATTTCAAGACGTATGCTAATGATAATGAACCTGATTCTGATTCTGAGAACATGTGGATTAGGAGCAGAAGAAAGAAAAGCAGCCATTCAGCCTACTTTGGCACTTAATAAAATTACAGGTGGTCTGACTGTAATGTTAACTTCACATTCCAAGGTACTTGTGGCAGCAATTACTCCTCACCTCCTCCTTTTATCAAGACCATAAGATATAGGAGCAGTATTAGGCCATTTGTCCCATCAAGTCTGCTCTGCTATTTCATCATGGCTATTCCAATTTTCCTCTCAGCTCCAATCTTCTGAGTTCTCCACAGATCCCTCCATGCCCTGACCAATAAAGCATCAATGAACTACTACCTTAAATCTACCTAAAGACTTGGCCTTCACAGCTGCCTACGGTAAAGAATTCCACAGATTCACCACTCTCTGGCTATAGAAGTTCCTCCTTATCTCTGTTCTAAAAGGACGCCCCTCTGTTCTGAGGCTCTGTCCTCTGGTCTTATATTCTCCCTCCATAGGAAATGTCCTCTCCATATCTATTCTATTAAGACCTTTCACCATTCAATAGATTTCACTGAGGTCACTCCCCATTCTTCTGAATGTTAGTGAATACAGGTCCAAAGCCATCAAGCACTCTTCAAATAACAAGCTTTTCAATACTGGAACCTCCTTTGAAACCTCTTCAGTTTCAGCACATCCTTTCTAAGATAAGGAGCCCAAAACTGCTCATGATACTCCAAGTGAGGCATCACCAGTACTTTATAAAGTCTTAACATCACATCCTTGCTTTTATATTCTAGTCCTCTTGAAATGAATGATAACATTGCATTTGCCTTCCTCACCAAGACTCAACCTGCAAATTAACCATAAGGTCATCCTACACAAGGACTCACTAGTATCTTTTCACCTCAGTTTTTTGTATTTTCTTTCCATTTAGAAAGAGTCATCCCTTTCATTTCATCTACCAAAGTGCAAGACCATGCCCTTTCCAACACTGTATTCCATCTGCCATTTCTTTGCTCATTCTCCTAATCTGTCAAAATCCATCTGTAGCCTCTGTACTTCCTCAGAACTACCTGCACTTCCACCCACCTTCATATCATCTACAAACTTTGTAACAAAGCCATCAATTGCATCATCCAAATCATTGACATATAACATAAAAAGAATTAGCCCAACTCAGATCCTGTGGAACACTAATAGTCACCAGTAGCCAACCAGAAAAGGCTCCCTTTATTTCCATTCAATATCTCTTGCCAATCAGCCACTGCGTTATCCATGCTAGAATCTTTCCTGTAATACCATGGTCTGATAGCTTGTTAAGCACCTCATGTGTGGCGCCTTGTCAAAGGTCTTAAGTATCTTTCTATCTCTGAGTTATGAATATTCAAATTCATTTTCAACAGTCTTTTGACTCAGAACCCTCTGAGAGAGAGAAAAAAAAATAATTACTAAATTTATGCCTTAATTGGTACCCCATATTTTTATATATAAATTGTCTCTCAACCAGAAATCTATAAGGGTCCCTTAGAATCTTACGTTGTTCACTTAAGTCCTTCCTTGCTCTTCCAAACTCCAACAGATGTAAGCCTAGCTTATCTAATCTTTCATAACACATCTTTCATAATAGTCGCACCAGACTATGCAAGTAAATTTATGAATTGATTCTAGTACATTAACAGTCTTCCTTAAATAATGATTGAATGCTATACAAAATACTCAAGATTTTGTCTACATAAATTAAGCATATCTCCCCAGTTTTCTATTCGATTTTCCTATCCAAGTTCAGTAATAGTCTTTTAGATTTTTCATTATTTGTTGCAAATCATACTTTAGGGCATCTGGATGAATAATGTTCAGCCAGATACCCTCAAAAGATGATCCATCTTGGCTTCCTTATGAAATTTCCAATATTACAGCAGCCAGAATTAAAACTAAAATTAGATTTATTACCATTGTCCTATATGACATGAAATTTGTTGTTTTGCATCAGCACTACAGCACCAGAACAATATAGAACTTAAAATTATAATAATTACAAAACAAGTAAATAGTGCAAAAAGAAAGGAATAATGAGGCAGTGCTGTTGAGTTTATCAACCATTCAGAAATCTGATGATGAAACAGTTTCTGAAGCATTGTGTGTGGGTCTTCTGTCACTTTGTACCTCCTCCCTGATCCAAGTCATTTATATGGATTGTAAAATGTGAAGATCCCACCACTACTCCTTATGATTCACCATTTGTAACATCTTGCCAACCAAAAAAGCCCACTTTTATCTATTTTCTGGAAATCTATATTTATCAAAATGTTATGGCCTACACTGCAAGCTTTTATTGCCTACAGAAATCTTTGATAAAACACCTAATGAAATGCTTCCTGGAAATCTAACTACTTTACTTTAGTACTTTATTGTCGCCAAAAAATTGATACTAGCGCGTACAATCATCACAGCGATATTCGATTCTGTGCTTTGCGCTCCCTGGAGTACAAATCTACTACATCTACTAGTTCTCCTTTGTTCACAACACATGCAACTTCATCAAATTATTCTAATAATTTGGTCAAACATTATTACCCTTTCACAAAACCATTTGATATTACCTGATTACCTCGAATTTTCAAAGTGATCTACTATAGCACTTTAATAATAGCTTCTCACATTTTTCCCTATGAAAAATGTTGAACTAATTGGTCTGTACTTTCTTAGTTTCTGAATAAATGAGTTACAATTACAATTTTCTACATTTACATTGGCTGTTTCAAAACTGGGTTTTATTCTGACTTCCTGAGTTATCTGTGTTTAGTTTGCACATTAACTTAGTGGTTTCCCTTGAATTCTCTGTTTCTTCTTACATTCCAAATATGCTTTGTTTGGCAGGTTGATTGGCCACTATAAATTGGTCCTGTTGTGTAGATGAGTGGTACAAATATGGGGAGTACAGAGTAATGGGTGTTTGATGTTTGGGATGGACTCAGTGAACTGTAGGATCTCTTTCAATGCTTTGTCAGATCATAGCTCCAACTATTTGCAGAGAAACACTTCCCTAGTGACTAATGTTATGAACCCCATAACTGGGTCACTTACCAGCAAAGATAGAGAGGTCCGCTGAAGTCTGACGGTACCATTTTTAAACGTTTTTATTTATAAAGGGGCACAAAAGTAAGGTTAATACAAACATTCAGATAATATACGTCGTCAATACTCAATCTAAAGCAAGGGTATAGTAATAATCAACAATTCGAAGTAGCTCTATCGTTTGTCTAGGGGTAAAACGATTGTCCGATGGAAATATAAAAAGTCTCGCCAGTTCATGAAGGCTTTTAGTCGTTTGAGGGACCGCTGGGTGTTCACGGGTTGGAGAGAGAAAATAAACTTGCCAGCCTGTTGGACTCAAATCGTGGAATCGGGAACGTGAGTTCCCCATTGTCAGTTCGGAATCCTTTTCGGGGTTATTAGCCACTCGATTCCCTAGCTAGGGGAACCAAATCACACGTGGCTCCCGAGCAGCTTCCCGTTCTTACGGGAGCGATGAGCGATGGTGTCTCCGTCTGGTGCGTCGCTGGAGTACCGCCTCCTGCAGTCTCCTTTTTATCATGACTGGCAGATTTGTAAATGTCAATCAAGGTAGGGTGATACAATCCCCACCCCACATTGCCCAAGGGTGTCCATGTCCCTGATAGCTGGCACGTACTATAGAGTTGCAATTCACACAGGTGCCTCTAAGAACAATGGTCAAATCTGTTGCATTGTCTCTCATTTCCTGGTCCAAGACCCGAATTAATAGCGATCTTGCGATTCTCTGGAAGGAAGGGGCTGGTCCCGCACCCTTCGGCCCCTCAGAGCTGTGGTACATTCATAACACTAATTTTCCTTCCTTCCTTCCTTTGAAGAATGGAAATAGAGCAATTTAAGGATATGTTCTAAATTGAAAACTGAGAAAAGATATCTGTTTAATTAATCTTCCATCTCCTTATTTTCCAGTATTAATCCCTGAAATGTGTGTTTTTTTATAGAACCTATAAAAAGTCTGTCACTAGTTAACAGCAAAGTTATGAGTACACTCTACAGACAGATAATACCTGTGGAAAGAAAAATAGAGTTAATGCTTCATGTCATTGACCCTTCATCTGAAGATGGAAATAGAGTTTAATGTTGCAGAGAGGATGACAGAAGGATGGTTTGTACCAAGAGAGAGGCTAGGGTGGTGTGGTGAACTACATATACCTGTCTGGACACACCCCCTGCTGACTGCTCCTGTGGCTCCTCCCACAGACCCCGGTATAAAGGCGATTGAGGCCTGAGCCCGGCCCTCAGTCTCCAGGATGTAGTATGGTGGTCAACTACTGCTTGTTCTTTCTTCCAGTCAATAAAAGCCGATATCTCACCTTCACGTCTCAGAGAGAGTTATTGATGGTGCATCAATTTTATTGACTGGAAGTTTTAAAACATGGAAAGCATTTTACGTCCAGAAAGATTGGATTTGGACCCCCAAGCCCCTGAAGCAGCTCTTGCCTTTGAACTCTGGCTTGCATGCTTCCAATCATACTTGGAGGAAGTTAGTGCAACTGAACCCGCTGTTATGCACCGAATTCTCCTCTCGAGGGTCACCCCGAAAGTTTACTCACTTATCAGAGACCTGTCGACCTACCAAGGGGCACTGGACGCCCTCAAAAGACAGTACTAGCTGCCTGTTTGACACGGGCAGCACTGAGAGTTTTATTGACCCAGACACAGTGCAACGCTGTGGACTCGTGACACGGCCTGTAAGCCAGAGGGTCACCTTGGCTTCTGGGTCGTATTCCACAGACATCCGGGTGGGTTGTGTAGCGACATTGGTGGTGCAGGGCACAGAATATCGGAACTTTGCGCTACTGGTCATGCCTCAACTGTGCGCGCCTGTGCTATTGGGGCTGGACTTCCAGAGCCACCTCGACAGTGTGACTATGGCATATGACGGGCCCCTCCCACCACTCACTGTCAGGAATCCTCAGTTTTGTTAGACTTCGCCATATACCCCGCTACTGACCACACACACACACCGACACGCACATCCCACCCAGCACCATGCCGACAGCTGCGCTACTGACACCACTTGCAGCCTCTCCACCCTCAAGATCCCTCCCCCACCGCTGTTCGCCAACCTGACCCCCGACTGTAAACCTGTGGCAACTAAAAGCAGGAGGTACAGCGCGGGGGACAGGGCCTTCATTCAGTCAGAGGTACAGCGGCTGCTCAGGGAGGGGATCATTGAGCCAAGCACAAGCCCTTGGAGGGCCCAGGTGGTTGTTGTTCGGACCGGGCAGAAAAATAGAATGGTCGTGGACTATAGTCAAACCATCAATAGGTTCACGCAGCTTGACGCGTACCCCCTACCCCGCATCGCGGATATGGTCAACCAGATAGCTCAGTACAAGGTACTGAGTACAGTACAGTACAGTACTCGACCATAGACCATAGATCTGTAATCCGCTTACCACCAGCTCCCCATCTGCCCAGAGGACCGCCCCTACACTGCCTTCGAGGCGGGCGGCAGGCTCTATCACTTCCTGCGTGTCCCCTTCGGTGTCACAAATGGTGTCTCGGTCTTCCAGAGGGAAATGGACTGGGTGGCTGACACCTCCAGTTAGGCCGGAACCAGCACAACCACCGTCTCCGGTGCAATCACCACCGGCACCTGTGCAATCACAGCCGGTGCTACGTAGATCGCAGCGACAGATTCGACCACCTGATAGATTTAACCTGTAAATATACTTGTAAGAAACTTCGCCCCATGGGGACTCTCTTTTAAAACAAGGGGGGGGTGAATGTGGTGAACTACATATACCTGTCTGAACACGCCCCCTGCTGACTGCTCCTGTGGCTCCTCCCACAGACCCCAGTGTAAAGGCAATTGAGGCCTGAGCCCGGCCCTCAGTCTCCAGGATGTAGTATGGTGGTCAACTACTGCTTGTTCTTTCTTCCAGTCAATAAAAGCCGATATCTCGCCTTCACGTCTCAGAGAGAGTTATTGATGGTGCATCAGGTGGTCATGGTGATAAATCATCTAGTTGATGGTTTAATTATGGAAGTTTGAGAGACAAAATGAATAAAGGAACATTTAGAAGCTGTGAATTACAGAGCTGCAGGGAATATTCAGTGAACCAGGTACTGTTGGAGGGAGATAAACAGCTGGGATAATAATGTAGAGGAATAACCTAACAGCAGAATTGACCAGTTCTGATAAAGAAAAGGAGAAAATGAATTATTTGAAATTGTTGTATTTGATATTGAGTCCAGAATGCTCAGAGAAGAGCTGGGAGCTGTTCCTCAAACTTACATTGAGCATCATTAGAACAGGTCGGGACATGGACAAGTCAGAGGGAGTGTGAGATGGGGAACAGAAGAGATAAATATCAGAAGGATGAAGGTTATTCAAAGTTCATTTATTTAAAATGTAAATATAGTTCACTACGTGATACCCTAAGATTAATTTTCTTGTGGGCATTCACAGTAAGTACAAAAAAGACCCACAAAAGAATCAATGAAAAACCACACACAAGACAGGCATTCAATCAATATGCAAAAGGCAACAAACAGTGCAAATACAAAGACAAACAGACAAATAAATAAATAAACAATAAATATTCAGAGTATGTGATACAGAATCATTGAAAGAGTCCATAGATTGCAGAAACAGCTTAGCGTTGGCATGTGTGTAATTGAGTGAAGTTATCAAGAGCCTGATAGCCGAGGGGCAATAACTGTTCCTGAACCTGTTGCAATATTTCTTGTTTTTATTTCATATATCCAACAAATCCAGTTTGTTGATTTCAGTCTCTGAACTTCATTTGCCATTTCACTTTACTGTTGCTTTTATTTAGTTACAGAATCATGAAGTTGTACAGTATAGAAACAGCCCCTTCAGCCCACCATGTTTATGCTAATGATCATGCCTATCTTAATTAATCCCAGTTGGCTGCATTTATTTCATAATTTTCTATGCCCTGCTCATTGAAGAACCTGTCCAAGAGCCTTTGAAATGCTGCAGTTCTTCTTTTCTCCACCCCCTCCTCTGGCAGCTTATTCCAAGTACCATGCTTTGTGTGACATATTTATCCCTCACATCCCTTTTAAACCTCCTTCCCCATACCGTAAACCCATGCCCTTTTACCTTCTGATACTCATACCATGAGAATTAGGGACTGCCTAACTACACATCTTATGCCTTTTGTAATTTTATATACCTCTAGTGCGTCACCTCTCAACTTCCTTAATTCCAGGGAAAACAGACCGCAGTCTATCATCCCTTTTATAAGTCAATGGTCCAATCCAGACAGCATGATGACTGCAGCATCTCTAACTTAATCAGATCCTTCCTGATGTGTGGTGATTATACATAATTTTCTAAGTGTGGCCTAACCAATGTCAGTTACATATGTAACATGACATCCCAACTCTTGTACACAAATGCCTTGGTTAATGAAGGCAATCACACCATACGCCTTCTTTGCCCCCTTGACTATAACTGTGTGACCACTTACAGGAACTATATCCCTCTGTTTAGCACACTCTGCAGGGCCCTGTCATTCATCTTGTTTGATTTCCCAAAAAGCATCACTTTGCAAAGCCTGAGTTAAATTCTACCAGTCATTCCCTTACCCATTTTCCCATAGTTTTTAGTAACTTCAGACAAACATCTTTACTATTCAGTGTAACCTCAATTTTGATGTCATTGCAGACTTACTAATTATTCCACTTGCATTCTCATCCAAACCATTACCATATAGAATAAGCAACTGAGGATCCAGCACTAATCAGGTATGATTTACCGAGGGCTAAATCAAGAGCGAAGAGACAATTTCAAACGAGGTTGGAGGCGACATCGAATGTACGACAATTCTGGTAGGGTTTGCAAGACATTACTTCCTATAAAGCGAAACCCAATAGCATGAATGGCAGTGATACTTCGCTGCCAGAGGAACTCAACACCTTCTATGCCTGCTTTGAAAGGGCGAATGTAACTACAGCTGTGAAGATCCCTGCTGCACCCGGTGACCCTGTGATCTTTGTCTCAAAGGCTGATGTTAGGCTGTCTTTAAAGAGGGTGAACGCTGGCAAAGCAGAAGGTCGCTGGAAAGGCTCTGAAAACCTGTGCCAACCAACTGGCAGTATTCAAGGACATTTCAATCTCAAACTGCTACGGGTGGAAGTTCCCACTCGCTTCAAAAAGGCAACAATTATACCAGTGCCTAAGAAGAATAATGGAGCTGCCTTAATGACTATCACCCTGTAGCACTCGCATCTACAGTGATGAAATGCTTTGAGAGGTTGGTCATGACTAGACTGAACTCCTGCCTCAGCAAGGACCTGGTTCTATTGCCATTTGTCTATTGCCACAATAGATCAATGGCACATGCAATCTCAACTGCTCTTCACACAGCTATAGACCACCTGGACAACACAAACTCCTTTGCAAGCATGATGTTCATTGAATATAACTCAGCATTTAATGCCATTATTCACACAATCCTGATTGAGAAGTTGCAGAACCTGAGCCTCTGTACCTCCCTCTGCAATTAGATCCTGGACTTCCTAACTGGAAGACCACAATCTGTATGATTTGGTGATACCATCTCCTCCTCGCTAACAATCAACACTGGTGCACCTCAGGGGTGTGTGCTTAGCCCACTGCTTCACTCTCTATACACATGACTGTGTGGATAGGCATAGCTCAAATACCATCTATAAATTTCCTGATGATACAACCATTGTTGGTAGAATCTCAGATGGTGACGAGAGGGCATGCAGGAGGGAGATATGTCAACTAGTGGAGTGGTGTCGCAGCAACAACCTGGCACTCAACATCAGTAAGATGAAAGAGCTGATTGTGGATTTCAGGAAGGTTAAAGCGAAGGAACATACACCAATCCTCATAGAGAGATCAGAAGCAGAGAGAGTGAGCAGTTTCAAGTTCCTGGGTGTCAAGATCTCTGAGGATCTAAGCTGTTCCCAACATATCAATGCAGTTATAAAGAAGGCAAGACAATAGTTATACTTCAGTAGGAGTCTGAAGAGATTTAGTAGGTCATCAAATACACTCACAAACTTCTATAGATGTACCGTGGAGAGCATTTTGACAGGCTGCATCACTGTCTGCCATGGGGGGGGGGGTGGGGGTGGGTGGGAGGCTACTGCACAGGACTGAAAGAAGCTGCAGAGGGTTGTAAATTTAGTTAGCTCCATCTTGGATACTAACCCGCAAAGTACCCAGGACATCTTTAGGGAGCGGTGTCTCAGGAGGGCAGCATCCATTATTAAGGACCTTCAGCACCCAGGGCATGCACTTTTCTCACTGTTACCATCAGGTAGGAGGTACAGAAGCCTGAAGGCACACACTCAGCGATTCAGGAACAGCTTCTTCCCCTCTGCATTTCGATTCCAAATGGACATTGAATCCTTGGACACTACCTCACTTTTTAATATATATTATTTCTGCTTTTTTGCAAGATTTTTAATCTACTCAATATAAATATACTGTAATTTACTTATTTATTTGTTTATTTATTATTATTATTATTTTATTTTGTATTTTTCTATTTTATGTATTGCATTGAACTGCTGTTGCTAAGTTAGCAAATTTCACGACACATGCCGATGACAATAAAACTGATTCTGATTCTAATTGTTGCACCATATCGTCTGTCCAATTTATAAAACAACCTTTCGCTATCCCCCACTGCTTCCTCCTACCAAGGCAATTTTGAATCAATTTAGCTAGCTCACTTTGTTTAAACCTACCATGCGGGTATTTGCCAAAGATCTTGCCATATAGACAAATGACATCACCCTGCCCTCATCCGTCCTCTTGATCAAAACTTGGCCAAATTTATGACACGTGTTTTCCAACTCACAAAGTCCAAATCAGACCTTACCCTCGAACATAAGGGAGTACAGCATAGGAACAGGTGCACGGTGTCTGTGTCAACCACAACGCCAATTTAAGCTAACCCACACTGCCTGCATATTGTCTATATCCTTCATCATTTATCTGTGTGTCTGGTCTAAATACCACTTAAATGTTACTGTTGTATCTGTTCCTTCTACTTCTCTTGCCAGTGTGATTTAGTCACCTATCATTCTTTGTGTAAAAAATTACCTTGCAAGCTCCTTTAAACTTTCCAGCTCTCACCTTAAACCTACGTCTTCTGCTGTTTGACATTTGCACCCTGGGAAAGAGACTCTTGACTATCTACCATAGGGAGGTCTCTATACTTCATGCACCAAGTTGATTCCAGAGTTGAGGGGGTTAGACTAAGAAGAGAGATTCAGTTGCCTGGGACTGTACTCACTGGAATTCAGTAAAATGAAAGGAAACATTTAAAATTGTGAAAGGGATAGATAAGATAGAGGCAGGGAAGTTGTTTCCACTGGTGGGTGAGACTAGAACTAGGGGACATAGCTTCAGGATTTGGGGGAGTATTTTTAGGACAGCTTTTCCCAGAGAACAGCGTGTTTGTGGAATTCTCTGCTCAATGAAGCAGTAAAGGCTACCTCAGTTAATATGCTTAACACAAGAGTTGGATAGAGTTTTGCATAGTAGGGGAATTAAGGATTCTGGGGTTAAGGCAGGTCGGTGGAGATGAGCCCATGGCCAGATCAGCCATGATCTTATTGAAAGGCAGGGCAGGCTCGATGGGCCAGATGGCCTACTCCTGCTCCTATTTCCTATATTCTTCTGTTTATCAGGTCAACTCTCAGTCTCCAATACTCTAGAGAAAAGAAATAAAATTTGCATAAGCTCGCCAGATAGCTTATATTTTCTAATCCAGGCAACATCCTAGAGAAACCTCTTTTGCCACTTCTCCAAATCCTTCACATTGTTCCTGAAATGCAGCAATCAGAACTGCACATTATAGTCCAAATGTGGCCCTCCATAAATTTATACAGCTGCAACATGACTTCCTGACTTTGATACTCAGTGCCACAACTGAAAACATGTCATACTCCTCCTTTACTACTCAATGCATTTATCTTGCCACCTTCAAGGATCTATATCCAAGAGGTTGGCCATGTGCCCTAATCTTCTGGTTCAACCTATCATGAAGGACCTTGTTGAATGCTCTATTAAAATCCAAGCAGAAAGTGTCTACTGCCCCGATCAGTTGTCTTTATTATCTTCTCAAAAACTTCAATTAAATTTGTACAATGTGACCCTACGCCCACCCGCATATGCTGACGATCTCTAATAAAATCCATGCTTTTCCACTTTTTAGTTAATCCTTCCCTTAAGAAATATCTTAATTGCCACTGATCTAAGGCTCACCATACTAAAATGACTTGGTTATCCCTATTGCCTTTCTTAAACAAAGGAACAACATCATCTATTCACCAGTCCTCTGTGACCTTACAGAAGATTTCTAAAATGATAAATGATTTCTAAAACAGAAAGGATTTCTAAAACGTGTATAATTCCTTTAAGCTGAAAGACTTATCAATGAGTAGCAGATGAACAAATTGTCTGTCCAGAAATTGAAAGCAGAGGAATGGATTTAAGTCACCCTGTCTTTCTGTCATTTTTCTTTATTCCTATTCTTTACCATTCCTAACAAGTCTGACTGCTCTCTAAATTTGTACTGCTTTTTTGCCACTTGGGTGACTTCACACTCATATGATATTATTTTCAGATACATTTTTACACAAATGGATGAGAAGCATCTAGAGACAAAGTTCACAGATTCCCACATTTAATGTTGTGAAGCAGATTCTTTGAGAACACAAACATTCCAACTATTGGAAGATCAGCTGTTTGATGTACTAATTGATAGTATCAACCTGGTCTGCAAGCTTCCTTGAATTAAATAACTTAACCAGTGTTGTCTGGTTTGAAACAGGCCAATTATCATAACCTCATTATCTTTTACTGTATCTCTTGAGCAGCCAGCCCCATGTTGCAGGCCAACATCCTGTGCACTGTAGACAGTGCTGTTTGTTTGCAAAGCTGGCCTTCTAACCTCAGATGGCCATTGCTTACCAGTTACATTAAGAACTGAAGACCGGCTTCTATTTACAAGAAGAAGCTAAACAAAGAGTGCTAGTTGGAAATTTAACTTATTCCAAAACAATTCTCTGATCTCTGAAAGTTTCAGCTGCTGTGTTAGAAAGGCCTACCTGCCCAGGACAGTAAATTTCCATCACTGTTCCTCAGCTTATTCTTTCTGCTCTTCTTAAATAAAGGCACATTATTAGCTCTCCTCCAGTCCTCCAGTACCAGCCTTGTGCCTACAGAAATAAAGAAAATTTCTGCCAGACCCCCAATGTTCTCCTTCCTTGATTCCCAGAATTTTCTGGGGATTTATCCACCTTCATGCACCTCAAGACCAAAAACACTTCCTCCTTTGTCAGGTCGATGTTCTTCTGAATATTACAGTTCTTTTCCCTCAACTTTCGAGCTCCCAGGTCCTTTTCCACATAAAATACAGATATGAAGTATTTGTTTAGGGCCTTGCCCATTACCTATGTCTCCACACAGATTACCACACTGATTGTAAAAAAGGGCTAATATCTCATTGGCTACCATTTCACTCAATGTATTTATAGAATCTTTAAGGATTTTCATTTATATTTTCTACCAGGGTTATCTCATGCTCCCATTTTGCTCTCCTAATTTCATTCCAAAGAGTACATCCTCATCCATCAGACTGTTCAAGCTGCTTGTATTGGACATAAACCTCTTTCTTTTTCCTGACCAGACCTTCAATATCGCTTGTCAAGCAAGGTTCTTTAATCTCACCAGCCTTGACTTCCACTTCAAGAGCAATATGCTGTTCCTGAATTATATATCCATATATAAACATATAATAATTACAGCACGGAAACTGGCCAACTCGGCCCTTCTAGTCCGTGCCAAACGCTTACTCTCACCTAGTCCTACCTACCTGCACTCAGCCCATAGCCCTCCATTCCTTTCCTGTCCATATACCTAGCCAATTTTTTTTTAAATGACAAAATCAAACCTGCCTCTACCACTTCTATTGGAAGCTCGTTCCACACAGCTACCACTCTCTGAGTAAAGAAGTTCCCCCTGTGTTACCCCTAAACTTTTGCCCCTTAATTCTTCCTACCTCTCTTTTAAAGACCTCCTGTTTTTTCACCAAGTAAAGATGTCCCTTTACTTTGTGCAAGTTTTGTTTCTTCTGTTCATTTTCATGATATTGAAATAGGAACTCCATGTGTTAACTGTTGGATTTGCATGGAGATCATAATTAGTTATTAGCAAAATGAAGTCAATTTGCGCGTGTTAGTTCTTACTTTCCTCCTATTGGATGTTCCTCAAGGTCTAGTACATCCTGAATTCATAACTCAATTTAGACTCATGTTTAAAGGAGCATACTTTATCATTATATGTGAATTGAAGTGCATCTGAACATTCAATAATCCTTGCGAGTTTTGAACTTGAATGAGACCCAACAGTGCTTAAAATGTGCATTAATAATGTGAAAGACTTTGAAATGAGCAGGAAAATAGCTGTCATCATTTACATAAGCTGAACACCTGCAAAATAGAGCGGGTGCTATAGATATGCATTTTTATAAACTCAAGTACAATTGGCATTTTTATCTTGGCCGATCATCCAGTACTATTGTGCTGTTAATTTTCAAGTCCTTATTATCCATAATTTACTATTTCTAGTTATTTGTATGTGAGTTTCAATATCAAAAAAGATCGGAGTCTGAACAACAAGTACATAAATGTTCAAGAATACATTTGGCTTTAGACACAGCAATCCTAGCCATACTCCAAATAAAGATTTTAAAGCAATTATGAAATGAAAACAGAGTTGATTTGTGTGCAGTGATGTTAGGTATTACACTAACAGCAAAAGTCTATGTGAGGTTAACAAATTTTAAAAAACATGAGAATCAAAAGTAATCAGAAAAGTGCACTATATTTAAATAGTTTTATGTACATCTCCTGCCAAATCACCATGTAGAATCAATCTAATTCAATCTGACATATTGAGGTTTACTAACTGTACTGTCGGCCCCTGGTATTAAAAGGCAATCGACTTGTGTAATTTTTCTCTAATAGATTTAATCAGTATTTTGAAAGCCTTAGAAGTTATGTCACAACAAAGCCAACAACTCATTCATCAAGACAAGATTTTGCTGCAATATATTATATAATTAACTTGTCTGCTCATTATCAGTAGCAAAATTAATTGCAAATTTATACTTTATCAACAATTTGAATTGTGGACCTAGATTTTCCTATTCTTCAATGGTGACAAAAGTTCTAAAGTATTTTATCAAATAAAACATGTTTTGGAATGTCTTAATGATGCTGTGGGATGAAAGTAGGGGAGTAAGGATGACTGGAAGAATTGGATCAGCCCATGATTGAATGTTGGAGCAGTCTCAATGGGCTGAATGGCCTACTTCTACTCCTATATCTTATGGTCTCATGGTCTGATTATCTATATAGATACATGCTTTATAGGTAGCCTTTCGGTTTTTATAGATGTGGATTAGTTTTGGTGATGAGCAAATGACAATCCCCTTGAATTAACATTAATGTCTGTCAGGCTTAATGGGTATTCTGATGGGAAAATGCTTGATTCTGGATGCACATGTTCTACCACAACAGTAAACTTTGTTGCTTTGAGCGTTAGGTTTGCAGTACAAAAAAGTGTCAAGGCTCCTATACTTGATGGTGCCTGTATTCTGTCTTGGAGCTTTTTTTTCCAAGGTTCAAGACAACAAATTTCATGACTCATGTCAGTGATAATAAACCTTAGTCTGATTCTAATTCTTTTGGCTGCCTTTTGAGAGATGGCCAATGGAAAGCTAGTGGAAAAGAACTTCATGAGAAATGGATCTTGAGCATCCAGTATCAGTGGTGCATCCACCGGAGCTTATTTCTCAAGAGGTCCACAGACATCAATGTTTTCTTTTCTTTAAGAATCAATCAGCAAAGTCATCTTCCCAGCAATTATGTTCATAGTACTACTATTGTTAGAAGGTGTCACTAATTTTTCCTTCAGTACTGCACATCTGAAACTTGACTGTTTCAGAGTGGAATTACATCATGTTGGTAATTCAATTGGACATACTGATGATCCAACTGCATTTGGGTCGCCCCAGTTGTTAGGACTGTTCTCTAGGCAATTAAGTCACTTTGTTCCAGAACAACTATCATTTCAAAGATCTCCACATAATTAAGGAGGGCCCATCAATGGAAATATAACCCAGGCAACTCTTTTTCTTTAACGTATCTGTCCATTTAACATACCTGTCAACCTCTGCTCCTTGCTCCATTCAGGATGTGACTAGCATCTCCCTATAACTGTGAGAAGGCCTTGCTGTCTACCACCACTTCCTTACAGTTCCATTAACTTCTTTTTAGGTGTCTTTGCCTGGATCCTTTGTGACAGATATCACAATATCTATCTTTTGTCATATCAAAGATGGCAGCTGTGTAGGAAATTACATTTTGATGAGAAAAGCTAAGGATCTCACATTTTGCATGGTGAATAAGTATTGAGGAGCAAAATGATCAGGGAGAAAAGATTCCCAAGTCCTGTGCTGCTCAATGAGGCTATGATAATTAAACAAAATATTAAGTTTTATTCCTAGGAAAATAAACTTGAAGAACTATTCTTGCTTTGAAATATGTATTGGATCACATTTGATCATGCCTGTATGGAGTTCCTCCTGCTATGTTTTTAAAGCAATGTGAAAGGATACATATAATAATTAATTAACAGAATTAAACCAGAGTTACACCTGACAGGAAAGAAAGACTAAACTGGGTCACCCATTCTTGTATAAAGAGGGATGATGGTTGAATCGTAATGGCCTTTAAAATTATGGGATGTTCTTATTGAGCTGACAAGAAGAAATTCTTTCAAGCCAAGTGGAAAAGCAAAACTAAAGACAAATAACATAAAATATTCAAAGTAAAAATTCAAAGTTCAAAGTAAAATTTATTATCAGAGTACATCCATGTCATTACATACAACCCTGAGATTCTTTTTCTGCGGATGTACTTAGCAAATTGATAAATCAGTAACTGTTAACAGGATCAATGGAAAACAAACTCTGCAAATGCAAATATAAATAATTAACAATAAATAACAAGCATGAAATAACAAGATAAAGATAAAAAAACGTGAAAGCGCCCCTACTTCCTCAGGAGTCTGTGGAGGTTCGGCATTCATCAAAAACTTTGGCAAAAACTTCATCAAAACTCTTAAAATGAGACCATCAGTTGTGGGAATACCGAAGAGCTTGATGGTTGAGGGATAGTAACTGATCTTGATCTTGGTGGTGCAAGTCCTGAGGCACTTTTACTTTCTACCTGATGGCAGCAGTGAGAAAAGAGCATGGCATTGATGGTTAGTGTCCTTGATAATGGATGCTGCTTTTCTACAGCAATATTTCATGTAGCAGTGCTCAATGTTTTACCTGTGATGTACTGGGCTGAATCTACTAACTTTTGTAGGATTTTCCACTCTAAGGTTTTGGTTTTCCCATACCAGGCCATAATTCAGCTAGCCAATACACATTCCAGCACACATCTATAGAAGTTTGCCAAAGTTTTTGATGAATGCCGAACCTCCACAGACTCCTGAGGAAGTAGGGGCGCTTTCACGTTTTTTTTTGCAATTGTATTTATATGGTGGGTCCAGCACAAGTCCTCTGAGATAATGACAACCAGGAATTTAGAGATACTAACCCTCTCCACCTCTGATCCTCTGATGATTACTGGCTCATGAACCTCTGGTATTGCTCCCCAGAAGTCTACAATCAGTTCCTTGGTCTTATTGCCATTGAATAAGAGGTTGTTGTTATTGCACGACTCAGCCAAGTTTTCAATCTCCCTCCTGTATGCTAATTCATCACCACCTTTGATATAGCCCACAACAGTGGTGTCATCAGCAAACTTGTATCTGGTGTTGGAGCTGTACTTAGCCACACAGTCATAGGTGTAAGGCAAGTAAAGAAGGGGGCTAAGTACACATCCCTGTGGTGATCCTCTGCTGGTGCAGATTATGGAGGAGATATTTTTGCAAAACCAAACTGAGTGGGTCTACAAGTAAGGAAATCCAGGATCCAATTGCACATTGAGGCCCAGGTCTTGGAATTGACTGATTAGTTTTGAGGAAATAATGGTATTAAATGGTGAGCTGTAATTGTTAAAGAGCATCTTTGCTGTCCAGATATTCTAGAGTTGTGTAAAGAGCCAATGAGATGGCATCTGCTTTAGACCTGTTGCTTCAGTGGGTGAAATGGAACAGACCCAAATTGCCTTTCAGACAGGAGCTGAAAAAACTTCACCAGCCTCTCAAAACATATCATAGTGGATGTAAGTGCCACCGGCACTTGAATATTCACCAGAAGAAATCAAAAGGATAATTCAGTAGTAACTTCCTTACCAAAATAGTTCTAAAATGTGGAATTGTTATCTCAGTGATTTGTTGTCAAAAGGTCAGTAAACAAGGATATGAGCGAAAAGGGCAAAGTGGGATGCAGTTGACAGTTTTGATTGAAACCTTGTATAACATAAAAGTGATGGCATGGTGAACATGGGTCAAATGACTTCTGTGTGTTTGTTCTATTCATAGGGGCTGTCAAATTGTTTCTAATAGCAAGTAACTGATGTTGTTCTTCAATAAATGCAAGATAGATAATTTAAATTCCCTTCACAACAGATATGAAAAGTTTCCACATGCTATACTGACATATATCCATTTTAGAAAAGAGAAAGTTTGCTCAAGGATTTAGAGTAAAAATATAGTTTGTGGCAAACTATCAGATACAATATGCCATTTCTTATGAATCAGCGCATCTTATACCTAGCCACCTAGCTATTTACTGTTTGGATCCAAGATTTATAACCATATAATAATTACAGCATGGAAACAGGCTATCTCGGCCCTTCTAGTCCCACCGACCTGCACTCAGCCCATAACCCTCCATTCCTTTCCTGTCCACATACCTATCCAATTTTTTTCTAAATGACAATACAGAAACTGCCTCTACCACTTCTACTGGAAGCTCGTTCCACACAGCTACCACTCTCTGAGTAAAGAAGTTCCCCCTCATGTTACCTTAAACTTTTGCCCCTTAACTCTCAACTCATGTCCTCTTGTTTGAATCTCCCCTACTCTCAATAGAAAAAGCCTATCCATGTCAACTTTATTTATCCCCCTCATAATTTTAAATACCTCTATCAAGTCCCCCCTCAACCTTCTACGCTCCAAAGAATAAAGACCTAACTTGTTCAACCTTTCTCTGTAACTTAGGTGCTGAAACTCAGGTAACATTCTAGTAAATCTCCTCTGTACTCTCTCTATTTTGTTGACATCTTTCCTATAATTCGGTGACTAGAACTGTACACAATACTCTGAATTTGGCCTCACCAATGCCTTGTACAATTTTAACATTACATCCTAACTCCTATACTCAATGCTCTGATTTATAAAGGCCAGCAAACCAAAAGCTTTCTTCATCACCCTATCCACATGAGATTCCACCTTCAGGGAACTATGCACCATTATTCCTAGATCACTCTGTTCTACTGCATTCCTCAATGCTCTACCATTTACCTTGTATGTCCTATTTTGATTAGTCCTACCAAAATGTAGCACCTCACACTTTCTTTATGTTCTGGTCACAGGTGATGGATAGTTGCCATACTTTATAAAAATTATCCAGATTTAGCTAATATTTATTGAGACAGCACCACTCCACTCAAGAAATAAATATGGTTTATTTTTGTGACTGAAATTGTCAAGCAAAAAATGAAAGGAAGTGGAATTCCAAATTCCTGTCAATGCTATCTGTAGCAAAAGTTCAAATGCATTGCAAGACTTTTTCCTGGGTAAATTCATTTAATGAAACAATGATAAAGGCCTTGGGTCATTAAAATCTGAAACCAAAGGTTCAAAACTTCATTTTATTATCAAAATATCTTTGCAGAATACAACTCTGAAACTTGTCTTCTCCAGATAGCTATAGAATACAGAAAAGTAGTCGATCATAAACCCTTGTCTTGTCTCTGAGCTTCTCCTCGTGTTAGGTCATGATCGCATTTCCCTCCTGGAGATTTCTCAGGGACAGCAGAATGCTAACTTGCTCAATCGAACTACGGACTGCAAGCCACAGGCTTCAACAGTTTCAAAATTAAGATAAAAAGTATAAGGAGAAGATGTAAAAAAACTGAAATAATTGACTATCTGGAAGATGGCGCCGAGAATTCATTGTTCACTGGCACCATCTTGACTGGTATGCCATAAAGTACAAAACCAGTGACATTAATTATAAATACCTTAGTTAACACACAATCAAAGTGCTGAAGGAACTGAGCAAGTCTGGCAGCATCTATGCAGAAGAATAAGAAGTCGACGTTTTGGGGACAAGACCCTTCGTTAGGAGTACTGAGATCCTTCAGCACTCTCTGTGTGATGTTCAAGATTTCCAGCATCTGCAGAATCTCTTGTGTTTAAGAAAATACCTTTGATTCTCTCTTGGCCCAGTTCCAGTAAAGTGTTAGATCTGAAATGTTCTGTATCTCTTTCCACCAATGCTGAAACTAGCTGAGTCTTTTCAGCATTTCCTGTTTCTGCAAGTCAAAAATTAGATTACACAGTCTGGTTTTCTGCTCAGTGGTGAGGAATTATCTCTGAACTTGAAGAAATTCACTTTAAAGTTTCATTAGACTATGCAATAAGGGTTTTTTCTCTCTTGATAACAGGAAGCTTCTGTGGCATCCATTAACCATGATGTCATCAAGTTTACTGAGCAGCTAATAGAATGCAAATAAATGTTTGTATAATGATTTGAAAATGTTACCCAGACCAAAATAAAGAAGCTTAAATATAAACACATAGTTATTTTTAAAAATATTTTAATATCCATAGAATGCTGAAATACATGTATTTATTCTCAGCTGAAATTGATTGATTTTTCAGGAGGAGAGAGGTTTCTCTGCTGCTAAATCCTCAATTGCATTTCAATTAACAAAGGTTTAAGCTTCTCAGTGTTACACGGTGTGGATAGCTCTTACATTTACTGATTCAGCATCAACTGCTTTGATGAGCACAGCAGCAGCACACATTGTGGAGAACTGTTGAATTAATGACAGATAAGTCTTCATTTTCACCTTCAGTTACACAAAGGAGCACTGCAGAAATTGCCGTCAGGTTTCAACCTTTGTAATGTTGAGTACTAATAACCTCGCCATTTTCCCTCTCTTACATACTGAGTTTAAAAAAATACCTTTTCCAAAGTTACATCAGGCTTTATCACTGTCAATTTGTGATTGAAATCTTATTTTGAATGCAATTATTAAAACTTAAAACAAAAGCAGGGGATTGTAAATTAGCATAGAAATTAGAGCTCTCAACGCGTTCTGGAATTAAGAAAGGCAGAAGTGGCAGGATTAGGGAACTGAATATGGCAGAGATTATTCAAAATTTGATTGGTAATTGGTTCATTATTGGTATAGGAACTGAGATACAGTGAAAAACTTATATGCCATTCAAACAGATGGGTCCATACAGAAGTAAATTGAGTTAGTATAAAAGAACAAGAACAGAGTGCAGAATATAGTCTTACAGTTATAGAGCATATAAGAGAGAGACTGAAAATCTGGTTGAATCAGATGAAAGCTCTATTCGAAGCCTGAAGGATAATTGGAAGTCTTGATCAAAGACCAATGGTCGATTTGAGGTCTGGATTGAAGTCTCATGGTCAAAGGCTCAATATCTGTGGATCCACCAGTCCATTGGAGGCTGGATACAAAAGAAACCAGCCTATCTTGGGATCTGATCACTGTGTATATGCCTGGGTGGCTGGGAGGGAGAAGCAGGACTTGTTTTGCTCTTACTGCTTTGTTGCTTGTTGTGTTTTGTTCTGTTGTGTTCTCTGATGGTCTGCTGAACATTGTGGACTTGCTGGTGGGTACGGGCTGCCCCCAACATATCCTTAGGAGTGTTGATTGTTAAGGCAAACAACACATTTCACTCTGTGTTTCAATATGCATATGATAATTGAACCTGAACCTGAAGGCTACCACAGCAACAGCCAGTAAAATCAGGGAGCTGATTACCGATTACAGGAGGAAGAAACTGGAGTTCCATGAGCCTGTCCTCATTAGAGGAATGGTGATAGAGAGGGTTGGTAGCTTTAAATTTATTGGTATTAGCATATTAGAAGATCTGTGCTACTACCACTGAATAAATACCATCACAAAGTAGGCTCACCAGTGCTTCTATTTTCCAACAAGTTTATGTAGATTTGGCATGTCACCAAGGACTCTGCCAAACTGCTATAGTTACACAGTGCTAAGTTTCTGCTTGCATCATGGCCTTGTATGGAAATGCCAATGTCCTCGAATGGAGAAGGATACAGAAAGTGATAGACACAACTCGGTCCATCACAGACTAAAGCCTCCCAAATGTTGAATACATTTACTTGGAGTGCTGCCGCACGAAAGCAGCATCTATCATCAAAAAAAAACCACCATTCAGGCCATTCCCTTTTCCATTGGGCAGGAGGTATTCCTGGATCCGCCAGGAATGTCAAAATTGGAAGTGGAAGTGTTAATTGTCTTGGAACACCAAAGGGTGGATAAATCCACAGGAGCAGATGAGAGTTATCTCAGATTGTGATGGATTACAAAGAGGGTGATTGCTGAGTCACTGTTGAGGATTTTTGCATCTTTATTATCCAAAGAAGAGATTAAAGAGAAACTGGAAGTTAGATATTATTGTTCCTTTATAAGAAGGCAGTAGGGAAAACACAAGTAACTATAGGCCAATAAGCATAATAGCAAGAATATTGGAGAAAATTCTAAGGGACAGAATTTTCAGTATGTGTATTTGGAAAGGTGGGGACTGATTAGGGTAGTTAGCCTATGTTTGTGTGTACTGTCTCACTAATTTGATTGTTTTTTTTAAGAGATATGAAAGGAGAGTAAAAATAGCCTAGTGGATGTTGACTTTTTGGTTAAGTTCCAGTAAGACATTTGTTAAGTTTTCACATGATAAATTGGTCCAGAAGGTTGTAAAATGTGGAATCTATGGTGAGGCCGATTAATCCAAACCAAAATTGACTTGGTGATAGGAGGCAGAGGATAGTGGTGGAAAGGAAATTTTCTGATTGGAAATCTATGACCAGTGGAGTACTGCAGAGATCAGTGCTTGGATCTTTGTTGATTCTAATATTTAAAATGACTCGGACATAAACGTAGGAGGTATGGTTAGCAATTTTTCAGATAACTTGATAACTGATGAGGTTATGGAAAGCAAGGAAAGTTACCTATGGATCGAGCAAGATATAGATTGGATGGAAATTTGGCTAAGCATTTGCGGACAGCTTTTAATCCTAAATGTGAGATGATGCTTTCTGGCAAATCAGCTGAGAGAGGACATTCACAGTAAGTGTAGGGCACAAAGGAATGTTGATAAACAGAAAGAACTGGGGACCTGAATCCATAATTCCCTGTAAGTGGAAAAAGCAAATCATAGTCTGCTGAAGAAGGCATTTGGCATGCTTGCCTTCGTTGTTTGGGGCATAGACCATAATAAGTGGAACGTTATGATTCATCACTGGTTAGATATGATAGAGGTATATAAGATTATGAGAGCTGAAATAGACCTTGTTGTAATGAACACCATCTATCAATGACAGAGACATCAAGCAACTAATGCGTGGATCTGAATGCAAATTTTGTTTGAAAATGGAAGAGCAGAACTTTTGTAATTGGAGGGGAACAGAATACAGGGAGGCCAAAGAATATCAAGGAGATATTTATATTAGTTTTCAAAAGGTCACTGTAATTACCTCTACTGAGCATTTTGGATAAGAAATCAAATTATATAGAAGGGTGAAATTTTAAAAAAAGTTTCCAGAAGAACTATCTGTAAATTGTTCATAACTATGTCAGTGTAACTCTCACAAATTTGTTTTATGGAAAAGAAATTGTTCTTGCTTAATTATCTTCCAGGTTTTACAAATACATTGATATTATTCAATTGAGCTTTTTAGGTGTGGACTGTGATTATAAGCTACAGACACAAGAAATTCTGCAGATGCTGAAAATCTAGAGCTACACACACCAAAATGCTGGAAGAACTCAGCAGGTCAGGAATGGATAAAATGTAGTCACCATTGAAATGTAGGAAATGTAGCAGCTGTTATAAGGTAATACATTGTTTTCTCATGTTAATTATGAGATAATATTGAACAAGACTTTAGTAATAACTTTGTTCCTCCAGAACTGTGTCATAGAGTATTTTACATCTATTTGAGAGTGTGGTTAAGTCTCTGTTCAACATCTTATTTGAAAAATTGTGCCATTGTCTGTATTCCCAATGAATTGTACAAAAAATCAGACTTTCATTCTTCAGTCTTTAGCTTCTAGATTTTTAGACTACATCAGTGGCTCGAGTAGAGTGAATGTAAAACTAGATTCCCTTGGAGGTGTACTGACCACTTAGTGCTGAAAAGGATTACTTGTGGATTGCACCATTTTGGCATGGATGACAGATACTGAGACAGGGATAGTGATAGAGTGGCAGTAGATGACTGCGCTCTTCCCAAGTGAACAGTAGATTCTTGTTCACTGAAGTCATTACCAAGCAACCTGAGTAATGCCTCTGCAATCCTAAAAACCTATAGAGCACCCTTTGGCAGCTTACAGATTTGATGCAGTCAGAGAGTTATAATGTTGTACAGCATAAAAACTGGTCCATTAGCCCAACTCATCCATGCCGACCAATGTGTTTTCCTGAGCCAGTTTCATCTGCATTTGCCCCGTTTCCCTCTAAACTTTGTCTATCCATGTACATTTTCAAATGTGTTTTAATGCTTAGGTGTACACACATTGTAAAAAACTTATCCCATATACTTACTACACTCTGTGTGGAAAAGAACCTTGTATTTCAGATCATGTTTAAATCTTTCTCATTTCACTTTAATACTGAGAACTCTAGTTTTAGACTCCCCTACACTGGGGGGGAAAAATTGTGACAATCTATCTATCTATGTCCCTCATGATTTTATAAAACTCTATGAGGTCACATCTTGGCCTCTTTCACTCCTGGGAAAATATTCCTAGACTATTGTGTCTCTCCTTTCAAGATAAGGCCTCCAATCCTGGTAAAAATCCTTGTTAATATTTTTTGTACCCACTCTTGCTTAATCATATCCTTTCTATAGTATGGTGACCAGATATGCTGGTGACCACAGTATTCCAGATGCAATCTTGTACAGCAGTTACTCTTGTACTCAGAGCTCCATCTGATGAAGGCAATCATGCCATATGTCTTCTCTATGACCTTGTTTACATGCCTTTATCATTTTTGGGGAACTCTATACTTGTATTCCTTGCTCTCTCTGTTCCACAATACTGCTCAGGGTCCTGTCGCCAACAGGGTCCAAAGCCATGGTGGCAGCAGGCTGAGTTTGGTTAAGCACTGACTTTATATGATAACTGAACGTAACCTGCAGCTTGTCACCCCTAGTATCTTATACTAATTATGCAGACCAGCTGATAAGGACAACACAAAGTAACAGTTGCGTTCTCGCATCCTAGTTACCAGGTATGCTCAGAAATATTTAGAATCTTTGAAAACAAAATGCACAGAATTTTCTTTTAAAAAGACAAAAAAAATCCATGGTCCCCTCCCACTGAAAGCCAAGAATAAAGATAACCTCATTAAGAACAAGAGGCAGTTAGTACCCACTGGAACGAAAACTTGAAAGACCTCAAATGTGACTCTGACTTTGATGTGCGCTCCCCCCCCCCCCCCCCACATCCATCTCACAGTAATCTACTTGGTCAAGCCTTGCAGATTCATTTTAATATCACAAAGCTGAAAAAGCCATGGCTCAAAAAGGCCATTGAAAGACATAGTGTTTCGGCTAAAATTCTAAGACTCAGCCGTGAAGAGATACAATCACATATCAATGATTTTGTTGTCATATTTTCAGGCAAACTAGCAGAAATTCAGATTGCCATAATAATGACCACCTCAACAAAAGAGACAAATCCAATTACAGTAATAAAACAGGTGTTTCCCCTGCTGTCTGCCACAGGAAAAATCACTGTTAGGGCCTTTCTCAATTATTTCCACCCAGTGAATGGAGAACAGCTCCCTGAATCACACTGAAGGAAAAAAGATTCACATGGAAAAACAAGGGCATAACATGAAGACAACCCAGGAAACTACAGGCTGAATGCAGGAAATTGCGACCAGTTGTGTAGGCACCATGGTCAACATGGAGAAATTTGGACCAAAGGGCCTGTATCTCTGCTGTATTGCTCTGTGACTCTATGGTACAAAGCCTCTCTCCTGCACAGTTTAGTTTGATTTTATATACTGCTATAAGGAGATCCAAGATGTTCATGCAATATAATCATTACTGGGTTATTTTACTGCACCCAGCTGCACTCCCTGATTGTTCATTTTCAGGGTCCATATTAGCTCTGACTTTGTGCTAACCAAGATTTCTTAATTATCGCTTCTTCTTTTCCTACAATAAAACTGCATATGTATTCTTCCCTCAAGCCATTTCTATTTCCATAAGCGCATTGATCAATGGACAGTTTCCACATCTCTTCACCCAATTATTATTGTCATCACTCTCTGTGTGAAACCATTCCACAGCACACACACCCCATGCTCTCATTTCTAATTAGACTTGTTTCTAATCTCTCAATTTTCCTTCTCTGTCTCTTGGGTATGAATTTTAAATTCTAATTTTATGCAAGATGCCCTTTTTAAATCTTAGTTTTCCTTGGAAGCTTCCAGTTAATTTTTATCATTCTCATAAATTCTTTCTTTAAATTTTACTTCCTTGTGTATTCCTTTTATTTTGACAGCCTCCAGGTGTTTCTTTCTAATTTTAGTTTACTGTAGTTGGTTCACTTTATATTTGCCTCTCGCAGATATTCTTACAGATATAGCTTTTCTTCAACTACACCTTAACTGTACTAAATATTTTTGGGTGTTTGCTCATCACATATGGTATTAATTTTTTAATTCATTTTGTTGGATGAAGCTGATTAATTTTCTGTGGCCTTTCATTTTATCTAAACTTATACTGAAGTTTTGTAGAGTTTCAGAATACTTGTTATTCTGGTTGCAGTGCAGCAAGAATGCAGATAGTGCCACATTTTATAAATTTTGTAAATTAATCATGGTATGTTTATTATTAATGGAACAATCATTCTGCAGTGTTCTCCTACGTGTTTCAGTTCTTTGATGGGTTATTCTAAATAGATTTAATTGGGTGCCATGGTAACATGGCGGTTAGCAAGACACGATTACAGATCGGGGATTCGGAGTTCACAATTTAATTCTCTTGTCCTCTATAAGAAAGTTTATATATTCTTCCAATCAGTGCCTGGATTTCCTTTGGGTGTTTTGGTTACCTCCACAGTCCAAAGACAGATGGTTAGTTGGTTAGTTTGTCATTGTAAATTGACCAGTGATTAGGCCAAGGTTAAATGGCTGGTGTGGCTCGTTGGGGTAAAAGTGCCTGTTCCACGCTGTATCTCTAAATAAATAAATTACAATAAAGTACAAAAGTACTAATGGTGAGAAAATCTTGTGCACCAGAAGAAGACAGCCCAATGCTGCTGATTTTAATGTTATTAAGATGGGTGACTGCACAGGGTATGGGGTTGTTATCTATGGGAGGAGAGAAGACTAGTAATCCAGTTAGGTAAACAGCAAAAAGAGGTTTTGAACAGCAGTGCTGTGTGCTGAATGCACAACTTTCCTATTGACGCAGGACATCGAAGAGTTAGACTCAGCTCATGATGAAGTGAGAACCCAAACACTCTTTAAAATATTCTGAGATAACATCACCAAAATGCAATTAAAGTGAAATATGTGAATTGTTATGTCACAAACATCAGAGATAATTTGTTATAAAGGGCATGATGTAACTGCTATTTTAACATGATATTGACCGTTGCCAATGATTTTCAGATTTTTGAATAAACATTTTTAATATCTTTGTGAATGCAGTTTCCATTTGTTGATGTTAGATTATTTAACTAGCTCATCAATTCCTTATCTTAAAATATTGCCCGTTGATTTATTGCAAATTCCATTGTGCCTCTATGTCAGAAGCTTGTGAATCAAGCTTCTTTCTCTGGATTTGAATATATAAACTTGGTTGAGGGGCAGCTAGTAATGGAATTATAGTTGCTAAGTTATTAGACAAGTAATCTGGAATCTAAAAATATGAAGGTTTTAGTTCAAGTCTCACCACAGCCGCTCAGGGTTTTAGATCTACATAATTAAATTAAGCAATTTTTGTGCTTGAAGAGGCATTACTACCTGGGCCAATGAACCAAGGACTGGGAAATGAGCTTAACATAAAGTCCATTTTTGGCAGTTTAATAGTTTAAATAGTCTCCTCAGCACAATACATCTGTATCATTCTATGATATGTTAAATCAAGGCCCTGTCTACAACCTCAAATGGATTTTAAGGATTGCGTGGTACATTTTTTTTTGTAATTTATTTTTTAATTGAAGTTCATCATTAAACAAACATTTCCATAAGATTTATTTCAGATATTATACATACATATCACGTAGTCATGTTAAAGAATGACAGAGATTTTCTGTTCTCTTCCCACTCTACATTGACAATTCACCATAAGTTACAGTAGTACAGCCTTTGGTTACTGAAGAAGTAGCTGAAGTTTTGTGCCATTGAGTGAAAAAGGTGAGGTTGAATCTCATTATGGCATTTAGAGAACGTAAAAAAGTAACTGAATGAATCTATAATTTAGAAAGGAAAACAGAATTCTGTAATAGAACCTGTAAAATCCATGTGGTTTACACATTTTTCTTCAGGGAAGGAAACTTGTCATACCTATCAAGTTGATCCATACCTAATTCCAGCATCACTTTCTTTTCAGCTCAAGGCTAGCGAGAGAGGGCCAATAAATTCCAGCATTAGGAGCAATATCTACATACATTTTGTGAATGACTAAAATTAACAAACAAAACATCTTGTCATTTGTTATATTGATAATTGTGGAATTTTACTCTGTAAAATGAATGCTTTCAAAATTGCAAAACCGTTAACACTTAAAATGACACTGGATTTGAACTGTAAGTTTTAGTAGGGCTTGTTCCATATTTCTGTTGTTGATAATGTGCTACCAGTCCCTGATGCAGGGTTCAGAGGGATGAGGGGGAGGGTGATAGCACCAGGGATGAGAAATGGGAGAAAGGATCAGTGGCCTAAGGCTGAGGATTAGTATCTAGGATCAGGAAGCCGAGCTGAGTAAGTAGTAGGTTGGGAAGGAATGGGTGTTAGATCAGTGCTATGATATTTGCATACTGGTTTGAGTTCTGTGTATATTAGCTGTTTGTCTGAGATAGTACAGTGGTCATCATTAACTAAAGTATATGAATAGCTTTGCAACACTCTGTTCTATGCTTTAGTTCAATTTAAAGTTGATTGGTACAAAAATATGTGTTTGGTTGATGTTTTGAGTTCAAGACTGCACATATACTTCGGAGTACAACTAAAAGAAACATCTAATACTTTCAGCGGGTAAATTGGGTAGAAGGAGCCAAGCAAGATTAGGACAAGTAAAAATGGAAGCAGGAGGAGGGTCTACTAAGTAATTTCGGATTGACTGCTTCTACACTTAAAGTCAGGATAAGAGAAGGGTGGTCAGATAAGTAGCTGGGTACATACTATGAAGGGACACTCTCAGTGATCCAGGAACAAATTCTTCCCCTCTGCCATCCGATGGACATTGAACCCATGAACACAAACACTACCTCACTTCTTTTTTTTTTAATTTCTGTTATTTTGCAGTATTTTTTTAACTTCACTATATATGTATGAATATACTTAATGTAACTCAGATTTTTTTCTCTATACTTATTTATCATGCATTTCAATGTACTGCTGCCATAAAGTTAAAAAAATTATGACATATGCCGGTGATATTAAATCTGATTCTGATAATTTGGAGCCTTTGGAGGAAAGTAAGTTTAAGGGTAAGTAATGAGGTAGGTGATTTGAAGCATGATCAGCAAATCAGAACATAGGATTCATTGATCAGTCAAAGATCTAGAGTGTTGGTTCAAAAATCGTGGGTAAGAACTTAGAGCCATGTTGACAAGGGAAAGTCAAAGGAATAAAGAGAAATTTGAACTTCACCTTCAGGATTCCCTTTCCAGTATTTTATTGTCAGGATCTAATTTTTCTGCAAGGGCCTAATGAAGTCTTGATTCAACTTCCCCCAATTTTTTTTTAAAAGTGTTGCATGAAGAATACATCTCACAAAAATCATATCAGACTTGCAAGGGCAATTCATGCTTAACAGTACCTCTAACATTTTTGGAATTATGTGAAACAACCAATAACTGAAGCATCTCAATGTCAGTTATGCAGCACTGAAAAGTGTACAGGGTGATTGATAAGTTTGTGGACTAAGGTAGAAGGAGTCAATTTTAGAAAACTTAGCACATTTATTTCTCAACATGTCCCCTCCTACATGTACACACTTAGTCCAGCGGTCGTCGACCATACGGATCCCTTCTTTGTAGAAGTGGTCCACAGCAGGGGTGATTGATAAGTTTGTGGCCTAAGGTAGAATGAGATGAGTTATTAACTTCAAACTTTCTGCATTATCACTCAGAGTTGAACTGCACGTGCATGTAACGAGAGCATCTTGGGCCTCCAGGAGGTCCACAGCAGGGGTGATTGGTAAGTTTGTTTGCTAAGGTAGAAGGAGATGAGTTATACAGCTCTTGTTACATGCATGCGCAGTTCAACTCTTAGAGTGAAAATGCAGAAAGTTTGAAGTTAATAACTCATCTCCTTCTACATTAGGTCATGAACTTATCAATCACCCCATGCTGTGGACCACTTCAGGAAGTCCGAGATGCTGCCTTCTATAAAGAAGGGATCTGCATGCTCCACAACTGCTGGACTAAGTGTGTAAATGTAGAAAAAATAAATGTGCTAGGTTTTCTAAAATTGATTCCTTCTACCTTAGGCCATGAACTTATCAATCACCCCTTGTATTATGCATTCAAACTTTGTAAGCTTCAGCCTTTTTATCAAGCATTTCTCTATGTAGAACTTCATATTGAAAGAAATCCACAAAATAGTAGCCTAGATTTTGACCTATTTCCTTGCTCGTTTCCCTGATGAGTACAATTTCTTTTGTCCCAGTTTGAAGTTTATTCCTTGCTGCATCATGCTGATGCATGTATATTTGTCAAAAGTCAATAACCCAAAGTACAAATCCATGCAATGCCATCATGTGTAATTGCATTGAACAGGACTGTGTAAACATTTTGCCCCATGTATTATTCCTGCACATTTTGATTCAACGTCTTGAAATAAAAGTGGTTATCATTTCTTTCAGTTAGATATAAAATTTTGCCACAACCTTACAGGCAAGGGCTTCATTCTTATCTGTAATGACATATAGTAAGTTGAGGGTTGAAATGCTCATCAAGTATCATCATTTAATGGAAGGATATGTAAGCAGATATAAAAGTTTATTTTCTCAAATTTGTATTAAGCCATTATATGATTGAGGATGAGACAAGTTCATCAGGGCGAATGGTCAAAAAATAAGACGGTATCCTGGTTCTACTATCAGACCATAGAGTTCTGGTTGAATTGGTTAAAATTTACTGCTGGTTTAAAGATGGTATTACAGCTCAGGGCAACAGAGTTCAGAGTTTAATTCTGGTATCCTCCGTAAGAAAGTTTGTACATTCTACCTGCATGCATGTGGATTTCCTCCACATGCTCCAGTTTCCTCCCACCGTCCGAAATACTGGCTGGTAGTCATGGAAAATTGTCCTGTGATTAGGCTAGGGTTAAATAGTTGGATTTCAGGGTTGGGCCAGAAAGACCAGTTCCACACTGTATCACTATGTAATAAATAATAATAATCATGCTGAAGCATTTCTCATCTTCCTCACAATTACATTTACGCTTGTTTGTTTTGCATTAACTAAAAGACATTCTGATGCAACTTGCTGGAGAGCAACCAGGCATTTTGAAAAATTAATGATCTTTGGAATTAACAGCAACCAAAATGTACAGGCCCAAGTTCACACCCAAGGTACAGGCTTCAAACAGATCAGTGACCACCAGGAGAAGTAAGGGCAGTAGGCAGTCAGTGCACAATTCTCCTAAGGCTATTCCCCCTTGTATACCTTTGACAGGAATTTCCTTTCAGGGCTAGCAGTTGTCAGGTCTCTGGTACTGTGACCAGCTCTCGGCTCAGACTGAGAGCTGAAAGGTTTAGTCAGATTCTGATAGTGAAAGAGGACTCAGTAGTGAAGAGAACTGACAGGAGATGTCATGGCCACAGAAGAAATGCTGAGATAATATGTTTCCTCCTGGATGCCAGGGTCAAGGATGTCTCTGAGCAGTGGCAGAAAATTCTCGAGGGGTGGGTGAACAGCCAAATGATCTGGGGATTGGTGTTAAAGTGGGAGTGGAGGGAGAACAAGTAATCGATAAAGCAGTAACCAGTGAAAACAAGTCTAATAGTCCAAATAGCCTGGGACACAGTAAAGGCAGGGAAAACAAAACTCAGATAAACAGCATTTATTTCAATGCACGAGGCTTAACAGGTAAGACGGACGAACTCAGAGCCAGGAATAGCTCTGAAGACTGGCATTTTATGACCAATACAGAAAGATGGGTGAGAAAAGGGCAGGACTGTCAGCCTAATATTCCAGGATACAGGAACTACAGGTGTAAAAGAGGTGCATTTAGTTGAGGCAGGTGTGTAGCCTGTTTGATAAGGGTGGACAAACAGGAGAACTTAGAGATGCCACTCTTGCGGTATCATCCAGTGAGGTCACATGGTTAGAATTTGGAAACAAGAACGAGAGGTCACTCAGGTGGGGCTGTATTATAGATCCCCAATAGTCAGTAGGAACTGGAGAAACATGCACAAAATGCTGGAGGAACTCAGCAGGCCAGGCAGGTGGTATGGAAAGGAGTAAACGGTCAATGTTTTGGGCTGAGACCCTTCTTCATCACTGGAAAATAAAAGATGATAATTCAGAGGAAGAAGGCGGGTGGAGGGGAGGAAGAAGTACAGAGGGCAAGTGATAGGTGAAACCATGAGAGGGGGAGTGGGTGAAGTAAAGAGCTGGGAAGTTGATTGGTGTAAGTGCTGGAGAGGGCAGAAGATTATAGAAGAAAGGGAAGGGGAGGAGAACACGAGGGAATGAAGGGCAGGTAAGGAGAAAAGGTGAGGAATGATAAATGGTGAAGGAGTGGAGGGGTGTTGCAATTACCAAAAGTTCAAGAAATCCATGTGCTTGCCATCAGGTTGGATGCCACCCAGATAGGATATAAGATGTTGTTCCTCCAACCTGACTGGCCTTATCCCAGCAGTAGAGGAGGCCATGGACTGTCAGAAGATCATAAGATATAGGAGCAGAATTAGACCATTTGGCTATTTCATCATGGATGATCCAATTTTCCTCTTCAGCCTCAATCTCCTGCTTCCCTCCCATCCCCCACTGTTTCCTTTCGTGCCCTGACAAATCAAGAATCTATCAACTCCTACCTTAAATATACATAAATACTTGCCCTCCACAGCTGAGGGGGGGGGGAGATTTTAGAAGGGTAACCTCTTCACACAGAGGGTGATGAATACATGGAATGAGTTGCCAGAGGAAGTCGTGAAGGCAGGTATAATTTAAGAAGCATTTCAATAGATACATGGAGAAGTGTGACATAGAGGGATCAGGGCCGACTACAGAAACTGAGACTAGTCGCGTGGACGCTATGGACATCATGGACTAGTTTGGCTGATGGGCCTTTTATATTGCTGCATTGCTGTAAAAAAATTGAAGATTAAATTGAGGATTAAGCTGAATTACAATGAGGGTGTTAATGTTGAAACGGGAAATGGAGAAGGTAGAAGACAGGAATAAAAGACAAGCAAGAGATAAGAAGGGATTTCAGCGATAGTCATGCCATATATATATATATGAGACACAATTTCACACGGGAGGTTCTAAAAAATCTGAATGTTGTGTAAGATTGATGCACTTTGTGTGATTTTTAACTAAGCTTCTGTAGTCTATGAGCAGCACTGAATGTTTGCAGCTAATCCAGCATTATTTAACGGACTTGCCTTTAACTAGGTCACAGGCCAGTAGTTGATCACCTCAGCCTTTAGTTCATAAATCAGAATTAGATTTACAGTCATTGACTATGATATGAAATTTGCTGTTTTGAAGCAGCAGTATCAGGTAGACATAAAATTACCATTAATTTCAAAATAAATAAATAGTATATAACAATTTATTTTTCATGACTTCATGGACCATTGAGAAATCTGGTGGCAGAGGAGAAGAAGCTGAGTGTGGATCTTCAGGCTTCTGTATCTCCTCCCCAAAGGTAGCAACAAGAAGAGGGGATGTCCTGAGTGGTGGGTGCTAGCTGAGTCTACAACCCTGAGCATTGGAGCCTCCATACCAGGCCGTGATGCAACAATATGGAATGTTTGTCAATCATGTATCTATCGAAATTTTGCATGATCTTTGTTCTTCACAAACTCCTACCATGGTGGATCCATTGGAATACCTTCCTATTGATTGCAAAGTAGTTCTCTTTAATTCTCACATCTGTATTAATTGTCATCACATGCTGTCCTCCTCCCAACACACACAAAATGCTGGAGGAACTCAGCAGGCCAGGCAGCATCTATGGAAAAGAGTACAGTTGATGTTTTGGGCCAAGACTCTTTGGCAGGTCTGGCCTGCTGAGTTCCTTCAGCATATTATGTATGTTGCTTGGATTTCCAGTATCTGCACATTTTCTCTTGTTTGTGATTGGACTGTCCTCCACCCTGCCACTTTTAGCAGATCGTCTTTATTATTTGGATTTTGTTCGACCACCCTTATGACCTTCTCCCCATCTGAACCACCCCCAATTTTCTTTTCTAGTCACCTTTTTTCTTGATCACCAGAACCTCTTCACTGGCTCTTAATTGTCTTGCAAATGTTCAACTGTTCTGCATTCCTGACCTCTTTCATAGCATGCTGATGGCCTTCCTACCTTCTTGCCTCAATCATCTGCACTCCACATTGCCTCTATCAATGTCCAACACTCTTCACAATTCTCTTGTCACCACTGCCTTTTACCTATCCCTCATCTCCTTCTTCTGCAAAACTCCACAGTGTTTCGGTCTTCCCACTCTCAACCAAATTTCCTCCTCCCTAATCTCAGTTTTTTTCCTCCAGTCCTTTCTCCTGATCTTCCCTTATAAGTATTTTCCTCTGCCCTCAATCATCCCTCTATGATTTTGAGTATGCATAATATTGGGGAAAGGTAGAGGAGTGAGTTATGTGGATGATTGTATCCAGTGTAAATTGCAACATCTCATTTTTGACCAAACTGACCAAACTGAATTCGACTGAGCAACTCACACAAAATGCTGGAGGAACTCAGCAGGCCAGGCAGCGTACATTGAAAAGAGCACGGTTGATATTTCAGGCTGAGACCCTTCAGAAACATCGACTGTACTCTTTTCTATAGATGCTCCTGGCCTGCTGATTTCCTCCAGCATTTTATGTGTGTTGGATGGGTTTCCAGCATCTGCAGACCGACCTCTTCACTGTGATGTGAAAACATGCACTTGGGTATTTCTAGCCCCTCATTTTAAGTCTTATTTTTTCTAGACCAAAGAACTTGATGAGCAATTATTAACAATAATCATCATAAAAAGGATTAGTTACTAGCTAGTTATTAATTATAACATTTAATGATAGATTCATAATGGATAATTAATTTATCAATGAAGCAATATTAAGACATTCACTTGGGCATTAAGTGTGAAAATTTGCTTTCATGAACCTACCTAGGGAATGATTCAATCATTCTGGCAATGTACAGTGGTATGCAAAAGTTTGGGCACCCGGGTCAAAATTTCTGTTACTGTGAATAGTTAAGCGAGTAAAAGATGACTTGATGTCCAAAAGGCATAAAGTTAAAGATAACACATTTCTTTAATATTTTAAGCAAGATTACTGTTTTATTTCCATCTTTTACAGTTTCAAAATAACAATAAGGAAAAGGGCCCGAAGCAAAAGTTTGGGCACCCTGCATGGTCAGTACTTAGTAACACCCCCTTTGGCAAGTATCACAGCTTGTAAACGCTTTCTGTAGCCAGCTAAGAGTCTTTCAGTTCTTGTTTGGGGGATTTTCACCCATTCTTCCTTGCAAAAGGCTTCTAGTTCTGTGAGATTCTTGCGCCATCTTACATGCACTGCTCTTTTGAGGTCTATCCACAGATTTTCGATGATGTTTAAGCCATAGTCCTAACAAGCTAATTAAGGTCTGAGACCTTGGTAAAATTTATCTGAGAGCTCAAGTCTCTTGGGGTGGCCAAACTTTTGCATGGTACTCCTTTTTTTTCACTCTAAAATTGTACAAAACAAAAATAATACACTAATCTTGCTTAAAATGTTGAAAAGAATGTTTCATCTTTAACTTTATGACTTTTGGAGATCAGTTAATCTTCTACTCACTTAACTATTCACAGTAGCAGAAATTTTGACCAGGGTGCCCAAACTTTTGCATGCCACTGTAGTATTTTGAGAATAGCAGACAATCTTACTTGATATCAGTTGTTTTGCCTTGCAATTGCAGATCAATTAAATACAATATTTTTTCCAACAACTTCTGGCAAATGTTGTTTTGATAGACTGAAGGAATCAAGATTCAAGATATTTGGCATGTTAATTTCCATGAAGTATGCCTTGATCCATTCAACTGCAATGCCTTTCTATCATGCCTCATGAATCTTTGCCCTTCAGGATGTCATCTGACCTCATGGGAGGGGCATACAATATCAAAAAGTAAAAGCCATTTGAGGGGGAAATGGATCTGAAAATTTTTCTGTGATCCCTCTAGGACTGAAGCAACTGAAAATAATTTTGGACACAGTACTTGCTCTGGCTTAAATCATCTCTGGGGTGATATGATCTCTGCTCTAGTTGGACTAAAAATACTACATAAATATATTTTCTTTTATTTTTAATTCACCGCAGTGATACTTATCTAATCATTCTTGAAATCAGAATTTAGTGATTTTCGCACTTCCAAATCACAGTTAAGTTATATTTATCTAATTAGGATCAAGAGTCAGTACATTACAAATGCCCTGGATACCTTTGGTTTTCAGGCTATTTTATTCTTACTGGCAGCGGTCCCAGAAGTGTGTGACTCATGTGCAAGCCTGCATGATGAATATTGATAGATGTCATGAATGTGGATCCACTACATATTCTTCAGGTTCAGTGGAGGCAGTCACACACATCAGCAGACTGATTGTTTACTACAAACAAAAGCTGTTGCCAGTGGCCCTCTATCTACCCCAGAGAAAGCAATCACAACTTTCAGCACTAAACATCTGTCTTAGACAAGCAGGCTCCCTTCCATCTTCCTGAGTTAACATGAAATAAAGCAAGATTTGAGTGAGTTCATTATATTTTATTCCAAAAACAGAACAGATAAAATTGACTTATAATTTATGCCATTGTGTTTGACCAAACATACATTTTCATTGTTTAATTCTTTGTATCGAAGCCATCATTACATCTAGCAATGAACAATTTTATCATCGTGTCCATTATGCGTACAACAATTTATTAACTTCCGTACAGAATTAAGCATGAGGTAACTTTCAGCCACATTATTCACACATTTGATGGCATTTTCAATTTCATGAAGATTTCTCTGGTCATGGCATGTGGATAATAATTGGTTCACAAATGAAATCCTTACTGGTAATTTACTTATTCCAAAGTGGAGTCCTTTTCATGAAATAAGGTCTGATATTATTTGCATTTGCCTTCATGGAGACGATTGGGTTTAAAATACAGATTCAATTAAAACATAAAATGCAAGAAATACAGTTACATCTTGTTTGTTTTCCAGCAGATGTTTTGTTAATTAAATTTGCACTCTCGGATCTGTAGCTCAACAATGTGTTTATTCCTCCAGCTTTGTGCCATGATTTTGGCTGATGATACAATCTGTATTAATTAGACAATTTGAAATGTACCAGTGAGCATTACAGTATCATGCTTACAAAATATTGAACACATCTAACAATGTGCTTCCTTCCGAAATCTCACAATAATTTAACATTCATACAGATAAAATATCCCTTCTTCTTTAATAAAGCTTCTTTTCTAAATTTTATTTGTAGGATGTATTTAAAACTTATCTTAAACTCTTTTCCTGATATCACTAGAGCTGTGAAATATTATGTCTCCACTTTGTTGACATGTCTGCAGTCATTTCTCTCTGAGATGATTCAGTCCATTGTTTTGGTGATACATTATTTGTTATCGCTGTTCCTGTGGATGTTACACACACTGCTGCTGATGCTGTTGTTGGTGTTTCTAGTGCTGCTGTTGACCTTTCCTGTTCCAATGACACGATTGTAGGTCAAAGATGAATTCAGTTTCTCCATCCATTGGCTGATTGCAGTCTTGATATGTATAATTTTGATCAACCAATTTCGCTAATGACTTTAGCTTGTTTCCAGGTTTTAATAACTGGATTATGCACATGTGCTACTTATTCTCCCAAAATTTAGCCAATGGCTTCATGTACTTGATACATCAATCAATAATTGACCTATTTCTTTGTCTGGTAAAGGATGCAGTCTTTTTGGCAAAATTGTCTTGAAATTCTGCAATTTAGCAGATTATTCGGCTATTTTAATATCTGCCCAGAGAGATGTAACCTAAGATGAAAACAAGGGAAAATGAGAGTCTTTTTCCTCTCTATTTGATTAGAAATCCCATGATTGCTACCATTTTTTTCAGGTTTTTAGTAAAAATATTTTCAGAAATGCAGAATAGTATAAATTAATTTTGTGTTCTGTATCCAGTAACAGTTTAAGGATTATGGTTGTGGATTTGCATGTCAGTTTAACATTTGTTTAAATAGTCTGTGTACTTGCAATATCTTTTCCCTTTCAGATTACTGTGGGTTTGGAATTGCGTATTTATGCAGCTATCCTTTATGCAGAGAAAGACGGAACATTTAGCACAAGCTTGTATTATTTAGGTTTCAAGCTAATACTTTTATGTAATATATTTTGTTTTTTATTAACTTAATCATTGTCATGATGTTTACTAGAGCACTGGTGATTAAGTATTAGGTGGGGTGAGGTTTAACCTAGTGCTGCAGGGGAATGGGAACCAGAGTGCCAGAACAGATAGCAGAGAGTATGTGGAGGCAGATGCTAGTAAGATCTCCAACAAAGTCAGGAATCAAAAGTTTGAGCTTGGTGCACTGGAGTCCTGAGCTGTGTATCTTTTAATGCAAGAAGTATCGTAGGAAGAGCAGATGAGCCCAGGGCATGGATTAACACCTGTAATTATGACCATGTACCCATTGTTGCGACTTAGTGACGAGAGGGACAGGACTGGCAGCTCAGTATTCTGGGGTTTTGTTGTTTTAAACGTGACACAGTGGGAGTGATAAAAGGAGGGGGAATGGCATTACTAGTAAAGGAAAATGTCACGGCAGTATTCAGTCAGGACAGACCGGAGAACTCAATTAGTGAGGTGTTATGTGTGGAACAGAGAAATAAGAAGTATATGACCACGTTAATTGGGCTATATTACAGACCACCCAACAGTCCCAGGGATATAGAGAAACAAATTTGTAACAAAAAGGAAACATACATTTGTTTTGGTAGGTGATTTTAACTTTCCTCGTATTGTTTGGGATTCCCATATTGTAAAAGGACTAGATGGGATAGAGTTTGGCAAGTGTGTTCAGGAACGCTTTCTTCATTAGTATGTAGAAGTCTCAACGAGACTGCATGCAATACTAGATCTGCTTTTAGGGAATGAGATGGGCAGGTGACAGAAGTTTGTGTAGAGGAACACTTTGCATCCAGTGACCACAGTGCCATTAGTTTCAAAGGAAATATTCAAAAAGGCCTAGTACATGGGTTGAGATTCTAAATTGGAAAAAGGCCAATTTTGATGGTATCAGAAATGATCTGTCAAGTTTGGATTGGGACAGGCTGTCTTCAGGCAAAGGTATACTTGGAAAGTGTGAGGCCTGCAAAAATGAATATTTGAGAGTAGAAAGGTAAAGGTACAAGTGTAGGGAACCTAGGTTTTCAGGAGATATTGAGGCCCTGCTTAAAAGAAAAGTGGAGGTGCATTGCAGGTAGAAACAAATGCGGTGCTTATGTAGTACGAGAAATTCAAGAGAACACTTAAGAAAGAAATCAAGAAGGATAAAATAAGGCATGAATTTGCTAGAGCAGACAAGGTGAAGGGGAATCCTAAGGGATTCTACAGATACGTTAAGAGTAAAAGGAGTGCAAGGGACAAAATTGGTCCTCTGGAAGACCAGAATGATAATTCATGTGTGGAGACAAAACAAATGGGGAGATTTTAAATGCATTCTTAGCATCTGTACTTACTTTGGAGATGGATACAGAGTCTATAGAAGTGAGGCAAAGCTGCACCAACTTCATGGACCCTGTACAGGTTACAGAGCAGAAGGTGTTTGCTACCCTGAGGCAAATCAGGGTGGATTAATCCCTGGGGCTTGACAAGGTGTTCCCATGAACTCTACAGTGGCAAATTGCCAGGTCCCTAACAGAAATATTTAAAACATCCATAGTGTCAGAATAGGTACCAGACGATTTGAGGATAGCCAGTGTCGTTCCACTGTTTAAAAAAAAAGGCTCTCAACAGAAATCAGAAAATTATAGGCCGGAACATCTGACATCAGTTCTGAGAAAGTTATTGATAGTTATTCTAGGAGACTGGATATATAAGTCTTTGGATAGACACGGACTCATTAGGGATAGTCAGCATGGCTTTGTTAGTGGTAGGTCATGTCTAAGCAATCATATAGAGTTTTTTGAGGAAGTCACTAGGAAAGTGGATGAAAGCAAGACAGTGGATGTTACCTACATGGACTTTAGTAAGGCATTTGACAGGGTCCTGCATGGGAGCCTAGTCAAGAAGGTTATGTTGTTTGGCATTCAAGATAAGGTAGGAAATTGGATTAGACATTGGCTTTGTGAGAGAAACCAGAGAGTGATAGTGATAGAGGGTGGCCTCTCTGACTGAAGGTTTTTGACTACTAGTGTGCCACAGGGATCAGCTCTGGGCCCTTTGTTGTTTGTCATCTATATCAATGATCTGGATGATAATGTGGTTAATCAGCAAATTTGAGTATGACACCAAATTTGGGGTGCAGTGGACAGCGAGGAAGTCGATATCATCGATTCCAGAGGGATCTGCATCAGCTGGAAAAATGGTCTGAAAAATGGTCGATGTGATTTACTGCAGGCAAGTGTGAGGTTTTGCACTTCTGTAGGACCAACCAGGGTAGGTCTTACACAGTGAATGGTAGGGCACTGAGGAGAGCGGTAAAACAAAGGGGTCTGAGAGTACTGGTCCATAATTCATTGAAAGTGGCGTCACAGGTAAATAGGGTCATAAAGAATCCTTTTGGCACATTGGGCTTCATAAATCAATATATTGAGTACAGAAGATGGTATAGTATGTTGAAGTTGTATAAGATGTTGATGAGGCTTAATTTGGAATGTTGTGTGTAGTTTTGATTATCTACTTACAGGAAGTATGTAAACAAGGTTAAAAGAGTGCAGAGAAAATTTACAAGGATGTTGCCCGATCTGGAGGATCTGAGTTATAAGCAAAGACTGGATAGGTTAGTACTGTATTCTTAAGAATGTAGAAGACTGAGGAGATTTGATAGAGGTATACAAAATTATGAGGGGTATAAATGCAAGTAGGCTTTTTCCACTGAGGTTGTGTGGGACTACAATTAGAGGTCATGGGTTAAGGGTGAAAGGTGAGAAGTTTAATGGGAACTCACTCGGAGAATCATGAGAGTGTGGAATGAGCTGCCAGCACAAGTGGTGTAGAGAGCTCGATTTCAGCATTTAAGACAATTTTGGATAGGTACATGGATAGTAGGGATAGGGTACACTATGGTTTTACTGAGGTTGATAGGAGTAGACAGTTTAAATGGTTTTGACACAGACTAGATGGGCTGAAGGGCCTGTTTTTGTGCTGTACCTCTATCTGACTCTATGACACTAGGTAGACTTTCAAACTAAGATCTTTATATGAAATGGGTTTCTATTTTCAGTTTCAAGCAGTACACTTGTTGACGTCTCAATATACAGTATACGTATTACAGTATAGTAATGAACAAATATGCTTATGAGCAGTATACTTACACCTAACCATATAAATCCTCACAATACTTTACAATAACATTTAAGTTAATTAAACTAATACTAAAAGCAAGAAGAAGTTCAGATGCTCACAGATGAAGCATAATTTTCGGGAAGTGAAACGGAATGATATTTCAGGTTGGTGACCTTATGTCAGAACTGTCTTCAGTCAGTTTGTGAAAAACACCCATCAAAAATTGTAGCTACATTTCTCTCTTTATGATTTCTGACTGGCTGGCAGATCAGTATTGCTTTGGTTTTGCATTTGCAGGATGTAAACAATTTGACTTTGCTTTAAAAATTAATTTGGGCACTTCCAAGCAAACCTTAGTGCTAACAATACTGTATATAGACTAAATGTATATTTGAAATTATTGGCCTCATTTTACACTCCACAGATCACAAGCATCCAGTTCAACAAATTGAACTGAAAGGCACCCCTTTTTTCATAAAAGTCTTCATTACATTTTCCGTGTTTCCAATATTTAGTATTCTGCTCATTAATTCAAGATTAATATTTAAACTGAAGAATTAACTATATATTCTCTAAACTTAATTTAACCCTTCACTCTCATAGAGGGAGGTATACTTGCCGACCTCCAATAAACTTATTAAGGTTAATCTGATCTTTAAATTCAATAAATAAAATAACACAGAGATTCACAGAATAATGCGCCTCTTCTGCCTCTTCCCCAGGGCACCACTGCTCAATACAAGAGGACATGGCTTTAAGGTAAGGGGTGGGAAGTTCAAGGGGGATATTAGAGGAAGGTTTTTTACTCAGAGAGTGGTTGGTGCTTGGAATGCACTGCCTGAGTCTGTGGTGGAGGCAGATACACTAGTGAAGTTTAAGAGACTACTAGACAGGTATATGGAGGAATTTGAGGTGAGGGGTTATATGGGAGGCAGGGTTTAAGGGTCGGCACAATCCATAGATGGATGTTTTTATTCATACATACAAGTGAAATATAAAATATAAAACCTTTCCTGTGAGTAACACAAAAACATCCCATATAATTTGTATGTATTTCCTATTATTTTCACACACCATTATCAAAGTATTCTTCATGAATAGTACTGTAATACAGAGTCTAATATTCTATCTTACACTGACAGAAGTACCACAATCTTCGAGAGCATGAATAAAGAGTTGGAGGATAGATTGATGGGAGATAGATTCGAGTGAGAGGACTAAACAGCTAATGTACGACAATGGTCATTTGAACTACATAATCTAGTCACCATAAAGTTACTGGAATAGACATAAAGGAGGTGATTCTTTTCCTGTATCTGAAGTTAACATGCTCTGAATAAATCAACAATTGCTCATTGCAGATCATTTCAATGGAAAGTGATAATTTTCTGAGCATGAACAGAAAGTGAAGCTGGTTTTACCTTCTATTGTCAAATTATAACTGTACCTGCAGTCACATGCAGTGTAAAGGCCACGCACATTTTAATGTACCATTAAAGCACAGCCAGCATTTCACCATTCTGCTTTTCAACTGGACTTTAAATGGGACACCCAATGTATTGTCAGAGAGACATAGAAGCAGATTTCGCAGAGAACACAGCAGTGCAGTGGATGTTAGAGTTAAAATGAGAAGTTAAAGGTTTTCTCCAGAAGAAACTTGGCATAAGTTAAATCAATAATGCACCACAAATACTCCTACATCTCTCAGTGTAGCTTCCAGTAACTTTGCCCTGAAACAGGAAGTCACCATTGTTTCCCAGCTCATGCCTCAAGTAAAGGTCATTGTAAAAGTTTGATTCCTTTGTTTTCTATTTGCATCTAGAAAATATATTTTCTCCACCTGCTTTAGAACTGGGTTTCGGCAGGTGAAGAGTACATGAGTAACATGCCTACCCAGTTTAGTTGGTCTTTACTCAGTATCTGCTGGTTGATAACACTGCCCATTCTCTTCAGACCTGAAGTTATTCCTTTATGAGCTATTTCCTGGACAAATTTTTACCCCTGTTTCTAATAGCATGAATTATGTGAATCACACTGTGCTGATCACATTCTCACACTGAAAATGATATTGGTTGCTAGGGTGATTTGTCAATACCTAAAAGACTGAGATTAGGTCAGTTTGTATATTGCTTATTTCTAATTGCCCTTGCAATTATCAGTCATCTCGAGGGCTACCTTTTTGTCAAATACTTTCAGATAATCTGCATGACCTTTTTTTAAAAAACATCTGAAAAAGGATTAGTGCATATCATCGAACCAACAAAAGTCTGGGGAAATAATTCAGGGGTATGAATTCAAATCTCAACATAGAGTGGACTTCAAATTCAGATAATTAAATTAGATTCCTGGAATGAGAAAGCTGTTGTCTATTGTGGTATCCATATACTACCGGACTGTCATTGAAATACATCTGGTTGACTAATGGACATAAGAAAGAATGTGTGCTATCCTTACTCCATCTGTACTACATGAGACACCTGACAGACTGCAATATAGTTGAATTTTAACTGCCTTCTCTGAAGGCACGGTGAAACTCCCTTTTCAAGGGCAATTAGAAATTAGGAATATACACTAACTTAGCTAAAACAATCATATTCCAAATATGAATTTATTAAATACACTGTGGCAGCAGAGTGATGCAGCAGGTACTGTTGCTGCATCACTGCTCAAGCACCCTGTGTTCAGTCCTGCCTCTGATCCTCTCTGTATGGAGCTTGGTCATTTTCTCCGGGAGTGTGTGTATTTCCTCCCACATCCTGATTACTATACATTAATCAAGAGGGAATTAACAGGCTTATTCGAGAGAATAGATTATAGGGAAATAGTGGGGGGGAAAGTGAGAATTGGCATAGACCCAATGGGCCAATATTCCAGAATGGTATGGCAATGGTTCTGTTTGTAATTGCACAAAAATGCTGGGAATGGTAGATACAGTATAGTACATCATGGAAACTAGCCACCCTTCATGGACTCTGCGTACAATTCTCACTGCGTTGGTAAAACAGCCAGTCACATGGGAAACCCCGCTGACTCCTAATATTCTCATTTCTCCATCCTCTATCGGGCAAAAGGTCCAAGAGCCTGAAATCATGTACCACCAGGTTCGAGGATGATCTCTATCCTGCTATTATAGACTATCGAATGGTTCCCTAGAACGATAAGATGGACTCTTGACTTTACAATCTACCTCGTTGTTACTGTGTATCTTATTATCTACCTGCTCTCCACTTTCTCTATGTGCCACACTTTATTCTGCACACCTCAATGCACTGTGTGAATGATATGCAAGACAATTTTTTCCTCTGCATTTCCCTTACATGCAACAGTAATAAACCAGTTTAATTTAAGTATGAAGTATAAGATTTGAAGGAGGGGGGGATAAGGTGTGAGATGTGGCTCACAGCAAGCAGCCAAACAAAGTCAATTTATGCAGAAACCAGAAGCTATTTAGGGCATAGAGGAAACAGAAACCACAGCAACTTTTCTCAATAAAAGAACAGAATTACACTTGAAAAATGCAGTGAGTAGAGTATAATTACTTATAGATTATAGAATCAAATTCAATTATTTACAGGAGTTCAAACCTAATTGGCAGGGGGTTTATCCAATCAATTTCACTCTGCTTGGCTGTAGCATTGTTACTATATGCAACAAAAACATGGCAATTCAACCAGTAACAGATGATTAAGAATGCAAGGGACACCAATTTTTTTCTTTGTGCTCACACAGATTATGGCTATAAATGCGGAATTCAGGATACCGGATCACATCAAGTTGCTTGGAGCCTGAGTATTGAGCTTGCCACTGGCCACTCAACTCCTCTATCTCACCCAAAAGGCCCATTGCCAAGTTATCAGGTCAGACAATGAGTGTACTTTCACAGGCACACAACAGTAAGGATTTTCACAGCCATAAGCACAAGTTAGAGCAAGATGTAATGTCTCCCATTGATTTTAGCAAAAGTCACCTGAAGTATAGAATTGGCAATTTCACTTGCGTTTAATAACAACATTTCCATTAAAATTATTGATGGGAGGAATTTCACCTGAGTTAGATCACTTGTTTGATACCATTGAACTCTACAATTCAACTCTGTCTCATCATGAGGGGAGTAATTAGCCAGAGTTCCTGCTCCTTACTGTTTCAGGTGGAGGAGTCTGCATACATTGATGATGTATGAGTGCAAAACTGAATATGGGTAGAAAACTTGATATTCCTGCACTCAAATACCTTAATGACTCTTGGTACTTAGAATGAATGGAGATTGACTGAAGGGCTAAAGCATTAGAAAACTAGTGTCCATGAGGCACACTGTTGGGCAGCAACAAAGAAAAGAGAATGGGTGGAAAAATATGATATCACCAAGCTTTGATGTAATAGTATTTTCTTTTTAATGTGCAGATAGCTCTTGTGCTTCTTCATTTTTGATTTTACCATTCATGTTCTAAAATGTCAATACAAAAATGGAGGGGTATACCTAATAAGATGGGAAAATAGATGTAAATACAAAATGCCAAATGTATTTTATAGCATTTTTTAGGCAACATTCATTGTTTTTCTTAATGTATGAAAAACTAAGTGTGATTCTTTGTTTATAATAGAGCCGAAAATACTTCAGTTAAATTGCAACCACAGGAGGGCAGACATGATCTGAAGCAGTGAATGTGCCAGGTTAAATAGTGATTAAGCATCAACAATTAACACCGTAGTTTTTCAAATCTCAAACCATTTTCTAATAAAATACATTAGATCAGGTTAAGTCAAAAATGGCTCATGTTACAGTACCTCATAAATCAATATTAAAGGACATTACAAAAGTACAACCTCAGTTTAAATGTTTTAACAAAGTAAAGGCTTAACAGCTAGTGCTTGATTTTTGGTCACCAGGGATACATCATTGATATAGTATCTGCTACCTGTTATACTTCCACTAACTGGTGGATGATGTTGAGGTTTAGAGGAAAATACAAAGAGCAGATGATAACGTGTTAACTATTTAGTGCTAGCACAGACAAATTTTACAACTTAGAAAAGGTTAAAAATATTGAACCAAAATCCCTAACATTAAGCAGATTAGAGTAAGCTTGACCCCAAGCATGATTTCTTCATGCTATTTCTCTATAAATCATTTGAGTATTCTTATTCACTACCATTTAATGCCCTGAGCAAATATAGTCATACCTATTCTCTGGTCCAGCTAATCTGAAACCAATAAAGTCTAACATAAACAGTGATCACATAACCAACAATTGGTACATTGGCTTCAAATGAAAGAAGCTTATGATTTAGTTAAGTCAGAAAGCAGACATTGAAATTGTGCAAAAATGTACTTTGTGAGGCTTTTCACATCTCATTGAGTATTTTATCTGAACTCTGATGAAGATACAGAAATAGCAATTCACCATTTCTAAAACTGTCATGCATAATGATTTGTTTATATAAATACTGTATATGAAATGAAATTGTAAATAATTCCATAGAATCACAAGTGAAAATTATTTGTTGCATTGCAAATATTATTCACATACCTTACCAGCAGTTCACCTTGCTAATTTACACTGAAACAAAATTTCCATAACCAATTGCATTGTCTACTTAATGGTAATGTCAACTGTTTGTGGAATGCAAAGACATAAAGCTACTATAAATAACAGAATAAATAACACAAAATGAATAATGAGGTAGTTTTCATGTAACATGGACCATTCAGATATCTGATAGCCAAGGGGAGGAAGCTGTTTTTGAATCATTGAGTATGGGTCTTTAAGCTCCTGTACCTCCTCCCTGATGGTACAGCACTGTGCAAAAGCCTTAGGCACATATATGTAGCTAGAGTGCCTAAGACTTTTGTACAGCATTGTAGTGATTTTAGGTATTGCACTGTCCTGCTGCCACACAAAAAAAAAACAAATTTCATGACATATATGAGTGATGATAAATCTGATTCTGATTTGGGTGTCTATTGTGGACTGAGAATGGGAAGTGGGCAGGGAGAGGGTAATTATGGTTGGAAAAAGGGAATGGGAGAAGGAAGGGAGTGGGAAGCACCAGATAGACACTCTGTATTTGTAAATAAGCTACCGGTAGTTGCTTTGAATCAAATGACCTTAGCTAGTGTCTCGGGGCTGGGTGTGTCTGCAGTTGTGCCACCCCCTGCTCCTGGCACTCGTCTGCTACCTGCCCTATACCCTTCCTGCAGTGCCCCACCATCGCCATTCCCAACATCCTTTGCTCCCACCAGACTTACAAACTCGCTCTCCACTCCATGTTGATAAATACAGTAATGTGCAAATGTTTTGGGCACCCTAGCTATATTTACGTGTGTAAGTCTTCTGCAAAGCGTTGTCATGAGAAGAAGAGAGCATGTCCCTCAGGGCAAAATAAAATTTATTTTAAGGTGATTAAAACAAAAAAAGAAGCAGATGCCAGAATGCCAAGTGTTTCATTTAGACTTCCAAAATCCTATTTTACTGACATTAGCTTGACTACGGTTTCAAATTCAGTTCTCTTTTTCATCCTCTCTGTGACCATCACATATTATTTGGTGTATATTGGAGACCAAGGTGAATCAACCTGAGATGACAAGAAATCATTTTTAGCACTGAAATGTTCAACATAATCAAAGGATTGATCAATGCTGCTCATGTATCTACACAGACCAGATACACTCTTGTGCATGTGCAGGGAACCCAGGCAATTAAAGTGAGGGGGGGTCAGAAAAGTATAATGCATTGGAAATGTATCAGTATGCATTATTTCATGCTTCCTCTTTCATTTGATTTTGTCGCTGAGCTTCTGCCGTCTAAATGTAACAGCAGTGTTAAATAGCTAATTGAATGAAAGACACAAAGAATCAGAGATATAATAATCAATCATATGCAAATTTAATTTTTTCTCTATTTGATTTACATCTTATTTATCTACTCTGTTGCTGTTAACTTTATCTGAATGTTATTGAATCAATCTGTGATCATAGTGGTCATAGTTTGCTATGCTGAGGTAAAGATTAGGGTTTTTCTGCTTGGTTTGAGAACAAAATGGTTGAAGGGAAATAGTTGTTCTTGAACCTTGTAATGCGGGACTTTGGACTTCTGTACCTCTTGCCTGATGGTAGCAGTGGAGAGATGGCATTAGCCAGATAGTGGGGATCCTGCAGATACCATTGAAGTTGGTTTGTGACTGTGATGTATTGGGCAGATCCACTGCTCTACACTCTCTTAGGTTCCTGCATATTTGGATTTGGATTGCCCAACCAGAGGATGATGCAACCAGTCAGGATACTTTCAATCGCACAAACTCATGTGTGTAGAAGTATTCAGTGGCATGCTGAACTTCTTCAACCTCCTAAGAAAGTAAAGAAAGCGTTATCTGCTGGGTGTAGAACAGGTCATCTGAGATATCAAAGCAGGAATTTAAAGCTGCTGAATCTCTCCACCGCTATAGACTGGCACATGTTTAACTTCTTTGCTCTTCCTGAAGCCAACAATCAGCTTTTTAGTTCTGCTGACATTGACCGAGAGATTGTTGCTGCAGCACCACTCAAGCAGGTGTCCTATCTCACACCGCTAAGCTGACTCATAGCCCACCAGTGATCTATCCAACAACAGTAGTGTCATCAGGTTTAACATCACCAACATACGTCATGAAATTTGATGTTTTGTAGCAGCAGTATATTGCAATACTTAATAATAAAAAACCTATACATTGCAATAAGAAGCATATATTTAAATTAAATAGGTAGTGCAAAAATAGAGCAAAAAAAAAACAGTAGTGAGGTAGTCATCATGGGTTCATAGAAATCTGATGGCAGAAGGGAAGAAGCTGTTCCTGAAACATTGATTGTGTGCCTTTCGGCTCCTATACCTGATCCTTGATGGTACAAATGAGAAAATGGCATGTTCTAGGTGATGGGAGTATTAATGAGGGTTACCGACTATTTGAGGGATTGCTTCTTGAAGATGTCCTGAATGCTAGGGAAGCTGGTGTTCATAATGGAGATGGCTGAGTTTACAATTTTCTGCAGTTCTTTTCCAAACCTGTGCAGTTTCCTCTCTGTACCAGATGGTGATGTAACCAATTAGAATGCTCTCTATGGTACATCTGTAGAAACTTGGTAGTCTTTTTTGACATACTATGTCTCCTCAGAGTCCTAATGAAATATAGGCACTGTTGTGCCTTCTTTGTAATTGCTTCAATATATTGGTCCCAGGGTGGATGTTCATAATTTTGTTCAAAACAGCCTATAAAGTTGAAATAGAAGCTTTTGCTGATGATCATGTGAAGAAAGATTGTATATAATTTCTGCAGATTGGCCTGTGAATGTTGTTGAGAATCTTGTCAATTCTGTAAGTTGCTCCTCCCACCCTGAGTGTTGTTCTATTATATTTTTCTGGATAGAGTTTTTTTTTGCAGAAGTGTTTTTCCCCTGTTCAAAAATGCTTTCAATGACCTCTTTGTGACCTTATACAATACAAGATGGCATGGCAGCATTGCACTATTAGAGTGCACCGCGGTGACCTGGCTTCAGTTCCTGGTGCTTCTTGTTCCTCCCACATTCCAAGGACATATGGGTTATTAGGTTAATTGGTCACATGGGTGTAATTGGGAAACATGGGCTCATTGGGCCAGAAGGGCCTGTAGCATGCTGCTTCTCTAAATAGAAAAATAAATAATACCTCGAAACAGATAGAGATGTAACAGATAGCAATTTTTATAAATATCCTTTCAGAAGCATCTTCACTATTAGCCCCGTTAATACACTTGTCTAATACTTTTATTCATTTTTCAAATGATTGAATACAATGAGACAGCAAACTCCAGATTCAACTTAGAAAAAAAAATCTGCAATGAAATTGTCTTCATAAGAAGTTTTCCAATTCCCAAATATTTGAGGGCTTAGGCATCACCTATTTGATATCAAGACCTTCTTTTCTGTCTTGGATATTTGCTTCTCCTTAAGAGTCCTGTCATTTATTCAATGTTTATTTGAAATGCTCTGTTTATTGCACTTCCTTTACTTCTACAATTTTTACAGTTACGGTGGATACATTTTTTGTTCCTGGTGATATTTTCTGTTGTTTGGCATTTACCACTGATAAGCTATATCATTTTATAAACTGTTCCCTTTCCTCCACAGACAGCTACAACTTATGTTTTGGCTTATTAATATAGTGTTGGTCTGCACTTACATGACATCTGACCTCCTGATGTGCACAGTTTATGGTGTCCACCCTTTAACCTTTAAGAATTATATCTAGAACATCTTTTCTGCAAGGATCATCTGGTTTTTATTGTGTTCCGTGTTCTTGTGAAATCTGTATCTGCAGAATAAAATCCTTTTGTATCATGGGGGATTTTAACATAACAACACAGCAACTATCCCCCAGTTTGCTGGCTGCACAGTTCTTAGATTTAGGTTGAAGGAGGCATGATATTGAATGTGCTCCATCCTCAGTATCATTTGGTTGCATCAAAATTCTTGAACCATAAATACCTCAGTTAAGTCATCCTATTATCTTTTATATTCTAAAGAAACATGACAGCATGTATCATTTCATGGTGAACTTTTGCACTGGATTCTCCTCTGTTGGCATTACTATATGCTGGGTACTCAGGGTGGGTGCGTTCCAGCTCATGGACATCTTCAACAATTCATTCATACAAGTTGCTGTCCCCACAAGCTTCAAATTAGCCACTATCATCCCTGTACCAAAGAAGCTTACACCTTCAGAACTAAACAACTACCGCCTAGTGGCATTGATGCTAATCATTATGAAGCACTTTGAACAGTTGATAATGACACATATTGAAATTTCCATTCTTGCCAAATTGGACGCTTACCAATATCCTTACCGATAGAACCTCTCTAACACAGATGCCATAGCATCTATCATGCACGTGGCCCTGACACACCTAGAAAGCAAGGACACTTGTGAGAATGCTTTTTCTGGATTTCCGTTCGGCATTCAACAATATTGTCCCACAAACCTTGGTGAACGTCTCAGTCTAAATACTGAGCAACAGGGCATTGGACTTTCTCATCAACAGACCTGAGATAGTCAGGATGCACAACCGCTCCTCCCTTCCCTTCATCTTCAACATGGGTGCAACCCAGCTGCTGTGTGCTGAGCCCATTGCTGTACACATGACAGCATGGACAAACACCCGAGTAATTACGTCTTCAGGTTCACCTATGACATGATAGTGGTGGGGTCATCACCAACAACAATGAGATGTTCTACAGAGGATAAACTTGAGGCCTGGTCCAGGCGCATAACTTCTTCCTTAATGTCAGCAAGACAAAGGAAGTGGTTATCGACTTCAGTAGAACTCACGTCAGTCAGACCCTCTTTTACATCAGTGGCATGGCAGTGGAATTTGCAAGCAGTTTCAAACTTCTGGGAGTGCACATCATGTGCAAACTCTTATGATTCCAGAAGCCATCCTACTTAGTCAAGAAAACTCACCAGTGCTTCTGCTTTTAGAGGAGACTGAAGAAAGCTAGACCATGTGCATCTGTACTCATGTCATTCTAAATATACGTAGTAGAGAGCATCCTGACAAGCTGCCTTTTTACTTGGTATGGAAACGATACTGCTATGGACAAGAAGGCTCCATAACTGGTAGTCAAAACTGCCCATCGCATCACCAGCACCAGCTTACCTGCTACCAGGGACACTCATATATAAATACAGAAAGGTGCTGGAAAAGAGCCAGTAACATCATGAAGGATCCCACTCCCCTTACTCATGGACTGCTTATTCCACTCTCATTAGGCTATGTACTGTAGTATCCATGCGAGGACCCCCAGACTCAAAAGAAAGTTACTGTCCCCAAGCAGTAAAGCTGATCAACAATCCCTCCATTAACTCCACCACAACTTTATTAACTGTCAGTCACCTGATGAATAGCCTAGCATCACTTAATGGACATAGAATTAATCTATGTGCGTATGAGCTATCCAATGTATTTATACGTTTTTATTATTATTCCATTTTTTATCTTTTGTTGTTTTTGTGCTGCACCGGATCCAATGTAACAATTATTTCATTTTCCTTTACATTTGTGTACAGGAAATGACTTTAAACCCTCTTGAATCTTGAAAACATTGCAAAAGTAATTTGAAATGAGATATTTTGAATATTAAAACCTAACTAGGCATTACAATTGAAAAACCTGTTCATCAGAAGGAAAAATACTCTTTACTTGATTTTTTTTTTAAAGGGACAATCTAAAAATATCAATACATTTGTGCATGGTTTAAATACTTGAAAATGTGCTTTCTTTAATTTAGTAAACTTTTAATAAAGCTGTATGTCTTCTAATTTGTATTACATTCTCTTAAATTATTTTGTCAGGCCATAGATGGTTCTTCTCCACAGCGAATTACCAACTTGCAATAAAATCATGGAGCTATTTGTAGATGGTGACGCACACTGGTGATATATATTTTATCTTGCAGCTTAAGCTTCAAAGTACTTCTCTGTGAATATTTATTTAATCTCTACAAAATATTTTCCCAACATTTATGGAGTATTTTGAAAACTGTTTACAGATCTTTATGTTTCTATTACTAACAATAATAGATATGGTAAAGGATCTTCAACTAGATATTCACAAAGGAAATCTTCCAAACAATTGCTTGATCTTTTTTAAAGAATTTTGCTAGGATGCTTATAAACAGAATCAGAAATAGGTTTAATATCACAGGCATATATCCTAAAATTAGTTGTTTTGTGGCATTAGTGAATTGTAATACATAATAATAATAATTTAAAAAGTAAGAAATACTATATATATATAAAATAAGCAGTGCAAAAAGAATGCAAAGAAATAGTGCGGTAGTGTTTATGGGTTCATTGTCTGTTCAGAAATATGATGGTGGAGAGGAAGAAGCTGTTTCTGAAATGTTAAGGGTATGTCTTCAAGCACCTGTATCTTCTCCTTGACGGTATCAGTCTGAAGAAGGCATGTTCTGGGTGACACAGGTCCTTAGTGATGGGTGTCGCCTTTTTGATATATCTACTTTTGAAGGTGTGCTTGATGGCTAGTGCCCATGATGGAGTTGGCTGAGTTTACAGCTTTCTTCAGCTTTTTCCAAAACATTGCAGTGGCCTCTCCACACCAGATAGTGATACAACCAGTTAGAATGCTCTCTATAGTACAATTGTAGAAATTTTCTGAAGTCTTCGATAATGTACCATGTCTTATGAAACTCCTAATGAAGTATAGCACTGTTGCAGCTTCTTTGTAATTGCTGTAATATGTTGGACGCAGGATAGACCTTCAGAGATGTTTACACTCAGGAACTTGAAACATTTCCACTGTTGTTCCCTCACTGAGGACTGCTGTGTGTTCCCCCAACTTCCCTGTCCTGAAGTCCTTGGTCTACTGACTTTGAGTGCAAAGTTTCTGTTGCAATGCCACTTAACCAAGTGATCTATCTTGCTCCTATACGTCTCCTTGCCCTCATCTGAAATTCTGCCTACAATAAAGTTGTGCTGTTGGCAAATTTATAGATGGTGTTGAGCTGTGCCTAACCACACAGTCATGTTTGTAGAGAGAGTAGAACAATGGGCTGAGCACTTATCCTTGAGGTGAGGCAGTGCTGATTGCCAGCGAAGAGGAGGTGTTATTTCCAATCCGCACAGACAGTAGTCGCCCGGTAAGGACTAAGTTGCAGAGAAGGGTACAGAGGCCCACATTTTGGAGTTTGTTGGGTTGGAATGTGTTGAATGCTGAGTTGTAATTAATTAACAGCAGCCTGTTGTAGGTACTACAGTTGACCAGGTGATCCCAGGTCAAGTGCAGAGCCAGTAAGATTTCATCTGTTCGAGAACTATTGTGCCACTAGGCAAATTGCAGCGGAACCAGGTCCTTGCTTAGGCGGGAGTTAATTCTAGCCATGACCAACCTCTCAAAGCATTTCATCACAGCAGATATGAATGCCACCTGGTGATAGTTGTTGAGGCAGACTATCCTGCTGTTCTTGGGTACTGGTGTGATTGTCACCCGCAGTGAGAGATTGATTACGCCCTTGAACATGCCCGTCAGTTGGTTGGGATGAGTTTTCAGGGCCAGGTATATCCTCAGGGCCTGATGCCTTGTGACAGTTCATCCTCTGATGTTCTGACATCAGCCTTCAAGACAGAGATCACAGGGTCACCAGTTGCTGCCGAATGTTGGGTCAATTTTGATCATCACAGAAGGATGAAAAACAAGCTGTGGAGGCATAACTTCTATTGTCATTGTAGACTTTAATTAAATATTCATTCCTACAAATTAACGTAAGTTCACTACTGCCAGTTGATGCTTGTAGCCATTGATACATGATGAAAATAAACAACAGCCCCTTTACAGTTACCTTACACATTCAAGGCAAAATTATTTAGAATTTTTAATGTTACATAAGCCCAGTGTATAAAAGGAGGTAGAAGTCCTTAACTCCAGATTGTTCCTGGCTGCAAGTATTAATATGCTTTCAATTTACATAAGGAATCACATCACACATTTTTAGTGCGTCATATGTGAATTTTCAATTCAATGCAATTCAATTCAAGTTTAATTATCATTCAACCAAACGTGAATATTTGTTAATACAGCCAAACAAGCCAGTGTTACTCCAGGGTCAAGGTGCCAAACACAGTCCCAACAGTCACACAGAGCTCAAAGCAGACATAGCATAACAAAATAGCAAGCACATAAAGGTATCAGAGAGATACAGACTGCCACAAAGTAAAAACGTCCAGCAATGTTGCAGAAATCTGCAATCAACTACAATAGAGCTGTTAGCACAAACTGAGTAATGCCATAGCTTATGAGTTAACATATTCACTGATTAGTTAGGTAGTAAATGGATAGGAGAGACCTGTTTTGGAATAATAAGGTATCTTCTGCCATCTACATGCAAGATACTGATCTTAATTGCTATGCTTCACAATTGGACTGATACTCGGGGGGGATGGGATCCAGAAGCTATCAGCTAAGGCAGATCCAATAACAGGAGACATGCTCTGGCCAGAAACTATTCTAGCTAGAACCTACAAGGACAATGCGCCATTTGGGTTTCTTTTTTGAGAAATATTCAATTTGGAGATTTGCCAAAGGGTGGTGATAGAGATCTGATGAATTCTGCAAGCAGACTCACAGCCGCATGGTGGTACACTGATCACCCGGCCTGTAGTTGTAATGGTCCCAGTGGGTTTTAATAATTTTGGTGATTTTTTAAAAAATCTTCCTGTCAAATTCTGGTGATGTTAAAAATGTATCTCTTTCCCAACATTGCCTTGGAGAGGTTGCAGATGTCCTCATCTCAGGATGAGGAAATGTCATCTTTTTTTGTGGGTGGGTAAGTCATGAGTGTGTGGTAGCAAATACTGTGGCTTCTTGATGGTTTCCGTACACAATGAGGAATTCTTCTGAAAATACAAAGGACTTCACTCTGTAACGTTAGCAGATGTCTGAGACTACATTCACATGATTCTCTACAGGAAATACTAGAAAACAAATTGTAGTAGTGGGACATGCCAGCTATATTACCCGACCAACGTGTAGCTGCATGAGAGCCAGTTTTATCTCCGATGCTCGTTTCCTGACTCCAGACATGTTTCCATACACAGTGGTCATACATTCTCATAATGATTACAATGTCCTATCATTAACTAGAGATAATATAGAGGAAACCTCCTTTATATTATGAAAAATAAAACTTGAAGTGAGGGTGTAGAAGGGAATATGAGTAATGAGGCTCTGATTGATTGGGATTGTCGTATTTTGAGTGGTGTGAATCTGCTGTATGGAGGACTGCACTTGATAAGTGGTGCAGCAATTAAGAGATTGAAGTTGATGTTGTGTGCACAGTTCTGCATTAAGTTACTGTTGCACTCTATCCATATCCTTGATATTTAACTCTTGATTCCTTGACTTTGATTACTCTCTCTCTCTCTCTCTCTCTCTACACACTGAGCTACCACTTCAGATGCATTTTCCTGCACTATCCAGCTGATCCCTATAATTCACAGTCTTACTTAAGTTGGAACTGCAGCACTTAAACCTACACAGTGAAGACTTCATCTTGAAATTAAATGCTGTAGAGGTGACAATTTACTAAGGTTTCTAAATGAACCTCTGCCCATCATCTTCCAGCTTCCCATAACAAATCCGTAAGTTTGAATGCCACTCAGCAGGAAATATAGAGATATTGTAACAATATTTATCCCTTACAAGTATTTATCCATCGACCAACATGTGCTAAAATAAACTATCTGACCATTGTGACATTGCTGTCAGTTGGACTTTGTCCCATGCAAATTCTCTGTCTGTGACTACATTTCAGAAGTACCTCATTGGCTGTAAATCATTTTTTTGGAATTTCTTGAACTTGTGTTTTTCTTTCTTATTTTATCAATATTTTCTAAGGTTTATTATAGATTAATTGAGATATGTAAGAAGAGAAGAATGAATGTATGATTCGACCATACACAATACTCCAAACAAGTATCTTCCACTGCCACCTGCGACAGTTTGGGAATGGATATTCACCTTTAGAATATTTCCATATCACTATCCAAGTATTTGAGATAAGGAATTAAAATTGTGTCACTGAATATAAGTGAAAGAATAAATGAATAAACAAAAAGATATTTATATATGTTAGCTTGCATTTCTTTCCCAAATGTGTGGATGACATGACCTCACTCTGAAAAATACAGATATGGTTTTCAGGGAGGTAGTCACATCTACATTCCAGAAGGTGACTACCAATCACATAGATTGGAAAAGAGAGGAGGTCCTGAAGAGAGTATATACGGAGTTAGGTAACTAGCGGAAAATCTGAACTCCAGTGTAGCAATCTCTGGATTGATATCTGTGCCATGTAACAGTGTGGGTAAGAATAGGATGATTTGGCATATGAATGTGTGGCTGACGAAGTTTTGTTGGAGGCAGAGTTTCAGATTTCTGGAACACAGAAATCTCTTCTGGGGACAGTATGACCAGTAGAAAAAAAGAATGGGTTACATCTGAACCTGAGGGGGACAAATATCCTTGCAGGCAGGTTTGCTAAAGCTGTAGGGGAGGGTTTAAATGAACTTGGCAGGGAGATGGGACCTCCACTTTAAATATACCCAATGACTTAGACCCCTTACCCATCTGTAGCAATGGATTCCACAGATTCAGCACCCTGTGGTTAAAGAAATTCTTCATCACTTTTCTAAATGGACGTCCCTCTATTCTGAAGTTGTGTCCTCTGGTTCTGGGCTCACCCATTCAAGGAAAAATCCACTATACATCCACTCTAACTAGCTTTTCAATATTTGACAGGATTCTGTGAGATCCTGCCTCATTCTTCTAAACTCCAACAAGCACAGGCTCAGAACCATCCAAACACTCATTGTATGTTAAACCTTTCATTCCCAGTATCATTCCAATGAACTTTCTCCAGACCCTCTCCAATGCCAGCACACAGGAATGAAAGGGTTAATGCATGACATGCGTTTGTTGACTCTGTGCTTCTACTCACTGGATTTTAGAAAAATGAGGGAGGAGCTACATCAATGAGACCTTTCTAGTATTGAAAGGCCTAGACAGAGTGGCTGTGAAGAGGATGTTCCTATACTGTTTGAGTCTAGGACCAGAGGGCATAGCATCAGAATAAAGGAACATCCATTTAGATCTGAGATGAGGAGGGATTTTTTTAGCCAGAGGGTGGTGAATCCGTGGAATTGATTGCCACAGAATGATATGGTGGTCAACTCATTGGGTATATTTAAAACCCAGTTTGTTAGGTTTTTGATTAGTAAGGATGTCAAAGGTTACAGAGAGAAGGTAGGAGAATAGGATTGAGCAGGATAAAAAATCAGCCAGGATGGAATGGCAGAGCAGACTTGATGGGTTGATTGGCTTAACTCTGAACTTATTTCTATAGAAGAGGCAAATTGATGGCCTAGTTGGAGCTGACTCTACATGTGCCCATATTCTTAGTCCTCAATATAGAAGACTTGGTCTTATTTACCCACAATGCATTTTCCCTGAATACTTAGGTTGAAAGCAGCAGGACATCAAAGTGCAATGGTAATTGTGGGTGTATTCTCACCAGGAGCAGCCTAAGACTACAGCTTCTGCATACTTAGTTTACATCCAGTAGCATGTTTCCATTCACTGGTACTAACGAGCAACTCCACTCTTCCCAACCAGCAGCAGCATAATTAACTAATTCCGTCAGTGAAGCAAATAACCTGTCCACATAAAATCAGCAACTCCATCTCGAAAACAAACCTGGACATGATCTGTTGGATTTCAAAATAATGGAAAAGATTAGATGACCCAGACAAGAGCAGAGTAATTTAGGTCTGCTTTATAAAAGTCCTTCCCATCCTGATCTTGTTAAAAGCTGTGGATATTTTTTCCTTATTTCCCCCTCAGAGAAGGAACTTATCTTTTGTTAGATATGGCATTGTAACAGGCCCTTCCAGCACAATGAGTCTGAACCACCCATGTAATGATCAACTTACTAGTCTGTATGTTTTCAGACTGTGGAGGAAATTGGAAAACCCAGAGGAAACACACATGGTCACAGGGGGAACATACAAACCCCTTACAATCAGCAGTGAGACATGAACCTGGATCGCTGGCTGTAAACCATTATGCAAACTGCTACACTACCATGCTACAGTTAATACATGAGGCTCTATGAGACACACAGAGTTAGAATTATCTAAATGGTGTTGATGTATTTTGGAAAGCAGTATTACATAGAATGAAAATTGTTTGTATTTCTAAATTGTGATATCAATCCTTTGATATTCAAATGTTGCATTGTTAATCAATGACAACACATTATAAAAGTCAACAGAAGTTTTCATAAAAACCACCAACAACTTATCAGTGGATATTAGCAGAAATATTTTCTATTTTTGAAGTTACATTGGAATTTTTATGTGGGTGACACCATTAGGGCAAATCAGCTTGACAGTTCATCTTACTGAGATTGAAATTCAATAGTGTTTCTCCCTGGGTGGGCAAAAAAATCCATTTTTACTCAAGTGCTTCCTGTCAACAGTAACATTACTAGAACATTTTTTTTGCTCATAGACTATATTAATTTTTATTCTGGTAACAATTTCTTTGATGTAATTACCATTAAATCATCTCTTTTGGTTTGAATTATGCACAGTCATAAACATTAGTACCAAGTAGCTAAAGCTCCAATTAATTGACTTATGAGGGATTATGTTGGTTGCACTTGCAATTTTCTACATTAAATTCCACTCCAGATGTAAGGTTTAACTCTTCCAGGAAAAAAAAAGATGAAGAGGCTAAATTGGAGAGAGAACAAAAAAAAATGAATACTGAAAGTGCAAGGCACAGATAACCCATGCTATTTGGTGGAATGCAGGGCACACACAACATTTAGAGTGAAACTTCATAATCATGATTTCAGCCACCAGCTGCTGGTAATGATTAATCAGTCAGTTTATTGTCTTAGCGAATAATGGCAAGGCACAATTTCTAGAATGAACAAAGCAAGTACCAGCTTTCTGTTAATGATTAAAGCCACAGTGAATCTCTTAAAGGAAGTGGCTTTGTGGAGCAACTAGTGGTAGTTGATTGGTAACTTCCAACACCAGAAGGTAGAGACTTTTGCTAGAAGAGTTATAGTAGAGTATGTTTAATAGTCTAGTGAAAATTGTGAAGAATCGCTGACATCTTCAGCACCAATCTGATAAGGAAGAACATTGTAGCCACTCTTGGGTAAGTGTTGGGCTTTACCTGAGAAATAGGAATAGAAGTAAGTGCCACCAGTCAATAAGATCAGGACCCATCTTCTATTTTGAGAACAATTTCCTGCTGAATGTTAGAAAACTATCAATCTCTGTTTTGAGAGCATTCAGTTGATTGATCTCCAGAATCCTGTGGGATAGAGAATTCAAAAGGTCCATCGCCTTCTAAATCAGTCATTCCCAATGGGGGTGGTCACATGCCCTAAGGGGGCTTAGGAGAATTATAAGTCATCGGGTGGGGGGGGGGGTTGAAATGTCACATGGTACCCTAACTTGACACATGAGACCTGACTAACCATATCAACATGCTACCAAAATCAACATCTGATAGGCATTCCTAGTTTGTGTGTTTTTTTTTATTTTAATGTAGACTTGCTAATGGTTGTGGCCATCTCTGAAACCTGGCTAAAGGATGGCTGCTATTGGGAGTTCAATGTCCAAGGATATTCTGTGTATCAGAAAGATAGGTTAGTAGGCCGAGCGGTTGGTGTGGCCTCGTGTATAAGAAATAATATTAAATCATCAGAAAGGAATGAATAGGATCAGAAGGTGTAGCGTCTCTATGGGTTGAGTTAAGAAATGGCAAGAGAAAAAGGACCCTATTGGCAGTTCTATACAGGCCTCCAAACAGCAGCAGTGATGTGGATTACAAGTTACAGCAGGGGATAGAAAATATGTGTCAGAAGGGCAATGTCATGATAATCGTTGGGGACTTTAACATGAAAGTGAATTGGGGAAACCAGGCCAGTACTGGACCTCAAGAGAGAGAATTTGTAGAATATCTAAGGGATGGCTTTTTAGAAGACCTTGTTGTTGAGCCAAGTAGGGGATCAGCTGTGCGGGACTGGGTGTTGTGCAATGATCCAGAGGTGATAAGAGAGCTTAAGATTAAGGAATCCTTAGGGAACAGTGAATTCAATATGATCGAGTTCACTTTGAAATTTGAGAAGTAGAAACTAAATTCCAATGTGTCAGTATTTCAGTGGAATAAAGGAAAGTACAATGGTATGAGAGGGAAACTAGCCAAGGTTGACTGGAAAGGGACACTAGCAGGAAGGACAGCAGAGCAGCAATGGCTGAAGTTTCTGTGAAAAATGAGGGAAGTGCAAGACAGATATATTCCAAATAAGAAGAAATTTTCAAATGCAAGTAGGACACTACCGTGGCTGACAAGTGAAGTCAGAGCCAAAGTAAAAGCAAAAGAGAGGGCATGCAAGGAAGCCAGAGCTAATGGGAAGATAGAGGATTGGATAGCTTTTAAAAACTTGCAGAAGGAAACTAAGAAGTCATTAGGAAGGAAAATATGAATTATGAAAGGAAGCTGATGACTAATATCAAAGAAGATACTAAAAGCCTTTTTAAGTATTTAAAGGGTTAAAGAGAGTTTGAGGGTAGATATAGGACCAATAGAAAATGATGCAGGAGCTATTTTAATGAGAGATGTAGAGATAGCTGAGGAACTGAATGTGTATTTTGCATCAGTTTTCACAGTGAAAGACATCAGCAATATACCGGATATTTAAGAGTGTGAGGGAAGTGAAGGTTGTGCAGTGAAAATTACGGCTGAGAAGGTGCTCAGGAAGCTTTATGCTCTGAGGGTGAATAAATCTCTTGGACCTGATGGTATGCACCCTTGGGTTCTGAAGGAAGTAGCTGGAGAGATTGCAGAGGCATTAACAATGATCTTTCAAGACTTGACAGATTCAGGCATTGTACCGGATGACTGGAGAATTGCAAATGTTACTCCACTATTTAAGAAGGGTGGTAGGCAGTAGAAAGGAAACTATAGACCTGTTAGCCTGACATCAGTGGTTGGGAAGCTGTTGGAATTGATTGTTAGGGATGAAACTACAGAATACCTGGAGGCACATGAGAAGATAGGCCAAAGCCAGCATGGTTTCCTGAAAGGAAAATCCTGCCTGATTAACCTACTGCAATTTTTTAAGGAAATTACAAACAGGGTAGACAAAGGAGATATAGTAGATGTGGTGTACTTGGATTTTCAGAAGGCCTTTGATAAGGTGCCGCATATGAAGCTGCTTAGCAAGATAAGATCCCATGGAATTACAGGGAAGTTACTAGGATGGTTGGAGTATTGGCTGATTGGCAGAAAACAAAGTGTGGGAATAAAGGGATCTTATTCTGGCTGGCTGTCGGTTACCAGTGAAGTTCCACAGGGGTTGGTGATGGGACCACTGCTTTTTATGATGTAAGTCAATGATTTAGACTATGGGATTAATGGATTTGTGGCTAAATTTGCTGATCATACAGAGATGGGTGAAGGAGCAGGTAGTGTTGAGGAAACAGAGAGCCTGCAGAGAGACTTAGATAGTTTTGGGGAATGGGCAAAGAAGTGGCAAATGAAATACAATGTTGGAAAGTGTATGGTCATGCACTTTGGTGGAAGAAATAAACCGGCAGACTATTGTTTAGATGGGGAGAGAATTCAAAATGCAGAGATGCAAAGTGACTTAGGAGTCCTTGTGCAGAATACCCAAAAGGTTAACCTCCAAGTTGAGACGGTGGTGAAGAAGGCAAATGCACTGTTGGCATTCATTTCTAGAGGTATAGAATATAAGAGCAGGGATGTGATGCTGAGGCTCTATAGGGCACTTGTGAGACAACACTTAGAGTATTGTGTGCAGTTTTGGGCCCCTTATTTTAGAAAGGATACAATGACATTGGAGAGGGTTCAGAGAATATTCATGAGAATGATTCCAGGAATGAAAGGGTTATCATATGAGGAACGTCTGGCAGCTCTTGGGCTGTATTCCCTGTTCAAGAGAATGAGGGTAGATTTTCATAGAAACATTCGGAATGTTAAAAGGCCTGAACAGATTAGATATGGCAAAGTTATTTCCCATGATAGTGGATTCTAGGACAAGAGGGCATGACTTCAGGATTGAAGGATGTCCATTTAGAGCAGAGATACAGAGAAATTACTTCAGTCAGAGGGTGGTAAATCAATGGAATTTGTTGCCACAAGCAGCTGGGGAGGCCAAGTCATTGGCTGCACTTAAGGCAGTGATAGATCTGTTCTTGATTAGGCAGGGCATCAAAGGGTATGTGGAGAAGACAGGGGAGTGGGGATGACTGGAAGAATTGGATCAGCCCATGATTGAATGGCAGAGCAGACTCGATGGGCTGAATGGCCTACTTCTGCTCCTATATCTTATGGTCATGGTCTTATGGTCGAATGATGGCTAAATATGTATGGCGCGATCTCTAGGAGTCTGAAGGCAGTGAAGCCTTGATTTTAACCCTACTAAGAAGCAGAAACTACAGAAGGTGCATCAATACAATGTTACGTACCTGGAGTATGGTTTTATTCCATTCCTGTCAGATCAGTGATGTCTGTGTGTCTTATTTGTAATACTGTACTGTCTAATGAAGCCATGAAACCATCAAGATTGCAGGAACACGTCTGTAGTTCCAGAAGATGAAAGAAGCATTTGAAAAGCACTGCACATTCAAGTCATTTGCCAGGAAAGCTAAAAATAACCTTGATCAAGTTACCATTACTTCTCATGATATTTCCAAAATGATAGCAAAATGTGGAAAATCTCAAACAATTGGTGAAAGATTAATAATGCCTGCCTCTTTCTGTGCATAGTTCCAGTGAACAGGGCATGTGTAATCAGACCTCCATGGTGGAAGGCAGAATCAAGTACATGGGCTTTCATGCATTGTGACACCCTAACAAGAGAAATCAGGTGTTACAATCAAGGTTTCTCAGTCTAACACTGTTTTCAAATTCAGTAACATCTCAGGTAAAAATAAGATATGTCTGCAAGAAAGAGATTATGGAAGATATAGTTTACCCCGTTCAGAGCATTTACAAGCTAAGTACAAGATATTTGATAGTGATGAAGCTGCTTGGTATCATTTAGTCTGAACTAATATTGTTTTCATGCCATTATATACATGTTCACTGACATTATATCCACTGCATCCTTTCCAGGAATCATTTTCTTCGATAGCCACCACAATGCTTGTAACCATGTACATCAATGAAACCATTAACTTCTACTTAAAATATTCCTTTCAGTCTGAGGGGAGTGATTATACTATCATTCAATTCCAGATGTTTACCTGAAACCAATAGGGCACAGCTACATTACTAATTTGAGCTTCCCAGTTGATAGCTTTCTGTAAATGCAAACAATTCATAGTGATCATATAGCTAAACCTTTAAGCTGAATTTTAAGTCATCATTGAATCCTGGGATATTGCATTTTTCTGGAGATTATTAGAACAATAAGCACTGAACTCCTACAATTCAGTAAACATCTATGTAAGAAGTATATCCCATAATTTAATTTTATATTCTTCATCCAGTTTCCTAAATTTTACTTTTGATTTTCATTTGGAATGAATTCTCAAGGCTTGGCTGAAAAGAAGAAAGAATGCCTCTTGAAACAAGCTGTGCTAAAATTGAGTAAATTGTACCTTTACTGCATTTTTTAAGAATGAGAAGTAATCTTAGTCAAACATTTTGAGAAGCTTGTCAGAGTAGATGATGCACGGATGTTTTGATTCAGATTAATTTATAACCAGTTCTAGAGCTAACAAGACTAACTTTCAAGATGGAGATGAGGAGAAATTTCTTTTCTGCCCCAGAGAATTTTCAATGCTGAGTCATTTAGATTTAAAACTGATCAGATATATTTTTGGACTGTTGTAGAATCAAATGTTTTACAGAACAGGCAGATGAATAGAATTATTGCCAGTTACGACCTTGTTGAATGTTACAGGAGCATTGATTGTCTTTTTGACCCATTTCTTAACCGTCCTTGAAAATGTTATTGTTTTGTGGTTAAATGGTGCAACCATTTACACACAGCAAAATCCCTCACTCATCAGTAATATGGAAAACCTACAGAATTAACTAAAATCAAGAAAGTTGAAAACACTCAACAGGATAGGCAAACAGCATTATGAAGGACCCCACGCATCCCTCATACAAACTCTTCTCCCTCCTGCCATCTGGGAAAAGGCACCGAAGCATTCGTGCTCTCATGACCAGACTATGTAACAGTTTCTTCCCCCAAGCCATCAGACTCCTCAATTCCCAGAGCTTGGACTGCCTTATTGCCCTGTTTATAATTTATTGTAATGCCTGCACTGTTTTGTGCACTTTATGCAGTCCTGAGTAGGTCTGTAGTCTAGTGGGTTTTTTTCTGGTTTTTTTTTACGTAGTTCAATCTAGTTTTTGTACTGTGTTATGTAACACCATGATCCTGAAAAAACATTGTCTCATTTTTATTATGTACTATACCAGCAGTTATGGTCGAAATGACAATAAAAAGTGACTTGACTTGAACACATGGGGAAAGAGAAGTAGAGTTAATATTTTAGTTTGATAGGTATTTCCATTATTTTCTTGCCTATTTTGAATTTGTAAATTGTTTTGGTTTTCAATATATCCGTCAGTTTTGGTGTAGGGAGGATAAATATACAGGCTACTCCCTAGCCTTCTTCAGGATGAGGACTATGTGTTTCTTTATATCCTACTGAGTAAAGAAATTAGCCTTTACTTTAATATAACTTCTAAATAATGATACCTCTGAAGGTTGAAGATATAATTAATGAAACATTATCTTTGTGGATTAGTCCTTATGCAAAATTTTATCCTTTGCATGATATGTTAGAAATGTTATGGACTTGGAGCCTGCTTAAATTACGTAAATAAAGCTTATTTCTTGCAGGGGCAGCAAAGTTATTAATACTGTGCTCTTGGTCTGACAACCAATTACATATTCTGATTTAAACAAAAACTATTACACATTGATCTATTCTTCAAAAATATCTGCAAAATATTTCCATATTGATGTACATAAATATTTAATATTTATAACAAACACTATGGTTGACTGAAGTTGATTTCTTGGTGAAATTGGAAGATTCCTTTTGTGAGTGTGTGTGCAAACTGTACAAAATGATGTTATCACTTGAACAATGGCATAGCCTGAGCTGGTTTCATCTTTGATTTAAGAGGGCAAACCTGGTGATGATGGACATGGGCATGGACACATCTGCTGTTTCTAACAATGTTCAAGGAAATATGGAAAGATTTAATTTAAAATATTAAGATCCTGAGAGCAAAAATTTACCAAAAGCTTGAAGATAAAACCACAAAAATGCCACAATGATAAATACTTTGCATTAAAAGAACCATTCCAAAGATAAATCAGCCCATGTTGTCAACTTAAAGATATAAGCCAGAGATAACATTCGGCAAGTAATAAAACCAACTTATTCTGTGAAACTGCCCTAAAGCTTTTCACCTTGTTTACATAAGAGGAGAAATGCATGCCATAAGCATTTCTGAAAATAAAATCTGGGCACATAGCAGCTTAGTGCATGGTGCAGTGCCTGACTAATATACTTATGTAAAATTCCCTTGTGCTCAATTTTAATATGATGGTTAAACCATTTAAAATAAACAGATTAATGACAGCATTAAAATAGTGCATAAAAGAGTTTTATGTGCATACATTAGCCATCATGCTGCAGGAGAATTTAAATCTTTTATACCAAATAAATTTATATTGAAATTAAGAGCCCTCATTCCAACAAAATCAAATATTTTGAAGAAGTTGAGATAATTCATTGTCAATGGAAAGGAATAGTTGACATTTTTTGGCTCTTTAAAATTAAAATTAAGAATGAATACATATTTTAATACAATTACAAAGGAGAGCTGGATCAGACAGACTTGCAAAGGAAGGTTCCATTCTTTGGAAGACTGTCTTTGAAAACTAAACATGATCTCGGATTAAGCTAAGCAGTTCAAGCTACAATTGGAAACCCCCTTAGGAAAGACAAGTGGACAATGAGTGTCTGTTGTTGGTTGTTAAGACCAATATTAAGAGATTTCAAATTTTACTCTGGTATGTGGTACAGTATCACAAAATTGTTAGGCATTGCCATTGTAAGGGATACAGTGGCACACACCAGAGGTTGTAGAATTGACAACAGGACTGACAATAAATACCACAGCTGCTTTCTTAAGTAAGCTAACTATTTTTCCTGAGTTTTTTTGCAATTGTTTGTTTTGTTTAATCCTTAGAAAAGCTTGACAAAAGTTATTTCAGGAATTGTACTGACTGATGTTTTGAAAATTGAAGTAAATGCAGTATGTTCATTACATGGAACATACAAAGTTTTGGATATAGGTCTTATTAGCAATATTAAGGCTTACAGTGTAAAGGGGTCAGTTGGAGAATAGACCAACAGAAATCGCACAAGTCCTGATGCATGTTAAATAGTATTCTATCAGGCCAGGGCATGTCAGACAAATATATTTCCCTTAGAGTACCACATTTTTAACATATACTAATAACTTAAATATAGATGTGCCAAGTAAAAAATGTTATATTTGCAGAAGTCACCAAACTTGGAGGTGAAATAAATGGTATTGAGAAAAGCAATTGTCATGAACCTGGTGGTTTGCCTTAGAGCCTTGAGCTTCTTGGGTTAATGAGCACCTGAATTTACTAATCAGGCCCTGATTAAAGTGGTTATGCCCCTGTGTTTTTCGGTTAATCTTGTCAAATTAATTGTAGCAGGCTAGTGTTTCCTGCAGTCAATGATTACTTAAAGAGGACTCTCAGTCAATGCCTGGGATTTGTCATTATATTGAGGAGAATGAATTTTCATGATGTTGCTCCTCCAGGGTCCTGTTGGTTTTTTCACTTTGATCAGAGAGGATGAGTTACCTTATGGTGTTGCTTAGTTGCTCCTCTGAGACTCTGATTCGGACATTTAACCTTTTGTTTCTGTCTCTTCCTGGGAATCCTGCCATTCCTCCACACCAGGGTCCAGTCCTCTAAGAGTGCATCATGACAGGATGACCGACCTGCTACACCACTATGGACCCACCGGAGGTTCTGAGCATCTTCGGTGTCTATCAATGTTTTTTCTGAGGTTCTCTGGGTCAACACGGCTTGTAAGTTTTCCTAGGTTATGTTTTACATTCAAAGTTTTATGCTGTCTTTTTGAGTTTTATGATGCCTCCAAGATTTATGCTGTATTCTGTGTTTTGTGCCACGCCTCTGGGTTTTTTTTGTTCTTGCTATGCTTCCAAGTGAAATACAATGTTCCAAACTCCAGGTCTGCCTTGTGTTTCAACAGGCCTGCCTCAAGAGCACTGTCTTGAGCTCCAGGTCTGCCTCATGTTTTCTGAGATCGGCCTTGATAGCTCCAAATATGTTCCACATTTTCCAGTCTGTCTTGTGTTTTTCAAACCTGTTTCTGGAACTCCCTGGGCTGCCAGGTGCCAGTCTTGGGGGTGGGGGTTGGGGGGGAAGTTCTATTATACTCCTGGTGGCTTGCCATAGAGCCCTGAGCTTTTGGGGTTAATAAGAACCTGAATCTACTAATCAAAGTCCTGATTGGAGCCCTTGTGTTTTTGGTTAATCTTGTCAAATTAATTGTAGCATTCATGTGTTTCCCACAGTCTATGTTTGTTGTCTATATCAATTATCTAGATGATAATGTGGTAAATTGGATCAGCAAGTTTGCTGATTACAATAAGAATGGAGGCACTGTGGATAGCAAGGAAGGCTTTCAAAGCTTTCAAAGATCTGGACCAACTGGAAAAACGGGCATGAAGATGGCAGATGAAATTTAATGCAGACAAGTGTGAGGCGTTGCATTTTGGAAGGACAAATCAAGGTAGGGCATACACAGTAAATGGTAGGGCACTGAGGAGTGCGGAGGAACAAAGTGATCTTGGAGTTCAGATACACAATTCCCTGAAAGTGGTGTCACAGGTAGACAGGGTTGTAAAGAAGGCTTTTGGCATCCTGGCATTCATAAATCAAAGTATCAGAGTTGGGATGTTATGGTGAGGTTGTCTAAGACATTGGTGAGGCCAAATTTGGAGTATTGTGAACAGTTCTGGTCACCTAACTATAGGAAGGATATCAGTAAGATTGAAAGAGTGCAGAGAAGATTTACTAGGATGTTGCCAGGTCTTCAGGAGTTGAGTTACAGGGAAAGACTGAACAGGTTAGGACTTTATTCTTTGGAGCATAGAAGAATGAGGGTGGATTTGATAGAGGTTTACAAAGTTTTGAGGGGTATAGACAGAGTAAATGCGAGTAAGCTCTTTCCACTTAGATTAGGAGAGATAAACATGAGAGGAGGTGGCTTTAGAGTGAAAGGGGAAAGGTTTAGGGGGTACATTAGGGGGAAATTCACTCAGTGGTGAGAGTGTGGAATGAGCTGCCATCTGACATGGTAAATGCAGGCTCACTCAAGTTTTAATAATAAATTGGATAGATACATGGATGGGAGAAGTCTGGAGGGTTATGGACTGGGTGCAGTTCAAAGTTTTGACACAGACTAGAAGGGCCGGATGGCCTGTTTCCTGTGCTGTAGTGTTCTATGGTTCTATTGCTTCAAGAGGACTCTCACTCAGTGCCTGAGATTGGTCATTATGTCGAAGAGAATGAATTCTCGTGATGTCATTCCTCTGGGGTCCTGTTGGTCTTTTCCCTTTGATCGGACAGGATGAGTTACCTCATGGTCTTGCTTAGTCACTCATTTGAAACTCTGATTTTTTTGTAATTTTTTTATTGAAGTTCATCATCAAACAAACATTTCCATAAGATGTATTTCAGATATTGTACATATAAATCAGTCATATATGCCACAAATCTCCACATAATATTTATCTGAGGTATACACTTGTAGAAAAGAGAGGAAAGAAAGAGCAAGCAAAAGGAGAAAACTATGTACAGGTAGCGAGTGATTCTTTTTTCTTACAACATGTTCATTGATTTGTGAGAATAAAATCAGGCCTATGAGGCATTATGTAGTTAAACCATTTTTCCCAGTATGAATCAAATTGTTCCAACTTATGATTAACAGATGCTGTTATCTTCTCCATTTTATAAATGTTCATTGTAATTTCCATCCATGCATTTAAGGTTGGGCACTCCTGTGATAACCATTTCCTAGTAAGAGTCTTTTTACCAGCCACCAGCAGTATATTCATTAAATATTTATCTCTTTTCAACCATTCTTGAGGTATATATCCAAAATATATGGTCTTACTTTCTAAGGGTATTTCACATTTAAAGATGTCTTGTAGGACACTGTATCCCACTCCAATAGTCTTTGATAATGGGGCATTCCCAGAAAATATGATGATGGTTTGCATTTTGATTTCCACAATTTCTCCTATTGTTACTATCATATTAGGATTTCTGAAAGGGTGTAATAAAATATCTTATCAAGTTTTTCCATCCAAACTCCCTCCATTTTCTGTGAACTGGTACACTTCCATTGGTACCTCCATATTATTGTCCATTTTTCCTCAAATATAATTATCCCTCCTCCCATTTTGTTTTAATGTATGAAGTCGAATGTGTTCTAAGATTTGACAAACCCTTATACATGCTTGAAATGATTCTACTACAGTTATCTGAATTATATGCTTTTTCTAAGTAGCTCTATCAAACATGTTGGTTACATTTTTAACCGTCCTATTAACATATTGTCACATCTGTAAATACCGATAAAAGTCTTGTTTTTCTAATGTGTTTTTCTTCAAGCATTTCAAAACTAAAGTGTTCCTTCTTTCATTATATTGCAAAGAACTGTTATTCCTTTAGCTGTCCAGTCCTTAAATCTAGCATCCAGTTTATTCAGTGTAAAATCCGAGTCATATGCACACCATTTAAGAATTGCAATATCTCCCTCTAGATTATATTTTATAATAGTTTTCCATATTTTGAGTCCATTTCACCCATGGGTTATCAATCATATTTATGTACCTTTGTAGGTTGTCAGACAAAATTGCCTGTATGGGGATGGGAAGTACCCGCTCCTCAATGTTTTTCCATTGAGCGTCATATGATGGGTTGCACCAACATATCACAGCTCTCAACTGTGCTGCAAAATAATAATTTCTAAGAGAAGGTAAGCCCCATTCCACTTTTCCTTAGCTAAATGCAAAGTTTTGAGATGAACTCTAGGCCTTTTACCTTGTCAAATATATCTTAATAACATTTTCTTCCATTCATAAAATTGATTTTGATTAAACTCTATTGGTAGGGTCTGAAAGAGATATAATAGTCTGAGCAGTATATTCATTTTAATAGATTCAATTGTTGAACTGAGACTAAAAAAGGAATTGGGTTTCATCTTGTTATACCTTAATTTTTTTAATGTAGGATGATAATTGCATTCTGATAATTTTGCCAAATCTTTTGGCATAATGATGTCCAAATATTTGAAAGACTCTGTTTGCCATTATCAGGGATATCTACTTTCAATTTCTCTTGGTGGGCTATAGTTATATGAAAGTAATTGGGTTTTATCTATGTTGATCTTGTATCCTGATAATTGACCATATTGTTCAAAGGATTGCATCAATTTATTTAAAGAGTATGTTGGTTGTCCTAGATAGATCAAAATGTCATCCGCGTAACAGGCCAATTTGTACTCTGTCCCTTTAATAGTAATTCCCGTGATATCTTCATTTTTTCTGATGTATTGAGCTAATGGCTCCAGATATAATGCAAAGAATAGCAGTGACAACCCTGTCTCGTGCCCCTTTCTAGGGTACAACTATTTGATAAATATCCATTGATTTTAATCCTAGCAGTAGTGTTGTTACATTGCGCCTGCATAGTTTTAATAATTGTGTCATGGAAACCAAATCTATTTAAAATTCTGTAAAGAAAATTCCAATTAACTAAATCAAATACCTTTTCAGCGTCCATGCTTATCACTATTGCTTCGATTTTATTTTTTTGTATATGATCCATAATGTGAAGTGTCCTTCATATATTGTCTTGTGTTTGGTGTTGTATAAAACCTGTCTGATTGTTATGTATCAGTATGGGTAGAAACTCTTCTAATCATTTGGCCACAATGGAGGTGAATAATCTATAATCAACATTAAGAACGGATATTGGTCTAAATAACCCACATTCCATTTTATCCTTGCCTTCTTTCGGTATAGCTGAGGTTATTGCTTCCTTCCAACTGAGTGGCATTTGTGCCTTTTTTAGAGCCCAGTTCAGTGTGGGGAGTAAGACAGGAATTAACTTATTTTTAAATTCTTGGTACTACTCTTCTGTATACCCATCTGATCCTGGTGACTTGTTTAATTTAAGCCTACTAATTGCAGCTTTTAATTCAACTTTAGTTATGTCAGCAGTCATTGTTCTATTTTGTTCTTCACTTAAAGTGGGTAACTCTAGAGAATTCAGGAAGGTGTCAATTTCGGTTATGCTTACCCCTGGAACTTTGGAATATAGTGTTTTGTAAAATACTTCAACAGCTTCTTGAATTTCACTTAGCTTGTTTTTTTTTTAATCATTTTTGTTCTTGGATCCCTAATTCTATGAATTGTAGTTTCTGCTATTTTTTTTTTAGTTTCCACGCCAGTATTTTCATAGACTTAAGATCCACTTTCATAATGTCTGTTTCAGAAACATTAAATTTTACCTGATTTCTTGCATAGCCAAACTATTAATTTCATTCCTAATTTAAAAAAAATTCCTCTAATGTATCCTGTGCCAAATTCAATTTGTTTTTTCTCTAGTTCCTTCAGCCTATTTTGTAATTCCTCTAATGTATTATTCCTTATTTTTTTCTTATATGAAGATATCACTATAATTTTCCCTCTTAAGACCACCTTCAGATTATCCCATACAATGGGAGGTGAAACCTTTCCATTATCATTCAATTCTAAGTAAAGACCAATTTCTTTTTTAATTTGTTTCTAAAAGTAGGGATTATTGAGTAGACTTGAATTTAGTTTCCAAATAGTATTCTTTGGTTGTAGGTTACAATCAACAGATAAATATATAGATGCATGGTCACTTACATCTATTGTCCGAATTCCACAGATGTTTATTTTGTCTTTGTCTTTTTCAAATGCTATGAAATGGTCTATTGTATATACAGAATGGGGGCAGAATATTGAGTGTAATCCCTTCTGTTGGGGAAAAGGTCCCTCCATATATCAATTAGACCAACATTCTCAAGAAGTGTATTAACCTTTTTATGTAGGGATTTTGTTTCATAGGTTTTTCTATTGGAAGAGTCTAGCTTTGGCTGTAATTGTAAATTTAAGTCTCCCCCACATATCAGGAGAACTTCTGTTTCTGTTACCATAGTATTAGTAATTTTCTGAAAGAAACTAATATTACTTCCCGGGGGTGCGTATATATTCAATAGTTACTGAATTTCCATCAATATTCCACCTTACCAGAATATATCTGCCCTCCTTATCTCCTATTTTGAATGCTTTTTCAAAATTTAGCTTGCTTGAGATAAGAATAGCAACTCCTCTCCTATGTCCTGATTTATGAAGAGAAAAACAAATTAGTGAAGCCCATTCTCTAGTTTTCCATGCTCATCATCACTTAAGTCAGTTTCCTGTAAATATACTACATAGGCTTGTTGTTTTTTTGCATAGAATTTTACTGTATTTGATTGGATTTAACAGCCCATTGACATTAAGAGAAATGAATTTTACTTTGTCCTTAGCCTTGTGTATTTATCTGTCAATATATCATTGAAATTAGCAGAATAAAACTTAATCGATCTACTCCCTGAAAAAATAAGAACCAAGAAATGCGACTAATAAAAAAATACAATGAAGGTGTGATTCCAACACTGAGGTCTCTCGTAGATGACCCTGGGTTGAGCTGGAGGAAACGCCTAGCTGTGGGGATAGCCCCTCCTACCTGTGAGTTGAGGTCCGCTGTTGCAGTACCCATAAAAGTAAGTGAACCAATCTATGTCCATTAAACAGAAAAGATTTCCCTGTGTATTCTTTCTATCTATGTGGGGAAAAGGAGTAAATAAATAAAAACGAATAATGGAGTAATATAAAATCCACAGTATAAGAAGTATTTCTTGAGATGGGTATAGCACCGTCTATTTTTGCTTCTGTTTAGCTTATCAACACTTTTAAAGTTAGCCAAATCCTATGGCTCTTCTGGAGGGGGTGAGAGCTGTCTTCAGAATACTCAGTCTCTTCCCGATATAGTTCTCTCACCCTCCTCCTGTCCCCTGCTTTCTCGATTCTCTCACTATTTCCCAAGCAGGGCGGGATAACTGCTCAGCCAGGCTTTCCCTCAGTTTGATCCTGCTGATGGGCAACCCTCTGGCCTTCATGTCTGTAGTCGCCACTTCCACTGTCTGATACAGTTGTATACCACCCTCATAAAACACTCGCAGTTTAGGAGGGTACGGAGTTTGGAATCTAATCTTTCCTTGCTTTAATATTCGCTTTACTTCAGAGTATGCTTTACATTTCTGCAGGACTGCCAGGGGATATTCTTGATCAAAATATATTAATTTCCCGTCCAAAAACACCCTCTTCTTTCCCCAGGCCCTTCGCAGAATCTCCGCCTTGGTATTGTATCGAAGGAATCTAATTACTATTGAGCGTGGCTTATCTTCTCTGTCTCCAGTAGGCCGCAGGGCGAGTGCACGATACGACCTCTCAATTTCAAGCTCCATAGCCGAAAGAATCTTTAGCGTGTCCCGCAGCAACTTTTGTACAAACTCCACATAGACAGACCCTCTGCTCCTTCGGGAACATTGTATATCCTGATATTTTTCCACCTTGATCTTCCCTCCTGGTCAAGCAGTTTACTTTCCTGTTGATTTAATATTTTTATCGTCTTACTTAGTATCTGTTGCATGTTTTGCACGCGATCTTCCACCTTCTCGATTTGTCTCTGCTATTGCTATTTTTTGATTGACATTGGCGAGCTCTGACTTGATATCATTTAGTTGCTATTTTATATCTTTTTGGAATCCCTGTATCTCTTCCAGAATTTTAATCATATTTGACGCTTCGCCTGAATGAGGCCCATCGTCAGCCTTGCTACCATGCGTATGGGTAGGAGAGCTGCTCGTTGTACCCCTCTCGTCCATAGGCTCTGTAGTGACGCTTTTTTAAATCTCCATTTTTCCCCATTCTTGCTTCCCTTATCAATTCAGATATTTTCAGAAGATCTTATATTTGACGGATTAACTGGGCAAAGTATGCATTTTTCCAGAGAAGCTATTGACTTAAGCTGCCATTCTGGACGATGACATCACCGGAACCCCGAGACTCTAATTCTGATGTTTAACTTTTTGTTTCTATCTCTTTCTGGGGATCCTGCCATTCCTCCACACCTAGGTTCAGTCCTCTGAGAATGCACCATGAGAGCAATATTTAACCTGGCAACAAAGATAGACCGGCAGAATGGACAGACAAGTGGCAGGTGAAACTTAAAACTGAGAAGTGTGAAATGGTATATTTTGCCAGAAAGAAAGAGGAGAGCTGACATAGATAAATGGCACAGTTCTGAAAGATATACAGGAAATCAAGAAGCTTTGTTGAATATGTACATAAATCATTGAAGTGACAGGACATGTTGAGAGAATACGATGTAAATATAGAAACATGAGAATAAGGAGACTTAGCTGAATGGAAATTCTTTAAAAATGCATATGCTGGAACTCTGAAAACAAAATGTTCTAAAAACTTAGCAGATGAGTCAGCATTTCGTCTTCCATAGATGTTCTCTGACCTCTTGATTATTTCCAAGTTTTCCAATATTTATTTGAGATTTTGTGTGCATTTTCAAAACTTTGTTTCATCCATAATTGAAGCATTCTTTCCAATCTGGTTTCTGCATTTTAAAAAGGAAGTGTAGCTCTTAAAGAGGGTGAATAAGTAGATTTATCTTAATAGTTGCAGGGATGACATATTTATCTTTTAGGACGAGACTGGAGATGTTACGAGACACTCCCAACCACGCCAGCTTCCGAGATCCAGAGTACGGATAGCTGGCGTGGCCCCTTCAAGGGCTGAGGATGTACTTGTTAATTGAATAACATGTATTGGATGCAAAGAATTGAGTATTTAAGGAACACCTGAGCATGGGTTCAGTACTCATTCATAAGCCGACTAGTGATATCACCTAGCATTTGTCTTGTGCTCAGATCCAGTTTGATACCATGTTATGAACCTTGTTTCAGATACCCCAGCATTTGGGTCCAAACCATCCTTGTCAATGTCTCTTGTCACAGGAATTACTCACCTTGAAGACTGAGACATGATCGTAGATGTTATGGTTTGTAATTCCAAAACATAAAAATAATTGAGGGAAATTGAGGGAAAGATCACAGGGAGACCACAAGAGTGTGTACATTCTGATCCTTTAAGCAAGGTGCGCGCATATGATATGGTGATCTGATGATGTATGCCATTGACATTTGCATATAACCTGCAGTACATTATGTAAGACAGCAAAGAATGCTTAATTAAAAAATATATTCATAATAATACTGAAACATTAAATACACGACAATGAGTACAAGACAAGGATTGCAAATTTCAAAATTGTCCTTTGGAATATCAGATTGCTAGTCTATGTGTGGAGCCAAAACAGATGGGAGAGATCCTAAATGATTCTTTTGCATCCTTATTTACTTGGGAGGTGGGCACAGAGTGCATCATAACGAGGCAAAGCAGCATCAGCTTCATAGACTGTATACCGATTTCAGAAGAGGAGGAAGAGGAGGTATTTGGATAGATAGATAGATACTTTATTCATCCCCATGGGGAAATTCAACATTTTTTTCCAATGTCCCATACACTTGTTGTAGCAAAAACTCATTACATACAATACAATACTTAACTCAGTAATAATATGATATGCATCTAAATCACTAGCTCAAAAAGCATTAATAATAGCTTTAAAAAGTTCTTAAGTCCTGGCAGTTGAATTGTAAAGCCTAATGGCATTGGGGAGTATTGACCTCTTCATCCTGTCTGAGGAGCATTGCATCGACAGTAACCTGTCGCTGAAACTGCTTCTCTGTCTCTGGATGGTGCTTTGTTGCCTTGAGACAAATTAGTGTGGATAAACACCCAAGGCCTAGCAAAGTGTCTCCTTGGACCCTATGGGAGGCAAGTGCGGACATAGCAAGGGCCCTAGCAGCGATATTTAAATCATGCTAGTGACTGGTGAGGCACCAGAGGATTCGGAGGATAGCTAATGTTGTTCCACTGTTTAAGAAAGGCTCTAAAAATAAAACAGGGAATTATAGGCTGGTGAACCTACCACCAGTAGAGTGAAAGTTATTGAAAGGTATTCCAAGGAACTGGATATATGAGTATGTGGATAGACATGGGCTGATTAGGGATAGTCAACATGGCTTCATGCATGGTAGGTTGTGTCTAACCAAATTTATAGTTTATCGAGGAAGTTACCAGGAAAGTTAATGAAGGCAAGACAATGGATGTTGTCTACAGGGACTTTAGTGAGGTGTTTGACAAGGGTCTGCATGAAAAGTTGGTTAAGAAGGTTCAGTCGTTCGGCATTCAGGATGAGGTAGTAACTTGGGTTTGGCATTGGCTTTTTGGCAGAAGCCGGAGAGTGGTAGTAGATAGCTGCCTTTCTCCCTTTAGGCCTGTGATTAGTGAAATACCACAGGGTCTAGTGCTGGGCCTGTTGTTTACCATTTATATCAAGGATTTAGTTGACAATGTGATTAACTGGATCAGTAAATCTGTGGATGACACTAAAACTGGGAGTCTAGTGGACAGTGAGGAGGACTATCAAAGCTTGAAATGGGATCTGGAACAGCTGGCAAAATGTGCTGAAAAATGGAAGATGAAATTTAATGCAGATAAGTGCAAGTCATCACACTTCAACCACGGTAAGACTGACATGATGAAAAGTAGGGCACTGAAGAGTGCTGTAGAACAAATGGATCTGGCAATATAGGTCCACAATTTGTTGAAAGTAGCATCACAGGTAGGTGGAGTCATAAAGGAAAGATTTTGATGCATTGGCCTTCATAAGTCAAAGCATTGAGTACAGGAGATGGGATATTGTGTTCAAATTGTATAAAACATTGGTGAGGTCTAATTTGGAGTATCCTGTGCTGGTTTAGTCACCTACCTACAGGAAAGATGTAAATAAGGTTGAAAAAGTACAGACAAAATTCACAAGGACATTACCAGGACTGGAGGACCTGAGTTATAAGGAAAGATTGAATAGGATGCAACTTTATTCCTTGTAACGTAGAAGACTAAGGAGACATTTGATAGAGGTATACAAAATGTATAGAGTGTATAGTAAGTGTAAATGCAAGTAGACTTTTTCCATTGAGACTGGTTGGGACCACAACTAGATTTCATTGGTTCAGGGTGAAAGGTGAAAAGTTTAAGGCACCTTGAGTGGAAACTTTTTACTCAGAGGATTATGAGAGGTTGGAACGAGCTACTGGCATAAATGGTGCATGTGAGCTCAATTTCAATATTTAAGAGAAGCTTGGATGGGTAGGTGGATTGTAGGACTACAGAGGCCTATGGCAGGCTGATTGGAGTAGACAGTTTAAATAGCTTGGCATGAGCTGGATGGGCCAAATGTCCTCTTTCTGGACTGTACTTTATACAAAATTCTGTAGACACTAACACTCAATCTTGAACAACACAAACAAAAAGCTGGGGGGCCTCAGTAGGTCAGAAACAATTTAGAGAAGGAAATGAACAGACTGACTAAGGATCTTGGCCCAAACTGTTGACTGTTTATTTCCCTCCACAAATTTTGCCTGACCAACTGTGTTCCTCTGGCATCTTGTATGATATATAAAATCATTATGTGCTTAAATAAGATAAATAGAGAAAAGCTAACCCTATTAGCAAATGGTGACATCAAGAGATATATGGGTTTAAAATGTCCAAACTATGCAAAGAAGCTGTATAGAGAAATATTGGGGATTACTAATAATCTGGATCAGATTGCCTTTAAAAGTGATAGAAACATTAAATCAAGCCATTCAATATGGAATTGGATAGCTCTTGAGGGAACATAATTTACAAGGCTATAGGTGAAGGGAGGGAAAGAGTGCTGTGTGAAATAGTCCACAGGGAGGATTCATGGAACTGATGCACCAAATAGTCTGTATCTATGCCATATCAATTCTATGGTCTGAACTGTTTGGTGACTGGTGACAGTAGCTCTTAAGAGAAGGAAGAGGGATGTGGATAATGGACAATGATAATTTCCAATAGAGAGGGTGTACCAAAGCAAGATTTACTGGCTCATAGCAACAACTTGCACTCAACATTGGTAAGACCAAATAGCTGATTGTGGACTTCAGAAAGGGTAAAATGAGGGAACACAAACCAATCCTCAGAGTAAGCAATTTCATGATCCTGTGTGTCAGTATCTCTGAGGATTTAACCTGGTCCCAATATATCAAAGGAACTATAAAGAAGGCAAGACAGCAACAATACTTCTTTAGGCGTTTCTGGAGATTTGTTTTGTAAGCTTCAAACACTCAGATGTCTACAGATATACCATGGAGAGCATTTTGACTGTCTGCAATGCTATCTGGTATGGCAGGGTTACTGCACAAGATCGAAGTAAGTTGCAGAGAGTTTAAAAAATCAATCTGCTCCATCATGGGTACTAGCCTCCATAGTACCCAAGACATCTTCAAGGAGTGATGCCCCAGGAAGGTGATGTCCATCATTAAGGACCCCCACCATTCAGTGCATGCTCTTTTTACTGTTACTGTCAGAAAATGGTTGTGGTGAACTACATATACCCGTCTGGACACGCTCCCCCGCTGACTGCTCCCGTGGCTCCTCCCACAGACCCTGGTATAAAGGCGATTGGAGGCACTGCTCCTCCCTCAGTCTCCAGGATGTTGTGTGGTGGTCGCTTGCTGCTGACGGTGCTTTCTTCCAGTCAATAAAAGCCTACCTTGACTCGCGTCTCCGAGAGTTATTGATGGTGCATCAGTGGTACAAATGCCTAAAGGTACACATCCAGCAATTCAGGAACAGCTTTCTCCCCTCTCCCATATGATTCCTAAATAGACATTGAACCCATGAACACTGCCTCACTACTTTTTTTGGTATTTATTTCTGTTTTTGCACTATTTATTTTAAGTTAACTATATAATGTACATATATTTACTGTAATTCAGGTTTTTTCTCTATATTTATCATGTATTGTACTGCTGCTGCAAAGTTAACAGATTTCACGATATATGCCAATGATATTAAACCTGCTTCCGATTCTGCTTCTGACTTCAGCACACCAGGTCAAACCAATGGGCTATCCTGAAGTGAGATGAGCATGTGTAGTTGTGTCTTTCATATCAGTTTAGTGTGTGCAGTTTCTGTTTGTGCACCACTTTCTCCTGTAAGGGGCAAAGCAGCATGTCAATAAAAAGCAGACTGTTTTGATGGTGTGATTGTCATAATTGAAATGCTGTGCATTAAGATGTGGGCGTGAGGTTACAGGTTACGCCAAGCACATGAGGTGACATGGATCATAAATTCTGGATGAGTCTTGACTGATGGCAATGTTAGTAGTTAAATGATTTGCTGCCTGCATTGATCAGCAACTGAGGCTGGTGGTGCAGTTGTGAGAAAGATGTCAAGAGAAATCATTAAACTACTTTAACATTGCACTTGAATTCTGAGGTTAGGCTGCCAGCATTGATTTTTATGCAGTTTTCTCTTTCCATTACCATCCCATTGTATCCGTGAACAACAGAGAGTAGCTTGTCCTTTCTACCTTCTCCATTTATACTTCCAAAGCATTTTCTGAAAATGTTGACACTTTTTTTCCTGTGGTTAGCCATGTCCTCTTTTCAAGATTACATTTAAAAGTAGAATGGCACTTGGTATATGGGACATTTACCTTCACAGGCCATGGCACAGATTATATGTTGTTATGTTTTGTTGTAACTTTATAAAACACCAGTCAGATCACACCTGAGGTATTCTGTGCAGTATTGAATCACAGAGCACTACAGCCCAGAAACAGGCCTTTCAGCCTGTCTGGTGCATGTCAAACTGTTATTCTGCACCTGCACTTGCCCACGATACTCCTATCCATGTAGTTACTGAAATTCTCCTTAAATTTTCACATTGAACCACATAAAATATTCACCGCACTTTCACGACACTCTGTGACAGGTTTGCCCAGGTTCCCATTAAACATTTCATCTTTCATCCTTAACTTATGACCTCTAGTTCTAGTCCTACACGTCCACAATGGGATCCATAATTTTGTATACCTCTATTAAATTTTCCCTCAACTGGACACGCTAGCATACTCAATTCAAATATTGTAGGAGAGATGGATGAAGATGAGGTAGCTGGTTTACAAACTGAGGCAGTAGAAAAGGCACAAATGCAGTCAACAGGATGAGTTCCAATGTAAAAGATGAAATTGAAAAGAGTGAATACAGGACCAAAACTATTATATTGGAATGCATGCAGAATACAGAATAAGGTAGACAAACTTGTAACACAGTTGCAGATTGGCATGTATGATGTGAGCATCACCGAATTATGGCTGAAAGAAGATTATAGCTGGGAGCTTAATGTCCAAGGATACACATTGTATCAAAATGACAAACAGGAAGGCAGAGGGAACTGCATTGCTCTGTTGGTATAAATGAAACTAAATCATTAGAGTTGACATAGGGTCAGAAGGTGTTGAATCATTGTTGATGGAGCTAAGCAACTGCAATGGTAAAAAGATCCTGATGGGAGTTGTACACAGAAACCCCTGCAACAATAGTGAGGCTGTGGTCTACAAATTACAATGGGAGAAGGAAAATGCATGCCAAAAGGGCAATGTTTCAATAGTCTTGGGGATTTCAACTTGCAGGTAGAATGTTTAAATCAGGTTGGAGCTGGATTCCAAAGGGGGAATTTCTTGAATGCCCTCAAGATGGCGTTTTTGAGCTTACCAGGGGGTCAGGTATTCTGGATTGAGTGTTGTGCAATGAACCAGAATTGATTAGAGAGCTTAAGGTAAAAGAACCTGTTAGAGTATCAGTATTACAATAGAGTAAAAGGATTTATAGAGCCATGAGAGAGGAGTTGGCCAGAATTGATTGGAAAGGAACACTGGCAGGGATGACAGCAGAGCAGCAATGGCTGGAATATCTGGAAGCGATTTGGAAGGCATAGCATATCCCAAAGAGGAAAAAGCATGTTTAACAGTCAACTGTGGCCAACAAGAAGTCAAAGCCAACATAAAAGCCAAAGTGAGGAGATATAATAGAGTAGAATTTAGTGGAAGTTTGGAGGATGAAGTTTTTAAAACCCAACAGAAGGCAACTAAAAGGTCATTACGAAGGTAAAGAATGAATCCAAAAGTAAGCTAGACAATAATATTAAAGAGCATACAAAAAGTTTCTTCAGATATATTAAGTGTAAAAGAGGGGAGAGTGGATATTGGACCATTGGAAAACATTGCTGGAGAGGAAGTAATGATGGACAAACTGATGAAGTATTTGCTGAAGACACAAGCAGTATGATGACACCAGGTGTCGGGGTCATGAAACATGTGGTTACCATTACTAGGGAGAAGGTTCTTAGGGAAACTAAAAGGTCTCAATATAGATAAGTCACATATACCAGATGGTCTATACCCCAGGGTTTTGAAAGAAATGGCTGAAGAGATTGTGGAAACATTAGTAATGATCTTTCAGGAATCAGTATATTTTAGAATAGTTCTGGAAGACAGGTGTAATGGTTTCTCTGTAATGTCAACTGCTGAGGTAATGGTTTCTTTGTAGCAGAAATGTTTGGGTTATAACTAGAGATAATGGGTGGCTATTCAATGGGAGAAATATTATTTTCTTGTGTGTCTGGGAACCGGGGTTTTTGTCGAGGAGAGAAGGACGGACACACTTGGAGAGCACTGGTAGACCACCGGACAGTGTATGCAGGGATCTGAGGGTCAGCGACAATTGGCAGAGGTCAATGGTGGAGGAATGCCCACTGAGTGAGCTCCAACTGACACTGGGACTTCAATTTTGGGTGCTTTTATTGTTTTATTTTCATATTAACCCTATATTCAGATTAAGATTCATAAAGTATATCATTTAATTGTATATGGTGTACTGTCTGATATTTTACATTGTGGGTTTGTGATTGGGGATACATTACACAACATCCATCCAAACGTGAATACCCAGTTTGGCGGGGCTGAAAACTGATTCCCCTAAATGAACATGACTGGGACATGGGAGCACAGAGGAACATCTGGAAATCTCCAGGAAGGCCCTCTTCGTTGTTGCTGCTGTGAGGTCCGGGTCTCTGCTAAGAAGAACAGACGTCTTAACATGCTCGGCAGAGGATGGTGCTTGGAGAAGCTGTGCCGGAGGGGATGGTTGAAGGCTCGGAGGTTCGACGGATTTGGAGTCCACTGCAGACAGGTCACTTTCATTGTGTGCTGTGTCTGCGAGGCTGAGTCAGGCGGCACCATGGAAGTCCATTGCAGAGATATTCCCTTCTGCCGCTGGTGTGAGATGACGAGTCTATCAGGACCCTGAGGACTTATGGAAACTGTGTGGTGGTTTCTTTCGAACTTAGTCTTTTAACATCTTTGGACTACCTTTACCGTGTCCATGGTCTGTTTTTTAAAATCAAATTATGGTATTGTTTGCACTGATGTAACTATGTGGTTTTGTGCAGGTCTTGTAGCTTTAGTTTTTGGTCTTGTTTTGTCTGGCGGCTGTGGATCTCCTTTCTGGGGAACACGCTAAGATGGTAGCGTGATATTAATATGCAGCAGCCTCTCCGGACTCTGGATTGGGGATTGCCAAATGTCATGTGGATATTCTGGTGTAGTCTATTGTCATGTGCTTTGTTGATATCATTCTGGAGGAACGTTGTCTCATTTTTTAACTGCATTGCATTTGTGGTTTTTAAATGACAATAATCTGAATCTGAGTGGGCGAGCCTGAGGGTTATACAGGAAAATTGCAAATGTCACTTTACTCTTCAAGAAGGCAAAGAGGCAGAAGAAAGGAAACCATAGGTCAGTTAGTCTGACCTGAGTGGTCGGGACGATGATGGAGGCAATTATTAAAGATACTTGGATACTCATGATAAACAGGCTCTTAGTCAGCATGGTTTCTTCAAGGGAAAATCTTGCCTGACAAATCTGTTGAAGAAATAGCAAGCAAAATAGTCCAAGAAGAATTGGTTGATGTTGTGTACTTGGATTTTCAGAAGGCCTTTGACAAGGTGCCACACATGAGGCTATTTAACAAGCTACAAGCCCATGGCATTACAGGAAAGATTCTAGTATGAATAAAACAATAGCTGATTGGCAGGAAGTGAGAGTGGGAATAAAGAGAGCCTTTTCTGGTAGGCTGCTGATGACTTGTGGTGTTTCATGGTAATTTGTATTGAGACTGAATCTTTTTATGTTATGCGTTAATGATTTGGATGATAGAATTGATGGCTTTATTGTAAAGTTTGCAGATGATATAAAGATAGGTGGAGGGGCAGGTGGTTCTGAGGAAGTAGAGAGGCTACAGAAGGACTTGGAGAGATTAGAAGAATAAGTAAAGAAGTGGCTGATGGAATACAGTGTCCGGAGGTGTACGGCCATGCACTCTGGTAGAAGAAATGAAAGGATTGACTGTTTTCTAAAAGGAGAGAAAATACAAAACACTGAAGCACAAAGGGACTTGGGAGTCCTTGCACAGGATTCCCCAAAAGTTAATTTGCAGGATGAGTCTGTGGTGAGGAAGACAAAAGTGATGTTAGCGTTCTTTTCAAGAGGACTGGAGTAAAAAAGCAAGGATGTAATGCAGAGACCTTACAAAGCACTGGTGAGGCCTCACTTGGAGTATTGTGAGCAATTTTGGGTCCTTTATCTTAGAAAGGATGTGCTAAAACTAGAGAGGGTTCAAAGAAGGTTCAGAAAAGTAATTCCAAATTTGTATGGGTTGTATGAAGAGCTTTTAATAGCTCTGGGCCTGTATTGCTAGAATTCAGAAGACTGAGATTTGACCTTATTGAGACGTATCAAATGGTCTTGATAGAGTAGATGTAGAGAAAGATGTTTGCTGTGGTGGGAGAGTCTAAGACTAGTGGCCACAGACTCAGAAAAGAGGGGGATTCATTTAGAATGGAGATGATTTCTTTTTAGCCAGAGAATGGAATTCTTTGCTACAGACAGCTGTGGAGGCCAAATCTTTATGTATATTTAAGGCAGAGGTTGATAGGTTCTTGACTTGTCAGGAAATGAAGGGATACACAAAAGGCAGGAGATCGGGGAAATTTGGATCAGCCAAAATGAAATGCCAGAGTGGAGTCAATCAGCCAAATGTCCTAAGTCTGGTCCTATACCTTGTGCTCTTATTTGGGGGTGGGGGGGGGGGGTGGCGGTTAAACTAGATTTGCAGGCGGATGGGAACCAGAGTGCCAGAGCAGATAGTGGAGCAGGAGTGAAAATAAATGACATTCAAGGTTCATGCAAAGTCACAAATAGAAGGGTTGTGTGTGGTGGTGGTAATCTTCTGAGGTGTCTCTATTTCAATGCAAAGAGTATTGTGGGGAAGGCAGATGAGCTGAGGGTGTGGATTGACACATGGAATTATGACATTGTAGCCATTAGTGAAACTTGGCTACAGGAGGGATAGGACTGGCAGCTTAATGTTCCAGGGTTCTAATGTTTCAGACATAATAAAAGCAGAGGGATGAAGGGTGAGGGGGTGGCATTGCTAGTTAGGGAAAATGCTACAGCAGTGCTCAGGCAGGACAGATTAGAGGGCTTGTCTACTGAGGCCATATGGGTGGAGCTGGGAAACGGGAAAGGTATGACCACATTAATGGAGTTGTGTTATAGACCACCCAATAATCAGTGAGAATTGGAGGAGCAAATGTGCAGAGAGATAGCAGACAACTGCAGGAAACATAAAGTTGTGATAGTAGGGGATTTTAATTTTCTATGTATTGATTAGAGCTCCCATACTGTTAAAGGTCTAGATGGGTTAGAGTTTGTAAAATGTGTTCAAGAAAGTTTTCTAAATCAATAAATACAGGTACCGACTGGAGAGGACGCAATGTTGGAAGGAGTATTAAGAGATAGGATCTATAAGTATTTAGATAGACAGGGACTTATTAGGGTGAGTCAACATGGCTTTGTGCGTGGTAGTTCATGTTTAACAAATCTTAGTTTTTTGAGGAGGTTACTAAGAAAGTGGATGAAGGGAAGACAGTAGACTTCATGGACTTCAGTAAGGCCTTTGACAAGGTCCAGCATGGGAGATTAGTTAGGAAGATTCAGTCGTTAGGTATACGTGGTGACGTAGTTAACTTGGATTAGACATTGGCTCAATGGGAGAAGCCAGAGAGTGATAGTGGAGGATTGCTACTCTGAGTGGAGACCTGTGACTAGTGGTGTGTCACAGGGATCAGTGCTGGGTCCATTGTTATTTGTCATCTATATCAATGATCTGAATGATAATGTGGTAAATTGGATCAGCAAATTTGCTGATGATACAAAGATTGGAGGTATAGTGGACAGTGAGGAACATTTTCAAAGCTTGCAGAGGGATTTGGACCAGCTGGAAAAATGGGCTGAAAAATGGCAGATGGAGTTTAATACAGACAAGTGTGAGGTATTGCACTTTGGAAGGAAAATCCAAGGTAGAACATACAAGGTAAATGGTAGGGCACTGAGGAGTGCAGTAGAACAGAGGGATCTGGGAATACAGATACAAAATTCCCTAAAAGTGGCATCACAGGTAGGTAGGATAGTAAAGAGAGCTTTTGGTACATTGGCCTTTATAAAACAAAGTATTGAGTATAAGAGTTGGAATGTTATGGTGAGGCCAAATTTGGAGTATTGTGTGCAGTTTTGGTCACCAAGTTACAGGAAGGATATATGAGGATGTTGCTGGGACTTGAGAAACTGAGTTACAGAGAAAGGTTGAATAGGTTAGGACTTCATTCCCTGGAGCGTAGAAGAATGAGGGGAGATTTGATAGAGGTGTATAAAATTATGATGGGTATAGATAGAGTGAATGCAAGCAGGCTTTTTCCACTGAGGCCGGGGGAAAAAAACCAGAGGACATGGGTTAAGGGTGAAAGGGGAAAAGTTTAAAGGGAACATGGGTGCTTCACACAGAGTGGTGGGAGTGTGGAATGAGCTGCCAGATTAAGTGGTAAATGCCGGCTCACTTTTAACATTTAAGAAAAACTTGGACAGGTACATGGATGAGAGGTGTATGACAGAGATAGATAGATAGATACTTTATTCATCCCCATGGGAAAATTCAACATTTTTTCCAATGTCCCATACACTTGTTGTAGCAAAACTAATTACATACATGCTTAACTCAGTAAAAATATGATATGCATCCAAATCACTCTCTCAAAAAGCATTAATAATAGCTTTTAAAAAGTTCTTAAGTAGTTTACTTAAATACATTAAATACAATCAACCCCGGCACTTTAACATATCTTACTCCTGGCGGTTGAATTGTAAAGCCTAATAGCATTGGGGAGTATTGACCTCTTCATCCTGTCTGAGGAGCATTGCATCGATAGCAACCTGTCGCTGAAACTGCTTCTCTGTCTCTGGATGGTGCTATGTAGAGGATGTTCAGGGTTTTCCATAATCGACTGTAGCCTACTCAGCGCCCTCCAGGTGCAGGTCAGTGGGACTAGGCAGAAAAATGGTTCGGCACAGCCAAGAAGGGCCAAAAGGCCTGTTGCTGTGCTGTAATGTTCTATGGTTCTAACCTTTCTAATGCCTCATGTTCTCAAATCGTGGCACATCCTTGTAAGTTCTCTCTGCACATTTCAAATGCATTGACGTTTTTCCTGCTTAGTTAAGCATCACCAACATCTTTTACAACTTCAGCATAACAGAGGCAGTGTGTACCGAGACTGCTAACAAGGAGAGGCTGATAAGGCAAAATTGTGGTCAATAGATGAGTTGCAATGCAAAAAGGGGGCAAAATCAAAAAGGGTGAATACAGGACTGAAGGTGTTATATTTAAATACACACTGTATATGGGATAAGGTAGCTGACTCGTAACACAGTTACAGATTGGCATGTATGATGTAGTGGACATCACTGATTTGTGGCTGAAAGAAAATTATAGCTAGGTGCCTAATGCCCAAGGATTGACATTGTATCAAAAGAACTGTTAGATAAGCAGAGGGGGTAGTATGGCTCTGTTGGTACAAATTAGAAAGGCGTGACGTTAGAAAGTGTTGAATCAAAAAGGGGATAGTGCTAAGGAACTGCAAGGGTAAAAAGACCCTAATGGGGGTTACATATACCCAAACAGTAGCAAATATGTGGTCTTTAAATTACAGCCGGGGGGTTGAAAGTCTATATCAAATGGGCAATGTTGCAGTAGTTCTGGGGGATTTCAATATGCAGGTAGATTGGGAAAATTCAGTTGGTGCTGGAATCTAAGAAGGGGAGTTTCTAGCGTGTCTACAAAATGGCTATGACAGCAGCTCATGGTTGAGCCCAAGAGGTGATCAGCTTTACTGCATTGGTTGTTGTGTTATATACTGGAACTGATGAGAGTTTAATGTGATGGAATCCTGAGGTGAAGTGATGATGATATGATCAAATTGACCCTGGAATTTGAGAAGGAGAAGCTAAGGTCAGACATACAAGTATTGCAGTGGAGTAATGAAAACTTCAGAGGCATGAGTGAGGAGCTGGCCAAAATTTTTTGGAAAGGGACATTAGCAGGGATGATGGCAGAACAGCAATGTTTAGAATTTCTGTGAGCAATTCAAGTGCAGACTATGTCCATCCCAAAGAAGAAGTATTTTGAAAGCAAGATGACACAATTGTGGCCAATAAGAGAAGTCAAGGCCAGTATAAAAGCCAAGGAGAGGGCATATAATAGAGCAAAAATCAGTGGGAAATTAGAGGATTGCAAAACTTTTAAAGACAGAAGCCAACTTTAAAAAAAAAAGTCATAAAGATGGAAAAGATTGATAACAAAGGTAAGATGGCCAATAATATTAAAGAGTATACCAGAAACTATTCCAGATATATGAAGTGTAAAAGCGAGATGAGAAGTAGATATCATGTGTGGCATCTGTTAGTCTCGCAAGACCATGGATCTGCTCCTAGCAAGTCTTGGAGTGTCCTCTCCAGCGTGCGGACTTGGGCAAGGCTGTATGAAAGACCGGCAGTTGCTTATGCTGCTAGTCTCCCCTCTCCATGCCACTGATGTTGTCCAAGGGAAGGGCAAGGGCCAATAGAGCTTGGCACCGGTGTCATAGCAGGAGTTGCTGGAATGAGGTTGAAGGTAACGTCGGACTGCCTTAGGGACTCCAGCTCAGGATTTGTACTCTGTTTACTCCTGAAGCCTTTCCCATAAGTGGGTATGGCCGCAAGGCAGCGGAGGTTTGAAATTAGAGTTTTCCCTCTCTTAGATGGACTGCCTTTCCATGCTGACAAGCTCCATCTACCCAAAGCACTGGTTTTAAGGTGCCAGGACCCACCTTCACCCCTTCTCCTGTCAGTAGAAACAGTTCCACTGGGCTTTGATGCTAATCCACACGAGAAGGCCCGGAGTTGGACTTGGTTGTCAGAGGTTATTTGAGGCGCATGCTGTGAGGAGCACTTTTTGGTAGTGGGAGCTTGTTCCTACTACCACTCCTCGGCTTGACAACCTTGGAACCCAAGTAGATATCAAACAGCTTGAAAATTATGCTGCAGAGGCAGTAATGGGGACAAGGAAATCGTGGATGAACTGAATAAGTATTTTGCATCAGTCTTCACTGTGAAAGACACTGGCAGTATGCCAAGTTCAAGAGTGTCTGGGGGCAGAATGTGTGAAATTGCCCTCACTAGGGAGAAAGGTTCTTGGGAAACTGAAAGGTCTGCTGGTAGATAAGTTACCTAGACCAGATGGTGTACACCCCAGCTTTTTGAAAGAGGTGACTGAAGAGATTATGGAGGCAATAGTAATGATCTTTCAAGAATCACTAGATTCTGGAATGGTTCTGGAAAAATGGAAAATTGCAAATGTCATTCCACACTTCAAGAAGGGAGAAAGGCAGAAGAAAGGGCATTATAAACCAGTTAGTCTGGCCTCAGTGGTTTGGAAGATGTTGGAGTCGAGTGTTAAGCATGTGGTTTCAGGTTATTTGAAGGCACATGACAAAATAGGTCGTAGTCAGCATAGTTTCCTCAAGGGAAAATCTTGCCTAACAAAATGGTTGGAATTTTTTTGAAGAACTAACAAGTAGGATAGCCAAGGAAGAATGAGTGGATGTTACATACCTGAATTTTCAGAAGGCTTTTGACAATTGAATTGAATTGACTTTATTTCTTACCACCTTCACTTACACGAGGAGTAAAAAATGTTTACATTACATCTTTGTCAAAGTGTACAATGTGCAAGCATAGTAATTTATATTAATAGAACAGTCATACACTCAAATCAATCTGATGGCCTGTTGGAAAAAGCAGTCCCAGAGCCTGTTGTTCTTGGCTTTTATGCTGTGGTACCATTTCTAGAAAGTTAGCAGCTGGAATAGATTGTGGTTCAGGTAATCCGGGTCCCCAATGATCCTTCAGGCCCTTTTCTCACACCTGTCTTTGTAAATGTTCTGAATCATGGGAGGTTCACAACCTCAGATGCACTGGGCTGTCTGCACCACTCTCTGCAAAATCCTGCGATTAAGGGAGGTACAGTTCCCTTACCAGGTTGTGACACAGCCATTCAAAATGCTCTCAGTTGTGCTGTTGTAGAAAGTTCTTAGGATTTGGGGGCCCATACCAAACTTCCTCAACCGCCTAAGGTGAAAGAGGTGCTTTTATGCCTTTTTTCACCACACAGCTGGTGTTTACAGATCACACCAGGTCCTAGGTGATGTGGATACCGAGGAACTGTTTACCTTCTGATCCCCAGATCCACTGATGTCAATAGGGGTGAGCCCGTCTCCATTCCTCCTGTATTCCACAACCAACTCTTTTGTGTTTGTGACATTGAGGGAAAGGTTGTTGTCACCACTGTGTCAGAGAGATGACTTCTTCCCTGTAGGCCACCTCGTTATTGTTTGCGATTAGGCCAATCGATGTAGTGTCATTAGCAAATTTAATTAACAGATTAGAACTGTGTGTGGCAACACCGTTATGGGTATACAGAGGACCTGAGGGGTTCCTGTGTTGAGAGTAAGAGGGGTGGAGGTGAGGGAGTCCACTCCTACCACCTGCAGTTGATCTGACAGGAAGTCCAGGATGCAGCTGCACAAGACAGGGTGAAGGCTGAGTTTCCTGTCAAAGTGTCACGCATGAGGCTGCTTAACAAGTTAAGAGCCCATGATATGACAGGAAAGTTACTAGCATGGGCAGAGCATTGACCAATTGGCAGGAGGCAAATAGTTGGAATAAAGGGAGCCTTTTTGGGTTGGCTGCCAGTGACTAGTAGTGTTCCCTCGGATCTGTGTTGGGACAGCTTTTTGCATTATGTGAATGACTTGGATGACGGATTAATAGCTTTGTTGCCAGGTTTGCAAACTATATGAAGATAGTTGAAGGGGCAGGTGTTTTGAGAAAGTAGAAAGGCTACAGAGGACTTGGTTAGATTAGGAGACTGGGCAAAGAAGTGGTAGATGGAATATATTGTCGGTAATTGTATGGTCATGCATTTTGATAAACGAAACTAAAAATCACAGATGCAAAAGGGACTTGAGAGTCCTCATGCAGGATTCTCTATTACGTTAATTTGCAGGGTGAGTCAGTGGCAAATATGTTGATTGTATTTCTTTTGAGTGGACTAGAATATAAAAGCAAAAATGTAATGTTGAGGCTTTATAAACCACTGGTGGGGCCTCATTTGAAGTATTGTGAACATTTTGGGCCCCTTAACTAAGAAAGGATGTGCTGATATTTGAGAATGTTTAATGGGGTTTATGTAAGTGATTCGGGGATTGAAAGGCTTGCCATATGAGGAATGCTTAATAGTTCTGGGGCTCTATTCACTGGAATTCAGAAGAATGAATGGTGACATTATTGAAATCTAATGAATGCCGAAAGGCCCTGATAGAGTGGATGTTGAGAGGAAATTTCCAAAGGTGGGGGAGTCTAAAACCTGAGGACACTCTCAGGAATAGAGGAATGTCCTTTATGAACATAAATGAGTAGGAATTTCTTTAGCCGGAGAATGGTGAATCTGTAGAATTCATTGCCAAATGTGGCTGTGGAGTCATTGGGTATACTTGAGGCAGAAGCTGACAGATTCTTGATTAATCAGGGCATGAAGGGATATGGGGAGAAGGCAAGAGATTGAGGCTGAGAGGGAAAATGGATGAGCCATGATGAAATTGCAGAGGTGACTTGAAGGGGCCAAAATGGCCTAATTTTGCTCCTCTATCTTATGGTCTTGTAGCATCCCAACTCTTGTAATCGGTGCTTTGATTTCTGAAGGCTAACATGTCAAAAGCTTTCCTTATGACCCTATCTACCTGCGATACCATTTCAAGGAATTATGGATCTGTATTCCCAGTGCGCTATCAATCAGTGTAATTCCTACCCTAGTTTGTCCTCCCAAAGTACAACAACTCACACTTGTTTGCATCAAATTCAATCTGACACTTTTCCATGCATTTTAATTCCCCATCCCATTCCAATATGTCTATCCATGGCTTCCTCTACTGTCAAGATGAAGCCACACTCAGGTTGGAGGAACAACACCTTATATACCGGCTGGGTAGCCTCCAACCTGATGGCATGAACATTGATTTCTCTAACTTTCGTTAATGCCCCTCCTCCCCTTCTTACCCGATCCCTATTTATTTATTTTCCCCTCTCTTTCCCTCTCACAATAACTCCTTGCCTGTTCTCCATCTTCCTCTGGTGCTCCCCTCCTCCTTTCTTCCAAGGTCTTCCATACTATGATACTCCCCTTTCTTTAGCGTTTTGCCAATCAACTTCCCAGCTCATTGCTTCATCCCTCCCCCTCCTATCTTCTCCTCTAATTTTGGGTCCCCCCCTCCCCCTCCCTCTTTCAAATCTCTTACTATCTCTTTTTTTCTGTTAGTCCTGACAAAGGGTCTCGACCCCAAACGTCAACTGTACTTCTTCCTATAGATGCTGCCTGGCCTGCTGTGCTCCACCAGCATTTTGTGTGTGTTGCTGACATTTTTCAGTTTATTTTTCCAGTAGGCCCAGATTGTTACAAGCTTTGATAAGCCACCTCGCTGTCCACTATGCTCCCAGTCTTGGAGTCATCTGCAAATTTAATTATAATCTGTCCTTGACTCCATTCCTCCATCCATAAACGGATAATAGAAAAAAGGATTCAAAAAAAGAAAAAAATCAACTTATTTCATATGTATGAAATTATTGAATAAAAGACTCAAGTTTCCTCGAACTTAATCGAGGAGTTAACCGTACCACTCCTGTTTTTTTTCCAGGTTTAAACAAGCTATAGTTTGAGAGAACCATTGAAGTGTAGTAGGAGGATCAGAACCTTTCCATTTAAATAAAATGGATCTTCTGGCCATCAGCGTAACAAATGCTATCAAATGGCAGGCTGAAGATGATAAATAACTAGAATCCATCATTGGTAATCCAAAAATTGCAGTAATAGGATGGACTTGTAAATCAATATGTAAAACTGCTGAAACAATATCAAAGTTGTCTTTCCAATATTTTTTCAAGAGGGCAGGACCAAAACATATGGGTTAAAGAAGCAAACTCAGTTACATCTGTCCCACGTAGGATTTATATGGGAATAAAAATGGGCTAGTTTGTCTTTTGACATATATGTTCTATGAACCACTTTAAATTGAAGTATGTCTAGCACACATGAAGAAGTATTAAGTAATTTAAGTATCTTTTCCCTATTCTTCTATGGATATACTTTGCATTTACTAATTTGAACAAATTACTAACCCAATAACCTAATACAATGCAAATATGGTTTCAATTTTGTAAATTTGTTTGATTTGAATAAATTTACCCTTTCAAACCCTATTTTTAATTTTTTTTCAACCATCCAGAATTGATCAAGCATTTCATCTTTGGAAAATGCAAGGAATAAACTGTTTTCATGATTTATTTATGGATAACTGTTTTATGACTTTTGAACAGTTATTTAATAAATACAATTTGCCTAGATCACACTTTTTTAAGATATTTACAGATAACAAATTTTTTGAATGTTATTTTGCCTACCTTTCCGATGGCATATCAAGCTGAAATTATGCAAAAAGTTTTAAGTTTAACTCCCTTACAGAAAAACGTAATAGCAACTATTTACGATTTGATCATGAAAATCTCTTCAGGTATATCTGATAAAATAAAGAATGAATGGGATTGAGAACTTAGTCATCTGCAAATTTGATAATCCATTTTATATCATTTATCATCTAGATCATTGAAATGGATGACAGTCAACAATGGACTCAGCACTGGTCATCATCTTCCAGTCAGAAAGGAAACCATCTATTACCACTCTCTAGCTTCTCCTGTGAAGCCAATATTAAATCCAATTTAATACCTCATCTTGAATGCCAAGTGAATGAACTTTCTTGACCAACCTTACAAGTGTGACTTTGTCAAAGGTCTTGCTAAAGTTCATGTAGACAACATCTACTGCCTTGTCTTCAACTTTTCTGGTAACATCCTCAAAAAAATTCTAGAATATTGGTTCAACACATCTTAGCATGCACAAAGCCATGCTGTCTATCTCAAATCAATCCCTGTATACCAACTACTTGCAAATCTGGTCCCTTAAAACACTTTCCAAAAGCTTACCCACTACTGATGCTCACTGGCCATAACTTCCTGGCTTATTCTTAGAGTCATGGTCTTAATACTATAAGAATGGTTATAGTTGTGATGGAGAGGATGCAGAGGACATTCATCTAATTGTTTTCTGGATGGAAAAACGTTTTAATTATGGAGAGAGAATGGATAATCTTGGCGTGTTTTCTCTGGAGGAAAGAAATATGGACTGAGAGAGTTGTATAAAATTTGGACAGGCACTCAATAACGCAAAAGATTATGCAGATGCTGTAAACCTAGAGAAACACACAGAATGCTGGAGGAACTCTGAGAGTTCCAAATGAAGGGCAACGTTGACTCTTTGTTCCTCTCCTTAGATACTGCCTTACCTGCTGTCGTCCTCCAGCATTTTGTGTGTGTTGATAAATATCTTTTTCCCCATGGTAAGACAATCAAAAAGAAGAGGACAGACTTTTAGATCCAGAAGAAGATATTTTAATGGAGATCTTAAGGGCAAGGCTGTTATGTAGAGAGTGGTGGATGTCTGAATGGGCTGCCAGGGGATGTGGTAGAATCAAATACAACCACAACATTTAAGACACTTTAAATACTTGAAGTTTAGTTCCAAAGGACCAAAAGAAGCTGCAGAAGGTTGTAAATCTGGTCAGCTCCATCTTGGGCACTAGCCGACTAAGTATCCAGGACATCTTGAGGGAGTGGTGTCTCAGAATTTCAACAACTTACATAAGTGATCAAGTGAAACATACTAATTTACTAATGGTACAATTCTAGAAAGGGAACTGTGAAACAAATACTAAGAAGTTGCAATTGTTATGGAAGAGTGAATGGGCAAAAATATCATAAAAGACAGATAACATTGAGAAATATGAAAATATCCACTATGGCAAGAGAACAGAAAATCAAGTTGAGTTAACTTGAAATTCAGAGACTCTTTGTACACAAATCACAAAGTTAACAGACAAGTAAGCAATCACAAAACAAAATTATATTTTAATTTTCCTGCAAATTGAATTGGAGCATTAAAGCAAAAAGTTTTATTGCTATTACATAGGTTCCATAGGTGAAAACCTTTCACCTCTTTAGTACGGGAAAAATAAAGTTGACTTGAAGGGAATGCAAAGACTAAAAGGTTTGTCCTGAAGAGGACTTTGAATAAATTGGGCTTAAATGCCCAACCTTAAGGATTGAGGGATAGCCTTAATGATACATCCTTTGGATATCACTTGGAAGTAGATACCCATTATTTATCCTTAACAACAAAACAATTCTCTACCCATGTTAGTTTTTCCAATAACATGTTGTCTTATATTTGATCTCCTATGTGACACATTTTATAATAATTCTTAAAATCTTCATAAATTTTATGAAGGGTCCTGTTCACCCTGTACACATCAGACTTCCAATATAACTCGGAGTCCTGCCATGTGCAGAAGTTCGCTGATGACACGGCCATAGTGGGTGTGTCAGGAATGGACAGGAGGAGGAGTATAGGAAACTGATACAGGACTTTGTGATATGGTGCAACTCAAACTACCTGCGTCTCAATATCACCAAGACCAAGGAGATGGTGGTGGACTTTAGGAGATCTAGGCCTCATATGGAGCCAGTGATCATTAATGGAGAATGTGTGGAGCAGGTTAAGACCTACAAGTATCTGGGAGTACAGTTAGACGAGAAGCTAGACTGGACTGCCAACACAGATGCCTTGTGCAGGAAGGCACAGAGTCGACTGTACTTCCTTAGAAGGTTGGCGTCATTCAATGTCTGCAGTGAGATGCTGAAGATGTTCTATAGGTCAGTTGTTGAGAGCGCCCTCTTCTTTGTGGTGGCGTGTTGGGGAGGAAGCATTAAGAAGAAGGACGCCTCACGTCTTAATAAGCTGGTAAGGAGGGCGGGCTCTGTCGTGGGCAAAGTACTGGAGAGTTTAACATCGGTAGCTGAGCGAAGGGCGCTGAGTAGGCTACGGTCAATTATGGAAAACCCTGAACATCCTCTACATAGCACCATCCAGAGACAGAGAAGCAGTTTCAGTGACAGGTTACTGTCGATGCAATGCTCCTCAGACAGGATGAAGAGGTCAATACTCCCCAATGCCATTAGGCTTTACAATTCAACTGCCAGGACTTAAGAACTTTTTTTAACTTTTTGAGTTAGTGATTTAGATGCATATCATATTATTACTGAGTTAAGTATTGTATGTAATGAGTTTTTTTTTGCTACAACAAGTGTATGGGACATTGGAAAAAAATGTTGAATTTCCCCATGGGGATGAATAAAGTATCTATCTATCTATCTATCTATCTAAATAATAACCAGTGACATTTCCAACTTAAATTTTCTGAAAAATTTTGCTCAGTTTGGTGGACATGATTTACCCCATTTAACTTTTTTTTTGCAGCTAATTTGTGAAGCATGTTTAGTATTTCATCCTTCTAATTGTCTTTGTTCTAAAATTATGGTGGATATTTACCTCTTTTATATGCAACATGAACACAATTTTGATTTCCATTTTTACAGCTGTTGGTGCCTTGTGAGTTATCAATCATATATTAATTTGTGCCCCTTCATTGTTTTTTTGCACTGTTATTTGATGGGAATTCATTACTACATCTGGTGCATGCAAATAAGGCTCTCGATCTGAATTAACTGGTTTAATTGAAAAGATATACGGATTGCTATTAACATTGCCTGACGTACAGATTTTGATACTGAGATTTGCAATTGTTATTTGTCCTTGAGTATTTTTGTCCTTTAAAGCAAATCCAACACTTGCTTACACGTTTTTCTCAAATTCTAACATCTCCAAATTACTGGATGACAGATTGAGTGTCATCTGTCAGTAAATTCTGTTGCTGGACTTCTGATGTAATCTATTGGAATTCAAAATTGCTGAGACTCACCAATTTTAGCCTATAATTTCAGTGGAGAATGTAATGCTGCAACTATCAGAAGGAAAGCAAGTCGTTTTTTGTATGTTTCCTGTAATATAATTATTTTGTGCTTATTAGATAGCTTATGCATTTTTAACATTTTAGTTAAAAATTACCAAATATTACAATGCATGGAGAGTTGCAACAGATACAAAAAATCCCAAAATAAAACAAGAGCAAGGATTGTAGAAATATGAAATAAGAACCACAAGATCAGACAGATTCTATGGAGAAAGACACAAGATTAATGCTACAGAGCCCAATTTCAGTTTCAACAATTCAGATGAAATGTTAAAGATAGGATATTGCAGATGCCTAGAAAACTGAAATGAGAACAGAAAATATTAGGAATACTCTTCAAGTTAAGCAGCATCCATGGAGCAAAAGGAAAGGTAATTTAGCAAATTAATCGGAAGAAGACATGCTAGTGGCTTTGCTTCATTAAGAGTTTGATATGTCACCAAAGACTCTTGCAAAATTCTACTGATGAACTACAGGGAGCACTCTGACTGGTTGCATCAGTAACTGAAATGGAGTCTTCAATGCACAGGATCGAGATGTACTGTAGTGAATTGTAGACTCAGCTAGTTCCATCATTGTCACAAGCCTCCCCATTATCGAGGACATCTTCAAAAGGCGGTGCCTCAAGTAGGCAGCAGCAGTAACTATGCACCCTCACCATCTTATTAGAATAACCAGGAGAAGGTACTGTAGCCTGATATCTCATTCAACATGTCTTCCCTCTGCCATCAGATTTATAAATATCCCCTGACATCTACCTAGTTTTTCTCCTTTGAACAATTTATTTCTGTAACTTACAGTAATTTTTGTCTTGCACTATACTGCTACTACAAAATAACAAATCTCACAACATGTCAGTGATAATCAACCTGATTCATATTCTAAGATATTTACTAGATTCCAAAAATGTTTCTAGACCAGTGCTCTTAATTTCATCTCTCTTCAGTTACATGGAAAATGAGTGAAACTAGTTGTCGTGGCCATCTCATCATAAAGAGTTTTATCATTTGATAATTTAAGCATTCAATTTGTTAATCTCAGTTTTCAAACCAAAATCAAGAGATCAAAATTGCAACCTTAACATATCAGACACACATACAAATAAAACAGCTTCACAACATAAATGAGTGTGTGCTTATAGATGTTATAGGGAAAAAGATGCTTCTATTGAGAGGACACTATGGGACAAAAAAGAGTTAAATTAATATTAGATCCAAAAACTGTTAAAGTACATGTGAAAATATAAGATATTTAAAATGCATGTGATAGGAAAAGTAATTCTGCTGGTTTATTTCATTCCGTATTTTTTCACAATTTCAGTCAGCTACAGAGCCTTCGCTTTTCATTTGCTTTCTTAGAACCGATTTGCATTTCTCATGTTGTAATTTATGCAAAAAAAACATTTTACATGTTTTATTGACTGTAAAACTGTTAAATTGTCACTTTTCTCTCTCAGTTTTAACGTGTTCCTTTTTGCATTCACTGGTTATGAACGAGCCATAGCCGTCTGTTGGGGAAAGAAATCAATCTTACAATTTTATCTCTACAATTCCTAATCCTTCAATTCTGTTCACTGTTGCAGCATATTAATTTCATTAAAATCCTCATGGTCAGCATCAACTAAAAATTTTATCCTATGATTTAACCCTGTTCCAGGTTAACTTAAAGGAAATTCATTTTCTAGGTGTCACTGGCAATGTCCTTTCCTCCTTGTTCTTGAGAAGGTGGTGCTGACTCATCTTTTTGAACAGCTGCTGTGAATCTTGTGAATGTACTCCCATGGTGCTCTTGAAGATGTTCCTGGATTTAGACTTTGTGAAAATCAAGTAAAAATGTTATATTTCAAAGTCAGAATAGTGTGTGACTAAGAGGGGAACATGTAACTAGTGATAGCCCTGTTCCTTTGTACAGGTACAAGTTCGGGAGGTGCTAGTGCATTTTCTAGAAAGTGTGCAGTGCATGGATGATGAAAAATTTGAACTTAGACTGACGGGCTGCTTACTAAGCAGCTTTATTTATACTGAATAATAATGAAATTTGTGACTATTATTGGAGCTGCACTCATTCAAGCATGTAGAGAGATTTCTGTTACAGTCCCATGCCTCGTAAGTGGGGAAAAGGGAAATAACTTCCTACAGGATACATGGCCTCTGACCTGCTCACAACATTTATCTGGTTGGTCTAGTGGAGTATCTAATCAATGATAACATCAGAATGTCAATTGTGGGTTCTTCAGTAATAGTAATGTCATAATAGTCTTATCATTTCTCCTTTCCTGTACAGTAATGAGAAGCATTCTTGTAAATGTTTCCAACTTTGCTCTAAAGAAATTCCCATGTGCTCTTCTACAGCCTTCACTAGTCCCTTGGTATTTTGCATAGTTTCTTCTAAAATCATTATTCTCTTAAATTCATAAATACAAATGTTCATAAGTTTGTAAGCTATCAAACTTTCAGGCTGGGTCATGAACAATATACTCTAGCCTTTTTTTAAACTCCAGTCTCTTCAATTCTTTACCTCTCATCCTCTGTGGAGGTAATTGCTCATAAAGTCTGATCCTAACTGATCTGCAGCTGGACCAGAGAATCAGAATGATCACAGCACAAAGACACCATTTTACCCTTTATGTTCTGGTTGGCTCTCTGGCAAATCAACATCCAGTTGTATCTACTGACTCCTTATAAATTTTCCTTCACTATACACTTATACAATTCCCTCTTGATGACCACAATGGAAACTTAACTCCAGCACACCTGCAATCCAAACTTCAACCTCACAGTGCATGAAAATGTTTTTCCTTAAGTCACTCAATTCTCAAAGGCACAATAGAAAGGTTCAAAGCTTGCATTATTCTCGAAGCATGCATCCAAATACAATTCTGAAATTTATATTTCTTCAGATAGCCATGAAACAAAGAAAGTCATTCAGAGAGCAACATCAACTACCCCCCGTACAAAAAAAAGTGTTCTGATCATCAACCCCCCCCCCCCCCCCCCCACCCACAGAACAGGAGCATCAACTGCTTTCAATGTTATCTTTGCCTCTAGAGCTCTGTATTACTTTACCATCATCACCAATGTTTCATCTGATTGGATGTTGGTGACCAGTAGCTGACTACTATATCAACAGTCTTCCTTTCAAGAGTTCCACTGACAATGCATTTGAATATTCTAACTGTGGAGGGATAAACTCAGGTACAATCTGCCGTGGTACTAAATGGTCCTGTGTGAGTGCTCTTCCCATCAGTCTAATACTGCTGCAATTCTGTTGTAAGAGAATTTAAGATTGCCAAAGCAAATGTGGTTGTTCCACTTGTAGTGAGCAGAGAAAATGTTAACATCTTGAGGTGTCTGTGGGCAAAGATCCAGCCACAAGCAAGGGACACAAAGGTTTCTGCAATCTATCAGTTGGTTGTCATTAATACCAACAATTAAACTCAAATCCTTTTTCTGATTTTAATTTGACATTGCAGAAAGAGTTTAGGCATAAACAGTTTCGGGGTTCAAGGTTAATTTTATTGTCAAAATAAACATGTACAATACAACTTTGATATTTGTCTTCTCCAGATAGCCACGAAATGCACATGAAAAAGTAAAAGAAAAAAACTCGCAGAATCCCCCAGTCCCACCCTGCAGAAAAGAACAGTAACAGTCCCTGACCCCCTTCGCCACAGGATAGAAAACAGCACCAATGATCATCACGACCCCCTTCAGCACAGAATAAAACAGCTACAACACAATCCCCGACCCCCCTCCACTGCAGAATGAAACAGGAGCAATACAATCCCTGACTCCCCCCCACCACAGAATGAAACAGGAGTAATAACAATCCCTAACCCCCCTACCACAGAATGAAACAGGAGTAATAACAATCCCCGACCCCCCCACCACAGAATGAAACGGGAGCAATACAATCCCTGACCTCCCCCACCACAAAGAAACGGGAGTAATAACAATCCCTGACCCCCCCCACCACAGAATGAAACAGGAGAAATACAATCCCCGACCCCCCCCACCACAGAATGAAACAGGAATAATAACAATCCCTGACCCCCCCCCACCACAGAATGAAGCAGGAGTAATAACAATCCCTGACTCCCCCACCACAGAATGAAACGGGAGTAATAACAATCCCTGACCCCCCCACCACAGAATGAAACAGGAGAAATACAATCCCTGACCCCCCCCACCACAGAATGAAGCAGGAGTAATAACAATCCCTGACTCCCCCACCACAGAATGAAACGGGAGTAATAACAATCCCTGACCCCCCCCCCCCCCACCACAGAATGAAACAGGAGCAATACAATCCCTGACACCCCCCCCACCACAGAATGAAACAGGAGTAATACAATCCCTGACCCCCCTACCACAGAATGAAACGGGAGTAATAACAATCCCTGACCCTCCCACCATAGAATGAAATGGGAGTAATAACAAATCCTGACCCCCCCCACCACAGAATGAAACAGGAGTAATAACAATCCCTGACCCCCCCACCACAATGAAACGGGAGTAATAACAATCCCTAACCCCCCCACCACAGAATGAAACGGGAGCAATACAATCCCTGACCCCCCCCACCACAGAATGAAACAGGAGTAATAACAATCCCTGACCCCCCCCTCCACAGAATGAAACAGGAGTAATAACAATCCCTGACCCCCCCACCACAGAATGAAACAGGAGCAATACAATCCCCGACCCCCCCACCACAGAATGAAACAGGAGAAATACAATCCCCGACACCCCCCCCCACCACAGAATGAAACAGGAGTAATAACAATCCCTGACCCCCCCCACCACAGAATGAAATGGGAGTAATAACAATCCCTGACCCTCCCACCATAGAACGAAACGGGAGTAATAACAATCCCTGACCCCCCCACCACAGAATGAAATGGAAGTAATAACAATCCCTAACCCCCCCCCACCACAGAATGAAACGGGAGTAATAACAATTCCTGACCCCCCACCACAGAATGAAACGAGTAATAACAATCCCCGACCCCCCCACCACAGAATGAAGCGGGAGTAATAACAATCCCTAACCCCCCCACCACAGAATGAAACAGGAGCAATACAATCCCTGACCCCCCCCCCCCACCACAGAACGAAACAGGAGTAATAACAATCCCAGACCCCCCCACCACAGAATGAAACAGGAGTAATAACAATCCCCGACCCCCCCCACCACAGAACGAAACAGGAGTAATAACAATCCCAGACCCCCCCACCACAGAATGAAACGGGAGTAATAACAATCCCTGACCCCCCCACCACAGAATGAAACAGGAGTAATAACAATCCCCGACCCCCCCCACCACAGAATGAAACGGGAGTAATAACAATCCCTGACCCCCCCACCACAGAATGAAACGGGAGTAATAACAATCCCTGACCCCCCACCACAGAATGAAACAGGAGCAATACAATCCCTGACCCCCCCCCACTACAGAATGAAACAGGAGTAATAGCAATCCCTGACCCCCCCACCACAGAATGAAACGGGAGTAATAACAATCCCTGACCCCGCCCACCACAGAATGAAACAGGAGTAATAACAATCCCTGACCCCCCCCCCTCCACAGAATGAAACAGGAGTAATAACAATCCCTGACCCCCCCACCACAGAATGAAACAGGAGCAATACAATCCCCGACCCCCCCACCACAGAATGAAACGGGAGTAATAACAATCCCTGACCCCCCCACCACAGAATGAAATGGGAGTAATAACAATCCCTGACCCCCCCACCACAGAATGAAACGGGAGTAATACAATCCCCGAACCCCCCACCACAGAATGAAACAGGAGTAATAACAATCCCCGACCCCCCCACCACAGAATGAAATGGGAGTAATAACAATCCCTGACCCCCCCCCACCACAGAATGAAACAGGAGTAATAACAATCCCTGACCCCCCCACCACAGAATGAAACGGGAGTAATAACAATCCCTGATTCCCCCACCACAGAATGAAACAGGAGCAATACAATCCCTGACTCCCCCCACCACAGAATGAAACAGGAGTAATAACAATTCCTGACCCCCCCACCACAGAATGAAACAGGAATAATAACAATCCCTGACCCCCCCACCACAGAATGAAACGGGAGTAATAACAATTCCTGACCCCCCCACCACAGAATGAAACAGGAGTAATAACAATTCCTGACCCCCCCACCACAGAATGAAACAGGAGTAATACAATCCCTGACCCCCCCCCCCACCACAGAATGAAATGGGAGTAATAACAATCCCTCACCCCCCCACCACAGAATGAAACAGGAGCAATACAATCCCTGACCCCCCCCCCCCACCACAGAATGAAATGGGAGTAATAACAATTCCTGCCCCCCCCACCACAGAATGAAACAGGAGCAATACAATCCCTGACCCCCCCCACCACAGAATGAAACAGGAGTAATAACAATCCCTGACCCCCCCACCACAGAATGAAACAGGAGTAATACAATCCCTGACCACCCCACCACTCGCAGAAAAACAAGACAGTGACAATAGCAAACAGGCAGAGGTTAAAGTTGCTAGGTCTTTTGGAGTCATTGATTGTAGAACTTAAGCTTGAGAAAGTTTAACAAGTGTAGGCAGGATGCTAGCTCAGGCAGTAGAACGCTTCTGTAAAATGTGGGATTGCAGGGTACCTAACAGTTTCCCTGCCGACTACATTTGCAAGAAGTGCACCCAACTTCAGCTCCTGACTGGACAAGGAACTTGAGCTGGAGCTAGATCTACCCAGGATCACCTGGGAGATGGAAAACCTCACAGATGAAATTTCTATCAAGATGATCACACTCAGAGTGCAGGCTTCAGACAGTGGATGGCTGACCACTAGGAGAAGTAAGTAATCAGTGCAGGCCTTTAGATAATGTGGGTGGATGGCCTATCGGAGTAGCAGCAGCAACCAGCCCACTGGCACTGTGGCTGAGTCTGAAGCTCACCAGGGAAGGGTAAAGTCAGGCAGAGTGACAGTAATAGGCGACTCGATAGGGAGATGGACAGAAGGTTCTGTGGCCACAAAATAGATGCCAGAATGATGTGTTGCCTCCCAGGTGCTAGGATCCAGAATGTCTCAGAGTGGTTGCAGAATACTTTCAAGGGTGAAGGGGGGCAGCCAGAGTTTATGGATCACTTTGGCACCAATGACGTAAGTAGAAAGCAGGAAGAGGTCGTGTGCAGTGATTATAGGGAGTTAGGAAAGAGGCTGGAGAGCAGGAATTCTGAGGTAGTAATCTCTGATTGCTCCTAGTGCCACATGCTAGTCAGGGCAGAAATAGGGTAATAGCTTAGATGAATGAGTGGCTGAGGAACTAATGCAGGGCCAGGGTTTCAGGTTCTTGGATCAACAGAACTTTTTCAGAGGCAAAGGTAACCTGTACAAGAGAGACAGGTTGCACCTAAACTGGAGGGGAACGAATATTCTGTCTGGAAGGTTTACTAATGCTGCTCAGAAGGGTTTAAACTAGTTTGGCAGGGGAATAGGAATCAGAGCACCAGGTCAGAACATGGAGGAATGGAGAGGAAGTTAGGTGTTAGGCCCTGTAAAAATGGGCAGAAGCAAACTAATAGATACAATGGCGTAATATGCTGTAAGGTTTCATTGCTGTGTAACACGCCGTAAGATTTTGCTGATAATGTAATGGTTTCTCAGTAGCAGCAATATTTGGGTTATGACTAAAGATAACAGGGTTTGGAATGCTGCTGTTCTTTCTTGTGAGTCTGGAAGAGAGATTTTCACAGTCTTTTGCCAGGGAAAGATGAGGAGAGAAGACGCAAATGGAGAGAGTTGGTAGACCGCCAGACGGGGTGGACTTGGAGTGATGTCCGAAGGGCAGTGACGAATGGAGGAGGTCGATGGTGGATGACTGGCTTATCAGTGAGCTCCAACCTTGCGCAATAGACTGTTTCATAAGAATGGGCCCTTTTTCCTTTTTCTTTTCGTTACTAGCTGTATAGTCAAAAGCTTAATTGTTTATTTACATATTGTGTACTGTTTGTTATTTCGGAGTATTGATTGCAACGGGGGGCACATCGCACAGCATCCACCCAAATGAGATTTTTTAAGTTTGGGCAAGCCGGGGGCTATCACCCTCTATATTAAGCCACTAGCCGAAGCAAGAGTTACAATGTAAAGGATAGATTGAAGTATGTATATTTTAATGCCTGGAGTATTATGGGGAAAGGTACTGAACACAAAGCATGGTTCAGTACATGGAACTATGAGGTTGTGGCTATTACAGAGATTTGGTTGAGAGAGGGACAGTAATGAGTACTTAATGTGGTGGTAGAGGCAGAAAGATTCCAAGCTTTTTAAGAGACATTTAGTTAAGCATATGAATTTGAGGAAAATGGATGGATGTAGACATTGTGTAGGTGGAAGAGATTAGTTTAGTTAGCCATTTGATTACTGATTTAATTGGTTCAGCACAATATTGTGGGCTGAAGGGCCTGCTCCTGTGTTGTGCTGTTCCATGTCTATGTTCCAGGGAATTATTTCCAAGTACAGAAGATTGTGCATAATTCAATTTCAATGTATGTTAAAAGATGATTAGAAACAAAGCCTTTGATGGATTTTGGAATTGGAAGCACCAGCCAGGAGAGCAAGGAGTGATGATGCTCATTAGGATGCATAGTACATTTTATCTGTCACCACACTCATCCTTTTTGATCTACTGAGGTCATTAAACATTTTGTGGGATTAAACTCTTGCTACCAACTGCTACGGCATCTTCCAGTCACTCATTTTGTTGCAAGCAGGCTTCTTCTTCCTGATGTCTAATCTTAAGGAGCTTTCTGAGGAGGTTACCAGGAAATTTGATGAAGGATAGTCAGTGGAAGTTGTGTACATGAACTTTAGCAAGGCCTTTGACAAAGTCCCAGATGGCAAGAATTTTCAGTCACTTTGCCTTCAGGATGAAGTAGTCGATTCCATTCAACATTGGCATAGCAGGAGAGGTCAAAGAGTGGTAGTAGATGCTTGCCTCTCTGACTGGAGGCTTTTGACTACAAGAATGTTGCTGGGAATTGGGGACCTGAGTTACAGGGAAAAATTGAATGTTAGGACTTTATTCCCTGGATGTAGGAAAATGAGGGGAGATTTGGTAGAATTAAACAAATTATGGTGGGTATAGATAATATAATTACAAGGATGCTTTTCCGACAGAAGTTAGGTGAAACTAGAACTCTATGTCCTTTGGGAAGTGGTGGATGTGCATTCGACTGCAACATTTAAGAGAAGTTTGATAAGTACATGGATGGGAGGGCCAAGAAGGGCTATGTTCCAGGGGCAGACCAATGGGAGTAGGCAGAATAACAGTTCGGAATGGATTAGGTGGCTGAAAGGCCCGTTTCTTTGCTGTAGTATTCAATGACTCAGTGTCCTTAATGCCTCAGCATGGCATCTAATGATGAGGTACGTACTTAGGAAAACTTCTGATTAACCCTATGATTCTCATTTATATATGAGTACTTTTCCTTGTAGGAGAGGGGACAGCACTGGAACACATTTCACATAGTGGAAGGCACAGAATTTCTAAATTCTATTCAAGAGAACCTTTTTAGTTAGTAAATAGCAAGGACAGCAAAGACTTGATCAGCAAATAGTATTGCTGCCACATAACAGCAGTGACCCGGGTTTGATTCTTAGGTGCTAGCATTATGGATTCCTCCTTTGTCTGTATGAGTTTCCCCAGGAGGTGTTCAGGAAGGAACTGAATGACAATACTCTGTACATAGTTCTGGTCACCATAGTGGAGAGGGTACAAAAGGATTATTTATAGTGTTGGAAAAGTGTTGCTGGGAGGAAAGTTTGGATTAGCTGAAATTATTTCCTTTGGAACTAAATAGGCTAAGTGGTATAACGTTATGAGGAATTTCCGTAGAGGAAATAAATTCAAGTTCAAATTGCAAACTCAAAGTAAATTTATTATCAAAGTGCATATATGTCACCTGAGGTTCATATCCTTGCAAATACAAAGAAACACAATAGAATCAATGAAAACCTCTACACAACCAAGGACAATCAACTAATGTGCAAAAGACAAATTGTGCAAATACAGAAAAGAAAAACTAAATAAATAATATTAAGAACATGAGTTGTAGAGTGAGCCCACAGGTTGTGAAATTAGTTCTGCATTGGGGTGAGTGAAGTTCACTCTGGTTCAGGAGCATGGTGGTTGAGGAGTCGTAACCTGCTGGTGTGGGATCTAAGGCTTTGGACCTCCTTTCTGATGGCAGCAGAGAGAAGAGAGCATTTGTGGGGTGGTGGGGGTCCTTAATGAAAGATGCTGCTTTGCAGCGGCAGCGTTCTTTGTAGATGTGCTCAATAAGAAAGTTAAGTTTCTGTTAACAGAGAAATAAAAACCAAGTGGTATATATTTATAATTGACAGAATTAAAGGGGATATGAGCAAGATATTTTCAACTTGGGCCATAGAGTAAAGTGGCACAGTAACTGGTTCTTCGGCTTAATCATCTAAGCAAAGCCAAGTGCCCACCTAAGTCCACCCATGTGTACCCACTTGGCCCAAATCCCTCTCTACCTTTCTTATTCATGTACTTAGTTAAATATTCTTATTGCACCTGCCTCAACTACGTTCTCAAGCAGCTCTTTCCATACATGCACCAGCCTCCTCTGCGTGGAGAAATTCACCCTGAGATCCATTTTAAATCTATCTTCACTCATGTTAAACTTGAGCCCTTTAGTTTTTGGTTCCCTTTCCTTGAGAAAAAGATGGATGATTTTCTGCACTTCTATAAGATCACATCTTAATCTCCTATATTGCAAGAAATTAAAGTCCAGTCTCTCTCTATAATTTAGGCACTCAAGCCCTGGAATCATTCTCGTAAACTTCCTTTGCTTTCTTTCCATCTTATTGACGCCCTTCCTATAATGGTGGCTAAGACTACACACGATGACCAAAGCTGTACTCAATGGTACAGGGGGTGGTAAGAATCTGAAACTCATTATCTGAGGTGTGCAGGGAGCAGATCCCTCTTCGCACTTGAAAACTATATGGGTGTGCACTTGAAGAAACACGCAATCCAGCGAAGTGAAACAAGTGTTATAATGTGGATGTAAGCCAGACACCATTCAGGAAAGTATGTACCAGTATGGTGCCTACAGAAGTACGGATAAAATAAATGGCTGACTGTGCTGGAAGTTGTCAGATTTTCTAAACACCAGAGCAGAATAGAGAAAGGGAGATGGCCTTCAATAAATCTCAGATCCACATCAAGTAGAGGAGGAAGTCCTGGAAAAACCTGAAAGGTCCATTTCCAGGGTCATCGAGGGCACATTTGGTTTTCAGATTGCTCTTGCTGTACTACTCAACTAACTGCTCATTATTTTGTCTTTCTACTAAATCGACTGCCTCAGTCATTGAGTTCCTTCTAGGTCTCCTGTCTGACAGCTGCTATGTCTCTTTCAAGGCACAAAAGAACCATGTAGATTGAGTGTATTGTGGTACCTCCTCTCTCAAGTCTCTTACTCTATCTCATTTTTCACAATGCATTCACGAGGATACAATAGACATTGTTCTTCACAAAGCTGAGCAGTGTAGTCGGTTAAATTGCCTCTGATAAATTGATTATTTGAGGACCTTGGCAATGAACGCATTATCCATTACACTATTTCTGGTGATATTACAAATCCACAGGCATTTAATAATAAATATGAAGCAAATCATTATGAAATCAATGTAACACCTAACTCTGCTTGCATAATGTGTTTGTGATTTGAGCATTGCACATGGGCAAAATCAAAATTGGATATAATTACAAGCGAAGGAATAGACTAAACTACAGATCATATAACAGGAATGGCTGAGGGTTTTCCTTTTGCTTTATTAGCTGCACAGCTTTATGGTAGTTTTATGTAAATTCAGCTGAGATTTATTCTATCTACTGCTAATCTGAAGAATGTCATAAAGGTGTAATTGATGGAGCATGCAGAATTAAAAAAGCCTGTTGAGAGAGTCTGCTCCAGCAGTAGAAAGCAGGCTCATTTGATAACCTAGTTTAGATTCAGATGAAGGCTAATAGATATGACTACTGAAAATATCACATAAGAACAAAATAATTTATTGAATTTTTACAGATCTAAATGTTATTTTCCTTCAGTGTGTCATTTTTTAAAAAATTCCAGCTATCAAACACATTTCTATTTTGGGCTTAATTCTTTGATAATTCAAATCAGTATTCATCTTGCCCTTTTAATCCCTGCTTTGCTGATGTGTTGACAATTAAGACAATCACTGCTCCTGCATGTCTTTCAATTTGCAGTTTGTTAGTTTGTTTCTATTATTTTTGCTTACCATATTAGACCATAAGATCATAAGGTATAGGAACAGAATAAGGCCATTTGGCCCTTTGAGTCTGCTTCACCATTTCATCATGGCTGATCTATATTTCCTTTCAATCCCAATTTCCTGCCTTCTTCCCATATCCCTTCACGCCCTGCCCAATGAAGGAACCTCTGCCTGAAATATACATAACGACTTGGCCTCCGCAGCTGCCACAGACTCGCTACCCTCTGGCTAAAGATTGTTGCTGCACATCCACTTCCCACTGATCAGCAGAGCTATTTTCATTACATTTTTCTGTCTTCATTGAATCCACAGTGCTCCTCAGCTTGACGTTACCTTAATCCAAGCTACAGTTCAATGTCAGTGGTTACTAGGTGGTGAAGCAGCCCACAGCAAACATTTGGGTGGATCTTGCTTCTCATCATGCTGTTTGGATCCTCCAGTTTTCTGGCTGTGAATTCATATCCCTGACTTAACCTTGAGTTTAGCATGCTAGATAAATTGCAGTTTATACTTGCCTGTCAATATGAGATATCATTTCTACATTTATGATGTAATTTGGGAACAACGATACATTCCAAAGCAATGTTGATTGACAGTTTATTTTCAGACATGAAAGGAAAAATTAAGTTTCATAAAGTTCCTCTGTGAAATGTCAAATGCCTACAACTAGGAGGGTTTTGTTCCTCGGGCAATGGTTTTATTATGCTGCTTAACATTAATATGTATACAGCATATGGGGAATTTGGTATTTTGATATCAATGAAATAAATTTTCAAGATGTGTGCAGTTTCAGAAAGCCTAACTATCTGCTATTGCTGAAAGTGATAAGGAGGTGATGGCATTGGTTTTCACGAAGTGTTCTATTGGTGCTCGGGGGCAGTGGGAGTTCTGAGGTAGTGATGCAATTCAAAGGAAGTTTTAGAAGATTGGAAAGCCTCACTACTACTACTACTACTACAAACAGACTAATAAACATTCTTTCTGAAGACTTTATTACTGACTGTTTCACAGTGTTGCCAAATATTTCTAGCATCGAATCAAGCTTCCTGCCTTTCCTCTTCACATGAATATATCAATATATTTGTTCCTCCCTTATGTGCATATTTAGCTTTGTCTTGAAATAGATGAGGTTCGACCAATCTTGATGGCGTAATTCAACATTCTTACCAGTCCCTGAGTAACAAATCTCCTCCTGATCTTCTACTGAATACTTTTAATATCTACCTTCTATTCATGGAACATAGTTCTGGTTTCAGGAATGTCTATCCCTTTTAAAACATAATCTTAAACAACAGCGTCAACCCACAATGGTGATTTTTAGAGAGGAGTCTAGGTTATTTAATATTTATTGATAGATTTCTCATTTCAGCTATTATTCCAGTAAATATTCTTGTATCTTTTTCTGTGCCTTTGTCTGTATTAGAGAACAGAACTAATTGCAGAATGTTTTTGCCTTTCAGGTTTGTCACTCTAGAAATTAATTTTGGTGGTTTGATCTTTATAGCCTATTTACCTTTGCTGTTACTCTGATTCATGTAACTCTAGTTAGATATGGTCAAATGACCTCTCATTCTATTTGTTAAAGTATAGTATCTCACACTTGATAACTGTTCAGTAACCTTTAATGGCTTCCATGAGCCATAGATCGGTTGGTTCATTCTTGCCTATGATCTAGAAGGTTCACTCCAGAAATTTAAGGACAAAGTGCATGGCTGATCATCCAGAGAAATGATAAATAAGTATCATTATGCCAGGAAGATAGTACAGAAAACTAAAGGCGCACACTCAGTGATTCAGGAAGAGGTTCTTCCCCTCTGTTATCCGATTTCTAAATGGACATTACCTCATACTTGTTTTAATTCTGCCTGTTTGCACGACTTGTATTAACTAGTGAATAGTCCTACAGTATATATACTTAATGTAATGCAGTATTTTTCTTTATATTATCATGTATTTCATTGTACAGCTGTCAAAGAGTTAACAAATTTCATGGCATATGTCGGTGATATTAAATCTGATATTGATAGATACTTTTCAAAGAGAGATTAGGCTTGAGTTTTTGTGGTTTATTTCAAGTATCTTGGCTAAAGTTAGCTTTCTGCTAAAACAGATTGCAGCTAAGATGTGTCCTTCCTGTATGTACTGACCATGCAATATTATAGCTATGACTGTTGTGTATACTTTAATGGAATTGAATTTCAGAAATGCATCCAATTGTGCATGTGCTTACTGCATGTGATCAAGGATGTTTCCAACAGATTTTTCTAGTTGCTTCCAATTGCTCTTTATGTGGCTTTTAGTTAGCTAACTGTTTGCCATATTACCAGCACTGGGATGTATACATTCCGTGCCTTCCAAATTGGTTCCAGAAATTCCAGCCATTGCTACTCTACCGTCATCCCTACCAGTGTTCTTTTCCAATCGATTTTGGCCAACTCTCACTCATGGCTCTGTAATTCCCTTTACTGTAATACTGATATATCTGTCTTCTCAAATATCAGGGTGAATTCAATCATATTATGATCAATTGCCCATAAAGGGTCCGAGGTATCCTGTACTTTGGCACCCGGGAGGCAATATACCATCTGAGAATCTTGTCTTGCGCACAGAACCTCCTGTTCATTCTCCTACCTAACAAATCCCCTATCACCCTAGCGTGCCTCTTCTCTCCCTTCCTTTCTGAGTCACAGAAGCAGAATCAGTGCCAGAGATCTGTCCACTGCAACTTCCCTCTGTTAGGTCGTTCTCCCCAACAGTATCCAAAGAGATATAACTGTTGTTGAGTGGGATGGCCATGGGGGTACTCTGCACTAGATCCTTAACCCCTTTTCCCCTTCCTGACTGTCACCCATTTTCCTGTGTCTTGCATCTTGGGTGTAACTATCTCTCTATGTCCCATCAGTTATACTTTCAGCCTCTCGAATGATCCAGTTCCAGCTCTAACATGTTTTAAAAGCTGCAGCTGAATGTACTTCTTGCAGTTGTTGTCAGAGACTGGAGGTCTCCTTGCATTCCTATATCCTGCTAGAGGGGCATTCCTACTGTCCTTGCTGAGCAGATATAAAGAGAACACAAATTTGAGCTTTCTTCCTTTGCTTTCTCTGACTGAAGCCTCTCTTCATGGAAGCCTTGAAGAGCTAAAGCCTCAAGATCACCACTCTGACTCTGTCCACTCAGAAAATGGCCACTGCAATGATGGTCACTGAGATTGCTCCTGACTTCCTTTCCAACAGTGTTCTTTGTGTATGCACTGACCATGTAATATTTCAGCAATGATTGTTGTGAATACTTTACTGGAATTGAATTTTAGAAATGCATCAAATTGTGCATGTGCTTACTGCATGTAATCAAGGATGTTTCCAACAGATATTTCTAGTTGCTTCCAATTGCTTTTTATGTGGCTTTTAGTAGCTATTTGTTTGCCCCATTGCAAACACTGCAACAGTAACTACATTTCAAAAATACTTCATTAGTTGTAATACACCTTGGAGGCCTCTTCTTCAGTATATTTCTTCAAATTGGGGTGGATTTTCTTTTTATAAACCAATTTGTAATACAGGCACAGCCTTGCCCAACTTTAAAATTGGATTTCCCACTTGTTAATATAAAAATTGAGCAACTCCAAATTAAATGGTGCATTTCTTCCTAGATTCTGTTTGCATGACAGACAATCCTTCAACCCTTCTCACTTTTATCAGTCAACTTGATACTAATTTGGAATTTTGTGACAAAAGATATTACAACACAATTAAAAATAATGAGACATTCAATAGTTTTGCTTTCCAGTTGCATAAAATCAATGAAACAAATGATTTGTGATAAACATGGCATGCAGAACAAAATTGTATCCCCTGATGGCACAAGAGGGAATCAATGCTATGCATGTGTATGGAGAGACAACAACTGGACAAGGTTTCTGGGAATAATTCATTTTTCATCTTTCCTTTATAATTCTGCATTTCATTTAAAAAATATTTGTACTTAAATAGCAATACTTATTGTGACTTGTTATTCAAGAGACATAGTTTCAAAACAAAATAATGGATAAAGCATAGAAATATTTAAAAAAGACATGAAGCTGGCACAGTCTTTTTTCCTTGTGACTAATTTTTGGTTTTTCTATACTACCTTTACAGATATTTATAACTTTAGCTGAGCCTGTGCTGATTATGTCCATCTTTCAAGGGCTAGACAGCCCCTAAAGAACTGTAAGGTAATTCTTGTACGGATTATGAGATGTTTTGCAGATTCAAAAACAGCAAGATGCCCTTGTAATTTGCCCTTTCTAAGCTCTTAAAAAAAATACTGTAAGGCATGCAGCATTCCCAATTATTCGTATCCTTAGTAGGACTAATAAATATTTCATTAAACTCGGCCTTAATTTGCTTGGTATAGCAAATCAGCTAAAGATTCACAATGAGATGCAGGTGTAAATTTCCATTACTAATTAATTTTTTTTGTTTTAATTTTAAGTTCCTTTACGTTTTGCAGAAAGTGCACTTCCGTAGAAATGCATGACTAAAGTAATGCCAGTATTTCTTCTCCTTGTTGCCATGACTATATGATAATTAGTTCAGGATGTTCACAGCCTCTGCTTCCATGGAAATGCATTTCACACAACTGTCATAAACTAATAATCCTATCTAAATATTCTAAGAGCAAAATATGATAGAAAGAAAAGAAAGCTGATGTAAAAGTGGCCTGATGTAATATGTAGATCAGTATCTTAATTTTTCAGAGTTTCCTTGTTTAAAAGTCTGAATGGAAGAAAATTCAGCCACGACCTCAAACATCAATATGCTACTTAAACAAAACAATGCCATTCTAAATTATATGAAAGTTAATATGTTCCTATGTACGTTCAGCTAATTTCAGTTAATGTGGGGTGGCTTTTACAAGAAGGATGGTTTGATTTTTTTTGGATATGGGTGGAGGTTTTAATGTTGAAAAAGGAACGCAGGCATCTAACTGCAACGTATTAGGCTTCACATGAGCAACCATCTTTGGAGAAGTAGATCATCAATTTCAATATGTTAATTAGTCAATTACAGTGATAATAGCACAGTTTTCACAGTTTAATTGTGAGTTAATTTGTCTCAAAGGTTTCAATGGACCTTGTCATGAGGAGCTGAAGCTGTGTCAAAAACGTATGCCAATAACTAATGACATGTCACAGGTGATTTCCCCCCCTTTCAGAAAACTTTTATTTACAGTAATTGTTCTAAATGTTTGTGTTCATTTTGGAAAGTGCTTTGACAAAATTGCAGATCTATATATATGTAATCTAGAGAGCTAATTTCTTAAATGAGTAGGGAACCATAAATCATTTTGTTTGGAGATGCAGGGTGGCAAGTACTTGGGTTCTGAAGACATTCATACAAGGGTATTAAACATGTGGCATTGATTTTAATACTTCCAGACCATTTAAGTTTGGGCAAGACCCAACCAAATTAGAATGGCATGGTGGGCAACAATTAGTACTAGGGTCCTGCAACTGCATGGCTCTGCTTTGGATCCTGATGTTAGGTGCTCTCTGCATAGACTTTGCACATTAGTCCCATGACTGTGAGTGTTTCCCTGGGTGTCCTGGTTTTTCTTCCACATCACAGTCATTGATGGTGGATAAATTAATTCGCTCCTGGAAGTTGTCACTGTGGGACATGAGTGGGAGAAACATTGGGGTGAAGCTGATGGCAATCTTTAAAAAAAGACTACAGAGAATGGGTTTGCTCTGAAGACCGGGTATATATCTCATGACCCAGATAGTTTCCTCTCTGTCATGAGAAATCTGAAAATATTACCTATTATTCAAAAAGAGAGTGAAACAGGAAGCAAGAAATAATAGCCAAGTTACCTGAATGTTTATCACTAGATAAAGCTATAATTAATGGTATTATTATTGTGCAGTTGGGAAAACTCAGGGTATTCAGAAAATGACAATGTTTTAAGAAAGGAATGTCATATTTGTCCACTTTATTGGAATCTATGAAGTAGTAATATGCACTGTAAATAAAGTGAATTCAAGTGATGCATAATTTTTAACTTTCCAGGGGAAAGAATCTCACAACAAGGGTTATTGTGGATTTGAGAAATTGTAAGGAAGCTCAGTTGCAATTATATAGGGGACTGATGAAACCACATTGGGTGTATAGTGTACAGATCTGTCTATTTATGGAAGGATGTACAGTAAATTCTGAGAACACTTATTAGATAGATATCTGACCTAGATGAGATGTCTTTTGAGAAATATCTGGCAAGATTAAGCTTATACCTGTTTAAGGTTAGAAGTGTGAGGAGTGACTTGTTTGAAACTTGTAACGTCTTGGCAAGGTAGTTGTGAAGAGTTTATTTCCACTTGTGGAAGGATGTAGAACTAAGGTCTTTTTTATAAATAACAGGTTGCTCAATTAAGTAAGAGATGCAGCAATATTTTTTTCTGTCAGAGTGTTCTGAATCTTCAGTACTCTCTTCCACAGAGGATCATTTAAACAGCATCTTTGAAAACAATAAGCCATTAACTTGTGTACTTTGAATTTGTGCTCAAAACCTTCGGGTACAATATTCCTGTTGAAGTTGCTGCATAGCTGCTGTACCACAGAAGAATCAATACAAATAACATCCATCATCACTCCACATCTGAGTCATTACAGTCTTTAATATACTCCTAACATATATCTTCTCTGATATATATTAAGGTGTTTATTTATAGTATTCATTATTATTTATTGCACTTTACTTACATATTGAACTTATTGATTTCCCTGATTACATAAACATAATATTCATAGCTTTCAGGTCTCATAGCCATTTATAGGACTTAGATTCTGCTGCAATTGGGAGTTTTATATAGCTTTAAGGCAGAGATGAACTTGATAATCAAGGGGTAAGAGATTAACTGGAAAGTTAAAAATCATGCATCACTTGGATTCACTTTATTTACTGTGCATATTACTACTTCAAGAACTCCAGTAAGGTAGTTAAATATGACATTTGGACGGAGATTCAGGCATCAGGCCGGATTGAAAAGGTCGGGGTGTCAGGGCCAGGATGGTTCAGATTGCTGCTCCATAACTGGGCTCATTCGGGAGGCTGAAGCATTGATAGGACAGGATGGGGAGGTAGTTATACCCAAGGTAAAGGACACAGGAACTAGGTGACTATCAGGAAGAGGAAAGAAGACAGTGCAGGGTACCCCTGTGGATGTTCCCCTCAGCAACAGATATACCAGTCTGGATACTGTTGGAAGGATGACGAAACAGAGAAATACAGCAGCGGTCATGTCTCTGGCACAGAGTGTAGCTCTGTAGTTCAGAAAGGAAGGGAGCAGAAAAGAGGAGCTGTAATAGGGGATTAGCTGGTTAGGGGAACAGATTACGAGGTTTTGTGCATGAATATGTGATTCCTAGATGGTATATTGCCTCCCGGATATCAGGGTCAGGGACATTTCGATTTGAGTCCACTCTTTCTATCTTCCCCCTTTCTTTCCAGATTTGATGAAAGGTCTTGACATGAAATGTTAACTGTTCATTTCCTTCTATAGCTGATGCCTGACCCACTGAATTCCTACGGAATTTTGTTACTTTCAATTCTCATAAAACCTGAAATACCAGCAATCCACTTCCCTCCACCAATGCTGCCTGTACCTCTGAGTTATCATGCTTCATGCTTGTTTCTCCCTTTCTCTTCCTCTCACACTCCGTCTGTCTTTCTCTTTCCCCCCTCTCTCCCTCACCTCCGCTCAAGTGACCCATCAACCATGTAAAACTCCTATGACTTACCTTCATAGCAACACTATTCTCACCATAAGCAGAAAATTATCTGTCCAATCCAGCTCTCTCCCAACTTTCAGAAACTCAAGGTAAGCGTGTTATCTCTCTTTCCTGGTTCTGATACCCTTCCCACAGATTCTGCCTGACCAGCTGATTGTTTCCAATGTTTTATATTTTTTTTATTTCACATTTCCAACATCTGTAGTTTCCTTTTTTGTATTATAATATGAAAGATGTACCCTGACCAGAATGGCCCAGTTGGGTAACAACAGGCTTCCCGTTGTGGATACCAGTCAGAGTAAGCTGATGCTCAAATTCTTGCTCAGTCGAGCTTTCCACAGGGGAAGCACACCATCAACTGCCTGTATTCCTATATCACAGGGGAGTAAAAAATGTTCACAAGGACTTCCATTTCATCAATATACGGTTAGTACATAATTACTGATGCACCATCAGTAACTCTGAGACGTAAAGGTGAGATATCGGCTTTTATTGACTGGACGAAGGAACAAGCAGTGAGTGACCACTATACTACATCCTGGAGACTGAGGGTCGGGCTCAGACCTCCATCACCTTTATACAGGGGTCTGTGGGAGGAGCCACAGGAGCAGTCATCAGGGGGCGTGTCCAGACAGGTATATGTAGTTCACCACAATTACTGCGTAAGTGCTTTTACCACATGGATCACAGCAGAACAAGATGACAGTTCATCATCACTTACTCATAGCTATTTAATGTAGGCATTAAATATTAGCTTTACCTGTAAAGGAATTTAACTATTAATAATCTACGACTGTAAAAAATGAAGATTACAATATTTGCTGTCAGCCTGTGTAACAAAAGATACTGAAACCTGTGCATGCAGAATAAATATGCCAGCTGTAAACAACTGAAATATTTGCAGTCAGACTCTGGATGTTATTGGGACTGGTTCCATGTACGTAGAACTCTTCTATTTTAAATGACTAACAGGAGCAACAACTCACTATCAAGCATGAAGCATTTTTTGAGTTAATGATACTCAGAACAGATTGAAATCCCTTTGATGTTACTGCAAGATGCAGATGCTTCAAACACAGATTAACATATTGGTACTTCATTTGGCGTGTGCTGATCTCAGGTGATTTTAACCACTTGAGCAGAGGATGCTGTTAAAATTCAGACAACTGTGATTTTCCAAGCAGGGTAAAATGGGTACACTTTTTTTTTACATCTTTGACTAAACCACATTAATGATAAGAACAAATCTTTCCTATTAAAAGACTTGGCAAATAAATCAGATAAGGTGAGGTTTAGACTGATCTAAAGTCTTGCAGTCCATTGGTTGAATAAGCCAAGCAAAAGTGCTCAGGGAGTAATCTTAGCAAAACACATTCTGTGGATAACAGAAAAACAGAATTAAACAATTTTATTCACTGCTTGAGGTTGTCATCCATGAGCCAAGCCCAATCGAGTAACCCATTCATTTTGCCGAACACAGATGAGATCAAAATGTGAGGATGTAAGAAAAATGTGAGTCTAAAAAAGCCAACAGGTTGTTATTGGAAAGCAAAGCTGTGTTTAGTACTGGGGAAATTTCTTCATATTTGTAAATGTTTCTAAATTCTTCTTTGTAACCATGTTTTAACTTTGCTGTTGTTTGTTACAAGAAGCCTGTGAGTAGAAGTTCTTTGAGTAAGTCTCTCAGATTTGACTGCTGCCAATTTTTCCTTGAAGGTCATTTGAGTAAAGTTCCATTTAGTAAATCCTTCTTCTAGGCATTTAATGGTAAAGGCATGTATTCAATTCTAGTGCTAAACGAGCAGGTTAGTATTCACTGTCCTTTGTACTTGTCTTAAATTTTGGCTATTTGCAGAAGAAAAATGGGAGTGAATTGCAGATGAAACAATTGAAATTAAAGCATAGTTTGAAAATTGTGGGAACTCACTACTTAGATTGGACAAGCCTTTCTCTAATTGGTGTAATCAGGATTATACATTGTACAAGCAAGAGAAAATCTTTAAATGCCGGAAATCCAAAAAAACACACACAAAATGTAGGCCAAGCAGCATCTATGGAAAAGAATAAATAGTCGGCGTTTTGGGAAGGATGTCGGCCCAAAGCTTAGACTGTTTACTCTTTTCCAGAGATGCTGCCTGGCCTTTTGAGTTCCTCCAGCAGTTTTTGTGTGCTCCTTATACATTTTACATAGAATCTACAACACAGATGGAAAAATCTTTGCAATGCTGTGATGCAAATGTGATAAATCCATTAGCACAGACAGGACATTTTATTGCTGTGAATTTAATTCTTTCACATTTGAGTGAAGATATGAAAATCTGAGGTAACAATTAACTTAACCTATTACTGAGCTGCAAGTTGTGCATCATGTAGGCAGTGTACCAGAAGTCAAAGTTCCAAGGCTCACTCAAAAATTGCCTTCATGTGCACATTGTACTGAAATTCTCAGTGCCAATAAGACTTCCATGAAGATACAATAAGATTGCTTAGGAGGAAAAGAGACAAATGGGAGGGAGGAAGTAATGGTCAATGTATGGTAATTAAACCAGTGTTTTTTTTTCTTAGGATCACTTACTTCAGCAAAAAATCTCAAAATCCTACCCTATCACATATCTAAATTGAGATTTCAGTGTCTTGAAATGAAGCATGAAAGTTAGCATGCAGGCTAGTTTTTCTGTCCATTTTTAATCTTAATCTTTATCCTAAAGATTCTGCTTATGCCAGTGGAATAGAAAATAAGTTCTTAAATATTCGTGTGAAACTAATTTCCTTGTATTTAGGTGTAGGCCAGCTTTCATATTGTCCTCAGAAGCTACACCCCTCCTGGTTTATTATAAAAATTGGAAGTCCCCTTTCCAGTAAACTTTAACATTTGAATATACTTCTCTGTAGCTCATATTTGCATTGACATACCAGAGGTAGATAATCCAGACAGGTCAGACAGTTTATCAGCCCTGCCCCACTAGGAAACCTGATTGGTGGAGTAGCCAGCTAAGCGTGACAATGGATGAAGTATCCAACCAGAAGCCACCAAAGCCTGACAACATTTCTGTCTTTACATTTCTCCTAAAATAGGTTCTATATTCTTCCTCAGAAAAATACATCTTAGTGCAGCTAAAAATGGAATTAAATTTCAAATTGATTATTCATTTCCATTGTATTATGCTTCTTCTGCCATGTACTACATCCTTTTATCTAAATTAGTTGAAAAATCAGACCACTGACTATTTGCATAATGGTTGATCATTACAATTCTATTTAAAATTTCTGCGCACAATTTGAAAATCTTCCACAGGGACCCATTTCTTACAGAGAAATAAAAATGTCAGTATGGGTGTATAATTTTCTATTTTTAGTACTATACCTCAGTTAATGCATTTTCATTAAATTTCAGTCTCTGCTATCTTAACTCAGCAGTTTGTTCTCCTATTTATCTTTTAATTGGTTAATGTTGTGTTAACATAGTGAAGAGAGAAATGTTGTGGAAATACAATAACCACTGCTGTAAATATAATATGCAGGAGAGAATAAAGAGTTCATCAAGAACATTGTGACCTTCAGAAAGCAGCCAGCTTTCGTGGTGGTCTGACAACATGTCTGGCACATGAGGTTCATGGTCAGAAATCTAGCAGGACCAGCTTTTAACAGATGTTATACTGCTCATTTAGAACTGTGCCTTGCTGTGCTTTGGTTTTAATGTTTTTGGTTTAGCCTGACCAAAAAGAAGAGAGGGGGTAGGCCTACTTTCTACCCCTACAATGCCAAACAAAAACCCTCTTCCATTGAAGACCTGGATATGAAGGTCACTTTTTTTCAGGGTGAAAACTTACAATATTGTGTAATGCCTGTCTTAAATCTATGTATGACACCTGCATACAGTGGTAGGGCTTTGGTGAGGTAAGTGGGTGAGTGGATTTCATTTTTTTTTCTTTCCTTTTTTTAAAGGAGTAAAGAGCATGTCTGTAGGGTTAGTACTTTGCTCTGGGTGTCAGATGTGAGAATCCCGGGAAACTTCCAGTCTTCCAGATGGTCACACCTGCGCCAGGTGCACCGAAATGCAGCTCCGGAGAGACCGTGTTAGGGATCTGGAGCTGTGGCTTGATGGTGAACAGCTTATTAGGGAAAGTGAGCAGGAAGTAGATGGGAGCTACAGGGAGTTAGTTACTTCGAGGCTGCAGGAGCTCAGATAGTAGAGATCACCCTCTCAGTAATCGTTAGCTCGTTTTGGATGCTGTTGACGGGGATAACCTGACAGAGGACGACCATTTTGATCGGGTGTCTGGCACTGAGCCCGGTTCCGTGGTGCAGAAAGGAAAGAGGAAGATGAGGAATGTGGTAGTCATAGGGGATTCCATAGCGAGGGGAACAGACAGGAGGTTCTGCCAGCCTGACAGAGATACCTGCGTGGCGTGTTGCCTCCCAGGTGCCAGGATACGGGATGTCTCCGATCAGGTGCAGAGTATTCTGAAGGGAGAGGGTGAACAGCCAGAAGTATTGGTACACGTTGGTACCAATGACATAGGTAGAAAAAGGGAAGCGGTCCTGAAGAGAGGATTCAGGGAGTTGGGTAGAAAGCTGAAAAGCAGGCCCTCCAGGATAGTAATCTCAGGAATGCTGCCTGTGCCACATGCTAACGAGCGCAAGAATAGTGTGATCAGGCATGAGAGACTGGTATAGTTGTCAGGGCTTCCTAGATCATTAGGGTTTCTTCTGGGGGAGGTATGACCTGTACAAAAAGGATGGGTTACACTTGAACCCTAAAGGGTCCAATACACTAGCAGGCAGGTTTAATAGAACTGTTAGGGAGGGTTTAAACTAATTTGGCAGGAGGACGAGAACTGGAGTGATAGGGCTGATGAAGGAGAAAACAAACAAATCAGGGATAGTGTGCAACAGAGATGATGGAAAGGACAAGCAGGAGATGAGGCATAATCACAGCCAGTGGGAGGAGTTACAGGTCAATAGAGGCGTGGTGCGGTTAAAACCGAAAGCAACAAATACTGGACAAAGCGTTATATTTGAATGCACACAGCATAAGAAATAAAATAGATGATCTCGAAATTCATCTAAAGATTGGCAAGTATGACGTTGTGGCCATCTCTGAAACTTGGCTAAAGGATGGCTGCCATTGGGAGTTGAATGTTGAGAGGATATACGGTGTATCGGAAAGATTAGGATCAGAAGGTGTAGAGTCAGTATGGGTGGAGTTAAGAAATGGCAAGTGTTAAAGGACCCTAATGGCAGCTGTGTACAGACCTCCAAACAGCAGCCAGAATGTGGATTACAAATTACAGCACGAGATTTTTAAAAAAAGGCGAGTCAGAAGGGCAATGTCATAATAATCGTTGGGGATTTTAACATGAAAGTAGATTGGGAAAACCAGGCTGGTATTGGACCTCAAAAGAGCAAGTTTGTAAAATATCTAAGGAACAGCTTGTTGAGCCAACTAGGGGATCGGCTGTGCCGGACTGGGTGTTGTGCAATGATCCAGAGGTGATAAGATAGCTTAAGATTAAGGAATTCCTGGGGAACAGTGACCACAATATGATTGAGTTCACTTTGAAATTTGTGAAGGAGAAACTAAATTCCAATGCGTCAGTATTTCAGTGGAATAAAGGAAAGTACAATGGCATGAGAGGGGAACTGGCCAAGGTTGACTGGAAAGAGACACTAGCAGGAAGGACAGCAGAGCAGCAATGGCTGGAGTTTCTGTGAAAAATGAGGGAAGTGCAAGACAGATATATTCCAAATAAGAAGAAAGTTTCAAATGCAAATAGGACACTACCGTGGCTGACAAGTGAAGTCAGAGCCACAGTAAAAGCAAAAGAGAGGGCATGCAAGGAAGCCAAACCTAGTGGGAAGATGAAGGATCAGGAAGCTTTTTAAAAACTTGCAGAAGGAAACTAAGAAGGTCATTAGGAAGGAAAAGATGAAATATGAAAGGAAACTGGTGACTTGTATCAAAGAGAATATAAAAGCTTTTTAAAGTATATTAAGGGTAAAAGAGTAGAGGGTAGATATAGGACCAATTGAAAATGACTCTGGAGATATTGTAATGAGAGATGTAGAGATGGCAGAGGAACTGAATGCATATTTTGCATCAGTCTTCACAGTGGAAGACATCAACAGTATACTGGACATTCAAGAGTGTCAAGGAAATGAAGTACGTGCAGTGAAAATTACAACTGAGAAGGTGCTCAGGAAGCTTAATGGTCTGAGAGTGGATAAATCTCTTGGACCTGATAGAATGCACCCTCAGGTTCTGAAGGAAGTAGCTGAAGAGATTGCGGATGCGTTAACAATGATCTTTCAAGAATCGATAGATTTTGACATTGTACCGGATGACTGGAAAATTGCAAATATTACTCAGCTATTTAAGAAGGGTGTGAGGCAGCAGATAGGAAACTATAGACCAGTTTAACTACCATTCAGGGCCCCAGACAGTCCTTCCAGGTGAGGCGACACTTCACCTGTGAGTCGGCTGGTGTGGTATACTGCGTCCGGTGCTCCCAGTGTGGCCTTTTATATATTGGTGAGACCCGACGCAGACTGGGAGACCGTTTCGCGGAACACCTACGCTCGGTCCGCCAGAAAAAGCAGGATCTCCCAGTGGCCACACATTTTAATTCCATGTCCCATTCCCATTCTGATGTGTCTATCCATGGCCTCCTCTATTGTCAAAATGAATCCAAACTCAGGCTGGAGGAACAACACCTTATACACCGGCTGGGTAGCCTCCAACCTGATGGCATGAACATTGACTTCTCTAACTTCTGTTAATGCCCCTCCTCCCCTTCTTACCCCATCCCTGACATATCTAGTTGTTTGCCTGTTCTCCATCTCCCTCTGGTGCTCCCCCCACTCCTTTCTTTCTCCTGACGCCTCCCGTCCCATGATCCTTTCCCTTCTCCAACTCTGTATCACTTTCGCCAATCACCTTTCCAGCTCTTAGCTTTATCCCACCCCCACCGGTCTTCTCCTATCATTTCGCATTTTCCCCTCCCCCCACTACTTTCAGATCTCTTACTATCTTTCCTTTCCGTTAGTCCTGACGAAGGGTCTCGGCCCGAAACGTCAACAGCACTTCTCCCTATAGACCAGCATTTTGTGTGTGTTGTTGTTTGAATTTCCAGCATCTGCAGATTTCCTCGTGTTTACCTGTTTAACCTGACATCAGTGGTTGGGAAGTTGTTGGAGTCAATTGCTAGGGATGAGATTATGGAATACCTGGAGGCACATGACAAGATAGGCCAAAGCCAGCATGGTTTCCTGAAAGGAAAATTCTGCCTGACTGACCAACTGCAATTTTTTGAGGAAATTGCAAACAGAGTAGACAAAGGACATGCAGTTGATGTGGTGTACTTTGATTTTCAGAAGGCTTTTGATGAGGTGCCATTCATGAGGCTGCTGCAAGATGAGGTCCCATGGAATTACAGGAGAATTACTAGCATGGGTGGAGCTTTGGCTAATCGGCAGAAAACAGAGTGGGAAGAAATGGATCCCATTCTTGCAGACTGCCGGTTACCAGTGGAGTTCCACAGGGTCGGTGATGGAAATGTTGTTTTTTACAATGTACTTCAATGATTTGGACTATGGGATTAATGGATTTGTGGCTAAATTTGCTGATGATACAGAGATGGGTGGAGGAGCAGGTAGTGTTGAGGAAACAGAGAGCCTGCAGAGAGACTTAGATAGTTTAGGGGAATGGCCAAAGAAGTGGCAAATGAAATACAATGTTGGAAACTGTATGGTCATGCACTTTGGTGGAAGAAATAAATGGGCAGACTATTATTTAGATGGGGAGAGAATTCAAAATGCAGAGATGCAAAGGAACTTCAGAGTCCGTGTGCAGGATACCCTAAAGGTTAACCTCAAGGTTGAGTCGGTGGTGAAGAAGGTGAATGTAATGTTCGCATTCATTTCTAGAGGTACAGAATATAAGAGCAGGGATGTGATGTTGAGGCTCTATAAGGCACTCGTGAGACCACGCTTGGAGTATCGTGTGCAGTTTTGGGCTCCTTATTTTAGAAAGGATATACTGACATTGGAGAGGATTCGGAGAAGATTCACGAGATTGATTCCAGGAATGAAAGGGTTATCGTATGAGGAACGTCTGGCAGCTCTTGGGCTGTATTCCCTGGAGTTCAGGAGAATCAGGAGGGATCTCATAGAAACATTTTGAATGTTCAAAGGCTTGAACAGATTAGATATAGCAAAGTTATTTCCAGTGGCAGGGGAGTCTAGGACAAGAGGGCACAACTTTAGGATTGAAGGACGTCCATTTAGAACAGATGTGGAGAAACTACTTTAGTCAGAGGGTGGTAAATCTGTGGAATTTGTTGCCATGAAATACTGTGAAGGCCAAGTCATTGGGTGTATTTAAGTCAGCGATTTCTTTATTTCCCAGGACATCAAAGGGTATGGGGAGAAGGCAGGGTTGGGGAATGACTGGGGGATAAAACTTGATTAGCCCACGATTAAATGGCAGAGCAGACTCGATGGGGCAAATGGTCTACTTCTGCTCCTATTACTTGCGGTCTTATGACATGGAATTTGATAGCAGGCAAATTAGAAATTTTGGACATAGGTGCCATTTTTCAAGAAAGTAAGTCACGGAAGTGTGTTATTGAGGAAATATTTTTTAAAAAACACTAATACCTTGCATTTTACAGTTTAATTTTCTATACATAAACAGAAAAAGACTGACAAACAACCAGTGTGCAATGGAAGTCGAACTGCGAATTACAAAAAAAGTACTGACAAGAAGATTTGAAAGTGAAACTGTAGGTTGCTGAACCTATGTAGAGTATGGTGATTGAATTTATCTAGACTTGTTTAGGAGCCAGATGGTTGTAGGACAATTATTTTTCTGAACCTGATAGTGTGAGACCTAAGGTTTCTGTACTTGCTGTCTGATAGTAGTCGTGAGAAGAGGACATATTCTGTATGGTGGGGGTACTGATGGATGGTGCTTTCTTGTGGCGGTACTCCAATGTAAATGTATTCACTGTTAGGATCATTTTGCCTCTAATAAACTGGGCTATGTCCATCACTTTCTGCAACCTTTCCCATTCCTGGGCATTGGACTTTCCATACCAGGTCAGATACTCTCCTCTGTACAACTTCCATCATTTGTCGAAGTTTTTGGTCACATGCTGAAATGTGTTATTTGCTTCAAATCAATTCGGCAAGGATTGTGCTTGCCACACTTCTGGCACCAACATAACATGCCCACTGTTATGTTTTGTAACTTCAAAACATTAAACTAATTCAAAGGAAGACACGGGAATCTGAAATGTGTGTCTAACTTTGTTCTTTTACTTTTAAGTAGTTGCGTGATGACGTATGCAATTCACGTATAATTCGTAATGATATATTTAAACAAACAAGAATGCTTAACCTATATATACAAAATTACACAAATATTACTGAAATATTAAATACACAACACTTGGCCCATCCTAGCTTTAAACTCCAATTCATTGGAGAATACACATCAACTATGCAGTATATTCTACGTTCGTATATAATATAACTACTGTATACACATCACAGCATAGTAAATTTCAAATTGTCCTGTCCGGGCCTAAAGATTTAATCACTGAGGAAGCTTTCTTACTCTTGTGAGATAACATCTCTTCTGACAAGGAGGATTACTCTCTTGGCAGGTGAGACTTGCAGCTGTGAAGCAATCCCAGGTTCTGGGGCCTCCTCCATGTTGTTAGTAGGGATTCAGTCTGAGAATTCAGGAAGTGGTTCTGACAGTGATAACCATCTTTCTTCTCTAACATTAACTCTGCTCTCCTCAACTGATGAAAATGTGGCCTCCAGATGATATCAGATGCAACCGTGTAGGAGAATGGTCCAGTTGCGTCCACAGAACTTTCTGAGTTTTTATTCACCTCTGTAGTCCCTCACCAGACCACTTGTCCAGGAGTGAAACATGGAAACTCCCTGTTTGAGGAGTCTTCAATTTGTCTCAGCTGTTTGTCCTGCATCCTCAGTCTGAGATTGCATTTGAGGAGGTCCAGGCGTGAGTGCAAGGGATGACCCAGGAACAGCACAGCTGGTGAGTTGTTGGTTGTGGAGTGTGTTGCATTACAATGTACAAGGAGGGAATTGGAGAACTTTTGGGTCAGTCTTATTGTAGTGTGTTCTGTTGACATTGCTGGTAGTGCATTCTATAGATTCACAAAGCAGAATGCTTGCGACTTACCTGAAGCTCCTTGAACTCTCTTTTAGCGTAAAACATAGCCACATTTCACCAATGACTGCCTGATTAACATACCAGAAGCTTTCTCAGGTACGTTGCCAACAAAAATTGTGGTCAGACCACTGCTTTCAACCCTTTCACTATGCCATTGAGCAGCATGGCCCTTTCTTGTTCCAATATGATTACCAACCAGAGGTACAGCTCTTTGCCCTCTTAAGGAACAGTTCATAGTGTACAACATGGAGACAGTTGTGGTGCTATCCAGTAACCCTCCTTAATTCACTTTCAATTGGCTTTTTAGCAGGGATGGAGCGTACAAATGGTGGATAGATCTCCAATCAAGTTATAGCTGTCTCAGCCACTCATGACCCCACAATGCTAGTCCTTCTGTTTTTTTAAAATTGCATACTGGCTCATGTGACTTGTTGCTTGTTGTATTTCACTGCCACTAATGTTATTCCCGTAGAGGTTACCTTTTCTCCAGTACAGGTTTTTAGTTGGCTATCTGCAGGCTTCAGTTCAGCACCTTTTGAGATGCCATTCAAACTTGTCTTGTGGAATGACTGAAAGAGCCAAGCCAGCGTCCAATCCTATTGTAATTAAATTAGCATTCACCTCTGGCATAAGCCATATTGCTTGTCCAATGTTGGTTTTCAAATTGTAAACCTCAAGGCTGCATAGACTTATACCACTGTCAACAATATCAGATTTTTCATCAACAGCATGCCGATCGGTGCTCTTTGTGAAGCTGCAACTTGACTTTTCAGAGATGCCATACGAGTCCAGGAGAGTCCTTGCATTCCATGTTGCCAGTTTTAAGTTGTATTTTTTCTTATTTCTATAGTAGTGGAATAGCCCTTTAGGCACATAACCTATCCAGGTGAGTGACTGAATGGGCAATTTTTAGGTCACCTTTTCTAGGCCCTTCCCCAATTGTGGTGAGCAGTGTGGTCCCTAAGTGGGGCTGCTCAGTCACACAGGGACCTGCCGAAAACAGCTGCCACTCAGTCACAGCTGCTAGCACCCAAATACCCTGTGCCGCTGCCGTGCAGGGTTCTAACTAGAATTCGTACCTGCACCCATTGCCGTCAGACTTCAACCATATGTACGGTCCAGGTCTTGTTCACCGTGGTCAGAGGTGGAGACCTACGCAAGAAAGATATTAAAGTGCCACGGGGTGTGCCATCCCCAGTAGCACTATCTTCACCATGATGAGGTAAATCCCGGTGGCAAGGGTGAACCCAGGACAACTGGTCCCACATTTTGGCTGCAGAAGGCTGCTGGGTCCTTGGTCTGTTAAGGCCTGCCTATTGTGCACCACCAGCGCATTGCTTTTCTGTCAGGGTGTGCTCCCTTAGCCTTGTCTCAACGGACTTGCCACAAGGCAGTGGGGCTATTTACCCATAGCTGGGTGAGTGGTTGTCGGGCGCCAGGGCATATCCACACAGTTGTGGGGCTGCACGCCAAGTCTCTGGGGCCCACTGTTGCTCGGAGATCCCCTATAGTTTAGCCTGGGACCATAAGATCCCTAGTTTCTGCGTGTGGCCCCGAGAAGGCATGACAGGAGTCTTGGTGGTGGAGAGGCTCTGTACTGGCAGGAGGAGGCTTAAACACTCGGCTCCTCTTTACACCCTCTGCTGAGAAGGCTAGCCAGTGCAATAGCTGCAAGCAGAGAGCACTATGCGGCATACAGCATGCAACATGCGCTAACTACAAGCACTACTGCACTAGACGCTTCACACACACCCTGTGAGTAAATACTCCACCCACACACCCACACCCACTTCAGTTGTCCATCGGAATCCAGTGACGATGTCCACTCCTTTAACTGTGAGATCTTTGACTATACAGTCCTATCCTGGACCCACAAGTTCTATTGCAGGTGGGACATGAATATATGGTAGTGGTGACAACCATGGCTGCATTTCTCCTGGCTCTCTTCTGGTTGTTCTTTCCATCTCCAGAATATGAACTCCGTCACTACACAGCTTCGCCAAGTGTTACGGTCAGCAGCAACATCCTCCAGGTCCTCGGGTCTGATCTTGCACTTAAAGCATTCATCATCTGATCCTTATAGCGCTTCTTTGGCCCTCCAGCTGAGCGTCGACCATGATGTAGCTGGCCGTTTAACACTTTGCGGGGTAGCCGACATGGGGGCATCCTTACCACGTCCCCAGCCACTACAGCTGATGCTGGGTGATCATGGCCTCAATTCTTCTGCAGTTGGTCTTTACAAGTATTTCAGTGTGAGGCACCCGCTCATGCCAGGTAATTCCCAGGATGCGCTGGAGGCAGCTTATGTGGAAGCACTCCAAGGACTTGATGTGACGGCTGTAGGTTACCCAAGCTTCACAGCCATAAAGGAGGGTGGTGACACAGACGGCTTTGTATACAGCGACCTTTGTGGAAGGACGAAGGCTCCTGTTCTGAAAGATCCTACGCCCAAGTCTCCCAAAGGCAACTGATGCCTGTTTAAAGAGCAAACACGAGGAAATCTGCAGATGCTGGAAATTCAAACAACACACACAAAATGCTGGTAGAACACAGCAGGCTAGGCAGCATCTATAGGGAGAAGCGTTGTCGACGTTTCAGGCCGAGACCCTTCGTCAGGAAACCCTTCGCCCGAAACGTCGACAGCGCTTCTCCCTATAGATGCTGCCTAGCCTGCTGTGTTTTACCAGCATTTTGCGTGTGTTGATGCCTGTTTAATGCGGCTCTGGATGTCGTTGTCAATGCCGCTATCCTCAGAGAGAATGCTCCCCAGGTATTTGAAAGATGGCACTACTGACAGCTTTTCATAACCAACAGTGAAGGCAGGCAGGGTGGGTGGGACACTAGCACTCCATTGGCAAACCACTTCTGTCTTGGTGGTATTGACGGTCAGCCCCATCCTGCTGTACGCTCTCACCGCCACAGCGAGGACAGTCTGAAGATCCTCCGGAGTATGGGCCACAAGAGCACAGTTATCTGCAGACTGCAGCTCCAGGACCCGTTCTCTACAGAGTTTGGTGGTTGCGTGGAGCCTCCTGATGTTAAAGAGGTTGCCATCTAATCTGACGTCCACTGCCACACCGCTGCTATCCTCAATCCCATTGTGGAGGAGTTTGGTAACACACAGGAGGAAGATGTTAAAGAGCACTGGTGCTAGCACACACCCCTGCCTCACCCCTGTGTGTACAAGGAAGGGCTTGGACTCTTGTCCTCCTATGGTCACCCGAGCAGTCGTCCCATCATGGAACTGGTGGAGGATGTTAACAAATTTATTGGGACAGCCAAACCTGAGGAGGACATCCCATAAGAGCTCTCTTTGCACCGTGTCGAATGCTTTGGAGAGGTCGACAAAGGTCATAAACAGGTCTTGATGTTGCTCCCGGCACTTTTACGGAAGCTGCCGGGCTGTGAAGGTCATGTCGATCGTGCTCCTGTTCTTCCTAAACCCACACTGCGATTCAGGCAGCATTGACTCGGTGATATTGCTGATGAGCCTCTGAAGCATCACCTTAGCCAGGACCTTTCCAGCAACAGAAATGAGTGATATACCCCTACTATTGTTGCAGATGGCCTTCACCCTTGTTCTAATAAATTACAACGATGTTTACATTCCTCCATTACTGTGGGATGTTCTCATCAGTCCAGGCCTTGGTGATGTACTGGTCGAGGGTGCACATACACCTGTACCCTCCGTTCTTTGGTAACTCGGCAGGGATATTGTCAGTGCCAGGGGACTTATTGTTCTTAAGGGAATAGACAGCTGATAGAACCTCCCGGAAAGTTGTTGGAAGACTGAAGTCATGGATAGGAGGAAGTTGAGGCAGTTCATCCAGGATGGTGGGGTCTGTGTCAGAATCCTGATTAAGCAGGGTGTTAAAATGCTCAGCCCACCTCAGCAGAATGGTATTCTGATTCTTCAGAAGTGTTTCACCATCTGCTGTTTTCAGGGGAGTAACGCATCGATTTATTGGGCCGTAGATGGTTTTGACAGCATTGTAAAAACCATGTTTTTATGTAAAAACCATGTAATAACCATGTTATTATTATCGGCAAAGGACGAGATTTCATTTGCCTTTTCAGTCTACCATTCATTTTGCATGGCCCATATTGCCTTTTGCACTTTCCTCCGAGCTGCCTGCCAATGCTGCCTGATGCTGGTGGATGATGGGTTATCTAAAGTTACCCGGTGTGCTTTGTGCATGTCCTTAAGCAAGTTGTGGATGGCATCTGAGTTATTATCAAACCAGTTTTGGTGGTTCCTGCTCTTATGGCTGATGGATTGGGCTGCTGCCTCATAGAGCGCAGAGGTCCACTGTTGTTCCATGGTATTTTCTGAACTCAGAAAAAGTTCCAGCTCCCTTAGTTTCTCAGCTAGGATGCGTCAAAACTCACTTTGAGCTTCTGTGTTTCTCAGGTGTTATATATATATATATATATATATGTGAGAGGAAATCAAAGCACCCAGAAGTAACCCACATGATCACATGAAGAGTGTATATACAGTATAGACAGTGGCTGGTATCAAACTCCAACCTTACAGCAGATGCTGTAAAGCATTTTATTAACTGAAAATTTCTTAAAGAACAGAAGCAAAATAGAAATTTGACTCAATCCAATCATTCCAGTTACTGAGCATAGTCTTTGGCAATTTTATTTATTCAAATCAGCACCAAAACTTCAAGAAGCTTAACAACCTTTCTATAAATAAAAACAAGGTATACCTTAAACTCAGAGTGCCACAAATTAAAGTTGACTTTGCTAATGAAAGGAAGGTATCAAATCGAAGAACAATGCAAGTGCATGAAGCGTTACATTTTCCTACAACTTTGCGACATATCAATTTTGCTGCTGGAATTCCAGATTGAGACTTTGGAGCCAAATATGATATTTAAAACTTTCTTTACATGCTGGTTTCCATTCAGACTATGTCAGATGCATACATGGAAAGCGGCCAGTGAGTGGGCCAGTGAAGGAGTGGAGATTTGAGGCTTTGACTCGAGAGATTCTGGCAGTTTTGGCAGTTGGACTGTGCAATCAAGTCAATCGAGATTTGAATAGCTCTGCAGAAAGCCGTTGATTAGACAATCAAGATTTGAATAGCTCAGACTCAGCAGAAAGCAGCTGATTGGGCAATCGAGGTCAGGTGACCAAGCAGTTTGAAAAGCTCAAACAAATAAATAGAGGGTTACCTCAAGCGGAGCAGCCTGTGGAAAGTGGCTAGTGAGTGAGTGGGCCAGTGAAGGAGTGGAGATTTGAGGCTTCGACGAGAAGAGGCTGAGGACAAGCTTCACTCCAAGTGAGGTAAGGCCGGGTAAATTCCTTTCAAAGGAGAAAGTTTCAAAAGTTGAGGCAAGTATTGGGTAGGTCATGGCAGCTGAGATCGGCCCCGTGGTTTGTTCATCCTGCAGCATATGGGAAATCAGGGATACTTCCAGTGTCCCTGACGACTATGTGTGCGCAGGAAGTGTGTCCAACTGCAGCTTCTGGCAGACCGCATTGAGCGTCTGGAGCGGCGATTGGATTCATACTGGAGCATCCGCAATGCTGAGAAAGTCATGAATAGCACGTTCAGTGAGTTGGCCACACCGCAGGTAAAGGCTACACAGGCAGAAAGGGAAGGGGTGACCACTAGACAGCGTTAGCAGTAGGCAGGTAGTGCAGGAGTCCCCTGAGGTCATCTCCCTCCTAAACAGATATACTGTTTTGGATACTGTTGGGGGAGATGTCTCATCAGGGGAAGGCAGCAGCAGCCGAGTTCACTGCACCACGGGTGGCTCTGCAGCACAGGAGGGAAGGAAAAGGAGTGGGAGAGCTATAGTGATAGGGGATTCAATTGTACGGGGAATAGATAGGCATTTCTGCGGCTGCAAATGAGACTCCAGGATGGTATTTGCCTCCCTGGTGCAAGGGTCAAGGATGTCTCTGAGCGGCTGCAGGACATTCTGGAATGGGAGGGTGAACAGCCAGTGGTCGTGGTGCACATAGGTACCAACGATATAGGTAAAAAACAGGATGAGGTCCTACAAGGTGAATTTAGGGAGTTAGGAGATAAACTAAAAAGTAGAACCACAAAGGTAATAATCTCTGGATTACTACCAGTGCCACGTGCTAGTCAGAGTAAAAATAGGAGGATATTTCAGATGAATACGTGGCTTGAAAAATGGTGCAAGGGGAATGGATTCAAATTTCTGGGGCATTGGAACCAGTTCTGGGGGAGGTGGGACTGGTATAAACAGGACGGTCTGCACCTGGGCTGGACTGGAACCAATGTCCTAGGGGGAGCGTTTGCTACTGCTGTTCAGGAGGCTTTAAACTAATGTGGCAGGGGGATGGGAACAAGTGCAGAGAGACAGAGTGGTGTAAAATGAGGGTAGAAGCAAAAAGTAGTAAGGTGAAAAGTAAAAGTGGCAGGCAGGCAAATCCAGGGCAAAAAGCAAAAAGAGCCACTTTTCAACATAATTGTATAAGGGCTAAGAGTGTTGTAAAAACAAGCCTGAAAGCTTTGTGTGTCAATGCGAGGAACATTCGTAACAAGGTGGATGAATTGAATGTGCAGATAGTTATTAATGAATATGATATAGCTGGGATCACAGAGACATGGCTCCAGGGTGACCAAGGATGGGACCTCAACATCCAGGGATATTCAATATTCAGGAGGGATAGACGGGAAAGAAAAGGAGGTGGGGTAGCATTGCTGGTTAGAGAGGAGATTAACGCAATAGAAAGGAAGGACATTAGCCTGGAGGATGTGGAATCGATATGGGTAGAGCTGCATAACACTAAGGGGCAGAAAACACTGGTGGGAGTCGTGTACAGGCCACCTAACAGTAGTAGTGAGGTTGGGGATGGCATTAAACAGGAAATTAGAAATGCGTGCAATAAAGGAACAGTAGTTATAATGGGTGACTTCAATCTACATATAGATTGGGTGAACCAAATTGGTAAGGGTGCTGAGGAAGAGGATTTCTTGGAATGTATGTGGGATGGTTTTCTGAACCAACATGTCGAGGAACCAGCTAGAGAGCAGGCCATTCTAGATTGGGTATTGAGCAATGAGGAAGGGTTAGTTAGCAATCTTGTTGTGCGAGGCCCCTTGGGTAAGAGTGACCATAATATGGTGGAATTCTTCATTAAGATGGAGAGTGACATAATTGATTCAGAACTTAAAGAAGGGTAACTTTGAAGGTATGAGACGTGAATTAGCTAAGATAGACTGGCAAATGATACTTAAAGGGTTGACGGTGGATATGCAATGGCAAGCATTTAAAGATTGCATGGATGAACTACAACAATTGTTCATCCCAGTTTGGCAAAAGAATAAACCAGGGAAGGTAGTGCACCTGTGGCTGACAAGGGAAATTAGGGATAGTATCAAGTCCAAAGAAGAAACATATAAATTAGCAAAAAAAAGCGGCACACCTGAGGACTGGGAGAAATTCAGAGACCAGCAGAGGAGGACAAAGGCCTTAATTAGGAAAGGGAAAAAAGATTATGAGAGAAAGCTGGCAGGGAACATTAAAAACTGACTTTAAAGCTTTTATAGATACGTGAAAAGAAAAAGACTGGTCAAGACAAATGTAGGTCCTTTACAGTCAGAAACAGGTGAATTGATCATAGGGAACAAAGACATTGCAGACCAATTGAATAACTACTTTGGTTCTGTCTTCACTAAGGAGGACATAAATAATCTTCCAGAAATAGTAAGGGACCGAGGGTCTAGTGAGATGGAGGAACTGAGGGAAATACATGTTAGTAGGGAAGTGGTGTTAGGTAAATTGAAGGGATTAAAGGCAGATAAATCCCAAGGGCCAGATGGTCTGCATCCCAGAGTGTTTAAGGAAGTAGCCCAAGAAATAGTGGATGCATTATTGATAATTTTTCAAAACTCCTTAGATCCTGGATTAGTTCCTGAGGATTGGAGGGTGGCTAATGTAACCCCACATTTTAAAAAAGAAGGGAGAGAGAAACCGGGGAATTATAGACCGGTTAGTCTGACATCGGTGGTGGGGAAAATGCTAGAGTCGGTTATCAAAGATGTGATAACGGCACATTTGGAAAGAGGTGAAATCATCGGACAAAGTCAGCATGGATTTGTGAAAGGAAAATCATGTCTGACGAATCTTATAGAATTTTTTGAAGATGTAACTAGTAGAGTGGATAGGGGAGAGCCAGTGGATGTGGTATATTTAGATTTTCAAAAGGCTTTTGACAAGGTCCCACACAGGAGATTAGTGTGCATACTTAGGGCACATGATATTGGAGGTATGGTATTGATGTGGATAGAGAATTGGTTGGCAGACAGGAAGCAAAGAGTGGGAGTAAACGGGACCTTTTCAGAATGGCAGGCAGTGACTAGTGGGGTACCACAAGGCTCAGTGCTGGGACCCCAGTTGTTTACAATATATACTAATGATTTAGACGAGGGAATTAAATGCAGCATCTCCAAGTTTGCGGATGACACAAAGCTGGGCGGCGGTGTTAGCTGTGAGGAGGATGTTAAGAGGATGCAGGGTGACTTGGATAGGTTAGGTGAGTGGGCAAATTCATGACAGATGCAATTTAATGTGGATAAATGTGAGGTTATCCACTTTGGTTGCAAGAACAGGAAAACAGATTATTATCTGAACGGTGGCCGATTAGGAAAAGGGGAGATGCAATGAGACCTGGGTGTCATTGTACACCAGTCATTGAAGGTGGGCATGCAGGTACAGCAGGCAGTGAAAAAGGCAAATGGTATGTTGGCATTCATAGCAAAAGGATTTGAGTACAGGAGCAGGGAGGTTCTACTGCAGTTGTACAAGGCCTTGGTGAGACCGCACCTCGAATATTGTGTGCAGTTTTGGTCCCCTAATCTGAGGAAAGACATTCTTGCCATAGAGGGAGTACAGAGAAGGTTCACCAGATTGATTCCTGGGATGGCAGGACTTTCATATGAAGAAAGATTGGATCGACTAGGCTTATACTCACTGGAATTTAGAAGATTGAGGGGGGATCTTATTGAAATGTATAAAATTCTAAAGGGATTGGACAGGCTAGATGCAGGAAGATTGTTTACGATGTTGGGGAAGTCCAGAATGAGGGGTCACTGTTTAAAGATAAAGGGGAAGCCTTTTAGGACTGAGATGAGGAAAAACTTCTTCACACAGAGAGTGGTGAATCTGTGGAATTCTCTGCCACAGGAAACAGTTGAGGCCAGTTCATTGGCTATATTTAAGAGGAAGTTAGATGTGGCCCTTGTGGCTAAAGGGATCAGGGGGTATGGAGAGAAAGCAGGTACAGGGTTCTAAGTTGGATGATCAGCCATGATCATACCGAATGGTGGCGCAGGCTCGAAGGGCTGAATGGCCTACTCCTGCACCTATTTTCTATGTTTCTATGTGTCAATAGCATGTTCAACTAAGGACAGTTTCACATAAATGACTATGCCAGTGTGAGACATACATGTCCTCAGAGCAAGCAATGAACCTAAATCTATTCACTGCCAAATATCACCTCTTCTTCTCAGGCTGCATCATTCATACTTTCCCACAGCAATTCCCACTGGTGAAGTTGCATTAACATCTGAGCAACTCACACGATATGTTGGAGGAACTCAGCAGGTTTGGCAGCATCTATGGAAATGAATAATCAGTGATGTTTGGTGATGAGATCCCTCTTCAAATTCCCTATCAACTCCAAATGTACAAAATATTTTTTAAATTTGTCTGCTATAAGCAGGGACCCTGATTTTTATATTGCAGTAAAGAGGCTTGGAAATGTATATTAGCACCCATTTCTGAGGAATTGAAAATCAAAGATTTATGTTAATTCTGATTCAATTATCTGGTATAATGTAATACTATACCTTGTGAGGTAACTGTACAACTTAGAGTGATCTGTACTTTTAACTTCTGTGTGAAGGCTAAGCACAAAATAGCTTCAGGATGTACTATGAGCAGAATTTTTGAAGATCTGATATTATTGTTCCATTGATGCATGTTGAAATCTTCAAATAACAATATAGGGAATATATTATTAATGCTCTTGTTCAAGATTTAAATACATTACAGATTTTTTAATTGATGCACTTCAACAATGGTTCCCCTAAGTATGTTAATTTGATTTTTTTTCCTGAGTTTCCCTTTTTCTCCCCATTTAATTTGAGCTGCAAGGTTTTCAGATTGGGAACGTGGGTGCGGTGACAATTATAAAATGCTGTTGATACTGTGTCTGGCCAAGCAATGGCACGAGGTTGTATACTACCTTTGAAACTCGGTTCCATTAAATGAATATTTTTTTCATCCAGGGCTTATAGTGAGAATGTGGTGAAGTGCTGCAGAGAAAACTAATCTCACTGAACTCCCTGGAGTTTAGAAGAATGAGGGGGGACCTCACAGAAACATCTTGAATGTTGAAAGGCACGGACAGAGTGGATGTGGCAAAGTTGTTTCCCATGGTGGGGGAGTCTAGTACGAGAGGGCATGACTTAAGGATTGAAGGGTACCCATTCAGAACAGAAATGTGAAGAAATTTTTTTTCTTAGTCAGAGGGTGGTGAATCTGTGGAATTTGTTGCCACGGGCGGCAGTGGAGGCCAAGTCATTTAAGGCAGAGATTGATAGGTATCTGAGTAGCCAGGGCATCAAAGGTTATGGTGAGAAGGCAGGGGAGTGGGACTAAATAGGAGAATGGATCAGCTCATGATAAAATGGCGAAGCAGACTCGATGGTCCAAATGGGCGACTTCTGCTCCTTTGTCTTATGGAAATAAACCATAGCAAAGAAAAATCAGGGAAGTTCTGTTCTAGGTGAAAGGCATTACATGATGTTAGATTATTAGTTGGAAGAATAGGTAGTTCTACCTCTAAGAAATCTCCCTGGATGTAAATATATCCAGAAAGATATCTCTCTCCTCATGTTCATTTATTTGCATAGCTTACACATAGAATCTGAAAATAACTCTGGTCATTAGAGGTATCCATGGAGGAACATAGAATCTAGAACTGTACAGCATAAGAACAGATGCTTTAGCCTTCATTGCCTGTAACCATTTTGTCAATTAAAATTACTCCACTTGCTGACAATACTGCTGATGTAGTAACCATAGTATCCAGGACATCTTCATGGAGTGAGGCCTCAAAAAGGTGGCATCCATCTTTAAGGACCCCATCACCCAAATCATATCTTGTTCTCATTGTTACCATCAGGAATGATGATGATGACGTTGACTCAGGCCTAGGCCAGCATCGGGCATTTTCATGCCTTACAAGGCACGGAACGAAAGACTGTGGCGCGCCACTCCTCACACAGACATTTTTGCGATATTCTTTATTTTACGAGGTCAAGTTGTGGCAGATGGAAATCGTACTTGGGAACGGCCAGACTGGATTCGAACGTGGGATACCATCAGGAAGGAAGTACAGAAACATGAAGGCACACACTCAATAATTCAGGAATAGCTTCTTACCCTTGGTCATCTGATTTCTGAATGGACATTGAACCCATGAACATTACCTCACTACTTTTTTAATTTCTGTTTTTACTTTTATATGTAGTTACTGTAATTCAAGTATTTTTCTGTATTATTATGTATTGCAATTGTATTGCTGTCACAAAGTCACCAAATTTCACAATATTTGCTGGTGATATTAAACCTGATTCAGATTCTGATAGTGAATTTAAGAAAAGAAAATATTTTGCCTTGCCTTAACTAATTGCTTCTCGTCCTCCTCACCAAATCATGCACTTGGACCTCACAGCAGCATTTCAACCTCAAGACAGAATATAGATGATTTTTTGAAGGACAAGAGTATTGAGGACTGTGGGGAACTGGCACAATAGAGGAGATGAGATCTGCAACATATTAGTGTAGCCATATTGAATTGACGGGCATGTCTCAAGTCACCTAATCCTCTTATATTGTTATGTTACGAAATCACAAAGGGCTAAGGGATCTATAATCTCCATTTTTACTTTGACCTTTGGATAAACAGGCATCAGTGCATGAGTGTTGACTGACATTTTGCAACAAAATGGCACCCATAACTTTGACACTCTGGCCACAATTACTGTTTGCAGCCAATTTGAATAGTCTTCAATCAACAACACCTTAGCAAGTTTCTAAGGAAGGAAACAGGTTGGAGTTGCCAACAGGAAGGTGAGTTATTGAGAAGAATGTTTGTATAAATAGAGAGGCAGAAGGCAGCAGGCTCCAGAAAATGAAAAACTGCTTCAGTGACGTGTTTGTCCTTCAATGCTTGTCTTTCTCCATACGAACTGGAAGATTGTACAGCAGGCATTGAGCATTCGGCAAAGCTGACAAAAAAAAACCTGTTAAATTGTGGTTCATTCTGTGAGTAAGGAATGTAAAATTATAAAGGTGTAATTGGAGTGTAGGAAGAAGATGCTGTTAGTATGTTGTCTGATGAAGCCAAAGGATGATTTAAGTGTTTTTAAAATCATAATCAAGAAAAAGAGGTGAGCGTGGATATTGGACTACTGCAAAATGATGCTAGTGAGGTAGTAATGGGGGCAAACTGTACAAGTCAGAATCAAATCAGGTTTATTATCACCAGCACGTGTCGTGAAATATGTTAACTTAGCAGCAGCAGTTCAATGCAATATATGATAATATGGAAAGAAAATAATTAAAATAAGTGTATATCTGTCTATATTGAATACATTAAAAATAGTGCAAAAATGAAAATAAAATATATTAAAAAAGTGAAGTAGTGCTCATGGGTTCAATGTCCATTTAGGAATCATATGACAGAGGGGAAGAAGCTGTTCCTGAATTGCTGATTGTGTGCCTTTGGGCTTCAATACCTCTTTCCTGATGGTAACAATGAGAAGAGGGCGTGAACTGGGTGATGGGGGTCCGTAACGATGGATGTTGACTTTCTGAGGTATTGCTCCTTGAAGATGTCTTGGGTACTACAGAAGCCAATGCCCATCATGGAGCTGACCAATTTTACAACTTTCTCTGTCTTTCAGTCCTGTACAGTAGCCCTCCCGCCACCCACACCCATACAAACAGTGATGCGGCTTGTCATAATGCTCTCCATTGTACATCTATAGAACCTTTTGAGTGAATTGGTTGAGAAATCAAATCTCTTCAAACTCCAAATGAAATATAGCCACTGTCTTGCCTTCTGTATCAATATATTTGGACAGGTTAGGTCCTCATAATCTTGACACCCAGAAACGTGAAATTACTCACTCTCTCCACTTCTGATCCCTTTATGAGGATTGGTTTGTGTTCCCTCATCTTATCCTTCCTGAAGTCCACAATTAGCTGTTTTGTCTTACTGATATTAAGTTGCTGCAACACCACTCAGCTGGTATATCTGACTCCTGTATGCTCTCTCAATACATCTGAAATTCTACCAACAAATTTATAGGTGATATTTTAGCTGTGCCTAGCTGCACAGCCATGGGTATAGAGAGAATAGAGCTATGGGCTAAGCACACACCCCTGAGGTGCACTAGTACTTACTGAATATCAGAGAGGAGGAGATATTATCACCAATCTGCATTGTTTGTGGCCTTCAGGAAGTCAAGGATACAATTGCAGAGAGAGGTACAGAGGTCTGTGTCTTGTAATTTATCAATCAGGATTGTGGGAATGATGGTGTTAAATACTTGAGATATAGTAAACAAACAGCATTCTGACATAGGTGTTTGTATAGATCAGGTGAGCTAAGGCCATGTGAAAAGCCACTGAGATTGTTTGCCATGGACCTATTGTAGTGATATCAAAATGCAATGGGTCCAGGTCCTTGCTGAGGCAAGAGTTGATTCTAGCCATGACCAACCTTTCAAAGCATTTCATCACTGTAGGTGTGAGTACTACTGGATGATAGTTATTAAGGCAGCTCACACCACTCTTAGGCACTAGTATAATTGTTGCCTTTATGAAGCATTTGGGAACTTCCGACTGTAGCAATGGGTGGTTGAAAATGTCCTTGAATACTCCCACTGGTTGGCTGGCACAAGTTTTCAGAGCAATACCAGGTACTTGTTGGGGCCTGCTGTCTGAGGAGGGTTCACCCTCTCTATTGGCGTCGGAGAGAGATCACAGGGTCACCAGAAGCAGCAGGGATTTTCAAAGCTTGTAGTTATACTCCTTTCCAAACGGGCATAAAAAGCATTGAGCTCATCCGGTAGTGAAACATCACTGCTGCTCATGCTATTGCGTTCCTGCAAACTCTTTCAGAGTTGACTTACATCCGCTGTCACCTCCAACCTCACTCAAAATTGTCTCTTCATTCTTAAAATAGCCCTTCACAAGTCATACCTCGTTTTCTTGTACAGACCTGGGTCACAACACTTAAATGCCACAGATATGGCCCTCAGCAGACAATGTTCTTCCTGGTTTATCCACGGCTTTTGGCTTGGGAATGTACACCATGCTTTTGTAGGCACACACTCATCAACACAGGTTTTACTGAAGCCGGTAACAACTGTGGCATACTGAGTCCTGTAAGTGCTCCTGTGCTTCCCTTGTCCAAACCTTCTTGGTCCTCACCACTGGTGCTGCAGTCTTCAATTTCTGCTTATATGCAGGGAGTACCAGGTGATTAGTATTTTGCATCGGTCTTCACTCTGGAATGCACTAGTGGTATGGTGGAACTTCCTGGTATCAGGAGTCATGACGAGTGTGATGTTACCATTACTAAAAAGAGGGTTCTTGGGAAACTGAAATGTCTGAAGGTAGGTAAGTCACCTGGTCCAGATGGTATACATACCAGCATTCTGACAGTAGTGGCTGGAGAGATGGTGAAGGCATTAGTAATAATGTTTCAAGAATCACTAGATTCTGAAATGGTTAAAGACGAATGGAAAATTGCAAACGTCACTTCACTCTTCACGAAGGGAGAGAGACAAGAAAGAAAACTATAAGCAAGTTAGTCTGACTTCAGTGGTTAGGAAGATGTTGGAGTTGATTATTAAGGATGAGGTCTGAGAGTACTTGGAGCTACACGATAAAATAGGCCATAGTCAACATGGTTTCCTCAAGGGAAAATCTCGTTTGATAAATCAGTTGGAATTCTCATAGAAATGACATGCAGGATAGACAAGGGAGAATAGGTTGATGTTGTGTACTTGTATTTCCAGAAGGCCTTTGACAAGGTGCAGCACTTAAGGCTACTTAAGTTATGAGCCAATGGTATTACAGAAAAGATTTTAGCATGGATAAAGCAGTGGCTGATTGGTAGGAGGCAAAGAATGGGAATAAAGGAAGACTTTTCTGGCTGTCTGCCAGTGACTAGTGGTGTTCAACTGTCTGTGTTCAGACTGATTCTTTTTACATTATATGTCAATGATTTGGATGATGGAATTGATGGCTTTGTTGCGAAGTTGATAGATGAGAAGATAGGTGGAGGGGTAAGTAGTTTTGAGGAAGTAGAGGCTAAAGAAGGACTTGGATTAGGACAATGGACAAAAAAGTGTCAGATGGAATACAGTGTTGGGAAGTGTAGAGTCATACACTTGGTAGAATAAATGAAAGGGTTGATTATTTTCTAAATGGAGAGAAAATACAAAAAATTTAAGGTGCAAAGGAACTTAAGAGTCCTTGTGCATGATTCCTTGAAAGTTAATTTGCAGGTTGAGTCTCTGGTGAGGAAGGCAAATGAGATGTTAATATTCATTTCAAGAGGACTAGAATATAAAAGTTAGGATGTAACGTGGAGACTTTATTAAGCACTAGTGAGGCCTTACTTGGAACATTGTGAGTAGTTTTGGTCCCTTATCTTAGAAAGGATGTGCTGAGACTGGAGAAGATTCAAAGGAGGTTCACAAAGATGATTCCAGGATTGAATGACATATATGAAGAACATTTGGTGGTTCTGGGCCTGTATTCACTAGAATTCAGAAGAATGAACGGAAACCTAATTGAAGCCTATTAAATGGTGAAAGGTCTTGATAGATGCAGAGAGGATGTTTCCTCTGGTGAGAGAGTCTAAAACCAGATGATACAGCCTCAGAATAGAGGGGCTTCTTTTTAGAACAGAGATGAGGAGAAATTTCTTTAGTGAAAGAGTGGTGAATCTGTGGAACTGTTTGCCACAGGCAGCCGTGAAAGCAAAGTTTTTATGTATACTTAAGACAGAGATTGATAAATTCTTGATTGGTCAGGGCCTGAAGGGATACAGGGAGAAGGTAGGAGAGTGGGGCTGAAAGGAAAATTGGATCAGCCATGATGAAATGGCAGAGCAGACTCGACAGGTCAAATGACCTATTCCTGCTCCTATATCTTACATGATCTAACATGATGGTGTGCCTCAAGAGTTCCTGAGGGAAATAGTGAGATGAAAAAGCTGGACAAAACCTGGTTTATCTTTTTAGGGATTTTGATTCTCTCCACGAACTGGATATATTTTCTGGAGGTGGTAATGACCCTCTTTATTGCTTCTATCCAGAACAAGAGAAAGAAGAACAAATAGCAAAAGAGAAACAGGATTACAACTCTTACAATGTTGCATCCATGTTTTATATATTTAAGTATAAAATAACCATACAGCATTAAGTCCAAACATCTTAATTGGATTCTGTGCTAAGACAGGTACATTCAGTTCTTTTTCTTCTTGTATTAAAAGCATGGAATTTAACAACTTTGTAATGCATTATCTCTGGGTTTCAGAGCTTTCTAAGCTTCTATAGTGATATTGAATTCAATTGAATCAGATTCATTATTTTCATTAGCTGAATGTTTTTTTTACAAACCATGGAAAGATAGATCTTGAAACAAAAAGAAAAGATAATTAAGGTGAGCATTGAAGGCTCAGATTTGGATCTGATGTTGTAATTTTCTATTATCTCTGAAAATAATCTGCAATCTTTCAGATTGTAAGGTTTAAACAATAACTGCAAATATTTTTCTTTGTATCTATTCATCCATCTATTCTCACTGGATCTAATTATAAAATAATATTGCTTATATCTTTGGAATAAAAAAAGGCCTTTCTGGAAGACATTGATTTTGGTGTTAGTGGATGGAATTATTCTGTCTGCAGTCATATTATTGAATGTTTATTGCTTCTGACAGAATTGTTATATTGATGATAAGCCCACTTTTGGAATCATTATTGCCAGCTTGCATTTAGTGCAATTAATTAGTCATGATCACAAAGCTTCATTATAGAAGGAGGAAATCAACAAACAAACCAATTTGGAAGCATAAGATTGAGGTAAATCAATCATTTTATATAACTATTATTCAGATGCATAGTAGAGGTACATTGAATATGCAATTTAATATTTGGCAGTGTGTAAAGAAATAATGTGTATTGTATGTATATTGCATTTTTTTTGCTGAATATAACAATGTTACCATTTAAAGCTTATTGAGATTCATTACCACCTTTGATAATAGAGAAAGTTCATAAGCCATGCCTGATTATCTCAATGAAGTGCTAGGAAGATCAATGTTCTTGGCTTGGCATTGTGCCACTAGGAATAGTTCACAGCATGAACACAGTGGGCATTTGGCAAGCAAACTGATCTCATGAAGTCAATTCCATTTAATATTTTGAATGAACTGTCAGTATACACCAGTTGTTGAACAGAAAATTCAACTGAAGCTTGTGCAGAATATCCTGTGAACCAAAGATGCTGAAAAGATACAATTAAAAGGAATGCAGCTACAAAGTAATTGGCCTACAACTGGAAAGTTAAACACTTAAATCTTTCTAACTCTAATATGTCTATTAAATATTTATGTTAAAGTAAGTTGTGCAAAAACAACTGAAATAAAAAGTAGTGCAAAGAGAGTGTTCATGTGTTCTTTGTCCATTTAGAAATTGGATGGCAGAGGGCAGGAACCTGTTCCTGAATCACTGAGTGTGCGCCTTCAGGCTTTTGAATCTCCTTCCCAATGATAACAATGAGAAGAGGGCATGTCCTGTGTGGTGGGGATGCAAAATAATGGATGCCACCCTCCTCAGACACCACTCCTTGAAGATGTCTTGGATACTAAAGAAGCTAGTATCCATGATGGAGCTGACTAATTCTGTAACTTCAGCCTTGTGCAGTATTCCTCTCCATACCAGGCAGTGGTGAAGCCAGTCAGAATGCTCTCCACAGTACATTTGTAGAAGTTTTCAAGCGTTTCAGTTGCAAACCAACTCCTCAAACTCCAAATAAAATATAGCTGCTTTCTTGCCTTCTTTATAACTGCATCAATATGTTGTATCCAGGTTAGGTTTTCAGATATATTGACGCCCAGGAACTTGAAGTTACTCACTTCTTCCACTTCTGATCCCTCTATGGGGATTGGTTTGTGTTTCCTCGTCTTACCCTTACCCTTTTCTGAAGTTCACAATTGTAAGACCTATCCACAATCCTAGGACCGCACATCACACACAATCACTCATGGTCCTAGAACACATCCTACACAGTCAAGAAAGCTCACCGTTGCCTCTATTTTCTGAGGAGGCTGAAGAGAGCTGCATTTTTTACATTCATAATCACATCATTCTACAGATACGCAGAAGAGAGCACCCTAAAAGCTGCATTGTTGTTTGGCATTAAAACTGCTCTTCAGTAGACAGAACTGCCCAATGCGTCACTGGCATATCTACCCACCATCAAGGACATGTATACAGAAAGGTGTTGGAAAAGGGCCGGTAACATTATGAATGATCCCACACACCCTGCTCATGGATGGTTTGTCTCACTCTCATCAAGGAGGAGGCTACAGAGCATTCACATTATGACCGCCTAATTCAAACAGTTACTTCAAGCAATAGCCTCCACCCACCAACTTCACTACTACTTTATTATTTCCCTTTAGTCACCTTATGTAGAGCCAAGCATCATCTTATGGACATAAAATCAATCTGTCTGTATAAGCTATCTCATGGATTTATTTATTGTGTGCTTTTTAGATAGATAGATAGATAGATACTTTATTCATCCCCATGGGGAAATTCAACTTTTTTCCAATGTCCCATACACTTGTTGTAGCAAAACTAATTACATACAGTACTTAACTCAGTAAAAAATATGATATGCATCTAAATCACTATCTCAAAAAGCATTAATAATAGCTTTTAAAAAGTTCTTAAGTCCTGGCGTAAAGCGTAAATTGTAAAGCCTAATGGCATTGGGGAGTATTGACCTCTTCATCCTGTCTGAGGAGCATTGCATCGATAGTAACCTGTCACTGAAACTGCTTCTCTGTCTCTGGATGGTGCTATGTAGAGGATGTTCAGAGTTATCCATAATTGACTGTAGCCTACTCAGCGCCCTCTTTTTGTTTTGTGCTGCATCAGATCCAGAGTAACAATTATTTCATTCTCATAACACCTGTGTACAGGAAATGACTTTAAATAATCTTGAATCTTAAATATTCTCAGTGACTGTGCCTCTACCATGCCCTTGGCTAGAGAATTCCAAAGATCCATGACCCTCCGGATGAAAAAAAAATCTTTCTAATTTTTCTGCTGCTTTTCTTTGAGACTGTTACTCTTGATTTGAGACACCTCGTTCAAGGGAAACAATCAACCTATGTCTATCCTTTTAAGCACTGTAAGAATTTAATTCAATTCAGTATAAATTCTATGCTCCAGGCCCTGCATGTTTGGTTTCTCCTTATCCTTATGAAGAAACAGATATTGCAGGGAACAGTCTGATAACATTTCATTTCCTCTATCATAAATATATCCTTCCTGAGAAGACTCGATCTGTTCACAGTATTCCATTCACAATCTCACCAAGGGTCTACATAATTAGAGTAATCTGCTTCTATACTCGTATTCAAATCCTCTTGCAACAGAAAGCTAGCGTACCATTTGCCTTTTGATTGTTTGCTGAACCTGCATGTTATTTTTCAGTGATCCATGTACAATAACAGCCATGTCCCCCAAGCACCTATCATTTGGAAGATCCTCATTTTTTAAATATTTTTCCGAAGTGGATGACTGCACATTTTCCCACATTAAATTCCATCTTCCATTTTATGGAAATTTGCCAAATTTATAGGCCGCTGACAATAACTTTTTTTATTATTCCATATTTATTGAGTCATTTAAATTTAGTAAAAATCATAAATAGTGCACACTCCTGGAAACAGTTCCATTCTCATGATTATTATGTTCCTGCATTAGCTGCTATTGCCTCTTTTATTTCACAAGATTCAAATATGCTCATATAGTGATCAACTAAGCATTTTTTGTATGTTTATCTGCATTATATCATTTACTCCACAGCAATCCTTTTAATTTGTCTTAAATTAATTCATTAGTTTAATGTTGTTTGCCCTCAATAAATTAGACTTTATTTGACTATCTTTTAATATATTCCCTGATTATTGTTTGTGTAAGCTTCCTGATCTTGTGATGCAACGCTGGAATCTAAAGCAACAAAGCTGGCAGAACTCAGTGGGTTTGAGGAGCACGTGAGGGAGGAAAGGAACTGTCGACGTTTTGGGTCAAAACCTTGCACCTGTCCTGATGCAGCATATTGACTCAAAGTATTAACAATTCTTTTTTCCTTTTGACACTGTTCATTCCATTGAGAGTAAGCGGCAGGTTGTTTGTTACTCTGGATTGGGATCAGGTTTAACCACATGCTCATGTTGTGCTTGGTCCTGCTAAACCAGTGGAGAACACGGTGGGGCAGTACCTGGAGAGACCCAGGTTGAGTCCTGGCCTCAAGTGTGTGGATTCCACGTGTTCTGTCTGTGATCATGTGATTTTTCAGCAAGTACTCGATTTCCCTGCAACATTTTAAGAACTGATGATAAGTTAACTGGTTACTTTAAATTTCTCCTTGCTCTGAATAAGTGACCAAAAGAAACAAAGGCATGAAACATAATTGCGGTGTAAATGATATAGTGCATATAGCACTCAAATGATGCTTAATGGAGTACACATGAACACAATTGAATTTTATGAAATAAAAGATGCTGCAGATGTTTCATACTGTAACATAATATTAATAGACCAATACCCAGAGATGTAGACTACTGATCTGTGGCTTTGACTAAATTCCAATAAGAGGGTTCAGGGAAATAAGAAGATGGAAGTGGGACTAGTGGGTCTAATCTGCTAAGAGCTGATTATGGGCTAAATGACGTCAGAAATAATAAATGTCTGTGCAGCAGATCGATGTAATCCAGACTGCTGCTGATCTAATTGCGCTTGTCATATCATCATCAAGTGTCAGTTTGGCCAGTGGGAGCTGCTTTGCCTCTGATGGAGAGTTCTGTGAGTTCAAGTTTTACTGCAGAAACTTGAGCAAACATTTTTGGACTAGTTGCATTCACATTGTTGTTACAAACATACTGGGCAGAAAGGTCTGTTTTGTTGTTATACTATGCTAAAGGACTGTGCTTCTGAAGTCCCATGTGGCCCCTCAAGAAGATATTAAAGATCCCCTCATTTTAATCTAAGCTTTGAAATTTTGCTTGACTCATTATCTTGGCCAAAATTAATTGCCATGGACAAACATATTCCACATTTAGGTTATCACGTTTATTATGAAAACGGAGATTTCAAAATTAAAAACAAATTCAATTCTATATGAGGAGAAGAAAAAAGAAGTTTGAGGAACAAATATATAACTAATGCACCATGGCATGACTAATCATACTGCTGCCTCATGGCTTCAATGACTAAGTTCAATCATGACCTCTGGTGTACAGTCTTTGTGAAGTTGCCACATTCTGCCTATGACCATATAATTTATCTTGGGTTTGCCAGTTTCCTTGCACATTTCAAAGATTTGTAGACTGAAAGGTTAAATTGATGCTTTAAATTGCTACCGGTTTGTAATTGAGCGTTAGAATCTGGAGGGAAATTTTAGGAGTGTGTGGAGAATTAAATCAATTCAATGTAGGACTCATGTAAATAGAAACTGGATAATCAGCATGAGTTTATTTGGCCAAAGGTACTGTTTCCATGTGTAGGAAACTCTATTTAGCTCTATTGGTGCTAAAGTCAGAAAAACAGGTTTAAAATGTATTTGATGCACTGGATATTATTTCAATGACAATAGAATTGAAAGAATCATGAAGTAATTTAGCTCGATGTGGATGTGTCATTGAGTGTATTGTACAGGTCTGGTTGCCATATGATAAAAATGTCATAGGTGCACTGGAGAGGATGGGAAAAGATTCACACAAAATATACCAGATATACAAGGTTCTAACCATTGTGAGAAAGTCTTTAAAAGGAAACTTAGGAGTTGAAATCATGGTGATTTTTAAAACAATTGAAGATTTTCCTGGTAATGACTTGAAAGATACTTTTCCGCTTTTGGGAAGATCAAGTTGAGAGACCATCAAGGTAAAAGAGATACTAAGAAATTCAATAGCTAACTTGGAAGAAACATCATTTGCCAGGGAGTGCTGAGAATGTGGAACTTATCACAGGGAGAGGTTGAAGTGAACAATATATCTGCAGATAAAGGAACACTCAGTATACATTTCAAAGAGAAGGAACAGAGATTCTGTTGATAGAGGTAAATAAGGAAGAATGAGAGGGAAATTCGGCACATCCTAAAAACAGAAAATGCTGGGAATATTCAGCACGTCAGGCAGTATTTTAGGAGAGTGTAAGAATCCATGTTTAAAGTCGGTGAAACAATATCAGAATTGGCAAAGTGAGGAAACAAAAGTTTGTTTCAAAGTGCAGGGGCAGGAAAATGGGAAGAGTCATGAGAATATCTTTGATTGGGTAGGAACAAATGCCTTGGTGACATAATTTTGGTGCAAGAGGAGAAACACCCATTTGTAAAAAGTATAAAGGAGACAAATGACTGAGATTATTGCAGTTGGAACCATGATATTTAGAAGACAACGGCCTGGAACCTGAAATGATAAAGAATACAGGAAAGAAGAAGCAGGATAAGTGGGATCAGTACAGAAAGAAAATTGCTAATGTTGCAATGAATGATATAAAGTAAGAACTGACATTAGTAGGAACATTTGGTAATCTCACTTGATGAACTCAATATCGAGTTACCATAGCTGCAATATGCCTAGATGGTAAATGAAGCGCTGATGGTGAATTTGGATGGTAGAATTACTTACTTGGTGGCCAAGTGTTCAGATGATACAAAGATAAATGGAGGGTCAGGTAGTATTGAGGAAGCAGGGAGTCTGCCGAAGGACTTGGAGAGATTTGGAGAATGGGCAAAGAAGTGGCAGATTGAATACATTATAGAGAAGTGTAAGGTCATGCACTCTGGTTGAAGCAATAAAGTAATTGACTATTCTCTAAATTGTGAGAAAATTCTAAAATCAGATCAAGGATGTAATGCTAAGTCTTTAAAAGGTATTGGTGAGACCGTACTTGGAGTATTGCCCTTGTCTAAAAAAAGATGTGCTGGTATTGAGGAGAGTCCAGAGAAGGTTCACGAAAATGATTCTGGGATCAAAAGGTTTAATGTATGAGGAGTATTTGATGGCTTTGAGCCTGTACTCACTGGAGAGGATCTCATTGAAACCTATCTAATATTGGAAAGCCTAGATAGAGTGGATGTGGAGAGGATGCGAGGTTTAGGATCAAAGTGCACAGCCTCAGAATAGAGGGGCATCCATTTAGAGCAAAGTTGAGAGGAATTTCTCTAGCCAGAGTGTAGTGACTGTTGACTTCACTGCCATAGATGGCTGTGGAGGGCAGATCATTGAATATATTTAAAGTGGAGTTGATAGATTCTTGATTTAGCAGCACATTAAATGTTATGGGAAGAAGGCAAAGAAAAAGAATTTCAGGATGCATATTGTATACATTTCTCTGACATTAAATATACCTACTGGATGAGGTTGTCAGGAATAATAAATCAGCTATGATGGACTGGTGCAGCAGACTCAGTGGCCTAATTCTGCATCTATGTCTTATGGAGTTTTGGTCCTATTTCACTGCAACTGTGTAGAAGCCAAAAGACAGAGAGATCAGATTGAAAGTGGGATGGAGAATTAAACTGATACTCACTGTCACCTGTGAAAGTGATATTCAACTATGTATGTGGAAAAATTAATAATATGGATGGAAAAATAATTAGTCAATTTTGCAGATGATACTGAAATTATAGTCATAGAGCCGTAGAAGAATAATACAGTATAGAAACAGGCCCTTTGGTATGTTTTATCCATGCCAAGCAAGGTTACCATCTAAGCTAGTCTCATTAGCCTGCATTCGGCCCATATTCTTCTAAACGTCTCCTATCCTCACAGTCCAAATATCTTTTGAATGTTGTTATATCTTACTTAGCTATTTCCTTTGGCAGTTCATTCCATATATTCATCACCCTCTGTGTGGAAAAAGTTGGTGTCATTTCAAATATTTCCCTCTCACCCCTTGCCCCTTTAATCTATGCCTTCTACATTTTGATTCTTATTCCCTGAGAAAACACTGTCTTTTAGGTATGAGCTATGGTGAAAGTTTGGAAAAATTTAGGTTGTTCTCACTGGAGAGTTGGAGGGTGAGAGAAAACCTAATAGTCTTTATTTTTAATAATGAGAGGCACAGACAGGGTAGAATTGACTACAAATATCAGACATTAGAGGTCATATTTTTAAATTTCCAGGGGAGGACCTTAAAAGTGACATGAGGAGCAAGATATTTTATATGCAGGAAGTCATTGGCTTTTGGGGGTATCAGTGGAAGCAGGCAGTTTGCTGAAGTTTAAGAAGCTTTTAAAAAACATATGAATAAGAAAGAAATGAAGGGATATGAATGATGCGCAGGAGGAGGACATTTAGAATAATTTGCCATTAATTTTGGCACACCGTCGTGGGCCAAATAGCCTATCTGGTGCTGTAGTATCCTATGAATTTTCTATGTAAGATGGAGAAAGTACAGAAAAGATTGATGAGATTGTTGCCAGGAATGGAGTGCTTGATAAGCTGTGACTGTTTCCTTTGTAATCATTACCTGAAATCCAAACTCCTGATATTAACTAACTAAATCGCATGTGATCTAAGTTTAATATTCTGAAAATGCACGATGCTGCTGTCTTTATGCAATATATGCCTCTGGTTTTGAATATGTGTGGTATAGAAGAATTGAAATAGTATGCAGAGGAATGAAAAGAAACACATTTCAGGAGGAATAGAATGATTAGAGTAATAAGCAATTTTTTGCGTCAAGGCAAAATTGAAAAGCAAACAATATAAGGGGTCTACTTAATTTAAGGACTGAAGCATTAGAGGCAGATGGAAAGTAGTACAAAAGATTATTTAAATCGCAAATTGTGATGGAGAAATGAATTTAAGAGAAATCAATGAGGCACCACCAGTTGTAATTAAGTCAGTCATGAGGAAAGGTCAGGCAGTTAATTTCCAGTTGTTAAGATGCTTAATTTGTTTCATTCTATCTGATTTACCACTGATGGCAAATTTATATTTGTAAATGTGTTAAATTACATACAGTTGCAAGGTCAATAATTGGATCTAATTGCCTTACATTGATCATCTAAATAAATGGATTTATCAGTAAGTTATAAAGTAATTTTGAAAATCATATTTTAGAATTCTCATCACATGGGTCTTTAGGTAGGTAAATCAGCCGATGTTTATATTACAAAGTAATATTCAAAGGCTCTTTTTGGAAAATGCATATGTGCATAGATGAGTTGGGAACTTTTTGTGGTCTCTCCAAGTGAAATGATCTTCCAATATTTCAAACTCTTAAAATTAGCTTGAAGCCAGCTTGTTTACATCAGACATAGTATATGATGGATTCTAACTACATACTGCTGAATTAATAATTTCACTCTTTATTACTTATTTTGTATCTTCGTTAAGGACATTTTTGTTAATAAATTTACTAAAGTTTGTTTTGATAAGGATAGTGCGGTGCTCAACTCACCCACCAAAGGAAACTTCATGCCACCTTCATGATTGTGTCAATGTTTTAAATCCAGGACAGATCCTTGGAGATATTGACAAACAGGATCTTACAGCTGCTCACCTTTTCTACCACAGACCTCTCAATGAGGTCTGGTGTGTGTTCTCTGTAGTTCTCTTTCCTGAAGTCCACAATTAATTCCTTGATCTTGCTGGTGTGTTAGTATAATGTTATTCTCCCTTTCAAATTATACATAAATGAATTTGAGCTCAATGGGGAGTGAAGCACCTCTGCTACTTAGTTGTTAGGTTTTGCCTTATAGGAAGTAAGCATGCAAGCCTGCCACAGCTGTTGTGTATCCGATTATGTCTAATTTCACATGATATTGTTTTATTCATGATGGCATTCTGCAGATTGCACTTGAACTTCAAATTTAAGTAGTTTGGGGTGTAAAAAGCTTTGTCATTGCAAGCAATTAGTGAGACCATTTGTAGAATTTTGTGTGCCATTTTACAATTTCTTCGTATCAATTGCCATGACTCCTTAGAATTCCTTGCCACAGAAAGCTAAATCTTTGAGTGCATTCAAAATTAAGGTTGATTTTTAATCAGTAAGTGAATGCAAGGTTAAGAAGAAAAGATGGAAAAGTGGACTTAGGCAAATGAGAGCATCTTAACATACAGTGGACCAGGCTCAAGATCTACTCATGATTCTTTTCCTTATGGTCCTATGGTCATATGTACCTGATGTTCCCACCAATGCTTGGTAACTGGATCAACTGTCATGAAATGTCTGTGTTCAAACTGCACGTAAACAAAATCTAACTTAGCTAACAGCACACAAAATGCTTGAGGAGCTCAACAAGTCAGGTAGCTTCTATAAAGTAGAATAAATAGTTGATGCTTCGGCTGAGACCCTTTATCAGAACTGAAAGGAAGGGGGCAGAAGTCAGAATAAGAAGGTAGGGAGTACAAGCGGGCAGATAATGAGTAAGACCAGGTGAGGGGGAATTGGGTAGGTAGGGGATGGAGGATGAAGTAAGAAGCTAGGAGGTGATAGGCAAAAGGGTAAAAGGCTGAAGAAGGATTCTAATAGGAAAAGACAGTGGACTATCGTATAAATGGAAGGAGGGCAACCAGAGGAAGGTGATGTGGAAATGAGGGGAAGAGAAAGGGGTGAGAGAGTAACAGAATGGGGAATGGAGAAAGGAAAAAGTGGGGAGTAATTACCAGAAGTTAGAGAAATCAATGTTCATGCCATCAGATTGGAGACTACCTAAACAAGATATGGAGTGTTGCAACAAAAACCTTACTTTGGCCTCAGCCATGGACAGGCATGTTGGTATTTGGAAATGTGAAGCCTAATTGAAATAGATAAGCATCCAGAAATTCAGCTTTTCTCAGCAAACAGAGTGAAGGTTCTGAATGAAGTGATCCACAACAGATTAACTCAGAATAACTCAAGATAATCTGTTAAAGAAAGTACACTTGAGGATTTCTTTAATGTCCAAGCACAATCACTTGGTGCCTTTGAATTTTCCACCTTATAACATCTGACATTGTCCATGGTCTGTTTTCTTCCTTCCAGAAACAAATTGGACCCTTTGCATGTAGCCAATGATATTCATTGACTAGTCATAGAAAAATTAGAATGCAATGAGATGACAATTGGAGGATTGATGAGTTTCAGAAATGATTGTTGCTGCTGATTCAGGCCAGGGCCAGACACTTCGTGACAAGTCTGCTGGTCTCAGCTATGATGCTGGCTTGGCAAGCAACAGTCGTGCCTCTGCTTACATAGTGTTTACTCTGTTCACTGCAAAAGGAGTACCAAATCTTCTGGTAGTAATGAAGTCAGCAAATGCTTTCTCCTAAACCTGCTACCAGGTATGCTGAATGCAGAAAAAAAGTGCCTCTAATAGATTGAGGGCATAATCAAACTTGAAGCAATGTGGGCATTCTTGAGAGATAGTGTCCCTATGCTTCTTGGGTACACTAAGTGCTCAGTAGAGGATGCCTAAGAATTGACATGCACTTCCTATGGAACTACTCTGGTTGCCTGCAAGGCTCCCCTATATTTTCAAAATTGTGCAGAAACTTTGGATAAATTTTGACTCCTGTAGGATTATGGGATCATTTTCATTGGAAAGAATGAAAAGAAATGTCACACTACCAACTTCTCAAGGGCAATTAGGTTTAGGCAATAAATGCTGTCCACGTCAATACCCAAATACCATAATAGAAAGGAATAAATGCCCAAAATGTCATCAGTTTATTCCCCTCCATAGATGCTGCCTGAATTGCTGAGTTCCACCAGCTTTTTGTCTGTTTTGCTCAACATTTCCAGCATCTGCAGAATATCTCGTGTATAATAGTAAAAAGCTGTTTCTTTTTATGAGCAATTTTCCTTAGACAAGAAATATAGTCGGAGTGTATCTGCAGACAGAAAATCACGGTTAATATTTTAAGCTGACAATGTTTCACCAAGTCAAACTGAATCACTTGGCAGCACAGTGGAAGCACGGACTGCTTCTATCTGTAGGATGTGACACTACGTTGGTGCTTAGCACAGGCGTAAGAGAGAAGTGGTGTGTTTGCTATTAGAAACTTGGACAGTGACTGTATACTAGTGGTCACCAACCTTTTTTAAGCCCAAGATCCACTACCTCGGCCTTAGTGAAAGGCGAGGTCGACTCCAAATTGATTAGTTAAACGTATGCGCACTTGGGGAGAAAGACCGGAAGTTAAACCCCGCAACCTGGAAGTAGAGATAATGCATAAACAACAGTGCTACCCACCCTTTTTTGCACCACGGACCGGTTTAATATTGACAATATTCTTGCGGACCGGCTGACGGGGGGTGGAGGGGTGTTAAACACGACGGGAATACAGCGATACTCGAAGCAGGTTCCTTATGTCCAGTCTATTCCACAATTTAGTTTTCATGGCTCTAAGCACTTAGCTGCTGTCCTGCGCTGCTCACGTTTTTTCCGCTGGGAAAACTCAGCGGGTTTGTCTTTAAGTGCAGGGTGCTTGGACCCGGTACCAAAGCTCTTTTGAGGGCTTCATTGCTTCATTAGACAACCTTCCGGCCTGAACTGCAGCCTCTCGCCCGTCTGCCGCCAGCTGCCTTGGTCAGGTGCAGCTGGTTGTGTGTGGGGTGAGAGGACAAGGTCAGAGCCGGAGGTCCCCATACCGGGGCCGCGGTGGTCGCAGTCCGGAGAGAACGAGCGGCCGAGCAAGGACGCGCGCCCCCCCCCCCCCCCGTAGGATCTATTGGCCGACAAAAGTTTGTTTCAGCAGATCGCAGTGAGGAAGCTGCTCTAATACTTATGAAACCCTGAGCCCAAATAAGGTCGTCTACGAGTCTACGAATATTTTAGCACCAGATTCCCCACGAACATTCAGTGTGCTAAACAGGTTTAGAGGCTGTGCCCATCAGTCCAAGCTCCAGCCAGTAGCATCAGTGGTTCTCACCGGCCACGCTCCGGGCCAGTAGCATCGGCGGTTCTCGCCGACCGCGCGAGGGTGTCACTGCGTTTAGGCGACTGCTGACCTCGCGTGTGTTCAAGTTCAACAGTGGGCTGACGGGATGAGGAAAGGTGCAACTGACTCATGTTGTTTCCTCACGGCCCGGTGGTTGGGGACCACTGAAGTACACTGTGTAGTGCGGGGATGCGCATGTGCACTGGGCAGAAAGAACGGAACTAAAAACCCCAACCCGGACGGAAACAATCTCTCAACAGTATTTGTGTATTTATTTTTCATTTTTTTTCGGGATCTACTGGGAAAGTCTCAAAGATCGACCAGTCGATCGCAGTCGATGGGTTGGCGACCAGTACTGTATACTTTATTTCGCAGAGTCATACAGGACAGAAACAGGCCATTTTATGCAGCTGGTCCACGACAATCAAGATGTCTGAACCAAACTCGTCCAATTTGCTGAAGTTTTGCCTGTAGCCTTCTATACTTTCTAATCTATGCAACTGTCCATTAGTGCTTTAAAGGTTGTTATTGGGCATACCTCAAACAATTAATTTGGAAGCTGATTCCACATAGATACCAACCTTTGTGTAAAAATGTTGTCCTTCAAAAGTTCCCATTAAATTTTTCCACCTCCCATCTTCCCCATCAAAGCGAGCTACAGAATCAGGAAATTGTGCCATCATTGCATTGTTCTTCACCAGATCAAATGTTTGAGTTCTGGTGCATTGGATTTAAGGGAGGAGATATTCCTTTGCCATTGTTTCATCAATATTTCACAGACCCAGTGTGGATGTCTACCAGAGACATGGAACTCTAGCTTGCTCTGAACTTCTGTAGATCTACTGAGAAGCTGATGCAAACTTCCTCATCTTTTTGCTGTTTGTAGATTCTTCAGGAGTCATACCTGGGACAAAGTAAAATTAATCGAGAATATCTGTTGGGGAAAAAGAAACTGCAGGTTAAAAACTATCATATTGGAGTTATACTGCAACATTCCAACATTAGAGCGTAGGGAGCCTTGAAATTCCACCGAGTGAGAACAGTAGGGAAGTATTTTGGGGTGGGGGGGGGGGGGGAGACTCCATTTTCATCATCCTGACTTGTTTCCCAGGGCTGGTTGATATCCAGTTGAGGGGTTTGCATTGCCTAGGGCAATACCAGCTCTTTTATTTGGAGATTTTCATATACTGCCAGCAGATAATTTATAATACTGGAATACACGGGTTTACTAAAGCGCGCACAGTGAATGGCTCAGCTTTTGGAGGATATAATGCAGCTGAACTAATCACTGCTTTTGTTAGTGTTGTGCATAATATAGCCACGCATTGTGAAAAATCAGCAATGTGCATTTCTTGTGAAATGCTTGTCAGCTGTGTGTTTCAGGATGGCTGAACATAAGATGATTAAAATCTGATATTTCAGCGCATGTCTGTTTCTGGCGGGTGTATATTGTTCGTAACTGTACCTTTGTCTTACACAGGTTACCTTCATCTTAATTTGCTAATATTCACACTGTATTTACTTCCTGCAGTTCCCTCTGAAGCTGAGTGCATTTGAGAAAAATGCCTTCTTGAGGCCACTCTCTGTTCAACACTGTGAACAAGCAGTTTCAGTATTGAAGTAACAAAATGTCTTCTTATGGCATGTCCAGGAATTTTGTTACTTTTTGCAGAAAACAAATATTTAAATAACTCTTGAAGCTGCTTAACTTTTGTTTTCCTTCTAAATGAGTCCTGGTATTCCATTAGACACACATTGCAGGCAGCAAATTGCAAGATATTCCTCCTGCTGAAACCATGAATGTGTGGTCTTGATGGACAGTGGGAAATTCTCCAGAATGTATGCAGTATTACAAAGCTATATTTTCATAGACTTAAGTCAATAATAAATTTCCAAAACAATTGATTTCTTGTGCTTAACCCCACCATCAAAAGGAATAAATACTTAATTTCTTGAAAGACTTCACAGATCAATCAGCATCTGTAGAGAGAAAATAAACAACAGTTAATAACTCAGAATTTCCTTCCAGAAGCAATTCACCTTATCTTACCACTTGGGCAGATTTTAGAGTAGCTACAACTACAATATAACACATAATGCAACCCCTTCTGCGTGTAAATCCTTTTACATAACAGCCAGAACAAGCCGTGCATCCAGAGAAGCTGAAAATACTCTGATAGAGAACAAACAAAAACTCTTAAAAGCTGCAATAGTTTTGAAAATCTCTGACATTTAAAATTGTTAATGACTTACAAAACTAGTTAACAATATTAAAATATTCAAAAAATCAATGATAAACATTTAAGTAAAAACAATTGATTTAAATGAACATTACATCAATGGATATCTACCTGCTTTTCTATAGAACATATATTCTACAGACCACTGTTTCACTATACAAAGGTATGAAATGTTAAATCTAATTCTCCATGAATACTACCTGATTTATTATTTTCAGAATTTCCATTTTTATCATTATAATGAATAGACAATCAAAGTTACTGTTTGTCAACAATACCCACATCTCAGATTTTCAACATGCACAATATTTTGTTGCTGTGTTGGTAACAATTTTTTTTCTGTCGTGAATTCAATATACATTTTATGACCTCTTCAGGATATCCTTTTCAATATCATTTTCTGAGAGTTAGACCCTGTCTTTAGGAATAAATGTTTTATTTCTTAAAATGTACTTCCTTTCTTTTCTACCACATTTCCTTATAGTAGCGCTGGCATAAAAATAAAATATTTATATATTGACTTGCGTGACCACAAGGCATTCCAAAGCATCTTATAAACAATGAATGTTTTTTGAAGTACTGTCACAATTGTAATTGTAAGAAATTTTCAGCTGTGCAAGATTTCACAAATAATGACGAGGTGTAATCAAATGTCATGTTTTTTAGATATGAGCTCGGGTAAATATTGGCCAAAAGGAGCAGTGACTAAACCCTTTTGGATTTTTTACAGCTGCATATAAGTGGTACATTGGAATTTATTGTGATAGGATACCTGATTTAAAGGATAAATTAAGGTTGTATTTTGTTTTCCCTTTTTTAATTTCTGTTGTGCTTCAATAAGAACACAAGAAAATGTTGCAGGAGAAGTCTATCCAGCCTCTCATAATGTACTCAAGCATTCCTTGCGAACCATGTTGAAATTTTGCAATAACTCCAATTTCCTTCATTAACCCTACATCACTGAATTTCAAAAAAAACATCCATTTATGTTTCTTGTGACAAAACTCAGTAACTAATCCTTCACAGCCTGGTTGGGTAGGGAATTCCAAAGATTCAGGATGAAAATATTTCCTCCTATCTCTATTTAAATGATTGATCTGTTTTCTTTAAGACTACAGCCAATCAGCATTCAGGATTGATTGGCAGAACAAATTAATGTAAAGCAGGGGCAAGCAGAGTGGCCATTCTTGGAGAGGACAGAGTTAGAGCGGGGCTTTTGAGGCGGTAGCTCTTCAAAGCTTCGGCAAAGAGAGGCTTCAGTCAGAGAAGGCAAAAAAAAAGCAGAAGGTAGAGCTTTTTTTTCCCCTCCCAGTTCTTCTTTCTTTATATTTGCTCCATTGGAACTGTAGAGATGCCAAGCAGGATAGTTGAATGCTTCTCTTGCGGAACGTGAAAAGCCAGGAAACCTCCAGTGTCCCTGATAGCTTCACTCTGATAGATAGATAGATAGATAGATACTTTATTCATCCCCATGGGGAAATTCAACATTTTTTCCAATGTCCCATACACTTATTGTAGCTGGAGAAGTGCATCCAGCTGCAACTTCTAACACTAGGCATTAAGGAGTTGGAACTGGAACTGGATGAACTCCAGATCTTACAGGAGGCTGAGGGGATGAGTGAACATAAAGAGAGGTAGTTACCCCCAAGATGCAAGAAACGGGAAACTGGATGACAATCAGGAAGAAGAAAGGGGTTAAACCACCATTGCAGAGCACCCCTGTGGCCATCGCTCTCAGCAACACATAGATCACATTGGATACTGTCATAGCAGTCATGTCTGTGGCACAGAGTCTGAATCTGTGACTCAGAAGGGAAGTGGGGAGAAGAGGCAAGTGGTGGTGATAGTGGATTCGTATTCATTAGTTAGGGAATAGAAAGGAGACTCTGTGAACAAGAATAAGATTCCCGAATGGTATGTTGTCTCCCAGGCTAGGGTCTGGGACATCTCGGATCAAGTCCTTAGCATTCTTAAGTGGGACAGTGAACAGCCAGAGGTCATGGTTCATGTACAACTTTGTAGATATCAGAGACACAGGTAGCAAGAGTGACAAGGTTATGCAAAGTGAGTTCAGGGAGTTAGGTGCTAGGTTAAAGGGCAGGACCTCTAGGGTTGTAATCTCAGGATTACTACACTGCCACGTGCTAGTGAGGCCAGAAATAGGAAGATTCTGCAGTTTAACATGTGGCAAAGGAGATGGCGTGGGGGGTGGGGGGGAACGGACATAAGAATTTTGGAACATTGGGCTCTCTTCCAGGGAAGGTGGGACTTGTACAGAAGAATGGTTTGTACCTGGACTGGAGGGGGACTAACATCCAAGTGGGAAGGTTTGCTTATGCAGCATGGAGTGATTTACTGGAGATTTGAGGGGGGAATGGGAACCAGAGTACCCAGAACAGTTAGTGGAGAGGCTCTGGAAACAGATGTTAAGAGCACAGGAACTAAAATGTTGAGCAGGGTGTAACTAATGTCCTGAGCTGTGTATATTTTAATACGAGAAGTATTGTAGAAGAGGCAGATGAGCTCAGGGCATGGACTAACACCTAGTATTATGATATTGTAGCCTTTAGTGAGACTTGGCTGCAGGAGTAGCAGAACTGCCAGCTTAATATTACGGAGTTCCATTCTTTTAAATGCAACAGAGCAGGAGGGATTAAAGGAGGAGGGGTGGTGTTATTTAGCAATCTGGTGGTTTAGTGGCATCAGCACCAGACTTTGAGGCAAAGTTCAAACAGCTCCTTGCAAACTTTCCATCGTGCTCGTTTAAGCAACAAGCTGGCAACTTGCCCTGTAAAAAAAAAGTCAAATGTTGTGAGAACGGCAAAAAATGCCCCTCAATGCACCACAACATGTGATAAAGAACAACAAGGTGTGGTGTTACCAGACAGGGAAATCGTCACGGCTGTGCTCTGACTGGACAGACTTCAGAATTTGTCTCATGAGGCATTATTGGTGGAAATGAGAAATAAGGAAGTTATGACTATGTTGATGGGGCTATATTGCAGACCACCCAATAGTCCAAGGGATTTATAGGAACAGATTTGAAACATACATTAAATGATTTTAACTTTCCACAAATTGATCAGGACTATTATACTGTAAAAGCACTTGATGGGATAGAGTTTGTTAAATGAGTTCAGGGAAGTTTTCTTAATCAGTATGTAGAAGACCCAACAAGAGAATGTGTGACACTTGATCTGCTATAAGAGAATGTGACAGGGTATGTGATAGAAGTTTGTGCAGGGGTACACTTTGCATCTAGTAGTCACAACAGGGTTGTCATGGTGGGAGATTTTAAATTCCGAAATATCAATTGGCATGTCCCTAGAGCAAGGGATTTAGATGGGGTGGAGTTTGTTAGGTTTATTCAGGAAGGATTCTTGACACAATATGTGGATAAGCCTACAAGAGGAGAGGCTGTACTTGATCTGGTATTGGGAAATGAACCTGGTCAAGTGTCAGATCTCTCAGTGGGAGAGCATTGTTGGAGATAGTGATCACAATTCTATCTCTTTACCATAGCATTGGAGAGGGATAGAAACAGACAAGTTACGAAAATGTTTAATTGAAGTATAAGGGGAAATATGAGGCCATCAGGCAGGAACTTGGAGGTATAAATTGGGAACAGATATTCTCAGGAAAATGGATGGAAGAAATGCGGCAAATGTTAAGGGGATATTTGTGTGGAGTTCTGCATGGGTATGTTACAATGAGACAGGGAAAGGATAGCAGGGTACAGGAACTGTGGTGTACAAAGTCTGTTGTAAATCTAGTCAAGAATTGTAAATAATTGTAAATACAAATTGTAAATAAGACATGTTATTATGAGCCAACCAATCCACTATTTATTCAACTAAACTCTTTAAAATTCAGAGATATTGTAAATTTTTAAATAATACAAATTATGTACAGGTATAAAGTAAAAAATGGACAGCTACCACAAAGTATCCAAAGGTTGTTTAAAATGAGAGAAAGTCAACATGATTTGAGAGGGGCATGATTATTTCAAAAACAAAGGATAAGAACAAATGTAAAAAATCCTTGTATTTCAGTCAGGGGGTGAATCTATGGAACAGCAGTAGTAAGAATTTAAAAACGTGTACTACACTTAACAAATTAAAAAATAATTTAAATTAATTTAAAATTATTTAATGAACAAATATAATAAAAGATTTAAATGAATGGGAGTAATGTAAATAAATGGTATTTGCAGTTGGATTTTGTTTTAAAAGATTATGATTTTTTTTGTTTTTGATGTGATGATTGACGCTAAATATGTTGTATAAGTAAGAGGGGTAGAAGTAATAAACCATAGCTTCAGCCTGCACCCTATCCGTCCGTCTTAAAGAATAGCTATGTTTTTTGTTGCAATTTTGTCCTATGTAATCATTGTTGTAAATGATGCTTTTTGTTATGTTTGTACTGACTGAAATAAATTAATTTCATTCCAAAAAAAAGGAAGAAAAGAAGAGCTTACGAAAGGTTCAAAAAACTAGGTAATGTTAGAGATCTAGAAGATTATAAGGCTAGCAGGCAGGAGTTTAAGAAAGAAATTAGGAGAGCCAGAAGGGACTACGAGAAGGCATTGGTGGACAGGATTAAGGAAAACCCCAAGATATTTTACAAGTATGTGAAATGCAAGAGGATAAGACATGAGAGAATAGAACCAATCAAGTGTGACAGTGGAAAAGTGTGTATGGAATTGGAGGAGAGAGCAGAGGTACTTAATGAGTACCTTGCTTCAGTATTCATGACGGGAAAGGATCTTGGCAATTGTCGGGATGACTTACAGTGGACTGAAAAGCTTGAGCATGTAGATAATAAGAAAGAGGATGCGCTGGAGCTTTTGAAAAGCATCAAGTTGGATAAGTCACCTGGACTGGACAAGAAGTACCCCCAGGCTACTGTGGGAGGCAAGGCAAGAGATTACTGAGTCTCTGGTGATGATCTTTGCATCATCAATGGGAATGGGAGATGTTCTGGAGGATTGGAGGGTTGAGGATGATCCATTCTTCAAGAAATGAAGTAGAGATAGCCCAGGAAATTATAGACCAGAGAGTCTTACTTTAATGGTTGGTAGGTTGATGGAGAAAATCCCAAGAGGCAGGATTAAAGAAAATTTGGAGAGAGATACATGTTTAGGAATAGTCAGCATGGCTTTGTGAAAGGCAGGTCATGCCTATCGAGCCTGATTGAAATTTTTGAGGATGTAGCTAAACACATTGATGAAGGAAGAGCAATAGATGTGGTGTATATGGATTTCAGCAAGGCATTTGATAAGGTACCCCATGCAAGGCTTATTGAGAGAGTAAGGAGGCATGGGATCCAAGGGGACATTGCTTTGTGGATCCAGAACTGGCTTGCCCACAGCAGGCAAAGGGTGATTGTAGATGAGTCATATTCTGCATGGAGGTTGGTGACCAACAGTGTGCCTCAGGGATCTGTTCTGTGTTTCCTACTTTTCGTGATTTTTATAAATGACCTAGATGAAGAAATGGAGGGATGGATTAGTAAATTTGCTGATGACGCAAAGGTTGGATGTGTTGTCGACAGTGTGGAGGGCTGTCAGAGGTTACAGTGTGACATTGACACATGAATTATGAGGGAAGGTTGAAATGGTTAGTACTATATTCCTTGGAATATAGAAGATCCAGAGAAGATTTGATAGAAGCATAAAGTATTAGGGGTATTGATGGGGTAAATGCTAGCAGGCCTTTTTCACTAAGGTCGGGTGGGACTACAACCAGAGGTCACGAGTTAAGTGTGAAAGTTTAAAAATTTAAGGTGAACATGAGGGAAAATTTCTTCACTCAGAGGGTAGTGAGAGTGTGGCATGAGCTGCCAGCTGAAGTGGTGCATGCAAACTCAATTTTAATGTTTAAGAGATGTTTGAATATGTATATGAATGGTAGGGGTATGGACGTTTATGGTCCTGGTACAAGTCGATGGGAGTAGGCAGTTTAAATGGTTTGGTATAGTAATTTGTTTAAATCTAAGACCCTGGTTTCAGATTGAACTATATCACTTTCAATCCAAATATAAAATTCTACCGAATCTTCCCTGTATGCCCCTTAGCTGCAAGAATATTAATTTATCTTTTATTCTAATACAATCATAGTTTTCAATGAGTTTGTTCTCTCATGATTTCTCAACATATTGACCAAGAAGTAATTCTTTTAAACAATCCATGAATTCGTCTTTCACAGTATTACTGTTAATTTAGCTTGACCACTCCATGTTTAGTTTGAAGTTCCCTTTTATTATTGTTTTCCCCTATTTACTTTCAATTCTTATTTCTCAATCTGTCTCCATCTTTGGAGATGAGGAGTCTACCAATATCTTTTATAAATCATCCAACCTTCACCACTATTTTGACTTTACCTCTTCCTACCCTGCCTCCTGTAAAAATGACATTTCCTTTTCTTAGTTCCTTCATCTCCACCGCATCTGTTCCCAGGATGAGGCGTCACTTTCCAAGATATCAGAGATGTCCTGCTTCTTCAAAGAATGAATTTTCCCTTTCTCCATCATTGATGCTGCTCTCACCCGCATCTCCTTCATTTTATGAACATCTGCACTTACCCCTTTAACAGGGATAGAGTTTTGCTTGTCCTCACCTACCAACACATGTGCCTCCACATCCAACATATCATACTCTGCCAATTCCACCACCTTCAACAAGACCATATCACCATCACCTCTTTACTTCTCCCCCAACCCCCACTCTCTGCTTTGTGCATGGAACACTCCCTCCATGATTCTCTTGTTCATTCATCGCTCTCCACTAATCTGCATCCTGGCACATGCTGCCCACTCACCTCCTCCATCACCTCCATTCACTGCCCTAAACAGTCGATTCAAGTGAGGCAAAACTTCACCTATGAGTCTTTTGGGGTTGTCTACTGTATCCAGTGCTCCCAACGTCACCTACTCTACAATGATGAGACCCATCATAGACTGCTTCATAGAACTAATTTGGTCCATCCACAAAAAGCAGGATTTCTTGGTGGCCAACCTTTTTAATTCTAATGCCAATTCCCATTCCAACATGTTGGTCCATGACCTCCTCTTCTGCCAAAATAAGACCACTCTCGGGTTGGAGGAACAACATCCCATATCCCACTTGGGTAGCTTCCAACCTAATGACATGAACATCGATTTCTCCAACCTCCTGTAATACACCCCTCTTGATCAATTCCCCACTCTAACCTCCCCTTACCTCTTCTCTTTCCTCATTTGCCTATCACTTCACCCTGGTGCCCCTCCTCCTTCCCTTTCTCCCATTGTCCACTCTCCTCTCTTATCAGATTCCTTCTCCAGCCATTTATCTTTTCCACCTGTCATTTCCCAGATGTTCACTTTAACTTTCTTTTCTCCCACCTACTTGAGTTCACCTTTCTCCTAGCTTGTGCTATTTCCTCTCCCCCACCAGCTTAGTTTGGCTGCTTTCCCCTCCCTTTCTAATTCTGGTGATGAGTCTTGACTCGAAACATCAGCTGTTTATTAACTTCAATAGATGCTACCTGACCTATTGAGTTCCTCCAGCATTGTGTGTTGCAATACCCTAAATGCAGACTCATCAATGATGTGCAGTTGTAACATGATATCCCACCTCCTACACTCAATGCCATGACTGATGAAGGCAGGCATGCTAAGTGCATTCTTCACCACCCTGCCTACCTGTGTCATAACTTTCAAAGAACTATGTATCTGTGCACCAAGATCTGATTATGTAATTCTCCCACAGCTTAATAGACCAAAATGAAACACTTTGCACTTGTCTGTGTTAAATTCCATCTGTTATCCCTTGTACCATTTCATAAGTTCATTTTAAGCCAGTTGTAACCTTAGATATCCTACTTTATTCTCCACTTCACCACCGATTTTGGTGTCATCCACATACTTCCTAACTATTTTAGCAACATTGTTCTTCTAATCGTTAATATAGAAGACAAACAACATTGGATCCAGCACCCCTTCATGCAGCACACCACTGGTCAAAAGCTTCCTTCCACTAGCTCAATTTTGGATCCCATGTAATCTAACCTTCTGAAGAGTCAACTGTTGGAGATCTTGTCAAAGGCATTACTAAAGTCTATGTAGACAACATCTACAACACTGCCCTCATTATTCCTCTTTTTCAGACTTTTGAGACACGACATTCCACAATAACACTATGCGACCATTCCTAATCATGTTTTGCCTTCCAAATGCTAGTAAATTATTTTCTTCAGAATCCTATCCATTTACCCCCACCACCACCCGCCCCCCATCCAATATAATCTCAGTGATCTGTAATTCGAGGCTCATTCAGAAAGTAAGGAGGCATGGGGTCCAAGAAGACCTTGATTTATTGGCTCAGAATTGGTTTGCCCATAGAGGGCAAAGGGTGGTTCATATTCTGCATGGAGGTCGGTAACCAGTAGTGTTCTGCAAGGATCCCTCCTCTTTGTGCTTTTTATAGATGACCTGGTTGAAGAAGTAGAAGGATGGGTTAGTAAGTTTTCTGATGACACAAAGGTTGGGGGTGTTGTCGATAGTCTGGAGGTGTGTCAAAGGTTACAGCGGGACATTGATAGGTTGCAGAATTGGGCTAAGAAGTGGCAGATAGACTTCAACCTAGATAAGTGTGAAGTGGTTCATCTTGGTAGGTCAAATTTGAAGGCAGAATATAATAATGGTAAGACTCTTGGCAGTGTGCAAGATCAGAGAGATCTTGGGGTCCGTGTCCATAGGACACTCAACACTGTTGCACAGGTTGACAAAATTGTTAAGAAGGCATATGGTGTGTTGGCATTCATCAACTGCGGGATTGAGTTCAAGAGCCGTGAGGTAATGTTACAGCTATATAAGACCTTGATCACTCCTCCATCCTACGGAGAGAGATTATTCTTTTTTCTCACATGTTCACCATACCTTCACTAGAATTGACTATTTCTTACTCGATAACCAACTTATCCCATTTGCCCACTCTTGTGACTATCAGAGTATACTGATTTCTGACCATGCCCCAATTACCCTCTCTCTGAACCTTCCTGGTCTCCCTCAGAGGAATAAACACTGGCGGTTCGATTCAACTTTATTATCACATGATGATTTTGTGAAATTTATTAAGGATCAGATAACCTTTTATTTTAACACTAATACATCACCTGAAGTGCCATCCCAGATTGTCTGGGATGCCATGAAAGCATATCTGAGGGGTCAAATAATCTCTTACACAGCAAATCTCAATAGAAGATCCCGTGCAGATCGAGCAGACCTCATTAACCAGATTAAAGATTTGGATCAAATATATGCCCAAACTAAGAACCCTGAATTATACAAGAAGCGGGTTGAACTCCAAACTAAATTTAACCTTCTGTCCACTCAACCTGTCGAACGCCAACTTCTTGAAAGCAAGAGTCGCTTTTACATTCATGGGGATAAGCCTGGTAAATTTCTAGCCAATCAGCTGAGGCGTTCCAAAGCCAAACAACATATTACAAAGATCCGGAAGGAGAACGGAGACTTTACATCGGATCATTTAGAAATTAATGACGCATTTAAACATTTTTATTCTCGGCTTTATTCCTCTGAATCTCTGAATGACAATATCTCTGTGGATCAATTTTTACAGAATCTGAATATCCCCTCACTTTCAACTGATTTCAAAGCCAAACTCAATGCGCCTATATCACCAGAAGAAATATCGTTTGCAATTTCTGCACTGTCCTCAGGGAAATCTCCTGGACCTGATGGGTTCCCTGTAGAATTTTATAAATCATTCTCTTCACTTCTTTCTCCTCAGTTACTTTCAGTATTATCTGACTCGTTTAATTGCGGCAAATTGCCACCCTCTTTCAATGAGGCATCTATTATTCTTCTTTTAAAAAAGGGCAAAGACCCAACAGAGTGTTCCTCATACAGACCGATCTCTCTGCTCAATGTTGATGTAAAGATCTTAGCTAAAGTGTTGGCTCATAGATTAGAAACCGTTATTCCCTCCATTATCTCTGATGATCAAACAGGCTTTATTAAAAACCGTCTCCCTTTTTTAACATTCGGCGTCTATTTAATATTTTATACTCAGCTCCAACTGGGACTCCTGAATGTGTTATCTCCCTTGATGCGGAGAAAGCATTTGATCGTATAGAGTGGAACTACCTTTTTGCAGTCTTAGAAAAAATTGACCTCGGCCAAAGTTTCATCTCTTGGATCCAATTGCTGTACCTGTGTCCTACTGCTTCTGTTCTAACTAATTTTCAGAAATTCCAAGTATTTAATCTCAAACGTGGCACCCGTCAGGGATGCCCCTTAAGTCCCTTTCTCTTTGATTTGGCTATGGAACCTCTGGCGATAGCATTTCGAAATTGTCCTGAATTGACCGGGATTTGGAGAGGGGGTGCTGAGCATAAAGTTTCTCTCTATGCTGATGACTTATTACTCTTGCTCTCAAATCCGTCTACATCCTTACCTCTAATGTTTTCACTTCTTGACCAGTTTAGCCAGATCTCTGGCTATAAACTCAATTTACATAAGAGTGAACTTTTCCCAATTAATAAAGAAGCACAAGAACTAATATTTCATGATCTCCCTTTTAAAGTAGTCCATATTCAATTTACTTATCTTGGAATTACAGTCACAAGGAAGTTTAAAGATCTCTTTCGTGAAAACTTTGTCAATCTTTCATATGCTATAAAACAGAGTCTGGTACAATGGTCACCTCTATCTATGTCTTTGGTAGGTCATATTATTGTTGTTAAAATGTATGTTCTCCCCAAATTTTTATACTTATTTCAATCTACCCCAATTTTTATTCCTAAATCTTTTTTTGATTCCTTAGACTCTATTATTTTGTCATATCTGTGGCAGAATAAGCGCTCTAGAATTAATAAAATCCACCTCCAAAAATCTAAAAAAGAGGGTGGCATGGCTTTACCTAACTTTCACTCATATTACTGGGCAGCTAATATACGTTGTGCTGCCTTCTGGTCTTTCTTCCACGGTCAACCCGAGTGCCCTAACTGGGTGGCAATGGAATTGAGCGCCACTAAAGAATTATCTATATCTGCACTTCTTGGCTCTGCACTCCCTAGCAGTCTGCCCAGATCAATAGTTAATCCTCTTGGTAGACACACTTTGCGTATATGGGCTCAGTTCAGGAAATGCTATGGTTTCCAGGGGTTTTCCGTTTCTAGCCCTGTCGCACATAATCACCTTTTTTTACCTACTACGTACGATTCAGCATTCCATGTTTGGTACAGGAAGGGCATTAGACATTTTGAAGATCTCTTCATTGATAATCGCTTCGCTTCTTTTCAGCAGCTCTCTGTTAAGTTCAACCTGCCTAACGCTCACTTTTTCAGATATCTCCAAATCCGACACTTTACTGCTCCTTGAATTCCTAACTTTCCTGAAATGCCTGCGAAAAATGCTATGGACCTATTTCTTTCCATTAATCCACTGGGTAAAGGTTTAATATCAATTATCCGAGATAAACTAGCAGCCTTATGACGGGCCCCTGTGGATAAAATTAAAATGGCCTGGGAGCAGGATTTAAATATCTCCTTATCCGAGGAGAGCTGGGACTCAGTTCTCAAATCGATTAACTCAACCTCCCTTTGTGCTCGCCATTGCCTTTTACAGTTTAAGATTGTTCATAGAGCCCATATGTCTAAATCTAAACTATCTCGATTCTACCCTGGCATTAGTCCGCTCTGTGATAAATGCAAGAGGGGCGTGGCCTCTCTCATCCATATGTACTGGTTCTGTCCTAGCTTGGAGAAATTCTGGAAAGATGTCTTCACTACATTATCGGGTATTCTGAATCAGCACCTAGAACCTAACCCCTTAATTGCTCTGTTCGGTTTTTGGGGCGAGACAGATTTATGTCTGGGTCCGACCAAATGCCGAATACTATCCTTTGCCTCTCTCCTGGCTAGACGCTTGATCCTCCTTAGATGGAGAGATGTTGCCCCGCCCACTCATGCGCAATGGCTTAACGACTTTATGGCCTGCTTGGACCTTGAAAAAATTCATTATTCAGTTCTTAATTCGGATCTAAAGTTCCATAAGGTCTGGGGACCTTTTATCGAGTACTTTCATAAACTTCCTCTTGACTAGGGTTTTTTTTTTCTTTTTTTTCTTCTTTTCAGTCCCTTGCTTTCAGCTCCCTTTTTTTTTCTGGTAGTAGGCATTATTATCCTCTGTTACTAAGTGTATTCACAGTCTGGGAGTTTAACTGTCCTGACTTATACTCTCTATATTGTGTGGTGGTTGGTCTGGAGTTGTTGTTTTTTTCTTGTGTTGTGGGGCTTGGGGAGGACACTAAGCTCACTTGTCTTTAATTTAGGTGCTTTTTTGTTAAATTCTCTTCCTTTGTAGCATATTGTTATTGTATGCTTAATTTTGCACTGTATTAATGCTCCTCATTGGGATTTGGGGTTTTTAATTTTGTAAAATGTTTTGAAAAACTAATTAAAAATTTTTTTTTAAAAAGACCTTGATCAGACCCCACTTGGAGCACTGTGTTCAGTTCTGGTCACCTCACTACAGGAAGGATGTGGATAATATAGAAAGAATGCAAAGGAGATTCATCAGGATGTTGCTTGGATTGGAGAGCATGTCTTATGACAACAGGTTGAGTGAACTTGGCTTTTTCTCCTTGGAGCGAAGGAGGATGAGAGGTGACCTGATAGAGGTGTATAAGATGATGACAGGCATTGATCATGTGGATGGTTAGAAGCTTTTTCCCAGGGCTGAAATGGCTAACACGAGGGAACATAGTTTTAAGGTGCTTGGAAGTCATTACAGAAGGGATGTCAGGGGTAAGTTTTTCACACAGAGAGTGGTGGGTGCATGGAATGCACTGCTGGTGATGGAGGTGGATAAAATTGTGTATTTTAAGAAATTCTTATTTGGGTGAACGGAGCTCAGGAAAATATAGGGCTATGCAGTAGGGAAATCTGCAGTAGGCAGATTCTAGAGTAGGTTACATGGTTAGCAGATTATTGAGGACCAAAGGGCCTGTAATGTACTGTAATTTTTAATGTTCTATCTTCTGTATTCTATGTCTAATTCCTTGGCTTCTCCTTTCAGTTCTTCCTAAATAAAGGTGAAGCTTTGCTCAGTGCTCTGGTATCACACCTGTAGCGAAAGAAGATGCATGTGTCTTTGTTAGATCCCCTGCAATTTTTTCCCTAGTTCCATATGATGTCCTAGGATACACCTGGACAGACTGCAGGGATTTATCCAACTTTACATCTTTAGAAACTGCCAGAAACTCTTGTTTGGTAATGTTGCTCTGTTCCAATGAATTATCAGAATCAAAATCAGTTTTATTATTACCAGCATGTGACATGAAATTTGCCAACGTAGCTGCAGCAGTTCAATGCAATACATAATATAGAAGAGAAGAAATAAATAAATAAATAAGATTATAGTATACATATATTGAATAGATTTTTTTAAAAACATGCAAAAAAAAACAGAAATACTGTATGTAAAGAAAAACAGTGAAGTAGTGTCCAAGGGTTCAATATCCATTTTGGACTTGGATGGCAGAGGGGTAGAAGCTGTTCCTGAATCGCTGAGTGTGTGCCTTCAGGCTTCTGTACCTCCTACCTGATGGTAGCAGTGAGAAAAGGGCACGCCCTGGGTGTTGGAGGTCCTTAATAATGGACGCTGCCTTTCTGAGACACCGCTCCCTAAAGATGTCCTGAGTACTTTGTAGGCTAGGACCCAAGATGGAGCTGACTGGATTTACAACCTTCTGCAGCTTCTTTCAGTCCTGTGCAGTAGCTCCTCCATACCAGACAGTGATGCAGCCTGTCAGAATGCTCTCCATGGTACAACTATGGAAGTTTTTGAGTATATTTGTTGACATGCCAAATCTCTTCAAACTCCTAATAAAGTATAGCCACTGTCTTGCCTTCTTTATAAGTTCATCGATATGTTGGGACCAGGTTAGATCCTCAGAGATCTTGACATCCAGGAACTTGAAACTGCTCACTCTCTCCATTTCTGATCCCTCTATGAGGATTGGTATGTGTTCCTTCATCTTACCCTTCCTGAAGTCCACAATCAGCTCTTTCATCTTACTGACGTTGAGTGCCAGGTTGTTGATGTGGCACCACTCCACTAGTTGGCATATCTCACTCCTAAGCGCTTTCTCATCACCACCAGAGATTCTACCAACAAGGCAGGTGAAGTTTAATCTGGGCAAGTGTGAGATGCTGCATATTAGGAGGTAAATAAAAGGAGAAACGCATGTAATTAATGGTAGACTCCTTAATAGCACTGAGGCATAGAGGAAGCTTGGGATCCATGTCCATAGTTCACTGAAAGAGGTGAGACGAGGTGGTACCTTGCTGACCTTCATTGGTAGGGATATAGGGATGTTTTGTGTCATAGTCTGGAAGTCATGTTGTAGCTCCATAAAGCAGCAGTCAGACTTCATTTAGAGTATTGTATGCTGTTCTGGCCATCGCATTATAGGAAGGATGTGGAGACAGTGGAGAGGGTGCAGAGGAGATTTATCAGGATGCTGACTGGGTTAGAGGCTGTAGGCTATGGTGAAAGTTTCGACTAACTTGGTTTGTTATCTTTGAATCTCAATTTCAACCTTAACTTCATCAACTTTGAGCTGAAGTCTTTAAGCCCATAGATAGAGCGACATCACCTACTCTGCCAATCTTGCCATAATTTCATTCATCCATTTTAGTTTCCTAATTCTTGAAATATCAACCTGCATCATTGATCTGACCTCATCAGTCCATAGACCCTATTTCCTGAGGCTCATACATATGCACTAATGCATACACTACATGCCTCCGAAGAACCTGCAGAATTACATTACAGTAAATAGACTCAGACCAATATGCAGTACATTGACAGTAATGATTTCCATGCCATTGTGAGTAAATAGCACACTGAACTACAGGTTATAGCAGTATATATTTCTATGTGAAATTAGTGGCAAGAAAAATGAATTAATTTGAATGTTTATTTTTCACGGTTGAGTCTCAGTGATTCTGCAGAATGCCACAAAGAGTTATGTGAAACTATTCTTTTTGCTCTTTTGTAAGCAATCTCCTCAGGATATAATGTGCCATTGTATGTTCAATAATCACAAGCACACTTGACATTGCTACAAAATTGAGGTTCTTGTGCAATAAATAAGTCCTATCCTCTTGCATTTATCATTGATGGATGACTAAAGGTTGTGAGTTGCTGTCCCTAAGGAATAACATGAAGTACCTGATATTCAAATAGCTTCATTATATATTTTATCATTGCATAAATTGGTTTATTAATTTTTTTGCAAGTGAAAGGAGTATATTCACATCTGGTTTTACACAATAGCTATTCCCTAATGTGACATGTTTTGTTAGTTTGCAAGTACCCATAAAAGAATATATTAGAACTCTCTTTTATTAAAAATAATAGCACAAAATTGGAAAAATCTTATTCCATTGTAAATGATTTTGCTAAAAACATATAATAACAAAACAATCAGATGCTGTTGGATCTTGTTTTTATTTTTTCTTTGATTTATGCCTATTAAACAGCCATACCTGAGCATCTCTGACCATTACTGTGATGCCTTTACTCTTAGATTCATGAGCTTATTTCTAATTTGATTACTGCCTATTCTCAAGGAATTTTATTGAATCATCAATTTTGATGCTGGAGTTCAAAAGACAAGATAAATTATTGTTTTATTTGTAGTATTTGAGCCTTTAACCCATGTACTTCTGAAGATTTTAATTTTTATAGCATAATTATCAGTAAATATCTTCCATAAAATGTTGACAATTTTATTCGCTTCCAAGAAACATTACAATTATCACCAAAGTTTTGCTGTTTATTTGAAGTTAATGACCAAGCTGGCAATGTGTTCATAGAGTCTCAATTTAGAGTATGATGCATCAGAGCAAGTCTTCTTGGAATTGTGATGGCATATTATGTGACTGTAATTTCAACGGTTCAGTGATTCAGTTTAATATCAGAATGTATACAGTATACATAGAAAAACATAGAAAACCTACAGCACAATACAGGACCTTCAGCCCATTAAGATGTGCCAAACACGTACTTACTTTAGAAATTTCCTAGGCTTACCCATAGCCCTCTATTTTTCTAAGCTCCATGTACCTATCCAAGAATCTCTTAAAAGACCCTATCGTATCCACCTCCACCGCCGTCGGCAGCAGCCCATTCCACACCCTCACCACTCTCTGTATAAAAACTTACCCCTGACACTTCATCTGTACCTACTTCTAAGCACCTTAAATCTGTGCCCTCTCATGTTAGCCATTTCAGCTCTGCGAAAAAGCCTCTGGCTATCTTTGTCTTATACACCTCTATCAAGTGACCTCTCATCCTCCTCTGCTCCAAGGAGAAAAAGCTGAGTTCACTCAACCTATTCTCGTAAGGCATGCTCCCCAATCCAGGCAACATCCTCGTAACTCTGCTTTGCACCCTTACTATAGTTTCTACATCCTTCCTGTCATGACATGACCAGAACAGAGCACAGTACTTCAACTGGGGTCTGACCAGGGTCCTATAAAGCTGTATCATTACCTCTCAGCTCTTAAACTCAATCCCACGGTTGATGAAAGCCACTGCACCATATGCTGCCTTAACCACAGAGTCAACCTATACAACCTGAAATCCTTACTCGTTGCAGACATCCACAAAGCAGAAGGAAAAAAAACCCCGAAAAATGAATGACAGAAAAACGTTAGAACTCCAAAGTCCACTCTCCCCTCCCAAGCATAAGCAGCAGTAAAAACATCAACTTTCTCCCTCTACTGCTTCAGCAAAAGCATCAGGACCCCTGCCAACCACCATGCAAGCAATAGCAAGCCTCCAGAGACCATGATCTGGATGTGTCAAAAACTACTGTCCATCCAATGATTTGACATCTCAACAGGCACTTTCTCTCATTCACAAGGGAGAGAGAGATATTGCTCCTGCCATAACGAAAAGGGAGGCCAACAGCTCACTGTTTCAATGTTACAGTCTGCTGTGTCACTTATTTGAGTTACCCCAACTTGGAGCCAACAGACTCTCACTCACCATTGAAAGGGAGAGAGTTGGCGAGAGATCACTCAAGTGCAGGGACCTCTGACAGCTGTGCCCACAGTCTCAATGTTGTGACCTCCTGTGATGCTCAGTTAGCGACATCAGCAAGGAATCAGGTTGTCCACAGGACTGTATCCAGAAATGCACATCTTCCAAGTTGCTCCTGAATAGACGGAAGCAGAGTACGCTCGGCGAGTTCCAAAGAACGAGAACCCACCAACTGTGAAGAACATAGTTTGAGCGCAGCTGTAGATCATGGACTCTGTCAAGAACCCAACCACATTGAAAAGGGCCAAAAAACACACAAGCAGGAAATTTAAACTGTGTTGCAGTTGAACTGGAAGAAGTCACCTAGGTCTGCAAAAATGTGTAGTGCAGTCGTTAGCTTCCTTCCCCCCCCCCCCCCCCACATATCCCAGGGATCTGGTTCCTTCGTGAAGTCTCGGTCAGTCTGATAACTCTCACCGTCCTGATCCTGGATTGTTCCGAGGGGAGCGATATGCCAGCCAATGCAAAAAGGAGAGTAAGCTCAGTAAAGGATCTGATTTGCTTGTACATGAGATGCCAGAAGGTGGGTAATATGGTGGCTAACGAGGGGCTCTGCCAAACTAACCAACGTAAGAGCCATCAGTTAGAGAAGTCAGAAAATCCCACTCACTGGCTGCAGAATATTGCATGTATGTCTTGCACTACAGTAAATCTATCCAAATCCTCTTTCACAGAAAAGGCCAAGGACCACAATGTCTCATAAATACCATCAACTTCAAATCACTAAGTAAAATGGTTAGCAAATAGGAGCCCATGGAGAGCTATGGTAGTTGGTGGCCAACTTAATTTTCCTCCCCATTCCTGCACCAATATATCTGTCCTCAGTCTTTTCCATTTCAAGAGTGAGGTGAAATGCAAGCTCGTGGAACAGGGCCATATGTTTCTCTTGGATAGTCCACAACCTATGGATATTGAGCTCTTGAACTTCTGGGAAACTACTCTCTCTTGTCTCTCCTCCTTCCCACACTCAACCCACCTCCTCCTCTACCCACACCATCTTCCCTTCACCTACATACTTCACCCACAGCTGAGGCTGTGTGATATAAACTTTTAGTTGATGTTCTATACTTCTATGGAGACCAAGAGGCACAATACTTCAAACGCCCTCCCCCTCTTCTCTGTTATGATGTTATGTTTCAATTTACAGTGCATTCTTGAATTTGACAGTATCACAATTGAACACTAGACTTTCATGAAAAGATAGGTAACAATTGTGAATTGTAGATGAAGCTACATGAGACTAGACAAATGCTTCTTGGAATATTGCATTTGTTTGGTTTGATTTAGTATTTACAAAGTGAAGATTTGCAGCTTATGCATAGATAATACCAGTTGGAAATTAGAACTACATCTTGAGTAATACAAGTGTCTTTGAAGTCCTGAAGAAGTATCCATAGAACTGCATGAATCAAAACAGACATCATAATGGTGAATTTTTGAAGCCTATGCATTCAATATGTAGTGTACGAATGCTGTGTGTACTATTAATTAAAGTGCATCGCTGATCTGATTGTTAATTTGGAGTTCAGTACTCCACATAATGCTCTATTACTATCATGTAGATGAGCATATACTCAGAAGCAGAAAGTACAATGATATGAACTTGCTTTTTCACTCTTTAAAAGATTAGTTACCAATTCATTTCTTCTGTCCGTCCATTAAGGTGGTTCTATAAGTATTTGGTGCATTGTAAGTTGGTTTCAAGTTGTTAAACTATACATTGTTGGTGTGATAGATTCAGAACATTTTGCTGACTCTCAGATATTAAGATTAACCATTTCCTCACAGATATAGGTGTATTAGTCAGCCTCGCCTCAGACTATAACATATTTGGGTGAATTAACTAACAGCCTGTAGGTAGAGAAGTTGTTTGAAGAGACAGTGAACTGCAGGAAGAGTCAGGATCTCAGAAGCACTAAACCAAAATACCTCTCCTTCTTTGCATGCTTTTCAGCAAGGCATCCAGTGAAGCCTTCTGTCCTATTTTTTTTATCATCTTTACATGATTTACTGGATCAAATACTGTGTCTGGAAAATATCAGTATCAAATATAAGACATCTGATGGAAGTATAATTCAGCTATTTTGGGTCATAAGGGAAGAAGAAAAGAAAGCCAAATCATGCAGGTTTGATTACTAGATGAAGGCAATAATTAAAATATGAATTAATTGTTGAATATTGATCATGAATAAATACCAAAAGAAGAACTGAAAAGGTTAGAAATGCTCAGTAGGATCAGGCAGCTTCTGTGGGGAGAGGAACAATTAATGTTTCAGGTGACCAGCCTATTCACTCTTTCTGGATTTTAACCTTGATTTTGCCAGCTGATATTTGGCACCACTTAAATTCATTCTCCCATCTTGTAAATTTATTCTGCTTAACTCCTTTTGAACTGAATCACTCTTTGCAATATTTTGTGGCTTAGATACCACTGTGCAGTATCATTTACATGTTATTATTTAATACTATATTGGTTGTGATGTACAGCAAATATTAGTGCTAATTTTTCTAAAGTAAGAATACCAGGATACCTATTTGGGGTCAGCTCTTGCTGGCTATTGCTTCCAGCTCATTATTAAACTTTGGCATTTAACCACTTAAAAACAAAACAAGCTCTCAGATTTCCACAAAAGTGTTGTCAAGTAAAGGAGTCCAAAACTCACTAGATGCTGTGTGCAACATCATTTGTCAATGTTGTTGCTGTTGGTCTACTTACGGAGTCAAATCCAGATCTGCATCCTGTTGAAATTAGCACTGGAGAGTGGCTTCTAGTCTCACCCAGGCATAGTGAAATAATAGGGTTTTGGATTATTGGACATAGTAGAAAGCTGAAGAGAAATAGCAGCAGGAATAGGCCAAATGACCCTTCAAGCGTGCTCCACCATTCAGTAAGATCAATGACAATCTTCTTCTTCAACACCATTTTCCTGCACTGTTCCTATAACCATTGATTATTTTCACATCCTGAAATCTGTTAACTTCTGTTGGAATTGACATGATGACCAAACCTCCACAGTCCTCTGGGGTGACAATTATATAGAATCATAAAGCGTTGTCATGGCCACTATGGCCTAACTAGTCCATGCAGACCAGGATTCCCATCTAAACTAATCCCACTTAACCACATTTGGCCCATATCTCTTTATACCTTTCCTATCCAAGTACCTTTGACATGTTGTTAATGAACCACTTAATCTCTCCATTTGACAGCTCATTCCATTTACTTACCACCTTTTGGGTGAAAAAGATGACCCTCAGGATCCTATTAAATTTTTCCCTTCTCTCCTTGTCCTGTGGTGGGGGGGGGGGGGGGGGGGGGGGAGGCGTGTCTTATTCTGGTTGTCAAAAGTTGTTTCTGTTGTGATTGGTTAGTTTAGACAATGAAACTGCTTTTCCCATTGGAGAGCTGCATGGTGTCTAGTTTCAAATATTCTGAGTATACAGGGAGCACGTGTGGGAGGTTCTGTCTCCTTTTGTTTAAGGCAAGTAATGCACATGGCCATTGGTACAGTATCCTCTGAGTGGGGCTTTAACTAAGTTTAAGTTCCACGTACTAAAAAAACAGCAACAATTCTACCAATGCCTAAGAAGAATAATGAGAACTGCCTTAAAGACTATTGCCCGGTAGCACTCACATCGACAGTGATGAAATGCTTTGAGAGGTTGGTCATGACTAGACTGAACTCCTGCCTTAGCAAGGACCTGGACCAGTGCGATTTGCCTATCGCCACAACTGGTGAACAGCAGATGCAATCTCAATGGCTCTTCACACGGCCTTAGACCACCTGGACAACACAAAGACCTATGTCAGGATGCTGTTCATCGACTACAGCTCAGCATTTAACACCATCTTTTCCACAATGCTGATTAAGAAGTTACAGAATCTGTGTCAAGGAGATATGGAGGTTGTTTAGGGAACAATGGAATTCTGGATAGATTTAATCCATTGAGACAGGGAAAGGATGATAGATGGGTGACATGAGATATGGAACATTTGTCAAGAGGAAGAAAGAACCTTAAGGTTTTTGGAAGCATCAGGGCTCTAGGGAGTTACATAGTAAGCAGGAAAGAGCTGAAGTATGGACTTAGCAGAGCTAAAGGGAGCACAAGAGTTACAGCTTCCCCTTTACACCAAGTTTTACACTCTTCCATCTTCCCCTGATCTGAGTAAAAATGGCTTGAGTCCTCCCCACCCCTTCTCTCTGTCAGACGAGTACATCTGCAAAATAAATGGTCCCCATTGTGCTTCACTCATGAAAAATCAATTTTAATTGCATAATGATGAAAAAGCACACATTATTTCTTTTCCTATCATTGCAAAATCAGCATAACAAAACCTGTGCCACCTAAAAAAATCCAAACACATGAAACTCTCGTTCACCAATAGCTACTTGTGCTGTGAAAAATACACTTAATGATCATGGAGAGAAAGTGTTGTCTGGATGAGCTAACACAGTTAGATGCAATGGATCAACTGCAAGGCATAGGCAAATAACATCAAAATAATTGATGAGTACATTAATGCCTCAACTCCCAGCCCCATCATCTGGGTTGGCTAAATTGTGAAAATGGGCATTTGTGTCATATTCCTTTTCCTCTTCAATGGAAAGGATTCTGAATACTTTGAGCAGCATCAAGCCAGGCATCTGTTTAATGCCTTGGTGAAGTGCATAGGACAGCAAAATGAGTTTACATTTGTGGTATTTGTCTTGTCTGACCAGTGCAACAAAAGTATCTGTGGTTTGAGGTCCAAACACAGCAAACATCTTAATTAACTTTATATTAATGTTTCACTTACCACAGAGTCATTATGTGTAGTACATCTTTAATTTCCATAAGAACTGACACCAAATTAAGTTACTGTAGTATATTGTTCTGCTTTTGGAAGCTTTTTGCTGAAGTACTGCTATCCCATCCTGATGAAGGGTCTCGGCCCAAAACGTTGACTGCTCATTTCAACGGATGCTGCCCGACCTGCTGAGTTCATCCAGCTTGTTTGTATGTGTTGATTTGACCATTACTTTGCCTTTACTTTGCCTTTACTTAGTTGACATTTTTGCAAAGCATTTTCTTCCAGATGTTCAAAAAACAATTGATAATCACAATTAAAATATGGTCACAATTGTCTGTCAACATTTTTCTTCAAAACTTACAAATTCAGAATTTTAGTAACATTGGGAAATGATTAAAGAATATTAACCCATGCCACAAGAAGAAAAAAAATTATTCTTGTTGAAATAGAACTTCACTCACTTCCATTTAAGCTCTATCAAAAATACTGGCATAAAGCAGCAAGAACTTGTAAAAGCTATTTTAAATTATTTCATTAGTGGATTTGAAATTATAACACAATATGTGAAGGACCTTCAGCAGAGCAAACAGCTAATTCAAAGCTGCAGACAGAAATTGAGTGTAATATAGCAATAGGAATAATTTGTTCTCCCTGCTCTTCTTACATCTATACACCTATTAGTGGATTGAGGCATAAGTAATGAGGGATAGTATCACAGCTACAGAGTAGAGAAGACATTGTAAGGGATTCTTCACTGAGTCGGTATGGATGGAAGTCAGAAATAGGCAATCAGATTATTGAGAGTATTCTTTGGCCCTCTCTTCCCCCCCCCCCCCCCCCCACCACCCACAGCAGCAGAGACTCTGAGGAGCAGATTCGCATACTATGATTGACATTGTCCAGTGAAGCTTGCCTATGATGCCTTGCCTTATGGTTGCTGCAGTCATGTCACATGTTATGAACGATGGAAGTGAATTCCCATAGCCTTTGCATCACATTTCACTACCATTGCAGAAAAAAATTATGCACAGATTGTCAGAGAGGTCTTGAGTCTGGTTTGGGATGTAAAACATTTCAACCAGTGCTTGTATGAGGGAAAGTTCATCCTCATTATTGATCATCAAAGACTCGTGTCTATTTTCAATCCACAGAAGGGGGCTCTACCAACATCAACAGCACAAATGCAAAGATGGGCTATGTTTCTTGAATGACACAATTATAAGATTAAAAATTCAAGAGTGTGGCTAATCATGGGCTTCACTCAACCCTGGAAATCCTTCGCCCTCCATGTGATCTAGCTCACTGTCTAAGTTATCATGGATGGTATAAGGAATTGAAGGATCTTTGTAAAACTTGGGTGTTGCATTTTAAATTAACACTATTTTACCCTTGATATGTTTGAGATTTCTAATGTCATCCTTGAACACTGCTGTGGCATCATCCAGTAATTTTCTTAATTCACTTTCAGTTGACTCTATTACAGGGGGTATAGCATGCGAATAGTAGAAGGATGTTCAATCAAGTTGTAGTTGTCTCAGCCAGTTACATCCCCACAATGATGGCCCTTCAGCCCGATGTTGCTTATTGGTTGTTATATTTCACTTAAAAAATACCATTCCCACAGGAGTTACCTTTTCTCCAACATAAGTTCTTAGTTCGCTATCTGGAGGCATCACTTCGGTATCTTTGAAATGTTGTTCAAACTCATTTTGCGGAATGAAACCACCCATCCAGTATCGAATTCCATTGTCATTCACTTCTGAAGTGAGCCATTTTGTTTGTCTCCTGTTAGCTCTCACATTGTAAATCCCAAGCTAACCAGTCTTGTGTCACTCTCATCATTATCAGATTTTTCATTGACTATATGCAGATTAGTACTCTCTTTGAAACAGCAATTAGACTTTTTACCTTATTCTCTTCCCTGTACAGGCCATTTATTTTTGTCATGCCTGACATGCTGTTTGTATGTGTTCAACTTTGTTGCATTTTCTGCAAGCTTCACCTTTAAGCTTGCAATGTCCAGTGCATGTGAGCACCTGCCACAATGGTAACTCAATTTGTTTGGCTCTGATTTTTGTTCAGACATTGCAGTTTTGTTCACGCTTACTTTCATTCCTGACTGCAACTTAATTGCATCTCTGTCTGCTGTTTCTATCGATGCAGCTATTTTAACTGCCCTTTTAAATGTAAATTGTGTTTCAGTTAGGAACCATTTTTGGATGTTTTCTTGTAAGATTCCGCTGACTAAACAATTTCTCAGTGCATCATTAAGCCTATCGTTCAACTGACAATGCTTGGACAATCTCTTCATTTCAGCACATCTGGAGAAATGGATTCCCCTCCCTTTTGATTCCACTTATGAACCTATTGTAAGTGTCTGCAACCAACACTGGCTTCAGTTCTGCATTACCTTCATGATGTCAGCAAAGCTAATTGAGCTGGTTTGGTTGGAGCAGTTCAACTTCTAAGCAAACTATAAAATTGGCTCTCACTTTTCATTGGCTATTTCATTTGCTTCAAAATTCTGCTCTATTCATTCTGTATACAGCAGCCAGTTGTCTTTTGTGTGACTGAATATGTTGATCTTTCCAATGTGACCGCTCTTCTGCTTTTCTTTAAATTTATAATTATTATCACCATACTTGCTGTTCATGAACCCATGTTTTTCTCTGCTTCCTGCCTTTATTTTACTCAAACCTCTCTCTCCTCTTGCGAAATGTGCTGTGATTCTTTTTTTCACGAACATCAACCGGTAGTCTTCTTGAGTTCATTTAAAATATACTCGTCACCACTATTATAAAAGCATAAAACACCAAAACATAAAACTAATTGAAAGGAAACACAGTACTGGGAATGTTTGTCTTAGTTTTGTTTTTACTTTATTTTTATTTTTAGTGACACAGTGTAAAATAGGTGTACTATCCCTTCGAACCATGCCTCCAGAGTACCCTCACAAAACCGATTAAGCCTAACCTAATCACGGGACAATTTACAATGACCAGTTATTCTAACCAGTAAGTATTTGGACTGTGGGAGGAAACCGCAGCATGGGGAAAAACCCACAACTGCACGGGGAGGATATACAGAGACTAATTACAGACTGGCACTGGAACTGAACTCCAAACTCTAGAATGGCCTGAGTTGTTATAGTGTTGTATGAACTGCTAGCAAGCTGTGTGCACAATGACGTGATGGCATGGTGATGTATGCCATTCACGTAGTTTTACATAGAGCCCGTAATGAATTATTTAAACAACAAATGCTTAAGTCAAACAAAATATTTACAGTATTACTCAATTACTGAAATATTAAATTTACAATTGTAATCAATTGTGAGGCACTGAGGATACAATGCTTATAATAAACAATCTATTTCTTAAAATAACCCTAATATCCTTTTGCTTCCTCCTTGATACTGAGTGCCTTTATCTTTATCATCTCCTTAGAACCTCCTGTTGCTCCCTTGGCAATACCACCCACTTTGGGAACCACTGGTTAGATTGGTCTTTGGCTAAATGGTCATCAAGACATCATGAGCTGATGGGCCTATACTGTGCTGTAAAGTTCTTTGTTCTTAGAAATGGTTTGCCCATAGAAGACAACGAAGAGGGATGAAATGTCTCTATTCTGACAGGAGCTTCTTGATCAGTGCTATTCTGCAAGAATCTGTGCTGCAACCTCTGATTTTTATGATATATATCAATGATTTAGATGAAATGTAGATGACCAGATTGGCAAGTTTGCAAATGACACCAACATTTGTGGAGTTGTGGAAAATTAAAAATACACCCAATCATACAGCAGGATATAAATTAGTTACAGATGTGGTAGTGAAGTGACAAACAGTGCATTATCCTGGCAAGTGTAAAGTGTTTCACTTTGTGAGGTTAAATGAAAGGAGAAAGTGTACCGTTAATGGTAGACCATTGAATAGCATTGCAGTATAGAGGGATCTGGGGGTCTGGTCCATGATTTGCCATGATTTGGGGATCTGGTCCTGACAAGTGGATAAGGTGGTAAAGAAGGCGCATTCAAACTTGCCTTCATTTGTAGGGGTGTTGAATATAAGAATAAAGAAGTCATGTTGCAACAATATTAAGATCAATCAGACCGCAGTTGGACTACTGAGTGCAGTGCAGGTCACTCATTACAGAAAGGATGTGAAGACTGTGGAGAGGATAGAGAAGAGGCTGGCCAGAATGCTGCCTGCATTAGACAGTATGAGCTATAAGGAAAGGTTGGACAACTTGCATTGCTTTCTCTAGAGTGTTGGAAGTTGAGGAGAAACTTGTTGGAGGTTTTAAAAATCATGACAGGCATAGATAGGGTAGACAATCAGAATGTTTTCCCAATGGTAGATACCGGAAGAAATTTTTTTTAAGGTTTGGGAGGGGGAATTTAAAGGTGACATGAGAAGCAAGATAGTTAGTACAGAGAGTGGTAGTTGCCTGGAATAGGTTTCCGGGGTAGTAATAGAAGCAAGCTGTTTGGTTGAGTTTAAGAGTTAAACACAAGAATATGAAGGGAATGGAAGGACATAGGTGATACCCAGAAAGAAGATATTTTGTATATATTGGCATTAAGACTGGCAACATGTTGTGGGCCAAGTGGCCTGTTCATGGCTGTACTGTTCTGTGTGTCATTTGCAAACTTACTAGCTATGCCTGTACATTCTCATCTGAATTATTGAAATTATTGATATACCTGTAGATGATTGATTCCAAAGGTTCACCACCTTCTGAGTGAACAAAATTCTCCTTATCTCAGTCTAAAAACAGCATACCCCAGAACCCCCAACTGTGTTCCCTTGCCCTAGGCTGTTCAGTCCAGACTGTAAATCCCTTTACAAAATATTATATGCTTCAGTGAAAATCTCCTCTTTTTATTCTGAATTCTGGAGAATTCATTCCCAATGCTTTTAATTATTTACAGCTATTTCTGTTAACTTTAATTTTAATTTAAAATAAAGATAATTTTCATTTGCATTTTATCATTTACATCTGACATTAATACATTTTCATATGAATAGAATGGAGGAATAATTGCAGGGGATGGGGGAAGCAAAGTGAGCATTGTCTGTTGTCAAGGGCTGTCAAGGATATTTCTAGAACTTCGCTTCCCCTTTGTGCTCCCACAAGTGACCAGCATATGGTCAAACAAGGCTGCTTTCGACAAGGGAGACTGAATCTCCACATCTGAACCTGGTAATTAACAATGTCTGGGGGCACTGTCAGTGATTGCAGACAGGAGAGAATGAGATCAAGATTTGGCCCAAAGTGCTGTTAGTTAAAATTCACAGGCTATGTTATAAGCTGTAAATGACACTGACGCTTTCTCACAAACGCTTTGCAGAAATAAATAGTGGTAAATTTATGTTATTTTCCTTCCTGTCCAGCATTTGCCCATAAGTTGATGTTATCAGGTGTGGTGGGCCACACTGGACACTGTTGTGATAAATTTGTGGTGCTTTCTATTTAGGCCTACCTTTAGATTTCTTTACAAATGAAATACGGTTAAATTGACACTGAGTCAAAATGGAGAGGAAGAGAAGGCCACTCAAAGCAGCTGCGCAGGTTGACTCTGGTTAAGAAGGCATACAGTGTATTGGCCTTCATCAATCGTGGATTTGAATTTAGGAGCCGAGAGGTAATGTAGCAGCTATATAGGACCCTTGGAGTATTGTGCTCAGTTCTGGTCACCTCACTACAGGAAGGATGTGGAAGCCATATGTAAAGGGGGTTTCTTCTTTTTCTTTGTTACTGCGTATGTTAATCAACTGGGCTTCTTTGTTTTGTTAAAAGTAGGAATGCTTCTTTGTTGCGGGAGAGTGCTGGAAGCTTGTTTGGGTTAAAATTTACTGATAATGAGAATTGTATTCCTTTGTTAACCAATTGGGATTAATGTTGTTCTTTCTTCTGAGTCTGTAAGCTATTGTTGGCGGGCTTTTGGGGAGATTGGTGCAAGGGGGTGAGAGAGAGAGGACGCAATGCTGTAAACTGGGCGAGGAACGGACCCCAAGCGGGGGTCCAAGGCCAGGAGGTACCCCGAGGAGAGGAGACGAAGATAGATGTGCTTGGTTGACCACTTTGGGTGGTCCTGAGCTGCGAGTCGAGGAGTTCGGAGGGATCCAATGGTGGCCAGAAGACACCAGTAATTGAGCTCCAATGGTTGTGCATGAAGTGGTTTGGACTTTGATAAGTTTGGTGCCTTTATTTTCTTTCCCTTCATGTATACTGTATCGTTATCAATTACTTGGTTATAGTAATCTTTATAAACTGTAATCATTTAATCGCATATGGTGTCCTGTCTGTTCTTTGGCGAGGCGGAGACATCACACAGCATCCACACAAGCTGATTACCCGGTTTGGCGGGGCCGAAGGCTGCTCCCCCTAAACGAGAATGAGCTGAGCGAGCCTGAGGTGACCCAGGGGGTTACAATGTGGGGGCTCATCCGGGATTGATTACGGTGGAAGCTGTGTGATTGCCCTCTTTAAATTATGTCTGCGGTGAAGAGCTGGTGTGCCTTTGCGGGTGTGCGATTGCTGGTTATCTCTGCATGTGCATTGGGTGGGGTGGCTGTTGGTGCCCCGGAGGGCGTTGTTCGAGTTCTGACTAGCGTTGATGAAATGGTGGTGGGGCCATGGGCTATCCATGCTGTTAAGAGAGCGGGGAAGGACTGGTGGGTGTGTTCCAGCTATGGTGGGCTCTGCCCAGTTGTTGGAATAATGTCCAGCCCTAAAGTGGTGGAGGTGAGGGCGGAGCGGACCTCTCAGTTGTTGGGTGAGTGGCAGTGCTTGGCTGAGGGAAAGTGACAGGGATTGGTTGAAAGTTTGAGTAGGTGGACTAGTGACATTGTTAGAACTGTCGGGTACAATTACCTTGAAGTGACATCTGGTAGTTCTGGGAAAGTGTGGGAAAATGCATTTGGTTTGACTGGAAGTCAAATGCCGCAGCTGGGGGGCTTATCATATCTGTGGCAGGAGATTGGTGGAAACTTTTTAGGGTATCCCATTTGGCTAGGGGGGCAGATAAATTGCTTGTGGTGCCAGGGGAATCTGTCAAGGGGATCAGCTCTCCCCTCAGTTGTTCAGTTGATCCGAGACGTGTCGGGAAACTTAGAGGAGGCCAGTGGGGGAACGGCTTGGGGTCTCTGGCAGAGCACGTTCCCAGCAATGTACCAAGGAATTCCCGACGGGAACAGACCCTATTCCTGAAGGCTTAGAGGGACCATGCGCTCAGGTGTTGTTACGGATGGATGGAAGCCAAGTTAAAGCCATCCTCGACACCGGGGCGCCAGTTAAGTTGCTGTACAGTTTGTTTTATAACCATTATTGGAAGCATTTACCCTTGACGACATTGAGGGCACTGGAGATTTGGGGTACCAGCGCCGGTGATTATCCAGGCGACGGTTGTTGGTCAGTGAAAATGGAGTTCTCAGCGGAAAATGTGGCCGTGACTGAGGTTCGTGAATCATTAATGCTGATGTGTCTGGACACTGTTGAGACGGGAAGCGTTTCGGTTCTGGAGAGAACCAATACCCTGCTGGTGCACTTGGGGGCCTGCCCGGAGGAGCCGGGTGAGCGTTGTTTGGAGGCATTCTCGATGCACCCAGTGTTTCGAGCTGCTTGTGCGGATGTGTGTAGCAGCATTGGGCCAGTACCGAATTCAAACAAAAGCCGGTGGTGGTACGGCCTGGGGGAAGTATCTGAGGGTGAGACCCTCTTAGTGGACACTGCGAAATACCACGAGGGAGGGGAGTTGACCGCTGAAGACACGGTGAGAGAGAGGTTGCGGTGACTGGCCCCTACAGCCGTGGAAGACGTAGGCAGCGTGTGTGTGGATTATATTGCGCTGAAGAGGCGCACTGTCAGTGACCAGAATATGGCCCCGAGGGCCGAAGAGGCGATGACCTGTCTGAGTGGTGCGAAGTGGTTTAAGGTGCTGGATCTGAGGAGTGGATGTTGCCAGATCCCGATGAGTGGGGCCGACAAGGAGAAGACGGCCATTATAAGTTCCCTAGGAGTCTTCCAGTCCGAAAAGATGCCACAGGGCATATCCGGAGCCCTTGCAAACTTCCCGCAGGGGATGTGGAAGACCATGGGGGATGTGGAGGCGTTTGGAGTTTTGGTGTATGTGGATGATCTCCTGGTATTTGGATTTGCCTCGGGAGAATATGAAGTGAGGTTGTTGCAGGAGCGGCTGAGAACTACAGAGTTAGTGTTTTCTGGACACGTGCCAGGGCTGGCGAAGGTCGCAGACTGTCTCTACGGAATCAAGTTTGAAATGAAGACGGAGAGACTGGAGAAAGTGATCTGGAACCAGTGGGAAGACTTACAAGTTGGAGAGAACAAAAAAAGTTGTCTGACTGAGGGCAACAGAAATTCAAGAGCCCAGAAAGGGGAGTTTGCGGAGGTGAAGAAATTGCGGACAAATCTCGGAAGAGGGAAGCAGAAGCTTGAAGGGAACCTGAAGATGACCATCGACAGTTCAAATGAAGTGCAAACCCTGAAAGTTGATCTGGAAGAAGTCATGAGGAAGAAAAAGCTGGAGATAAGTGCAGTGAATACTGAACTGGAGGCTGACCAATCTTTAACTGCTGCTTTTCAGGTCGGGGTGGAAGAAGCTGTTGGAGTAACTGCGTCCCAGATTGAGATGGCCGGGATGCGTGAGTCAGAACTGCTGAGCCCGTGGCGAGAGTTGGGGGGGCCAGAGAAGAAGCTGATATCTCAATTGCAGGAGGCTGCAGAGATTGCAGGAACAGTGCAGGCCACGTGTTTCCATTTGGAGAAGATCAAACAGCAGCTACCAATCGCAGAAATGAAGAAGAATACGGATTCGAAGGATGATGTGCTGGATGTGTGGTACATGCTGCCTTTTGCTGACTTTCCCTCGATTAAGGAAGAGACCTTTGGCCCATCTCCCACTGAGTCAGGTGTAGTGGGGAGGGTTAGCTGTGGCAGTGGGGGGCCTGAGTGAGAGGTTGAGAGAGGAGTTGGTAGCGGGCTCAAGGTATCCCCAGTTGTGTCCGAGCCTGAAGGGTTTAGGTAAGGGGGTACGGAGGTCTCAGAGGGTTAGGAAACTCCCAGATAAGTTGGCCTATGTAGCGCCTGAGGAACAGGGTGTGAGGTTAACTGTGTGGGGAGGAAATGTCACTGTTTGTGCTTGAGTTAGGGTGTGTTGGCAGGAAAGGTGGCGAGTTATTTAATAGTCATGAGGACGTGACCTTTATTTGGTGGGGAGAGAGTGTAAAGGGGGTTTCTTCTTTTTCTTTGTTACTGCATATGTTAATCAAAATGGCTTCTTTGTTTTGTTAAAAGTAGGAATGCTTCTTTGTTGCGAGAGAGTGCTGGAAGCTTGTTTGGGTTAAAATTTACTGATAACGAGAATTGTATTCCTTTGTTAACCAATTGGGATTAATGTTGTTCTTTCTTCTGAGTCTGTAAGCTATTGTTGGCGGGCTTTTGGGGAGATTGGCGCAAGGGGGTGAGAGAGAGAGGACACAATGCTGTAAACTGGGCGAGGAACGGACCCCAAGTGGGGGTTCAAGGCCAGGAGTTACCCTGAGGAGAGGAGACGAAGATAGATGTGCTTGGTTGACCACTTCGGGTGGTCCTGAGCTGCGAGTCGAGGAGTTCGGAGGGGATCAAATGGTGGCCAGAAGACTTCAGTAATTGAGTTCCAACGGTTGTGCACGAAGTGGTTTGGACTTTGATAAGTTTGGTGCCTTTTCTTTATTTTCTTTCCCTTCATGTATACTGTATCATTATTAATTACTTGGTTATAGTAATCTTTATAAACTGTAATCATTTAATTGCATGTGGTTTCCTGTCTGTTCTTTGGCGAGGCGGGGACATCACACAGCATCCACACAAGCTGATTACCTAGTTTGGCGGGGCCGAAGGCTCCTCCCCCTAGACGAGAATGAGCTGAGCGAGCTTGAGGCGACCCGGGGGTTACACATAGAAAGGGTGCAGTGGAGATTTACAAGGATATTGCCTGGACTGGGGAGCATGCCTTATGAAAATTGGTTGAGTGAACTTGGCCTTTTCTCCTTGGAGCGAAAGAAGATGAGAGGTGACCTGATAAAGGTGTACAAGATGATGAGAGGCATTGATCGTGTGGACAGTCAGAGGCTTTTTTCCCAGGGCTGAAATGGTTGCCACAAGAGGTCACATGTTTAAGGTGCTGGGGAGTAGCTACAGAGGAGATGTCAGGGGTAAGTTTTTACTCAGAGAGTGGTGAGTGCGTGGAATGGGCACTTAAGAGACTTTTGGATAGGTACATGGAGCTTAGTAAAATAGACGGATATAGGTAGGCTTAGTAATTTCTAAGTTAGGGACATGTTCGGCACAAATTTGTGGGCCGAAGGGCCTCTATTGTGCTGTAGGTTTTCAAAGTTTCTATGAAAGAAAAACTGAATTGAAGTGATAATATAGTTGGAGTTGAAGGAATTTAGACAAAATGAGCCAGAAGCTAGGACTGATAGATTTCAGAGATTTACACTGATCATATAACATGGGATATGATTTACTGTGTTAGCTGAGGTTTATTTTGTAAACTTAATGCAAGTATCTATTCAGTTGAAATAATCAATACTTTTGTACTAGTTTGCTTTTATGAAAAATGTATTTTCTTTTAAAATTTTCAGCCAAAGAGTATCTTAAAACTAAAAGGTGACAGTATTGCATGGATGTTTAGTAGAAAGTGTAGAAACAGTAAAGGAATATGGAGCATCTCCTCCACAATCTCCATCAATGCAGGTGCACCACAAGGCTGTGAGCTTAGCCCCCTGCTCTGCTTGCTTTATTCTGATGACTATGTGGCTAAGCACAGCTCCAATACTATATTCAAGTTTGCTGACAGCACTACTGTCCTAGGCTGAATTAAAGATGGTGATGAACCAGCATATAGCAGGAAGATTGAAAATCTGGCTGAGTGGTGTCACAACATGCTGTGTGGAATGAGCTTCCAGTAGAAGTGGTAGAAGCTGGTTCAATTTTGTCATTTAACGAAAAATTGGATAGGTATATGGACAAAGGGCCGAGAAGACCTGTTTCCGTGCTGTAATTGTTATATGGTTATATATGATTGAATGGCTGAACAAACTCGATGGGCCGAATGACCCACTTCTGCTCCTATATCTTATGGTTTAACAACCTCTTACTCAATGTCAGCAAGGCCAAGGAGCTGATTATTGACTTCCAGAGGTCCAAGAGCCAATCCTCATCAAAGGATCAGAAATGGAGAGGGACAGCAAATTTAATCATATAGCCTGGCATCTGTGCTCACCATTGGGATTCCCCAACATGTACCTGGTCTGGATCCGGAAAACCAAATTCAGTATGCTAGACATGATGTACAAACTAAATGGAACATAATAGCAGGCCAGCAGCCTCGAGTAACTCCCAGCCTTGAAATACCTAAAGTTGGAGAAACTCATCTATTTGGTTTTATAGGCCATTAAAGATGTCAAGCTTTTGAAATCATTCTGTTTTCCCAATATATTTAAGCATTCGAAATTGTTTTAAAAAAATTACAGTTTTCAAAGATATGCTATAAAATCCATAGCAACAAATTTGAAAATGCAATGGTAAATACACATCATTAAAATAAATCTAATTTACTTCCTTTTTTTTTCTTGATTGTGCTAAAATAGGTTCTGGATTTTTCACTAGGATTAAACAGGTTCAATATCTTCATGAAATACTTAATAAGGTAAATAAGAGAGGTAGAACCACTTATTCTAGCCTGCTGGCCTGCCCTTATGATCCATTAAGGTTGTACATCCTGTCTCAGATATTGAATTTATTAGAGGCAGCCAGTTTACAAACAACACTATGACTTGTACTAAATGGTGCAATCATTTCCTGAATTACAGTAAACCTTGTATATAAAATGCCACTGCCTAAGAATAGGATTTTAGTACAGTGATGCTCCTACACTAGAACCCACCAAATTAAGGACTTCATTATTTGGACAAACATGTGCCAAGGTTCTAAAGTTGCCAGAATATACACAATTTATCCCACAGGGATCAGTGCTGAGTCCATTGTTGTTTGTCATCTATGTCAATAATCTGGATGATAAATTGGTTAACTGGATCAGTTGGGGGTGGAGTAGACAGTGAGGAACACTACCATGGCTTGCAGCGGAATCTGGACCAGCTCAAATAATGGGCTGAAAAATGACAGATGGAATTTAATGCAGACAAGTGCAAGGTCTTGCACTTCGGTTGGACCAACCATGGTAGGTCTTACTCAGTGAATGGTAGGGCACTGAGGAGTGTGATAGAGGGCAAAGGGATCTGGGAACACAGGCCTATAATTCAATGAAAGCTTTCGTAAAGAAAGCCTTTGGTACATTGGCATTCATAAATCAAAATATTGAGAACAGAATTTAGATTGTTATGCTGAAGTTAAGACTTCATTCCTTGGAACATTGAAGATTGAGAGGAGATGTGATAGAGGCATACAAAATTATGATGGCACACAGAAAAATGCAAGCAGGCTTTTTCCACTGAAGTTGGGTGGGTCTATAAATGAAGGTCATGGCTTAAGGGTAGAAGGGGAGAAGTTTAAGGGAAACTTGAAGGGAAACTTCCTCAGTCAGAGGGTCATCAGAGTGTGGAACAAGCTGCCAGCACATCTGTGCATGGAAGCTCGATTTCAATGTTTGAGAAGTTTGGATAGCTACAATGATAGGGGTATAGAAAACTATGGTCCTGGTGAAGGTTGATGGGAGTATGCAGTTTAAATGGTTCGGCATGGCCAAAGGGTCTGTTTCTGTGCTTTACTTTTCTATGACTCTGACACTATAAATGCTGGTTGGTCACCACACGGCTCAATGGCTCAAATGGACTGCTCTGTACTAAATGAGTTTTATATTTTTTTGAAGGAAATGAAACTTCTGCAGAGAAGTACAGATGCCTTGAATATTGTTCTGTAGAAAAGAAGGCTCATGTTTCCTGAAGGGAAATGTTCACCTGTTGATCACTTTACAATTCTTGCTTTTTCACTCCATCAGACCTCTTCCATCAGAGTGAGATTGTCAGAATGATCACAATGCAGAAAAGAGCACTTTGTAAGAAACCTTTGAAGAATCCAAAAGATTACCCAGCCAGTTTTTGAAATCTTGCACCATCCAAGTGCCAAACAAAATTCCGCATGCCAGTGAAAAAATATTCCCCAATGTTTTTGAGTATTTGAAGAGGGAAAAGGCTAACATTTCTTTAAATAACACCAGGAAGATTTCCTTCTTGATCTGGACCACTTATAGTGCAGGGACATGTTGAGGAGGTAATAAAGACAGTATTGATGATAAACAGGAGATCACTAGTTGATTGCTTTTGAATATTTTAATTAGCTCCACCCATTCCCGTGGGAATATTAGTCCTGCAACAATGCCAATATGAAAATTATCTCCCCTAAACTTCCGAACTTTTATTTACTCATTTCCAATTAAATAGGACCTTTAGTAATATTCCATTGGTGATAAGATCAAAAATGATAATTCTGATATATGAAGTCACATTTAACAAGCATCAGAAGAAAACATTGCTATAGAATTCATTTAGAACATACTAATGTGCCAACAGAAGGCAATTTTCCAGAATAAACAGAAGATTACACTAATAATATCAAATTGCAGACAATCTTGCAGATGCTTAACACTTATAACTCAAATTTATTACAGGCACACAAAGGAACAATCAGGATATTTAGTCATGTGAGACATCTTCTGGTTTTTGCAGCTGCTAATCACTTTATTTTACATGCTTGTGTTATATTAACTATGTCTTAGAGATTTCATAAGATGCCAGATTCTATTTAAATTTGATATAATATTTGTTAATTTTTACCAATACTTCCGTCTGATCAAGTATACGTAGTTCATGCAAACTCTCAAACCTGATCAATCACTCTGTCTGATCATTGCCTTAATTCATTTTTTCTCCCTTGACCTATTATTATTTGTTACCCTTTCTATCACAACAAAAATAAAAAGTTTTTGGAAACAGGATGCAACTGTTAAGCCAGAACTTTAAGCCAGTTCTGTGATTTACTGCTGTGTCCTGGCTGCTCCACAGTCTAACTGCATAGATACTATACTTAGACAAATGCCGTGGTTCAACAAATCTTCTGTATTAGCAATCAGTAAATTCTGCACATGGAAGATTTCACCTTTTAGGATTTAACAAGAACATATTGCTCAGTATTTTTTTAGATTGGTAACCCAAATACCATTACTGTCTTGAATTTCCGGTAAACAGTCTGTACTTCAGTGGGTGTTCGTTCAAAGTTCAATGTTCAAAGTAAATTTATTATCAAGGTACATATGCATCACTGTATACAATCCTGAGATTCATTTTCTTGTGAGCAGATCAATAAATACCTAATAGAATATTAACCGTAATAAAATCAATGAAAGACTACGCTAACGGGATGTAAAGGCTACCAACTGCACAAATACAAAAAATAAAGAAATAATAATAAATAAGCAATAAATATTGTGAATATCAGATGAAGAAAAACAGCTGTTGAATTTTGAACAGCCCTAAATGGTAGTGAACAAGGAGGTGTAGCAGTTGTTCAGCTTGTCAGGAGGGAGATCAGTGGGGAGGGTAAATGGACAAGGGAGTCACTGTGGAAAGCAGAAAGTGCACGTGAGGGAAAGATGTGCTTGGTGGGTTTTTTGCCATGGATTGACATATCAGACTGGGAATGGGAAGTGGAATTAAAATGGATGGCTACTGGGTGATCCCACTTCTGGCAGACGGAGCGTAGGTGCTCGTCAAAACAGTCTCCCAATCTGCGTTAGGTCTCACTGATATGCAGGAGGCCACACCATGAGGACTGGACTCAGTACATGACCCCAACAGACTTTTTTTTTGCCATGGATTGACATATTGGAATGGGAATAGGAAGTGGAATTACTTCTGGGATCGTACTTCCTATTCCCATTCCAATATGTCAATCCATGGCCTCCTCTACTGTCGCAATGAGACCACACTCACATTGGAGGAACAAATATTCTGTCTGGGCAGCTTCCAACCTGACAGAATGAACATCGATTTCTCGAACTTCTTATATTGAACCCCTGCCTTCTCCTTCACCAGTCCCCATCCCCTTTTCCCTCTCTCACCTTACTTCCTTGCCTACCCATCACCTCCCTCTGGTGCTCCCTCCTCCCCCTTTTCTTTCTTCCATGGCCTTCTGTTTTCTCTTGTTGGACTCCCCCTTCTCTAGCCCTGTATCTCTTTCACCAATCAGCTTCCCAGCTCCTTATGTTATCCCTCCCCCTCCCGGTTTCACCTATCACCTTATGTTTCTTTCTCCCCTCCCCCAACACTTATCTTCTCCTCATTTTTCTTTCTCCAGTCTTACCGAAGGGTTTCTGCCTGAAACGTCGACTGTACTTTTTTTTTCCCCATAGATTCTGCCCAGCCCGCTGAGTTCCTCCAGCATTTTGTGTGTCTTGCTTGGATTTCCAGCATCTGCAGATTGAACCCACTTAGCGGACCTGGGCAGTTTTTGATTTAAACAAGCATGTGGCTTTTATAAATGACAATGCTTCCACACTATTAGCATGCAGCTGATGTGTTAGTGTCATCAGTACCTCACAGGTCCATGTTGGATTTCCTGGCAGCAGTCAAGACACTTAAGTATTGTTACATGCTCTGCCCACCTACATGAAGATGAGATCTTTACTCAAGAACACAAGTTAATTAGACCTTTAAGACACTGATATATAGGCCCTTGTTAAAGTATTCTGCCCCAACCCTTTGTTCACATAAATCAATAACACATCCAGGGATTTTGATCAATTTAACTGAGAATTTTTATTTGTGAATCACATGCTCCTTTTTTTTTACAGTAAGGTCCCAAACTAGGAAAAATTATAAGGTATTAAAACCTAAAACCAAAATGTCAGCAATTCTAAAGTATTCATTCCCCTTTGCTCAGTAATTACCTCTTGTAGCTATTATAGCCAGTAGTTTCTATTAGCTTTGTACAATGATAAGAAGCAAGTTTTGGCCATTCCTTCTTGTAAAATTGCTCAAGCTGTGTCAGGATATTTGGAGAGTGACAGTGGACAGCAGTCTTGAGATCTTGCCAGAAATTGGGTTAAGGTCAGGGTAATGACTGGGCCACTTAAGGACATCAATTTTCTTCATTTGGAAACACAAAGTACACTGCAGATGCTGTGGTCTAATCAACACGTACAACACACTGGAGGAACTCAGCAGGTCAGACAGCATCCGTGGAAATGAGCAGTCAATGTTTTGGGCTGAGACCCTTCGTCAAGACTGAAGGGGGAGGGGGCAGGGGCCCTATAAAGAAAGTGGGGGGGGAGGGTGGAAGGTGTCAAGTGTAAAACCAATCAGAGGAAAGATTAAGGGGTGGGGGAGGGGAAGCAGGGAAGGGATAGGCAGGAGAAGTGAAGAAGGAATGTAAGGGGAAAGCACTATGGGTAGTGGAAGAAGACAGAATCATGAGAGAGGTGATAGGCAGCTGGAAGAGGAGGCAGAGTGAAAGTGGGATGGGGGAAGGGAGAGGGAGGGAATCACCGGAAGTTGGAGAATTCAATATTCATACCAAGGGGCTGGAGACTACCCAGAGGGTATATGAGGTGATGCTCCTCCAACCTGAGTTTTGCCTCATCATGGCAGTAGAGGAGGCCATGTATGGATATATCCGAATGGGAATGTGAAGCAGAGTTGAAGTGGGTGGCAACCGGGAGATGCTGTCTGTTGTGGCGGACGGAGCGGAGGTGCTTGACGAAGCAGTCCCCCTTGTGATGTGAGTCTGTTGGGGTAATCTATTGCATCCGGTGCTCCCAGTGCTGCCTCCTCTACATCGGCGAGACCCGACGCAGATTGGGGGATCTCTTCGTCAAGCACCTCCACTCCGTCCGCCACAACTGACAGGATCTCCTGGCTGCCACCCACTTCAACTCTCCCTCACATTCCCATTCGGATATGTCCATACATGGCCTCCTCTACTACCATGATGAGGCCAAATTCAGGTTGGAGGAGCAACACCTCATATACCCTCTGGGTAGTCTCCAGCCCCTTGGTATGAACATCGAATTCTCCAACTTCCGGTAATTCCCTCCCTCTCCCTTCCCCCATCCCACTTTCACTCTGCCTCCTCTTCCAGCTGCCTATCAGCTCTCTCATGATTCTGCCTTCTTCCACTACACATAGTGCTTTCCCCTTATATTCCTTCTTCACCTCTCCTGCCTATCCCCTCCCTGCTTCCCCTCCCCCACCCCTTAATCTTTCCTCTGATTGGTTTTTCACCTGGCACCATCCATCCCACCACTTTCTTTATAGGGCCCCTCCCCCCTCCTTCTTCAGCCTTGATGAAGGGTCTCGGCCCGAAACGTTGACTGCACATTTCCACGGATGCATGCTGAGTTCCTCCAGCATGTTGTATGCATTGATTCTTCATTTGGAGCCACTCCATGGGGTGCTCTGGCAGTGTGCTTTGTGTCTTTGTCCTGTTGAAAGACAAACTTCCTTCCTAGTTTAAGCTTTCTGGCAGTGGCTAAGAAGGTTGTATCCAGGATCTCTCTGTATTTAGCAGCATGCATCTTCCATCTCTGCTATTGAAAAGCATCCACCATACTTTTCAGTAGGGATAATATTCCCTCGTTGATGCACAGTATTAGATTTACACCACCCATAATGCTTAATGTTGAGGCCAAAAAGTTCCACTTTAGTCTCATCCAATCACAAGACCATCTTCCACGTCGTTACAGTATCTTCTAAGTGACACTTTGCAAAGTCTCTACGGGCAAGGATATGCATTTTTGTTAGCAAGGACTTCTTCCTTTCCATTCTTCTATAAATACCTTTTTGTGCAAGGCCTTAGAGATTGTGGAGCCATGAACTTCATATCCAGTGGCAGCTACTGACTTTTGCAGCTGACTCAGAGTGACTTTTGTTGTCACAGTAGCTTCTCTTATAAGTGCCATTCTTCTCCAGTGACTAAGTTCAGAGGGGCAGCCTGACCTGGACAGTATGGCTCTGTTTTTATATTTTTTCCACTTTTTCACAATGGACTGCACTGCATCCTAGGGTATGTGCAGTGCCTTTGAGATGGTCTTATACCCTTCCCCAGATTGGTGCTTCTCTATTATCATTTCCCTGACCTGCTTTGAATTCTCTTTTGTCTTCGTTTTGTTTTCAGTCTGCTGAAAATCTGGCATATTGTTGAACCTTATAGAGAGAGGAGGTATTTATTCAGGTGACCCTCCAATTTTCTGCATTAACAAATTGGGTGATTGTTAAGGCAATATACAGTATTGCGCCTCAAGAAAGTTAGCACCGTAATTACGAAGGAAATGAGTACTTTCCCAGTCACGATTTTTATTAAATTGTTAACAGGTTTTGGAATTTTTCTTTTGATTTGACATGATGCATAAAGTTTTATAGATTAGTTCAAATATCCTACTTCGATATATTTTAAATTTAGAAAATGTGGAAATTGCTTCAGGGGCTGAGTACTTTTTCAAGGCACTGTAAATGTCCACATATTAATTTCATCTCTTAAGTGTTTCATATTTATTCTAGTGCCACTAAAAAATCATGTAGGAATTTAAATCTGATTGCTTTTGGACAAGAACTTTAAACGTATGTATAGGACATGAATGCCTTTGATGTGCTTAATGATTATTGGAGAGGACTGAGCCCAGCTGTCATCCACTTCTTGCTCCATTGCTAGTAATGTGCGAGGACAGTACTTACCCTGGTACTTTGCACAGACCACAATTTATTTCCAAATCCTGGAGTTTCAGAGACACAAGGCCATGGACTTTGTGGTCTGAAACGTGACACCGTGAGGAGTGGGGCTGTGACATTTAGTGTTTAGTCTTCCTGAGGAAGAGTAATTTATCTTCTGTTTTAATCCTGTGCTGTCAAATCCACATTGGGACATTAATGATATTAATTTGATAAATTTGTCCAGATTATGACAACGTTCACTGTCACCTTACATGGAAGTCAACTTTATCTCAGTCTGGAAAACAAATATAAGAAAATCCCAAAAATGCAGGAAATCTAAAATAAAAAAAGAGAACACTGGAAACGCTCAGTAGACCAGGTGAAATCAGTGGAGAGAGAAAAGTGCAGTTAATGGACAAACTGGGAAAGGCAAGTTTTCTGAAATTGTTGAATTGAATGTTGTCCTGGGTGTTGTAACACACCTAACTTGAAAATGAGATGCTGCTCCTCAGTTACCATTTACAAGGACTGTTCCACATAATCCTGTTCTCACTCTTATCTCTCTGTCTTTGGCCTCTTGCACTGTTCCAACAGACGAGTCCTTGATTTTCTGAATTGACATATTGCAACACTCAAAGCTGAAAACTATGTCAAAAGCAGGACAAAAAAGGAAATTCAAGACAAATCATTAAACTCTGTTTCATTTTCCACAAGCCATCTGGCCTGTTGAAGTTTCTAGTAAGTTCTATTTCTGCTTCAGATTTTTAGCATCTGCATTTTTAAAATTTTTTCACTTATATTGAATTCAACTATTTCAGACAATCATCTATTTCTACTATGTTACAAATGGTGATGAAAGGTCATCAACTTGCAACATTAACTCTATTTTTCCTCTATATATTCATATATACACTGGCTGGTCTGAATAATTCCAGCAATCAATTTGCAAAAAAAAATCTGCAGATTCTGGAGTATTTCCAACACTCTCAATTTATTTCAAATTTCTAGCAGAGTGCGTTATTTCACTAGATCTTTCTTTTCCCTTTTATTCCTTGCATTCTAATTATACCTCCCCCAGACAGATTTGCTGTGATTAGCATGTGAACTTTAAATTGGATGATTAATTATGATCCTTATCTCATAGATGTTCATGCACTGTTAAGCTACTAACTAACTCTTCTTGCAGTAAACTATCTCAACCAACCACATTAAAGAAATTTGCTGCTTTTTTGATATGAAATGACAAATTCTGAACTTCTCATATCTGACACATATCCCAACAGCACGGAGTCATACCATTGTACAATATAGAAACAGGCATATCAGACTTTAGGTCCATAATCACCTGCGCCTTGGGGATTTAAAGTTTGAGAGTTATCAAGTTGTTACTCAGCCTTCTCCTCAACAGGAAAACATAGCCAAACTAACCAATCGCTCCTGATACCTGAAATGTTCCAATATATATAGATTATCCTGGTGAATTTCCTTGGCATCCTCTCCAACACTATCATATCTTTTCCATAGTGAGGATGCCAGAACTACACATGAGAATTCAACTGTGACCTACCAAATGTTTTCTAAAGTTATGAGATCATATCCTAATTTTTAGAATCTATGCCACACCTGATGAAGGAAGATATCCTGTCTACACCCTTCATCACCGGTTTTACCTGAGCAGCCACTTTCAAGGATTTATAGACTTAGACCCCAGAGTCCCCAAGTTTCCAAGTACTCACTAGAGCCTTACCTTGTATATATCCCTCACTTATTTTTTTTGTCCTTCCACAATGCATCACCTTGCACCTGTCAAGTTTAAATTTCGAACTGTTATTAGTCCACCGAACTTTCTGGCTAATCTATATTATGCTGCTGCAGTAGACAAAGCTCCTTACCATCAACTACAGATCCAATTTTCATCTCATCTGCAAATGATTTCATTTGACCTCCTGTACTCGCATCCAAATCATTAAAATTTAGGGTTTGTCTGATATGTATCTGGGAAAATCCAGGATCTGAGTTTTAACTTCTCCAAAGTGCTGATGGTTCTGATTGAGGCGAAATTTCAAATGCAAGTGAGTCTATTCCCAACATGAAACTACTGGTTTAGGCTTAAGAATCATTTTCTAAATTGGATATCTTCAATGTGAGCAGGTCGAAAAACTCCCTCTCAGGGTTGCAGGCCTCTGTCCTAGGGTACATTCTGTGTGGACACACCATTGCAGTCCTAAACACGAGAGATCTTGCCCTTGAATTGCAAAATTTAGGACAGGATTGTTGTAAATGCAAATAGCAGAATATACTACTAATCCACCACGTACCTATTTATGCAAAAAGCAGCAATATTTGCATATTCTTAGATCCTCTCTTCAGTTTAAATATTATACTGTCTGTTATTCTTATCTATCAAATCCAAGAGATAAGGGGTTAGAGTCAGGAGGTAAGATATGAGAAAACAGTATGTTTAGATTGTATTGCTAATTTATATTTGTTAAATACAGCATAAATAAATTATGAAATCAGGTTGATGAATGTCAGTTAACATTCAAGCACTGATATCCACTCAAGATCATGGATGAAAAGTAAAAAATTACAATGAAGAAAATGACAAGGGGGGTCCATTCTGACAATCTTTTAATGAATTTGTGTGTTTTTGTTGAGGGGGGGGGATTTATTTGTTCTCTTCCAATGGGTTTTGCTCTTAATTAATCTATACTGATTTTCATCAGAGTTGATAGAATATTAGAACATCATGCAAGCACATCTGTGACAAACAAGCAGGATTACAAGCTGCAAAGCAGCTGCTGAGAAAGAATCAGTGCTCCAAGAGCTTGGTGCCAAAGATGTTCCACAACTAGGGCCAATTTCTAAACATGATTTAGAAATTGGCTGTTCTTCATAACAGCAACTCAGGCCGTTCAGACAGATAAGAATCTTCTCCTTTACTTCTCTCACTAGAGCTGTCAACTAGAATTAAGTTAACTTTCTTAAAAAACAAGAATACCTCCAGTTATTGATCTCAGTATAACAAAAAGACACAAATTGGAGAAGTCTTATCACCAAAAGAGTCGACGACACTAATGCTCACCTTGAAGACTAATGTAGTTCATTAAAATTTCTTATCCTACAACTCAAGGAAATATTTTCTCCTGTAAATTACCTCATTTGAAGAATATAATAGTTGAAATATCCCTACTTATGGAATGAGAACTTTTTTTGCAATAAAATAACTTCAAGCAATGTTTTCTTATTACTGCAAGCGTAATTTAAGTTATAAAGACACATTATTTTAAAAGATCAAAACTAGGCAATGGCAAATTTAATGGAGGGACTCCTCCAGCACATTGTGTGTATTGCTCTTGACTCACAGTATCTGCAGTACCTCTTGTGTCAATGGCAAATTTAAAATTAGTACCCTAGGTTTGGTTCCTCAAGATTGTCAGAGCTGGGGGAGGTAGTGGGGATAAGCTCCTATTAAAATAGGGGCTACCTATTAAATACTCCCAATGGCATACATCTCAAATAGCCTCTAACAATCACGTCCCGCTCCTGGCCTTCACGTGTGGCTTACTTACTAAGCATGGTGGAACCATTTCTACTGCCAGGAGAAGAGGGATAGATAGATAGATACTTTATTCATCCCCATGGGGAAATTCAACTTTTTTTCCAATGTCCCATACACTTGTTGTAGCAAAACTAATTACATACAATACTTAACTCAGTAAAAAATATGATATGCATCTAAATCACTATCTCAAAAAGCATTAATAATAGCTTTTAAAAAGTTCTTAAGTCCTGGCGGTTGAATTGTAAAGCCTAATGGCATTGGGGAGTATTGACCTCTTCATCCTGTCTGAGGAGCAGGCGGGTTACTGACATTTTAAAACCAGTCACATTGGGCAGATGGGGGTTCATCAGCCGTGATTAGTAGCTCACCTAGGAGAAGGAAACCAGTGACCTCAAACCTCCACTGCCATTCTGCTATACCCAATCATGGGAAATTTCCAGACCTGGAGTCCCTAAGGGAATTTTATGTTGAGTTCAACGCTGACTGGCAACTCCTGCGAGGCCGTGGTGCCAAACTGTATCGGTCTCTGCCGTTCATTTAGATTCATCAGCTGCATGCAGAGGGGCAGCCTGCTGCATATGGGCGTCTGCTTGCTCTCCGTATAGTACTGTCCTGGCTTGCCTATCACATAGTCGACCCCAACCAATGGAGGGCTGCGGTCTAAGCTTGATTAGAAACTGTTCAATCAATATATGACATCATTCACTGACTCCAGTGATATTGTTTCTGAGCCTGCTTGCGACCCCAGTATAAAAATCAATGTCATCTCACACCGTGGATATCACAAACAAAATTGGTATTTCTTCCCAACTCAACTTCCCCTGAAAAGATTGTGCTGGGCTTTCCTTTATGATCTGCCATCTTGTTATCCGGCTAATAATAGAATCGAGTTGCAGAGTTCATAGCATGATCTGTCCTTGTATGATTTAAACAGATATTTTTTCTAGATTATAAGAATAGGCCCCTGGTTAGTTAATAGTGTATGTTGTTAATTTTTCTGTGATATTGAAATATTGCTCCCTTGCTTTAATTAAAATATATTCATATATTACCACTTTCCACAATTACCTACCATACTTTGATGCTGGGAACGTTTTTCATATATGGTCACAGCATTGAAAGGCCTTTCAGTGCAGTGGTGTTTCATTAACACAAATAATCTATCAACTGGAAAAAAAGCTGTGAACAAATCTATCTATTGCCCCTAAACAAATTTAATGATGGAATTTATAACACTAAATTGTATTTGAATTGCTGGTCCTACACAAAACGAGCTCATAGTTTTTTTTTATCATGGGGATACCAACAACATTTGCGACATGAATACATTAACCTGAAGGAAAATTGTACCTTGAAAGACCTTTGGATTCACATATCCTTTGCACAGGGATGATCATCTAGATTGTTAAATCACTGATAATGATTTGTCAGCTGTAGAATCTGCATATTGTGCCAAATTTTGTGGACTTCAGAAACTCATCTGCCATTCTAGTTATTTTAATGTAAGTGCTGATGCAACCTCAGGTATCATAAGACATTCTGAACTGACTTTGTAGCTTTCATCTAAAAATGTTTGCCCCACTACAATTCTTATCAGTAATTCAACTGTTTTACATTTGATCTCCCCTTCCTCCTAGCTTATTATAATCAGCTCACTAATTATAATTTCTCCTCTCAGATATTTCAGCCTCCTATTATGCCCCATTCCCTTACTGTGGCTAACATTCAATTCATATTTTGGGATGTGGCATCACTGTTAGGGATGTGTTTATTGTACATTCATAATTGCCCTTGAGAAGGTAAAGAATACCACCTTTTTAAATCACTCTCGGCTGACTGTGAAAAATTTATTAGTGAAGGAGGATAGGAATTTCCAATATGATTATGTTGGTATGAGGTCCTGATGAAATCTTATCTTTCTTGGCCAATGAATCTTCTAAGTCAAACAATATTTTCTGTAGGCTTTTCCAAACCTATCACCAAATGTCAAAAAGTTCCATACACAAAATGCTGGAGGAACTCAGCAGGTCAGGCAGCATAACATGAGGAAATCTGCAGATGCTAGAAATTCAATCAACACACACAAAATGCTGGAGGAATGCAGCAGGCCAGACAGCAACTATAAGAAGTACAGTCGATGTTTTGGGCCGAGACCCTTCGTCAGGACTGCTTCTAAGGAATGAACAAACAGTTGTCATTTTGGGTCGAGACCATTCTTCAGGACTGGAAAGGAAGGGGGAAGACACCAGAATAAAAAGATGGGGAAGGGGAATAATGATGCTAGAAGATGATAGGTGAAGCCAAGTTGATGGGAAAGGTAAAGGGCTGTAGAGGAAGGAATCTGATAGGAGAGGAGAGTGGACCATGGGTGAAAGGGAAGGAGGAGAGGCACCAGGGGGAGGTGATAGGAAGGTGTGCTAAGCTAAGAGGACAGAGTAGGAAATAGAAAAGAGGGGAAGGGTAGAGAATTTTTTTTTTACAAGAAATCGATGTTCATGCCATCAGGTTGAAGGCTACCCAGACTGAAAATAAAATGTTTCTCCTCCACCCCGAGGGTGAGCTCATCATGGCACAACAGGGAGCCATGGACTGACATGTTGGAATGGAATGGGAATTAAAATTAAAATGTTGTTCAACCAAGAAGTTCTGCTTTTGGGGGATGGAGTGGAGGTGATTGATGAAGCAATTGCCCAATTTACAAGGGCCTTACCAATATAAAGGAGATGACATCTTTTCAGATATCCAACTATTGGGACTTTACCATGTTTCACCTACCTTGCTACATCTTTCCATTTCTCCTTCTTTACTGCTCAACAAGGTCTTATCACATCTTTTTCATCTAAATTGTGCAAAGCCATTGCTCCCATCCAAAGCTGGCTACTTACCTTTATGCTTGAGGTAGCTGTTTCTACCCTTCCTGTCAGACTTTGTCTGTCTCATGATCCCAGCCTCATTTAAACGGTGTGAACTCCACCTTCACCCCATGAATCACTATCAGAAGTGCCTTGCCGTAGGTTTTTCAGAATCCTGAGAAAAACATTCAGCCCAAGCAAAAGAAAAAGGATTTCTGGAAAAAATATACAGCCTGGTCAATATTCAATAAAATTGAGCTTAGTGCACCGTCTAAGCGACTAAGTTATTTTTGACCTATTGTTGTAATCTAATGAGTGGCTTTAAATCAAACTACAGAAGGCTGGATATCCTCAATGAACATATCCCAGGAGCTGGTGGTGATATTTGTACCGCATATCTGGACAGACTTCAGCAATGACCAAAAGTAACAGCATAGATGGTGGTTAAAAATGTATACACAAAGTACACTGCAGATGCTGGGGTCAAGGCAATACACACAACACGCTGGAGGAACTCAGGAACTCAGCAAGTCAGGCAGCATCTGTGGAAATGAGCAGTCAATGTTTCGGGCCGAGACCCATTATCAGGACTGAAGAAGGAGGGGGCAGGGGCCCTATAAAGTAGGTGTGGGGAGGGTGGGAAGGAGAAGGCCAGTAGGTGCCAGGTGAAAAACCAGTAAGAGGAAAGATCAAGGGATGGGGGAGGGAAAGCAGGGAGGGGATAGACAGGAAAGGGGAAGAAGGAATGTAAGGGGAAAGCACTATGTGTAGCAGAAGAAGGCAGAATCATGAGAGAGGTGAAAGGCAGCTGGAGGAGGAGGCAGAGTGAAACTGGGATGGGGGAAGGGGGGGGGAGGGAATTACCGAAAGTTGGAGAATTCAATGCTCGTGCCAAGGGGCTGGAGACTACCCAGATGGTATATGAGGTGTTGCTCCTCCAACCTGAGTTTGACCTCATCATAGCAGTAGAGGAGGCCATGTATGGACATATCTGAATGGGAACGTGAAGCAGAGTTGAAGTGGGTGGCAAATTGTATGCCACCCATCTTGGTTGAACAAATCTTTTTTGTCAATTAGCATGTAAAAATCTGGATGATGTCAGGTGATCCTGCTCCTAGATGCATTAGGAAAGACATTCAATTGCTTGTCACTTTAAAACAAAATGCAAAGAAGTAGTTGAAGAACTTTTGAAAACCTTGTGCATTTCTGAGCACCTGAATCAATTTTCAAGCATGCTCTTTTTTATAGAGTTTTAAAATGTTGCTAACTTGCTGTAATTAGTATACATTTATACAAAAATATTTCACCATTGTCATACCATGCACCCCTTTGTACAACTAAGTCTATTTGTATGCATGCTCGGGCAGGGGGATATACTGTATACTGTAAGTAAGCAAATCTTGAACTTGAGTCTGTGTAAATATATACAGCACCCAGCATATGTCTTTCACTCAGAGTTCACCAGTGCATAAAGGCCTTTCCCAAAATGTAATTTAATTGTGATCTGTACTCCATGTTCCCTTTATTTCAATATTATACAGTTCCCTGCAGTTTATCATGCTTGTCAGATAGCTCTGTGAGTACTTAATGCTGGAGTCTCCTTGCGATGATATTATGTGCAGTAGTAATGCTTGTCTGAATGGCTCCTGATGCTGTGAAAGATGCAGATTATTTCCAGTGCAGTGGGTTCTATTGAGAATAGGTTATGTGTGGCTATTTACCAATGGAATATAGGGCTGAAGTGTTGCAAAGCCAATAATATTGTACATAAAAAGATCATTTTCACTAACAATGCTTCATATCAAATAAAGCATACAAAACAGCCTATGAGAAAGACAATTATTATTGTCACCATAGTATACATCCACTTCCACATTTATCACGCATTCCAGATGTTCAATGCTAACCAAAGTCCTGACTGTTTTCTCATTTCTGACAACACCGTCTTAATCAAAATTTTCAAAATAATCAAAATAATTAATCAAATTAATCAAAATAATCAAAATTTTCTGCTCAAGTTGTTTTATTATGCAAAAGACAAAATAAGCTTGCTCTTGTAATATCAACACTTTCTTCCTCAGGTCCACAAAATTAGAGTAACACGATAAAATTTTGACAAGTCCTACAAAGCACTGAATGAAGAATGCTGTAATGCAGAACATTTATCCCCACGTGCTTGTTTTGGACAGAAGCAGCACCAAGCTTTATTTCTATATTGTGGTGATAGTGTATGCAAGTAGTTAAATTTCAACTTGATTTCTGGCACTGCATCACTTTTTTTAATAAACAAAAGTAATTTGCCTACATTTCATAAAGATTCTGTTCCTTTAAATTTTCTCCAAGGATGAACCTAACTTTATCAACATGAATGAGGAAGATATAATCAGCATTTCAAAACAGAACCTGCTACAAATATATTATGTAGAAGAGCATTGTAAAACATAGTTTGTTGAATTAAGTCTTATAATTAAATTAGAGTTGTGTATTAGGATGATATATTGTTACCTCTTCTCTTTGTTACCACTGGGAAGGAGGTACAGAAGCCTGAAGGCACACATTCAGTGATTCAGGAACAGCTTCTTCCCCTCTGCCATCCAATTCCTAAATGGACATTGATCTCATGAACACGACCTCACAAATGTTTTTTTTTAATGTCCATTTTTGCATTGTTGTCTTAATTTAATGATTTAATATACATACATATATATACTTACAGTAATTCAGATTTTTATTCTATATTTATCATGTATTCCATTGCACAGCTGCTGCAAAGGTAACAATTTTCATGATGTTTGCCTATGATATTAAACCTGATTCTCATTCAAATTCTTACAGTTTGAATTACAAGTTGCCCATTCACTGATAAATTCGATTTGAAGAAATATAGCTTTCAGCTGCTCTTTAATAAGTGTTCAGGATAAGATAAAATTTGGTGTTGAGCTAAACAGACGAGCAATGAATTGACCACTTGATCAGGACTTGTGGTGCGGATTCTCAAACGGATCAGCAGCTGATTTGTTGCAATTTGCTTCAGGCCGGTCAAGTCACTGAAAGAAATGAGGCAGGCTAATCACACGGTATTTTTCTCTGATATCCAGTGGCAGACAGCTCCTGCAGTGGTGTCATTATTTCACTCCCAAGCTGAGCCATCAGTAGGGGCCACAGCACAGGAGAGTCATCTCAGCTCCCAGAACCTTAGCGATGACATAACGTTAACATTTTCTTCCCCTCTTCCCTTCTCATGGGAGCCTCTTAGAGGAACTGTCAATACTTATCAAAGCAGGACTGCTGATAAAATAGAGACATACGTTGATTAGACTTAAATTAATATTTTCCTCTTTTGTATCTGTCAGATTTTTGTCTAGAATTCAGCTTTGGCAAGTTGGCCCAGGCAAGATTTGTACTGTGAGGGGCCCACTCATTGGGTGCATTAGAACATACTGCATGGTCACCAAAGTTGCTTGTCTCCTTCTCTTTCCATGTAGATATTTATTTATTTATTGTGATAAAGTTCAGAATAGGTCCTTCAGGTCCTTTGAGTCGTGCTGCACAGCAACCCCCCGATTTAACCCTAGCCTAATCAAGGGACAATTTTCAATGACCAATTAATCTACCAACCAGTTGGTCTTTGGACTGTGGGAAAATCCCAGAGCACCCGGAAGAAACCTAATGGTCGCAGGGAGAAGATACTAATTCCTTATAGACAGTGGCGGGAATTGAACCTGGGTTGCCGGTACAGTAAAGCATTGTGCTCACCAGTAGGCTACCATGCCACCCCACCTGACTCGCTGTCTTGTGCAGAGATGGTTAAGGCACTCTATCCCTCCTTCACCACAGCAGAAAGTTGCTTCTTTGCCCTAATGCTCATGCTTACCAATAACTGCAGGCACTGAGTTCACTGCCTCTCCTCTAGCAAGGTTCCTGCCTGACCTTGGTTGTTTTAGGGAGACTATGTGGAAGATGCCTGTGGTTCATAAGCCCATAAGACAGAGGTGCAGAATTAGGCCTTTCAGCGCATTGATTCTGCTCCATCATTCCATCATGGCTGATCACTGAACCCCATACACCTGCCTTCTCGCCATATCCTTTGATGTCCTGACCAATCAGGAAACGATCAACTACTGCCTTTAATATACCGATGGATTTGGCTTCCACCGTAGTCTGTGACAGAGCATTCCGCAGATTCACTACTCACTGGCTAAAAAAATTCCTCCTACCTCTGTTCTAAAAGGTCACCCCTCAATATTGAGGCTGTGCTCTCTAGTTCTAGGTAACCCCCACCAAAGAAAACATCCTCTCCACATCCACCCTATCTAGTCCTTTCAACATGAGGTAGGTTTCAATGAGATGCCCCCTGTCACGTACACACAACCCTGTAAAAGTTTCAGCAGCAGCAGAACACACCTGGAGTCTGGGTTTGCTGTTAACAGAACAATATTTTATTAGTAACTGTGTAATATTGTAACTAAACCAGGTCAATCAAGGGTTAATGGTGTTATGCATATATAGGTGTAAATAAAGTTCCCAAACTTATTCAAGCTCAGGTGGCAAGAGTTACAGTCTTACTATAGTATGTAAGAAAAGTTCAGTTCAGAAGCATGGGACTGAAATGAGAGATTTGTAATCCAAAGGCCAATGTTGTGAGAAGGCAATTATGTCAATATTCCACAGATTCCACAACAACAATACAAATTAACAACAGCAGTAGGTTTTATCTCCAAAGTTGTTCCACTCCATACACGAAATATCACTGACAGTGATCTTCAATGAATGTCCTTTCAAAACAAGTGGTACCATACCCGAATTCAGCTACGGGACATCTCAAAGTGGTGGCCACAGGACTCAAACAGAATCCACGTATGGATTATCACCAACAGTAGCTTATCTCAAAGGGGACCATCTTCAAGGGAACCACCACCCAGGCAAGGGTCGACACACTGGTAAATTCCATAAGATTACCCCAGTCACACAGCGTGAAAACCACTTCCAGTTCCACGACATACGAAATAACTCCAACACTGATTTACCAAAGGGGTGCCTTTCTTCAGTGAACTACCGCACCCAGACAAGGGTGAACAAACACGTGGTATTCACAAAGGTTTCCCCTCACCAGAGAACCCACTCCTGTGGATTAACTAAGTGACCATCACACTTTCGTATTCGAATGGAATCAAACACACCCTCATGGGCTACTTAGAGAGAGAGTCCAAACAGTGATCGCTTTGTCACTAGGTTTCTTCTGTTTCAAACCTTCCTCTCCTCTCTTCTCTGCAAACTTGTAAGAGTCATTTATCTATACTCTGGATCAATCTCAACTCACACCCTTTGGGCTACTGAAAGTTTAAACCAGCGACCAACTCACTGGTGTCTTCCATTGACCAAATCCATCTTGACTCTAACTCTGTGTTTCTGTGTGTCTGTAACTGTCCCTGTAAATTCAAGACAAGCTGCAGAGAAACCATAACATCAATTGTCCATCAAATAACTCCATCTCTCTCTCCCCTCAAAGAGTGCCCAAAAGTCAGTCTGATTCTCCTGGCATTTTAAACTGACAGTCCACAAAATAAATGAACCCTGGGGGTACATAACACCCCGCATTCTTCTAAATTCCAGTGAGTACCGGCCCATAGTTGTCAAATGCCCCTCTGCTCCTCATTCCAGAATCATCTTCATGAATCTCCTCTGGACTCTTTCCAATAACAACACATCCTTTCTGAGAAATGGGGCCCAAAACTGTTGACAATACTCCAAGTGTGATCTATAAAGGCTCAGCATTATCTCCTTGCTTTTACATTCTATTCCCCTTGAAATAAATGCCAATATTGCATTTGACTTCTTTACCACAGACTCAACCTGTATATTGGCCTTCTGGGCTGTCCTACGCTCTGCTATCCCCTCACCTGGGCCAGCATGGGATCGCTCACCTGCTCACTGCACTGGGGAGGGTTACCATGCTGCAGACAGCCGCCTGAGGTGCCATGGCTGCCGCTTGCCCTTGATTCTGCTGTGTTGTGTTGGGCCACTGCAGAGTGTGCCATTTGAGCATGGTGCTGATTGTTGCTACAGCTGCCAGGTCCACTTTCTGGAGCTGCGCAGCAGAAAGCCATGGCTCGCAGCACATCCACACAGACCCCCAGCGGGACAGCAGGTCCAGGCCAATGATGCAGGGTTCCCGGATGTCAGCTAGCTGCACCTTGTGCTCCACTGTGTTTTCCCCCACTGCTCTGCACAGTCACCTCTTTGATCTCATCGCTACATATCGCCGGTGACCGTAGGTGCTGGACCACCATTGTTGAACACACAAGTGGACATTGTTGGTCTGTGTTGGGGAGGACACCAGGATGGAGAATGGTGATGGTTGACCCCATGTCCAGCAACGCACAGCATCTCCACAATGCAGTCCACATATAAGCCTTGCTCTTGGCCCAAATGGCCCACCTGGAGGGGTGACAATGGAGGGACTCTGCTGCAGGACTTGGCTGTTGCTGCCTGCTCGCCATTTCCCAATGGCTGTGCTGGGCCGTGGCGTGGTGCCAGTGCAGGGCAGTCCTGGGCCACGTGACCTGCCTCACCACACCAGTAGCAGAGATCACTCCAAGGCCAGTGCGGCACTGGTTGGACCTGTCCCAGGGCCCTCTCCTTGTGAGTTTCCTCCTCCATTTCGGTGACACATGCACGGGGTCATGGTGTCAGAGGCGATGCTCAAGTGATTATGGGGCTAAAACCATTTCTGCCCTCTCTGCCTCTGCCAGCAATGATAGTGATATCAGGCGAACGTGCTGCTGAAGGCACTGGTATCAGCGCCTTTACAAAGGTGTAGAGGACAAGCTTTTCCTGGGCCATGGGAGGGAACTGGGGGCAGGCAGGCACGGTGAGTACAGTGGCTGAGAACTGCTGTGAATGTCCTAAGGCTTTCTACCACAGGGAACTGTCTGCTGTTCAGTTTTTCCCTCATTGCCTCCTCCAATGGCCTCTGTTCCAGTGCCGTTATGAGAGCCCTGTAGTCAGCGTTAGGTTGAGGAGGTCCTGCAGGGCATCCCCCTCCAGTGCCAACGAGCTCCACCCGTTGTGCCATGCAGCAAGTTTGACCTGCACTTGGTCAAGGCGGGTGGTACCATTGTACCTGGAGTGCTTCAGGATAGACCTTGTGGCGTGAGTTGTTGAGGCCCCTTGTTCTTCCTCTTGCTCTAGTGGTGTCGGTGGTGCCTGCCAAGTTGCTTGTCCTCCTGTGGCTGCGAGTTTTGGGTTTTCCAGTGCAGTCCACAGGGGAGGCAGGTGATGTGCTCCACCGAATCTGCTGGGTTGGGGTGCCTGGGTTCACTCGCCCTGTCAGGGTTTCCTGGGAAGGCACGATGCTTGGTTCCCAGGTCCCCCCTCTGGGTCGGCGTCTCATCTTTGGAGCGTGGCCCAGAGATGCAGGAGAGGCATACTGCTCAGCCCCTCAGCTTATTGCCCGGGTGTTAAGGCGCACCATCCGATGGCATAGCTTTTCAATCTCACTGTCAATTTCTAATCATACTCCTGATACCAATGTGGCGAGCATTTGGTCCATGCTGACAGACAAGAAAAGCTTGTTTATCTCAAATTACATCTTCATTGCACTAAGCGCAAAAGGAGATTGAGCACTACAACCCAGGGAGAGGACCCATGGCATTCAGACGGGGGAAGATATTATTACACCCCCCGGTTATGGTCAGGGTAGCCCCCAAACACACAAGCAAATAACTGGATAACCCGAGCTAAAATGTAACAATAAATAAACTTGAACATCCCACCTCCAGACCTCCAGAGCCTCTCCAGACTCCCCGTTTGGGGATTACCAAACATTACGTGGTTTTTCTTGTGTAGTCTGTTTTGTGCTTTTTCGTGATATCATTCCAGAGAACGTTGTCTCATTTTTTAACTGCATTGAATTTGTGGTTTATAAATGACAATAAACTGAATCTAAATCTGAATAATCCCATGAATGCATTTTAAAACAAGAAGAATAAATAGTGCTGGCCACTGGAATTCTGCGATGAAATATTGACTAACAGCCCCCGGAGCAATACAGTATTTTTGAGCTGACTAAACAATCTGCGATCCTGGGAGAGTTGGCATGGATGAGAGTGGAGAGTGCATCTATGTCTAGTTCTGGGGGGTGTAGAGTACGTTGCATTGATTCCTAATTGCAGAACAGGAATCCATGGTTGGTTCCATTACTCCATACTGAATAAAGTGCTGAGCAAGTTTAAAATGCACAAGGACAAGAGCAGAAACAAAGAGGCGCTCTGCGCTGTCTGCCTGTGTTTGACTGTCTCTTCTCTCTGCAGCTGGGGGGGCAGAAGGTGCAGCCATCAGGCCTCTGGACGGGCTCCACTCACCTCAGCGATGAATGTGCTCTGCAGCTGTGGGCTCATTTTCAGAGACTCTGCAGCTCATGTTCCCTGTGTTGTTGTTTACTTTTTTACTATTTGCACAATTTGAGCAAAGCACTTCAGCAGTGAACTGACTCTTAAGATGTGGCTTGCGTTTGGGGACTCTGTGGTTAACGTTATTTGTTTATTTTTCATCATCTGTGCAATTGGTTCTTCTTTCACTCATTAGGTGTTTGGTGATCTAGTTGTGTGGGATTTTTTAAATGGGTTCCATAGTGTTTGTTGGTATTGTGGCTGCCTGCAAGAGGACGGAACCCAAGGTTGTAAACTGTGTACATACTTCGATAACAAATGTACTTTAATCTTCGAACGTTGTTCTTCCCATCACACCTTCTCCACCTGTGATGTGAAACTGACAGTGGACTTTTGTTCAGAACCAGAGTCAGATTTATTATCACTGACATATGTCAAGAAATATGTTGATTTTTGGCTGTGGTAGTGTGCAAGACAAAAAAAATTACTTTAAAGTTACAATAATTGATAAATAAATATATAGGCAATAAGGAAGAAGCTGTTTCCAAAGTGTTGAGTGTGGTTCTTCAGCCTCCTGTACCTGCTCTCTGATGGTAGTAATGAAAAGTGGACATCTGTGGATGGTGAGGGTCTTTAAAGATTGACACTTCAGCCCATCGTGTCTGGGCCAACCATGCAAATTTAACTAATCTCATCATAGTTAATATTGTTCCATTCTCTGTCTGTTCATGTGCCTGTTTAAATGCCATTTCATGCATATATTGACCATCCACATCCATCAAGAAAAGTCTGGTAGAAGATTCTGCCAAGAATAATAGAGCCTTACAATTAGTCTGAGATATTGCCTTAATGATAACAATATGTATAGAGCTCATTTCTCAAACACAGAGGTTGTATTTTGTTGCAGGAAAATAACTTCTGCAGTTTAGCTAATCTAAACACTGGATTTTACTGATTTGTGTGATAACAGGTGATAATAGTGTCCTCCGTCAATAAATCACCTTATCTCTATCTCTGCTATAGTTCGGATTCCATCTCAACGGTCAGGTGTCATCTATTCATTCAACATCTCTGTTAAATTTGCAATACTTCAACCATCATTTTACTACCAAGAAATTGTTTATTGCTACATCACCGTTACACACTGATTGTTCCACAAATCTTCTATCTTGTTATTTGACATTGACATGAAAAGTCAAAGCTAAAATCATGTTTATTGTTTTACGCACAAGTATATGAATGCACAAGTGCAATCAAAACTTACTAGTAGCAGCATCACAGGCACACACAGCATTAGATAAGCAACATTCACAAAGAAAGCATAAATAAAACATAAATTGTACGCAACTTTACCAAGGAAGAATGCCATTAGAACAAACAAAGTCTGTTGTAGTGCAAAGTGATCATGGTGGCCATAGTGTGTGATTGGGCTCGTGCAGGCTGTTTCAAGAAGCATATAGTTGAATGGAAGAATCGGGCAGTGTGGGACTTCTGGCTCCTGTATCTGCAGCCCAAATGGTAGCTGAGAGAAAACAGCATGGCTTTGATGATGGGAAATCTTTGATGATGTATGTTTCCTCTCAGTAGTGTGGAGCTGCTATGGAGCTATTGCACAGGTAGGCAAATTGGAGTGGATCCAAAGTGTTTCTCAGTCATCACCAACCTCTCAAAACATGTCATCACTATGGAACTCAAGGTCCCATTATTAATCTGTTAAAGATTGTTTTTTTGTGGTTGGTAAATTGGCAACTAATATCATCAAAGGTCCTGGGTCATCATAAGAGAAATACAGTGGAATACAATTTTCATACAACGAACACTCACTTGTAGCTGCTTGAACAATGACCTTTAATCTGCTTTGGTAGTGGAGACTGGAGAATGAAAGTAATGCATGAATCCAGAAGAACTTCTCTGTTCTTACTTATTGTGTCTTGGGACAATTTATATTCATTAGTATTGGTTTAGGGGACAGTATGTTATCACTGGGGCAACATGGTAACGTAGTAGCAAACATAACACATTAAAGTGGCAGTGATCAATTCCCATTGCTTTATTTTCTCCCTGTGACTGTGTGGGTTTCCTCTGGGTGCTCTGGTTTTCTCCCACATTCTAACGATGTACAGGTTAGTAATGGTTAGTAAGTTGTGGGCACGTTATGTTGGCACCGGAAGCATGGTGACACTTGCAGGCTGTCCCCTGCTCATATTCAGGTGTTGTTGGTTGCCTATGCATTTCACTGTATGTTTCAATGTACATGTAACAAGTAAAGCTAATTTTTAAACCTTAAAGGTTTTCTTTAAAAGAGAACCACCCTGGGAAGTTAGCACTTTATCAGTAGTGGACTGAATTGCTAGTTCCATAAGAATAAACTGTTTGAATCCCATTGTTCTTTGCCACCCAGTTGGACTGTGCAGTGAACACACGGCAGAAACAGTGCAAAAGTGAACGTGGTCCCCTTCTATTAAATTAGCTTTTATGTGGATCTTGGCACTATGATTGCATGCAGTAATGAAGATTCTGTCTGCTGCAGCTGTGTCTACTGGATAGTTGGCTTAAAATTGTGGAGCAGGAGCATACCAGTAAAAGGTGCAATTTTAACTGCCCTGTTTTGGCTGAAGGAAATCAGTCAATGAAATTCCAACATCCTGTGTTGATGTTGAATGTATAAAGATGCCAAACCTATGAAATTTCTGAATCTGGTTCTTGTCTGGATGTTGAGAAATATAAGAAGGAATGCCAATATAAAAACTTATTTATTTCAATCATATGTACAGATAAAAAACGAGACCCACTCTTAATCCACTCCTTGGTGGATATTAACAGTAGAACAAATGATTAAATTACCACCCCCATTGTCGGCAAAGAAAGGAAATGTGAAATGCAGTAATGGCAACAAATAAAAGAAACTTAAGACAAGGACAAATTCTTCAAATATACTGGTCAATAATTAAATATTGAATAACCTAATTGACTTTATCCCTCAGAAACAAAGACAGCTGTAAGACTCTGCTGACCTTTAACTACTTTTGTCAGAATGCTAATAAAAATTTTCACTGCAAGAAGTTGCTGTCTTTTAGTAGTGGATAGGCTGCTATTTATTAATGGGTTCTGTACACTGCAGCCTTGCTTTGCAACTTAGATCCATGAACGTCCTGCATGGAAGTGCAATCAAAGGGATTTATAAATCAGTCCTCATGCAGTTACTTTTTAAAGAGAATCTATGATGGTAATTGCTTTTTAGAATTTATTACGCATGCAAACATAAATCTTACTTTCTCACACCATTATGGCTGGAGAATTCCATTGATCTGTGGCCTCTTGTTGATCAAAAAGCAAAGATAAGACATGTTTTCATGCATCAGCAAACCCACAGACTGATAACATTTTTCTTCCATTGGTGATAACCTGAAATGATATTTAGTTCAGCAAAGCAGAGTTAGATTTTAGTGGGTAAAAAGTTTGAGATGTTGCCAGCCTTACCTCCATATTACTGATATATCTTCATTGTTTATTTCATCATTTCATATGACCTACCTGAAATCAGCCAGGTGCATGGTTGCTATATCTTTCTTCTTGGAAAGCCCTCCCCCCCCCCCCCCCCCCCCCCCCCCCCCCCGTGTGTTCCTTTAAGTCATTTTCTAATTGTGCCATTGTGCCTTTGGGATTAAATTATCCTGGAAGATGCTCTTAACAATTAGACAAGTTGATGACTCTGGCCTTTAATTAAAGTACTATGAACATATTCCACATCCTTACAAAAATAAATTGGTTTAGAATCTAATATCACGAACAAAGCACATTAAAGTATGATTGAGCACAAGAAAGTACAAAGGTTTTGCATCGATTGGAAAGAGCAGGAAAAAGTTATTGTGCAAAATAAATGCTTTGGTGTAAAACAGTACTGCTTGAATGTGACAAGCCAGATGATGGATGACCTTGCTGCAAAGGTATGTCAATTATTTTTCACTTTATCTCTAATATGCAAATCCTTTCTTTAGTTTTAATCACACACAGACACACAACTACAAATCTATTTACAAAGGGAAATGAGAAATGAAAAGAAACAATATTAATAAGATGTAGCAGCATGAATAAACCAAATGAATGCCAGGCATATAATATTGAGGTGATAATACCACAAATTATAAAGGAGAAAATGAATTACACCATCAATGCAACAGAAACAGTTGTCATCTGTTGATGTCTGTTCTTGCTGAGACAGTTTCTGATTTTGAAGACTCGTAGTTAGCTCCACCAAGGTTTGCAACATTTCTGTTCCTGTGCACCCAATACTCATTTATTCACTTACTGATCCCACAAAGGAGATACTGTTTAAGCTCTTCTTAATCTTGTTTCTTTCTTCTCCTCTGTCTACTGTTTTGCTCCCTCATTATCCCTGGGTTTCCCACATTTGAACCACCTCCCCTTTCTTCCCATGGATTTCCCAATTATTTTCTTCCCTCTGCAGACTTTGGATTCTTGTCCACCATATACCCATCCTATTAAGCTTCCTGCATCATCACCAACCTCATTGACTCCAGAAATCTCCCATCTACTGTCACCAACCTCATTGTTTCTTTACCCTGCACTACTTGTTTCTATCTCCTACCCAAAATCCACAAACCTATGTAATTCTGCAAGTAGGGCCATTGTTTCTGCCTGTTCCTGCCCTACTGAACTTGGGTCCACATTCCTTGAATGCATTTTGCCCCCTTTGGTTCATTCCCTTCCCACATATATCTTTAACAGTCTACATGCTCTCAATCACTTCAATCAATTTAAGTTCCCAGGCCCTGATTGCCTTACTTTCATGATGGATGTCCAGGCCCTATAATTTGTGTTCAGCTATCAGGAAGGCCTTAAAGCTTCCCACTTCATTCTAGACAACAGACCTGACCAGTTCCCCTCCACCACCTCCGTGTGGCAGAACTGGTCCTCACCCTCAACAATTTCTCTATCAGCTCCCCCCACTTTCTCCAAACTCAAGGTGTATCTGCACCGGCTTCAGCCTTAGCTGTGCCTGTCTTTTTGTTGTCTATGTGGAACGGTCCATGTTCCAACCCATCCCAGGAAATGCTCCCCAACTTTTTTTGTCTTACATTAACATTTGCATTGGTGTTGCTGAGCTCATGAATTTCTCCACATTTTCCTCCATCTTCCACCCCTACCCTTTCAGAAATGTCCCTGACACTTCTCTCCCCTTTCTTCTTTTTTTTTTAAATTGAATTTTCAAATAGGTTACAGAAAGAAAAATAAATTATCAACCCTTCCCCCTCCCCTTAACCCCTCCCCCCCAACATATCCCTATAGACAAAAAAAGAGAAGAAAAAGAAAGAAAGAAAGAATGCCTGGATATCGGAAGATCCCCACATGCTCCACGGAGTTCATAACAGCTTTAATATGTATATTTCTTTCTTTCCCCAGATAACCAATAATTTTATCTTCTGAGCACCTGTATATTTAATCCTATTTTTTGTAAATAAGGGCACCAAATTTTCAGAAATATTTCATATTTATCTCTTAAATTGTAAGTAATTTTTTTCAAGTGGAATGCAGCTAAAAATTTCATTCTTCCAATGATCTATACTTAAATATGAATCCAATTTCCAAGTAACTGCAATAGCCTTTTTGGCTACTGCCAATGCAATTTTTATGAATTCTTTTTGATATTTATTCAATTTGGATTTCAATTTTATCCCTTCAATATCGCCTAGCAAAAATAAAGTTGGATTATGTGGAAGTTGTATTCCAATAATTTGTTCCAGTAAAACTCTTAAATTTGCCCAAAAAGGTTGAATTTTAAAAAAAGACCAAGTAGAATGTAAAAAAGTACCAATTTCTTGATTACATCGAAAACATTATCATTATCATCTCTAGAGATAAATGATCTACTGACAGCATTTATAAACCTACTGACTCTCTCAGCTATCTCAATCATACCTTTCCCACCTTGTCACTTGTTAAAGTGGTAGTTCCCTTTCTCGGTTCCTCCATTTCCATTGCATCTTTTTTCAGGCTGAGGTTTTCCATCCAGAATATATGTGATGTCCTACTTCAATGAACAGAGTTTCCATTCCACTACCATCCATACTGCCCTCAGCTGGATTTCCTCCATTTCCTGCCCATCTTCCCATCACCATAAAAGGGGTAGGGTTACCTTGTTCTCACCAATCAGCCCACAAGACTCCATATCCAGCATATCATTCTCCATAATTTCTGCCATCTACAAAGGGATCCGACTGTAAAGACATCTTTCCTTCCCCTCCACTCTGTTTTCCACAGGGACCACCCTCTATGTAACCCCTTCATTCACTCATCCCTACCTACTGGTCTCTCTCCTGGCACTTATTCCAGCAAGTGGGATAAATGTTACACATTCCCCTACATGAACAGTTCCAAATCCAGCTGTGAAAAGGAGGAGAATTGGGCATGGGGCTTGCAAACCCATCCTGTGAAAACTCAGAGCTACTGAAATGAAGCTCCAAAGGCCTCATCCCTGACAAAGAAAGACACCAAGAAGGTAGGCTACACCTGGAAAGAACTTGAAAATCTAGCGTTGGATAGAGGACTCTGGTGAGCTACCTTCAGTAGCCGAAGCCCCAATAGGGTGATGGACTTAAACAACTGCCCCCACACATCCTCCTTCACCACAATTCAGGCTCCATCTGTGAGTTTGCCAGGGTCAGCTGCTGCTCTGACTGTGGCCTCCTCTAAAATGTGCATTGTGACATAGGTTGGGGGAACCACTTCATCAAGTGCCTTTTCCTTGCTTGCCACAAAAGCTGGGATTTCCCGGTGGCCACCCATTTCAATTCAACTTCCCCTTCCTATTCTAACATATCCATCTCTCTACTGCCATGATGAGGCCACACTCAGTTTGGAGGAATAGCACCTCATATTCAATCAGATAGCCACCAACCTGATGGCATGAACCTCTGGTAATTTCTTCCCCCCCCCCCCCTTCCCCCACTCTGCTTCTCTCTTTTTCCATTCCTTATTCTGACTCTCTTCTTACTCCAACTCTCCTCTTTACCTGCCCTTGACCTTATTCAGGTGGCCCTCCTTTCCTTTCTCCCATGGTCAACTGTCCTCTCCCATTAGATTCCTTCTTCTTCAGCCCTTTACCTCTTCCACCTAGCATCTCCCAGCTTCTTACTTCTTTCCCCTCTCCTACCTACTCATTTTCCCTCTCACCTGGTTTTACCTATCACCAGCCAGTTTGTATTTCTTCCCCCTCCCAACTTTCTTGTTCAGGCTTATCCCCCCTTTCTTTCCAGTCCTGATGAAGGGTGTCCGTCCAAAGCATTGACTGCTTCATAGATGCTGCCTGACCTGTTGAGTTCCTCCAGAATTTTGGGTGTATTGCTGTGGATTTTAGGCACCTGCAGAATCACCTGTGTTTACTATTAAATTCTGTGGTTCCTTCTCTAACCAGATTATCCTCTACAACCCTTCCGTTTATTTCCTTTTTTACTTTGGATTTCCACTCTCTCACCTCTTCTGGAGTTCACATACTTCCATTTATCACCTCTAGCACTTCATATCGTGGACTTCTTGCCTATTCCTTCACTTCCTTTGGGCATTATTCATTATTCCTTCCTCAACCATAATGTCAGAATCAGGTTTAATATCAACAGCATATGTCATAAGATTAGATTAGATTAGATTAGATTCAACTTTATTGTCATTGTGCCGAGTACAGATACAAAGCCAATGAAATGCAGTTAGCATCTAACCAGAAATGCAAAGAATAGTGTTATTTACAAAACTGTGAATAAAAAGTAAGCGCTGCAGCACACAAATATAAAAGTACTGAGACAGTACAATATGGGTGCGATACTGCTTAGTGCTGTGATGTGAGGTTCAGCAGGGTCACAGCCTCAGGGAAGAAGCTCTTCCTGTGCCTGCTGGTGCGGGAGCGGAGGCTCCTGTAGTGCCTACCGGATGGGAAGAGAGTAAAAAGTCCATGGTTAGGGTGAGGTGCATCCTTGATAATCCTTTTCGCCCTGCCCAGGCAGTGTTTATGGTAGATGTTCTCAATGGTGGGCAATTGGGTGCCGATAATCGGCTGGGCAGTTTTCACCACACGCTGGAGTGCTTTGCCATTCCACACTGAGACGCAGTTGAGTATGCTCTCAAAGATAGAGCAGTAACAGTCCATCAGTATCCTGGGACAGAGGTGAGCTTTCTTGATGCTCCGCAGAAAATAAAGGCGCTATTGCACCTTTTTGATCAGGATGAAGGTGTTCAGGGACCAGGTAAGATCCTCAGAAATGCAGACACCAAGGAATTTGAAGCTTGATACATGCTCCACTACAGCTCCATTGATTTAGATGGGGACATGAGTGTGGCTCCTAGCATGCCTGAAGTCCACAATGATCTCCTTGGTCTTCTGGTTGTTAAGGGCCAGGTTGTTGTCGGCACACCACGCGGCCAGGTGCTGGACCTCATCCCTGTAGGCCATCTCGTCATCCCCACTGATCAAGCCAGCCACCGTAGTGTCATCTGCAAACTTGATTATGGAGTTAGAACCATGTACAGGAACGCAGTCATAGGTGAAAAGGGAGTACAGAAGAGGGATCAGCACACAGCCTTGAGGCACGCCGGTGTTCAGGGTAAGAATGAAGGAGGAGAGGTTGTCTAACTTAACATATTGGGGTCTGTTGGTCAGAAGGTCCAAGGTCCAACTGCAGAGGGATGAGCATACCAAGCTGGCGAAGTTTGGCGATCAGCTTGGCGATTCACAGTACTGAATGCCGAACTAAAGTCAATGAACAGTATTCTGACCACTTCAAACCACCTAATACTGTGCCCCCTTCCAGCTCTGCTTCTCTCCCTGATGAGCTCAATTACTTCTATGCTCGCTTTGACCGAGAGAACAAGGAGGTCACACTCAAAGTGGAGCTCCCACCTGGTGAACTGTCTCTCTCACTTTCCACCTACAATGTTTGCGCCACCCTGAGCAGGGTGAATGTACGGAAGGCAGCTGGTCCGGATGAAATACCTGGCCGTGTGCTCAGAGTCTGTGCAGGGCAGTTGGCTGGGATCTTCACATACATTTTCAATCTGTCCCTGGCCCAGGCAGTTGTCCCCACAAGCTTCAAGATCGCCACCATTGTGCCAATGCCAAAGCATTCCGTTGCCACCAGCCAGAATGACTTCCGCCCAGTTGCACTCACCCCCATCACTGCAAAGTGATTTGAGAGACTGGTTCTATCACATCTGAAATCCTGTCTGCCCACTATCCTGAACCCCCATCAATTTGCCTATCGCACCAACAGGTCAACAGATGATGCCATACGTACAAAAACTGGATGAACTCAGCAGGTTGGGCAGCATCCGTTGACTGCTCATTTCAACAGATGCTGCCAGACCTGCTGAGTTCATCCAGCTTTTGTACATGTTGATTTGACCACAGCATCTGCAGTGTACTTTGTGTTAACAGAGGACGCCATCTCCACAGAACTTCACTCTGCTCTGACCCACCTGGACAGCCCCAACTCTTATGTCAGAATAGTGTTCATTGACTTTAGTTTGGCATTCAATAAAATTGCAGCAGTACAATACAGTACATGATAAATAAAAAGAAACTGAATTACCATAAGTATATATATGTATATTAAAAAGTTAAATTAAGATAAGTCATGCAAAAAAATAGAAATTTTTTTAAAAAGTAGTGAGGTAGTGTTCATTGGTTCAATGTCCATTTAGAAATCGGATTGCAGGAGAGAAGAAGCACTCCCTGAATTGTTAAGTGTGTGCCTTCAGGCTTCTGTACCTCTTTCCTGATAGTAACAATGACAAGGGGACATGTCCTGAGTGGTGGGGGTCCTTGATGATGGAAGCGACTTTTCTGAGTCCTTGAATTTCTTTTGCATACTATGGAGGCTAGTACCCATAATGGAACTGACTAATTTAAAAACTCTCTGCAGCTTGCTACAATCCCGTGCAATATCTCCCCCGTACCAGACAGTGATGCAGCCAGTCAGAATGCTCTCCACAGTACATCTGTAAAAATTTTTGAGTGTTCGACAAACCAAATCTCATCAAACTCCTGATGAAGTATAGCCGCTGTCTTGCCTTCTTTACAGCTGCAACAATATGTTGGGACCAGGTCAGATCCTCAGAGATGTTGACACCCAAGAGCTTGAAACTGCGCACTGTCTCTATTTCTGATCCTCTATGAGGATTGGTCTGCTTTCCTTCATCTTATCCTTCCTGAAGTTCACAATCAGCTCTTTGGTCTTAATGACATTGAGTGCAAGGTTGTTACTGCAGCACCACTCAACTAGTTGGTGTATCTCGCTCCTGTACACCCTTTCATCACCATATGAGATTCTGTCAACAATGGTTGTATCATCAACAAATTTACAATTGGCATTTGATCTATACCTAGCTACACGGTCATGGGTGTAGAGAGAGTAGAGCAGTGGGCTAAGAGCACATGCCTGAGGTGTGCCAGTGTTGATTGACAGTGAGGTGGAGTTCTTATTACCAATCCTCCCAGCCATATACCTCAGTGACAGTCATCATTCCTCTGACTGAGACTATTTAGGTTCTCCTCTAATCCCACCTGCCTATCATCTGATATATTCCCAATGGTTTAACTCCGTCAACTCGACCCTGTCAGCTTATTGTGCTTAGGCCTCAAACTAAGTGTAAAATAGTTTCTGATCTACCCGATTTCCTTCTCAAACAAATTTCCCAAATTGAACAGAGCTGTTTAGTGTTGCAGGTATTAGGAAGCTAAATGAAAAATGTAATAATACAAATCAACTGATGAATCTTGCAAGAAACACAAGAACTTTGGAAATGCCTTCCAGCAAAAGAAGAGCATGCAATGAACTTCTCTAAGAAATACGAATATGTCGAATTCCGGCGATTGAAAAGTGGCATCAGAACAAGTACAAGTGAGATGTGCAAGCATAGTTGTGAATTGTCAAATATCCATGCCCAGGATGGTGAATCTCCATTTATAATGAGGAAGTGACAAAGAATTGCTATGTGAATTGAGTGCCATACCAAATCAATAGAAGAAATTGCTGCAACACAGCAAAAAGCAAGAACTTTGGGATGAAGTCCTGTGAGAAATGTAGGTATTACAGTAAGTTAGTATGAGAACTGTGAAAAGGGAATAGTACGCTGAATCATTGTTATGAACAAGAACATTATAACACTTTACTGGAAGAAACAAATATCACAGTCATTTGCTCTGAGAAATCAATGTATGTCTAGGAGCATATTTGGTAACAGTAGATACCCAAGTTGAGCAGGGGATTCAGCGAATGTGTTTGATCTTGGTCAGAAGAGCTAAATAGACAAATGGGAACAGGAAACCCATTTGACAGTCGACTCTATCTCCTCTACCGTTGACGTAAATGATGAAGAATATCAGTTGAGAAAATAAACTACTTATTTATGATTGGCCATTTTGCAATACCACACAAGATCAAGTTCAGGCCCTTAACGTTCACCAAATGATTACAAAGGCATAGAATAAATACCTTGGAGAAATAGTTAAACTTGAAGTATTGTGAAAGATTGTTTCAGTGATCTTGGCTCAGCTTGTATTGAATAAATTTTGTTCTAAATCTGAATGCCAAGGGGAAAAATTGACACAGCTTCTTAAATTTTGTCTGGACTTTTGGGTAAAAAGCATAATGTTTTCTTTTGATTATTGAAATGCTTGTGGCATGAACATAAAGCTTGTTTAAGTACAAACTTTATGAGTGCTGCTACTTTATTCATTACAGGGGAGTTCAATATTCCCCTGGATATGTAGTCTTCCCCTGGATGGCAGAGGCATTCACTGAAATCATGTGGAATACTCATTAATCTATGCAAATTAAGGCTATGATTTATGTTGGATTGGAGTGTGTGTTAGTTAAGTTGATTATCCACAGCAGAAGACAAAAAGAGGATTGGCATAATTATATAATTAACATAATTTTACTATCAACAGAGAAGCATTAAATTGGCACCTAAAGGATCACTTCACCCCCATGATCAATCCTTCTTGTCTGTGCAAATACATCTATCGGTAACTTATCCTTTCCCTTTCCTAAACCACATCCAAAGTGCAGAGCTATTTAAGAATATTCTCTTAGCTTATTCAAGTCTGTGCTCCTATGTTCTGATCTCAAATTGCTTAGCAGGACAATAGATATTGATGAATTCACATCATCATGCAATGTTCAAGTGCAGCATTACTATGTCAGGAGTTTGAAAAGATTTGGTGTATTACTGAAGACTCTTCTTCAGTGTAAAGGCTTCTAACTGGTTGTATCACTACCTGGTATGAAGGCTCCAATATGCAAAATCAAAATACCAGAGGACATCTTGTAATGAGCTGGGTTGATCAGACCCAGAAGACCCAAAACAAGTTGAATGTTCCTGAAATGCGGCAATAAACCTATAAGCACAACAAAGTAACTTAAGCCTAATTTGTTATCGTACAATAGAAAGCATAAATAAACCACAAAAAATGCTACCTAGTAAATTACAAATATATCCACAAAAATTTCAAGGTTCACAATTCTCAGCCATCGCTTGATTGTCACCGTTGTCGGGGGACTTGATTATTGCTGTTGTTAGGAGATCTCTGAATTTTGTCTTGTGAAATCACCCGAGTCCATCCTAGGCACTTATCGATCACAATACTTTGGCCTTGGTAAAGTTCCAAGAACCAAGGGAAAGATGCCTTATTAACTAGTGGTTCAATCCACAAGCACTGAGAGACACGCAGAGACAGGGAAACTGTTTGGTCTTTGTTCTCATGCCACTAAGTCAGCATGGTTTCTTTCATTCAAACAATTTGTGTTCATTGCCAAACATCCTGATGCCACATGTGTGTTGAGGCCGAGGAGGGCTCCAGCTGCTATCAGCAAACATTAGACATTAACAATGTTTAACAGACACCTTGACACCTTACATGCTGTGATCTCACAAAGAGTTAACATATCACTAGAAGCTGTTCACTTTCATATAATATTTCACAAAATGTTAATACACCACAATAATTCTTTTAAGGTGAGTGAAGGAAAGTTTAGGGGAGATGTCAGAAGGAGTTTTTTTTTACACAGAGAATGGCAAGTGCCTGGAATGCACTCCCAGGGGAGGTTGTAGAGGCTGATATGCTGGGGACATTTAAGAGACTCTCAGATAGGCACATGAATAAAAGAAAAATGGAGAGTTATGGTCTGTGCTGAGGGAAGGATTAGATTGATCAAAGAGTAGACTAAAGGATGGCATAACATTATGGCCATAGGATCCATACTGTTTCCACCAGCTACATCATAGGCACAACCCTCCCACCATCAAGAGCATCTTCAAAAGGTGGTGCCTCAAGGAAGTAGCATCTGTCATTAAGGGCCCTCACCATCTGAGACATGCCTTCTTTTCATTACTACTATCAGGGAGGAGGTACAGGGGCCTGGAAGATCCAGACTCAGTGTTTCAGGAACAGTTTGTTTCTCTCTGCCATCATACTTCTGAATGTTATTCAGCTTTCGCACTATTTATTGTAACATTTAATGATTTTTGTCATCACCTGTATTGCTGCAAGTAAACAACATATGTCTGTGATAATAAACCTAATTCTGATTCTGATTCTGATTTTGTGGCTCAGGCTCTCCTTATTCACAGCTGGAGCTGGTTGTGTTATTTGCTCTGCTAATCCGCCCTTCCAAATGAATTAATGGACAGATTAAATCTGAAAATAGGCACTGGACTCAAGAGTAGAAGATGGTAATTACATGTTCTACTAGGATTTTACCCAAATAGTCAGTCCCCTGAGGAAAATTACCTATGTTAGGTAAATTATTTTCCTCAGGAGATGCAGGTAATACAAGTTGATGTAATTTTTAGTGACATGTTAACTCCATTCTTCATCTCTTGTACTTCTAATATGTGAGAACAGGAAAAATAGTCTACATTTCTACCGTGTTTTCATGGGAGTGAATATGATCCGTCTGCTTCCAAAACCTGGCTGATAACAGACCAGTAACCTGCTTTATGCTTCACACTTCTTTTCCACTTGTCATCAAGCCTGGAGAAAATCTTCCATTTTGCAAAATGGACTGACAATGCGGTATGGATGATGTCACACTCCTTCAGAATTTATCCTCAATCACATGATCCTTGGATAATTCTAATACTAATAAATACAGCTAATAATTTACAGCCATTGTTGTGATGTACAATGTTTACATTCTGTGCTATATTTCTCTCTGTTTGTTAATCATTATGAAGACAGCACTCAAAATAAACATAATTAGATCATTAGTCATAGAAAAGGAAATGACAGAGTAGCTTAATAACAGCATTGCTGCAGTCCTTTCAGAAGAGAGTGAGAGAAGTCTACAAGGGTTTATAAATACTGAAGTAAGACAAGTTCCACATATATACTTAAACAGAAAAAAAGTATTTCTCGGGGACTGAGAACATTACAAGTTATAAATGGAGCTGAGCTACTGAAACATAGTGTTAATGCCACTAAGCAGAGGGATAATTTTTAGCTGTTATGTCCAGCATAACATAGAAAAGACTCCAAAGTATTAAATGGGATAAATGAAAACAACAGTAGAGGGACTAGCAATATTTATCACAAATCCTCAACAATTAAAAAGTCTAGTTAATTGGCAGAGGGCAAAGAGGAATGAATATAATTGACTAATTAACTGTGCTTTAGTTATTAGAAATATATATATCACAAATATTTAAATTGCATATACAAATATATAAATACATTTTCTAAGGACTTCCGAATATTATTTGGTTGAAAAAGTTGAGGCCATGGAATAAAGAGGAAAGTGATGAAGAAGGAATAAGTTGGGAGAAGGTTGTTATTAATGGTAGTGATTCTACTTGGTTTGGAAATACAGTGAGGATTGATATTGGGCTATTACCCATTACAATCTTAACTGTTAAAAATAAAAATGCTGGGTGTACTCAGCAGGTCAGGCTGCAGTGAGAAATAAAACAGAAGCAATGCTGCCAACTGATGGCCTTCCATTTTCTTAGATCATTTTGCACCCCATAAACGTTCACTCTGTTTCTATCTCCAGAGATGTTACAGGACATTCTAAGCATTTTTGACATTTTCTAGATTAGAGCCTCAGTGATTTATTTTCCTTTGCTTTTAAACAGCCCTTACTAGTGATCTGCTTGATAGCCTTGGTGAATTAAAAAGGAAAACTGTAGGGACAGTAATTTTTGACATTAGCTAAGGGGTAATAAGAGAAAGAAGAGGTCCGTCTCCTGACACTGGTATTGGAATAAAGAGGTAAAACAAAATGAGCATCACCTGAACTACAAAGTGAGCAGAATTGCAATGGTTTTAAGCTACTAAGATCAGAGGCAATAAAAATCATATGAATTAAGAGCCTGTCAAGCCATCAGATTTCCTTAATCCTCATTACCCATGATTCTAAATATCTACCTATTTCAGCCTCAAATAGACAATGAAAAGGAGAACATACAGCAGGTAAGACTTTGGAAAAGCAGGACAAACCCAAAATTAAACAGCATCATTGAGCAGGAAGGGAAAAGAATTCTGGAGTAAAAGGAAGGTGACAGTAATTGTTGCCTGTAGAGCATCTATAGTAACCCAGAAGATTGGAAAACCTAACACAAACCAAGGACTAATATCCCAACAGGTTGTTTTGTTAATGCTGCATAGTAGGGTTTAAACTACAGCTAGAGGGGGTTAGGAAGCAGAGTGCCTGAACCGTTGATGGAGTGGTTGTAGAGGTAAGAACTAACAGACAAAGTTAGGAACCAAAAGAGAAAAATCTGCAGATGCTGGAAATCTGAGCAACACACACAAAATGCCGAAGGAATTCAGCAGGCCAGGCAGCATCCATGGAAAAAAATACAGTTGACGTTTCAGAGAAGGGGGGCGTTACTAGAAGTTTGAGAAAGGTATGAAGATTGAATTCTCAAACTCCCAGCAATGCCACCTCCCCTTCACTATTTCCCATCCCCTTTTCTTTCTCTCACCTCATCTCCTTGCCTGCCCGTTGCCTCCCTCAGTTGCTCCTCCCCCTTTTTCGTTCTTCCATGGCTTCTGTCACCTTCACCAATCAACTTCCCAGCTCTTTCTTTCATCCCTCCTCCTCCAGGTTACACCTGGTGTTTCTCTGCCTCTCTCCCCCACCAATTTTTAAATCTACTCCTCAGCTTGTTTTTTTCCCCAGTGCTACCGAAGGGTTTTGTCCCAAAGCGTCGACCGTACACTTTTCCATAGATATTGCCTGGCCTGCTGAGTTCCTCCAGCATTTTGTGTTTGTTGTTAGGAATCAAAAGGTTGAGCATGGTGTGACTAGTGTCCTGAGCTGCCTGTATCTCAATGCAAGAAGTATGGTAGGAAAGGCGGATGATAGTGCTGAAGGTGAGGCAGCTGGTTGACAAACTGAGGTTATGTGTAGTGACGAGAGGCTGCTGTTTTGGAAAATTTGCAGTCAAGAGGATGCGTTACGATGTAAAAGTCAGACAAAATCGAAAAGGGTGAATACAGTGTTGAAGGTGTTCTATATGAATGTACACAGTATACAGAATAAGGCAGACAAACTTGTAGCACAGTTGCAGATTGGCATGTATGATGTTGCAGGCATCACTGAATCGTGGCTGTAAGAAGATTCAGTGGCTGGGAGCTTAATGTTCAAGGATACACATTGTATCAAAAGGAGAGCCAGGAAGGCAAAGGGCGAGGTGTTGCTCTGTTGGTAATAGATCAAAATAAATCATTAGAAAGATGTCACATAAGGTCAGAAGGTTTTGAATCATTGTGAATAGACGTAAGGAAATGCAAGGGTAAAAAGACCCAGATGGGAGCTGTATTCAGATCTCCAAACAGAAATAAACATCCGGTCTACAAATTACATTAGGTGATAGAAATTGAATGCCAAAAGGGTAATGGTACTATAGTCATGGGAGATTTCAATATGTAGAGTCTGGGAAAATCAGAGTGGTGCTGGATTCCAAGAGGGGGAATTTATAGGATACCTACACGATGGTTTTTGAGAGCAGCTTATAGTTGAGCCCACCGGGGCATCGGCCAGTGTATGCTGGAATGAAGCTGATTGATTAGAGAGTTAAAAGAACCCTTAGGGGAAAGAGATCATAATATAATTGAATTCACCCTGAAATTTGAGGAGAAGCTAAAGTCAGATATATCAGTATTACAGTGGAGTAAAGGGAGTTGCAGAGGCATGACAGAGGGGCTGACCAAAATTGATTGGAAATATAACACTGGCAGGGATGATGCCAGAGCAGCAATGGCTGGAATTTCCGGAAGCACTTCAGAAGACACAGGAGATACCGTATACATCACAAAGAGGAAGAAATATCCTAAGGGCAAGTGGACACAACCATGGCTAACAAAAGAAGTCAAAGCCAACATAAATTAGACAAAAATTAGTGGGGCATTAGAAGACTGGGTAACTTTTAAAGACTAACAGAAGGAAACTAAAAATGTCATTAAGAAGGTAAAGATGGAATATGGAAGTAAGATAGCCAATAATATTAAAGAGGATACCAAAAGTTTCTTCAGATAAATAAAATGTAAAGGAGAAGTGAGAGTGAAGAGTGAAGCTGGAACATGATGCTGGAGAGGAAGTAATGGAGGATAAGGAAATGGTGAATGAACTGAATAAGAATTTTCCAACAGTTTTCACTGTGGAAGACACTAGCAGTATGGTGGAAGTTTCAGGGGTCATGAAGTGTCCGAAGTTACCATTACTAGGGAGAAGGTTCTTGGGAAATTGAAAGTTCAGAAAGTAGTTAAATCACCAGGACCAGATAGTGAGTACCTCTGTGTTCTGAAAGAGGTGGCAGAAGAGATTGTGAAGGCATTAGTTATGATCTTTCAAGAATCATTAGATTCTGCAATGGTTCTGGAAGACTAGAAAATTGCAAATGTCAGTCCACTCTTTAAGAAGGGAGAGAAGCAGAAGAAAGGAAACAATAGGCCAGTAAGTCTGACCTCAGTTGTTGGGAAGAGGGTGGATTCAATTATCGAGGATGAGGTCTCAGGATACTTGGAGGCACGTGTTAAAATAGGCCATAGTAAGCATGGTTTCCTCAAATGAATATCTTGCCTGACAAATTTGTTGGAATTATTTGAAGAAATAGCAAGCAGGATAGACAAAGGAGAATCAGTTAATGTTGTGTACTTGGACTTACAGAAAACCCTTGACAAGGTGCCATACTTGAGGCTGCTTAATAAACTGTGACTGCATGGTATTACAGAAAAGATTCTGGCATGGATAAAGAGGTGCCTGACTAGCAGGCGGCAAAGAGTGGGAATAAATGAGTCTTTTCTAGTTCGCTGCTGGTGACTAGTGGTGATCCACAGGGATCTATGTTGGGACTATTTCTTTTTATGTTTTTGTCAATGATTTTGATGATGGAATTGATGGCTTTGTTGCAAAGTTTTCAGACAATATGAAGTTAGGTGGAGGGGCAGGTAATTCTGTGGAAGTAGAGAGGCCACAGAAGGACTTAGATTAGGAGAATGGGCAAAGAAGTGGCAGATGCAATACTGTGTTGGGAGTATATGATCATACACTTTGGAAGAAGAAATGAAAGGGATGACTATTTTCTAAATGGAGAAAAAAATACAAAAAAGTGAGGTACAAATGATTTGTGAGTCCTTCTGTGGGAATACCTAAAGATTAATTTGCAAGATGAGTCTGTGGTGAGAAAGGCAAATCCAATGTTCCCATTCATTTCAAGAGGACTAGAATATAAAAGCAAGGATGTAATGTTGAGACATTATAAAGCCTAGGTGAGGCTTCACTTGGAGTATCATGAGCAGGTTTGGGCCCTTTACCTTAGTAAGGATGTGTTGAAACTGGAGAGTGTTCAAAGGACTGTCACGAAAATGATTCCAGGATTGAATGGCTTGTCTTATTAAGAGCATTTGATGGCTCTTGGCCTGTATTCACTGGAATTCAGAAGAATGCGGGGCGTCCTCATTGAAATCTATCAAATGGTGCAAAGCCTTGATAGAGTGGATGTGGAGAAGATGTTTCCTATGATGAGAGTCTAAGACTAGAGGATAGAACCACTTTAAATTGTAAAAGAGAGTGACGCGCACATAACGAAGAGGTGTGAACAAGTTTAAAAATTTCATTCCAAGTATCCTCATCGATTGAAATCTGTAGGTCTTGTTCCCAGAGTTTTTTGATTTTATCTAATGGAATGTTTCTCATTGCCAACAACATACTATAAATATTAGAAATAGATCCATTATGAAAAGGTTTCAGAGTAAAATTTGTATCAATTATATTCTTATCTGGACATTCAGGAAATGTATGAAGTCGAGAATGCAAGAAGTCTCTAATTTGTAAATATCTAAAAAAGTGAAGTTTACGATCAAATGAGGAAAGACTATCTCCAACAAACAGATCCTGAAAACATTTAATACCTACAGCCTATATGACTAAAGATAAGCTCTCTCATTTTTATTCAGATTTTTCTCCATACTGTAATAGGTGTAATATTGAAGAGGCCTCTCTAATTCATATGTTTTGGTCCTGCCTACGGCTTGATAAATATTGGAAAAAAGTATTTCAAAGTTTCTCAGAGCTTTTTAACATAAACTTTAAACCCAACCCTCTGACTGCCTTGTTTGACATTGTTGGAGGAAATGATTTTACTCTTAAGTTGAATGATTTGCATATTTTGGCTTTTATTCCTCTTTTAGCCAGAAGAGTTTTGCTGCTTAAATGGAAAGATGCTGCTCTGCCTAGTCATGTCCATTGGTTGATGTTCTGTCATGTTTAAATTTAGAGAAGATCAGGTGTTCTGTTTCTGTACCTAGAGAAGATTTTTTCACATTATGGGGACCTTTTTGGAACTACTTTCACAATCTTTGACTTGTTCAGCAATGTTGATGGCTATTATATGTATGAATTTATGACTATGATCAGGATTTTTTTTCTTTTCTTTTAACCAAACAGCTGTTTTTTTCTCTTTTTCTTTTTCTTTTGTTTTAGATTAGAATAAAATATAACTTTTCAATATTACATTTAATTTACTATATACAGATATGGGGCATTTAAACTTTGTTTCTGTTTTCATAATATCATAATGTATTTGTATTCATCTATGCAAGTAATCAATAAAAATATTGAAAAAGAAAGATGAGAGGATAGAGGGTTGCCCTTTTAGAATGGAGATGAGGAAGAATTTCTTAATCCAGAGAGTGGTAAATCTGTGGTATTGTTTGTCACATGCAGCTGTGGAGTCTCAGTCTTTATGTATCTTTAAGGCTGATAGATTCTTGATTGGTCAGCGCATGAAGGGATACGGGGAGAAGGCAGGAAATTGGGACTGAGAGGAAAATTGGATCAGCTGTGATGAAATGGCAGACTCCACTGGCCAAATGGCCTAAATCTGCTCCTATATCTTGTGGTATTATGGTCTTACATTGAGTGGAGCCAGATATAATTTTGAGCTTTTACAAATATACATCAAGAAAGAGAGTAGCCAAGATAAATTAAGATTCCTTAGAATGATGATAATGGGAGTTAATTGTGGTATATAAAGAAATTACAGTGTGTGAACAAATATGTTATCTGCCTTCTTGGCAGAAAATACTAAAATCATCCCTATTACATCGATAACAAAATAAGAGAGGAACAGAATGCAATCATAATCATAAGACCAACAATCAACCTGCTGCAAGAACTCAGGGTTTCAGCCTGAAATTATGACAATTCATTTCCTGCCAGAGGTATTTCTCAATATGCTGAATACCCCAGATTCTGGCACCTGCAGGGTCTTCTTTCACCATCACTAGAAAAAATGTTTAGGGAGAATGTTGAACAGAGGTATTTTCAAGCTTGCAATTTGCAACTGTATGCTGTCACATGAATCAATGCTGAGATTTCAACTATTCACAAACCATATTTATCACTAAGATAATGAGACAAGTGTCCTTGATGAGAATGGTTTGACCCTAATGCTGGACTATCTAAAGTAAGGATTGTGACACAGTCTCAAACTGGATTGAGAACTGAGCACAAAACAAATGCAAGATGAAATCACAAATAGATCTTACAACTGAGCACCAAAACTCAGTTCAGGTGTTCCTTAAATAGTCAATCTTTGGCACCCCAAAAACGATCAGAAATTTGCGGGACTGTCCTGAATCCTTAAAAGGGCCATGCCAGCTACCTATACTCCAAGGAACTAGAGTGTCTAAATCCCAGAAGCTGGCATGTTTGGGTGGATCTCGTAACATGACCCCCTCCCCTACAGTAGTCTCGTGATTGCTCAGAACTGTGGTAATGGTAATTGTGGATGACAGCCAATCCAAGATGTTTCTTTCAGTCACCAAGCACCTCTCCTCAGTTCCAAATTCCTCCCAGTCCACGAGGTACCGTTGAACACCTTGAACAGTATGCAAGTCCAAAAGTCTTTTCATCGTGAAGACCTGTCCCCCCTTTATAAACCTGGGTGTCAATGGAGCTATGGTGCAGACAGGTTTTAATTTAGACATGTGGGAGGTAGATTTGATCTTTAGGGTTTTGAGGAGCTGCAAGGTGTAAGCCATTAGATTTGCTTTCCTCAGGAACTTAAAGGGTCCAATGAACTTGAACGCCAACTTTCTAGATTCCACTCAGAGAGTCAAATCAAGAGTGGACAGCTAAACCTGTTGCCCAGGCTATAAAGCAGGTCCCTGACTTCTCCTTTGGTTCATCTTGGTCTCTGCTTTCCAGGTACAGGCCAGCAAAATCTCTTCTGTTCTAATCCATCTTTGCTTGCAGCATTGGATGAGATCTTCAGCTGCAGGGACCCCAACTGCAGCTTCTTGTTCTGGAAAGAGAGGTGAAGGATACCAAACTGGCACTCAAAAGGTGAGATCCTGTGAGCCGAATGCTATAAGGTGTTGTGGCAACCTCTGCCCACATCAAATGGTCACACAACACCCCAGGTCTCTCCGAGGCCTGGCGTCTTCAGGTGCATTCTCAATCTTGGTTGGTCCACCCTATCTGGCTGCTGAACTGCAGGTAAAACCCAGAGGAAAGGCCTGCTGGCATAATTCCTCTCTGCTGGGAATAGTTGTCTGGAAAAGAATGCACATGTGTGCAGTTTACCATCTAAAGATGATCATTGAAACAAGATGACACCCACTCCAATGCCTGAGATGTCCACCTCCACAATGAAAGGAAGGCCCAAGTTAGAGAAACCAAGATAGGAGCTGCCATGAACAGCTGTTTAAACTCTGGAAAAGCAGCTTCTGCTTCAGTCATCCAGATATAAGGACCCATGGATTTCTTAGTGTCGTCAACAGAGCTTCCACCAAGCTGAAGTTCCTGTTGAATTTCTGGCAGAAGGTTGCAAACCCCAGGATTCTTTGGAATTGTTTGATACTGGATGGTGGTGGCTACTTTCTGACTGCCTGGGATTTGGTCGGGTTCATCTTGAGATTCCCATTGGAGATGATGAAACACAAAAAATGAAACGGTCATCTCGCGAAACACAGAATTCTCCAACTTGACGTAAAGTCCATGGTCTATTAGCCTCTTTAACATGTCCCTGATGTGAGTGTTGTGCTCCTCCATGGACTTAGAGAAGATTAGGGTATCATCCAAGTAGATAAAGGTGTACTTATGGAGAGTATCCTGGAGCACGTCTTATAAAAAGGCTTGGGAAGTGGCTGGTGTGTTTGCAAGACCAAAGGGCATAACCAGGTACTTGTAGTGCCATCTCAGTATAGTGACTGCAGAATTCCCTTCCCCAACGTGGACCAGATTTTATGCACTCCATAAGTCTAGATTTGTGATTAGCATCGCCCCTTGGAGCTTCTTGAAAGCCGTATTCATGAGTGGAAGTGGGTAGCGATTTTTGGCCATTATGCGGTTTAATCCCCAATAATCAATACACGGCTGCAGGCTCCCATCTTTCTTTAGAATGAAGAAAAGGCCTGCACCAGTGGATGAGGTGGAGGGCTGAATGAAGCCTGTGGCAAGAGCTTCCTTTATATACTCTTCCATTGAGCTTCTCTCTGATCCTGTGAGTGTGTATAATCGAACCTGCGTGAGACAAGGACCAGGCAGCAGGGCTATAGCACAGTCATAGGGTCGGTAAAGTGGAAGAGTCGAGGTCTTTCCCTTGTAGACAGAGGGATTTTGACCAGTTTGAGTGTTGCTATCTCCTCTGGACCATCCTTCGAGGATGAGTCCTAATGCCTCTTAGGTGATTGGGTGATCTGAAAGACCTCACAGTCCTCTCCCTACGCTCACAAAGTTCCTTCATAGAAACAGTGGCCAAATCAGAGTCCAAAATCCCTGTCTGTATCCTCAGGGAACAGCAATGAGGTGTTACAGAGGGTTCTTGCCCTTCTGGGAATAGGCTTCAAGAATCAGCATAAAGGAGTCGTTCCCTTCCATGATTTGGCAGCTGGATTCCTTAAGCTTAGTGGCAGGTTTCCCAGACTGCTTGGGCATCTCCTTGGACTTCTCCTGAACCAGAGTTTCCCTCTCTCTAATTCCTGTGGAATCCCAACTAGACAGTGTCGAGAATCGCACAGTCCCAATGGCTGGAACTGACTTGTTCACTCCTGAAGACAGGACTAGGTCCCCAGAGGCCTCAGGTTACCTCGAAATGAAGGCTGCAAACAAAATCTCTTATAATGACTACACCAAGCATGGATACTCCCCTCCCTCCACTTCATGGATGGGTTATGATCGGACAGCTAAGGGTACCCAAGGATCAGTGGTATGAGTGGAGAGACAATAATGTAAAAAATGTCTTCCACATGATCCCCTATCCTCTTCTGCAAGACCACAGTCTATTGCTGGACTTGCCCAGAAGCTAGCAGGCAGCATCACAAGAGAGTTCCTAAATCCAGAAGATTACCCACTGCCCCAGCGTCGACAAAAGCCGTTACGTGAACTCCACCTTCAGCATGAAACCAGAATCTGTGGGACTGTACACAGAGGCTGCTAAATGTCACAGACTTCCTGACTCTGGATAGTCATAGCAGTTCTCCAGGTGGCTGCAGCTTTGGGCATTCAGCCCCCAGGTGACCTGCTTCCCCACAGTAAAAGCAGTGACCTTGACTCTGACGCCAGGCCCTCTAATTGGTGGAGAGTCTTGTGCAACTGACTCACGTGGGTTCAGTTGGATCCTGAACAGGCTCTGGGCTGGTCACGGACCAAGGCTGGGGAGTGGGTGCGTAAGGGCTAGGCTCGGACCAGCTCCCTTCAATCTCCTGAAGAGGTCCCACTTTCGTTCTGCCAGACGATTATCAAGACAGATAGACTAGTCGATCAGAACCTCTAAATTCTCTGCTGGCTCTCCCAAGGCAAGGGCATCCTTCAGTTCATCGTGGAGTCCTTGGTGGTATAGCTTGGCAAAGCCTCCCCATTCCACCCACTCTCCTGGGCCAAGGTCCAAAATTCAGTCGTGTAATTGGCTCCTGACCATTCCCCCTGTCGAATCTTCATCAGACTGTCTGAGGCTCTGCTGGCTTCAGCAGGGTGATAAAACACCTTCCTCATGCCAGCCATGAATTCCTCCAAATCCATTCCCAATGTGTGCTGGCCCAGGCCTGGGCTCTTCCAGTCAGAAGAAAGATAATGAATGCCACCTTTCCCTGCTCTGAAGGGAGCTGGGACAGCTGGAGTTGAAATACTAATGAGTATTGGATGAGGAATCCGTGGCAAGAACCCAGGTCACCTTTGAATTTCTTTCGGGGTTGGAAGATGGACCTGCTCTGCAGAGCAACCGACAGCTCACCTGAGCGATTTAGGCTTCCTCCCTGCAATACTTGGCACACGGCAACTTGGAGGTCGTGCATCTCCAGACTCTGTCTTGAAAGTTTCTCACTGTTGCTGGCCACAGCTGATGAAAAGCTGTGATATCCCATTGGGTCCACATTGGCTCAATCACACTGCGACGAGAGTCCTTGACAAGGATGGTTTAGACCAAAGTGCTGAAGTATCTGAAGCAAGGGTTGAGATATAGTCTCAAACTGGCCAGCTATCCGTACTCCCAGGAGTTAGAGTGTCTAAATCCCAGAAGCTGGCGCGTTTGGCAGTGTCTTGTAACAGGTAAAGTGATTGACTGTTATTGTAACTTCATTTTTAAGTAATACAAAAGTTAGGTAAGAAAGCAAGTTGCATAGAGGATACAAGGAATTAGAAAAAATATATAGATGAGGCAAAAAGATAAAAATTTGTCAATGAATAATGTATGAGATTTACAATTTAGTTAAATGAATAGTAAAAAGAACATCGTTCAAATGAGAAGCCATAGAGTGCTATGCAGCAGAATGATCTGGCTGCTCTACATGAATTACAGAAAGTCGGAATAACTTGGAAGTCAAGTGGATTGTTCTTTTCCCCTGCAAAAGGAGTAGCATACAAAGGGAAATGTGGTACAAGGAATAGGTGAGAGCATATATGGAAACTTGGAACAGCTTTGATATTCTTATTTGAGGAGAGTTAAAGTATCATTGAAGGCATTTCAGGGAAGATTCATAAGTTTTGAAAGGGATGCCTTATAAGTTAATTCTGCTCAGGTTGGAACAATTAGCATTAAAGCTTAGAAGAATGAAAAGTGGTCTTATTGCAAAATAAGATTCTGAGGGAAATGGGGAAGGGGATGCTGAAAGGATCTTATCCCTATCATAAATATCTAAAAGTAACAGGCTTTGTTTCACAATAAGGCACCATCCATTTGGGACAATAAGGAGGAACTTCTTTCTTGAGTCATTAACCTTTGGAACATAGAAACATAGAAAATAGGTGCAGGAGTAGGCCATTCGGCCCTTCGAGCCTGCACCGCCATTCAGTATGATCATGGCTGATCATCCAACTCAGAACCCTGTACCTGCTTTCTCTCCATACCCCCTGATCCCTTTAGCCACAAGGGCCATATCTAACTTCCTCTTAAATATAGCCAATGAACCGGCCTCAACTGTTTCCTGTGGCAGAGAATTCCACAGATTCACCACTCTCTGTGTGAAGAAGTTTTTCCTCATCTCGGTCCTAAAAGGCTTCCCCTTTATCCTTAAACTGTGACCCCTCGTTCTGGACTTCCCCAACATCGGAAACAATCTTCCTGCATCTAGCCTGTCCAATCCCTTTAGAATTTTATACATTTCAATAAGATCCCCCCTAAATCTTCTAAATTCCAGTGAGTATAAGCCTAGTCGATCCAGTCTTTCTTCATATGAAAGTCCTGCCATCCCAGGAATCAATCTGGTGAACCTTCTCTGTACTCCCTCTATGGCAAGAATGTCTTTCCTCAGATTAGGGGACCAAAACTGAAAAAACCAAAACCAAAACATTTTGGTCTGTAATGCAGTGAAAGAGTTGCAATAGGTTGAGAGAGACAAATTCTTGGTCATTAGGGAAGTCAAACATTCTTAGGAAAAAGTCAGATGAGTGAAGCTGTGGCTATCAACAGATCAATCGGGATCATAATTAATGGCGGAGTGGCTTCCAGGAGCCAAATGTCCCACAACATTTCTATTTCTCATATCTTTCATGTAGATAGTATAGATTGTCACTGATTTTGCTTTAAAAAACATTTTCTGTTTTATGTATGATAAGTATAGATCATCTCAGCAGATAGATTTTAGAAAGCTATCTGTAGATTTTTCCATAGATGGCTTACCCAGAAAGTCATGAGGCCTGGGATTTATGGAAACTTGGCTGTGTGGATTCAGAATTGGCTTGCTCACAGAAGGCAGAAGGTAGAAACAGAAGGAATGTATTCTGCCTGGAGTATGGTGACTAATGGTGTACCACAGAGATCTGTTCTAGAGCCTTTGTTCTTGGTGATTTTTGGATGAGAAAACTTCAGGGTAGGTTAGGAAGTGTGCAGAAGACATGAAGGTTGGAGTTGTGTTTAATATCGTAGATTGTTGTAGATTACTACATGGTATAGACAGGTGCAGAGTTGAGGAAATAAAGTTCAATTTCGAAAAGTGTGAAGTGATACACTTTGAAAGATTGAACTTGAAAGCAGAGTTCAAGGTTAATGGCAGGATTCTTAGCAGTGTGGATGTACAGAGGGAACTCAGGGTCCAAGTCCCTATACCCATCAAAATTGACCTGCAAGGTAATAGGCTGGTTAAAAGGGTGTATGGTGTGTTGACCTTCTTTAGTCAGGAATTGTGAAGAAATGTGAAATCTTGCCAAAGGGTCACGGCTCAAAATATCACTGTACTTTTTTCCATTGATGCTGCCTGGCCTGCTGAGTTCCTCCAGCATTTTGTGTGTGTTGCTTGGACTTCCAGCATCCACAGATTTTCTCTTGTTTGTGAGGTAACACACACATCTATTTAGACTACAGTTGGAATATTGTGTTCAGTTCTGGTTCCTTCATTATGGGAAGGATGAGAAAACTTTAGAACCAGATTTAATGTCATATGCATATGTCGTGAAATTTGTTGTTTTGCTATAAGAGCTATAAATTACAGTAAGAAGTACATATACAAATAGAGTCCAGCTGGTGGTGCAGTGACATCAGCGCCAGACTCTGGGGCGAAGGTTCCTGTTTTCGAAACCAGTCGGGCCGCTCCCGGACATGCTTTCCATCCGTGCTGGGTTGAGTGTCGAGCTCGCAACTCGGTCTTATAAAAATAAAGCAAACGCTGCACTGTGAGAAGGATGTGGGCAACCACTTACAGAGTCTTTCCTCCAAGACAACCACTTGAAGAAATAAGTGGTTGCTGAGGCTATGGCACACACAAAAAAAATACAAAAAGAAAATTAAATTTTAAAAAATAGTGTAAAATGAGAGGAAAAAATACTGAAGTAGTGTTCATTGTTCATTCAGAAATCTGATGGTGAAGAGGAAGAAGCTGCTCCTGACGCATTGAGTGTGAGTCTTCAGGCTCCTGTACTACCTATTTGATGGTAGCAATGAGAAGAGGGCAGGTCTTGGAAAACAGAAGTCCTTAATGATGGATGCTGCCTTTTAGAGCCATTGCCTTTTGAAGATGTCCTTGATGCCCATGATAGAACTGGCTGAACTTACAACTATCTGCCGTTTTTTTCCAATCCTATGCAGTGGCCCTCCGATAGCAGATGGTGATACAAGTTAGGATGCTCTCTGAGGTACATCTGTAGAAATTTTACATACCAATTCTCCCCAAACTCCTAATGAAATATAGCTGCTGTCTTGAATTAATATGTTGGACCCAGCTTAGATCCTCAGAGATGCTGACACTAAGGAACTTGAAACTACTTACCCTTTCCACTTCTAATCCCTCAATGATGATTAGTATGTGTATCCTTGACTTCCTTTTCTGACGTCCACAATCAATTCCTTGGTCTTACAGTTATTGAGTGCAAGGTTGTTGTTGTGACGCCACTTATCAGCTGATTTATCCTGCTCCCATATGCCTCCACTTTAGAGAGTGTGCAGAGGAGATTTACCAGGATGTTGGCTGGATTAGAGAACATGCCTTAGGAGAAGAGGTTGAGCAAGCAAGAACATTTCTCTTTGGAGTGACAGAGGATGATAAGTGACTTGATAGTGGTGTATAAGATTATGCAAGGTATAAATAGAATTGACAGCCAGCACCTTTTTTCAGTAATGGTCAATAACAGAAGACATTCATTTAAGGTGAATGGAGGAATGTTTATTGGAGATGTCAGATGCAAGTTTTCTTATACAGAGAGAGGAGAGAGGTGGATATCTGGAATGCACCTCTGGGGGTGGGATTGGAGACTGATATAATACAATTAAAATACTCTTTGATGGATACATGGATGTAAGGGAAAGGAAGGTTAGGTTGATGGTGGAGTTAGTTTATGCACACTGTCAGATCATTGTTGACCAAAAGGCCACTCCTTTACTGTATTGTTCTATGATCTGTATCAAAGCTGGGTATTTGCAAATAGTCGAGATTTCCGGAGGAGATTCAAACTGGGGCTTCTCTGGTCTCAAATGTGTCCATTTAGCTCCATTACATTGTCTGAGATTTCAACATCTTGTATGAGGACAGACTTGCACAGCAAGATTGGCTCTTTGGAGCCAGGGCAATTATTTCAGAGGAGCTGGTGGTGAATATGAGAATATGTCACACTCAGGAACAACCTGGGATATGGAATAGTGATCATGGAGCAAGATTGAAGAGTGTAGATTTCAACTAGACTGAACTTAACTGGCTGGAAGAGGAGGCAAATGGATGAGAAAAAGAGTGCAGAACCTTCTTAGATGGTATATGCATGAAGTACAACAAGGGAGGAATTGCACTCATATCCCAAAACAGGGAATGAATTGGCTCAGATAAGTCGAAGTCCAGGAAACCATGATTGTAATTTAACAGGCTTGAATTGAGGAAGAAATAAGCATGAAAGGGAACATGTACAGTATAAACCAGACTCTCCTCCATTGACTCTACACTTCTTAAAGATGATAACATCGTCAAAGATCCCTCCCATCCTGGACATTCTACAGTATATCTCTCTTTCCCCCCCCACCCACCTCACTAGACAGATGGTTGCAAAAGCTTAGAAGCATCTATCACCATGCTCAAGGATAATATCCTACTGTTGAATGGGCCGCTTGTACAATAAGATGGACTTTTGACCTCACTCACTAGCTCATCATGGCCTTGTATCTCATTGTCTGCCTTCACTGCACTTTCTTTTTAACTGTAAAACAGTATTCTGTTATTGTTTTCTCTTGTACTACTTCAATGTAGCGATGTGATGAAATGATCTGTGTGGATGACAGGCAAAACAAAGTTTTTCACTATACCTCTGTATATGTTAATAATAATAAAACAATTGCAAGTAGATGAAAAGAGAAGAATTTTGAAGAACTGAGAATAAAACTTGTAAAAATAAAATCAACAGCAATATTGCCAAATTATAATTTAAAGTGCAATGAAAGATTGTCCAAATTTTTTACAATCAAGTCCAGGAAAAACATATTCCACAAAACAAAACAGAATGTACTAAATACAGATCAGTCATTTTAGTTGAATAAAGACATACGAGAAATTTTGAAGATAGGGAAAGAAGAATATAACAGGTTTGTTGGAAAGAAGGCAAAAAGTGCAAGGAAGACAAAAAAAGCTAGACAATTAAAATCAAGGAATATAAGATAAAATAGTAAAGTACTTTATAGGATTATAAATTTTTAAAGGAGTTAAAATTTGAATTTTAGCAATGAAGGAAGAGAGGATAAAATAAAAAGTAATAAAGATAAAAATTATACAACCACATTCAAAATAAAAAGAGAACAAACATTAAATTAACCAATCAAATTTAAAGAGGATAAAACCCCTGGTGATTGCATGCATACATTCAGAGAAGAGAAAGCAAAAGCATTATTATATATATTTAATAATGTATTAGGTAGAGGCAGTGTGTTGGAGACTGGTAGATAATGAATGTTAGATTGAAGAAAGAAGATGGACTATATACAGAGACCTCTAGACCTGTCATCTTATCATTGATGATTGGAAAAATGATAGCCCAGATTTTGTGGCTGTAATGACTGCAAAGCAGTCGGCATTTGCTGTCATTACACTATGCAGCTGACAGTAAGTTCAGGATTTCCACAGACATACTTTATTATAGAACTCCTAAAGGAGATGGTAGATTTTAGCACTCTTCACTTTGCAAACCTCTACAATGGAGGAACAATCAAGGGAAATCAGTGGAATAATATAATGAATGCTCTCTTGAAACTACCCTGAAAATATTTCCCTTGGTTGTAGCAGGTGTAAGTGGATTTTTAATTGCATACAATACCATATATACTACTTAACAAACACTCACTTTCAAACTGGAAACCCAAGAGACTGCAGATGCTGGGAAAACTCAGAGTCTCGCAGCAAACGTGAAGGGTAAAGGACAGTTGTCATTTCAGGTCGGGACCCTGAGAGAGTAGAGAGGAGATAGGCAGTATTGCGAGGTGAAGGGGAGGGTTGGAGCAAAAGCAGGCAAGTGATAAGTAGATGGAAGTGAGGAGGGTGGTTGAAGAATACATGGGGTCAGGTGGAGATGCTTATAGACACCTGGAGGCAGTAGGTAGAGGCAACATCAGGCTACAGATTTTGAAGTGTGATAAGAAAGGAAGATGAACAGTGTAACCAGAAAAGGGAGGGAACAGTGTGGGGAGGGGACCCAATGGGAGGAAGGTGTTGGAGATGGGCAGATAGAGTGATAGGAGGAGGGAAAGAAATTGGGGGGGTGGGGTTGGGGGTGAAGAGAATTACGTGTGTGAACAGGCCTGGGTAGCATGCCACTTGTATATTGAATTCTCCAAGCAACCTATTCACTTTCTGCCCCTTTCTCTCACCTTCAGATCTACTCAGGTCCTCTCACTCATTCCATACACCCTCCCCTGGCTCACTTTCACGCAGTGTCTGCCCATCACTCTCACACTCCATTCAGTGGGTACCATCATCTTCACTCCATTCCTGGCACAGTTACATCATTTCAGATGATGTAAGCAGTTTGTACACTCTTGCACTATGAGGTTACGTTCCAAAAACACGTTATTTGATCAATTGTCTATTGGAAATTGCCCTTTATATAGGTGACTGGCAGGAAAATTAGGGGCATTTGATGAACATACAAAAGAACTGATTGTAGGGAATTAATTAGGGGAATGGAAATAATTTGTAAATTGACAGCGACTTGATGGGCTTAATGATATAAGAGAATATCAAATATGATATCATACTGCTGCCTTACAGTGAGCCCCGCATGCATGGGCTCAACTTTATAGATCTGGTGCTAAGCCCACAATGTTGAGGACTGCTTCCTATGCATATTTCCAGCAACTGCATGCAAAACATGTATTGCCATTCTACTGCATTAGATAGATAGTGAGAGTCAAACGGAAAAATGTGTACTTATGAGTTACTGCTCCAAGACCCTATCTTCCAACTCAATGTCTTCATTTCTTTCCTTTGTTTACGATATGTGACTATGATTCAATAAATATGCCAAAAAGATCATTTGCAATTTTGACAAAAGTGAAATACTCAGGGTAGCAGAATGCACACTTACTCTGTCTGATCCTGTTTCCCATTAAGCTGAGGAAGTGAGATGCATAATGGACACTGTTCCACTCTGAATTGTTTTTACACTCCTGCTAAGGTTGAAAATTAACCTTAAGTGTTATGAAATACCTTAACATGTCTTCATGTACTATAAATTCAGTTCCTGGTAAGTCTAATATATTAATATGCACTTTGTAAATGCATCAGGCCTTAGATTTTGCTACACATATAAGAACAAAAAACAATAATTTTCTCATTGCATCTCAATATGCAGCAGATCTGTGTTTGGAAATTGCTCTGTTGGCAGCAAATCACTTGTGAAATTGTTTTCTCTTTCAGGTATTGAGGTAAGAATTTAGCATATGTGGCAGCATACAAAAATACAGAGGCAATTTCCAGAAATCTTAAATTCAAACTAGATCAAGGGACTATTTCAAGGAATACACCTATCAAGGTTTATGGAAGTCAAATAACTGTGCACCTTCGTGACTTAGGGGACAATACAAGATTAAACTTCACTTAAACCCTCAGCCATCCAACAGGGTAAGGTGTGTTCAGTCACTAAGATGAAGTGACTTAAATGATACCACTCAGATGTATCATAACAACGAGAACTGGGCTCTTGCATGATGAGGGAGAAATCCACAATATTCTATAAACAACAAAATAATAAATTTGTTTTCATCAGGGATTGCTATGATGCTATTACACATATGATCACTGAGCAATTCCTACATCCACTGCCATTGAACTGAAATTATTACAAACCCCATTTCCAGAAAAGTTGGGATATTTTCCAAAATGCAATAAAAACAAAAATCTGTGATATGTTAATTCACATGAACCTTTATTTAACTGACAAAAGTACAAAGAAAAGATTTTCAATAGTTCTACTGACTAACTTAATTGTATTTTGTAAATATACACAAATTTAGAATTTGATGGCTGCAACACACTTAACAAAAGTTGGGACAGAGTTAAAATAAGATTGAGAAGTGCACAGAATATTCAAGTAACACCGGTTTGGAAGACTCCACACTGAACAGGCTAATTAGTAGCAGGAGAGGTATCATGACTGGGTATAAAAGTAGCGTCCATCAAAGGCTCAGTCTTTGCAAGCAAGGATGGGTCGTGGCTCACCCCTTTGTGCCAAAACTCGTGAGAGAATTGTTAGTCAGTTCAAAAGGTACATATTCCAATGCAAGATTGCAGAGAATTTAGGTCTTTCAACATCTACAGTACATAATATTGTGAAAAGATTCAGAGAATTCAGAGACATATCAGTGCATAAAGGTCAAGGTCGGAAACCACTGTTGAATGCGCGTGATCTTCGAGCCCTCAGGCGGCACTGCCAAAGAAACCGTCATGCTACTGTGACAATTATAGCCACCTGGGCTCGGGAGTACTTCGGAAAACCATTGTCACTTAACACAGTCTGTCGCTGCATCCAGAAATGCAACTTGAAACTGTATTACACAAGGAGGAAGCCATACATCAACTCTATGCAGAAATGCCGGCCAGTTCTCTGGGCCCAAGCTCATCTCAGATGGACCGAAAGACTGTGGAACCGTGTGTTGTGGTCAGATGAGTCCACATTTCAGCTAGTTTTCGGAAAAAACAGGCGTCGAGTTCTCCGTGCCAAAGATGAAAACGACCATCTTGATTGTTATCAGCGAAAGGTGCAAAAGCCAGCATCTGTGATGGTATGGGGGTGCATCAGTGCCCACGGCATGGGTGAGTTGCATGTATGTGAAGGTACCATTGACACTGAGGTGTATATTAGGATTTTAGAGAGACATATGTTGCCATCAAGGTGACGTCTCTTCCCGGGACATCCATGCTTATTTCAGCAGGACAATGCCAGACCACATTTTGCACGGGCTACAACAGCGTGGCTTTGTAGACACAGAGTGTGTGTGCTTGACTGGCCTGCTGCCAGTCCAGATCTATCTCCTATTGAAAATGTATGGCGCATCATGAAGAGGAAAATCAGACAATGGAGACCACGGACTGTTGAGCAGCTGAAGTCTTGTATCAAGCAAGAATGGACAAAATTTCCAATTGCAAATCTACTACAATTAGTATCCTCAGTTCCAAAATGATTAAAAAGTGTTATTAAAAGGAAAGGTGATGTAACATAATGGTAAACATGCCTCTGTCCCAACTTTTGTTGAGTGTGTTGCAGCCATCAAATTCTAAATTTGTGTATATTTACAAAATACAATTAAGTTGGTCAGTAAAACTATTGAAAATCTTTGCTTTGTACCTTTGTCAGTTAAATAAAGGTTCATGTGAATTAACATGTCACAGATTTTTGTTTTTATTGCAGTTTGGAAAATATCCCAACTTTTCTGGAAATGGGGTTTGTGATAGAGACAGAGAAGCAGTTTCAGCGACAGGTTACTATCGATGCAATGCTCCTCAGACAGGATGAAGAGGTCAATACTCCCCAATGCCATTAGGCTTTACAATTCAACTGCCAGGACTTAAGAACTTTTTAAAAGCTATTATTAATGCTTTTTGAGATAGTGATTTAGATGCATATCATATTTTTTTACTGAGTTAAGTATTGTATGTTATTAGTTTTGCTACAACAAGTGTATGGGACATTGGAAAAAAAGTTGAATTTCCCCATGGGGATGAATAAAGTATCTATCTATCTATCTATCTATCTAATACTCTCAGATATTAATTGGAAACAGAGGGTGTTGACCTTCAGGTAAAATAGCTTGTTGAAACATGATTATAATTGACTTAATACGAACATAATATCAACTATAATCATGGGATACGTGACAGTTAAAAGGAAAGGCAAAGTTTCAAGAACGGTTGTTCTCAATGACCAGTAATATGGTACTGCATATTACTGCATATAGAATCTGCATTTTCAGCTAAAAGAAAAAAAGCAGAGAATGACCTAGAAAATAAAGAGAGAGCACTTCGACTATTCAGAGCCGCAAGTGAAAATATTTCATGATTGTAACATTTCTGTGTTACATTTTATGAATTACAAATGTGAAAGCAGAATTAGATAAAAACTACCCATTGTGATGCATATAAAAGAAGGCTTTCTGTCTCATCCAACACCTAGCTAAGTGATGCATAGAGTATGAAAGAGTAAAATTTTGCAGTGCTAATTTATTGTTCCATTCATTGAACTAGTTTTAATGATTCTGGCATAGAGAGAAGATAGCAGAGTGAAGATGATAATACTCTGAAATGTCTTACCAGAGGCTCATTGCTACCCTGTGTAATGAATCCAGCATTGTTTTGCAAAAACCATAGTGTCAGCTCATTGGTGCATACCAGCCTGCTCCAAAGTGTAAGGCTTCGGCACAGAACACAATCTCAAACGCGAGAAAATCTGACGAACTTGAAGTCAAAGCAACACACACAAAATTCTGGAAGAACTCAGCAGGCCAGGCAGCATCTATGGAAAAGAGTAAACAGTTGATGTTTCAGGCCAAGACCCTTCATCAGGATGTTTCCCAGAAAACATTTTTAGTGTTGGAATGAAATAAGCCCTTCCGATGAATTAACTGATATGCCCAATGACTACTTTCAATCTAACAATTAAAAATCAGTTAAAAATTTAAAGCTATATTTGAAACCCTCAAAGGTCACTTAAGAACTTTAAATCAATAACGTTTAACAATTAATTCAAAAATGTATATTTCAAATTAATATGATTCCCATTGCCAATTGTGTGACACAGCTGTCCAAATTTCCATCACTATGTCCGCTCCTTGGTTGACTGCTTCATCTGCAGTAATGAATATGGAAGATAAAACAGTATAACACTGTTTCTTTGGCCCACAATATCTCTGCTTAACATGCTGCTCATATAAATAAATCTCACTGCCTGCATACAATCATTATTGCTCCATTCCATGCCTGTAGTTGTCCCTTTTTACGTGCCACTAAAATGCTGCTATTGTGTCTGCTTTCACCACCTCACCAATAGCACATTTGCAAGCTCCTACCATTCTGTCCAAATTTTTTTTTAAATCTCTCATTTATCTCCTTTCAAACTTTCATCCTTACACTTTAAAGCTATGCCTTCCACTATTTCCAACCTGGGGAAAAGACTCTATGTATCCTATTTTTGCCTCGTACAATATTACACACTTCTATAAGGTTGCCCATCCACCTCTGATGGTCAAGAGAAAACAATTCAAGTTTGTGCAACTTCTTCATATAGCTAATACTGTGTAATCGAGGGAATTCTATATAGTACTTCAAATGTGCCTAATCAAAGTTCTATGCACCTGCAAAATTACTTGCTGATATTTATACTCCTGGACTAGTGGCGAACTGACCTTTCTCCTAGACTATTGAGCTAATGATTTCTTTCCACCATCAAGGAGCTGGCCTCCCTCTTGAACAATTCAGTAGCTAAATGAAAGCAGCAAGTTTGGGGACCTGGCACTGCATGCAGTTTGAGTTGATCACCAGGCTTGAAACTCGAACTTTCAAAAGTTTGAAACTCCAGGCTCTTTACAAATTATTATGTCTAGTTGGTGCTAAGCTCATCCATTCTCTAAGACACTGAAGGCAATCTGAGCATTTAAACTATGTCTATATCTGAGTGTTTGCTTTCACTGTATAATTGAATATTTTGCAGGCTTCCCAATGCATCAAATGGGCCATTCATGCATTGTTTCACAGTGAGCTTAGATTCTGCCTCTAAATAATCCTCTGAAACTATGTCCACACTAGACTGGATAATTTTGAAAATGCCGGTTTCACATAAAAACGATAGGCATCTACACCAAGCGTTTTTGAAAATACCTCTGTCCACATTAAAATGGGTATTTGGGCGAATCTCCTCCTACTGATAGATAGATAGATACTTTATTCATCCCCATGGGGAAATTCAACTTTTTTTTCCAATGTCCCATACACTTGTTGTAGCAAAACTAATTACATACAATACTTAACTCAGTAAAAAATATGATATGCTTCTAAATCACTATCTCAAAAAGCATTAATAATAGCTTTTAAAAAGTTCTTAAGTCCTGGCGGTTGAATTGAAAAGCCTAATGGCATTGGGGAGTATTGACCTCTTCATCCTGTCTGAGGAGCATTGCATCGATAGTAACCTGTCCCTGAAACTGCTTCTCTGTCTCTGGATGGTGCTATGTAGAGGATGTTCAGAGTTTTCCATAATTGACCGTAGCATCGACAGAAAACAAGTGATATGTTTGGTGTTGAATCTCACTGTGAAAGTGTGTGTTTGTGCAGTTACAGACTAGAAAAACTTAAAAGGAAATTGCCAAACAACGGACTGCTGTTGGCTGTCATTCGAGAGGAATTAAAACTAAAAAAAAGCAAATACTGGAGTGTATGGAAGCAACCAACAGGGAGCTCACGGACAGATTGACCCGGCTGATGACAAACATTGAAAAACTGACTAACTCTGTTGCATTAATAAAGCACCTTGTTAAATGTATAAAACATGTCTGCATCAGTGTTATCTTGTATTTCTATACAATGTTACATTAGGCTGTTACACATCTATTGTCAGAGATGTACTTGCATAAATAGGTAAACACCCTTCATACAAGCAAGGACAGAAAACAGGACAAAACGTGTATACTTATTTATTCAGTAAGTTATGGGTCGAAGTGTTTGGTGAGTACATTTCTAACTCTTCTGGCTTCAGTCTCGTTGCCGTCTGTTCTGAAATTGTTAGTTTGTGTGGGAGGTTGCGTTCAAGAAAACAATGAAATGACCCACTGCTGCCGCTATCTGTTCTGGCACGTCATGACAGCGTTTTCACAACTCTCCGGTTACCCCATCCACACTACTCTGCCCAATCGGCGTTTTCAAATTTACACACTCTGGAGAGAATTTTAGAAAAGGTCCATTTTCAGGGGAGGAAAACTGTTTCAGTGTGGATGGAGTGTCAAAACGAAGAGAAAAAGCTTTGGTTACGGATTTATCCGGTTTAGTGTGGACGTCCACACTACACCGGATAAATCCGTAACCAAAGCTTTTTCTCTTCGTTTTTACTTTTCGTCCCCTGAAAATGGAGAATTTCAGAAATGCTCTCCAGAGTGTGTAATTGTGAAAATGCCAGATTAGCTGGTGCAGTGTGGACGGGGTAACCAGAGAAATCTAAAAATGCTGTCATTACGTGCCAGAACAGATGGTGACGGCAGCGCACATTTCATTGTTTTCTTGAACGCAACCTAGCAATTTCAGAACAGATGTCAATGAGACTGAAGCCAGAAGAGTTAGAAATGTACTCACCAAACACTTTGACCCATAACTTACTGAATAAATAAGTATATTCACTTTGCCCTTTTTTCTGTCCTTGCTCATATGAAGGTGGTTTACCTCTTTGTGCAAGTACTTTTCTGACAATAGATGTGTAACAGCCTAATGTAACATTGTATGGAAATACAAGTTAATATTGATGCAGACATGTTCTATACATTTAGCAAGGGGCTTTATTAATGCAACAGAGTTCCTCAGTTTTTCAATGTTCGTCATCAGCCAGGTCATAATGTTCATGAACTCCCTGTTGGTTGCCTCCATACGCTCCAGTATTTGTTTTATTTTAGTTTTAAGTCCTCCTGCACGAGAGCCAACAGCTGTCCGTCGTTTAAGTTTTTCTAGTCTGTAACTGAACAAACACGCACTGTCTTTCAGGGCAAGATTCGACACCAAACATGTCGCTTGTTTTCGGTAGATGTGTCCTGCGCATGCGCAGTAGGAGGAGATTCGCCGAAATATCCTTTTTAATGTGGACAGAGATATTTTTTAAAATGCCTAGTTTGGACGCCTATCATTTTTATGCGAAACCGGAGTTTTCAAAATTATCCAGTCTAGTGTGGACATTGCCTTAGTAATGTGCCACAAGAATGTGCAGGGTACTGGATGAGATGTAAAGTTGATTGAAAATGTATTGTTATCACCATTGTCTTCTTGATGTTCCGCCATTGTCTAGACTGCAATTGAGAAGGGCCAATGCAGGTGATTGCAAAGTGGAGGGTGGACAGTGTTTTGATGTGTTGTTAACAACAAAAACATATGTAGCTTCTTAACAATAAGAAGGATGATTGACAAAGATGTGAAAGGGAGGATTACATATTTTGGGAAACTGACTTCCTTCCTGTCCATTTGGCGACCTAATTTCTTTTCAGGACCATTGAGGAATGAACCTCCCTCTTGCACTGCCGGGAGCTAACCGCTTCTCTGGTTTTTTGGAGGATCTGACCTCTCACCTGCTCTGTGTCTCCTAGATTAGCAGGTGCTGACTTCCTTCATGTATCCTCTGACAGACTTTCCTGCTGAGAACTATCATCCTCAGTGGTTTCAGGACCTACACTGCTCTGGCTTTCAGCCACTGAAAGCAAGGTAATTGACAGAAGGCCATTGACCTAAAACAATTACTCTGCTTCTCTCTCAACCTGACCAGTCAAGCACATCTAGCATTTCCTCTTCTAATACTCATTACATTTGGCTAGTGCTAGTTTTTGGAAAGTGTTTAATCCAAACTTGTTAGTAACTGGATACTGCCTCATCAGAATACTAGTAAATCTCAGAGAGGTTATCACCACTGTCCATTGGCAGTTAATGTTTCTGCACTGCACAATGCTATGACTCCATAATTTCTGATACAGTACTGATCTCAAATCTGAAAGAATCCTCTGGATGGCAGATTTTCAGATTCCCGGAACTGAAAATGGAGCAGAGCTAACTGAAAAAAACTCAACTTTCTCACTTCTTTGGACCTTTCTTAAGTATATAAATCTAATTATCTAACTTATGAACTGGCCGATACGAATAAACTCTTCTCAGGATTCCAGCCAGGTTCAAGCTTCGCTTATAACTGACCTTTCAATAACGATCTCCACCACCATCATCAGGCATGATGCCTGGGCATGTCTAGTCCGGTGGTATTTATACCCCCCGTAGTTCATCCCTCCTGATTGGTTAGTCCTCATCCAATCAGGTTTTTGCTCTCCCTCCTTGTTTACATGGGAAACCACTGAAATAGAACTAGAGGAAAAGAATTTGAAAAAAGCCAAAGGTCTCGTTCTAAGTAAGAACTGGAATTCAATTGTAAACAAGGTGGGAGAGCAGAAATCTGATTGGATGAGGTCTAACCAATCAGGAGAGACAACTACGGGGGTACAAATACCCCCAGACTAGACATCCCGTGTCATCATCCCTGATGAAGATGGCAGAGTGTGTCATCAAAATGTCAATTATAATTGATAACTGTATCCTCCTGGAACCCCGATAAGAGTTTATTCATCATATACACTGGGAAAGCACTATACACTTTTTCAACTGGTCAGTATTTAATAAGGTAATTCTTATTCACAAAAAAGTCTTTGAATTAAATTTTCAAATTATAGGTTTTCTCCATTGCAGTGGATAAGGGCCAGCTTATTAGTTATCCTGAAGAGAGGTCAATTGCCTAAATTTCCTAAAGAAAGGCTTGATTCTTTGTAGTTTTGGAGAGAGGCTTCAAAGTTTAAAGTTCAAAGTAAATTTATTATCAAAGTACATATATGTCACCATACAGAAACCCGAGTGTCATTTTTTTGCAGGGATTCACAGTAAACACAAGAAACATAATAGAATCAATGAATGGCCATACACTACAGGGCAGACAATAGACAATGTGTAAAGCAAAAACAACAAACTGTGCAAATGCAAAAAAAAAGAAATAAAATAATAAATGAACAATAACTGTCAAGAACATGAGATGAAGAGTCCTTGAAAGTAAGACCAGCTCAGTGGGAGTGTCTCTGTGAAGGAGCGAGTGAAACTGCGTGAAGATATCACTATTTAAGGAGTAATATTTAACACCTGTGTAGCACCAGTCTTTGTGTGACTAGTCACCACACTCTTTGAGAAAATCAAATTATCTTAGGTGCTAGTAGGTCTTCAGAAGGTTCTGGGTATCGAAAGGAGGCAGTGAATAGAAACCACACACTTCTGGAAATAAGGTTTTGTTTATAAGAAAAAATGTGTACAAAATATTTACATGAGCAAGAACAATTCAAAATTTGAACATTCTGTTTAGGTTCCAAATCTTAGATATCAACAAAAGCCAAATCCCTGTTTAGTTAGAATCAGTGATATTCATTAGAATAACCTTTGTTACTCTGATTTATCTAACTAATTAGATCTAGTGTTATTCCCTATTCAAAAGTTTACAGACTAAACTTTCCTTTTTACTTATCCCTAGTTAGTTAGAAAACCAAATATAATTCCTATTCTGATGTATTATAGTTAACTTCAGCTTCTGTTCCAGACACTATATCTACAAGTTTAAATTCAAACTCAAATACATAACCTAGCAGACAGAAAAAAATATAATAAATAAAATAAAACATAATAATAAATAAACAAGTAAATCAATTACATATTTTGAATAGATTTTAAAATATGTTCAAAAACAGAAATATTGTATATTAAAAAAGTGAAGTAGTGTCCAAGGCTTCAATGTCCATTTAGGAATCAGATGGCAGAGGAGAAGAAGCTTTTCCTGAATCACTGAGTGTGTGCCTTCAGGCTTCTGTTTCTCCTACCAGATAGTAACAGTGTGAAAAGGGTATGCCCTGGGTGCTGGAGGTCTTTAATAATGGACTCTGCCTTTCTGCTGATATTGTCTCGTTAAAGCTGCTGCATGTTATCGCTGTAGCTTCAATAAATCTTCTATCGCTATTGTCTCCTCTCCAGGGGTTCCACCCTGAGGGGTTCATGTTAGTAGGGTAAAGATACTCATGACTAATTCCACTCTTAACAGTTCATGTCTTCAGCTTTTAATCGTTGCTGTGTTTCTCTTCTTGTGCGTCCTGTGTCCAAATTCTCTTTTTTTAAAAAAAAGGTTCTCTGCAGGACTTAATGGTAAGACTCTTGGCAGTATGGAGGATCAGTGGGATCTTGGGGTCCGAGTCCATAGGACGCTCAAAGCAACTCCGCAGGTTGACTCTATGGTTAAGAAGGCGTATGGTGTATTGGCCTCCATCAATCGTGGAATTGAATTTAGGAGCCGAAAGGTAATGTTGCAGCTATATAGGGCCCTGATCAGACCCTACTTGGAGTACTGTGCTCAGTTCTGGTCGCCTCACTACAGGAAGGATGTGGAAGCTATAGAAAGGGTACAGAGGAGATTTATGAGGATGTTGCCTGGATTGGGGAGCATGCCTTACGAGAATAGGTTGAGTGAACTCAGCCTTTTCTCCTTGGAGCGATGGAGAATGAGAGGCGACCTGATAGAGGTGTATAAGATGATGACAGACATTGATCGTGTGGATAGTCAGAGGCTTTTTCCCAGGGCTGAAATGGTTGCCACAAGGGGGCACAGGTTTACGGTGCTGGGGTGTAGGTACCGAGGGGATATCAGGGATAAGTTTTTTACTCAGAGAGCGGTGAGTGCGTGGAACAGGCTGCCAGCGATGGTGGTGGAGGCAGATACAATAGGGTCTTTTAAGAGACTTTTGTATAGGTACATGGAGCTTAGAAAAATAGAGGGCTATAGGTAAGCCTAGTGATTTCTAAGATAGGGACATGTTCGGCACAACTTTGTGGGTCGAAGGGCCTGTATTGTGCTGTAGGTTTTCTATGTTTCTATGTTTCTAAAGGAAATTATAGGCTAGTTAGCCTGATGTAAGTGGTTGGATAGTTATTATCAAGTCTATTATTAAGGATGAGGTTTCGGTGTACATCGCGGCACATAATAAGATAAGCCAAATTCAGCGTGGTTTTCCAAAGTAGAAATATTGCCAGACAAATCTGTTGGAATTCTTTGAAGAAATGCCAGGCAGGAAAGACAAAGCAGAGTAAGCGGATGTAGTTTATTTGGAATTTCAGAAGGCCTTTAATAAGTTACTGCACATGAGGATATTTTAGAAGATAAGTGCCCATGGTATTACAGGAAAAGTACTAGCATGGATAGAAGATTGGCTGACTGGCAGGAGGTAATGAGTGGGAATAAAGTGCACCTTTTCTGATTGGCTGCCGGTGACCAGTGGTGTTTCACAGGGGTCAATGCTGGGACTACTTCTTTTCACATTGTAAGTCAGTGAACTGGATGAAGGAATTAATGGCTATGTGGCCAGGTTTGTAGATGATACCAAGGTACATAGAGAGGCAGGAAATGTTGAGGAAGCAGGGTGTCTACAGAAAGACTTAGACATATTAGGAGAATAGGATAAGAAGTAGCAGATGGAGTATGATGTATCAAAGTGCATGGTCATGCACTATGGCACAATGAATAAAAGTGTAGACTATTTTCTAAATGGAGAGAAAATTTAAAAAAATTAGAAGTGAAAAGGGAATAGGGAGTCCTCATACAAGATTCCCTAAAGGTTAACTATCAGGCTGTCAGTGGTGAGGAAGCCAAATGCAATGATAGAATTTATTTTGAGAGGACTAGAATACAAAAGCAAGGATATAATGTTGTAACTTTATAAAGCACTGGTGAGGCCTCAGTTGGTGTATTGTAAGCAGTTATTTAAGAAAGGACGTGTTGAAATTGAAGAGGGTTCAAAGGACGTTCTCCAAAATGATTCCAGGTTTGAAAGGCTTGACACATGAGGAGAGTTTGTTGGCTCTGGGCCTCTACTCACCAGAATTCAGAAGAATGAGGGTGACCTCATTGAAATCTATCAAATGCTAAAAGGCCTCAATAGAGTAGATGTGGAGAGGATCTTTCCTATGGTGGGCAGTCGAAGACCAGAGGACATAGCCGCAGAATAAAACAGAGATGAGGAGCAATTTCCTTAGCCAGAGAGTGGTGAATCTGTGGAATTCATTGCCACAGGCAGCCATGGAGAACAAGTCATTGGGTATATTTAAAGCAGAGGTTGAAAGATTCTTGATTAGTCAGGGCATGAAAGGATATGGGAGGAAGGTAGGAGGTTGGATCTGAAAGGGAAAATGGATCAGCCATGATGAAATGGCAGAGCCGACTTGACTAATTCTGTTCCTCTACCTTGTGGCTTCATTGTCATATATGAGGAGCGTTTGATAGCTCTGGGCATGTACATACTAGAGTTTAGAAGAATGAAGGGGTTCTAATTGCAATATATAGAATATTGGAAGGTCTGAATAAAGTGGATATGGAGAGGATATTTCCTATGCTGATGGAGTCCGGTATCAGAGGATGTAGCCTCAGAATTGAGAGACGTCCATTTCGAACAGAGAAGAGAAAAATGTCTTTAACCACAGGATGGTGAATCTGTGGAATTTATTGTCACAGACAGCTGTGCGGGCCAAATCATTGGATACTTTTAAATCAGAGGTTGCTTGGTTCTTGATTAATCAGCAAACCAGAGGTAATGGGGAAAAAGCAGGAGAATGGGGTTGAGAGGGATAATAGATCAGCCATGATGGAATGGTGGAGCAGACTCAATGGGCTGAATGGCCTAATTCTGTTCCTGTGTCTTATGGTCTTATGAATTTAAAATGGCTGACTCTCTCCACCTCTCATTCCCCCAATAAGGACAGGCTCATGGATCTCTGGTTTCCCCCTCTTGAAGTCAATAATCATCTCCTTGATCTTGCTGCCATAGAATGAGAGGTTGTCTTTGTGACGTCACTCAGCCAGATTTTCAATCTCAAAGGGCTTGAGCAGTATTGATGTGTGTTCCAGTCTGGTCAATTTCCAGAGCTACATTGCTGTTGTGGTCAGATGGCTCATCTTGACATTGACACAGAAGTTAGATCTATGGAAAATAACTTTATCGTGGGAAACTAAGAGTCTGTATCTTGAAGCCTGCAGGAACATTCTTACACTTTGCAGTAATACACATACAGCCTATAACTACAGTCTTAAAATAACCATTTTGGGCCCCACTTTGTACTCTAAAGGAGCCTACCGCTTGTTTTGAACTTGTGCTCTGTAGTCCCTTTAGTAGACACAAGGTGTGTAGAAAGATGCAACAATAAAAATGAGACTGGGGGACCTGTATCACCTTCCAGTGCAGGAATTTATCTTCCCACGTGCCTTAGTGAGAAGCCTCAAATTGTCTGAATTGATAAAACTTTCATCATTGTGCCTGGTAATTCAGAAATTTAAAAAAAGGAGCTCCACTCAGAATTGCAAAATTACTTCCCAGAATCCTGAGGGAAATGAGCTGTTAGAGTTTTCTTCCAAGCAAGATGTATTTCTTGAGAGTGTGGCTGTGAATTTTACAGATATACGTAGATATTTCTAAATAAGCAATCTAGCACATCATTTGAACCTATGCTTTCAGCATGACACACCTTTCCAATTTCTCACTCCTTTTCTTACAGGTATTTATTCATGAAAAAATATTATTCCATTGTGACAGGGAATGTTTTATCACAATCATTTTTATTTTATAAGACCATAAACTATAGGAGCAGAATTAGGTCATTTGGCCCATTGAGTCTGCTCCGTCATTTCATCGTGGCTGATCCAATTTTCCTCTCAGCCACAATCTCCTGCCTTCTTCCCATATTCTTTCATGCTCTGCCCAATCAAGAAACTATCAACCTCTGCTTTAAATCCAGTATACATAAAGACTTGGCCTCCACAGCTGCCTGTGGCAACGAATATCCCACAGATTCATCACTCTCTGGCTCAAGAAATTCCTCCTCATCTCCATTCTAAAAGGATGCACCCTATTTTGAGATGTCCTTTGGACTGACACTCCCACCATAGTAAACATCCCCTCCACATCCACTCTATAAAAGCTTTTCATCATTCAATAGGTTTCAATTAGGACACCCCTTATTCTTCTAAATTCCAGTAAATATAGGCACAGAGCCATCAAACATTCTTCATATGACAAGCTGTTTAATCCTGGAATCATTTTCATGAAACTCTTTTGAACCCTCTCCAGTTTCAGAATATCCTTTCTAAGATAAGGGGTCCAAAACTGCTTGCAATACTCCAAATGAGGCCTCACCAGCACTTTATAAAATTTCAATGTTACATCCTTGCTTTTATATTCTGGTCCACTTGAAATGAATGCTAACATCGCTTTTGCCGTCCTCATCACAGACTCAACCTGCAAATTAACCTTTATGAAGTCCTGAACAAGGGCTCCCTAATCCCTTTGCACCTCTGATTTTTGTATTTCCTCTCCAATTAGAAGATAGTCCACTCTTTCAGTTCTTCTAGCAATGTACATGACCATACACTTCCCGACACTATATTCCATCTGCTACTTTTTGCCCATTTTCCTAATCTGTCTAAGTCCTTCTGTAGCTTCCCTATTTCCTCAAAACTACCTGCCTGTCCACCGATCTTCATATTGTCTGCAATCTTTACAACAAAGCTATCAATTTCATCATCCAAAAAGATTTGATCCCAACACAGGCCCTTGTGTAACAAAACTAGTCATCAGTAGCCAACCAGGAAAGGCTCCCTTTCTTCCCACTCTTTGCCTCCTGCCAGTCAACCACTGCTTTATCCATGTTAGAATCTATCTTGCAATCCAATTGGTTCATAGCTTGTTAAGCAGCCTCATGTGTGGCACCTTCTCAAAGACCTTCTGAAAATCCATGTACACAACATGAAATTATTTTCTTTTGTCTGTCATGCTTGTTATCTCTTCAAATAATTCCAACTGATTTGTCAGACAAGGTTTTCCCTTGAGGAAACCATCCACAGCCTACTTTATCATATGCCTCCAAGTACCCCAAACCCCATCCTTAACAATCGACTCCAACATTTTCCTAACCACTGAGATCAAACTAACTGGGCCATAATTTCCTTTCTTCTGTCTCTCTCCCTTCTTGTAGAGTGGAGTGACACTTGCAATTTTCCATTCTTCCAGAACTATTCCACAATCTAGTGATTCCTGAAAAATCATTACTAATACCTCCACAGTCTCTTCAGCCACCTCGTTCAGAAACCTGGGGTGTATACCATCTGGTCCAAGTGACTTAACTACCTTCAGATCTTTCAGTTCCCAAGAACTTTCTCTCTAATAATGGTAACTTCACATGCTTCGTGATTCCTGACACCTGGAAATTTCACCATACTGCTAGAGTCTTCCATAGTGGAGACTAACGCAAATAGTTATACAGTTCATCCCCCATTTCCTTGACAATAAGTTCTACCTCTCTAGCATCATTTTCCAGTAGACCGCTATCCACTTTCGCCTCTGTTTTACACTTTATGTATCTGAAGAACCATTGGGTATCCCCTTTAGTATTATTGGCTAGCTTACTTTTGTATTCCATCTTTACCTTCTTAATAACTTTTTTAGTTGCTATCTGTTGGTATTTAAAAGCTTCCCCATCCCCTAACCTCCCACTAATGTTTGCTCTATTACATGCCCTCTCTTTGGCTTTTATGTTGGCTTTAACTTCACGTGGCTCAGGCAGCAATCCAGAGGTTACTACCATGGAGATCCCGTTTCTCAGCTTTCTACCTAGCTCCATAAAATCTCTCTTCAGGACCCACTCTTCTTGTCCACCTATGTCAGTGGTGCCAACATGTACCCAGAGTTCTGGCTGCTTTTCTTCGACCTGGCACCTGGGAGGCAACATACCATCTAGGTGTCTCTATTGCACCCACAGAATCTTGTCTCTGTTCCTCTGATTAAGGAATCTGCTATCAACATTGCAGTTCTCTTCACATTTCTGCTCTTCTGAGCCACTGCTCCAGATTCAGTGGAGAGACCTGGTCACTGTGGCTTCCCCCAGCAGGTAGTCGCCCTCAATAGTATCTAAAGTTATATACTTATTACTGTGTGGAACAGCCACAGGTATACTCTGCACTGGCTGTGCATATCCCCTCCTCCTCCTGACAGTCACCCAGTTACCTGTCTTCTTGAAGCTAACAGCTTCCATCTGTCATCTCCTCAATATAAAGGAACTAGCTGAGGAGAATGCTAGTAGGAAAGGATTTCTTTTGATATTGGACTGAAAACACAAAGGCATTTTGATGTAGTTTTATTGCAACTGTCAAATTACTATGCATCTTCCGTATAACAAATTGAACATAAATCTGATGTGGACCTGTACAACACAATCCAAACATGTGCATTTGAAGGTTCAATCCAAATGTGAAATTTAAATGAATTATAAGATTGATTGAATCAAGAAGTTGATGAATTTCTCATGGATTATGGCTCATGAAGAGTTTGGTCTCAAATTAATGCATCACTTAATAAGCTGGTGCAGTAATGGGAAACCACTGAAAAATACTTGTACAAGAATGACGGGTAAAAAAAAGATGTCAGTCTGTCAATGAAGAAAGTGACTGTCCAGGAAATCAGGAGTATGAACAATATCTCAGAAGTATGAACAATATTTCGGAAAGCATTTTAATGACTTAACCAGGTCAGGGAAATGAGTAATTATGAGCATTCACCTATCTCATTTCTTGCAAGTCATTGATCATTGCATATTTTACTTTGTCTTGATTAGCCTCACATCTGCTTATCATGTCAGCACTCTAGACAAGCTTCTGAACCTTTCTTCACACTCCCCCTATTGCCATCACCTTGAAACATAATGCATCATGAAAACTGCTCCCTGATGGTCACCTCAGCTGAAATGCCACTTTCACTGGGTGAACATATACTGTTGCTGAGAATATGATTTACCCCCCCCCCCCCCACGCACCTTTCCCTTGCACAGTTCTTCACATCACAAAAGAAGCTATTTGGTGGTGATCCTCTACAAAGTTGCCACTTGGCGAGGCAGAAAAGGGAAAAAAAGACTAATAATTTCCACCTTCTCAGCAACAGAGATGGTAGAGTATAAAGTAAATTCAATTAAATTCAAACTATCTGGTGTTAGAATTAAATACCAACATTAACTATTTCTATAGGGTTCTTAGAAAATATCAAAATATATATTTTTTAATGAAAAGGCATAAAGAGTTGATGTTTCAGGTTGAGATCAAGTACCAGGACCCCGATGAAGTAGTCTCAGCCCGAAATGTCGACTCTCTATTTCTTTCCATAGATACTGCCTGACCTACTGAGTTCCTCCAGCACTTTTTGTGTGTTAATCTGGATTTCAGGCATCTGCAGAATCTCTTTGATTACTTTTTTTTAACTGATGTTTCTCTATCCTGCAAAAACATTATAAGATTGAAATAAAATCAAAGTGGGCAGAAATAGGAAGCCACTCAAAAAAAGAAAACTACCTTAAAGATGTGTGTGTATCCTTTCAACAATAGATTAATACTTTTGAACTATTCTTTTACCATGAACCAATCTCAGTGAATTCATAATTATAAACTGTGGATATCTGGATTGTGTTGTGTGTCTGCTCAAAAGGAACTGAATATTTTATGGCCAGTACATCTTCTTGGGAATATACACATTTTTGGGGGTTTTGAAGCAGTAAGAAATGCTACATTGGTTTCCGTTAATTACAGATATCCTTTGTACTTTATTTTCCTAGCTAACTTCAACTCTGGTATTTAAGTTTTTTTTTGTTTAAAGAAAGATAAGTACCCCACCTATTGGAGAGTATTATTTTTGTTCCCTGCTACAACACAGGATTTATTCAAATTATCTATTATTCTACCAATGCTTTCTCTCTGAATTTGCTGTAAAATAATTCATTCCCTAGAGGTTTCAAATTTAAACCAAAGTCTCCAATTATATCTTTCAGAAACAAAGCAAATAATTAATCTAAATAACAATATGGAACAACAATCCAGTGTGGAGGTTTTTATTTTATAAATAATTCTAAATGTGGGAAAGAGCCTGTGCTTGGTTAGATACTGAATGTGAGTGCAGCAAGAAACCATTGCTATAAGGATACAAACAAGAAGAAATCTGCAGATGCTGGAAATCCAAGGAACTCACACAAACTGCTGGAGGAACTCAGCAGGCCAGGCAGCATCAACGGAAAAAAAGCACATGTTCTCCTCCCATCTCCCTTTTTTCCATAGATGCTGAGTTCCTCCAGCATTTTCTGTGTGTTGCTGTCAGGATATGATGCACAGAAATGGTGGACCATTCAAGTAAAGCATAGTTTCAGTTGTAATGGTTAACAGGGTAAATTTTTTTCCATTAATTCTTGAATAGATCATTGCTGAAGATGTTGCTTTGCCTTTACAGTGAGAGGGTTGAAGGTCAGTTCAGATCAACCTGAAATAAATATTTGAACTGAAGCTTATTTGAAGATATCTAGTTAATCCAATATTCTGTTATGTCATGTTATTTCATGAAGCAGAAATAACAAATTCTAACTTGTGGCTATAAAGCACACTCTATATGACCCTATAAAGGAAATATAGAATGCGATGATGATGCAAAAGAAAGATACCTTTCAGGACACTATTCTGAAAAATGTGTTTGTGTCTTTGATCAGTCTTGCTTTTTTTGTCCTTGTCATCTAACAGAATAACTCATAGATGAACATTAGTTCATTATCATGATTAAATAATAGCCTGTCACCTGTATCTGGTTCCCACTGTGACATTGATTTGCTGTGACAGTGGAACTTAAAATAAATCAGCTGTAAAGAAAAAAATATATAACTGTGCACAGTCATTGTTGCTCTTGCTTCTGAGGTCCTGTATCTCTGAGGTAGTTAATGCCCAGCTTTCTGTGTCTCTCTACACCCCTGGTACTAATCTCCAGACCCAGAACCACATACAAAAATCATTCACTCTATCAAGTGTGTACTGTTTTGATGCACAGCCAATACAGTTTGTCATATTCTCCACCCATCTCCCTGTAACTATTCAAACCTGTTCTTTCAAATACTATATACACAACTTCCCTTTTGCATTTTACAATTGAAACTTCCTCCCGGCAAAGTATTCCAGAAACAGAGATTTATTTTTCTGCATGTCACCTTTGGTTCCTTTACCAATCACTTTCATACTTTGGCCTCTCATTTTGTTCTCATTGTCAGTAAGAACTATTCAGACCTCCAAAGGTGCAGTTCATTTTGTAGAAACATCACTTGCTATATGTGAGCAGTTTTTTTATATCATTTCCTGCACGAGTCAGTTTTCATTTGATTTGAAGCACACGATGGAAAGACACACATCGCCATCCACTCTTCAACTACCCTTGAAACAGCAATATCTTTTCAAAGTAGAGAGATCTCATTTAAAGCCCTAAAGAAAGCTTTCCCTCGGGTGATTATTGAAAAGTTCTTTATCTCATTGCATAGTTGTGTACATACACACAGTGAGGGCAGTAAAGTTAAAAGATAGCTCATCTTCTAAGGCATCATTCCAGACCAGAGATGCATTTGAATTCTGCAAATGGTAATATCAGCTTCCGATCATCAATTCCCTGGAAGTCAGGTCAGAATGTGACTCACCTATCATATCTTTGTGATGTTCAAACAAAACTATAATTAACATAGCTGAAGCAGCAAGAATGGGAACAGTGTATACCAAGTGCAAAGCTGAGATGCAAATGGAGGAAGCTCATATAGATATGGAAAAATCACGTACAAACATGAAGAGTGCACATGTGGAGGCTGCACTAAATGTGCTTGAGGAAGACTGCGAAGCTGAAGCTGCCTAGCAGTGGCAAAGGTGCATGGAGCAGCAGATGACTTAGACAACTGTGAGTCTATAACCAGAACCAGTCATACTTTGCCATCACAACAGCCAATGCATCTTCCTAAAGAAGATGTCCAAACACATTTTGGCTGTAAGAAAGATGGTGCAACATAAGGAGAAGCTGTCCACACCACTCTACCAACCTGTCTTTCACATAGTCCAGGTATTAGCAGTCAAATTCTACAGCAGCAAAAATCCACAATGCCCTCTTGTGCATTTCTAACACTGCAAAGACCTCAGTCAAAAGTTGTTACAGATGCCAATCCCATCTGCACCGATATGGACACATTGAACTTCCATCCATCCCAGGAAACACATTTGGCAAACCAGTCGCCACAGTGCTCTCATTAAGGGCTGCAGGTGCATTACATTTGGCAAACCAGTTTCCACAGTGCTCTCATTCAGGAGCTGTAGGTGCATTACATTTGGCAAACCAGTTTCCACAGTGCTCTCATTCAGGAGCTGCAGGTACATTACATTTGGCTTGGAATATGGCTTGTCAAGATCTAGTCACAGCAGGACTAACACTGTTCATCAACCAGTCTGCCAGTTATCTGTGCTGGAAGTTAGGGTTTTGCAACATCATGGAAGGATTAAGTTTCAAACCTAAAAACTAGGGCAGTTCACATTAATAATCCAGCTATGGGCTTACAAATGCTGTGGCACTGCAGAGGCAATTGAAGAATCCCTCTTCAATAGACCTGATAATTTTCTAAAGTTCTCACACAAAGAACCATGGAAGCTCAGGAACTTGCAGATCCGCAGCTGGAACTGCAAACTGGAAAATGTGAGGGTTACCTACTGGGGCTGAGTTTCTTGGACACCCTGTAGTGGAGAAACTACCAAACAATATCCAGAACAGTGAATAACCAAATATTTCCTAAAGCAAAGCATCATGTACCCTCACCACTATTTTCATTCTTTGTGGAATTTGTCTGCCACAGTGCAGAAACGTGAAATGACCCTGGTTTTATGCTCTCATCTTCCAGTAACATGTCATTCTGAGAGAGGTCTCCAGCAAAATCATGGATACCAAAACCCCTATCACCATCAGCAATACTGAAGTAGAGAACCCTTATCATAAAACCCCAATAGACAATACCATGTCCACAAGAAACCTCACCCCTTTAAAGAAATGTAGAGGATTCAGAGAAAATCCACATGCAGACCAGAGATGCTTTCTAAAGGCACACTCAATATGTTTCAATTGCTGTGCTTCAACAGCTCAGCAAGAAGAACACAGTAAAGCTATTACACTCTGCACTGAGTGCAACAGTGACCAGCACACAGCAGTACTTCATTCAGGGCCAGCACCTTAGGCTGTTGCAAGTTCCAGCACAACAGCAGCCGAGCTTGGCGGGGAGTCAGCTGAGCATCCTTCAGATGTAGCTACTTCCTCATGCACAGAGATATGTGGGAAAGCCTTCCAAGGCAAATCTAGCTCTAAAATATGTCCAATTAACATTATCGAAAAGGACGTCTTGAACAAAAAATAAAGGCATATGCAATGTAAGATAATCAGAACAATGTGTCATTAGCAAATTCAACCTACCTTGGCATGCCCAGTATTCAAAGTTCTGTTGCCCCATCCACTCGGTTGTTCTGGAAATTCAGAAGTGGCCGGAAGGAGAGCCAATGGATTTGTTTTGGAGTCAATAGGAAGGGAAGTTCTCTTATCCTTGCCAACCCTCATTTTACCAACAACAGGGATGATGTCCCAACTCCTGAAGCTGCATGCAGTCATTTACATCTTAAGACCAGAGCTGAGATCACACCCTCGCCCTTGACTCTTTTGCTGAGATTCTCATTAACCACACCACCTTCCAAGATCTAAAAGCTTTAACTCGCTGGAGTAGATAGCTGGCATGGACTCTTTAGGGCTTATGATGTTCCCATTAATTGATAATCATGTTTAGGGAACCAAGAACTGAGTATTTAAGGAACACCTGATATAGGTTCAGTGCTTAATCATAAGCCTACCAATGACTTCATCTAATGTTTGTTTGTGCTCAGCTTCTGGTTCCTCTTTGATGTCTCGATCTCAGCCGTGGATACTCCAGCATTTGGGTCAAAGCCACCCTGTCAAGGACTCTCAAAACAGTACGACTGAGCCAACATGGAACCAGCAGGGGATCAGAGTCTATCGTTCGCTGTGATCAGCCACAGCGAAGATGTTTCCAGACAGAGCCTAGAGATTCATGACCTCCAGGTAGCCATCGGTCAACTTTTGCAAGGAGGAGGCCAGAATCGCTTGGGAGATCAGCTGGTCTTGCTCCAGAGACAGTACATCTTCCAACCCCAGAGGGACCCAGCGATAACCAGGGCTCTTGCCGTTTCCCCATTCAACGCTCCTAGTATTTGAACTTCAGCTGACCTGATCCTATTCAGAAAGCAGAAGAGAGATTTTCATCACCTCTCTCTTGACTGGAAGAGCCCTGGCCTGGGCCACCAGGCATTTGGAACAAAGGTCAAGTGTTCTGCATAGATTTGGAGACGTTCATGACATGAGGAGTGTTTCATTACCCTGCCAGAGCCAGCCAAGCCTCAAGCCTCAGATCGCTTGATGAAGATTCAATGGGGGGAGTGGGAGAGGGATCATCAGCGGCCATATATGTAATTGAATTTTGGACCTTCGCTCAGGAGAGTGGTTGGAACACATCATACCCCCACGGACTCCAAGATGAACTGAAGAATACACTTGCCTTATGAGAGCCAGCAGAGAACTTAGAGGTTTAAATCAACCAATTCATCCATCTCGATGTTCGTTTGGCAGAGTGAAAATGGGACCACTTCAGGAGGGCAAAGAGAACTGGTCCAAGCCCGATCCCTATGCACCGCAGTTCCTCTCCACAGCCTTAGTCCATGACCAGCCCATCGCCTGCTCAAGATCCAGTCGAACCAATGCAAGTCAGTTGAACTAGACTCTCTGCCAATGAGAGGTCCTGGCATTGGAGTCAAGGTTGCTGCTTTTACTGCAGGGACGCAGGTCACCTGCGAGCAAATGTCTGAAGCTGCAGCCACTTGGGGAACTGCTAAGACCATGCTGTATTGGGAGTACTGTGACAGTAGCAACCACCATGCCCAGTCCCAGGATTCTGGTTTCCTGCTGCAGGCAGGAGTTCACCTTGGGATAAGAACTTAAGTCAGGTGAAGGCTTGTGTGGATTTGGGGACAGAAGGTAATTTTCTGGATTTAGAAACCGCCTGTCAGTTTGACATACCAATGTGAGAGTTGAGCCAGTCCTTGCCCACAACTGTCTTGGATGGCCGCCTGCTAGGTTCCAGGCAGATCCAGCAACAAACTGTGGAATTGCAGATGAGGATAGGGGATCATGTGGAAGGCTTTAGATTCTACATTATTGATTCTCCACTCATACCCCTGATCCTTATGTAGCCTTGGTTGTCTCAGCATAGCCCATCCATGGACTAGAGGGAGGGGAGAATCATTGTTTGGTCCCCTCGTTGTAGGAGTCTTTGCTTGCAGCATGAGGTTCTCAGACTGTTCCGTGACGATTGACCTCTGAAGGGAAAGGCTTCAGTGCAAGGGAATCCAACAACTTGTGGAGACCCAGTAAAATCTTCAAGAGTGGACAAGCCAGTTTTGGTCAATGGGATAGTGCAAGTTCTAAAGACTAGTCAAAATCCCACAGGAACTAGAGAGAGGGAATCTGTGGTTCAGGAGAAGACCAAGGAGTTGCCCGATCAGCCTGAGAGACTTGCCACTAAGCTGAAGGGAACCAGCCACCAGGTCTCAAAGAAGGGAAAGACTCCTCTTTGCCGATTCTTGGAGCCTATTCTCAGGGATAGAAGAACTGTCGGTAACACCTCCCAGCTGGATACTGACACAGAGTCGGATGCTGATTTGGCCACTGTTTCTATGCCTGTCAAATCATCCCTGTCACCAAAGAAGTCACAGGAATCTTCCTCAAATGAAGGTCCAGAGGAGATAGCAACACCATCAAAATCTCCTCTGTTTACAAGGACTTAGAGGAGGTCTTCAACAAGGGGAAGGTCTCGACTCTTCCACTGCACCAACCCTAAAACTGCACCATAGACCTGCTGCTCAGTACTTTTCCCCTGCGGGGTTAACTGTATGCGCTCTCAGGCCCAGAGAGAAGCACAGTGGAAGAGTGTATAAAGGAAGTGCTTGTCACAGGCTTCAGCTCATCTGCCAGCACAGGCTCCTTCTTCATACAAACGAAAGCTGTGGCTGTGCATTGATAACAGGGGAATTAAGCACATAGTGATCAAGAATCACTACCTCTCTCCTCTTTTGAATACAGCTTTCGAGGTGTCCAAGGGGCAAGGGTATTCACAAAATCAGACCTCTGGAGTGCCTACAATCTGGTCTGTGACAGGGAGGGCGATGAGTGGAAGTCTCATTCAATACACCAACAGGGCGCAACAAGTACCAGGTTACACTCTTTGGCCTTGCAAATGCCCCAGCCTTTTTCCAAGCCTTTATAAAATGTTCTGGGATACTCTCCATAAGCATGCCTTCACCTACTTGGATGATACCTTAGTCTTCTCAAAGTCCAAGGAGCAGCACGTTGCTTACATCAGGGACATTTTAAAGAGGCTACTAGACCAAGGACTTTACGTCAAGTTGGAGAAATCCGAGTTTCATGTGACAACTGTTTCCTCATCTCTAATGATAATCTCGAGATGGACCCAACCAAGACTCTGGCAGTCAGAAACTGGCCACCACTATCCAATATTAAATTGGTCTAGTGACTCCTGGAGTCTTCTAACCTCTTAGGGAAGTTTATCAGGAAATTCAGCTTGGTGGCAGCTCAGCTCATGGCCCTAACCAAGAAATCTATGGGCCATTTTGTCTAGATGACTGAAGTGGAGGCTGCTTTTGCAGAGCTTAAACAGCAGTTTACTACAGCTTCCAGCTTGGTTTCTCCTAAACCGGACCTTCCCTTCATTGTGGAGGTGGACCCTTTAGACATCGGAGTAACTGCCATCTTATCTCAACGATCACCTTTGGATGATAAACTGCACCCATGTGCATTCTTCTGCAGGTGGCAATCCCTAGCAGTGAGGAACTACAACATCGGGAATTGAGAGCTTCTTGGTAGCTTTGGAGGAATGGCATCACTGGCTTTAGGGGGCCAAGAATCATTTCATTGTGTGGACAGACTACAAGAACATGGCCTATATTCAAGAGGCCAAGAGGCTGAATTCTAGGCAGACCGGGTGGTCTTTACTCTTTAACCAGTTTAATTTCATCCTGACCTGTTGACCAGGGTCTAGGAACTAGAGACCAGATGCCCTGTCCCACCAGTTTGATGAACCAGAATGAGAGGAACAGCCTACCATCATTTTGCCCCAAGCCAGGGTGGCAGTGCCAATTTATTGGGAAATTAATATTTTTGTTCACAAGGCCCGAGTGCAAAGGAAGATTCCTGCGATCAGTCTTCCAGGTTGGCTCATTGTTCCAAGTTCTGTGTGCTCCCTGGCACTGCAATGGGGACATTTGTCAAGAATGACTGCATGCCCAGGGAATGCCAGAACCTTGAGTTTATGAAAAGGAGATATTGGTGGTCCAGAATGACAAGAAAAGTTTGGCAGTATGGGCAGGCTTGCGAAGTGTGCGCTCAGAACAATGAGTCCCGTACCCAGTCTCAAGGGCTTCTCCACCCACTACCCATTATAAAAAGAACTTGGGCACTTATCTCCATGGACTTTGTCACGGATCTCCCACCATCACAGGAGAAGTCAGTCATCATGGTGTTTGTCAGTCGGTTCCTGTAAGCCTGCAAGTTCATTGCCTTGGAGAAGCTACCTTCCATGGCAGTGATGGTTAAGATTGTTCTGGACCAGGTCTACAGGGTTACAGATTCCCGGCGGACATTGTTTCAGATCATGGCCCACAATTCTCATCACATTTCTAAAAGGCTTTCTGTAAACTGATAGAGGCAACAGTAAACCTTTCCGATGGATTTCACCCATAGTCCAATGGCCAGATGGAGCAGACCAACTAAGATTTAGAAAGCACCCTGAGATGCCTGGTCTCAGAAAGACCTGATGAGTGGTGTGAGATCGCCCACAACATTTTACAGCACTCATCACTTAGAATGCCACCATTCGAGTGCCACATTGGTCATCCTCCGCTTTTCTTTCCAGAACAAGAAGCCACAGTTGGGATCGCTGCGGTTGAAGATTTTGTCCAACACTGCAGGCAAAAATGGATTAGGACAAAAGAGATTTTGCCCGCCTCTACCTGGAAAGTGAAGACTAAAGCAAACTGAAGGAGAAGTTTGGGGCGCATGATACAACCTGAGCAACAGGTCTGGCTGTCCACCCATGATTTGTCTCTCTGAGTGGAATCTCAAAAGTTCATTGATCCTTTAAAGATCCTGGAGAAGGTAAACCTGGTGGCTCACACCTTGCAGCTCCCCAATGCTCTAAAGATCAACCCATCTTCCACATCTCTAAGTTAAAACCTGTATGCACCAGCCCCTTAGCCACACCACCCCAGTTTATCGAGGGTCAGCAGGTCATTCCGGTGAAAAGACTTTTGGACTCGCTTACTGCTCAAGGTTTTTGGCAATACCGAGTGGACTGGGAGGAATTCAGACCGGAGGAAAGGTGCAGAGTACTGGAAAGAGACATCCTGGAACCATCTCTCATCCTCAATTACTGTCACCACCTCTCTGAGCCACCAGGGTTGTCAGCAGTCGGCTGTAGGGGAAGGGATTCAGTTCTGAGATCTCCCAACGTTCTAACATTCTCGAGTGTAGTTAGCTGGTGCAGCCTCTTTAAGAGCTTAGGACTTATCCATTAATTGATAATCATGCTTTGGGCACCAAGAACTGAGTATTCGAGGAACACCTGCACATCAGTTCAGTGCTCAATCATAAGTCTACTAGTGATTTCGTCTAGCATTTGTTTTGTGCTCAGTTTCTCGATCCCGTTTGAGCCCATGTCTCAATCCTGCCTTGAATACTCCTGCGTTTGAGTCCAAGCCAGCCCTGTCAAGGACTCCCATCACACCTGTTGCTTAGCAGAGACACCATCTGTGCTCATAAGGAACACGAACGTCAAAATGATCGGCGCAATGCACCTTATGTCCGACGATGGGACCTGGGTTGGGTCATAGTGGGTGAAGTCTGACTCAAAGGTACTCATCAGGCCACTGTAGGCACGTTTAAAACTACTGTCCTGGAGAAAGGACACGCAAGTCATTTCAGATCCTGTGAGAGTAAAATCAATATGAATGAGAAGATTGCAGATAAGTAAACCAAGTGCCCTGATATACTTACCTCTGCTCAACCAGATCTATGCAAGCTGGTCATCTGTCACTCTGGGATGTCCCACACCCTGACCATAAGCTGGTTTCTTCCGTAGAAGATGAGATCTTCCTTTGAATTATGATCAGAGGGTTTAGCAAAAATGAGACAAACTGTTATTTATCTCCCCCTTCTTTGCGCTCTCCATGACAACTCCGACCAACAGAGAGCAGGTCCTTAGTTAACTTGTGTCCCTCAGTCGCATATTGAAAAGGAAACCAAAAATGAGAAATCATTACGTGGAGCTCATGGAGAGACCCTTTAGGGAAAATCATGCTGAGCTAGCTCCTCTACCAGATCCCAACAAAAAAAAACTGGTATTTGCTCAACTTTGGTGTTTACCACCCCCAGAAACTTGCACAAATATGAATGGTATTTGATTCATGTTCAAAGGTTCATTTATTATCAAAGTATACAACTCCGAAATTCTTCTTCTCCAGGTAGCCAAGAAACCAAGAAAGAAAAGAAAGGCAGCACGATCATCAACACCCAAATACCCCCTCCCTGCACAAATAAACAAACAAAAATGGAAAAGGCATATTAACCCCAAAATTCCCTGCCCCCAGACAAAAATGCGAAAGACTGGGTGAAAAACAGAGAATATTAAAAATTATACGACTGAAAAAAATTTAATAGTCCAAGTCTATATCCAAAATGCAAAAAACTTGGGTAACATTCTCTGGGCACAGAGGCAGGCTCTGCCCTCTCTGGTAGCAGAGCAATCCTCAGCCATCAAAAGGCAGGCAGCCGGCGTTCACCTTCCCCGTTCGCCTCGATGCTTCAATCTCCTTTGCTACTTTAATTGGTGCACAATGGTGCACATTTGCAAAGCATATCACTGAACAATGTGCTCTTGCAGTGTCTGGACCTCAGTAACAGTCTGCTCTGAGTCCTCATGTGCTTCAGAACTTTGTATGCATCACATTGATGGCAGACATCGAACAAATAGCCCACAGCTTCCTTGTGAGAGAGGATCATCGAGACTACCTCACGTTCTTGTGGTTTTGTGGCCACCAACTGGACAAGGGATTCTGGAGTACTGCGTGAGAGTTCATGCTTTGTACTTGCTAACTGTCCTTCACCATTAGTGACAATTTATGGCCTTAAGAGGACAGTTTCCAAGGGAGAGAATAAATTCTGGACTGAAGCACAGAGATTCATAGAAAGGTTGATGATGGTCTTAAATCATTTTCTTATGCGGAAGGTTAGTCAATGTGCTGAAAGCAACACAAGACATGTTGGTGCAGTGTAATCTCAGGCTGCATAAGATCACATCTAACAGTGCTGAAGTCATGCGATATTTCTCATCTGAAGATCTGCCTAAAGGTCTACAGAATCTTGACCTCCTATGTAATGTAGTCTGAACCTTACTTGGGAACTTGTTACTGACATCCTTACATTGCAGTTTGCATCCCTTTACATGTCACGGCATGTTATCGACGATCAGCAGCCTATTTGACCCTGATGGATTTGCTACTCCAGACAGTATCCAGGAACTCTTCACGTTAAGAGGGTTGAACTCAGATACTTGTGGATGGGATGTCCCATTCCTTAAAGAGACACATGATCAGCTGTATTCTTCCCTTCAGGATCTTAAAGGCTTGAAAATTCCAAGAACCTACACAACATTTCCACTGTCTACCACCCTAAAAATAGAGGTCTGTATCTTCTGTGATGTGTCAGCGAAAGCTTTGCTACTGTTACATCCCTGAAGGTCACAGACACTGCTGGATATAGTGAAGTTGGATTTATCCTGGGCAAGACAAACCAGATATAATCATATCAAGGCTTGAAGTGGGTCCTGCTGTTCTAGCAGTTAAGATAGCAGAGATGATAACTGAAGATCTCAACACAGAACTAGATAATATAAAGTTTTCGCCAGCAGCAAAATTTTGCTCGGTTAGATATTTAATGGAGCAAGAAGATTCTATGTTTATGTGCATAATAGGAGTCGATGTATTAGGCAATCAGCTCAGAGGAGACAATGGAACTATGCTCCTACTGGTCATATAAACAAAAGAGATCTTGAAGATGCTGGAAATCCAGACTAATGCACAAAAGTGCTGGAGTAACTCAAAAGGTCAGACGCGTCAATGGAAATAGATAAACAGTCAGTGTTTCAACTGATGACCTTCATCAGCACTGGAAAGGAAAAGGAAAGAAGCCAAAATTAAAAATGGTGGGTGAAGGAGGTGGACAACCTCAAAGATGATAAGTGAATTCAAGTAAGTGGGAGAAGTGAGATGAAGTAACATAAGCTGAAAAGGAAAAAGGCTGGAGAAGAGTGAAGACTGATAGGAGAGGGGAATGGATTAGGGAGTAAAGCGAAGGAGGGAATGGTGGGCACATGAACAGAAGAAATAACAGGACAAAGTGAGGAAATGAAGAAGAGAGAAGGGGGTGGAAAATAATTGCCTGAGGTTGGAGAAGTCAATGTTCATGCCATGAAGTCGAAGCTACCTAGGGGGAATATGAGATTTTGCACCTCCAACTCGAGAATGGGTTCATTGTGGGAGAAGATGAGGACTTAGACCAACATGCTGGAATGGAAATTGGGGTAGGAATTGAAATGGTTGAACATCTAGAAGTTCTGTTATTTGCACATGTAGCTGAGGTGCTCGACAAAGCAGTCCCCCAGTCTATCTTAGGTCTTACCAATGCAGAAGAGGCCGCATGGGAAACACTAGATACAGTAGGCAACCCCAACAGATTTACATGTGAAGTGTTGCTTCACCTAGAAGGACTATTTGGATTCCCAAATTGTGGTGACGGATGGCCAGGAGGGAGATTAGTAGGGAGGGATGAATAAACAAGGGAATCACCAAGGGAGTAAGCTCTGTGGAAGGCAGAGAGTGTGGGGGTGGTAAATTATATTTGGTGCTAAGAGTTGCAGAGAATAATGTGTTGAATGCGCAGGCTCATGGGGTGGTAGGTGAGGTCAAGCGAAATTCTACCCCTGTTCAGGCGGAAGGAGTTGCATGAACATTGATTTCTTCAACTTCAAGTATATATTTTCTAGTTCCTCCATTCCTTTTCTTTATTTCCCCACTCTGGCCACTTCTTCTCTTCACCTGCTTATCACCTCCAGCTAATGCCCCTCCGCCTTCCCTTTCTCCAATGGTCCCCTCTCCTGTCAGATTCCTTCTTCTCCAGCACTTTGCTTTTTCCACTTATCACCTCCAAGCTTCTTACTTCACACTCCTTCCCCCACCCACCTTGCTTCAACTATCATCTTTGTGCTTCTCCTCCTCCCCCTCCCCCACCCTGGTTTCTACCCCCCTTCCTTTCCAGTTTTGATGAAGGGTCTCAGCCCCAAACATCAACTGTTTATTCATTTCCGTTGATGCTGGATGACTGGCTGAGTTCCTCCAGCATTTTTCCATGTGATCTTAATCCAGCTGATGATGCCACAGGAGGGCTCCATGCTAATTAGCATGGGTAACTGGTGCAGCATTTGCTGCTGATCCCCAAAAGGAACACAGTCAGCAGGAAACATTCAAATTACCGTAGATTCCGTACTACAGAGCGCACCTGATTAAAAGCCGCAGGCTCTAATTTTAGAAAGAAAATCAATTTTGTACTTGTACAAGCCGCACCGGATTTTAAGCCGCAGGTGTCCCACGTTGTAATATGAGATATTTACACAGAAAGATATTACACGTGAGGATTTTTTAACTTTTAATTAAATCCGTATGGTAACATAAACAAATACATATTGCAAATGCTTTTTTTCGAACTGTGCCTGTAACACGGCTACTTTTAAATATACATACGTATCGGTAACACACAAATTACGTTGCGTATACTTTTTTACTGAACAGTGCACGAACAACATTCCAATATCTCCTAACGACTGGTAAAAAAATATATATACTGCAGCCTACCAGGAAAAGTTATTGATCGCCTTTAACTTAAAAGCAGCGTTCTCACGCGGGTCTAATGCCGCTCGCCCCCGCCTTCCCGTTTATCGCAAACCGGTATTTCCCACAAGACGCGGCGAAACCGGATGTGACGTCATAGCATCCGGGGATGTAGTACAGAAAACAAATATAGTTAAAACACTTCTAACTTTAACTAGAAAATACTAACAAATGAATTACTAAGCGAAAATATTATAAACTAAATAACTGCCATAAAGGCAGCACAATGCTTTTCTTCGATTGTTTTCCATGTTGATGAGGGTGAGTACAAATGACTGATTTACAATAATTTAATTGTGAAAGTGCGCTTGATTTATCGTACAATTTCATTGGACCTCTGTGAACTACTCATCAATTTTATTGGTCTACTGTTACGAGGCAAAATGTTTTTGGCGGCATGAAAAAAACCATGCATTAGCCGCACCGTAGTAAAAGCCGCAGTGTTCAAAGCTGTTCAAAGCGTGGGAAAAAAGTAGCGGCTTATAATCCGGCATCTACGGTAACCAACCCTGAGACAGATGCCCTCAAGTGTCGACCAAAATCACTCCAATATCACCACTCCAACTTGGCAGTGCACACTTTGAGCACTTAGCAGGCTGAAAGTCACTTACCAGAACAAATGCTCGACTCTCTCATGTTGCCTATTCCTTTACAGGAGTAACCAAAGACAGCCTTTACAGTGGTTGACACAGTTGTAAGTAACCTCTCAAAGCAGAGCCACTAAAATGGGCAAAGGTTAGTGTTATGTTTTGTAACTCCAAACCATAAAACTAATCAAAACAGAAATAAGGGAGCCAGAGCAACACATGTCCGAGTTTCATTTTTACTGTCAGCAAGACGTCCATGTATGACTTGCTGGCATGATGACATATGCCATGCATGTACTTATATATATATAACCTGTAATAAATTATTTAAACAGCAAAGAATGCTTAATCAAACAATTGATTTTCAATATTCCTCAAATATTACTGAAATATTAAATACACAACACTCCCCTTGGTTAGCTATAAACTCTAACTCTATAGAATACATTTCAACATATATATACACACAGAGTATACTATATGATAAAACTACTAAATACAGTAGACGGCTATACAGCATAATAAATTTTAAATAGTTCCATATAGACCTCAAGATTGAATCACAGTGGAGGCTTTCTTATGCATGTGGGATACTGTCTTTCTTGACAAGGTGGGAGATGGGGTCTCTTTGTTTGTCAGGTGAGACTTCTGGTGGTGAAACAGTCACAGGTTATGGAGTTTCCTCCGTGTTGGTTGCTGGAGTTTACTCCAGGACTGCAGGAAGTGATTCTGACAGCTTTGGACACCTGTCTTCTTGGACGTGTTGGCATCCCGAACAGTGCACGGTAAACTGCTCAATCTGCTGATCTATCCTAGACCACCAGACAAAGCTTCGAGCCAACACTTTCATTTTGACCATGCAAGATGATGGTCGTGTACAGTAGCTTCTCCAACACTCAGCCTGGATGCTACAACAACTCTCAATCCCCACATAAGGTCATCTCTGCCAAAGGCAGGTTCATCCCTGCGCAGGAAAAAATGGGGGAAATTGAGATTTCTGCTGCACATCCGAGCCATTCTGAGTGGCCATGTAGACGTGAGACAGTGTGGGATCTTTTGCAGTTTCCCTTTGGATCACCTCTGCTGTAATTGAAGGCTTTTGATTTAAATTAGGGAGAATACATTAAGAGGAGTGTCTTCTTTCTTATTTTTTGTAATTTACTTTTTTATTGAAGTTCATCAAACAAACATTTCCATAAGATGTATTTCAGACATTGTACATATAGATTTTTCAGGTATTTTCTTTTTCAAGGGTAATTGGGACAATTCATCATATTCTTGAATTCCATCTTGTAATTGTATCCTCCACGAAACCGAGCCTATCTCTGTATTCATGTTGTTTCTGTTGGTGGAACACCCTTCTGTGGATTGAATATGGATACTAGTGGTTGATAATCAGCAATGAGGGTAAACTCTCTCTCACAGAAGTATCGGTTGAAACATTTCACTGCCCACACCAGACTCAAGGCCTCACTGTCACTCGGTGCATAACTTTTCTCTGCAATGGTAAGGGAACATGATGCAAATGTTATGGGACATATACTTTTGTCACTCATAAAATGTGACATGACTGCACCTCTGCTATAGGTGAGGCATCACAGGCAAGCTTCACTGGATGATATGGATCATAATAAGTGAGTACAGTGTTTGACTTCACCACTTCTTTTACCTTTCTGAAAGCCACTTCACATTGCTTTGTCTATTGCCATTTCTTCCCAATCTGTAGTAATGAGTTCAAGGGATGGAGCATAGTAGGGAGGTTTGGCAAGAACCTGTTATAGTAACTAATAAATTCTATAAAGAACCACAACTGTAACACACCCTTTGGCCTTGAAGCATCCACCACAACTTGAATTTTCTCAGCACACTTATGCAAAACTTGTGCATTAATGGTGTGAGCACAGTAAGTGATGATTGTTTTAAAGAATTCACACTTGTTCTGTTATGCTCTGAGCCCTTAATCTTTTAATCTTTTTAACACTGTTTTGAGATTTTGAAATGTTCCTTGTCATTCTTATTGGCATCCAGGTAACACTTTGTGGCTGGGCAACCTTTGCACACCTGATCAATAGTTTTCTGCCAGAGTACAGGTGCAGATGCTATTTCAAAAATAAGCCTATTATAGTGATAAAATGAATGTTTCTGGTCAGAAACACTTTGGACTCTTCTTCCATCTCCATCTGTAGGTAGGTTTCAGATAAGGTCACTTTTCCGATGTTCTCTTCCAGAAAGGTTTGCAAAGATGTCAGAAGTCGTAAGGTTAATTTATTATCAAACTATACAACTCTGAAATTCTTCTCCAGAAAGTCACAAAACCAAGAAAAAAAAGAATGCAACATGATCATCAACCACAAAATCCCACCTCTCAGCACAAAAAAAGATCAAAAACAGAACAAGCCTTTGACCCCCAAAGCCCCCTCCTGAGCACATGAAATAAACAAGAAAGATTGGGCGATAAATACAGAATACAAATAAAAAACAAATGATTTTTTTTTTAATTCCACAGTTCACATCCAAAATGCAGAAAACCTATCCTCTATTCTGGGCAGATGGTATGGATCTACTTTCATTATTGGGTTGATGATGACCTTAGAATCACCACTGATCCTGACAGATATATTCTTCTTGTTGACTGTGGCCACTGCCTCGCTCATGGCCTCAACTCAAATTCCTTCAGCCTCTTTACAATTTAACTCTTTGGCTACTTTATCATAGATGGTATTAGGTACCGGACGGGCTTTGTAAAACTTGGGTGTAGCACTTTCATTTAACAGTATTTTACATCTGATATTTTTGAATTTTCTAAGTCTATCCTTAAAAACTGCTGTGGCATCATCCAATATCTTTCTTAATTCACTTTCAGTTGACACTTTTGCAAGGAATGCAGCATGCAAACAGCATCAAATTAATTTGTAGTTGTCGCAGCCACAGTGCTGGCCCTCCTATTTTTTTTACCACATTCAACCCAGATATGGCTTGTTGGCTGTTGTATTTCACTGTTATAAATTTTATTCTCACCAGATTTATCCTTTCTCCAGTATTTTTTTTAGTTATATACCTACAGGCTTCAATTCAATATCTTTGAAATGCTGTTAAAACTCATTTTGAAGAATGAATGAAACAGCTGTGCCAGAATCTATTTCCATTTTAATTAATTTGCATTCACTTCTGGTGTTATTCATATTGCTTGTCCCCTGTTTTCACACTTTAAATCTCAAGGCTACCCAGTCTTGTGTTACTCTCATCAGATTTTTCATCAACCGCATGCAGATTAGTTCTCTTTTTGAAACTGCAACTTAACTTTTCAGCTTTACCTTTTCCTTATTCAGTCCGTTTATTTTTATCTGCTTGACATGCTCTTTGGATGTGTCCTACTTGGTTGTATTTTCTGCAAGTTTCTCCTTTAAATCTGTATTGGTCTGGTGTTTGTGAACCCTTGCCAACTTGTTCGGCCAGGCTGGTTTCTGTTCAGATATTGCAATTTTGTTCATGGTCACTTTCATTCCTGAATTGAACTCAATTGCTGTTTTGTTTGATACAGCTATTTTAACTGTTCTTTTAAAAGTGAGTTGTGGTTCAGTTAGGAGCTGTTCTTGAATGCTTTCTTGTAAGATTCCACAAACTAAACAATCTCTCAGTGCATTACTAAACTCATCATTGAATTGACAATACTTAATTCAGCCACGTAAGCTGAAATGGACTCCTCTTCCTTTTGATTCCACTTATGAAACCTAAAGTATTCTCCAATCTAAATCAGCAAGGGTTCTAAATATTTCTGCATCACTTTCATGACATTAGCAAAGCTTATTTGGTCTGGTTTGGTTTAGGGCAGTTAAGCTTCTAATAAACTGTGTGCCTTTAAACCTAATGCATTCAGCAAAAGTGACGCTCGCTTTTCATTACCTATTTTCTTTGCTTCAAAATACTGCTCAATTCATTCTGTATAGAACAGCCAGTTATCTTTTGTACAATCTAACACATTTCTCTTTCTGATATAGCCAGCCGTTTCTACTTTTTTTAAAACTTATGATTATTATCTCACAGTACTCACTATTTCTGAACCTGTGAATTTGTCTATTTTTTGCCTTTTTTAACTTCTCAGTGCCTGTCCCTTCCCAAAGAAGGATGCATTGCTCTGTTTTTTCACTCAACTCTTTCTTCCAGTGTTATTTTTAATGCAAACATTTCACTGTGCTTCAACGGGTAGGTAGTCATCTTGAGTTCATTTAAAAATTCCCTGTCACCTCTGTTATGTCTTGTAACTCCAAAACATTAAATTAATTGAAATAAAAACAAGGGAGTCTGAGAGATGCAGGTCTTAATTTTGTTTTTTATTTTTAATGATATCTGCACATAAAACATGGTTATATGATGATGTATGCCATGCACATATGTTTACATATAATCCATAATGAATGATTTAAACAACAAAGAATGCTTAAGCAAACAATATATTTACAATATTACTCTAATATTACTGAAATATTAAATATATAACTGTTAGAATCCTTCTTGTTGTTCAAAGGCAAGTTTATTCAGGGAAAGTGCAGTGCATCACAATGCAGGAATCTCTCCTAAAAGTAAGTGCCCTTAGTAATCTCTGTCCCTTTCTTGACTCTGAGAGCATACTTCCAGTTGGAGGATGGATAAAGTTCAAAGATACCTCACCCAATCATTTCTCTGGGTAAGCTCCATGTGACCATTCTGCTCCTCAGTCATTATCTTGAGCAAGTATGTCATCAAGGCCGGCATTTTCAAAGTGAGAGCAGCTGAAGACTGTGCAGTTAGACATTTTTCAAGACCAGTCTCTGAGACTCTGCTTCTTTTACCAAAGACGTGATGAAGTGATCACTTTACTTTTAGTTTAAGTAGTTAAGTCAGACAGGGAGTGTTCTGGCTTCCAGAGGTGCAGTTCATTTTGTATGAACATCATTTCCTGTACGAGAGCTTTTGTTTATCTCATTGCTTCTGTCTCAGGTGATTTTTGAGAGGTTGCTTAGCTTGCTGTATATTCATATGGTGAGTGTACTAGAAGAACAGTTTCTCAGTATCTAGTCTGTTTCTGTCCTTCATAATCTTAAATAAGATCACTTTAAAACCTTCTCTACTCCTAGAGCAACTCCAGTGACATTAGTTGATCTGGCTAACAGTAGACGCTCATTGCTGGAATCATTTATGTTTTTTTTCCATTCACTCTATATCTTTAACACCCTTCCTGAAGCGTGTCACCAAGAACTGGAAATTATCATTACTTTTTTTACTCATGTTCTCTATCCCTGCAGTTAAAAAGATTGTGATCATGTATGATTTTAACCACTTTCCGATCCTGCTCTGACATTTTTATTTTATTTATTTTGAAAGAACAGCACTGAATAGGCCTTTCCAGCCCTTTTAAGCTGCTCCGCCATCATCCTGATTTAAGTCTAACCTAATCGTGGCTCAATTTACAAACAACAATTAACCATCCGGTATGGCTTTAGATTATGGGAGGAAGCTAGATGACCTGGAGAACACACATGCATTCCACAGAGAGGATGCTGGAATTGAATGCTGAACTCAGATGCCTGAGGGGTAATACAGGTGCGCTAACTGCTATGCTATGATGCAATCCACAACATACAACCTTAGTGTAAAGTTTGGCCACCGACAAGGCATTCCTGTGAAGAAACTCCTCCTGAACCTTGCTGGTATCGAACTAGCAACCTCCCTTTGAAACAGGTTTATATGTTCCCCAGCACCTTGCTGACCTTTACTTCGATAAAACTAAACACTTCCCTGCAATTAAAAGAAACCATCTTTTACTATGACCTTCTGTTTTCGATTACTTGGATAATTTCCTATCTATGGAAGTGCAAATCTTTTATTCTGTGGTATTCAATTTTATTGACAAACCTAGGGATTAAGTCAATACTTTCTGGAAGCATATTTATTATATCAATTGCATTCTCTTATGTGATCATTTCTGCTTCATCAAAAGATTCTACTGAGTTAGTGGAACATGATTTGCCTTGATCAAGTCTATATTAGTAGTGTCTAATGAACCCATACTCGTTCACAGAGCTGCTTTTTACTGTCCTTGATTATTTTTTCTGGAACTTTCCCCATCACTGACTAGTCTATAATTGCTGAGATTATCACAACAATGTTTTTGAACGAGAGTTCTAGCCCTCAGGTAACACTTCAAAAACATAAATGGACTGTAGGATTATGGCCAGGACCTCTGTATTTCTCCCCTTAATTTGTTCAGCAAACCTAGCACAAGTCCCTTCTCAACTAGATGACTTAAATTCTAGAATATTTCCTTAAACAATTTAAGGGGATATTCTAGAACAGCTGCTGTACTTTAGTCATCTGCAGAAATTCAACTTCATTTTTGCTGAAACATAACAGAATCTTTTTCTATCATATAGACTGATGTAAAGTATTTACTTAACACCTTGGCTATGACATCCCCAACCTGACTAGATAGCTTTTTGGTTATTGATCTTTAATTACAACCATTTTCCAATTCAAACACCGTGGAGTGCTTTAGGGGGCTCCCTTTCATCTCTGTTTGAAGCCTTTTCCCAGTCTCTCTCCAAGCCCTTCTTACTTCCTGTGCTGCCTTCTTTCTGAACTTTCTGTGTGTCTGCTTAGAAAGTTGAAATCTCCTATTATATGTATTCTATGGTTCAATCTGATGAACGTTGCACACTACGGTTAAACACCATCGTGTCAGAAGGGCAAATTTTGAGCACTGGTTCCTACACAGACCTGTAGTTCCTAATGCTCTAATTTCCAAAAACATGTTGCTCTTTTCATCGACAAAGACAGGAGGCCGTGAATTTAATTCTCTTTATCCTTTTTGAAGAATATTAGAGCCTTAATACAATGCTGTGCATCTTTAATTTTAGCTTGGAATACCAAAAACGTCATAAAAATTCAATAATTTCTGTTTCTCTTATTAAAACTACTTATGACAATTACCTTTGTTTTCATTCATATTTCATAATTAATTTTCATTTTTGTTTTCAACATTATTGATATAAATGCATCACTTACACATTATCAAAAACTGCTAAAATGCGTTTGGAATACATGCCAAGTCTGCCAATCTGATACATAATTTATTCAAATAGGCTCCTAGTCTTATTACATGTATTATAGTTACAATACTGTCACTTCTGATAGTTCACAATTTATTCATTTCATGCTATAGGAACAATAGGATCAGTAAACAAGGAAAGTCATGTAAGGAATATTCATCCGTGGAAAAACAATGAATTCTTAACCCTTCACCTTAACTTCACTTCACATCATAACATTGCCATGAAGTTTACTATCAGCATCTGCAAAAATACATGATATGTACATTAATCTGATAATATATTTAACCTGGCCTGCTTGCATGTTTTACATCAAAATGTCCAAATTATATTAATAGATCCACTATTAATCCCATTATAATACATGAAATTCAAAGAATAAGTTTTAATATGCTGTTTAATTTTAATACTTTTGTGTCTAACTATCATGCAATGTGTGATAGTCAAAGTCTCAGCTTCCTTGCCACGCAGACCAAATCACTCGAGTTTGCTCAGATTGCGGCCACGACGGTTAAAGAGCTGAGTGGTGGCATGCTGCTACAGCAATCTCTTCCAACAGGTTACTTGGATTATTGAGATGCTGCCCTAGAAGAACAATTGTAATTTAGTGGAGCACAAATTGACTGTCCTTCCCTCAGAATGACAGCTTTTGTGATCTTACCACTGCTCTGTCACTATACTTTTTGCCCATCCAGACTGCTGCTACTCATGATGAAAGTCACAACACTTTGAGGGTATCCTTCATCACTCATTAGGGTCCCTGCCATTGCACGTAAGCAATCTTTAATCAACGTGGCTGCGTGTGCAGGGAGAGCACTGCATAGAAGCAATAGGTCAATAGATTTCAATAGGTACATTTAATGTCAGAGAAATGTATGCAATGTACATCCTCAAATTCTTTATCTTTGCTAACATCCACGAAAACAGAGGAGTGCCGCAAAGAATGGTTGACAGTTAAATGTTAGAATCCCAAAGAGCCCCAGCTCCCCCCTCACGTGCACAAACAGCGGCAAGCAGCAAGGCAACGACTCCCCACCCCCAACCCCTCCAGCAAAAGCATCAGCACCCTCCATCAAACTGAGTACTCATGCATGCAGCAAGCATCAGTGAAGATACAGACTTGCAGTACCCCAAAGACTACTCATTCACCCGGTATGACATACCACAGAGTGTGTCTGTCTGTCTCTCTCTCTCTCTCACACACACACACACACACACACTCCATTTCACAGCAAGGGGGAGACATAAGAAACAACTCACTGATTTATGGTGTTAGAGGTCTGTTGCATCGCTTTTTCTGAGCTCTGCACTGAGAGAGTTGGCCCCAGAAAAGCGCAGCTCTTCACACAATCCAGGGCAGCTAACTCATTCCGTGTTTTCCCGCAACGCTTTCATCAGGGGCCCCTGCCTAGAATCAGCATGTCTCCAGAGTCATGAAGGCATGCACACCTTCTAGGCCGAGTCATTGGGATATTAAAAGGTGGCTGGCTGTGAGGTCCTGAGAGCGGGTCCCATTCCCCCAAAGAACAAAAGTCAGAGTGTAACTCCAGGTCAGGATCTTCAAAAAAACCTTGAAAAGGGAAAAAAATGATATCAAAGATAGGAATAGAGCTGTTTCTAAAGATGCAAGCAAAGGAGTCGCCATTTAGTGCCATCATCACTCAGTTCTGCCCCTTCAATCAATAAACAATTTATTCAACTATTTATTAACAATGATCAATAAACAATTCTTCAGTTTTGCTCCAGACTGGATGTGCAAAATAGTTTGCAAAGTTGATTTCTTGCCATGAATACAGTTTGTACAACTGACTGCTACAATACATAAAGAGTCAAGTGAAGTCCTAAAGAGTTTGTGAGAACAATATGCATTTTCTACACTTGGCCATAACAAGTCAAGTCAAGTTGTGTTTATTGGCATGTGTACTAGTACATTGAGGTATAGATACATTGAAACACCTGTAGCAGCATCACAGACATCCAAGTACAGACCACACACAGAATATAGATTATGCAAAACAGTGAAGAGGGAAAAACAAAAGCAGTTTAAAAAAAAATTAGAGCAAAAGAACCAAACACAATTAGACAAGTCCATGATGGTGCAAGAGGTTGTCTGTAACATTCTGTTGTTGGGGTCGGACTAGGTTGGTTGAAGAATCATTGTAGGAACGTTGCTGTTCCTGAAACTGGTGGTGTGGGAGTTCAGGTTTCACTACTTTCTACCTGATGGTGACAGCAAGAAGAGGCCATCTTTTGAATGGTGAGGAACCTTTATGATTGATGACATCCTCCTATAAATTGTCTCACTGTTGGTGATGGACCTGTGCCCATGTTGGATCAGACTGCATCCATTACATTGCAGCCTCCTGCATTCCTGTGCATCACTGCACCTGGCAACAATGCAGCCAGTCAGGATATTTCAACAGTGCATCTATTAATTAATGTATATGGTGACATGCTATATCTCTTTCTTTAGGTGCACCTCCTTTGTGATTACACCTACATGCTTGACCTAGAACTGTTCATACGAGATGCTAGCATTCAGGAATTTGAGCTATGACTCTCTCTACTTCTGAGGCACCAATAGAACTTGTTACTGACTTCCTGACTTCCTCTTTCCAAAATTATTAATTTTCTCCTTGGATTTGTTGACTTTAAGATTGTTATTGCAGCACCTCTCAATCAAATGCTCTATTTCACCTGAATGCTAACACATCAACACCTGTGATTTGCCAAACATCAGTGGTGTCATTGGTAAATTTGTAGACGGCATTGGAGATAGGCTTAGTCATACAGTTGTGGGTGTAAAGAGAGTGGAGCAGAGGACTAATCATTCATCCTTAATGTTCAACTCTTGATGCTCACTGAGGAGGAGATGCTGTTACCAACTCATGCTGACTGAGGTCTACAGATGAAAATATCATGGATTTTGTGTAAAGGGAGATAAAGAGGTTCAGGTCTTGGAGTCTGGTGATGAATTTTAGACAGGATATTGAATTGTAGTCTATAAATAGCAGTCTGACGTGTTAAATACAATGGAATAGTAAATCTTGCTGCGGTTCTTTGAAAGCTCTGGCTGAAGATCTTCATGTCATTGTTATATTATGAAGGCCATATTATTCTGCTGTATTCTGTTCTCTAACCAAGGTCTTTTCTCCTTTTCAAGCTGGTTAGGGTTCTATCGAGCTCCTGATCTGCAAGTAGCATTTAAAATGCATTTTCTTTTCTTTTTACGGTGGATGAGTTGCTGTTCCTGGAGCTCACCGACCGACTGTTTTCTGACATTCTCCAGGCGCAGCTTGGAATATAACGCATCTGGGGTGCTGGTCTGTGGACAACTGATTCCAGGCTGGTTTTGCCGACTGAAGCGTCGCAGGATGGAACTTTAGGATTTTGTTGCAGCGAATAAATGGATGGATGTCTCTGTTGTCGTGCTCTCTCTCTCTCCTTCTCTCTATTGTGGGAGAGTTTGCTGCCGAATGTCGAGTTGAGGGATCTCAGAATGAAAAGCATCGTGGCAGACTTTAATATAGTAACAGCATCTGTCAGTCTCCCCTTTCGCTGTGAAAATGATTGGTATCTCTCTGCCCTTGTTAGTGAGGGAGAGAGCCGGTGGCATGTCAAACTAGTGGTTTTTGCTGACTGCTGATCATGGTCTCCGTTTGGCTGCTTTGCTGTTGGATAGTGGCTGGCGGTCGCTGATGCTTTTTGCTGAAACTGACGGGGCCAGAAGTTGTTGCGTTGATGTGTAAGAGGACAGGGAGGGGCTTTGGGTTCTGATGTTTTTCTGTCATTCATTCTTTTGGAGTTCTGTTTTTCATGGATGTCTGTGATGACAGCTGTTTTAGGATGTATATTGTATACATTATCTGATAATAAGTGCAACCATTTGAAATAAAATGCCCTGTTGTCAGTAGAGAGCTCGAAGAATCAGAATCAAAAACCAAGTCTCCTCAAACTCCTAAAGAAGTAAACCTGTCATCATGACTTCCCCATGATTGAATTAATGTGTTGTGCCCAGGACAGATTCCCCAGAGAGCCAGTGGGATCTGTTGTGTAATGTGTGTTTTGTCCAGGTCCCTGCTCAGTCAGAAGTTAATTCTAGTCATAGCCAACCTCTCAAAGTACTGCATCACATAGATGTAAATGCTACTGGGTAATAGTTATTGAGACAGCTCATCTTGTTCTTCTTGGGCATCAGTGAGGCTGATGATCTTTTGAAACGGGTGGGACCCTCTGACTGCAGTAAAGGACTGAAGATGCCTTAAACACTCCAGTAAGTTGGTTGGCTCGGCTTTACAGTACCCTGTCAGGTACACCATCACTGCCTGATGCCTTGTGAGGGTTCAGTCTCTTAGAGGATGTTCTGACATTGACCTCCAAAGCAAAGATCACAGGGTTGCTAGATGCTGTGGGGATTCACACAAATGTCCTGCTGTTCTCCAGTGAGCTCAGCAGAAAGTGAAGCTGTTAGGGTTTGCTGTGAAAGAAGGAATGGCATGCAAACCACATCATGCATCCAATTGCGTCTCTGACTTCACATAGAATTGCCATTTTGTTCTCATGATGGCCTTCCATAGATTTTATCTGGACTACTTGTAGATGTTCTGGATTTCCAGTGTTGAATGCTGCAGATCTATCCTTCAGCATACTGCAAATTTCCTAGTCCATCCAGTGTTCTGGTTTAGGAACACTCTGTATGTTCTTGAAGGTATACCTTCATCCATGCAGGGCTTGGTGAGGTCTGTGACAAATGTAGATACAAAGATAAATCCAGTGATTCAGATCACTGATTCCTCTGCCTCCTTGACAGTCCACACCACTGGTATGGCAGTGGTGAGGACCATGAAGCCTCTGCTTATATGCCCGAAATAGAAGTATAGTCAGGTGATCAGACTTGACAAAGTGTGGGCGAGAGATTGCAAACTAAGTAATCCTGATGACAGTGTGTAGTGATCAAATGTCTTGGCTCCTCTCGTGCCACAGTTGACTTAGTCATAGCTTGTCAGAGATTTCTTCAAGTTATCCGGGTTGAAGTCACCCATGGTAATTAAGAAGTCATCAAGAAGCACTGTCTCATGACTGTTTATCATGGTGCTCAGCTCCTCCAGTGCCAGCTTGATGTTACTAGGAAGATGGCAGAGATCTCTCTTGGCAGATAGAATAGTTGACAATTGATCTCCAGATGTTTCAGGTTGGGCAAGCAGGACTGGTACAGAATTCCCACATCTATACACCACAACAAATTAATTGTGAAGCCAATGTCATTGCCTTAGGCTTTACGTGATAGTGCTGTGGTAATGTTTTCCAAAGAAGAAGACAAAAGTGATGATTCTGTTCTTGCCTAAAATGAGACAAATGCAAACAAGTTAATGGCCATTTTTTTCCTTTTTTCCTTCCTTGAAAGGAAATGCTTCTTGGGAATCCTGGAAACCTAGCGTTAGTAGTCTCAGACAATACCTTTGTCGGAAACATGAATCAGCATGGTTCTCCACAATTGAATCTATTCCCAGTGAATTGAATCACTGAAGATCCCTGGTGATACAAGTGATTGAATTCTTCATGCTGCTGAAGACAAGGTTTGCCTTGTGTGTTTATAGTGGCAGAAGCTTTATCATCACAGCTGATTTGGTTAAGTTGGAATTGTTTGGCATCAAATCATCTTTACATAAGAACTGAGTTCTCTGATCCTCCCCAGCATAGTTCCAGTGCTTGACATGTAATGTTGTATTGCCTTCTTTCATAAGTTGCATTAAAGGCAATACTTGCAATCAGTGATCAAAACTGGAAGCAAATAGGTACCCGTGGTGCTAAACCTGGACCCGAACGCAGAGCCAGCGGTTTTCAGAAACTGAGCACTTATTCCAGCCGCTGAAGGGATCTTTAAATTCCTAAAGGTATTCTTCAGTTGCTTAATTCCATGCTCTAAAGCACTAGGCTGAACCACACTTTGTCTAATTTGGAGATTTATCATTTAAAATTATTTTTCCCATTAGATTCAAGCTTTGAATCTATAACCCTCCCTTTAGGTTCAAAATTTAAATTCCTTCTAGTCTGTGCTTTCTATTTTCCATGTCCAAGCCCTCTGCATGGCTTTGATTTTTCCATTATGCATCGATTTGCTATGTCCAAATTTACAACATTCATTAAAAAAATCCATTATAATGTAATTTTTGTTGTAATATGGCAAATATATAGGCATTTATCAATACAAACCATTTAAAATGCCGGTAATCCATGGTGCAACATTGAATGGCTGGGAAGGTGTAACCTTGGCACTTAACCCTTCCAAGTACACATCAAACTGTAAAATTACATATCTATATTCATAACATCATGTATTATTTAGTATTTCTAGCTCAGGAACTGTAATTGTATACATGAAGTAATACATATATTATCCAGCTGTCACTGCCTGCCAGGAGTTTCTAATGTTTCCCTTTTATGATTCACAGCTCATCATTAATATTTTATTCTAGAACAAATATGACAGTAAGCAAAGGGGAAATGGCATTTTAGCTATTATTATAGCCATGTAAGCTGGCAGGAGATTACATATTTCCATGCTACTAATATTATCGGACGCAGCGGCAGTTTATTTCCTCTGTTAAAAATTGTAAAAAGGAGTAAAATCAAAACATGAATGAGAAAGAGAAGCATTGCTTTGATCCAACTCTCCCCTTGGAATGGGCTATGTTTGAACCAGCTGCCCATTTCATACACTATTTGAGAATGCACTCCTTTGAATTGTGTTATGATTAGAAAGAATTATCAAGTTTTACTTTTATCTATCTTAAAAATAGGCTGGGGCCTCTCAGGATATTGATGTTTGGATTGAGAGTTTTGCTTGGCTTCAATGCTGCCAGCAGTCAGATGTTGACTGAAATGATGAGCATTTGTCTTCAAGCAAATAACAAGATGCAATCACTGAGATATGGACATATATTGCAGTCGCATCAGTATTTTGTAAGACCAAACAAATTCTTACCTCTAGATGTCTACATTGTTTTTCCCATTGGAGGTGCAGAAGGAAGTAAGATATCTCCTAAAAATGAGAGTGAGTTATCATAGTTAACACCTTGAAAATTAAACAGTTATAGTTTGACCATTGGTTCTACATGCTTGTAAACCTTAACATCAGTGAATGAGTGCAGGTAAGGTGATGAGGTACAATACCATCAGAAAACAATTCTTGCTGAAGTTAAGATTTGCAATTTCTCCTCATTGCAACCTGACCACGTTCATTCATCAACTTTCGAAGTGACATGCTCATCTTCAGTTCTTTCAATTCATCTTCACTGTATCATCGGTAATATTATCTCTCATGACTTAAGTTTTAACTTCTTTCCAGCCTTGACTTCTATTGGTATTCTCATCACTTCTCGCATTTCCTGGTGTTAATATTGGCAGTTCCCTTTGCAGATGCAGTTAACCTTTGGCCCTCTTTCCAACCTGTGGGAGTTCTTCCATCTTATCCTTTTCCTGTCTCCTTCATTCAGCTTTCTTTCCCATTCTTCCCATTTTCTCTCTTCAAATTCACTTTCCAGTCCTTTTAACTGCCATCCACCACTTCCTTCTCCTTAGAGTCTAATACAGGTTTTCCTTCTTTTATGCCTCTCTTCTTAATAACAACAAATTACCTTTCAATAAAATGTAATTAATATTAAATGTGTAAGGATATCTGAAGGCCTTGTTAAGTTCAGTCTTTTTTTACTAATAGTGATTCTCCCCAATGATTTCATAGGCAGGGTTTCCTGCCTGGAGTATACAGTGACCGGAACGGTTATAATTAATAATAACATTCATGTATTGAACAATATATGCCTGGTCCATGGTGGTTTTTAAAACATATGATGTCAGTCTGACTAATGTTTAATATGTCATTCATTATTAGCACAGTTTACACACTTCCCGACATTTCAGTTAGCCTACCTATCAATCAATAATGGGATTCCAATCTGCAAATAAGTTTGAAATTTGTAGAACATAGAACAGTACAATACAGTAACAGGCCCTTTGGCCCACAATGCTGTGCTGAAACAAATTAAATTAGTAATCAAATGGCTAACTAAACTAATCTGTCCTGCCTACCATTTCCCTCACATTTATGTGCCTATCTAAACCTCTATTAAAAGTCTCTAAATTTTCTGCCTCCACCAGCATCCCAGACAGCCCAATTTAACTATTCATTTCTTAAACATTTGGTTTTAAAGCGTCACATGTAAAAATGACAATTTAATATGAAAATATTCCTGACATTATATATGAAGAATCATACCTTTCAGCCAACATCAGTATACTTTTATACATCCTCATCTACCAGCAAGACAGATTCATCAGACAGAGTCGCATAGTTGAATGGTTAGCTTGGCTTGGACTTAGGAGCCCGAAATATTGCTCCCAAATCTTATAAATTCTAAAATTGTTAGGAAAAATGAAGAATCGCTTTCTTGATTACCATGGACCATCCACCATTTACTGATGTTGTCAGTACTCTGTCATGTTAGATGGACCATTGAAAGTGACAAGGGTACACAATGTATCTGGGCTGCACACTTCAATGTACAATATTGAGTGAATCTATAGAAAATATTAACCAAGCTGGCCAAATTTTAACAGACATGGTCTCCAGATTGGAAGTGCAGTGAAAATGTATGAACAAACAGGGTGGTTGAACCTATTTGATCCCATTCTCACTCATCCACCTGTCAAAGTAGATTCTTCCCATGAACTAGATTAATGGAAGTTAAAATCCACAGTCTTTGTAGAGGGAAGTCCTCCTTTACACTAAAGATATCCATCAGCTTATATGGCACTGCCATCATTAGACAGATTTAGAACAGAGTTAGAAAATCAAAAATAGATTTTTGAGACATCAGCAGTTGTGAAATTGAGTTCCACCATGATCTGTAACCTGTGGAGGGAAATGGACAGTTGAAGCTTCAGGTCAACATCTTCCATCTAGATGAAGATGAAGTCCCAGTGAAGGGTCTTGAGCTGAAACATCAACTGTCCACTTCCCTTCACACTTGCTACCTGACATATTAAGCTTCTCCAGGACCTTGTATGTTGTTCCAGATTCCAGCATCTGCAATTTCTTGTGTCCACAATCTATAACCTCATGGTCTGAAATATCCCTCACTTTAACATTGTTCACTGAAGAGTGGAGAACATCATGACAGAATCAATACTTTGAAAATTCTAGCCCTCTGCCAGGCTTTCCCTTGGTTTGGTCACGCTGACGGGCAACGATCTGGCATTCATGTTTGATGATGAACTTCAATAATAAAAAAAATAAATTAAAAAAAGGAAAATTCTAGCCCAAAATGAAAAATCTGTTTTTTACTTTCCCACTTGAAAAAAAGCTGTATTGCAAGGCATAATCTTGAGGAAGCTTAAGACCTGCAGTAAGTCATAATATTTAAAAGGGGATGGTAGGACGAATTTGTCAGGAAGAGCTGCCTGATAACAAAGAAGAAATCCTGATTGCTATACAGTTTTGAGATAAGACTCAAACAAAAACTGTAAAAAAAATTATATTCAAGATGAAATAAACCAACTAAACCTAGAGCGAAACATGAGGTGCACAAGTTAGAATCATTAAGAAATTACAAAATCCTTGAAACTGGGGTCACAGGTAGAAAGGGTCATTCAGAGAGCCTTTGGCACATTGCCTTCATGAATCAGACCATTGAGTACAGGAGTTGGGATGTAATGTTTAAGCAGCCTAAGGCTCTTATGAGGCTGAATATGGCTTATTGTGTGCAATTCTGGTCTACTATGTACAGGCAAGTGATCCATAAGCTTGAAAGAGTACAGAGAGAATGTATAAGGATGTTGCTGGGACTTGAGGACCCAAGTTATAGGGAAAGACTGAATAGATTAGGACTTTATTCCCTGAACCATAGGAGAATAAGAGGGATTTTATAGAGGTATACAAAATTATAAGGGTATGGATTTGGTAAATGTTGTACATGCAAGCTTTTACCTCTGAGGTTGGGAAAGACTAGAAATAAAGGTCAGTGGTTTAGTGTAAAAGGTGAAATATTTAAGGGGGTCCTGATGGGGAACTTCGTCACTCTGAGTATGGGGAGAATATGGAGCAAGCTGCCTGTGGAAGTGGTAGAAGTGGGTTCAATTGCAACACCCGTGGGAAATTGGAAAGGTATGTACATGGATGAGAGAGGTATGGAGAGCTATGGTCCGCATGAGGGTAGATACATCTAGAGCAGGGGTTCCCAACTTTTTTAATGCCATGGACCCTTACCATTAACTGAGGAGTCCATGGACCCCATGGTTTAGACAGAAAAACAGGATGGCATGGACTAGATAGGCCAAAGTCCCTGTTTCTGTGCTGTAGTACTCTATCGCTCTATAAACACAAGGAATGTAAACAGCAATAGGATGTAAATTAAATAACATTAAAATGCTGAAAAATTCAGCAGGTCAGGTAGCATCCATGGAGAGTGACACAGATTTAGTTTTAAAAGTTAATAACCTTTCATCAGAGCCAGAAGCTTGAAAGCACAGTTGGAGACTGTAAGTTGCTGTCAAGGTAGGAATGTTTAAGGTGATAATTATGTACATGATCATACTTCACTTGCTGCTGATACCAAGGTAACGGGGCTGCAGGCTGTATGCGAAGAGGCTCTCTAATTTTTAAGTCTGAACAGAGGAAGCTCAAGGCTCCCTCTTTCCGTTGATACTGAGACTCCACACATACTTTGTTCTCTCAGATGATCAGAATGAGGTGAATGGATGACCATCACTGACTCTTTGCCCCTCTCTCACTGCTCCTGCATGCTAGGGAGGAGAAGTATAATACCTTGTTTTGAACAGATAGATGGAAACATTTGGTGAAGACAACTGCAGGAAAGAAGTAACATGCATAAGTATGAGGATGAATGTCACTGTGTGATGTGCAGATGGAGATATGAAGAAATACATAAATGTAGAAGGATAAGTGTACCTGAAAGTGCAGGTGCAGGCTTGTGAAGGCAGTGCAGATGATGCATTAATCAGGTACAGATAAATGCGCCAATATATCATTTACCTACTGGGATAAGTCCTTAAATTACTTTTGGTTTTTAATCTTCAAGCTTGCTATCAAGAACTTCATGCTGATTTCATGAAAAACTTGCAGCCTCGTTATTTCTTCCACCAAGAAGTTTCTTCCTCTTGTTCATTAAGAAGTTCTTCAAGCATTCAGCAGTACATCCAGGAAAAGGCTGTCACAGATTGAGAGTCTGGGCTTCATATAAAAGGTTCAAAGGTCCAATTTAATGTCAGAGAAATGTATACAATATACATTCTGAAATGCTTTTTCCTCATAATCATCCACAAAACAGAGAAGCGCCCCAAAGAATGAACGACAGTTAAACATAAGAACCCCAAAGCAGCCCCAGCTCACCTCCCTCCCACACGTAAGTGGCAGCGAGCACCAATCTCTCCCCCCCACAGCAAAAAAAGCAAGCATCGGCTCTGCTGCCGAGCATTCAAGCGTGAGAAAAGCTATAGCAAAGACATAGACTTGCAGTTACTCCTAAGGCTTTGTGTTTCACCTGGCATTCGACATACCACAGGTTCTCTCTCTCCCTAAGGGAGAAGGAGGTGTCTCCATTTTGTAAATTCCTTCCACTGAACCAAAAATTCAACAAATTATTTGTGCGGGCTATCTATTTAAATAACACTTCTGGAATTCCTGCAGTTCCACAGATCATTCAACTCCTATTAATGCAGATGTAAAATCAAATATTGTATTTTCTCTCCTCATATGTGGAGAGATAGATTAGCAGCTTTTTTTTTAAAAGTCTTCTCTACTACAGCCCCATCTCATCTACTTCAACCATCACCATTCCAGACAACCATTGTCAGTCCTTTCCACACTCTTTATCCCACAATATTTCCCTTCTCCCATGATAAGTCACACCATTTATAATGCTCTAGGTTCCTAGTAGTGCCCTAGGGCAATAGGAGTAGGAAGACTGCAGAAGCATTGAAAATATATGAGGAAAAATAATTTTAAATTTTCCAGATTCTTCCTCCTGTACTTCAGCCACTCCATTACTAGATCATCTCTGTAAACAAGGGCCCACATTTTCTTAATGGTAGAACATTATCTCTGCTCGATAGAGTTCTTCGTATATTGCAAAAGATTTTAATGCTTGGTGCACAATGAATGATCAGCAAATAGCATCCTTCTACCACCCGCCCATTGCCAACACTAGTCTTGTCTCCTTTTCAATCAAGTCTTAGAACATTGGGACGAAATAGTGGAGCGTGGAAAATTGTCCAATTTTTACATGGGCTCAGCAACTGTACCCTGTCCATGTGGTGTCTCAATATCCTAAATGGAGTCAACATTTATACATCACAAATAACTCTTGCTTGAATCAGGCAAACATGAACTGCCGTTCTCAGGACTGCCTACCAAATGTAAGGTGGGTAAAAATAATCTCAGATAAGTTGTGGTGAGAAAGGAATGCATAAACAAAGAACATTTTCACAATGAAAGTATATAACATAAGTTACATTCAACGCAATGATACATGATTTTTCCAGAGAAGGCAAAATAAAAAAAAAGGCCAGAAGGGTTTTGAAACCATCAAAGAGCAAGTGAGATTTGAAATGACAATTTCTGAGAGGAAGTAATTGCAGTAATTTCCTCCTGGCAGATCTGCACAGGTACCTACTAATTTATAAGCAGGCAATTAGCATAACATTAGATAAATTACATATTTATATAATGTCTGATGTTAGGTACAATTTGCTGTTTGTTTTTTTTCGACCTCATTCAGGGATTAGTCCTTTCTCATCTCTCTGCTCATTTAATTCAGATTTTTGCACAGTTTTCCAGTTTGCTATCCTTTCTCTTTATCATTTTCGTTAAATATTTTTCTGTAAGTCTTTCTAGTTCATAAAATACTGAAATATCAGTGAATTTATACATAATCTTCACCATGTTGCTGAAAGGGTGAAGAGAGTGAGAAATTTAAAAAAGCAATGAAATACAATTAGCTTAATCCTACTGGAGATGTTACCTTTTTTAGCTGTGGCAAATATCAAAGCAGGTGTATGTATGCCTCATCATGGAGAGTTAAGACTCAGATTTGGAAGGTCAACATTTATGGCTGGCACATGGGATGTCACCAACAAAATAGACAAGGGAAAATCAGCTTCAGAAAAATCTGTCATGAGAAGTCTTCTATTGTTCCCGTTCAGCTCCTTTCCAAGAGATTTTGATTGAAAATCAACATTAGTGTATTTTGAGCCTTGCCACAATGAAGCTAAGGAGCAGTCATGGTGTGGAGCTAACTACTTTGGTCAGCTAAATGGGTACGTCAACTGAGATAAATCACTGAAGTTAGGTAATTAGTTATTGATCATAAATAGAAAATAATAAAGGAGCAATGAATTTATTGTGGAATATTTACTTTTTATTGCTTAGAATAACTGTGGAAATCAAAAGACTCATAAAACATTTAAGGACAGTCTATAGGACTGGTTTTCTTATTATACTTCTGGCTTGGAGTCTAATCTATGGAGATTTTGTATTTGCACTGATGTTAATTTCACTCCACACTCAGTTTTAGTTCTAAATTAATGTCGTGGGCTGTCCAAATGCCATTTGTGAACGTTGCATAAAGTATTGTAGCTTTAAATGGTAAGTTCACGGTACAGTGTAGTGGCCTCTTCCTTTGGAATGCCTTGGTGAAACTGCCAATACTGGCTTTAGTGCACCAGTCTCTGCTGATGTATTTCAAATTTAACTGCTTGATACAATGTATTAATGGCATAAGACAGGAATAACTATCTAATAGCGATCAGGATCTGGAGGAGCTGAGCACTGGGATTAGCAGTCATGAAACAGTGCACCCAAATGCCTTCCTTACCATTGCTAGGGATTTCAACCAGTCCAGCTTGAAGAAGTCTCTGAACAATTACTGTCAAAATATCAACTGTCAATCCAAAGCAGCCAATACATTTGACCACTGATATATCACCATCAAGAATGCTTACCATGCCATCCCATGCCCACACTTTAAAACGTCCGGTCACCTGGCTGTACTTCTAATTCCAGCATAAGGGCAGAGACTAAAGACCACAGCAATAGTGATGAGGACCAAAACGGTATGGTTAGGGGAGGCAGAGGAGCGCTTACAGGGCTGCTTTGAATTGGTGGACTAGACAATCTTTGAATCGCCATTGTTGTCACCGACTTTATCAGTACCTGGGAGGATGAGTGTGTGCTTTTGAAAACATACAGGACATGACCAAGGAGGTACAGGAGCCTGAAGACACACACTCAGTGTTTTAGGAACAGCTTCTTCCCCTCCTCCATCAGGTTTGTGAATGGATATTGAGCCCTTGAACACTACCTCACTATTTTTACTTGCTCCCTTTTTGCACTATTTATTTAACTTAATTTTATATTATAGTTCTTATTGTAATTTATTGTTTTTAAATTATTTGCTTGATTTCTTGTGAGGATTTACACACTTGAAAGATCTTCTGATGTTGGCCTCTGAGGTTCCCTATGGTTGTCATAGTTGTGAGAGTTAGTAGGGGTATATAAGCTCCCATTACCTATTAAATGCCTCCAATGGTGTGCATCTCAAATAGCCTCCAACAATCAAGTCCAGATCCTGGCCTTCATATGTGACTTAGCTACTAAGTCTGGCAGAACTATTTCTACAGACAGGGCAAAGGTGGGTTAGGGCACATTAAAAGCAGTTGATTCGGGCAGATAGGGCTCGTCAGCTGTGTCTGGTGGCTCATCAAGAAGAAGGAAATCTCTGATCATAAACTTCCACTACCTTGCAGCTATACCCACTCATGGGGAAGGCATCAGGAGTAAACCCTGAGAAAAACTCTGGAGCTGGAGTAACTAAGGTAATTCTACATTCAGTTCGACATTGACTGGCAACTCCTGTGATGCCACTGGTGCCAAACATTATTGGTCTCCCCTTTTCCTTTGGATTCTTCAGCTGTATGGAAAGAGTGAGCCTGCTGCATGGGCAGCAGCTTGCTCTCCATATCGTACAACCCTGGTTTATGTATCACGTAGACAGCTAGGACGCAACATCCATGTTTGACTTCAATGGAGGGCCTCGGTGTATTGCAATGTACTGCTGCTGGGGTGATATTAAACCTGATTCTGATTCTTATTCTGATCCTAATAGTATGGTTTCTTAGCAAAATATCAGCAAGTGATGATTTGCAGTCAGCCCCTAAAGAGACATACCACGTTATAAGGCACATTCTTTCAGTTATTTGTGAGTGTTACCATTAGACGAATGGATGCTTCTATCATGGAAGTGTGGTGGGTGAGTAGTTTCAGAGGGACAGAGAGATCAAGACTAGGCATGATCTTAATGCAAGCTGGAAACAAAGACTTGCTGGGCAATATCCAGAAAGTTATTGATAAGGATATCAGTGCAGCCTCTAAATATCTGCACTTTGGAGAAGACTGCAATGGTGGTAGTTGCCAATGTCTACTCTAATGGGCTAAAGGAACAGTAGATGAAGTAATTTCTATTTGGATATGGCATTTAGGTGATCTCTTTGATGTAGTTATCAGTAACAAATGAAGATCAGATGATCTCATGGCCAGGAAGCTGAGAATTATGCGAAACTTGATCTCCAGTTGTAAAGGATCAAGGTGTAGAAGGTCTGAGATCTTAGTGAAGACAAGTAAAGTATTTGGGTGTTACTCCTTCCAGTTATGCTGTTTCAAATGAATTGGGGTTAATGAAAGTATTTTATTATGAGTAAACAATAACTGTATTTTTTCAAATCTATGCACATTTAATAACAGCCAAAACTTGCTTCATTGTTGAAATCATTTGGGAAATTTTTACGCCAGACAAAAGTACAAGAGAGAACAAGAGTTGTACCCAAAAAATTAGGAGATATGTTCCTGGCTCCATTGTCCTTTGATCTTCCCTCCAGGTATTATAAGTGGTTGCATTTTATGTTAAAGTACTCTGCAAGGTTTTAACAAAAGTACATATTTTTTATAGTAGCAGAAAAACAGGATGTTGAATAGGATGCATACATCCATACATGTCCATAAAATCTTCAGAGAATCTCAAGATGCATATCATGTTTGATTATGTATATTAGATCCACAATTTTAATAAATATTTTCTTTAGTCATGAGCAGCTTGTCAGCTACTCCACTGAGGGAGAGGAAAGCAGTGTCTCTGAGCACCCATTGTCCCTCTATCCAGAACATGGATAAATGTAACCTAAATCCTGACAGAAACCAAATGGGAATGTTTCCAAATTTATAAAAAACAATCTCTTCCATTACCCCAAATGTACTTCATCAAATCCCTAATGTTAATTTCCTGTTCTTTAGAACCTGTGCAATGGTTTTTAAGGATGGAACATTCTGGGATCCAATCAAATTCCAAGACAACCAAAGACTGATATTTCATAGGATAATAAGCCCCACATTTAAAGTGGGCTTGTGGGAACAAGCTGAACATCTTTCTAGTCAGGTTGTCCATTCCCTGGACAATCTTGTTTAAGATATTTTATGTAGTTTGTTTTTACTAAGACCAAAAGCTCTGGCAACAAAGTGGCATCAGTGATTCAAATGGGACCATTTCCACCTAATTGTTCCTCTACATTTGCTAGAAAATGAAAATATTTTTTAAAAGCCTACATGCTGGTAATCTGAAATAGAAATAGAAAATGCTGTAAAAATATTAGCAGATCAGACAGCATCTTTATTAATATTTCAGGCTCAGGATCTTTCATCCTGGAATACTGAAATATTACCCATTTTTCTTTGCACAGATGTTCCCTGACCTGATGAGTTTTTTCCAAGGTGTTTGAAATTTGCATGGCTGTTGCTTGCATCAGCTGCTACTTTCATTTCCTAATTCGCTTAGTCACCTGTTTCTGACTTGATCATCTGTTATTCTGACTACAACTCTTCCTCTAATGAAACCAGATTCACAAGAGTTGTCTTTATTCCCCTTAAATCTATTAGATATTGATCAGTGCCTCGTCTTGAGCTTGGATCTAAGCTTTAAACACATATTTTGTATGCAACATACTTCTAAGAGGAGATATATGCCTCAGAATTGTTCACTGAATCTTTCAGTTTCCATTTATACCGCCCTCACCATACAGATGTATACTATAAATCTCTATTGCTGCTCTGCTTATGATATAACAAATTACCCGGCACTTCATCGGCTTTATCCCCTAAGACTATTGCAGTTGCACACACTTCAAAGCATCAGTTGCATTTTCTCAAGACTTCAGCAGTATGTCTTCATGGTCTCAATTGATCTGAGAGTTTCCATTTCAACTCTAGTTCTGGGACTGAGCTTTTTAGTTTATTTAAACAACTCCCAGAAGATTGCATGTACCATTCTCAATTTGTATTTCATTTTATTCAACTAGTCAAGAGGAATAGTGATTCCTACCTGAGTAATAAACCCAGCTTTATTTGCCCTTGTATTTCACTTTATTCCCAGAATTACTGATAGAGATGGAGGAAGTGTTGGAATTCCATTTAAATACTGAAAATGGACACTAAATTAGAGTGATAATTGTAAAACACTGGTTTTAGTGTAAAGATTTGGCACTGATTGTCATTTAGATTCAGAGGTATTGGTTATAAGACCATAAGATACAAGAGCAGAATTGGGCCATCAAGTCTGTTCCACCATTTCATCACGGCTGATTTTCCTCTCAGTCCTAATCTCTTGCTTTCTCCCCATGTCTGTTCATGCCCTGACCAATCAAGAATCTATCAACCTCTGTATTAAATATACATAAAGACCGCCTACACAAAGAATTACACAGATTCATCACACTCTGGCCAAAGAAATTCCTCCTCATCTACATTCTAAAAGGATGCCTCTATATTCTAAGGCTGTGTCAACTGGTCTTAGACTCTCCCACCACAGGAAACATCCTCACCACTTCCACACCATTAAGGCCTTTCACCATTTGATAGGTTTTAATGAGGTCACCCCTCATTCTTCTGAATTGCAGTGAATACGGACCAGAGCCATCGAATGGCTCTTCATATGACAAGCCATTCAAACCTGGAATCATTTTCATGAACCTCCTTTGAACCATCTCCAGTTTCAGCACATGCTTTCCAAAAATAAGGTGGTCAAAACTACTCACAATATTCCAGGTAAGGCCTCAACAGTGCCTTTATAAAGTTTCTACATTACATCATTGCTTTTATATTCTAGTCCCCTTGAAATGAATGTTAACATCACATTTGCCTTCCTCACCACAGACTTAACCTGCAAAGCAAACTTCAGGGAATCCTGCACAAGGACTCCCAAGTCCCATTGCACCTCAGATTTTTGTATTTTCTCTCCACTTAGAAAACAGTAAACCCTTTCCTTTCTTCATCCAAAGTGTATGACCATACACTTATCAACACTGTATTCCATCTGCCATTTCTTTGTCCATTCTCCTAATCTGTCTAAGTCCTTCTGTAGCCTCTCTACTGCCTCAGGAGAGGTTCCAGAGGATTGGAGGGCTGTGGATGTTGTTCCTTTATTCAAGAAAGTGAATAGAGATAGCCCAGGAAATTATAGACCAGAGAGTCTGAATTCAGTGGTTGGTAAGTTGATGCAGAAGATCCTGAAAGGCAGGATTTATGAACATTTGGAGAGGCATAATATGATTATGAGTAGTCAGCATGGCTTTGTCAAGGGCAGATCGTGCCTTATGAGTCTGATTGAATTTTTTGAGGATGTGACTAAACACATTGATGAAGGAAGAGCAGTAGACGTGGTGTATATGGATTTCAGCAAGGCATTTGATAAAGTAACCTATGCAAGGCTTATTGAGAAAGTAAGGAGGCATGGAATCCAAGGAGACATTGCTTTGTGGATCTAGAACTGGCTTGCCCACAGAAGGCAAAGAGTGGTTGTAGACAGGTCATATTCTGCGTGGAGGCCGGTGACCAGTGGTGTGCCTCAGGGATCTGTTCTGGGACCCTTACTCTTCATGAGTTTTATAAATAACCTGGATGAGGAAGTGAAGGGATGGGTTAGTAAGTTTGCTGATGACAAAAATGTTGGAGGTGTTGTGGACAGTGTGTAGGGCTGTCAGAAGTTACAGCGGGACATTGATAGGATGAAAAACTGGGCTGAGAAGTGGCAGATGGAGTTCAACCCAGATAAGTGTGAAGTGGTTCATTTTGGTAGGTAGGTCAAATATGATGGCAGAATATAGTATTAATGGTAAGACTCTTGGCAGTGTGGAGGATCAGAGGGATCATGGGGTCTGAGTCCATAGGACACTCAAAGCAGCTGCGCATGTTGATGCTGTGGTTATGAAGGCATACAGTGTATTGGCCTTCATTAATCGTGGAATTGAATTTAAGAGCCGAGCGGTAATGTTGCAGCTGTATAGGACCCTGGTTAGACCCCACTTGGAGTACTGTGCTCAGTTCTGGTCGCCCCACTACAGGAAGGATATGGAAACCATAGAAAGGGTGCAGAGGAAACTTACAATGATGTTGCCTAGATTGGGGAGCATGCCTTATGAGAATCAGTTGAGTGAACTCGGCCTTTTCTCCTTGGAGCGACGGAGGATGAGAGGTGACCTGATAGAGGTGTACAAGATAATGAGAGGCATCGAATGTGTGGATAGTCAAAGGCTTTTTTCCAGGGCTGAAATGGCTAGCACAAGAGGGCATAGTTTTAAGGTGCTTGGAAGTAGGTACAGAGGAGATGTCAGGGTTAAGTTTTTTTACACAGAGAGTGGTGAGTGCTTGGAATGGGCTGCCAGCAACAGTGGTGGAGGCGGATATGATAGGGTCTTTTAAGAGACTTTTGGATAGGTATATGGAGGTTAGAAAAATAGAGGGCTATGAGGAAGTCTAATAATTTCTAAGGTAGTGACATGTTTGGCACAACTTTATGGGCCGAAGGGCCTGTATAATGCTGTAGGTTTTCTATGTTTCTAGAACTACCTGCCCCCCCACCTATCTTCATATTGTCTGCAAACTTTTCAATAAAGCCATCAATTCTATCACACAAATCATTGACATATAACTTAAAAACATGTGGTACCAACATGAACCCCTTGTGGGACATCACTAGTCACTGGCAGCCAGCCAGTAAAGGCTCCTTTTATTCCCACTCTTTTCCTCATGCCAATCAGCCCACTGCTTTATCCATGCTAGAATCTTTCCTCATGCACCATTGGCTCATAGCTTGTTAAGCAACCTCATGTGTGGCACCTTGTCAAATGTCTTCTAAAAATCGAAGTACACGCCATTAGCCAATTCTCCGTTTTTTATCCTACTTGTTATTTCTTAAAAGTATTCCAAAAGATTTGTCAGACAAGATTTTCACTTGAGGAAACCATGCTAACTATGGCCAATTTTATCATGTGCCTCAAATTACCCAGGGACCTCATTCGTAATAATAAAATCCAACATTTTCCCAGTCACTGAGGTCAGACTAACTGGCCTATAGTTCCCATTGCCTCTCTCCTTTCTTGAAGAGTGAAGTGACATTTGCAACTTTCCAGTCTTCTGAAACCATTCCATAATCTAGTAATATTGAAAGATCATTACTCATACCTCCATGATGTCTTCATCCACCTCTTTCAGATCTCTGGGGTGTACACTATCTGGTCCAGGAGACATATCTACCTTCAGACCTTTCAATTTACCAAGACCTTTCTGCCTATTTATGATAACTTCACATACTTCAGGGCCCCCATACACCTGGTACTTTCACTGTACTACTAGTGTCTTCCACAGAGAAGACTGATGCAAAATACTGTTTCAGTTTGTCTGCCATTTCATTGTCCCAAATTACTACCTCGCTTCTGCATCATTTTTCCGTGGTCTGATATCCACACTCACCTCTCTTTTACACTTTATGTATCTGAAGAAATGTTTGGTATCCTCTTTAGCATTATTGGCTAGTTTACTTTTGTATTCCATCTTTACCATCTTAATGACTTTTTAGTTGCTTTCTGTTCGTATTTGAAAGCTTCCCAATCATCTAACTTCCCACTAATTTCTGCTCTTTTACACATCCTTCTTTAGCTTTTATGTTGGCTTTGACTTCTCTTGTAGCCACGGTTGTGTCATCTTTCCTTTAAAATACTTCTTCCTCTATGGGATGTATATATCTTGTGCCTTCTGAATTGCTTCCAGAAATTCCAGCCATTGCTGCTGTGTCATCATCCCTGCCAGTGTTCTTTTCTAATCAATTCTGGCCAATTCCTCCTTCGTGTCTCTGTAATTCCCTTTACTCCACTTTAATACTGATAAATCTGACTTTTGCTTCTCCTTCTCATATTTCAGGGTGAATTCAATCATATTATGATATCTTGCCTCTAAGGTTTTTTTTATCTTAAGGTCTCTAATCAATTCTGGTTCATTACAAATCACCCATTCCAGAATAACATATCCTCTAGCGGATTCAACCATGAATTGCTCTAAAAAAGATATCTCATAGACATTCTAGAAAATTCCCCTCCTGTAATCCAGCAGCAGCCTGATTTATGCAATCTACCTGCATATTGAAATCTCCCATGATGATGTAATGTTGTCCTTTTGGCATGCATTTTCTGTCTGCTGTTGTAATTTTGTAGATTGCATCCTTTGTACTGTTTGGGGGTCTGTACACAATTCCCATCAGGGTCTTTTTACCCTTGCAGTTCCTTAGCTCTTTCTATAATAACTCAACAATTTTCAGCCCTATGTCATCACTTTCTATTAATTTGATTTCATTTTTTACCAACAGAGCAATGCCGCCCCTCTGCCTTCCTGCCTAGCCTTTTGATACACTGTGTATCCTTTGAAATTAAGCTCCCAGCTATAATTTTTCAGCTGTGATTCAGCAATGCCTGCTACATCATACTTGCCAATCGCAAATGTGCTGCATTCATCTACCTTATTCCATATACTGCATGCATTCATCTTCAGTCCTGTATTCACCCTTTATGATTTTGTCTGCCTTTCATGTTGCAACTCATCTGTTGACTGCAATTTTGATCTATCAACAACCTCTCCTCATTGCACATTGCCTCTGTTTGTAAACCAGCTACCTTATCTTCAGCACTATCATCCACCTTTCTTACAGTACTTCTTGCATTGAAATATATGCAGCTCAGGACACTAATAACACCATACACAAACATTTGATTCCTAACCTTGTCTGTGGTCTTCCCAACATCTGCCTCCACAATTGCTCTGCTAACTGTTCTTCAAAGGTTTCAAAGGTACTTTTAACGTCAGAGAAATGTATACAATGTACATCCTGAAATGCTTTTTCTTCGCAAACATCCATGAAAGCAGAGAAGTGCCCCAAAGAATGAGCAACAGTTAGATGTTAGAACCCCAAAGTACACCCCCAGCTCCCCTCACTCCCATGTGTAAGCAGCAGTAAGCAACAACCCCCTCCCCCACTGGCAAAAAAATAGTCGAGCACTCAAGCATGAGCAAAGCAACAGCAAAGATACAGACTGGCAGTTACCCCAAAGACTACTTATTCACCCGGTATTCAACATATCACAGGCTCTCTCTCTCTCTCTCCCCAATAAGGGAGAAAGACATGTCTCCTTTTTCACAGTGAGCAGGGAGACATATCAAAGAACTCATTGGTTTACAACGTTAAAAGTCCGTTACGTCATTTTTTTTTTTGAGTCTGTACCCAAAGATCTAGGCACACAGCCGTAGATATTCTGACTCCCCCGACGACACACGGATCTCCTGTCGAGATACCGACCTTCGATCCACCCGTCTCCAGAGCCCCAAGATCTTAGGCCTCCAAAGCTGAGCCGGACTCTTAGGCCGAGCCTTGGTGTGCCAAACAACAAAGGCTGGTTATGAAACCCTGAGAGCAGGTCCCATTCGGCATGTAACTCCAGGTCAGGGTCTTCAAAAGAACCCTGAAAGGGAAAATAAAGATATTAAAGATGGAAATAGAGCTGCTTCTAAAGATACAACAAAGGAGTCACTGTTAAGTGCCATCATCACTCCGCTCCGCTCTGCCTTCTGGCACTCAGGTTCCTATTCCCCGCGACTCCAGTTTAAACCCCACCTTGCAGCATTCACAAACCTATGTGGAATCATAGCAATCCTGAGGTCAGAACCATGGATGTCTTGCCTTTTAACTTATCACACAACTCGCTGAACTTGCCACTCTTTCTACCCATGTCATTCGTTCTACATGGACCATGACTTCTGGCTGTTCATCCTCCCACTTAAGAATGCTAAGGACTCGGTCGGAGATATTCCGGACCCTGGCACCTAGGAGGAAACACACCATTCAAGAATCTCGTTCTCATCCACAGAACATCCTGTCTGCTCCCCTAACTCACAATCCCCTTTCACTACAGCATGCCTCCTCTTCCTCCTTCCCATCTGAGTCACAGAGGCAGACTCAGTGCCAGGGACCCGATCACTGTGAATTTTCCTCTGTTAGGTCATTCCCCTTAACAGTATCCAAAGAGATATATCTGTTGTTGATGGGGTGGCCACAGGGGTACTCTGGACTAGCTCCTTAACCCCTTTCTCCTTCCTGACTGTCACCCAGTTTCCTGTGTCCTGCACTTTGGGTGTAAGTACCTCTCTATATGTCCTATCTATCACCCCTTCAGCCTCCCAAATGATTCGGAGTTTGTCCAGTTCAAGCTCCAACTCCTTAACATGGTTTCTTAGAAGCTGCAGCTGGATGCACTTCTTTCAGTTGTAGTCATCGGGGACACTGGAGTTCTCCCTGCCTTCCCACATCCCGCAAGAGGAGCATTTCACTATCCTGCCTGGCACCTCCCAGCTGAGCAGATCGAAGAAGAGAAGGACAAACATTTGAGCTTCTCTTCTCCCTGCCTTCTCTGAGTGAAGCCTTTCCTCACTGAGCCTTCAACGAGCATAAGGCTCAAGATCAACACTCTGACTATATCAGCTTCTATGTTTGACTCTCAAAGGCAGATTAGATCCAATTACTAGCTCAATTACTGGGATGGAGAAGACATATCTCTCCAGATTGGTGGCCACAGTTTCATGGATCTCCATTCCACAGATTTTGCTGGAAGGATGTATTCACAACTCAACAGATAGGGAATCATTTGTGAGCTGTCCAAACAGCTTTGGCAAATGATGTACTGCTAAATTACAGCACCTGCTGAGACAACTGAATAGATTAAATCACTGTTGCCCAATTCTCCATCCTTCTGATGGTCTAAAATGATGACATGGACAGCTGGACTACCAAACCATCACATGAGGTAATGACAGAACACCTTATAAAAGTAGGCAAAGTGAAAGTTCTGGGGTCTAAACACTAGGCATTTTCTTTTCCAATTACATGCCACGTATGTGCCCAATTCTTTGAAAATTCTGGTTTCCCATTTTCAGCATGACTTAAGCTGATTATCAAACCAGCTGGGCTGATAACAAGTATTCCACATGATTACCAGCAATCTATGAAGTAAACATATGGTGTTGTCAATCCTAGTCTAAAGCTAATTTGATATCAGCCCTGCCATATTAGACCATGATGATCAATTAATTCAAAGTGTTCACCATATACGAGGAACATAAGTATAAGCAGCAGGTGGAAACTCACAGTAGCACTATTTAATGGAATCCTTTCTGAGCTATATTTGTATCACTAATTGTGTTGGAGATAAAACTCCTAACAAGAACTGGGGTAGCTGTAGAGCAGTAGAGTGTGACTTAAATTTCCAAGGCTCAGGCAATATCCTTGGCCATACATAACACGACATGGCCAACATCATGGACTGAACTGATTGAGCTGAGTACCAAGCAATGTTTATTTCAATATTTAATCGCCAACATTTGACAGTCCAAGGTATTATTATCATCATCAGTGTGGAATTCACCACTGAGTGGAACATTTCTGAATGTTTTGGATATGGTTCCTTTTCTTTCCTCTGAAGTCAATGTCCCTACCATGAAATAGAACCAGTGATTTTTAGCTTATTTCTGCTGTTTCCTTTCTCAATCCCTCATTGTTTAATGAACTAATGTTTACCAAAGCTATGTACTTCTTTGAAAACTTGTTTTATATTTCTTGCTAATAGCTCTTTAAAACCATAATTGGCTCTTTTCTAAATGTTTCCTGATCAGAGTTCTAAGTTGAAAGTAAACTTATTATCAAAGTAAATACATGTAACCATAAACAAACCTGAAATTCACTTTCTTGTGGACATACTCAATAGATCCATAAAAGAATAATAACCGTAACAGAATCAATTAAAGACTGCACCAACTTGGGTGTTCAACCAGTGTGCAAAAGACTCAAACCATGCAAATACAAAAAGAAAGAAATAATAATTATACATAAGCAATATGTATTGAGTACATGAGATGAAGAGGCATTGAGAGTGAGTTCATAGATTGTGGGAACATTTCAATGATGAAGTGAAGTTATCCCCTTTGGTTCAAGAGTCTGTTGGTTGTGAGGTAATAACTAGTCCTGAATCTAGTGGTATGAGTCCTGAATCTAGTGGTATGAAGCTCCTGGATTTTCTTCTTGATGCCAGCAGCGAGAATATAGAATACGCTGGGTGGTGGGGATCCCTGACGATGGATGCCGCTTTCCTGCAGCAAATCTTCATGTAGATGTGCTCAGTGAAGGGGAGGGCTTTTCCCCTGTTGGACTTGGCCATATCCACTATATTTTATAGAATTTTCCATTCAAGGACATTAATGTTTCTTTACCAGACTGTGATACAGCCAGCCAATATACTCTCCACTATGTGTCGATAGAAGTTAGTCAAAGTCTTAGATGTCAAGCCAAATCTTTGCAAACTCCTAAGGAAGTAGACCTGTTGCTATGTTTTCTTTGTAATTGCACTTACATGCTGGACCAGGACAGGTCCTCCGAAACAATAAATCTGAGGAATTTTAAGTTGCTGACCCTCTCCATCTCTCTGATGAGGACTGGTTCATGGACTTCTAGGTTCCTCCTCCTGAAGTTAATAATCAGCTCCTTGATCTTGCTGACATTGACTAAGAGGTTATTTTTATGGCACCACTTAGGTAGATTTTCAATCTCCCTCCTATATGCTGATTTTTCACTTCCTTTCATCCGGTCTATGACAGCGGTGACATCTGCAAACTTGAATATGGCATTGGAGCTGTGCTTAGCCACATAGTCATAAGTGTAAAGAAAGTAGAGCAGGGGGCTTAAGCACACATCCGTGTGGTACACCGGTGTTGATGGAGATCATGGAGGAGATGCTGTTGCCAATCTGAACTGCCTGGGGTCTACAAGTAAGGAAATCAAGGATCCAATGGCACAAGGAGTATTGAGACAAAGGTGTTGAAGCTTAGTGATTAGTTTTGAAGGAATGATGGTATTGAACGTCTAGCCATAGTTGATGAAGAGCATCATGATCCATGCATCTTAGCTGTCTAGAGGAGTTCCATGGTTGCGTGAAGAGCCAACAAGATGGCTTCTGCTGTGGCCTGGTGCTCTGGCAGACAAATTAGAGCAGATCCAAGTTGCATCTTAGGCAGGGAAATAACTTGGATGACTTCTTGGTCACTGTGGATGTAATCTTCTGGTCTATCACTTTTTTTTCAGTTTTCTACCTTTCTTAATTTTTCTCAATCACTGATAATTCCCAGAAAGACAGTGCCCAAGATACACAAGACATCCTGAAATTCTCATACGGTGCAAGAATTTCAGAGAATAAGTTTCAGCTGCTCATTCATGATCTAATTGGCCTCATCTTTCTTCTCTTTTTCCCAATGAGAGATGCCTAAAATTTATTACTCTGATTAAACTGCCTCTATCATTTTTTAACCTTAGCTTTACAGTTTAACTTATAAATTTAAGATTTAAAATTTTATTTTAAAGCAATAAAGAAATTAAATAAGTTATATAGACAATGTGATATCTTAAATTGAATTCTACATATTTGAATTATGGTTCTAATTAGAAAGGTTGTAAATTTAAGCAGCAGAGTTTTAATTTTCCTTGTTAAAAATAAAACAATGCCAATAGTTAAACAGCACAGTGCTCTTTTAAATTTAATTCCTAATGTTTAAAATGTTTGACCAAATTTGGAAAGCAGTCAGCTGATACTTTCCAGCTAATCAGCAGCTGGCATTCCCATGACCATGTTCTTCTACTCTATTTGAATTCTTGCTTAGGCTGTGCTCAATGGTTTCTGTGCTCTTGGAGTTTAAGGTGAGTTAAGGCATTGAACTTAACTTTAGCTTTTCCTGTTCAGATGTATTTCTCCTCCAAGTTTGTTCACCTGCCATACTTGAAATAAAGAGTTGTTATCACTGCTCTTGAAGTAGTAGTATACTCTATTTTATGATAAGTGGTTGGTGCTCCCAACAATATTCTGAAATGATTTTGTGTTGAATAAATTGATGGCTTGTGTCTACCTTTAAAGGCAGTGGTAAAACAATCCTTACATGTTCCATGACTCCAGTCATGCCTGCAAAATCTTATCACCATGCCTCTATTGAAGTATAATTTATTTCACTCAAGAAAACAGAAAAACCAACCTGATTCTTCTACTCCTTCTGGTAAGGAGTTGTATTGCTGTTTAAGAAGGAATCTCTGAGATATTTTTAAGATTGAGGCCACAGATACAATCTCTTTTAACTACTAACTATCACCATTCACTCTGCTCTAGTTATAAGGCTGACTTGACCTAATCAAAACTTCATCCATATATTTGTTACAATTTAAGATAGAATTGGAATAATTAAATGTTACTACTCTTTTATCTGTAAGTTAGCTAAATTGTATCTTTGACAAGGTGCCACACATGAAGCTGCTTAACAAATTAAAAGTTCATGGTATAGCAGGAGAGATACTGACATAGATAAAACTTTGGTTGATTGGCAGGAGGCAAAGAGTGGAAATAAAGGGAGTCTTCTGGTTGGCTGCTGGTGACTCATGGTGTTCCATGGGGGTCTGTGTAAGGGTCTGTTCTTTTTATGTTATATGTCAATGACTTATAATGATAGAATCAATGGATTTTTTGCCAGGTTTGTGGACGACATGAAGAAGGGTGGAAGAGCAGGTGGTTTTGAGGAAGTAAAGAAGCTACAGAAGGACTTAAGATAGATTTGGAGAATGAGCAAAGAAAGGGCAGATGGAATACAATGTCATGAAGTATATGGTCATGCACTTTGGTAGAAAAAATAAAAGCATAGACTATAGAAACAGAAAACCTAAAGCACAATACAAGCCCTTCAGCCCACAAAGCTGTGCCGAACATGTCCTTACCTTAGATCTACCTAGACTTACCCATAGCCTTCTATTTTTCTAAGCTCCATGTAGCCATCTAGGAGTCTCTTAAAAGACCCTATTATTTCTGCCTCTGCTGCCGGCAGCCCATTCCATGCACTCACCACTCTCTGCGTTTTACAAAAAAAAAAAATTTTTTAAATACCCCTGACATCTCCTCTGTACCTGCTTCCAAGCACCTTAAAACTATGCCCTCTCAAGCTAGCCATTTCAACCCTTGGAAAAAGCCTCTGACTATCCACACGATCGATGCTTTTCATTATCTTGTACACCTCTATCAGGTCACCTCTCATCCTCTGTCGCTCCAAGGAGAAAAGGCAGAGTTCACTCAACCAATTCTCATAAGGCATGCTCTCCAATCCAGGCAAAATCCTTGTAAATCTCCTCTGTACCCTTTCTATTGGTTTCCACATCCTTCCTGTAGTGGGGTGACCAGAACTGAGCACATTACTCCAAGTGGGCTCTAACCAGGGTCCTATACAGCTGCAACATTACATCTCGGCTCTTAAACTCAGTTCCACAATTGATGAAGGCCAATGCACCATATGCCTTCTTAACCACAGAGTCAACCTGTGTAGCAGCTTTGAGGGTCCTATGGACTTGGACCCCAAGATCCCTCTGATTCTCCACACTGCCAAGAGTCTTACCGTTAATGCCATCATATTTGAGCTAACAAAATGAACCACCTCACACTTATCTGGGTTGAACTCCATTTGCCACTTCTCAGCCCAGTTTTGCATCCTATCAATGTCTCGCTGTAACCTCTGACAGCCCTCCTCACTATCCACAACCTGAACTTTTGTGACATCAGCAAATTCACTAACCTATCCTTCCACTTTCTCATCCAGGTCATTTATAAAAATCACAAACAGTAGGAGTCCCAGAACAGATCCCTGAGGCACACCACTGATCACTGACCTCCATGCAGAATATGACCTGTCTACGACCACTCTTTGCTTTCTGTGGGTAAACCAGTTCTAGATCCATAATGGAATGATCCCTTGGATCCCATACCTTACTTTCTCAATAAGCCTTGCATGGGGTACCTTATCAAATGGCTTTGCTAAAATCCATATACACTTCATCTATGGCTCTACCTTCATCAATGTGTTTAGTAACATCCTCAAAAAATTCAATCAGGCTTGTAAGGCATGACCTGCCCTTGACAAAGCCATGCTGACAATTCCTAATCATATTATGCCTCTTAGGATCTTCTCCATCAACTTACCAACCACTGAAGTAAGACTCACTGGTCTATAATTTCCTGGGCTATCTGTACTCCCTTTCTTGAATAATGCAACAACATCCGCAACCCTTCAATCCTCTGAAACCTCTCCCATCCCCATTGATGATGTAAAGATCATTGCCAGAGGCTCAGCAATCTCCTCCCTCTCTTCCCACAGTAGCCTGGGGTACATCTCATCCAGTCCCAATGACTTATCCAACCTGATGTTTTCTAAAAGCTCCAGCACATCCTCCTCCTTAGTATCTACATGCTCAAGCTTTTCAGTCTGCTGCAAGTCATCCCTACAGTCGCCAAGATCCTTTTCCGTAGTGAATGCTGAAGCAAAGTATTCATTAAGTACCTTTGCTATCTCCTCCGGTTCCATGCACACTTTTCCACTGTCACACTATTTTCTAAATGGAGAGAAAATCAAAAAATCTGAGGTGCAAAGGGACTTGGGAGTCCTTGTGCAGGATTCCCTAAAAGTTAATTTGCAGGTTGAGTTGATGGTGAGGAAGGCAAATACGATGTTAGCATTCATTTTGAGAGGACTAGAATATATAAGCAAGGATGTAATGCATCAGCTTTATAAAGCACTGATGAGGCCTCATTTGGAGTATTGTGAGCAGTTTTGGGCCTCTTAGAAAGGATGTGTTGACATCAGAGGGGGTTCAAAGGAGGTTTATGAAAATGATTTTGGGATTTAAAGACTTGTCATACGAGAACATTTGATGGCTCTGGGCCTCTACTCACTTATAACCATATAACAATTACAGCATGGAAACAGGCCATCTCGGCCCTTCTAGTCCGTGCTGAACACTTATTCTCACCTAGTCCCACCTACCTGTACTCAGCCCATAACCCTCCATTCCTTTCCTGCCCATATACCTATCCAATTTTTTTTTAAATGACAAAATCGAACCTGCCTCTACTACTACTACTGGAAGCTCGTTCCACATAGATACCACTCTCTGAGTAAAGAAGTTCCCCCTCATGTTACCCTTAAACTTTTGCCCCCTAAGTCTCAACTCATGTCCCCTTGTTTGAAATTCCCCTACTCTCAATGGAAAAAGCCTATCCATGTCAACTCTATCTATCCTGCTCATTATTTTAAATACCTCTATCAAGTCCCCGCTCAACCTTCTACACTCCAAAGAATAAAGACCTAACTTGTTCAACCTTCCTCTGTAACTTAGGTGCTGAAACCCAGGTAACATTCCCAGGTAAATCTCCTCTGTACTCTCTCTAATTTGTTGACATCTTTCACATAATTTGGTGACCAGAACTGTACACAATACTCCAAATTTGGCCTCACCAATGCCTTGTACAATTTTAACATTACATCCCAACTCCTATACTTGAATTCAGAAGAATGAGGGATGACCTCATTGAAACCCATCAAATGTTGAATGGCCTTGATAGAGTAGATGTGGAGAGGATGTTTCCTATTAGGGGAGAGTCTAAGACCAGAGGACAGTAACAAAATAGAGGGGCATCCTTTTTGAATGGGAATGAGGAGGAATTTCTTTAGCCCAAGAGTAGTGAATCTGTGGAATATTTTGCCACAGATGGCTGTGGAGGCCAAGTCACTGGGAATGCTTAAGGCAGAGGCTGACAGATTTTTAAGTAGTGCATGAAGAGATATGGGGAGAAAGGAGGCGATTGGGTCTGAGAGGAAAAAATTATGCTCCAAATGGCCTAACTCCGCTCCTATATTTTATGGTATTATCGCATTTGCTTTTCATCCCATATTTGGTGTTTCACATGGAGTTATAGTTTAACAATTGCTCCCTTACTATATTTCATTTCTTAAGATTCTTTACGACTCTCTGTATTTCCCTGCATTCCAGTTTTAACAGCTACAGCAAACACAAAGTACACTGAGATACTGTGGTCAAATCAACACGTACAAACAAGCTGGATGAACTCAGCAGGTCAGGCAGTATCCGTTGAAAGGAGCTATCAACGTTTCGTGCCGAGACCCTTCGTCAGGACTGAGAAAGGAGGGGTCAGGGGCCCTATAAAAAAGGTGCAGGGGTGCGGGGAAGTTGCATGTGAAAAACCAATCAGAGGAAAGATCAAGGAGAGGGGGAGGGGAGGCAGGGAGGGGATAGGCAGGAGAAGTGAAGAAGGAATGTAAGGGGAAAGCACTATGGGTAGTAGTAGAAGACAGAATCATGAGAGAGGTGATAGGCCATGTATGGACATATCCGAATGGGAATGTGAGGGAGAGTTGAAGTGGGTGGCAACCGGGAGATCCTGTCTGTTGTGGTGGACGGAGCGGAGGTGCTCGACAAAACGGTCCCCCAATCTGCGACAGGTCTCGTCGATGTAGAGGAGGCTGAACCGGGAGCATCGGATGCAATAGATTACCCCAACAGACTCATAAATGAAGTGTTGCCTCACCTGGAAGGACTGTTTGGGGCCCTGAATGGTGGTAAGATAGGAGGTGTAGGGACACGTGTAGCACTTATGCTTACTGGAATAAGTACCAGGTGGGAGATCTGTGGGGAGGGACGTGTGGACCAGGCAGTCGCTGAGGGAATGATCCCTGCGAAAAGCAGAGAGGAGTAGAGAGGGAAAGATGTGCTTAGTGGTGGGGTCCTGTTGAAGGTGGCGGAAGTTGCGGAGGACAATATGCTGAATCTGGAGGCTGGTGGGGTGGTAGTTGAGGACAAAGGGGAACACGGTCCCTGTTGTGGTGACGGGAGGATGGGGTGAGGGCCGAAGTGCGGGAAATGGAGGAGATGCGGGTGAGGGCATCATTGCTGACGGCAGAAGGCAAACCACAATTCTTAAAGAAAGAGGACATTTGAGATGTCTTGGAACAGCGAGACCCGACGCAGATTGGGGGACTACTTCGTCAAGCACCTCCTGTCCATCCACCACAACAGACAGGATCTCCTGGTTGCCACCCACTTCAACTCTCCCTCACATTCCCATTCGGATATGTCCATACATGGCCTCCTCTACTGCCATGATGAGGCCAGACTCAGGTTGGAGGAGCAACATCTCATATATCGTCTGGGTAGCCTCCAGCCCCTTGGTATGAACATCGAATTCTCCAACTTCCGGTAATTCCCTCCCTCTCCCTTCCCCTATCACACTTTCACTCTGCCTCCTCTTCTATCTGCCTATCACCTTTCTCATGATTCTGCCTTCTACTACTACTACTATCCATAATGATTTTCCCTTTCATTCCTTCTTCACCTCTCCTGCCTATCCCCTCCCTGCTTCCCCTCCCCCCTCCTTGATCTTTCCTCTGATTGGTTTTTCACCTGCACTTTCCCCCTCCCCCCACCTTCTTTATAGGGCCCCTGACCCCTCCTCCTTCAGTCCTGCCAAAGGGTCTCGGCACGAAACGTTGACTGATCCTTTCAACGGATGCTGCCCGACCTGCTGAGTTCATCCAGCTTGTTTGTACATGTTGATTTAACAGCTACGGCTTTGTGTTACTAGTGCTTAAACTGTGAAATTCTTTCATATTTAAGAACATAAGAACTTAAGAAATAGGAGCCATCCGGCCCATCAAGCCTGCCCCACCATTCAATAAGATCATGACTGATCTGTCCATAAGCTCAGCTTCATCTATCTGCCTTTTCCCCATAACCCTTAATTCCCTTACTATGTAAAAACCTATCTAACTGTTTCTTAAATATATTCAGTGACAAAGCCTCAACTGCTTCCCTGGGCAGAGGATTCCACAGATTCACCACTCTCTGGGAAAAACAGTTTCTCCTCATTGAATCTCTTCTCCCTTGAATCTTGAGGCAATGCCCCCTAGTTCTAGTCTCACCTACCAATGGAAACAACTTTCCTACTTCTATCTTATCTATCCCTTTCAAAATTTTGTATGTTTCTATATTTACCCCTCCATGTCCTCACTCCTCTTCTGCAAGTCATTCCCTTTAGCTTGGCAATGGTTCCCTTTACTAGTATGACCTTCTATGATCAAGTTTGATAGTTAACTATTTTGTAAAATGTTTGGGAGTGTTTTCCTGCAATAAATTGCATGTTTAGAAGTTTGTTGCATAATTCTAACTCTGACTCGTCTTGACTACATCTCACGTGATGTTGGCATTGACACAAATATTTGTCTCTCCTCAAAAACAAATCAGTGAATCTGTTAATCCTCAACACTTTTTCTTCCAATGTTCATACACTACGCGTGTTTTTTCATTCATTTATGTGTCCCCTTTTCTCTTGTTTGAAGCTGCTTTGTCAAGTGCAGCTTTTGTGAGCAGAGGGTCCATCACCACATTTTCAAATATTCCATCACAATATAATTTCAATGTGATGGGTCTGATATGGTGCACATGAATTAGGTATCGTTAAAGCTATTATGGTGAAGCATTGGAGCTATAATCATAATAGACTTTGAACTGAATGCAACAACATGATGCTTTAGTACAAATAGGCACAGTTTATTAAAGACTAATGTGAGTTTTGTGAATATTCTCCTTTTGCTTCCCAATATTGGTACACTATTCAATGTTGGTAAAATTAGGAGGAACAAGTAAATGTCAATGTCTAATTATTGTGAATAGCCTTTACTTAACATTGGTTCTTATACACATCAGGGTGCTGCAGATAATTCATCTTTTCCTTTTTTCCTGAAAGTTAAAGAAATGCAGATGCTGGAATTTCGAAATATAAATCAAAAATGTTGAAACTACTTCAGCAGGCTGAACAGTGACTGTGAAAATAGAAAATGAGTTAATTTTTCAAGCCAAAGACACTTTTTCAAATCAAAGTCATTTTTTTCTTTTTTTTTATTGACTTTTTTCTATACAAGGAGATCAGCTTCTGTCTGCTTATTTCAACCTCAAGTGTAAAGTATAATATGATAAATTTTATTTCTGACCTTGTGTTTAAATCAATATCAATTCAGCTATCAGGCGATGCAATGTTGACCTAGTTATTGGTACAAGATTATGTTAAGATGCAACAATGTTTTGGAAGCACAAACACAAGTGGTCAAAATTTATTTTAATACTGAGCACAACTGATACGTCTGGAATACATAAATGAATTTTTTTACAATAACAGTAAATGCCTTCTAGCAGCAACAATACAGCTGATACGAAAAGGGTTGTTATTCTTGAGAAGGTATTATGTGTGTTATTTATATGACACTCATCACTACAAGGGAGAATTCACATTGGTCTTATTTTAAGTAGCAGAAGAACAGAGGCTATTGTGATCATTTCTTTTCCCCTTGTTTGTTCATTTCATGATTTAACTGTTACATGAAAGAAAAGTGGATGTTACATTTTCTCCTTATTACCATTATATTATGATTTCTTGGACAAAGTGCAGGACAATAATCTCTCAGGTGTTTACACAACTAATCACCATATAACCATTACAGCACAGAAACAGGCCATCTTGGCCCTTCTAGTCCGTGCCGAACGCTTACTCTCACCTAATCCCACTGACCCGCACTCAGCCCATAACCCTCCATTCCTTTTCTGTCCATATACCTATTCAATTTTGCTTTAAATGACAATGCCGAACCTGCCTCTACCACTTCTACTGGAAGCTCATTCCACACAGCTAACACTCTCTGAGTAAAGAAATTCCCCATCATGTTACCCTTAAACTTTTGCCCCCTAAGTCTCAACTCATGTCCCCTTGTTTGAATCTCCCCTACTCTCAATGGAAAAAGCCTATCCATGTCAACTCTATCTATCCTCCTCATAATTTTAAATACCTCTATCAAGTCCTCCCTCAACCTTCTACGCTCCAAAGAATAAAGACCTAACTTGTTCAATCTTTCCCTGTAACTTAGGTGCTGAAACCCAGGTAACATTCTAGTAAATCTCCTATGTACTCTCTCTATTTTGTTGACATCTTTCCTATAATTCGGTGACCAGAACTGTACACAATACTCCAAATTTGGCCTTACCAATGCCTTGTACAATTTTAACATTACATCCCAACTCCTATACTCAATGCTCTGATTTATAAAGGCTAACATACCAAAAGCTTTCTTCACCACCCTATTCACATGAGATTCCACCTTTAGGAAACTATGCACCATTATTCCTAGATCACTCTGTTTTACTGCATTCTTCAATGTCCTACCATTTACCAAGTATGTCCTATTTGGATTATTCCTACCAAAATGTAGCACCTCACACTTATCAGCATTAAACTCCATCTGCTATGGTTCAGCCCACTCTTCTAACTGGCCTAAATCTCTGCAAACTTTGAAAACCTACTTCATTATCCACAACGCCACCTACCTTAGTATCATCTGCATACTTACTAATCCAATTTACCACCCCATCATCCAGATCATTAATGTATATGACAAACAACACTGGACCCAGTACAGATCCCTGAGGCACACCACTAGTCACCGGCCTCCAACCTGACCAACAGTTATCCACCACTACTCTCTGGCATCACCCATTCAGTCACTGTTGAATCTATTTTACTACTTCAATATTAATCCCTATAATAGAATCATAGAGTCATAGAATACTACACAGAAACAGGCTGTTCAGCCCATCTAGCCTATACTAAACCATTAATCTGTCTAGTCCCATTGACCTGCATCCAGACCATAGCCACTCATACCCTTGCCATCCATGTACCTATCCAAATTTCTCTTAAATGTTAGACTATAGGAAGGATGTGGAAACCATAGAAAGGGTGCAAGGGAGATTTACAAGGATGTTGCCTGGATTGGGGACCATGCCTTACGAGAATAGGTTGAGTGAACTTGGCCTTTTCTCCTTGGAGCGACGGAGGATGAGAGGTGACCTGATAGAGGTGTATAAGATGATGACAGGCATTGATCATGTGGATAGTCAAAGGCTTTTTCCTAGGGCTGAAATGGCTAACATGAAAGGGCACAGTTTTAAGGTGCTTGGAAGTAGGTACAGAGGAGCTGTCAAGTATAAGTTTTTTACGCAGAGAGTGGTGAGTGCGTGGAATGGGCTTCCAGCAATGGTGATGGAGGTAGATACGATAGGGTCTTTTAAGAGACTCCTGGATGGCTACATGGAGCTTAGAAAATAGAGAGCTATGGGTAAAGCCTAGGTAGTTCTAAGGTAGGTATATGTTTGGCACAGCTTTGTGGGCCGAAGGGCCTGTATTGTGCTGTATGTTTTTCTATGTTTCTATGTTGAAATCAACTCCATATCCAACACTTGTCCTGGCAGCTTGTTCAACCCACTAAGTAAAGAAATTTACCCTCATGTTTCCTTTAACCTTTTCACCTTTCACTCTTAGTTCATGACTTCTAGTTCTAGTCTCAACCAACCTCAGCGGAAAAAGCCTGCTTGCATTTACCCTATCTATACCATCATAATTTTGCATACCTCTATCAAATCCATCCTACTATTCCATCTTTCCCTGTAACTCACGTGCTCAAGTCACAAAAACATCCTTGTAATTTTTTTTTTCTGCACTCTTTCAATCTTATTTACGTTTTTCCTCTAGGTAGGTGACTAAAATTGTGCACGGTACTTCAAATCAGGCCTCACCACTGTCTTAAACAGTTTCAACATAACATGCCAACTTCTGTACTCAGTACATTGATTTATGAAAGCCAATGTGCCAAAAGCTTCCTTTATGATCCTATCTACCTGTAACACCACCTTCAAGGAAATATGGATCTGTATTCCCAGATCCTTCTGCTCTCCCACATTCCTCAGTGCCCTGGGGCTCATCATGTAAGACCTACCCTGGTTTGTACTCCGGAAGTTTAACACCTCACACTTGTCTGTATTAAATCCCATCTGCCATTTTCCAGTTGGTCCAGATTCTGCTGCAACTTTTGATAGTCTTCCTTGCTGTCGTCTACATCCCCAAACTTGATGCCACCTGAAACAAATATACTTGATTTCCCAACCTTACCCTTGTTCAAAGCTTTATTTAATCACCCAAGGATTTCAAGTTAGATATTAATTCTAATTTCAAATTCCTATTGAAATTTATTTTGCACGGTGCTGTGTTTGTTACAATGGTAAAATATATATCTTATATTGAAACAATTATTAAGAGTTGAACTCCTTTATATAATGGTGAATGTCTGTCCATTCCTTGGAATATAAAGATATACAGAGCTGGCTTTGGGGAAGCCGTATTCTCATGTAATCCTGCATTGGCAAAGAACAGCATATAGCTGGTGTAGGAAATTCTTCTTCTGTTTGCGACAGCTGGAATATATGTTGTTCAGATTATTCTCAACCAGCCTTTGCATTTGGTACAAAGGACACAAATTTTTGATGAGGATTTGAATTCCTTCTAGAAGATTTTACGTTTGCAGTATCAGTTTATGATCAAAGTAATACTTAAGGGATTATGACAAGGGCAGATTGATTAGTTATTAATCGGTAGCTTCTTGCCAATGGAAAGACCTTGTTGGAAAGGTCTTATTCTCTCTCAAGTGATAATTAAGAATTCTATTCTATGTAGCAAATTAAAGGCAGGAGCAAAGTGATGTTGAATGTATTACTGCTGAGTAAATTAAGTTGTTGCACTATAGCAACTCAAACGTCATTAATCTTTAACAAGACTTGTACTTTTCTTCTGGATTACCCTCCACCATATAGCAGTAAATATACTTCTTGGCACAGTCTATGGGAAACTGTCAAAAATAAATTACTTTCCCATGGCTACACCGAAGAACCAGAGTATATGAGCCATTTCATCCTCATAATCTATCTGTCAGGGCTTCATTTCTTTTCCTTGACCATTACTTACTGTTTTTATGTTTTTCTGTTGTTAAACTGCATTTATAGGACTGAACTGAGTGCAACAAATTAAACAGGAACCAAGAGAAAATGTCTTGACCCTCTACACCTGATGAAAGGAGAGAGATGGGCAGAAGGATGCTAGAATTTCTGTGAGTCTTAACTGATCTAGTTCTAACATGTGGCATTTTAACCACAGTTTTTAAAGATGACAATGCTACTGAACAAAGACAGATGCTAGTATCATGAATGCATCTAGATCATATGAAAGCAAATCATGTTATCACTGACATGCATTGTGAAATTCGTTGTTTCGTGGCAACAGTACAATGCCATACATAAAACATACGGTAAGCTACAATGAGAAATATTTTAAAAAGTAGTTCAAATAGAGAGCAAAATAGTGAAGTATTGTGTGGGTTTATGGACCGTTCAGGTGTAGGGGAAGAAGCTATTCCTAAAATGTTGAGTGTGTATCTTCAGCCTCCTGCACCTCCTCCCTGATGGTAGTAATAAGAAGAGGGCATGTCCTGAATAATCAGGGTCCAAAATGATGAATGCCACATTCTTGGGGCATTGTCTTTCTAATATGTCCTTGATGGTGGGGAGGCTATCACCCATGATGGAGCTGGCTGAGTTTACACCCTATGCAGTGTTTTCCAATCCTGTGCCTCCATATTTGGTGGTGATGCAACCAGTTAGAATGCTCACCATGGTACATCTTTAGAAGTTGGCTGGAGTCTTTGGTAAGATACCAAATCTCCTCAAACTCCTCATGAAATATAGTGGCTGGCTTGCTTTCTTTGTAATTGCATTAATATGTTGGGCCGAGGATAGGTCTTCAGCGATGTTGACATCCAGGAACTTAAGTTTCCGTAACTAACATTGGAATCTGGTGGGACTGATCTCTTGGAGCCACTGAAGAAATATTTCAAGGGAGTAATTGGAAAATAGGAAAATCACAGGGACTTGTAAAGGTCCTCAGCTTTGAATGTTGTTAAATTTTCCAGATTGCCAGTTGCATCCTTCTCACTTTTTTTTAGGCTAAGAGGATGGATATCAAGCAAGCTACTATTAGAGGCACAGAAGCTATTTGGCCTCATTGTCATGCTGGGTCCCTGAAAGGGAAGGCATGTATGTTCACACTCATATGCCCATGTCTTTATCTTTGTGAGTGCTTCATTCTTACCACCCCTTTAAAATGATACAAGATAAATATTCCCAGATAAAGTTGTAGAGATTTTAATATGAATGTGTAATATTTTGTACTGATATATATGCAATAATATTATCTTAAATCTGTCCAATCAATACCTTTTGTATTTTATAAATGTCTGCCATGTTAGTTCTGACCTTCCTGTTTCAATTTATTCTTCTGCCTTGCAACACTTTTTTGAACGTGTACGTGTACTCCTCATTTTCTGATTCATGTGCACTTTTCAGAATAATTCAATTTGCCCATTACTAGTTTCCTAGTTGGTCCTTGAGAAGTGCATTATGTATTTGTTTTACATTAAAGTGAGACTTTGGTTTATTTGACCAGTTCACCAATAGACAGTTATTCTGAAGTTTAAAGTAATGCAGGCAGTCAGCACACATCTATAGACGTTTGCCAAGGTTTTCAATGACATGCCAGCTCCTGAGGAAGTAGAAGCACAGTTGTGCTTTCTTCGCAATAATATTTATATAATGGGTCCAGGTGAGGTCCTCTGAGATAGTGACACCCAGGAATTTAAAGTTACTGACCCTCTTCACCTCTGTCCACCGATGATTATTGGCTCGTGGACCTCAGGTTTCCCTCTACTGAAGTCTACAATCAGTGCATTGGTCTTATTGACATTGAGAGAGAGGTTGTTATTACACCACTCAGCCAAGTTTTCAATCTCCCTCCTGTATGCTGATTCATCAACCCCTTTGATACAGCTCACAACAGTGCTATCATCAGCAAACTTGTATATGATATTGGAGCTGTACTTAGCCACACAGTCATAGGTGTAAAGCAAGTAGAGCAGGGAGCTATGTAGAGATCCCTGACTGGGGTCTACAAGTGAGGAAATTGCACGTTGAGTCACAGGTCTTGGAGTTTACAGATTAGTTTCGAGGGGATGATGGTGTTAAATGCTGAACTGTAATCGATAATGAGAATCCTGAGGTATGCATCTTTGCCATCCAGATGTTGCAGGGTTGTGCAAAGGACCATTGAAATAGCATCTGCTGTAGACCTATTGCTTCATAGGTAAATTGGAGTGGATCCAAGTCGCCACTCAGACAGGAGCTGAAATACTTCAACACCAGCCGCTCAAAACACTTCATCACTGTGAATGCAAGTGCCACTGGGCTTAAAGCAGGTGGGTATCACACAGTGTCGGAGTGAAAGGTTAAAGATATCAGTGAATATACCAGCTAGCTGGTCAGCACAGGTCTTCAGTATTTGACCAGATACTCCATCTGGACCACACTCTTGAAGACAGCCTGCACATCATCTTCAGATACTCAGACCAAAAGATCATCGGGAGACATAGTGTTTCTGCCAGTTCTGGTGAACAAAGCAAGCATAGAAGGTATTAAGCTCATTTGGAAGCAAAGCTCTGCTGTCCCCTATGTTGCAAGATTTAACTTTGTAGGAGGTTATGGCATTCAAACCCTGCCACTGTTGTTGAGCATTCCTGTTGATCCAGTTTAGTTCGGAATCTCCACTTTCCCTAAGAGATGGCTTTCTGGAGATCATGTCTGCACCTCTTGTAGTGTTCTTGATCCCCTGACTTGAATACCTTACATCCTGCTCTCAGCAGGTTCTAGATTTCATTGTTCATCCAGGGCTTCTGATTGGGGAAATCCCTGAATGATTTTGTGGGGACAAACTCACCCAGAGCCGTTTTACTGAAGTCTGTAACAACACTGGTGTAGTCTTTCAGGTCCTCAGATGAGTTCTTGAACATGGCCCAGTCTGCTGACTCAAGGCAATCCTGTAACTGTACCTTAGTTTCCAAGCAGGATCTTGGGATCATTAGAAATGTGTTTAAGTAGAACAGTAGCATCTGTTGTTGACACCGCAGAAACTGCTTAGTCCAAATGTGCAGCCATCTTGCTGGAAGATGCATGCAAAACATCCAAACAATATGGTGGAAATAATTCAACTAACCATTTATTCTGCACCTTTACCCATATGAAACAGGGAATGAACTTGAAGTTCAGCATAAGCTTCATTTAACCATAAAACCACAACCTCCCCTGTCATTTCTTCATCAACCTCCCTGCCTTCAAAAGCAAACATGCTACACTATCTTTAAGAAGAATTTCTCTTCAAGTTTAACAACTCTAGACCTACAACTCTACTGCTTCAAGATACCCCTGAATTATTTCCTAAATTAAATGACAATGATATTAACTTTGACACTACACAAACTAATTTCAAGTGAAGTTTCTTCATTTTGTAGTCAATCTTTAGTCTATTGTCATCACAAATAAGAATAGCACTGCATAAGTGCTGAGGGGGTTTGGTTCTTTGATTTCTGATATTCATGTTAACAAATATGTTTTACCTAATGAATAGAAACACTTCCAGATCTGGAACAATTACATGACATGCAGCTCATCCTCTCTCCCCTTCTCTTAAAGAGAGATATCCTCGGTCAATGATGAATATATGAAAGGTAGTACTTCTCAGTCAGAAAGTTAACTCCCCAACCTTATGATAAATGGAATATAGAGCAGGAGGAAACATAGGGATGAAGTTGTGAGTTTGTGTTTCTGCTACAGAGCATTGAGCATTTAATCAATCCCAGCATAAACATGAAAAAATGAATATATGCTACATCTGTGGGTGAGATTTTTTGGATGAAATGTGAAGCCAAATCTCTATTTTTCTTCCTGTCTTAACATGTGACATTTCAGAGGGCAAAGAGGGATCTTTTCCTTTGTGTCCATAAGACATAGGAGCTGAATTAAGCCATTCAGCCCATCAAGTGCACTCCACCGTTTCATCATAGCTGATCCTGGATCCCATTCAACTCCATACACCTGCCTTCTCACCATATCCTTTGAAGCCCCAACCTATCAAGAATCTATCAGCTTCTGCTTTGAATATACCCACAGACTTGGCCTCCACTGTAGTCTGTGGCAGAGCATTCTAAAGATTCATCACTCTGTGGTTAAAAAAATTTCTCCTTCTGTTTTAAAGGTCACAGTTGTGTGGTAGTTTATATATTGCACTGTACTGCTGCTGTGAATATAAAACAAATTCCATGACAAATGAAAAGCCCATTTTAATCAACCTTTGACACATTATGTCCTTTCCAATGGCAGATGCTCCCTGTTAACTTGGATAGCCGAAACATCTTTCACAGGCTTTTAAATCAACAGATTTTAGCCATTAGAATTTCTAAAGATTTTGAGTATAGAACTGTACATGTGGAGCCTTGCTGGTGACAATAATGTGAATATTATAAATGTATGAGAAACAGGAAGTTAAAGTTGGTAAATACACCTCTCTCTCATCTCCTTCCTCCCAAATTGTATACTTACAGAATCTTAATTCTTTCAAGACCTGCTAGGATATTAAATACTTTAGTCAATTTCTGGGGATGTGAACAGCAAGCTATATTTACTTAAACGTGTGCAGCTAGCTGCCCTTATTACTGTAGATACTGTCATCTACTCTTTCTAAGAGATGGCTATAGGAATGATGAATTGATGTTTTTATTTTCCGCTGCAGAATGAGACAAATAGAAGCAGTAAAAACATAACATTTTAATTGTAAAATGGCAAAAATGTGATAAGAGTTGAAATAATAATGCAGCATCTGTTATTTGATCATGCAAAGTGTTCTTGAATTTAAAAGATCAAAATGGAATACAGGTGAGCCATTATGGGGAGTTACATTCCCACGGATATATTGTGATTTTCAGTAATATGAAGCTGTGCCATCACTCCATGAATTAAGAAACGTGAGTTGGAAAAAGAGTTGTTTATTTATTTACTTCCTTCACATAAGTTCAGTGAGAGCAGGTTTTATTGCATATTTCAAATTTCTGGATATTGACCTGTGAACTCTGTAAGGACACATTTCTGTTACTTAAATATTATAATAATGAGTCATCTGTAGGTCAATGAATATCCTTGCTAGAGACACTATACTAACAACTGTTTATTTTTTATATTCTTCTCACTATGACCCTGGAGTATTTAGGATTGGTTTGGACTTGCATTAGACGTGTTTTGATTCTCGTGTGATGTACGTATGCACATTAAGCCCTGTTGTACCAGTGTAGCTATCTTCAAAATGATACAAAATCTACAAAAATCTACAAAATCTACAAAATTATCTTTAAAATAATACATTTTAAACAATGTTCCAAGGTGCAACATTAATGCTAAAAATGTTTTCACACTTGGCTTTCATTACCTCAATCAGTCCTTTCTCATAATAATTTGTCTGTATTTGTAGTTTGCCACAATAATGGGAAATTGGACATGTTATCCATTACATTACTCTGTGCCCTATTGTCTGTAAACCTTTGCAAGTTTATTTTTTTTTAAATGGTACTTTCCATTTATGTCATCTGCCTTGACACATTAACAAACGACCTGCAGTATGTCAATGCACTGGTTGTTCATTAATCATCACCTTTACCTGAAAGTCTTTATCAGTGTGTCACTGCAACTGCTTAGGTAATAGGTACTGTATATTCCCAGTTGTTCCTTGTGAAAATCCTCCTTTTTGTGTTATGGTGTGGGGTTTGCTGGCTGCAAAGTTCTAAACTCAGCTGAAGACCTTAACCCTGTCAGATACTGTATACAGAAAATAGCCACAAGTACTCTCAAAGAACGGAGATTATACTGTAACTACCCAATCTTCAAAGACTAGTTCATTTCCCTGTTTATTCTCCATGCTGTGTTTAGCTGCCAATACCCACTGTTTGAGTGGTGGGTCCCCCTCCCTACCAAAAAAAGATATTTCAGTTAATAAAGTAGCTTAAAACAACGTTCATTTATTTTCAGTGATATGTATTTAAATTCAAACATTCTTATTGCACATTTAAAACCCTCAGAGGATTTCTATCTTGACATTTCCAAATTATAAACTATTTCTAAAGCACAAATGATTTCTAAAACACAAATACAATTCCTATAAACTAAAAAGACATGCTAACAATGCAAATGAATGAATTTGCATTCATAGCCAGAAACTGAAGCAAGTGGAATAGATCTTGTGTTTCTTTCTTTCTTCTTGATATTCCTTGCTCCATTTTAATAAGCCCAAACTGCTCTATGCATTTGTACAGTTTTTCTGCCCCTTGACTTCACATGCACCTGATATTTCTTCAGATATCCTTTCTACACAAAAGCTTTAAAAGACCCTTTGCTACATAGTTCTCGGCTTACCCAAAGTTAATTCTGTGTAGCCAAATACTGGAGTACATAAAACTCCCAACATTAATAGATCAGTTACTTGCTATGCTAAGTGATATTATCCATCTGGTCTGCAAGCTGCCTTGAACTAAGCAAATTCATCAAAACTGTCTATTTGAAACAAGCCAAATTAAGTAACCAAATGTCTTGTACTACACCTCTTAAGCATTTAGCCTCATGGTATGAGCTTGTATTCAAAGCTGCTCTGTAGACAGTGCTTTGTTTTTACTTCAAGCTGATTACTTCTTGCCATTTATATTTTAACAGCTGAAGACTGAATCCCATTTATAACTAGAATCTAATCAATGTATACTAGTTGAAAGTTTATTTGCACTGTTTGACCTTACAAGTGGCAGCTGCTGTATTTAGAAAGCAAGTTTGGCAAGCAACCAATAGGTCTACTGGCCCAGGAAGCAAATATCTATTACATGTGTTGTAATTTGAAATTGATGCTGAAATCACTTTTGTTGCTAAGTTAACCTAAAGCTGTGAAAATATTCCTTTTCTTGGTGTGTTACTTTTTTCAGTATTTGGCTGTTATAAACTGACAAGACTGCTGTGAATGATGGCTACTACAATAAAAGCAACTGAGAAACTGAGTCTCATAAGAAAAAAAATGATCCAACTAGTATACTTAAGACTCACTTTGCTGAACTTCACAAAAGCATAGAATAGCCACAGTGCAAAACAAGTCTTCCATCAAATATGCACCAGGTATATGACAATAATCAACATTCCCTGCACTCTTCGTCTAATGCTCTACAAACTCCTTCCTTTTAGATCATTATCAAGGATCATTCTGAACATCACAATGAAATCAGTTTCCACTGCTACCCCTGACACTGGAAGTACATTCCAGACTCTTTACTCAGTACCCCTTGCTTTTTTAAAAAGTACACTTTTGCCAATCACCTTCATTCTGTGTCCCTTGCCTCTTGATTTCTCCAATGATAGAATCAATTTCCTGTAGCCTTCATGTATTTAATACTTCCATGAAATCCACCCACAAATTGTCTTCCATGCCACAAGCTCATTCTAAACTTAGTGAATGAATGTTGTTCAAAACTGCAAAAGAGAAAATAACTTAGATTCTGTTTCCACTATTAATTTGTAATTTGTACTCTTCTGTGTATTCATTATTACACAAAACATACACAACAAAACAGCCAGTGATTTATTTGCTAGACTGAACCCTTAATCCCTATACATACTGAGTTTTCAAGCTCTGGGTGCATACAGATGAGTTGCATGTTTTGACATTTTGAGTAAAAAATTTTGCACTGGAAAATTTACAAATCAACCAAAAAATTATTTATTATACAAAATATAAACACTCCCCTGCGAAAAAAAAAATAAGTATAACATTGTTAAACTTGTATTTCCTTGTGCACAAATGACCTGGTTTCACATAACAGAAAATAGTGATTTGCACCATTTCCTAGGAATGCAATCCCTCTACCCCAGTTCCAATCCGTTTTGCATTGTTACAGTACACAAATACAATATATCAGTTGTACCAACAAGAGCTTTAAGGCTTGTTGAGGTTAAGTGAAGATGCACTCTATCAGGCATTTATTATTTAATTTATGTTTTGCCTTGTCAATAATTTGTGAACATTAGCTAATGGAAGGGCTCTGTCTGAATGGATTTGAAATAAATTTGCTGCGCAGTTTGCAGAATAAAGACAATCAGTACAGTTGAAATTTATAAGGCAGAAAGGGTACTGTGAATAAGGCTGTGAAAAAGGATTTCAAAAAATAAGGGAGGTAAAAAGAGAAATCCTAGAAAGAAGGTAAGTTAAACGTGATAGAGGATGGAAAAAAGGAAATGGACCAGTGGTTCAATCACAGTTATGTGTTTTTCATAAAGTATTCCTTTGAAATTTTTCAAATACTAAATTTGATCAGAACAGTATATATTTTTCACCACACACATGTTGCATAATCTACATGTGTGCAACGTATTGCATCCATCTCTTCCAATGTTTAATTGACATCTTTCCTGTTACTTTGCTGTGTGTATTTAGTATTTATTGTTGGCAAAATTGGAAAGTAAGTTTGGATGTCGGGGAAATCCTGCATCATTGCTATTTCGGGGCACTGTCATTTGGCGCTGAGCCCAAAGGAGTAACACACAAATGCTAAAGTAACTCAACAGGTCAGACAACATCTATGGAAGGAAATGGAGAGAATATGTTTGGGGTTGAGACCCTTCATCAGTCCAGATGCTGTCTGATCCATTGAGTTCCTCCTGTGTTTTGTGTGTTGCTCCAGATTCCATATTCTGTGTTTCCACTGAGCTTATAGGAGTTGGACATGTTGCAACATTGAAAATGTGTGAGTGTTTACTTGGAGAGGGGAGCCTATTCCATCATAGCCTGAAGTGTGCTTCAGATGTGGGCTTCCAGAAGGTGGAGTAGGGCCAAAGCATGGCTCCTCTCATAGAGGAGCGAAGAGCTCTCGGCAGGAGAGCATATCCTTCAAGATTGTTTTCAGAAGCTCTCTCCAATTATCTAAGAACTGCAAAAGGCAAAGGCCTGTTCTCCCTTAGGCAGCCTCCAGTCACCATAGACCTTTTAGTCCCTGAGTTGAATTCGGTTGCACCGATTGCCACCAGGCTTTGAAATTTGCAGTTCACTGCTTCATTTGCGATGGCACGGGTACTCAGTCTGTAGGCTTCCTAAAGATTAATTGAGTGATAGCACCCAAGTATCCATGTGTCAACTCCAAAGGATATACTACCAGAGCTCACGAAGTTGAGGCACTAATGATAAGAAAAGGTTTTTCATACATTTTGAGGCATATTGCCATGCCTACAATATGCCAGCTGAATGGATATCTCTTGGACAAAGGAAAGCTTTAGCTCCTCACTCTTAAGTTGCTGGAATTTCTGAAAGCAATTCAGAAGACATGGGATATATATTGTATATCCCAAAGAGGAAGAAGTATTCTGAAGATAAGATGACACAACCATGGCTAACAAGAGAAGTCAAAGCCAACATAAAAGCCAAAGAGAAGGCGTATAATAATGCAAAAAAGTAATGGGAAATTAAAGGATTGGGAATCTTTTAAAAACCAACAAGGCAACTAAAAAGTCATTAAGAAGGAAAAGATGGAATAGGAAAGTAAGGTAGCCAATAATATTAAAGAGGATACCAAACGTTTCTTCAGATACCTTAAGTGTAAAAGAGAAGTGAGAGTCGAAATCAGACCACTGGAAAATGATGCTGGAGTGGTAGTAATAGGGGACAAAGAAATGGCAAATGAACTGAATAAGTATTTTGCATCAGTCTTCCATTGGAAAACACAAGTTGTATGGTGGAAGTTCCAGGTGTCAGAAGTCATGAATTGTGTAAAGTTACCATAACTACAGAGAAAGTTCTTGGGAAACTGAAAGGTCTGAAGGTGGATAAGTCACCTGAACCAGATGGTGTACACTCCAGGGTTCTGAAAGAGGTGGCTGAAGAGATTGTGGAGGCATTAGTAATGATCTTTGAAGAATACTAGATTCTGGCATAGTTCAGGAGGACTGGAAAATTGGAAATGTCACTCCACTATTTACAAAGGGAGAGAGGCAGAAGTAAGTCAGTCAGTTTGACCTCAGCAGTCGGGAAGATGATGTAGTGATTGTTAAGGATAAAGTCTCAGGATACTTGGAACCACATGACAAAATAGGCCATAGTCAGCATGGTTTTCTAAAGGGAAAATCTTGCCTGATAAATCTGTTGAAATTCTTTGAAGAAATAACAAGCAGGATAGACAAAGGAGAACTAATAGATGTTGCTTACTTGGATTTTTAGAAGGCCTTTGTAAAGGTGCCACATGAGGCTGTTTAACAAGTTAAGAGCTCATAGTATTACAGGTTCTAGCTTGGATAAAGCAGTGGCTGATTGGCAGGAGGCGAAGAGTAGGAATAAAAGGAGCCTTTTCTGTCTGGCTGCCGGGTGATTAGTGGTCTGCGTTGGGACCACTTCCTTTTACATTATATGTCAATGACTCAGATAACAGAATGGATGGCTTTGTTGTAAAATTTGAGGACCGTACAAAAATAAGTGGAGGGGCAGGTAGTTTTGATAAAATAGGGTACAGAAGGACTTAGACTGATAAGGAGAATTGGCCACATCGCGGCAGATGAAATACAGTGTTGGGAATTGTATGGTATGAACTTTGGTAGAAGAAATAAAAGGATAGATTATTTTCTAAATGGAGAGAAAGATTCAAAAATCCGAGGTGCTACTGGACTTGGGAGATCCTGTGCAGAATTCCCTAATGGTTCTTTTGCAGGTTAAGTTGGTGGTGAGGAAAGCAAACACGATTGTAGCATTAATTTCAAGAACTCTAGAATACCAAAGCAAGGATGTAATGATGATTTTTCACACAGCACTGGTGAGGCATCAGTTAGAGTATTTTGAGCAGTTTTGGGCCCCTTATTTTAGAAAGGATATGTTGACACTGCAGGGAGTTCAAAGGAGGTTTACAAAAGTGATTCCAGGATTGAACGGCTAGTGATATAAATAGCGTTTAACGGCTCTGGGCCTGTAATCACTCCAATTCAGAAGAATGGGGGGGGTGGGTGGGGGAGGTGGTGACCAAAATGAAACTTATTGAATGTTGAAAGGTCTCGATAGAATAGATGTAAAGAGGATGTTTTCTATGTTCAGTTCAGTTCAGTTTCAGTTTATTATCATTTAGAAACCACAAATGCAATGCAGTTAAAATATGAGACAACGTTGTCCAGAATGATATCACAAAAGCATTAGACAAAACAGTCTACACCAGAAAATCCACATAACATTTGGTAATCCCCAAATCCAGAGTCCGGAGAGGCTGTTGCGTATTAATATCGCATTTACATCTTAGTACATCTCCCCAGAAAGGAGCGCCCAATCCACCAGACAAAACAAGACTGCCCAGACACACCATCAAGAGACCAACTCTACCACCCAACAAACCAAAAACTGAAGCTACAAGACCTACACAAAACCACATAGTTACATATAGTCATAGTTAACATATAGTTACAACAGTGCAGACAATAACATAATTGACCATGGGCACAGTAAAAATAGTCCAAAGATGTTAAAAGACTATAAGTTCAAAAGGAACCACCACACAGTTTCCACAAGTCCTCAGGGTCCCCATAGACTCATTATCCCACATAGGTGGTAGTAGGGAGTACCCCCGCTATGGGCTTCCATGGCACCAGACCCAGACTCGCAGATGCAGCACACAGTGAAAGCGCCCCGACCGCAGTGGACTGAGTCCGTCGAGCGTCCAACCATCCCCTCCGGCACAGACTCTCTGAGCAACATCCTCTGCCGAGGACACTACGACGCCCCCGCCAACACCCCCCCTCCCCCGAGGACTGGGGGCCTGTTCTTCTCAGCAGAGTCCCAAACCTCACAACAGCAGCAGCAACAAAGAAGGCCTTTCTGGAGATTTCCAGATGTTCCTCCATGCTCCCACATCTGTTTTTCATCATATTAGGATTGTGCACGGCACCCCACTTAACAAATAACAGATATCAGCTCTGGAGTGGCTGCTGCAAACTGTGTCATGCCACCATCTTGGTCATCCTTGGTGGGTGAGTCTAGGACCAGAGAACACAGTCTTTGAATAGAGGGGGCATCCTCTTAGAGTGCAGATGAGGAGGAATTTCTTCAGCCAGAGAGTGGTGAATCTGTGAAATTTGTTGCCACAGTTAGCAGTGGAGGCCAAGTCATTATGCATATTTAAGGCAGTGGTTGATAAATTCTCCATTGAGGGCATGAAGGGATATCGGGAGAAGGCAGGAGATTGGAGCTGAGAGGGAAAATGGATCAGCCACAATGAGATACTAGAGCAGACATGATGGGCCATATGGCCTAATTCTGCTCTTATGTCTCATGGACTTGGGATAGAGAGTCCTGTTATATCCACAGCACAGAGTGCAGCTGGTGTGCTTGAGACTTGATTATGCCACCCATACTAATATAATGTGATGGCTGCCATGCCAACCGCATGCATGTAGTGTTTTGTGTGATGAGGTTAGCTGGAGTTGTGTGGAACTGAGTTTCCACAAACACTTTGTGGGCATCTGAGTACAGCTGACAGCAAGAGTTGTCTCCTATCTGATCTGCCCCATATAACGACAATAAATTTCAGACCTCAGTATATGTGTATTCCATTCCCATTCTGAATCGTGCGCTCTCTCGTGAGTAGAAAAAATTGGCAAATGCCTCTGAATGCTGTAATTGTTCCAGGAGGTTAACCAGTACCTGATAATTCCCAGCAGTACTCTCTCTTTTTCTTAAGAACTGATCTCCACACCAACCAATGACACTTGTCTGTTGTTTGAAGGAAATCACTATCCACTGCACTAACTCTTTGTGGGAAAAGAACTATTCAAGTCAAGTCACTTTTTATTGTCATTTCAACCATAACTGCTGGTACAGTACATAGTTAAAATGTGGCAATGTTTTTTCAGGACCATGGTGTTACATGACACAGTACAAAAACTAGACTGAACTACGTAAAAAGCAACACAGAAAAAAAATCTACACTAGACTACAGACCTACATAAAGTGCACAAAACAGTGCAGGCATTACAATAAATAATAAACAAGACAATAGGGCAGTCTGATAGATTGGGGGAAGAAACTGTTACATAGTCTGGTTGTGAGAGCCAGAATGCTTTGGTGCATTTTCCCAGACGGCAGGAGGGAGAAGAGTTTGTATGAGGGGTGTGTGGGGTCCTTCATAACCACATGCCGTCCACTGGCTGAGTGCTGTGACAATTTCCTAATGCATCATCATTATCAGTGTGTGGCATGTTGTATGACATCACCAATCACGGTATTTCTATGACCATGATTGTTCTTGGCAAATCTTTCGACAGAAGTCTTTTGCCATTGCCTTCTTATAGGAAGACAGGTGACCCCAGCCATTATCAATACTCTTTGGAGATTTCATGCCCTGGTTGAGTGGTCGAATAACCAAGGAATTGTGATATGCACCTACTGCTTATATGACCATCCACCACCTGCCCCCATTGCTTCATATAACCCTGATCGAGGGGCTAAGCGAGTTCTACACCTTGCCCAAGGGTGACTTGCAGGCTAGAGGAGAGAAGGAACGCTTTACATCTTCTTTGGGAGAGATGTATTTCGACTCTGACGGAGTCTTAATGTATATGCCGTGGAGTTTGAACAACTTACAACAATTTACACATGGTACACAGTGTCCTCCATTGATTTTACTTGGTCGCAATTGCTTTATCATTGCCATCTGTACTGAAGTATAGTGAAAAGCTTTTCTTGCTTTCTGTTCATACAGATCAATTCATTACACAGTGCATGGAGGTAGTACAAGGTAAATCAGTACCAGAATCCTAAATAAAGTGAAACAGCTACAGAGAAAGTGCAATGCAGGTAGACAATAAGGTGCAAGATTGTAACAAGGTAGATTGTGAGGTCTAGAATCCAGCTTGCTGTACTAGGGAGCCATTTGATAAATTTACAAGTGGAGCAGAAGCTGTCCTTCAGCCAGTTGATGTGTGCATTCAGCTTATTGTATTTTTGCTTGATGGAAGAGATGAGGAGAGAGAATGTCTTAGAAGGGAGGGGTCTTTGATTGTGCTGGTTGCTTTACTGAGGCAGCAAGAAGTATAAACAGAGTCTATGGAGGGGGGGCTGTTTTTTGTGAATCGCTGAGCTGTGTCTGCCAGTTTCTTGCAGAGCAGTTGTCATCCCAAGTGTGGTGTATCTAGACAGAATGCTTTCTATAGTGCATCAATAAAAACTTGGTAGGGGTTGATGGGGACATACCAAATTTCTTTAGCTCCCTGAGAAAGTTGATGTGTTTCAGCTTTCTTTGCATGCCATCAATGTGGTTGGACAAAGACAGGCTATTAGTGATGCTCACCAATAGGAACTACAAGATCTCAACCCACTCAACCTCAGCACTGCTGCTAAAGACAGGAGTTGTGCGCTCCTCTCCCCTTCCTTAAGTCAATGACCAGCTCAAACATGACCTGTATGAGTGGAGTCTGAATATTTTTCCTGTGATCCCTTGGATTTCCTCCTGGTACTCTAGTTTCTTCCCACAACCCAAAGATGTTCAGGTTGGTTTTTGAATTAGTTATAGTAAATTGTCCCTGGAGAGTAGTTGAGTGATAGAATTGGAGGTGAAGAATTAGTTGGTGAGAAATGATTATTGCAAGGTTTGTGAGAATGTGTGTTTGATGGTCAGTATAGACTCTGTGTTTGATGGTTAGTATAGACTGTGTTTGATGGTTAGTATAGACTCTGTGTTTGATGGTTAGTATAGACTCTGTGTACAGTAGGGCTTGTTTCTGTGTTGTATCCATCTACACACTGTGCCAAGAAGTGAGATTTTCTTGCCCACTCATTTAGTGACGATCAAGATTTATATCATCTTTACATATGTACAACCCATTTTAATTCCATTCTAGATCAAATGAAATAGACCAATAGCACAAATTACTGATCTTCAAAATTGGCACAAGAGAGAGAATAGGGATGTTCAATATTTGTGGCTCTTTTCCTGGTGGATATTGATCTAAAGATATGAAACAATATTTTTGCTAAGGATTCTGATGGATTAATAACATTACCTGTGTTGTTCAATTCTAATTTCTTTATTAACTTTTAAGAATACATAAAATAAGAATGGTCAGGATTTGCAGAAATAAATGAGTTTGCAACGATATTGTGGAAAGCTTTTCTGAAAGACATTGAGTGTCCTAAGTCAGTTTCCTGTAAGGGTTCTTGCATGTGAAGCACAAGATTTCATGTACAATTAAATATGTCTAACATGAGAAAACTCACATGGGTTTTTTCTCCCCCTGTATAATCTTCCATCATTTCAGAGAATGGAGAGTGTGGAGAAAATTAGTTTGGAGGCATACAAAGATCAAGTGGGAGATTTGTTGATGGAAGAATTGTGAAGGGAGCCAATAACGGGGAAAAGGAGCATTTTGAGATAAAGCAGAAATGGAAGGAGTTGTATAGGAGTTTTTATTGAAGATCAGATATCCAAGCAGTTGTCAAGATAAATGGGAGCCTTTGAAATAATTCTGAAACAGGTAAATGTTGTATGGATATAGTGTGAAGCCTTTGTTTCTTATCTGCTTTTGACAACATTGAGCATGTCAAATAAAATTATTAACTTTGGTGTACAAAATACAATACAATTTATCCTGCTTTAAGTGATAATCTGGTAACCTGATTTTCAAAAACATTTATGCTTTCTTTTACACAAGTCACTGAAAGCCAGCAGGCATGTACAGGCATGATTAGAAACCATATGGTGGCATTATTATGAGAGAACTACACAGCACAGCACAGTAGCATAGTGGTTAGTGCATTGCTTTACATCACCAGTGACAGGAGTTCAATTCCTGCTGCTGTCTGTAAGGAATTTTAAAGTTTACTCCATGACCGCGTGGGTTTCCTCCAATGGCTTTGGTTTCACATTCCAAGGACGTACAGGTTAGTAGGTTAGTTGGTTACATGGGTTTAATTGGGCAGCGTGGGCTTCTTGGCCCGAAAGGACCTGTTACTGTAATGTATCTGTAAAAACCAGAAATTAAAAACAATTATTGCAATTCTGTATGGCCTTGTTAAAATTGCATATGGAACACGGTGTACTGTTTTGGTCTCCTCAGAAAGCAAAATTGCTAAGGGAGTGCAGCAAAAAATCACTGGACTGCTTCTGCGGGTTGTAGGTTTACCATGTGGAGAAATGGTGTGGACTGCAACTGTAATAGACAAATAAGTGGAGATCTCTTTGGAATTATAGTACTCTTACATGTATTGACAAGGTAGAAGTTGGGAAGATGCTGTAGAGTCTTGAGTCAGGAATCACCGTCTCAGAATAAGGTTTTTTTGGGTCTGAACGGGGGAGAAATTCTTCATTCAGATGCTGTGTTTTTGTAAGTCTCTAATACAGAGGGCTATTAAGAATGAATTCAGTCACTGACTTCATTCAAACCAGAGATCAAAGACTGTCCTGATGCTGAAAGAATCAAAGGATGTAGGGATAGTGCAGAAAGAAATTGAAGATCAACTACGATGTCACCGAATGGCAAAGCAGTGTTGAGAACTTGCATCTATTTGTTTGCTGTTGATGAGCAACAAGTACATTTGGATAGTAGTAGCTTATTAAGATGTGTAATCTGTGCATTATTAAATTGGTTTGAGGCGTCCAGTATTTTGCTTTTCTCCCTAAAGCTGTGTTTTAAACTTAAATTATGTGAAGATTAAGTGAAAAGGAGTATTTGGGCTTCCTAATTTTAATTATGCTTAAAGTCAGATGTAGGTCAGAAAATATCTCTCTCTCAAAAACTATATCCAATATAACTTGCTTCAAGCATATCTGTTAAATACCCAGAATCTGGGTGAAGTCTGTAGGAAAAATGGGAATAAAGATGATTGATTATCTGAAGAAATATCACAACAGAGGTGGTAATTCCTTTGCTTCACTTCTTGTATATGTGTCTTTGATGAATAAGGGAAGTGTGCCATTATAGGGTAAGGTTATTTTGCTAAAACAATCTTTACTTGTTCAATGAACTTTTTTTCAGAATGTTGATCCATTTTAAATTTAGATTTATGACATATGATTAAATCATAAGTTTGTTGTCTAAAATAAGTAGGTTCAAGAGAGAGCACTAAATTGGAAAGTACTTGAAAGCACCTGGGAATCATGATGGAGATTAAACTTTGGACCCAATAAAAATGGCTCACACTGGACACCCACAGGGAGGTATCGTCAGTAGATGAAATGCAGTGGTTCATGCACGGAAGATTTTCTGTAAATGCTAGAACTCTAGAGCAAATGACAGAGAAGCTCATCAAGTCAGGCAGCATCTGTGGAGGGAAATAAACAGTCGATGTTTTGGGCCAAGGCCATACATCAGAACACGTGCCAGTGAAGGCAAGAATAGGATGATTTAGCAGATGAATGCATGGCCGTAGAATTGGTGCAGAGGGCAGGGTTTCAGATTTCTGGATCATTGTGGTCTCTTCTGGGGAAGGTATGATCTATACAAAAGGTATTGCAACACCTGAACCCAAGAGGGATCAATATCTTTGTGAGAAGGTTTGCTAGAGCTGTTGGAGAGGATTTAAACTGATTTGGCAGGGAGATGGGAACACGAGTGATAGGGCTGAGGATACAGATGCTGGTTAACAAGAGGAAGGGGTTTTCAAGATGGCAGTGCAGTGAAAAGTCTGCTTTGCTGAGCTCAGCACCACAACACTGATAATTTCACATATAAACCTATCCGTTTCAACATTTTTTTTAAATGCTCAAGTGTCCGATTTAATGACATGAACATTGATGAGTATTGTTTCTGAGCTGCTTCAACACCATGCCTTCGAAGGGTACTAAAAAGGCAGCCAAGATGGACTGCACAGAGGGCTCGCCCGGGGCTGAGGAGTTCGCTGCTGCTAGCTATGCTAACACGTTGGACTCAGCTTTTCGTCAAGTAATTCAGGAAGTTACGGAGAACATATCCAGAATGATGGACGAGAAGCTGGCTCCGCAGTAAAAACTGTAACTGATCAGGCCCAAAGTCGCATAGGCGCTAGAAAAGCAATTTCAAAGCCCGTCTAACTATATTGATGACCTTGAGAACAGAGGTAGGAGAAAGAATATACAAATCATCGGTCTACCTGAACGTACAGAAGGCAACCAGCTAAGTCGTTTGAGGGCTGGCTGCCTAATTTCCTGGATTTGGAAACCAAGGCTGGACACATTAAAGTGGAAAGAGATCACTGTACGCTGGCGCCAAAACCGGGCCCAGGCCAACACCCTCGACCCAGCCTCTTGCGGTTCCATCATTTCAGTGATAAGCAAAGAGTGATGGAGGCTTCGAGGAGCCGCGGGACTGATGCCCAGGCTTTAATATATGAGGGATCCAGGCTTATGTTTTTTCAAGATTTTTCGGCAGCTGTTATTTGGAAGCACAAGGATTTCGACCAGGTAAAGAAATGGCAGAGAGAATCCGGAATCCACTACCTTATGCTATACCCAGCGGTGCTGAAAATCACCTACAACAGGACCAACAAGATATTTGATTCTCCTGGCAAAGTTAAAACTTTTGTGGACATGTTGGGCTAAAGAATATATACAGTATATTGTGTAGCCCTGGTTATGGATGATAACATGCTCGATGGTCGCTTTATTTTACTTTTTCATTACTTGACAGCAAGATATATTATAGGATGGATAACATGCTTGTTTTGATTAATAAAGTTTCATTATTTGTTTAAATTAGCAGTGCTGCTCCAGCCTGAAGGAGCTTAAACATGACAGTAACAAATCGGTGGATTGATAAATTATGCCCTGTTTTCATTTTTGACTATGTTAAATGTCATGTTGGCAGTGGGGCAGAATATGGTGTGCTAGAAGGTTCAGATATCCCCTTTAAGTGTGGGGGATATCTGTTGTTCAGCGCTGTTGGCACTTTGTTTTTGTGTGTGTGTTTTTTTATTTACTTGTTGCTGCTCAGCTGATCTTAACTCGGGTTTCTTCTCCTCTGGAGTCACATGATTGTTATAAAGGGTTATGACCAGTAATATATTGAAATTGTGCACTTGGAACGTTAAGAGGAGTCATTCACCAATCAAGAGAAAGAAAATCCTACTAAACCTGAAAAAGGAAAGGGTGGATGTAGCCTTATTGCAGGAGACAGAATTAAATGATAAAGAATATCTAAAACTGCAACAGAATAGATTTGATCAAGTCTATTTTTCATCTTTTAATACCAGGAGTAGGGGGTGGCCATTTTAATTAGGAAGAACTTACCTTTTAAGTTATTAGACTGCATTAAGGATAAGTATGGGAGATTTGTGATTGTTAAGGCTTCATTCTATGGAGAGGAATATGGTATTCTCAATATTTACTAACCTCCAGCTCATCCTCTCAAATTCCTAACAGATGTTTTTTCCAAACTTACAGCTTTTCAATACAAAACATTATTGTAGGTGGGGATTTTAATTGTCTCGTGGACCCATTGATGGACAGAGAGCCTAGTGGTCCCCCATTGCTCTCCTCACAGTCTAACAAATCATGGGCTTATGTGGAAAACTAGGACTTGTGGATGTCTGGAGGTTGTTACATCCCTCAGACAAAGACTTCACATTGTTTTCTAATCCACACAAGTGTTACACCAGAATAGATTTTTTCTAACCCCCAAAATGCTCCCAGATTTAGTTGTATCCTGCACGATTGGAAATATCGCTATTTCTGACCATGCAGCAGTATATTTAAATATTAAGCCCAAAGATAATTCAGCACGATCTAGACATTGGAGGCTGAATCCTTTTATTCTAAAAGATAATAAATTTATAGATTACTTCACTTCCGAATTCAAAACTTTCCTATCTATTACTTCCAAATCAACTAGTAGTCCATCGATGCTCTGGGAAACCACAAAGCCTCTGCAAGGGGATTAATTACCTCCTACTCTGCTAGTACGAAGCGACAAGCTGCGGAACAGCAGCGCCTAGTGGAAGCAAGGCTTGCAGCAGCTGAAAGGATCATATTAATAAGCCTTCTGCAGCCAAGTTTCAGAATATCACAGCCCTACACTCTTTACTTACACAAATAGCCAAAAGAAAATTGACATTTGCTAAACAACAATTGTTTGAACATGGTGAAAAACCAAGTAGGTATTTGGCTTATTTAGCTAGAAAGAAAAATGCCTCTCAGACTATTGCTTCAATTAGGGATGGGACAGGAGCCCTCACTAGTAATTCTAAAATAATTAATGTTGTTTTTAAGAATTTTTATTCTGAACTGCATCAATCTGAGCAATGTAGTAATGGACAATCTAGGATGGAGTCCTTTTTCAGGAATTTTGGAGACTAGGCATTTCTTCTGAACAAGAGTTCTTCCTCAATGCTCTGTTATCTATACATGAGATACAGGAAGCTGTGAGACAGCTCCAAAGTGGGAAGACCCCTGGTCTTGATGGACTCACTAATGAATTCTATAAAGAGTTCACAGGGTTATTATCAGAGCCTATGCTAAACATGTTCAATCATGCATTCAATTGTGGTCTCCTTCCACCATCATTGAGAGAAGCTAATATCTCCCTAATTCTTAAGAAAGGAAAGAGCCCTGAAGATTGTGCCTCCTACAGGCCTATTTCATTGGTAAATGTTGACTTTTAAATCTTACCTAAAACCTTAGTGTTGTGATAAGAAACTGTGTTACATTTTATCATAAAAGAGAATCAAACAGGTTTTGTAAAAGGCTGTAGATCATCTAACAATATCAGAAGATTACTTAACGTGATTCAGGCATGTCAGCAACAGGCAGTGGATGGCTTGGTGGTTTCCTTAAATGCAGAAAAGGCCTTTGATCATGTTGAATGGCCGTATCTATTTTTCACTTCAGAATGATTTAGTTTGGGCAATAATTTTATTAAGTGGGTAAAGGTTCTTTATAATGACCCTTTGGTTGCAATTCTCACTAATGGTACATAATTAGGTTGGATAATTTTAGTATTCTGAGGGGCAGCCATCAGGGGGGCCCTTTATCACCACTGCTTTTCACACTAGAGATCGAGCCATTGGCTGAGGCTATTTGGCGAGACCCCAAAATATCTGCTCGAGACATAGGACTAAAGTCACATAAAATTACATTGTATGCAGATGAAGTTCTAATTTTCTTATCAAACCCTGCTATATCAGTGCACCAGCTTATACAATGCATCAATTCATTTAGCACCTTTTCAGGTTATAAAATCAACTTTACTAAATCAAAGGCTATGCCTCTGGGGAATCTGCAGCTGGTACCTGACACTCAGGGTGTTTTCCCCTTTAAGTGGTTGCAGACAGGTTTTGTTTACTTATGCATATTTATCACACCTACGTTTGATCAATTGTTCAAAGCTAACTTTACACAGTTACAAACAACACACACAAAATGCTGGTGGAACACAGCAGCCCAGGCAGCATCTATAAGGAGAAGCACTGTCGACGTTTCGGGTCAGCCCAAAACATCGACAGTGCTTCTCCTTATAGATGCTGCCTGGGCTGCTGTGTTCCACCAGCATTTGTGTGTGTTGTTTGAATTTCCAGCATCTGCAGACTTCCTCGTGTTTGCTCTTTACACAGTTATTTGACATTAATGTTTGGCAATTGACTCTTCCCATTTCTTGGCTTGGCTGAATATCCTTCCTCAAAGTAAACATTCTTCCTCGTCTGCTCTACACAATACGAATGATTCCAATCATTTTCACCCAACAAATACTAAAAAAAAAATGGCTGGTTTATTTCTTTCATCTGGAACAAAAAAAGACCCTGTATTAAAATGTCTAAGTTACAACTTCCCAGTAGTCTAGGGGGTCTGGATTTTCCAGACATGGAAAAATAACAATTAAGTTCCTTTTTATCTTATGTGGTTGACTGGGTTTGCAGGGACCCCTCCTCAATTTGGCTGGATATTGAAGCTTTGCAAGTAAAATGCCGTCTTATTAATTTGCTTTTCCTCAGTAAGATGAAACTAGTTAAGGAATATTGTCGCAATCCAATAACAATTAATACAGTCAGGACTTGGAGAGCGGTTGGACAAATTGAGGGCAACACAGCGAAAGTATCACCCTTCACTCCAATAACCGGCAGTCCAGATTTTCAGCCTGGCATAATGGATTCTGGATTTAAACTTTGGATTTCCAAGGGTATTTTCCATTTAGGAGATTTGTTTGATGAAGGAACGATGATGTCTTTTCGTCAAATAGTACAGAAGTATAACATACCCAGCAAGGATCTTTTTTGTTTCTTTCAGATAAGAGATTATATACTGAAAAAAATGTCATTGTTAACTGATTTCTATAGTTCTGACATAGAAAAGAGGGTGGTTCATTCTAAGGGTGAAGTCTCCATTAGTATTTTTTACAGCATCCTGAAGAAATGTTCTCGTGGAGAGGCTGAGCAGCTGGGAAGGGTCTGGGAGTGAGAGCTGCAAGTAGAAATTACAGCTGAAACATGGGAAGTTATCTGTGATAATGCAAAGATTTCAGTTTGTAATAGAACTAAAGCATTGCAACTCAAAATTCTGCATAGAGCCCATTTGACTCCAGATCGTGTCTCAAAATTTAAGGCGGGGATTTCTCCAATGTGTTCTAAAAGTAAAGTAAATAATGGAACTTTCACCCACTGTGTTTGGACTTGTCCCAAACTTCAGGCATACTAGAGCAATATTTTGGGTAAAATGGAAAAAGATTCTGAAGATGGAGCTTGAACTGGACCCAGTGTCTTTTCTCTTAGGCTTACCCAGCAGTTGTATTATTAATGCTCATCAGAGAAAACTTCTTAACATCCTGACTTTTTGTGTGAGGAAGAACATTTTACTTTGTTGGATATCCGATAAAGCCCCTGGACCTTTTGGTTGGCATAAATTAATCATGGACTACATTCCTTTGGACTTTTTGATATGTATGGTACACTCAAAAACAAATAGTTTTCATAAAACATGGCAACCTTTTCTGCAGTATATAGATGTAAACCAGTCTGCTATACTAATAAGGGCTTTTGTATAGGGTGTTGTAGTGATGTCTGTATTTTGATGGAAGTGTTCTGATACCTGATATCTGTGAGGGGAAGAAATGTAAATGTAAGTGTATCTAGAAATTAAAAGTTTTGTTATGCTGAGCAAAAATATATATGAAAAAAACAAGCAGAGAAAGAGTATAGTTTTTCTGTTGGGAAGGACAGGCAGATTATATGGCAAAAATGACCTGGATGAAGAAGTGGAGAGATGGGTTAGTAAATATGCTGATGACACAAAGGTTGGGGGTGTTGTGGCTAGTGTGGAGGGCTGTCAGAGATTACAACAGAACATCGATAGGATGGGAAACTGGGCTGAGAAGTGGCAGATGGTGTTCAACCCAGATAAGTGTGAGATGGTTCCTTTTGGTAGGTCAAATATAATGATAGAATATAGTATTAATGGTAAGACGCTTGGCAGTGTGGAGTATCAGAGGGATCTTGGGGTCCGAGTCCATAGGACACTCAAGGCCGCTGTGCAGGTTGACTCTGAGGTTGAGAAATCATATGGTGCAATGGCCCTTATCAATCATGGGATTGAGTTTAGGAACTGAGATGTAATGTTACAGCTATATAGGACCTGGTCAGTACCGTGCTCAGTTCTGGTTGCCTCACTACAGGAAGGATGTGGAAGCCATAGAAAGGGTGCAGATGAGATTTACAAGGATTTTGCCTGGATTGGTGAGCATGCCTTATGAGAATAGATTAAGTGAACTCAGCCATTTCTCTGTGGAGCGACGGAGGATGAGATGTGACCTGATGGAAGTGTATAACATGATGAGAGGCATTGATCGTGTGGATAGTCAGGGCTGAAATGGCTAGCACGAGACGGCACAGTTTTAAGGTGCTTGGAAGTAGGTACAGAGGAGATGTCAGGGGTAACTTTTTTTACACAGAGAGTGGTGAGTGCGTGGAATGGTCTGCCGGCAACAGTGGTGGGGGCAAATATGACAGGATCTTTTAAGAGATTCCTGGACAGGCATATGGTGCTCAGAAAAATAGAGAGCTATGGGTAGCCCTAGGTAATTTCTCAAGTAAGGACATGTTCAGCACAGCTTTGTATTATGCTGCAGGGTTTCTATGTTTCTAAAAGTACAGTCAGTTGGCGAGGCTGCAGTGTAACAAAAGGAGAAAATTGAAAGGGGTGAGAATTACAGGACTGAAGGTGTTATATTTGAATGCAAGCAGGTATGACACTAAGGGTATCATGGAGACATGACTGAAAGATGAATGCAGTTGGGAGCTTAATATGCAAAAATACACAATCTGTTGAAAGAACAGGCAGGTAGGCAGAGGAATGGCTCTGCTGGTAAAGAAATTAACTAAAATCGTTGGGAAAGGTTGACATAGAATTGAAAGATGTAAAATCCTTGAGGATAGAGTTAAGAAACTGCAAGGGTAAGAAGACCTTGACGGGAGTTATTTACAGGCCTCCAAACGCAGCCATGATGTGGTCTACAAATTATCGTGGAAGATAGAAAAACATGTCAAAAAAGCAAATGCCACATTAGTCATGGAAGATTTGAATATGCAAGTAGATTGGGTAAGTCAAGCTGATGCTGGATCCAAGAGAGAGAATTTGTGGGATGCCTCTGAGATGTCTTTTTGGAGCAGCTTCTGGTTGAGCCCAGAGGAGATCAACAATTCTAGAATGGGCATTGTGTAATGAACCAAATATAATGAGTAATCTGACAGAATTCACCCGGCAGTTTGAGAGTGAGGAGCTAACGTCAGGTGTATTAGGATAAAAGTGGAATAAGGGGAATTATAGAGGCATGAGCAGAAACTGGCCAAAGTTGATTGGAGTGGGACACCAGAAGGAATGACAGCAGAGCAGGAATAGTTTGAGTTTCTGGGAGCAAATGGAAGGCACAAGATAGATACATCCCAAAGAAGAGGACATATTCCAAAGGCAGGATGATGCAACTGTGGATGACAAAGGAAGTCAAAGCCAACATGAAAGCCAAAGACGGGGCATATAAGAGAGTAAAAAAAAAATCATTCTAAGTTAGAGAATTGGGAATTTTATTAAAACTATATAAGTAAACTAAAAAAAACTTTTGGGGGGAAAGCAGAAATATAAAGGTAAGGTGGTCAACAGTATCAAAAATGATACTAACTTTTTTCAGATACATAAAGAGTAAATGAGAGGTGAGAGTAAATATTGGACCACAGGAAAATGATGTTGGTGAGATCTTAATGGGGGACAAAGTAATAGCGGGTGCACTCTGGAAGACGTGAGTGGTACACCAGAAGTTCCAGAGTGTCGGGGGCAGAAGTGAGTGTGGTTGCTATTACTAGGGAGATGGTGCTTGGGAAACTGAAAAGTCTGAAGGTAGGCAAGTCACCTGGACCAGATGGATTACACCTCAGGATTCTAAATAGGTAGACATGGTAGAGGCATTAGTAATGATCTTTCAAGAATCAGTAAAGTCTGGCATGGTACAGGAGGACTGGAAAATTACAAATGTCATTCCACTCTTCAAGAAGTGAGGGAGGCAGAAGTAAAGAAATTATAGGCGAGTTAATCTGATCTCAGTGATTGGGAAGATGTTGGAGTCAATTATTAAGGATGTGGTTTTGGGGGACTTAGAGGCATATGCCAAAGTAGCATGGTTTCCTTAAAGGACAAATTGTCTGATAAATCCTCTGAATTTTTTGAAGAAATAACAAGGATAGACACAGTGGATGTTATGTACTTGGATTTTCAGAAGGCCTTTGACAAGGGTTATTTCTTTAGCGGTTTGAATGGGGCACGACTGCACAAGCGCGTGGAGGTTGGCCAGTGAGAACAGCAGGAAGAGTTTAAAAAGAAGACAGCTCTACAGAGTGGGTGTCAGAGAAGTGGGCATTGGAGTAGAGGGAGACAGAGTAGGAAAGCTTTGGGTCAACAGGGCTTCGGCGGTAAAAGGTCAAGGCAAGGTAGGTTATCTGTTTAGAATACAGACAGAAAGAATGTGTGTGAGGTCGGTTTTCTATGCTCGGTGTCAGATGTGGGAGGTCCTGCAGACTCCCAGCCTCCCGGAAGGCCACATCTGCACCAGGTTCATTGAGCTGCAGCTTCTGAGGAACTGCGTTAGGGAACTGGAGATGCAGCTCTATGACCTTCATCCGGTCAGGGAAAGTGAGAAGGTGATAGAGAGGAGCTCTAGTCAGGTAGTCTCTCCGGGACCTGGGTAACAGTCGGGAGAAGGAAGGGCAAGAAGCAGGTGCTAGGGAGTACCCCAGTGGCTGTCCCCATTAACAATAAGTACTGCTGTTTGAGTACTGTTGGGGGGGGGGACAGCCTACCTGGAGGAAGTGACAGTGGCCGTGCCTCTGGCACAGAGTCTCGCCCTGTGACTCAGAAGAGTAGAGAAAGGAAGAGGATGGCAGCAGTGATAGGGGACTCTATAGTTAGGGGGTCAAACAGGCGATTCTGTGGACACAGGAAAGAAGTACAGATAGTAGTTTGCCTCCCAGGTGCCAGGGTCTGGGATGCTTCTGATCGTGTCCTCGATATCTTGACGTGGGAAGGAGAACAGCCAGAGGTCGTGGTACATATTGGTACGAATGACATGGGTAAGAAAAGGGGGAAGGTCCTGAAAGGAGACTACATGGAGTTAGGAAGGAAGTTGAGAAGCAGGACCTCAAAGGTAGTAATCTCTTGATTACTGCCTATGTTATGTGACAGTGAGTATAGGAATAGAATGAGGTGGAGGATAAATGCATGGCTGAGGGATTGGAGCAGGGGGCAGGGATTCAGATTTCTAGATCATTGGGACCTCTTCTGTGGCAGATGTGACCTGTACATAAAGGATGGGTTGCACTTGAATCCCAGGGGGACCAATATCCTGGTGGAGAGGTTTGCAAATGCTATTAGAGAGAGTTTAAATTAGAATTGCTGGGGGTGGGAACCGAACTGAAGTGACAGAGGAAAGGGAGGTTGGCTTACAAATAGAAAAAGCTTGGAGACAGTGCAAGATGGAGGATAGGCAAGTGATAGAGAAGGGACGCACTCAGACCGATGGTTTGACATGTGTCTATTTTAATGCAAAGAATATTTTGAATAAAGCAGATGAGCTTAGAGCATGGATCAGCCCTTGGAGCTATGATGTTGTGACTATTACAGAGACTTGGATGGTACAAGGGTAGGAATAGCTACTTTTGAGAGCCAGGCTTTAGATGTTTCAGAAAGGGCAGAGAAGGAGGCAAAAGAGGTGGGGGCATGGCACGGTCGATCAGAGATAGTGTCAGAAAAGGAGGAAGTCATGAAGGGGTTGTCTATGGCGTCTCTGTGGGTGGAAGTTAGGAATAGGAAGGTGTCAATAACTCTACTGGGTGTTTTTTTATAGACCACCCAATAGTAACAGGGACATCAAGGAGCAGATAGGAAGACAGATTCTGGAAAGGAGTAATAATAACAGGGTTGTTGCAGTGGGAGATTTTAATTTCCAAAATATTGATTGGCATATCCCCAGAGTGAAGGGTTTAGATGGAGTGGAGTTTGTTAGGTGTGTTCAGGAAGGTTCCTTGACACAATATGTAGATAAGCCTACAAGAGGAGAGGCAGTACTTGATCTGGTACTAGGAAATGAACCTGGACAGGTGTCAGATCTCTCAGTGTGACAGCATTTTGGAGATAGTGATCATAATTCTATCTCATTTACCATAGCATTGGAGAGGGATAGGAACAGACAAGTTAGGGAAACTTTTAATTGGAGTAAGGGGAAATATGAGGCTATCAGGCAAGAACTTGGAAGCATAAATTGGAAACGGATGTTCTCAGGGAAATGTATGGAAGAAATGTGGCAAATGTTCAGGGGATATTTGCATGGGGTTCTGTGTAGATATGCTCCAATGAAATAGTGAAAGGATGGTAGGGTACAGGAACCATGATGTACAAAGGCTGTTGTAAATCTAGTCAAGAAGAAAAGAAGAGCTTACAAAAGGTTCAAAAAACTAGGTAATTTTACAGATCTAGAAGATTATCAGGCTAGCAGGAAGGAGCTTAAGAATTAAAATAGGAGAGCCAGAAGGGGCCATGAGAAGGCCTTGGCGGACAGGATTAAGAAAAACCCCAAGGCATTCTATAAGCATGTGAAAAGCAAGAGGATAAGACGAAAGAGAATAGGACCAATCAAGTGTGACAGTGGAGAAGTGTGTATGGAACCAGAGGAGATGGTAGAGGTACTTAATGAGTACTTTGCATCAGTATTCACTACAGAAAAGGATCTTGGCAATTGTAGGGATGACTTGCAACAGACTGAAAAGCTTGAGCATGTAGATATTAGGAAAGAGGATTTGCTGAATCTTTTGGAAAACATCAAGTTGGATAAGTCACTGGGACCAGATGAGATGTACTCCAGGCTACTGTGGGAAGTGAGGGAGGAGATTGCTAAGCCTCAGGCAATGATCTTTGCATCATCAAGGTGGAGGTTGATATATTCTCAATTAGTCAGGGCATAAATGGTTATGGGGGAGAAAGCAGGAGAACGGGATTAACAGAGAAATGGATAAGCAATGTTGAATGGGCAGAACAGTCTCAATGGACCAAATGGCCTAATTCTGTTCCTACATCTCATGGAAAGAAAGTGGGCAGAAGCCAGAACACAAAGGTGTGGGGAGCAGAAGTACAAGCTGGCAGGTGATGGGAGAGACCAGGTGAGGGGAAAGGTGGGTGGGTGAAAAGGAATTAATTAGGAAGGTGGAAGAGGCAAAGGACTGAAGAAGTAATTGATTAGCAGTGGAGAGTTAACCATGGAGAAAGGGAAGGAGGAGGGGACCAGAGGAAGGAGGTAGGAAGGTGAGGTGAAGCGAAAGGGTGATAGGGTAATGAGAATGGGGAATGAATAAAGAGGAGGGAAGAAGAAGAGATACCTGGAAGTTGGAGAAATTGATGTTCATGTCTTCAGGGTGGAGACTAACCAGATGCTGTTGATGGGGTAATGATGATGCCATTGAATGGCAAGGGTAAACAGATAGACTTTCACTTGTTTGCAATGTATTTAAGCCTTGCTGAATAAAGGAATGGAAAAGCTTACTTCCTTAGACCTTGCAAATGGGATTGAGAACTGTGCTATCATTGGCCAAATTTCCCACTGCTGATCTTGAATCAAAGGAGGCTTATTGATAATGTAGATGAATATGATCGAGCCTTGAGGAAACCTGTTGTGATGCCCTGAGGCTGTTCCTGCATTCTTCACACTTTGATCATTAGAATATGCTCAATGTATATCTCACTGAGTTGGTGGTGGGGGGGGGGGGGGGGGTGAGAGATTGTGTATGCACTGGGTATTGTGTGTCCAATGTTAAAGTGTTAATTCTACTTCATAATCACTTCTATTGATTGCAAATAATATCCTGAGAATGATTCTTCCAAAGTACACATTTATTTTCATGCATTGTTAACCAAATTACCCTTTTGCTAGTTCAATTTTTAATCTGCTTTTTTCTTTCCATATCTTCAAATATTCCACTTTTCTATGAATCACCTAATTGTAACTTATTCTCTTAAATTTTTTTCTTCCATTTTTATCTTAGACTAACTGAGGAGATGAAGTTTTGGCTTTTGTGTGACTTAAGCCTTTCCAATTGTGGTGTGTCCATCAAATGTTGTAATGTCCTTAGAATTACAGATCATGAAGAATAACATGAAACCTAAGAACAGTCCATTAGATTGCTATGTATCAAGTAGGATAATCCCTTGTGAATGGAATGTGAATATCTGATTCCTCCCCAACAACCTTGGGTTGCTGCCGTTTAATGCTAACCAAAAATAAACTGGGAAATTTCCAAAGATTCTGAGCAAGACTTTTATCTAAATCAGTGCCTAAGGATGTTTAACGTTTGCTGTCTGTCTGGTACAGAGGTTCCCAACCATTTTTTATGCTAAGGATCCCTATCTTTAACCGAGGGTCCGTTGACTTAGAGGGATTAAAAATGATACATAATATTTTGAAATATACATACTGTTCCCAGTATTGGTAGATTCTTGCATACTTGTGAGTAAACAATCAGCAGCATTTTACTTATATATTATATCAGAGTATCTTATTGTGCTGAGACCAGACACTGTATGTGAACAATGCTGGTCTTCCTTTTGAACATGAATATTATTGAATATCAGGAGTAAATAGCACAAGATGGAGATAAAAGCAACAAAGAAAAATCAGCATAAAACATTTTTTTTAATTAAAAGTGCAACATCAAGGTAAATACAGTTCAGAGGAAAACAATGCATAATGTCACCATGAGGGAAGTTAAGACATTTCCTGAGGATATGTCAAGCAGTGAAAAAAATATAGCCAATCAATGAGAAGGATTTTAAGTGATGCTAACTATAAAAGGCACCAAGAAATAATTCAACCAAAAACTAATATCCTATGCAGGCAAATGAGGAGCTGAACAAGGGGATAAACTAAAATAATGAACTTATTAATATGCTTCCTGTATGTATTCAGTGTAGAAAGTAACAGTAACATTCTGCTAGTCATTGAAGAACATATAATTAAACTTAATCACTCTGTATTTTGGAGGCAGCACATTGTCAGAGGACCTGACAGAAGCAAATGTAGTTCAGGCAGTTAGCCTCAGAGGACCATGTTACTAATTCATGTAATATTGCATTTCACAGCAAAGATAGATGGTAGGCAAAGAAAGGTTGAATTGAAGCCAGGCACTTGTCTGTAATCCCACTTGTGATGTTCCACAGTGCACACAAATACAACTTGTTGCAAATATTAGCTGTGTTATTGTATAATAGGAACAACCAACAATATGAAGTTTTTAATATTAAGTTCCTGCAGGAAAATTTCATTCTGCAGTTGGACTTTTCAAAACAAAGTGTGTTTGCCTTTATACAAACAATGAAAGGTCATTGTTCACTGGAATATTAGGTGTTTTTTCCTCCAAATATGCTGCCTGACTTGAGCACTTGCAGTCTTTTTTTAATTTCATAGTTCTAATGTTTTTTCTTGGCTTGGCACTGGCATTTCATATCATTTTTCTCTAAAGATTTTTACTACAGTAAGCTTTACCATTCTCTTGTGTTACATACCCTGTAACTGGGTGTCAGACCAGCAGAGAAAGAAGAATCCGTTGGAGTCTGGTGGTACCAAACTAAAGGTGTTTATTAATAAAAATAAGCAAAACCGTATCAATAATGCAAATATATATATATAAAACAAGTTAGCAGTAATAAACCTAAAAGTGTAGGAATAATAATAATCAATAATAGCAAGCTCTATCGATGTCTAGGGGTAAATAAACTGTCATAGAAAAGTATAAAGTTCAGTTCAGTTCATAAGTGCTGATGTAGTTATGGTTGTTGTATTGTAATCGTTGGAGAGAGAGAGAGAGCGAGCAAGCGAGATGTAACAGCTACGGTCAAGCAAACCTTCCTTTGCTTTCTTAATCCGTCGTATCGGTGTGATCATTCAGTTATGACCTCTCCGTCCTTCTGCTAGACCGTTCTTCTGTGGTGGACTCGTCACTCTGGCATGAGTGGACATACACCCAAGTCCCCACCAGCCCTGCTTTAACACTGAGCTTTACTGACCAATCTCCTGGTTCGGTCTCCAAAGCCCCCACCTTTCTTGTGGGTTCCAACACTCAATCAGTGTCCACTGGCGTGTCTGAAGGGTGTCTCTCCAGACCTGTCTTTTTATCCCTACTAATGGGGACTCAGCTATCCATCACTCCTGAATGACTGTGTCCATCAAATAAGGCCACTCCTTCAGTCCACTGAGGAATGTTTATGAGCAAACTATTGTCCTTGCAGCGAAACAGTAAATAATTCAAAAAAGGAGTCACAATACAGTTAATCAGCAATTTCCCCCTCTCTCTTAACTGTTGCAGATGTTCTTGTTTTTCGTCTCTCTCATGGTCAGCATAGCAACAGTAATAGTTTGTGTTTCTCGGGGGGGGGGGGGGATGGTTAACTCTTTACCCCATTGTCCATCAGGTCTGTTCATCACTCATAACACTTGATAAAAAATATTTTTTACAACAAAGAGTTAGTCTGAAATTGCTACTTTCTTCCCTATTTGTGGCAGAGGAAATGATGCAACCAAGTTTAGATAAGGGGTACATATTCATAGGGTATGCCAAGTGACTCTTTGTATCCCAATATCATAAAATGCACATTTACCGACTCCAATTTTTCTATTAAAGTTTTTTTTATCAAATAATATTGATTTTCATCTTTGTCAGCATAACAGAACTATTCCAGATAATGAAAGTTCACCACTTAGAAATGGGTGCAATTATTTCTGGAGCACAGGTCTCTGCTGTTATAACTGAGATGTTATCTGGTCATAAGACATGAGAGTAGAATAACACCATTTGACCCACAATTTGATCACGATGAGTTATTAGCCTTCTCAACCCCATTCTTCTGTCTTCTGCCTGTAACCTTTGACACCCTTACACATCACGACCTTATCAACCTCCACTTTAAATATACCCAATAACTTGGCCTTCACAGTCATCTGTGGTAATGAATTCCACGGATTCACCATCTCATTCTTCATCACTGCTTTAAAGTGATGTCCTTGTATTCTGAGGCTGTGCCCTATGTTTCTCTATGGGAAACATCCTCTCCACATCCACTCTGTCTCGGCCTTTCAATATTACATAGGTTTCAATGAGAATTCTCTCATTCTTCTAAACTCCAATGCCCAGAACTATTAAAAGCTTCTCATACGTTAACCCTTTCATTCTGGGAATAACTCTTGTGAAGCCCCTTTGAACCATCACCAATGCCAGTACATCCTTTCTTCGACAATGGCCCAAAACTGCTCACTATGTTTCAAGAGTGGTCTGACCAATGCCTAATAAAGCCTCAGCATTACATGTGCTTTTATGTTCAAGTCCTCTCAAAATTAATACTAATATTTCCTTACTATTGCCTCAACCTGTAACTTGGCCTTTAGGGAATCCAGCACAAGGACTCCCAAGTCCCTTTGCACCTCCAATTTATGCCAGTGACATTAAATCTGATTCTCATTTCTGAAATTGCTTCCCATTTAGAAAATAGTCCATGCTTTTATTTTTTCTACTTACATGCATGACTATATAGTTCCTTACACTGTATTCTTTGTCCATTCTCCTCATCTGTTCAAGTCATTTTGCAAACACCTTGCTTTTTCAAAACTACCTGCCCCTCCACCTATCTTCGTATCATCTGCAAACATGTCTACAAAGCTATCAATTCCTTCATCCAAATCTTTGATATTTAATATGAAAAGAAGTGGTTCCAACATTGACTGACCCCTACGAAACACCACTAGTCACTGGCAGCCAATCAGAGAGGACCACCTCTATTTTCATTCTTTGCTTCCTGCCAATCAGCCAATCTTCTGTCCATATGTATGCTTCTGATAATACCATGAACTGTTATCTTGTTTAGCAGTCTCATATGCGGCACCTTATCAAAGGGCTTCTGAAAATCCAAATAAATCAGCTCTACAGATTCTCCTTTTTCTAACCTGCCTGTTATTTCCTCAGCAAATTTTAACAGATTTGTAACTTAAAATTTCCCATAATGAAAATCATGCTGACTTCTGTGTATTTTATCATGTACCTCCAAGTACCACAAAGCCTCTTCTTTAATAATGGACTTCAACATCTTCCCAATCACTTAAGTCAGGTTTACTGGCCTATAATTTCCCAGGTCTTTTATTTCCCACCATCTTAAAGAATAGAATTGTTACGTGCCCCGTAACTGGGTGTATGACCAGCAGAGAAAGAAGAATCCGTTGGAGTCTGGTGGTACTATATTCAAAAGTGTTTATTAGTAAAATAAGCAAATCAATATCAATAATGCAAATATACAGATAACACAAGTTAGCAATAATAAACCTAAAAGTGTGGGAATAATAATAAGCAATAATAAACAAGCTCTATCGATGTCTAGGGGTAAATGAATTGTCATAGAAAAGTATAAAGTTCAGTTCAGTTCATGCGTGCTGAGGTAGATATGGTTGTTGTGTTGTAATCGTTGGAAACAGAGAGAGAGAGAGCGAGATGTAACAGCAGCTGTTGCGGCAGGCAAACCTTTTACTCCTTTCTTAATCCGTCGTGTCGTTGTGGCCATTCAGTTATGACCCCTCTATCATTCAGCCAGACCGTTCTTCTGTGGTGGACTCATCACTCTGGCATGAGTGGACACACACACAAGTCCCCACCGGCCCTGCTGTAACACTGTGAGTTTAACTGACCGATCTCCTGGTTCAGTCTCCGATGCCCCCACCTTTCCTGCGGGTTCCAACGCTCAATCAGTGTCCACTGGTGTGTCTGAAGGGTGTCTCTCCAGACCTGTCTTTTATCCCTACTCACGGGGTCTCAGCTATCAATCAATTTTGAATGACTGTGTCCATCAAACCAGCCCACTCCTGCAGTCCACTGAGGAATGTTAATGGGCAAAATGGTAGCAGATAAATAACCCTAGCTGAAGTCATAATACAGTAAATCAACAAGTTTCTCTCCCCTCTCTTATCTGTAGCAGATGTTCTTGCATGTTTTTCATCTCTTTCCCTCATGAGCAGCATAGCAACAGTAATGGTTCGTGATTCTCAGGGAGAGGGGATGGGTAACTCTGCACCCCATTGTCCATCAGAACTGTTCATCACTCATAACAGAATGACATTTGTAATTTACCAGTCCTCCAGAACCATTTCAGATTCGAGTGATTCTTGAAAGACCATTACTGAGCTCTATACAATCTCTTCAACAACCTCCTTCAGAACCCTGGGGTGTAGCCCATCTGGTCGATACGACTTATCTACTCTCAGACTTTGCAGATTTGCAAGAATCTTTTCTTTAGTAATATTAATTGTCCTATAGCCCTTGCTGCATACAGTGCTCTCAGCTGTCCTTGACATTCTGCTTCTAATATGAAGGGAAGCCCTTATCCATTGGCACTTCTGCTGAACATGGCTGTGAATGCTTCAGCCTTGGTTTTGGCATTCATATTCTAGGCTAACAGTGAAGATGGGGATATGCTTGGAGCTTGCCTCCCCTCATGGTGGTTGAGTTGTCCACATTCACAGTAATTGCCTTGTACACAAAAAGCAAAACTAATTCAATCCAGCTGATTAACACTCAGAGTCAATCAATAGAAAGATAGATAGATAGATAGATAGATAGATACTTTATTCATCCCCATGGGGAAATTCAACATTTTTTCCAATGTCCCATACACTTGTTGTAGCAAAAACTCATTACATACAATACTTAACTCAGTAATAATATGATATGCATCTAAATCACTAACTCAAAAAGCATTAATAATAGCTTTAAAAAAAAAAAAAGTTCTTAAGTCCTGGCAGTTGAATTGTAAAGCCTAATGGCATTGGGGAGTATTGACCTCTTCATCCTGTCTGAGGAGCATTGCATCGACAGTAACCTGTCGCTGAAACTGCTTCTCTGTCTCTGGATGGTGCTATGTAGAGGATGTTCAGGGTTTTCCATAATTGACCGTAGCCTACTCAGCGCCCTTCGCTCAGCTACCGATGATAAACTCTCCAGTACTTTGCCCACGACAGAGCCCGCCTTCCTTATCAGCTTATTAAGACGTGAGGCGTCCTTCTTCTTAATGCTTCCTCCCCAACACGCCACCACAAAGAAGAGGGCGCTCTCAACAACTGACCTATAGAACATCATCAGCATCTCACTGCAGACATTGAATGACGCCAACCTTCTAAGGAAGTACAGTCGACTCTGTGCCTTCCTGCACAAGGCATCTGTGTTGGCAGTCCAGTCTAGCTTCTCGTCCAACTGTACTCCCAGATACTTGTAGGTCTTAACCTGCTCCACACATTCTCCATTAATGATCACTGGCTCCATATGAGGCCTAGATCTCCTAAAGTCCACCACCATCTCCTTGGTCTTGGTGATATTGAGACGCAGGTAGTTTGAGTTGCACCATATCACAAAGTCCTGTATCAGTTTCCTATACTCCTCCTCCTGTCCATTCCTGACACACCCCACTATGGCCGTGTCATCAGCGAACTTCTGCACATGGCAGGACTCCGAGTTATATTGGAAGTCAGATCATTGAATATGCAAGCAAACTGACACACATCCACCAGAAACCTGCTTATTAATGTCCATTTCAGATTCCAGCAAGACCAAAGATGAACAAGAGAGCTCAACTGCAATGGGCCCTCAGCATCAGCTAGCATGTTAGTTTGCTGAAGGACTGCAGACGCACAGGTTCCATAGGTACTGGAACAGGACCAGCAGGTTAGAAGGTCGTAAATCAACCCTGAGGTCTGAGCTTCAGAATTACCTACTAAATAGATAATCACTTTAGAACCACAGTGATTCAAAAAGGTGGTATTCTTTTAACTGTCTTCTCAAAGGCAATTAAAGATAGGCAATGATTGATTTGCTTCAATGCATTTACCACTCCCCTCACTTCCCCCCCACCCCAATCACTCAATGCACAAGATGACTTCAGGTGTGCTTTAGAGCAGTGCTGAAATAAAACTGCTCTCCTGCATGCTGCCAAATCCCTGCCCCCAGAATGGTGTATGAAGGTGTGCAACACACGTCTTGACTAAACTTTGCACTGAGTTGATGTTTAAAACGATACTTGTCTCACCACAGCAACACCTTCCTAGTCTATGCTAGCTATTTGTAAATTGAAAGCAGATATTAAGCTGCAAAAATCAGCACAAAAGTGGCAATGGTCTGGAAAATTATGATGCAATGTATCTGGGAATGGAAGGGAGAATGTGATCAAAGGTATGATACAAGGTACTCTCCAGAATTAGAAGGACTTTGATCTGCATATTTATAGATTACCGAAAGAAGTTAGATAATTAAGGTCAAATGACACGAGGGATATTTAAATATCTGGATATACTGGCTAAAGATGAAATGCAAGAGCAAGGAAGCCAAGCAAAATTTATATGGAATATTTAAGCCAATGTTAGATTTATAATTATGTATATAATTCTGGTCAGGAGAATGCAAGTGGATGAACTGACCAGAATGTTGTTGGAGAAGGCTAATGGTATTTATGGGGAAAATCAACCTAGGTTGGGGTTTCTGTGGAACAGAAGATACAAAAGAGAGAACTAAATGAGACATATAATTTTAGAGTGAACAGGAAGCCATGTTTTTCTTAATACAAAGTTCAATAACTGGCTTTGGCGTTCTCCAACTCGGAAGCCAGTAAATGCTTAGTTATTGTCCATCATAACTGAGAGACAGGAATTATGTTTTTAGAGCCTGAGCAAATTATCAGATACATTTTTTATTTTTTAATGCTTTTCTACAGTACAACTACAAAAAAGCATCAACAAAATGGATATTAATACAGAGCAAAACAAGCATATCTAATATGTAATTCATAACAACAAGGAAAAAGCACCTAAAATAAAATCATATAAAGTTAGTATCCTCCCCACCCTCCCACTACAAAACTCCAGGCCAACCATTACAATATGTAAAAGAAAAATTAATCAGAGTGTTCGACCCCACAGAGCTGTAAATATATATAAAAAATATATAATGCCTACTACCAAAACTATAATGTAATTCCAATAAAACAATATAAAACTTACAGGAGGAAAAAGCTGTAAGTAAAGAACTATGGTACAGAAAAAAAGAATAAACTTAATCTAAAGAGGAGTTATGAAAGTATTCAGATACGTTTTTTTAAATACAAAGCAAATTTGCTTTGATTTCTTCCATTTCTTCACAGTTGTGCTACATTGTCCACATTGCTGAGATGAGGCTTGGGAGGTTAACCACAGAGCTAATCAGGCCTTTAGCATGGTTACAGAAACATGAGTCTAGCATTTTGTGTTGCTTAGACAGGATTAGTTTCATTAGTTGGATATGCTGGAGTGTTGCTTAGGGTTTGGTACATCATTACCTACTAGAATGCCTTATTTTATGGTGATGTTCCTTTATTTGTGCTTAATTGATTACAATATCATTAATGGAACTGATTTCCTTCCTTCCTTCCTCTCTCTCACCATATGGTGTAAGCTGACCCTACACACAAAAGGCTGTTATGAGAGACAGTCTGAACAAGCATGATATCTGATGACTGATGCAGTCAATCTTCCCTGACAAATGCTTAACTCTCATTTGTCCACCCTCTAAAATCTGCTGATGAGTCATCAAGGTTACCCTTCCCTGTCTGTAGTGCCCTTCTGACTGAGTGGTCTTCTTAAATTAAAACCCCATCAGTAATCAACAGCTGCTAATTGCAGCTTCCCCCTTATACTAGGATTTGCACTCCCCTCTTCCCCTGATCTGAAGTAATATGCTTTCAGTCCTTCCCACTCTCTTCTCTGCTGCCAGACCAAGAACATCTACAAAATTATGTTCCACTTATGAAACATTAATTTTAATTGGTTAATGAAAAACATGCATTATTTCTTTTCCTGTCATTGCAAAATCAGCATACCAATATGTGTGTCATCCACCCCCCAAAAAAAGCCAATCAGATGAAACCCTTGTTCTTCTCATCAAAGTTGAAATACGAACAGCTACTTCTGTGGTGGAGAATGCACTTAATGACAATGTAGAGAGTGTGTTTCCTGGATGAGCTAACAGTGTTACATGCAATGGATCAACTGCAAGCAGTAGGCAAATAACATCAAAATATTCAAATGATGATCACATTAATGCCTCAAATCCCAGCCCCATCATCTGAGTTGGCTGGATCGTGAAAATGGGCATTTGTGTCATATTTGTGTTCCTCCTCAGTGAAAAAGACTTTGAGCAGCATCAAGCCAGTCATCTGTTTGATGCCTTCATGAAGTACACAGGACAGCAAAATGAGTTGGAAGCTGTCAAGTTGTGAGTGCAACTGCAGATTTTATGTTTTACAGCATATCTCAAAACTTTACAATAAACATCCTACTCACTCAGAGCTGCAAAGGGAAGTCTTTTGGCCACTTGCAGGCAGGTGCTCCTGTAGTTTCCATTAGTAAGATTTGTCTGGTCTGACCAGTGCAACAAAAGTATCTGCAATTTGTGGCCCTAACACAGCAAACATCTTAATTAACTTTACATTAACGTGTCACTTACCACAGACTCATTATGTGTAGTACATCTTTAATTTCCATAAGAGCCGACATTGAATTAAGTTGCTGTAATCTATTATTCTGTTTCTGGAAGCTTTTCATTTGAGTACTGCTGAAAACTAAATTGATAATCACAATTAGATATTGTCTGCAAATATTTTTCTTCAAAGTTTGCAACATTAGAGTTTCAGAAACTTTGGGAGATGATTAAAGAATATTAACCCAGGTCACAAGAAAAAAAAATAAGAAAATCTATTCTTGTTGAAATGGAGCCTTACTCACTTCCATTTAAACTCTATCAAAAATGCTGGCATAAAATGGCAGGAAATTGCAAAAAAAAATCATTTTACATTATTTCATTTGCAGACTTAATGGAATTACAACGCATTATATGAGGAACCTGCAGGATAGCAAACACAGCTAATTCACCACTGCAAAAAGGGGAATTGAGTGCAGTATGTAGATAGGAATAATCTGCTCTCTACTCTTCTTGTAACTATACACCTATTAGTTGGATGTGGCACTAGTAATGAGGGATAGTATCACAGCTACAGGAAGGGAGGACGTCATGAGGGATTGTCTACTGAATCGGTATAGATGGAAGTCAGAAGCAGGAAAGGAGCAATCAGACTTTTGGAAGTATTCGAAAGACCCCTCCCTCACCCCATAGCAGCAACAACACTGAGGAGCAGTTTGGAAGCCAGATTTTGGAAAGGTGCGAAAATAACATGATGCTGTCATGGGTGATTTCAGCTTCCTGAATGTTGATTGGCACTTCCTTAGTGCAAAAGGTTTAGATGGGGCCGAATTTGTAAGGTGCCTCCTGGAAAGCAGGTAGGAACAAATCAGGTGCTTATGAAGTATAAGAAGTGCAAGAGAACACTTAAGAAAGAAATCAGGAGAGCTAAAAGAAGGCATTAAGATGCTCTAGCAGACAATGTGAAAGAGAATCCCAAGGGAATCTACAGATATTTTAAGAGCATAAGGATTACAAGGGATAAAATTAGTCCACTGGAAGATCAGAAGGAGCCAAAGCAAATGGGGAGAATTTAAATAATTCTTTTGGATCTGTATTTATTCACAAGACAGACACAGTCTATGGAAGAGAGGCAAAGTGACGACAGCTTCATGGAGCCACTCTGCTTTAAAAGTGAAAAATACATAACATGCTAACAAAGTAGATGGTGATGACCTTTTGTGCACAGTTTAAATTCCTTTGTGCACTAATGGCCAGAGATGCATGCACATGCACACCCACACCTTAGAGGGAACATTGGAACGTGTACAGATTACAGCGGGGGAGGTGTTTGCTATCCTGAGTCAAATCAGGGCAGATAAATCTCCAGGGCCTGACAAGATATTCCCTCGGACCCTATGGGGGGCAAGTGCCGAAATTGCTGGGACCCTAGCAGAGATGTTTAAATCATCCTTAGTGACAGGAGAAGTACCAGAGGATTGGAGGATAGCAAATGTTGTTCCACTGCTTAAGAAAAGCTCTAAACATAATCCAGTAAGTTGTAGGCCAGAGAGTCTGACCTCAGTTGTGGAAATGTTATTGGAAGGTATTCTAAGGGACTGGATATATATATAAATATATATATATATACATAAAATATGTTTATTCGGATAGACATGGACTGATCACGAATAGTCAGTATGGCTTTGTGCCTGGTAAGTCACGTCTAACCAATCTTATAAAGTTTTTTGAGGAAGTTACCAGGAAAGTGGATGAAGGCAAGGCAGTGGATGTTGTCTATGAGGGCTTTAGTAAGCTATTTGACAAGGTTCTGCACGGAGGTTGCTCAAAAAATTTCAGTTGATCGGCTTTCAGGATGAGGTAGTAAATTAGATTAGACATTGGCTTTGTGTGAGAAGCCCGAGAGTGGTAGTAGATGGTTGCCTCTCCGGCTGGAGGTCCGTGACTAGTGGTCTGCCACAGGGATTGGTATTGGTTCCGTCGTTGTTTGTCATCTCTAGCAATGATCTGGATGATAATGTGGTTCAGTAGATCAGCATGTTTGTGGATGACAACAAGATTGGGAGTGTAGTAGACAGTGAGGAAAGCTATTATGGTTTGCAGAGGGATCTGCATCAGCTGGGAAAATGGGCTAAAAAATGCAGATGGATTTAATGCAGACAAATCCAAGGTGTTGGACTTCATTAGGACCAACCAGGACATGTCTTACACAGTGAATGTTTGGTCTCTGAGGAGCATTTTAGAACAAAGGGATCTGGGAATACAGGTGCATAATTTATTGAAAATGATGTCACAGATAAGGTCATAAAGAAAGCATTTGACATATTGGCCTCATAAATCATTGTATTGAGTACAGGAAATTGGATGTTATGTTGAAGTTGTTTAAGACATTGGTGAGGCTTAATTCGGAATATTGTGTGCAGATTTGATCACCTACCTACAAGAAAGATGTAAATTATGTTGAAAGAGTACAGAAAAAAATTACAAGGATGTTGCTCTGACCTGAGTTATAAGGAAAGATTGAATAGTTTAGGACTTTATTCCTTAGAACATAGAAGATTGAGAGGAGTTTTAATAGAGATATACAAAATTATGAGCGGTATAAAAAGGGTAAATGCAAGCAGGCTTTTTCAGCTGAGGTAGGGTAGGACTACAATTTCTGGTTATGGGTTAAGAATGAAAGGTGAAAATTTTAAGGGGAGCATGAGGGTCCCCTTCTTCACTCAGAGGGTCGTGAGTGTGGAATGAGCTGCCAGCACAAATAGTGAATGCAAACTTGATTTTAATGTTTAAGCGAAGTTTGGATAGATGCATGGATAGTAGGGCTATGGAGGGCTTTGGTCCTGGTGCAGGTCAATAGGAGGAGGTAGTTTAAGTAGTTCCAGCATGGGCTAGATGAAGCGAAGGGACTGTGTCTGTGCTGTACTTCTCTGACTTTCTGACATTAATGTAGATTTTTGCAAATAAAAATGGAGGAGGTGTTTTACGTTTAAGAAAATCTGTAACATATCATTTATTCTACTCCAAACACTGAACACAAAGCGCCATAAAAGTAATTTACATAATTACCTCATCACGTCAGACCATCTTCTTAAAGTGAACCCCAACACAGTGTTGATTGCTGTGAATTCTGTATGTTTCCACCAATTACATTACCCTACACAGGCCCCCTGGAATTCACTAAAAACAGCATTGTGAACCTGTCTGGAGCTCGGATGAGCTGTCCAGCTCAGGTCCTATGTTCTGCGGGTGGAGGAACAGCAGTAGCCTCTGACTCATCCAGAGGTGTGTTGACATGCTCACGGTCATGTTGGGACAGCAGGGGCATAGTAGCATAATCCTTCAGATCTTGGTGGGCTGGTCTAAGGCGATCTACCAAAAAAGCTTTCAGGTTTACCCCTCTGATCTATGATAAGCTTTCTTTGTCCATTCCAAAACACAGAGCGGCCATCGTAGGGCATCAAAGGGGATGTTGATTTGCATCTTGGTAGGCAAAAACAAATGAGGCGGAATGTCGGTCAACAGGAATCCAAGAGTGCTGTATGTCATGATGGGAGGTTGGAATAGGTGCAAAGGAATTTACTGAGAAGGGTGGAGCTCTGCTGAGAGGCTGTCCAGTGTCATGGTGTCAGGAATAAAATCATCTGGCATTTGTAACGGCTGCCTGTATACCAACTCAGCCGCGGATATCTGCAGGTCCTCTTTTGGTGCTGTTCTGAGTCCCTGCAGGACCTGTGGGAGATGATGATGCCAACACTTGGGAAGCTCTCAGACCAATCTTAAGGAGCAGTGAAACCACTTGCATATGCCAGTGGACTGTGGGTGATGACTTGTGGTGTGATGTAGCCTAATAGCAAAGTTCTGGGCCATCACAGCCCAGATATCTGATATGAATTGGGATTGTAGTCAGATGGGTGTCAAACTGAACAGCCCAAATGCTGATGAACATTCGAGCCATGTCTGTGGCTGTCTTCGATACTGGAGGGACAACCTCCAGCCACCTGGTGGTACGATCCACTATGGTAATGAGGTGCCTTCAAGTGCTCTATTCAGTGGGAGCATAAGTTTAGCCGCTCTCAGAATCGAGCGGTGATAGAAATTCAGAATGCCTAAAATCTCTTGTAGATTTTTTGTAGCACGGGGAAGTGGGAAATTCATAATAGCAGCTACTTTTAATAGTAGGGGTTTTGCACCTTTGGTGGAGATGCAATGGCCAGCAGGTCAATGGTTGACAACCCAAACTGGCATTTAGCAGGATTAGTAATCGACCCGGGTTAGCTTAAGCACTCAAAGTGTGCTGATATGAGATAACTGTTTGGATTTGGATGCATTGGCAACAAATATGTCATCCAGGTAAACAAGAAGAAAAACTGAGACTTTTAATGCAGAGTCCATCAACTATTGAAAAGTCTGTGTGGCACTTTTCAGCCCAAATGGCAGAACTCAGAGGCAAAATGGGGTTATCACAGCCATTTTCGGAATGTCCCTTGAGCACACAGGCCCCTAACTAGATCAACATTGGAAAAAATCTGACTTCTTGGGTAAACCTGCTAAAAAGTCTTGGATGTGTGACACTAGGTAATGATAGGGGGTGGTGGCCTCGTTAAGGCATCAGTAGTCACCACATGGTGGCAACCGCCATTGGACTTGAGGAGATATGGAGGGGAAAAGCCCAGGGGCTACTCGACCGTGTACCATGCTAAACCTGCTAAATGTTGCTCCCAAACCTCGGGCAGTTTCAAAGTGACTGTGTTGCCTGACATGTTGAATGATTTCGGAATCATCCTAGAACATCAATGGTAAACAATGTAGGTTTTCACAAATAAAAATGGCGGAGACGTTTTATGTTTAAGAAAAACCTAAAGAACTCATTTATTGTACTCCAAGTACTAAACACAAAGCACTGTAAAAGTACTTTATGTAATTATGTCATCACGTCAGACCAGCCTCCTAAAATCAATCCCAACTCAATGCTGGTGGCTGTGAATTATGTACTTTGTCACCAATTACATTGCCCTACAATAAGGATTCCTGACAGGCCAACTTGAAGAGATGCCAGATTGAATATAGTATAAGGCATTGGACCTAGTCAGGGGACAGATCTCTCGGTGTGTGAGCATTGATCACATCTCCCTGACTTTTATTATAGCCTTGGACAGGGATATGAGCAGAAAGAACTTGGAAGCATAAATTATGCAGGAACTTGGGAGCATAAATTAGGAACAGATGTAGTCAGAGAAATGCACAACAGAAGTGTGTAGGCTGTTTAGGAAGTAATTGTGTGGGATTCTGAGTAGATTTGACACACTAAAGCCAGGAAAGGATGTTAGAGTCAAGCAACCGTGGTTGACAAGTGATATGGACATCTAGACCAGAGGAAGAAAGCAGCTTCCTTAAGGTTCAAGAAGCAAGGATCAGGCAAGGTAGCCAGGAAGGAGCTGAAGAATGGACTTAGGAGAACTAAAAGGGAAAATAAGAAGGCCTTAATGAGTAGGGTTAAAGTAAATCCTAAGGTATTCTACATGAATGTGAAGAACAGGAGGAAGACTAGAGCAAGGGTAGAACCAATCGGAGGTAGAAAAGGACACTTGTTTTGTGTCAGTGGAGCTAGGGAGTTTCTTAATTAACACCTTGCTTCATTATTTGCCAATGAAAGAGATGCTGACAAATCTGAGGGCAGTGTAGAACAGGCCAGTAAACTGGATCATGTCACTGTTAAGAAAGTGGTAGTGCTAGGCCTTTTGAAAAGCTTTTGGATAGTTAAGTTCCCAGGGATGGACAGGATATACCTTGGGTTACTGCAGAACATGAGAAAAACGGGTGCTGTGCCTTTGGCAATGATCTATGTTTTTACAATGGCCACAGGTTTAGTACCAGGTGATGGGGGGTGGGGGGGGGGATAGCAAATGTTATTTCTTTGTTCATGTGATGTAATAGGTATGATCCGAGGAATTATAGATCATTGAGTCTAACATCTGTGGTGAGCAAACTGTTGGAGAGGGTTCCGAGACAGGATTTACAAGCGCTTGGAGAAGTGCAGTCTGATAAGGGATAGTCAGCAATGTTTTGTGAGGGGTAGGTCATTCCTCAGGAGCCTGAGAGAATTCTTTGAGGAAGTGACAAAACATGTTGAAGATAGAGAAATGGATGTGGAGCATATGGATTTTAATGAGGCATTTGAAAAGGTTTCCTATGGAACATTGCAGGAATACAGGAATTGAAGTCCAATTGCTAAACATAGAACCTGAGATAAAGTTCCCCATAGTAGGCTCATTCAGAAAGTCAGGAGGTATGGGATCCAGGGAAACTTGGCTGTGTGGATTTAAGAATTGGTTTGCCCACAGAAAGCGGAGATGGAGTGTGTTCTGCCTGGAGGTTGGTGACCAGTTGTGTGCCATAGACATCTGTTCTGCATCCCTCCCCTTTGTGATTTACATAATTGACTTAAATCAGAAAGTGGAAGGATCGCTTGGTAAGTTTACAGATGCCATGAAGGTTTGAAGAATTGTGGATAGTATAGAATGGCATCATAGATAACAACAGGACATTGATAGGATGCAGAACTGGCCTGAGAAGTGGCAAAATGAGTTCAATCCAGAAAAGTGTAAATTTTTGGATCATATGAACTTTATTTGCCATAGACATTGACATGAATTAGGAATTTGCTGTGATGTTTTGGCATTATGCACCAAAAAACAATACCCAAATATTATAAGAATGATGAATTATACCTTTGAAACGTGAAGCTTAAGTACGGACAGGAATAAATTGTGCATAAATGCTATTCTGTATTTACAATGTAAACAGCATTATAAAAAGTAGCTTAAAGTGTTTACTGTACTGTGACAGAGAATGGGGGGTTGGGGTGGCTTGGCCATGCAGAACAGTTGATCAGATTAACTGTCTTGGCGAAAAGGCATTTTGCTAGGTGGGTAGTATCTTCACTGATTTATTTAAGCCTGCTTCTTTGTCCTGGGCATGTACAAGTCCTGCAGTGATTGTAGACTGCAGCCAATGACCTTTTCAGCTGGCCTGACAGTTCACTGTGGTTTTCATATGTTGTGGAAGGATGCTGCACCAAAACAGACAGAAACAAACAGCTGATGTGAGGATGCTGTCTATGATGGCAGTGTAGGATTGCACCAGCATATTCCGGGGAAAGCTGGAATTTTTCCAACTCAAGATTCAAGATAGTTTATTGTCATTCTTCAGTGCATGTGTGTATAGGAGAATGAAGTGATTCTTACTCTCCCTGTATATATGACGCTAGGTGATGTGTATGTAGTGGTGGTGAAGTGGGGTAATGGGTGGAGGTGTTGATCAGCCTGACAGCTTGGGATTGGTACAGTTATTGAGTCTAATGGTCCTGGCATAAATGTTGTGTAGCCTTTTCCCTGATAGGAGTGGGACAAACAGTTCATAAGCAGGGTAAGTGGGATCCTTCATGGTATTATTGGCCTTTTTCTGGCACCGTTCTGTATATATATCCTTGACAGTGGGCAGACTGGTGCCAGTGATACATTGGGCCATTTTAAATATCTGTTGTAGAGTCCTTCTTTTGGCTGTAGTGCAGTTTCCATACCACACAGTGATGCAACATGTTAGGGCACTCTCAACTACACGTGTCGACAGTGTTATGAAACCAGTAACTGGTTTCACTTACCAGCAAAGATAGATGTGTCAGTTGAAGTCCAATGGTACTATTTTCAAAAGTTTTATTAATAAAGGGGCACAAAAATTAAGGTTAATACAAACATTCAGATAACATGCGTCAATACTCAATCTAAAACGCAGGTACATTAATAATCACTCAGAAATAAGCTCTTTCGTTGTCTAGGGTATAATACTGAGTCCAATTGGAAATATAAAGAGTCACTCTGAAGTCTGCAGGCTTTTCCCTTTTTGGTTTCACGTGTTGGAGAGAGAGAGAGATAAATGGAAAAACTTGCCCAAAACATCCATGGAATCAGGGGAGCGATCTTCCCCATTGTTAGTTAAAAGCGATCTTCCGTTGGTTCCAGCCACAAACCCCGCATTCGGAATTTAACGCACGTGGCTTATTTCAAAATGGCTTCCCGTTCCCATGGGAAGCGGTATCGTGCTTCTTGGTGTCTCCTTGGTGCGTCTGAGGGTCGTCCTCTTTCAGACCCTTCTTTATACTGCCTCACGGGATCTCAGGTGTCAATCAGGTTGCAGGTGATGCAATCTCTCTCTCAACCAGCCCACTTTGCCCGAGGGCTTTACAATGTCCCTGCGAGTTGGCACGTCTGCAGTTCCCAGGTGTCTCCTGAGAACAATGCCACAGTCTCCAGCTTTTGTCCCAGTGGAATGTGGTATCCAGCACGTCGCTGTCTTTCCATTTCCTGTGTCCATTCAGCCTGTCTCTCTCTCTCTCTTGCTCTCTCTCTCGGGTCATTGACCCCCCTTTCACTAGGGCTCTTACAATTCTCACAAAGGAGGGGGCCGGTATCATAACACCTCCCCTCTTAAAAAGGTTTTTACCAGCGGTTAAAACCCAGAGTGGTACAGTCTTACAGAAATTTTGAATCTAACACAATACAGAAGCTCTTCTCCTCACTACAGAGTAATAGTTATACATTCAAGTCAGCATCCAAACAGGCAACAAGTACAGTGCCCCTTTAGTCAATATCTGAACATCTTAATATCTTAAAGTCTTGTAGCATCAGACTTCAATTCAATAACCACCTATTTATTTATTGTTTTCAGCAACAAAACTGCGGAGGTGTGATCCCAGCTTAGGTGCATCCACAAAAGTTTACGCGAATACCAATCGTTTCGGTCGGTTTACTTCGCCGGCAGGTCTCCAAAGGTCCGTCTTCACTATTCACAGGCTTTGGCGCAACCCGTAAAAACCTGCTTTGCTGTTTAAAAAAAAATGGCATCCCCATTAACCGTCACCTCTTTTCTGGCGAGTCCCCCCGTTGGGACTTTGAGTAATTTGGCGTGGTGAACTCCCGCCCGCCTCGTTCATCGGGGCTATTTTTTCAACACCATGCCCCAAACTGTCAAGACCCTTCAGGCTATTTGTTTTTAATTCCAACTCCTCTTTCAGGTAGCATTTCGAATGCAACCTCTTCACACCCCACCCTGGCGTAACAATAGAGTGGGGGGCCCCGCTATTTCCCGACTCACTCTGTGAGCGATCTGCCAGGTTTAAAATTTCTTCCTTCGACTTGGGAACTACAGACTTTCCGTTTCCTTCAATAACAATCCTCATTCCCCCCTTAAATTCGGCATTAACCTTGGCCCCACTCTCGAATACAAACACCGTGGAACTCACACTTCCCACGGTTACCAAGGTTAACCCTTTTCCTACTGAACCAACCCTATCTGATCCACAAAGACGGCCGCCCCGTCCCCCTGAATCAAACACCTCAGACTTCCCCTGAGCTCTGTTACCAGGTTCAGCACCACGTGCGCCCCCATCTTGGACACACTCAAACGGGACATTGGCCCCTTCCAGGCTTTCAATACCCGTACCTTTTTCAAATTCTAACGTCCCCCGATCCTTCCAGCTACTCTCTAGGCAGCCCCCCGTTGGGGAAGGCGCAACCCTGCGAGCCGAAACAACCTCCTCGGCCATTTCAGCTGACTTCTCCACAGCAAGGATACCCTTCCTCTCTAAGACTGCCCTCATTTCACTCTCGGGACCATCGAGAACACCTTTAGAACTCTGAACTTCTTCAAACAATTCTGCCAAACCAGACAGATTAACCATGTCCAACTCTGGACATTTTAACAACTTTATCCGTTTCTCAACTTTAGTTCCTACCTCTAGGACCTTTCTCTTCACTAAGGGCAGGGCTATTTCCTCTCCCTTACCCCCTTTTACTTTACTGCTTTCTGTTTTACCACCCTCGGAACCCTCATGGTATAGGGTCGGTAAAAACATCTTGGCTAGATTACTGCTGGCCCGATTTAAACTGCTCACTGCTTTTCTGGACAGGCTGCGTGTGACCGCACATGCGCGATAGCTTTGGGTCTCTAGGGGCGGGGCCACCGCACTCGCCGGTCGGCGGGTCGGCATCATGGCTGCCCAAATCCTCCCTCCTGCTAACACACTTTGTAACAACGCGACCCACTGCTCTTGTGGCCACTTCTGGTTCACTGCCACCTTTTCAAAAAGCAAGAAATAACTATCAACATCCGTCTCTTCGAACGGAGGTACTAATCTCAGCTCCCGACTAACATTAAACCGCTCTCTCCTTAGCTCCTCCCTCTCTCTTTCTCTCCCCGCTGCCGCTCTCTCGGCTGCTGCTAACTCTCTGATCCGAATTTCATGCTGTCTTTGCCTCTCAGCTTGATCCTGCTCGTTTTCCAGTTCTAACCCCTTCGCCAAATTTAACAAGTCTGATTTGGCGCTCACCTCTAGCGCCGCCACAGTCGCGTTTTCCATAAATTCACACACGTCCATCTTTGCTGGTTTTTCTGTCTGGCTACCTGCGTACCAGATCCAAATTATTTTTTTTTTGACTTACAATCCCGATTGACTGACCTCCCCCTTTTTGGTGTCAAATCCCGAGACGAGAACCCCACTTGTTATGAAACCAGTAACTGGTTTCACTTACCAGCAAAGATAGATGTGTCAGTTGAAGTCCAATGGTACTATTTTCAAAAGTTTTATTAATAAAGGGGCACAAAAATTAAGGTTAATACAAACATTCAGATAACATGCGTCAATACTCAATCTAAAACGCAGGTACATTAATAATCACTCAGAAATAAGCTCTTTCGTTGTCTAGGGTATAATACTGAGTCCAATTGGAAATATAAAGAGTCACTCTGAAGTCTGCAGGCTTTTCCCTTTTTGGTTTCACGTGTTGGAGAGAGAGAGAGATAAATGGAAAAACTTGCCCAAAACATCCATGGAATCAGGGGAGCGATCTTCCCCGTTGTTAGTTAAAAGCGATCTTCCGTTGGTTCCAGCCACAAACCCCGCATTCGGAATTTAACGCACGTGGCTTATTTCAAAATGGCTTCCCGTTCCCATGGGAAGCGGTATCGTGCTTCTTGGTGTCTCCTTGGTGCGTCTGAGGGTCGTCCTCTTTCAGACCCTTCTTTATACTGCCTCACGGGATCTCAGGTGTCAATCAGGTTGCAGGTGATGCAATCTCTCTCTCAACCAGCCCACTTTGCCCGAGGGCTTTACAATGTCCCTGCGAGTTGGCACGTCTGCAGTTCCCAGGTGTCTCCTGAGAACAATGCCACAGTCTCCAGCTTTTGTCCCAGTGGAATGTGGTATCCAGCACGTCGCTGTCTTTCCATTTCCTGTGTCCATTCAGCCTGTCTCTCTCTCTCTCTTGCTCTCTCTCTCGGGTCATTGACCCCCCTTTTCACTAGGGCTCTTACAATTCTCACAAAGGAGGGGGCCGGTATCATAACAACAGTTATGAATAATGATGTACATTAACCAGCTCACCTCAACCTCCTCAGAAAGTAGACACTTTGGTAAGTTTTCTTGACTACGAAGGGTTTGTTCCGGGTCTGTGAGTGTTGAGTACTCCCAGCAATTTGAAACTGTTCACAGTTTCCACTGCTGTGCCGCTGCTATAAAGCGAGGTGTAAGTAGTATGGGTTTTTCTAAAGTCAGTGACCATCTCGTTTATCTTGTTGACATTGTGGAGGAGATTTGCCTCCCACCAAGCCACAAGCTCAAGAATTACATTCACTGCCAAGGCCTTCTCTACCCCCTTGAACCATGTGACCATAATTAGATTCCTCATGTTTCCTAGGGGTACCTCATAGACACCCCCCCACCCACCACACTCACTGTCACACCATCTTTCTTAATTACAAATATTGTTACAATGTTAGATACTTGTGCTGTCAGACCAACAGACTGAATTTGAAGTAGCTAATCTACTGCGTGTGACTGCTTCCTGAGACACAGTATCGAGGTAATACTCCCCCTCCCTGATGTACTACAAGTGTTTGAAGCACAAATTCCATGTCATCAACCTTGAGCCTGAGTCCTTCAATCAACCAACACTTGCTGCACTCATGGTCATCAGGAAGACAATGGGGTCAACCAGTTCTCACATCATGCAGCTACAACATATCACCTGATCTTGCATCCCTACTTTATTGAATCAGCTGTAATTTGGATTGATTTTATTTAACTGCTATAAAAAAAATCCTTACCTGCTCCTCATATGTGCCTCCTTACCAAAACCCCACGAGCCAAAGCCTCAGACCTCAGATTTCTGCAATGACCAACCACAAAGTGGTCCCTGAGACTTTGGCCTCCTCTGCTTCTTGCCGGCTTCTATTGAGTTAAAGTCTCAGTTCAACAACCTAATTCATTCTACTCACACAATGGCTGCACCATCTTAAACCTCACTTCTTTTTATTGGCCCAAGTGAAACTCGTACACGAGACTTGCTCTTTTCAATTGTTCCCACTCTTGACAGAACAGGATACATAAGAACAACAAATATAAATCTCATCAACCTATCTCTGATATTTTTGCTAATTACCTTGAAATATATTTACACTTTCATAGAGCAAAAAAAGACACAGGAAAAAGCATTCTGATTTGGCACTAAAGACAGCAAGAACAAATTAAGTGAGTTTAAGGAAATTAATATCTGCTGTGATATAATGCTGCAGCAGAAGATAATTTTAAGCAGTGTAATAACTTTAAACTGTAAATCTAAAATTATTAGTCCTGAGAGCACAAGTGTCTAACATTGTATCAATGATTGCAATTAAGAAAAGCTATAATTCATGGCACAACATAAGAGAAAGCCAGTTATTCTTCCATGGACATAAGGAAACAACAAAAACTATTTTATCTGAACAATTCGATGTTTCCACTCTCTTGGATACTTGTCATCTTTTTTTGGGTATGAACATATAAAATATATTGTTTAAGCAATGCTTTAGCAATGATTTTTGTTAAAAAGCAAGAAGACTATGCAGTTTCTAAGGATTTCATGATAGGAATGGATTTTCACAAGTGCAGTGTTTAATACGGTTAATTAATATAAGGACAGGTGTATCATTTTAGATAATAATAATATAAAGGATATTTATTCCATCAGATGTTCTAATCATCTGAATTGCTTTTGCTTTGTGCTGACAATATTTGGGAGCAATAGCATTATTTTAGAACTTACAGGTCATCTTGTATTCATTTTACTAGAAGTGTAACAATCAAGAAAATTACGTTAAATGTATTACTTGGTGGACTGCATTCAGCACCTGAACCCTTGTAAAATATTTTGTTAAGCTTCTGCATACAGTATTATGTTCAGGTTCATTTCTCATTCTGAATCCTGGCCTTATTTGCCAGCCAAAGCATTAAGAGCATAATGGTCAACCACAGAGTGTGCTGAAATTAAAGAGGGAAGCAATGATCTTTTAGCAACAAAAACAAGCACCATAATATGAAGCGAATGCAGAGGATGTTAAAATACTCTCCAAATTAGGCAGGATCTAAAGAAAGGGAAACAAATTTAAGTTTTCAGATCAAAGTCCTATATTACTTTAATTGGAAGGCTAAATAGGCTCAGATTAATGCTATTTTTTCTGTAAGAGTAAACTGAAAGTGTCTGATATGTAATGAGTAAATAAAAAAAACCTGATTAAAGAGTTTCATGAATCTTGAGGAAGATACTGACAGTGTGTATTCTGTTATTTTTTCTATCCAATCCCACAAGGCACAAAGGCATATAGATGAATAAGTTGCAGTTCCTGTATTCTCCAAAATAACTGGAATTTGTTTTGTTCAATAAAATTTGTTCAATTAAAATGTTTAATTAATTTTAGCTTGGTTAGTAGTCCTGTAAAAGAAATATTTAAGGGAGAAAAGTAAAACTTTTACAATTATGCTACAACCAGTGAAATAGTTCAAGAAATGCAGTCACTCTTGTAAGAATGCAGTAGTCATTTTATGCAGGAACGTCTTCCACAAACAACAATGTTATAATTACACAGTAATCAATATCTGTGTCCTTGAAGGTAACAATTGTATAAAGCTCTAGGGATACCATTCCTTTGAAATCCTGCCTTGGAATTTTTTATGTTAATCTCAGAAAGAAGATTGGGCACTGCTTTAATATTGCAATTAAATCACTGCAGTACTGAAATGTGCCTTTGCTGATTTCAGTTAGAACCAATTTTGGAAGCTCATTGCGACATACATTTATTACTCTGAGAGCAAGTAATAGTGAGAACTTTTCATGACCAACCTGGTGCATAAATTCAAATTTTTCTATGTTATCTGAGTCAAAATTTTAAACTGTATATAAAGGCAAGAGATTCAGTTACTGGCATAGATTGACCATAACTAGTTCATCCTTTTTTCCCCAAGAACAACTATTCCTGTTGTAATACATACCTACACTCAGTGCCCACTTTATTAGGTACCTCCTGTATCTAATAACATGGCTACTGAGAGTATGCTCATAGTCTTCTGCTGTTATGGCTCGTCCACTTCAAGGTTCGATGTGTTTTGCATTCAGAAACACTCTTCTGCGCATGCATGGTTATTTGAGTTACTCTTGCCTTCCTGTCAGCTGGCCATTCTCCTCTGACATCTCATAACAGAGGAATTTTTGCCCGCAGAACTGCCATTGACTTGATGTGTTTTTTTTGCTTTTCACACCATTCTCAGTGAGTGCTAGTGACAGATTGTGTGAAAATCCCAGGGGATCAGTGGTTTCTAAGATACTCAAACCATTCCATCTGGCACCAACAATTAATCCACGGTAAAATTATTTAGATCACATATCTTCCCCATTCTGATGTTTGGTCTGAATAACAACTGAACACTTGCCACTGTCTGCATGCTTTTATGCATTGAGTTCCTGCCACATGATTGGCTGTTCAGATATTTGTATTAACAAGCAAGTGTACTGGTGCACCGCAAAGTGGCCTCTGAGTGTATAAAGGAAAAGTATGGCATCTGCTCATATACATTAATGGCTCCATTTGTGTTTGCAATAGATATCTAATGGAGAGGGTGACAGGACAGAAATTGGCAGCCTGATTTATTATGGAAATATAATATTACCCTGCTTGGAACATTGAATTGTGAGATTTAAAATTAAAGGAACAAAAGAATGTACGTCACAAGGTTTCTATTATAAGAAACATTTTATTAACAAAAACAGTAAATTCCACTGGCTTAGCATTTTCAATAATGGTTAACTGGGCTTTTGCAACAAAATTTTCTTTCAATATTCATCACACAAAGCACTCGAGGATTGGGCTTTAGAATGGTTTTGCTTGTTTTATCTTGTTTGAAATGCATCATTCATAAGTAAAATTCCATACAGCTTCAAAACAAGAGTTTGCCAAAACACAACACGTTATAGTACCAAACAGTATCAACCTAAATGAGGCTTGGAAACTGCCATGCTAGGGGCTGTAGGTAGTTTAAGACATAAGAAAATGTTGTTTTGTAGCTGGTGAACCAAATTATTAACTAAATGGATTGAACTACCTTGGCAACATGAAGAGCTAAAAACTGTCCAGATTGTCAAGTGCTAGTTATCCAATAATATTTTGCAAGTGTTAATAAAATGATTCAGATAAAGTAATGAAAAACCTTTATTCCATCAATCTTTAATTTAATATATGGATATAATACATAACCTTAATGACCTGCCTGTTAGTCTTATTTTATATCCCTTGGATCAATGGGACAATAAATCTACATGACAGATTTCAACTCTGCATGAGCTATGATTTTTCTCTAGAGCTAAAAATAGTAATCCTGAATACCAAGGAACTCCTCATTAACTACTGAACCATGGCAGGTCAGGGTGATGGAATTTTTCTCAGCTTCATTAGTCGTTTGTATGTGGGGAATGGTGTGTTTGTTGAGGGAATGAACGTTGATTGTAAACTTAACCCATGTAATTATGTCTCCTCTTGATGCCAATAGAAAGATATAAAATGTTATTCTATATTTCAGATTTCAAAATTCATAAATGTTAATATGAGCAAATATTTGTGCAGCAATCTGGAACATGCATTTTTTTTTTCCTATTTTACAAGAGCAACATCAGAACTGGCTTTAATCACACCTATATTGTCATTGTATGGATTCATATACACTTTAAGGAAATTCATTCTTCATGAACTATTTATGGATTGGTTAATTGTTAACAAGTTACATTATAATCACATTAAATGAAATTGCTGTTTCAGTTATATAGTACATCTTTGTGATTAAGGACATTTCTGGTATGTTCCCCTTTACTCAGAAAATAATTCCCTTTTCAGCTTTTTGGACAAGAAGGCACCTTTCACTTAAAGATAAAACAATGGTCCAAGTTTTATTTAGATGAAATGTAATTGATGCGGTTAGTGTGGAAATGAGTGCCTCATGTTATGAATTGTTGGAGATGTCGCTGAAATGGTGAAAGCAGTTGGCAAGGAGACCATTTCGAACTGACTGCTGACACAAAATAGAATAGTTCCTGTTATGTTGTGGCCCCTGCTGTTTAAAGCTAGTTTTAATTTTTTCCTTCCCGTTTGAATGTATGAACATCTATTTTCCTCCCAGGAGGCCTTTAGTAATTCTGCTTGTTTCCCTTGAAGTGCACCCATAGAATTTAACATATTCTCTTTGTCTTTGTTTTGACGTACATTACAACGAGGTTTATTGCTATGAAATCACCAAAAATAATATAAAAAGCTAAATAATGAGTTCTTAAGATCTAGGTATTTTAGTATTCCATATATAGTACCCATTAGAGCTAGAAAATGAAAGACCTTCAATGCTTTAATGTTAAAGCTTCCAAATGGGAGAAGGACATGATTAAATTAGAAAAAAAGATGAAGCATAACAATAGGAAGAAATAAGCAACTGTACTTTCTGCAGTGATGCTGTAGATATTTAGGAAGATTTCCATGTAACAAAGCACATTGATTGACATTCAACAACATCAATACATGTCTTGCAAATTAAGGAATGATGAGATTTTTGAAACTTTTTTTATTTTTCCCATTTAGAGAAAACATGAAAAAAAGATGAAATTATTGAGATCTATTTCCATTGGTATATCTAACAAAGATTTCATAATATTAGCCACCGTTTCAGTGTAAAACTTGCTTTGTTTCCCACGCAACAAAACCTCAAACAGAAGAGATTACTGTCTGAATTACAAAAATGCAGCTAAATTATATTTACATTCACATGTATCTCTCTTACATGTATGGTAGACATTCATTACAATGGCAATTAATAAAAAGTTTGAGACTATTAATGATGGCTGCAAGAACATTAAAATTGCAGATCTCATCAACAACTTCAAACTTGTCTATCCATAGCTACAGCTATAACATTGCGTTTACCAAAAATGTCTGGATAGCAGAAATATTTGCATTGTCTATACAACAGGCTATAAAACATCACTCATCACAGTCCAGAAAGCACATATACATGTTTGTATAAATGTATGTAATAACATATTAGCGTGCATGAAAATTTTCAAATGATTGTATCTATGCTCTCTCTTTATTTGTATATATCCATGCCTTATATTTCCTGTGGATGAAATTAAGGCGTTCTTACTTCTTACAAACAGAAAGGGATTATTCCATGTTATACTATTTAACATTAGTCTTATGTTGTAGCCAGCACTTAAACACAGGTCTCCCAAGGATATAAAGATGATGAAACCCATTGATGTTGAGGGTCTGCTAACTAACTTTAAAGTTTCTTGAAGTAATAAGACTTCTGTCACATTGCAGAATTGTTTAGCACTTTGGCTGAAAAACTCATGGTAACAGGTAGATTCTCTGTGCAATGTTGTAATACTCTTCTTGATGAATGCTTCATGCTGTTGCCTCCACAGTAAAGTTCAGACAACGAGAAGGCGGAGCAAATTAAAACACTGTGAACAAGTAGGAGACTTCAACCAGCTTGAAATGTTAAAGCTTACTTTACAAACTGTTGTCTTTCCTTCCTGATTATGTGTACTGTCTTTTTTATCCCATGTGCTTTGCAAAAAGTAAATCTCAGTTTTATCATGTCTTTGATAAAATGTTTTTGTGTTTCCTCCTCATTTTATAGGCTTCCTTCTTCCAAGTGCTTGATCAGACATAGTACTCTTTATCTTTATTCTTCTTGTTTTTGCTTGAATTTTTGGCATTGTTCACTTGCTTCTCTTTCACTACAGCCCCATTGGACTGAGCCGAGTTACTGATGTAATTTCTGCTCTCATCCACGTGGTAGGAGCCTTCGTCTCTATTCCTATATTTGTACATGGCATAGAGGAGGATGAGAATGCAAAGAGCAGCTGCTGCTACAATCCCTACCACCATCCCTGTGGTACTGCTTGATTCTCGAATGACTTCTGCTGTTCCTGGGAAGCCTCTGCCACCTGGTCCAGTGGGGTATGCTGTGAGTACATCAGGAAATATAGAGAAGGTTATTATTGAACTTTAGATCTTCTGTCATCAGTTTAATTAGAATAAGGTAGGGAAAGAGGTACAATGTAGGGTACTGAAAGGGGTTTCAAGACACTATTAATCTTTTTGGCTCTCATTTTGGGAAAGAAGTTACTGTTGCAAGAGCTGAAATAATTCTACTAGTGCTTCCAAGTTCTCAATAGGTCTGCCCCCCTTTGCTCCTACCCAGGTGTATGTACTAAAGAGTTATTTCAGTTATACAGACGGAATCATCCAATTTTCAGAATTAAGTTGTTTTGAAAAAAAATTATCAGTAAAGGGATGTTTTAAAGTTAAACTACTTCCATTGAACTTTCACCACTGAATGATTTCACCATGTTGCAAAATGATCTCAGCAGGCATCAGTTTACTGCTTTCAACTACAATAAATCAATACTGGGACAGATGGTGAAAAGTTTAGAGTTAAATAATGGAAAGCTACTTAAGCAATGGGATGGTCCACCTCTCTAATGGGAGTCATTTGCAATTAATTTCAAAGAACTATCAAAGACAGTAATCAGTTAAAATTCAAGCAAACAAAGCAACATGTGGTAGTATACAAGTTATTTGATGTTAATTATAATATATTAACATTTAACCTAAAAATATCAAAATGAATGCTCACCATATATGGGTCAGTCAGTAAATTGCCCCCATGATTTTGCAGGAAAGAAAAAAAAAGGAAGAAAGTTGTAAAGAATGGTCTTAAAACATAATCATATTTGTTTATTACAGTATTTCAGAATCAAGCTAAATTTATGCAATTACTTAATGTGTTGCATTTTCAGATTAGCTTATCTATCAAACTATAACAATGTGATTAATCCACATTCACCTCAGTAAGAGTTGCCAACATTCCACTTCAAACAGAAATAATGAGTTGTAGGTGGGAGTTTGCTCTTCAGTCTGGAAGTACTCATCAGGATTGTTAAGATGGGTTATTTTAATTTCTTTAGAGGTCTGCAGCATTGTCGTTGATTTAAAAATAAATACTGCACATTGATCTCAGATGGAATCAAGAATTTTTTTTTCCCACTGCCCACTGTATCTCCTGCCCTTCATATTCTAGGAGTCCACTGTCAGGAATAATATTAAGGAAAAGAGAACATCCTCTTAGCAGTTTCGCATGGAACAACTGAAGTCCAGTTAAATGGAACTGTTGGCAATCCTTACATATCTTACTCTTCAAGTTTTAACAACGTGAGTGAGCAGTTTTTTTTAATATAATGAATTTATTTTAATTTTACAATTCGAAGTAGAGTCACAGGAAAAGTGCCAAACTCAGTTCAAAGTTAGCATTCTATCAATTGTGAAAATTATTATATTTAATACAACTCAATAGATAGGTGAAATCTGTGTAATGTCCTGTTAAGCAGTTGTGTTGTCTGAACTGTTTAAGCATACAATTTAAATTATTAACAGTTAAACAATCATAACTCAGAAAATAAACAAGTTACAGGTACTTTTATACAATTACTGCAGCCGGCAGATTTTTTTTCAATCTGAAAGGAAGCATGTATTTCTTTCTCGTCAGTTTATAAACATGTGCTTTCTGTTCTCCTGTAGGCCACTATATACAACCCAGCCAAGTCTAGTTCAGCCATGTTGTCACTTTATTGATAAGGTGATGAGTTATGATTGTTTAACTGTTTATAATTCTGTTACATTAGAATGGAGGCATGCATTCTATTTCTCATAATTTTTAACACTTTGAAGCATGTTTAAAAATTAGGTTAGCAATTAAAAGTCATTATTTTCAGGAAGAGAAAAGGTGTAAAGAAAGACTAAAAAAATCATAGTTAACATATCTTTCAAACATTAACTTAAAATAAATATGGTAAACAAATAATACAATATTGCGAGAAAGCAGAGTTAACAGTGACTATAAGGAGAATGGCTTAGCGGATTCACTTAAAAATGAATGTTTAATACATTGATCCTATCAAAGATTGGTTTTCATTATATTGATAGCAGGAACATTTATTCATAATTAATAATAACCCAGCTTGCCTCCATTCTAATGTAACAGAATCAGGAAAGCTGCGCTGGGTCAAAGTGCTAAATCAAGAAAATGGCCCAGTTTTACTATAATTCTGATTGATTGGCAAGAAGGATGGAATTGCAATAGCAAACATCTATTCACGTGTATTGTAACTACTAGATTTAATGATGAAAGCAAAATTTTGTCAGAAAAATTAATCCAAGGGTACACTATTATCAAAAGTAATAGGAATGTGCGTACTAATAGCTTTTAACTGGAATGCATTTGAATTTGCATTGTAAAGTTGTGATGAGTGGGATGGTCTATCACGTGCCCTGTCCAAAGTTTTGCAATGAAGTAACATAGGTCTTATAAATAGAATCTCACATATATACTTTTCCTTCAAATGCAAATAATGAATATTGCTTAGGGAGTCAATATTACCTTGTGACTACCAACATATTTACGGACTGGTGCCTCACAATGAGTTTAGCTCGCTGGTGCACAGGAGCCCAGAGCAGTGCATGGGGTTTGGGGATGGGGTGCTAACATAGGAAGCTGAGGCACAATAGAAAAGCACTATATTCCACACTTTGATTGGCAGCCTTTGATGCTGCTTCATTGTAGCCACTGTAGGAAGAATTCTGACTCAAATTTTTGGCCGTCAATATGCCAGGCAGTTGCAACTGGGAAATACACAGGCAAAGTTTTGTGCATGTTTCAAGCTAAAATGCCTTGGAACAATTTTTTAAGAACTGTCTCTTTTATTAATTGCCTAAAAGTTTGGAGTTGCGCAAATGGGCACTGGTGCCTAAAATAGCAGGTGATACACATTTTATTTCAGTAGATGAAAGCAATAGAACAAACTCAGCTACTGGCAATGTCTGATCAGTTGACCTGTGAAAATTAAGTATTGAAATGAATACAAATGCCTTAGATTCAATTTCTGCAGGAAGCAGAAGACTAATGATCGTGAACAATTCTTGCTGGACTATCAACCTTTGGCTCATCCTGGCTGCTTACCGTAACAAAAAAAAAGCTGTGATCAGTGTTATACTTAGTAGGAGAATGATCACCATGTGTATTCTCCCTTACAGGTGCCAGAATTGGACTATATACAGTGCTTTTCACATTACAACTGAGTGTTGTCTGCTTGTCAAGATTAGCAGCAGGCAGCAAAGCATCATATAGCGTGAGCAATTGGAAACAGCCAATACCATTATTTCATGTTCTCCATGCGGTTTCAGCAGAAATTTATATTTTATGGTATGATTTAACATTTTGGTAAAGTGATGTTTAATGGATTTAGAAATTAGACGTAAGTTAGCCAGTTCAGCATCAAAATTAATTTATAAAAGACTATAAAGATGGACAAAGATATGGAAATTTAATATGGGAAAATGGGAAATTATCCGTTTGGAAAGAAAAACAGAACAGAAGCATATTATTTAAATAATAGGAGTTTGCAGAGTTCTGAGGTGTGCATGCAGAGGATGCTATAGTGTATGATTAGATCAATGTTAAAATGCAGGATCTGCAATTAATTAGGGGAGATAAAATAAGGATGTCTGTCTTTTTTTTGGTACCAGATTCAAATACAAAATACGAGGTTTTGTTTCAGTTACCTGGGGCATTGGTGAAAACACACTTGGAATAGACCGTAAGTACATTAGAGGAAAAAAAAGCTTTAGAAGACTGCTATCTAGGATCTGTAGGTTGCCTTATAAGAAAAGCTAAATTGGCTATGTCTTTATGATCTAGAGATGAGAAGAATAAGAGGTAACCCGACAGAAGCCTGTAAGATCCTGAAGAGTTTTAACAAGGAGCATTCCCTTATCCATGAGAAGAAGGTCATTGTTAGGGATATAAAGGGTCAATAATTTAAAGTGGAGAAATAAATGCTCACTTTATCCAAGGGATTTGAAGCTCCTATTAAAAGAATTGTAGAGGCAGAGTTATTTGAATATTTTTGAGATTGTTCTTTTAAAAAAAAATGAAAAACTTAAGTGGGTATAAAAATAATATGGGATTTATAGAGTTTTTCAGCACAGAAGTAGGCCAATTGGTCTAACTTGTCCATACTGATCATGTGCCTACCTAAGCTAGTCCCATTTGCCTGCATTTGATCCATATCCCTCTAAACCTTTCCTTTCAATGAACCAGTCCAAATGTCTTTCAAACATTGTATCGACCTCTACTACTTCCTCTAGCAGCTCATTCTCTGTGCCCAGCACCTTCCATCTGGAAAGTCCGGCCCCTCAGTTGCAATCAGATCAACCATAATGTTTTGAATGTGGCAGAAGGCTTGAAGGACTGAGTCGTGCTCCTGTGCCTCCTTTCAGAACCGTGGCAAAACACCTGGGGAAGACATATCCTCAGGGCAAGTGACCTGAGAGACTTCTCTGAATTCATCTAAATGAAACAAGTACCCATGCAAGGCTACAATCTGTAAACCAAATGCAGAAGGATTCTCTTGTTAAGAGGTAATTTACTAAACTATTATTCATGCTTGCACATTTCAAGACTTTTTATTCCATCTTGGAAGGAGCAGACAATTAAAATTGACTTTAAACTACATGCCTTTAAGCAGACTACCAGTATTAAAACATTTATAAGTTAATCAAGTCTTGGTGAAAGATTAGAGGAATTACATTAAATTTCAGTCATACTGCCTAATCTTATGTTTAAGTTAATAGCCTGTATCAGCAAATTCTACAGAGCAAAAACCAAAGAATAACCAGTATTGTTGAACTTAAAAGGTGAAGCTAAAGATTTAGAGAAAATTTCCTGAGAATAGGAGCTTGGCCGTGCAAGGCACGATTGCCGCTGATGAGCTAATGGCAAAGGAAATTGAAAAAGTTGTTAGAATCAAATAAATACATAACTTAGACTGGGTTAGAGAAGCTGCACAGAACTGTGAAAGAATTTTACTAAATTTATTGTCCCCTCCATTCTGTTTTAGGTAAGATTGAAAAGTGCATCAATCCATGCTTGGAACCTCAGCAGAATCATGAAACATAATGTACCTGATGTTAGCTAAATAAAACACATGTTTAAAGTTTGTTTTGTGTTATCTGGTGTCTTATAGCTCTTGATGAAGTTGATCTTTTAGCTACGTGATTCCACAAACAGCAATACTGGAAGAAATTTCATCTCTTCAGAACTGTAAATGAGTGAGTCAAGGCACTAAGTTCCCACAAAATTGCACTCTCAAGTGGGAGATTTTATTGTTTGCAGCTACTCTGAATTAGATTTCTACTAATAAATGCAGGTGATATCATTGGCGATCACACTAAAAGGTACGATTCTTACAGATGTTTCACTATGGTTGTACAGGATGAAGCCATGTTCCATGGTGGTTTGCAGTAAATCCCTTCAGTTACAATGCCCATTCTGAAATATCTTGGTAGCATATATTTTCATAGAAAGCCTACAGCACAATACAGGCCCTTTATCCCACAAGGTTGTGCTGAACATGTCCCTACCCTAGAAATTACTAGGCTTACCCATAGCCCTCCATTTTTCTAAGCTCCATGTACCTATCCAAATGTCTCTTGAAAGACCCTATCATATCCACCTCCAGCACCATTGCCAGCAGCCCATTCCACATACTCACCACTGTCTGAGTAAAAAACATACCCCTGATATCTCCTCTGTACCTACTTCCAAGCACCTCAAATGGCTGCCACAAGTGGGCACAGTTTTCAGCCCTGGGAAAAAGCCTCTGACTATCCACATGATCAATGCCTCTCATCATCTTATAAACCTTTTCATAGAACATTACAGCACAGTAGTCCCTTTAGCCCCTTTTATCACACTCTAAGGTCAATCTAAATCTTCCCTACTATATAGCTCTTCCCCTTATTTTTCTACCTTTCATGTGCCCACCTAAGAGTCTCTTAAATGTCCTTAATATATCTACCTCTACCACCACCCCTGGCAGCCATTCCACAAATGTACCACTTTCTGTGTAAATAAAGCTTACCTCTATAATCACCCCCATAGTTACTTACAATCATCTTTAAATTATGTACCTTCATATTAGCCATTTCCTCCCTAAGAAAATCCTATCTAAACCTCATCATCTTGTACACATCTATCAAGTCATCTCTAATCCTCCTTCACTCCAAACAGAAAAGCTGTAGCTCACTAAATTTATCCTTATGGGATAGGCTCTCCAATCCAGTCAGCATCCTAGTAAATCTCCTCTACACTCTCTCTAAAGCTTCTACATCCTTCCTGTAATGAAGCAACAAGTACTGTACACAATATTCCAAGTGTGGTCTAAGAAGTACTGCAAAATTACCTCCTGCTTCTTGAATTCAATCCCTTGACTACTAAGGTCAACATACCTTATGCTTTCCAAACAACCCTAGCAACTGTGTGGCAACTTTAAGACATCTATTGATGTGGACTACTCTGTTTCTTCATACTGCTAAGAATTCTGCCATTAACCCTGTACACTGCCTTCAAAGTCAACCTTCCAAAGTGAATCACTTCACACTTGTCTAGTTTGAAATCCATATGCCACTTCTCAGCCCATCCCTGCATCGTAGTAATGTCCCATTTTAACCTCGACAACCCTTGTGTCATCTGCAAACTGACTAACCCATCCTCAACTTCCTTATCAAAGTCATCAATAAAAATCACAAAGAGTAGTCATCTCAGAAGAGATCTCTGAGGAACACCACTGGTCACTGACCTCCAAGTAGAATATTCTCCATCTACTACCACCCTCTGTCCTCTATGGGTACACGGCAAAGATTCTCTTGGTCCCATGCCTCCTGACTTTCTGAATGAGCCTACTATGGGTTGAATTGCCAAATGCTTTATTAAAATCCGTATACTTCACATCCATGGCCATACCTTCATCAATGTGTTTTGCCACATCCTCAAAGAATTCAATCAGGTTCCTAAGACAAGACCTGCCCCTCACAAAGTCATACTGGCTATTCCCTAATCTGGCTATGCTTCTCCAATTGCTTGAAAATCCTGTCTCTGAGAATCTTCTCTGATAATTTCCCATCACTGAAATAGAATGCATTGATTACAATTCCCAATGTTATCTCTACTCCTTTTCTTGAATAAAGTAGTAACATTTGACACCTTTCTGGTTCTTTTCCTGTGGCCATTGAGGATGCAAATATCATCACCACAGACAGAGAAGTCTCTTCCTTTGCTTCCCATAGTAATGTGGGATATATTCCATGGGGACTTAACTATCCTACAGTTCCAACAATTCCTCTTTCTTAACCTTGTCATATTCTAGTATGTCAGCCTATTTTACACTGTCCTCACAATTGTCAAGGTGCCTCGCACTGGTGAATAATGAAATAAAGTAATCATGAAGAACCTCCTCTGATACAGGCATATTTTCTCTTCCATCCCTGATTGGTCCTAGACATACTCTAGTCATCCTCATCTTCTTCAAGTACATGTAGAACACTTTGAAGTTTTCTTCAGTCCTACTCAACGAGGCTTTCTCATGCCCTCTTCTAGTTCTCCTAAGACATTCTTATGCTCTTTCCTGTCTATCTTGTAACTCTCTAAAGCTCTGTCTGATCCTTCCACCCTGAATCTTAAGTCAGCTTTCTTCTTCCTCTTGACAATCCTGATTCTTTCGCCATACCATCCTTTTCTGGCCTCAACGGGAAAAATCTATGAAAAAATCCATGCAAGTGCTGCCTAAACAACCTCCACATTAAATTTCCATGCATACATCTGTTCTCAATTTATGCTCCCAAGTCCTGCTCAATAGCATCATAATTCTCCCTGCCCCAATTAAGTACTTCCCTATACTGTTGTCTCCTATCCATCTCCAAGGCTAGGGTAAAGGTCAGGGAGTTGTGGTTAGTGTCTCTGAAATGCTCACCTAATGAGGGATCTGACACCTGACCATATTCATTTCCTAGTAACAAGCCCAGTGGCACTGGCATCCACTGTGATGAAGTGTTTTGAGAGGTTGGTCATGGCCAGCATCAACTCCAGCCGAAGCAAGGACCTGGACACATTGCAATTTGCCTATCATCACAATAGATCTACAGAGGATGCAATTTCCCTGGCTCTTCACTCACCTTTGAACACCTGAACAGTAACAATACCTACAACAGTATGGAAGAATGAAGGGTTAACAAAATCCTGAGGATAGCAGGGCAGGGAAAGAAGCAAATTGGGTCTGTCAGTCTACTCATACTAATTAACAAAGGTCTTGTTCAAAATGAAGAGCTGATAAAGCACAGATGTTGTGTGTAAGTAGGAACACTTAGCCTTCAAGACTACATGACTAACGGCTTGGTTTCTTCTAATTAATAGGGAACTGATTGTTTCTGTGGGGACCCTATGTCTAATTTTGTGTAAGGTATGGAAACATCCTGAATTTTGTGGATAACATCTAAGCTGGAACTTCTGACCCCTGAAAACTGCTGAGTGCATGTACCTTAAGGTTAAAAAAAAGACCATGCTTGTGGTTGCTTTAGCAGAATCTCTTAGTGAGCTCTCCGTGGTCACATAATAAAGTAATTAAACCAAATACCGGGGTCTGTGTCTTTCTTTAAGTCTAATCGGCAATAGTAAATTTTTCCGCTAAAAGGACAGCTTGCTGTTCTTTGATTACAACTCAACATTCAACATCATCATACCCTCAGTACGAATTAACAAGCTCCAAATCCTGGGTCTCTGTGTCTCGCTCTGCCATGGATCCTTGACTTCCTCATCAGGAGACCACAGTCAATGTGGTTCAGAAATAACTTCTCCTCACAGACAATCAACACCGGCACACATGAAGAATGGATGCTTAGCCCACTGCTCTGCTCTCTCTATACTCATGACTGTGGTTAGGCACAGCTGTACACACCATCCATACCCTCTTCTCATTGCTACAACCAAGGATGATGTGCAGGAGCCCTAAGATACACACTCAATGTTTTAGGAATGGCTTCTTCCCCTCCACTATCAGATTTCTGAATGAACACTATCTCAATATTTTCCCTCTCTCAATCTGCACCACTACTCCTGATTCTTCTTGCATTAAAATACAACCCATCCCACTGACTGCAGTTTTGTCCTATAACTGCCTATCCTTCCTCACAAGCTTTCTACATGCTGAATCTCCCAGTATACCAATTGCCCATCCTCTGAACTATCACTCTAGTCCTCGTTTTCCTGCCAAATTAATTTAAACTCTCCTCAACAGCTCTATTAAACTTGCCCACAAGGATTTTGAACCCCCTCAAGTACAAGTGCAACCCATTCGTTTTGTACAGGTTATGCCTTCGCTAGAGAGATACCAATGATTCTCAAATCTGAAACTCCACATTATGCACCAATTTCTTTGCCACACATTCATCTGCCATATCATGCTACTCGCACCCTCAACTGGTGCATGACTCAGGCAGCAATCCAGAGACTACCACCTAGCTTCCTATATTCTCTCTTCAGGACTTTATCGTTTTTCATACCTATGAAATTGGATCTGACCTGTTGAATAAACCCCGTCAACAGGAAGTTCTCAAAAAATCCTTGATAGTTCAAGCTATCTGTGAACTTCCAGCATTGCTCAGAAAATCGAGCCCATTGCCTTTTAGAAATACAGACTGATAATTCAACATAAAATTTCAGTCTACTGAATATTTATAATTAATGTTATTCCCTGTTCTGTGCAAGAGAATTCTGTCTTAAATATTTGATTTCAGGCTTGATCAGTGCACAGAAATATTAGTGGAACTTTATCACTAATGAGTTAAAGCAAGACAAGGCACCAAGCCAATTCCATGCTGGTAAAAGTAGTTAATTGACTGAAGGCTTAATATATGGGTCTCAAACCTTATCCTTTAAAACAGAAGTAGATAAAAACATGCCCAGCAGAGTAAATATGTAACTTCGAATCATGTCCTCTGCAATTCACTTTAATTAAACTGAAAAGTAGAGCTAAAACTATTACATTATACCAGTTCTCTTATTCATTATAATTACATCCTACTTAATTAGTTTCCGAAAACAGTGAATTAGACTAATTTGTACATTCCAAAACAAGTCAGATACAGTGCAATTTCACAAGTTCTTGGCTGCAGGCTGTTAGTGATGAAATGTTGTGTTACAATATCTTATTAAATGGACACCCTATATTCAAAGGGAAAGAATTTTATCAGACACTAGTGCAAGAGAATGAATAATCTGAAATATTTACAAGGAAGGTCATCTTATTCATTAAGGGCATTTCCATTCAGATGGAATTGATTCATCTAGTGAATGTGTTTCCAACTCACTGTCATTGAATCAGACAACCTTGTTGGTCCTAGATGCCAAATTATGCATTTGACTGCAAACCAGAAGAGTGTAGATTTCTCATGAGCACAATGGTTTCTGCAGGAAAAGTGTGGATCTTGGGTATAATGATTACTTTAATATATGATAAACTGGATTTTTTTTTCTCCTTGATTAAATGTCTAATCTGGAGACAGGCAGAAGAGATTCTGCAGATGCTGGAAATCTTGAGCATTTTTTGTGAAAGCATTCAAACCAACCTGCCTATTTCTAGCAACACGCAAAATGCTGGAGGAACTCAGCAGGTCAGGAAACAAACAATCAACATTCCAGGCCAAGATCTTTCATCAGATACTCTTCATTTTCCTTCATAGATGCTGCTTGGTCTGCTGAGTTGTTTCAGCATTTTGTGTGTGTTGGTGGACAAAGGCAGCTTCATTTGAATGTTGACCTGTTTTTCAAAATGGTCATTTAATTATCAGTTCTTATTCTGTACTGCTTTATTTAAAAGTAAAATGACACTCTGAAATAAGCAAGGCGTACCTGTCGTTAGGTCAAAAGGAAAGGCCCATATAAATTATTGAATGGATAGCTCACATCAATCAAATCGAAATATTACACCTCAAACAGTTCCTTCACCTCATCTCATTTTCTACAGATTAATGGTGCACCTGTTGAACTCACATTGGCCAAACCACATCTGTCTTTCTGTCTTTGTTTCTGTCTTACACATGTTCCATCCCATACCCAACTCTTCTTCCTATGAATCAACCACAGCATTGCTGTTATTTCCTACGCTCACATTGAACTCAAAAATTTCATTTCATTTGTTGCGAATTTGCACCCTCTTCTCATATTCACCTTGACCAAATCAAGTTTAGGCTAGTCACAAACATTCATTACAAGCCTTCAGATTCCCATGTTTCTTGACTATACTTTCCTCCCACTCAGTCTCTGTGAGAATTTTTAGTTTCTCTGCACAGCATTTGTCTTGATCGAACTTCCCATAACATACGATATAGGGGCAGAATTAGCTATTTAACCCATCAAACCTGCTCCAACATCCCATCATGGGTGACTTATTCACAGACTCAACACAATTCTCCTGCTTTCTCCTCCTAGTCTTTGACCCCCTTAATAATGAAGAAACTATCTCTACTTTAAATATAATCAATAACTTGGCCTCCACAGCCAACAGTGGCAATGAATTCCATAGGTTCACCGTCCCCTGGCTAAAGAAATTCCTCCTCATTTCTGTTCGAAAGGTACTTCTTTCAATTCTGAAGCTGTGCACTCTGGTCTTGGGAAACATCCTCTCCATATCCACTCTACCCAAGCTGTTCAATATTCACTAAGATCCCCTCATTCTCCTAAACTCCAGTGAGTACAGGCACAGACCAAACAACTGCTTCTCATACTACTTGAAAAGTTCCCCTCAATAAAAAGTATATCACTTGGATACTATTGGGGGAAATGATGTACCAGGAGAAGCCGCAGTGACCAGATCTCTGGTACTGAGTCTGGCTCTGTGGCTCAAAGGGAAGGGGAGGAGGAGTGCAATAGGGGATTTGATAATTGTAGAAGCAGACAGGAGATTCTGTGGACGTGAAGGACATCTGGATAGTACTTTGCCTCCCAGGTGCCAGGGTATGGGATGTCTCAGATCTGGTCAGCATCATTCTAAAGAGGGAGGGTGAGCAGCCAGAAGTTGTGGTATATATTGGCACTAATGACATACAGTAGGTAGGAAAAGGGAGAAGGTCCTGAAGAGAGAATATATGGACTTAGGTAAAAAGCTAAAAAGCAAGATCTCTGGGGTAGTAGTCTTTGGCTATGCCACATGTCAGTCAGGGTAAGAATAGGATGATTTGGCAGGCGAATGTGTGGCTGAGAAATTGGTGCAGGGAGCGGGCATTCCGATTTCTGGATCATTGGAATTTCTTATGGGGTAGGTAGGTATGCCCTGTGCGAAAAGGATGGATTACATTTGAACCCAATGGGGACCAATACCTTTGAGGGTAGGTTTGCTAGAGCTGTTGGGTAGAGTTTAAATTAATCTGGCAAGGGGAACAGGAACTAGAATGATGGGGCTGAACAACAAACACAAAATGCTGGAGGAACTCAGCAGGTCAAGCAGCAGCTATGGAAAAGAGTACAGTTGATGTTTCAGCCTGCTACCCTTCAGCAGGATTTTTTATTCAAAGGTTTCCATAGATCCTGCCCAGCCTACTGAGTCCCAGCATTTTGTGTGTGTTGCTTAGATTTTTAGCATCTGCAGATTTTCTCTTGTTCGTGATTGGGCTACTACACTGAGAAGTCACTTTCAGGGATGCCTACCCTGAAGAAGTTTAAATCTTCCCTTTGAAGGCAGTTCACTGAAACACTCTCCCACTGCTCCCCTCTGTGATTTCTGCTTCCCTCTGATTCTTTGCTTCCTCCCCTCCCCCCACCTTATTATTCTGACTCCTCATCTTTTTCCCCTCCAGTCCTGCTGAAGGGTCTTGGCCTGAAACGTCAGCTGTACTCTTTTCCATAGATGCTGCCTGGCCTACAGAGTTCCTCCAGCATTTTGTGTGTGTTGCTTGGATTTCCAGCATCTCCAGATTTTCTCTTGTTTGTACTAGGGCTAAGGATGGGCAGAAAGAACAATAGCACCTTCACTTCCTTAGGAGTTTGTGGAGATTCAGCATGACATCAAAAACTTTGTCAAACTTCTATAGACATATAGTGGAAAGTGTATTGACTGGGTGTATTATGGTTTAGTATGGAACATCAATGCCTTTGAGAGGAAATCCTATAAAAGGTAGTGGATTCAATCCAGTATATCACAGGTAAAGCACTCACAACCATCAAACACATCTATATGAAATGCTCTCATAGGATGCAGCATCCATCATCAAGGATCCTCACCACCCAGGACATGCTCTTTTCTCACTGCTGCCTTCAGTTAGAAAGTATAGGTGCTTCAGGACTCACTCCACCAGGTTCAAGAACAGTTACTACCCCTCAACCACCAGGCTCTTGAACAAAAAAAAAGGAAAACTACGCTCATCTATTGAGACGTTCACACAGCAAATGTTCTCAGTTTAAGGACTGTTTATTTTGTTATTTCATGCTCTCATTATTTATTACTATTAATTTATATTTGTATTTGCACAATTTGTTATCTTCTCTGCTCTACTTGATCTTTCATTGATCCTGTTTATAGTAACTATTCTATAGATTTGCTGGGCGTGGCCACAGGAAAAAGAATCCCAGGGTTGTATGTGGTGACACATACATACCTTGATAATAAAATTTACTTTGAACATTTTGAAACTGTAAAAGTACCATTGTTTTATCCGGTTGCATTATAAACTTAACAACAATAAACTTAACAACAATAATAAAATTGTATTACTTATTGTATTTAAATTAAATAATTATAAAATTATTGATAAGATTTTATTATTATGGTTTAATTTGTATAGCAAAGTTGCTATATGCAATGAATTGCTAAGGTCTGTATCCTGGGTCTGTAGCCATTCAACTAAAATAAAAGTGTTGCCGGGAGGCAGGAACTGCTATCTGAATATTAATTTAGCTCTTTGCTGGTATCCAGTAAATGATCACTTTGTGTTGAAATGTTAGCAGTTTTAAAGTACTTTCAGACAGGTTCACAAGCTGAGAATAGAAAATCATGCTGGCAGAAAGTACTGCAATTCACATTAATGTAATATAAATAAGTAAATGATCTGACAGATCCTTGCTGGACAGCAGAGAAGTGTGAATATCAGTCTATTCATGTTAGCAATGAACGCATCAATACAATTAAAGTGAAATAAATTCAAAGTTAAATTTTAGATTATGGCTTGCATTGACAAAGACTCCAACTGAAACACAGCAGATGCTGTGGAATAATGCTTCTTCATTTAGAAAGAGGACATGCTGGAGCCTTTGGAAAGCATCAAGTTGGATAAGTCTCTGGGACCAGACGAGATGTACCCCAGGCTACTGTGGGAGGCGAGGGAAGAGATTGTAGAGACTCTGACGATGATCTTTGCATCATCAATGGGGAAAGGGGAGGTTCCGGGGGATTGGAGGGTTGTAGATCTTGTTCCCTTATGCAAGAAAGGGAGAAGAAATAGCCCAGGAAATTATAGACCAGTGAGTCTTACTTCAGTGCTTGGTAAGTTGATGGAAAAGATCCTAAGAGGCAGGAATTATGAACATTTGGAGAGGCATAATATGATTAGGAATAGTCAGCATGGCTTTGTCAAATGCAGGTTGTGCCTTATGAGCCTGACTGAATTTTTTGAGGGTGTGACTAAACACGTTGATGACGACAGAGCAGTAGATGTAGTGTATATGGATTTCAGCAAGGCATTTGATAAGTTACCCCATTTCAAGGCTTATTGAGAAAGTAAGGAGGCGTGGGCTCCAAGGGGACATTGCTTTGTGGATCCAGAACTGGCTTGCCCGCAGAAGGCAAAGAGTGGTTGTAGACGGGTCATATTCTGCATGGAGGCCGGTGACCAGTGGGGTGCCTCAGGGATCTATTCTGGGACCCGTTCTCTTCGTCATTTTTATAAATGACCTGGATGAGGAAGTGGAGGGACGGGTTAGTAAATTTGCTGATGAAACAAAGGTTGGGGGTGTTGTGGATAGTACGGAAGGCTGTCAGAGATTACAGCGGGACATTGATAGGATGCAAAACTGGGCTGAGAAGTGGCAGATGGAGTTCAACCAAGATAAGTGTGAAGTGGTTCATTTTGGTACGTCAAATATGATGGCAGAATATAGTATTAATGGTAAGAGTGTGGAGGATCAGAGGGATCTTGGGGTCCGAGTCCAAAGGACATTCAAAGCTGCTGCTCAGCTTGACTGTGGTTAAGAAGGCATACGGTGCATTGGCCTTCATCAATCATGGGATTGAGTTTAAGAGCTGAGAGGTAATGTTACAGCTATATAGGACCCTGGTCAGACCCCACTTGGAGTACTGTGCTCAGTTCTGGTCATCTCACTACAGGAAGGATATGGAAACTATAGAATGGGTGCAGAGGAGATTTGCAAGGATGTTGCCTGGATTTGGGAAAATGCCTTATGAGAAAAGGTTGAGGGAACTTGGTCTTTTCTCCCTGGAGCGACGAAGGATGAGAGGTGACCTGATAGAGGTGTATAAGATGATGAGAGGCATTGATTGCCTGGATACTCAGAGCCTTTTTCCTCGGGCTGAAATGGCCATCATGAGATGGCACAGTTTTAAGGTGCTTGGAGGTAAGTACAGAGGAGATGACAGGGGTAAGTTTTTTTATGTAGAGTATGGTGAGCTCATGGAATGGGCTGCCAGCGATGGTGGTGGAAGCAGATACAACAGAGTCTTTTAAGAGACACCTGGATAGGTACATCAAGCTTAGAAAAATAGAGGGCTATGGGTAACCCTGGGTAATTTCTACAGTAAGTACGTGTTCGGCACAGTATTGTGGGCCAAGGGCTTGTATTTGCTGTAGTTTTTCTATTTCTATAAATTCAGGAATGGAACAATATCTCAGAGCATATCAACATTACACAGGAGGTCTTGAAAGTGGGTAGTTTCCCAGGGACTGACCAAATATATCTTAAGATGTGATGGGAAGCAAGTGCGGAAATTGCTGAGATATTGGCAGAGATTTATTCGGCGTAGATGAGGTACCAGAAACCTGGAGAATAGCTAACGCTGTACCTTTATTTAAGAGGGGCAGCAAGAATTATCCATGAAACTACAGTATGGTGTTCCTACTCCAGTATTTGAAATAATATTGGCAGGGATTCTAAAAGACAGGATGTATTTGCATTTGGAAAGACAAGAGTTGATGAGGGAGTCGACACGGCTTTATGTATGGGAAATCATGCCTCACAAAATTGATTGAGTTTTAGGAACAGATGACCAAAGGGTGAATGAGAATAAGGCAGTAGATTGTCTACATGGACTTTAGCAAGAGCCTTTGTATGGTAGGAAGTTGTAGAAGCTTAAAACACAAGCCAAGTCCGGAGCGAAAAATGACCCAAAATTCCCCACAATACTCCAATGTGTGGTCCAACCAATACCTTATAAACCTTCAGCATGATGCCCTTCCTCTTATTTTCTAATCCTTGAAATAAATGATAAAATTGCATTTGCTTTTCTTACCATCATATCAACCTGCAGGTTGAACTTTACGGAAACCTGCCTGAGGAACCCCAAATCCCTTTGCCCATCTGACTTTTGAATTTTCTTCCCATTTAGAAAATAGTCCTTTATTCCCCTTTATTCCTTCTACATGACTAAACATTTTCCTTCTCTATGTTCCATCCTCCACTTCTTTGCCCATTCTCTCCATCTCTCTAAGGTCTTCCGCCGACTCCCTGCTTCCTCAACACGGCCTGCCCTTCACCTATCTTCGTATTGTCTGCAAACCTGGCCACAAAGCCGTCAATCCTGTCATCCAAATTATTGACAGATGAAAAGAAGTGACCCCAACATTGGACTTCCGGAACTTTATTAGTCACTGGCTGCCAACTAGAAACAAACCCCTTTATTCCCACACTTTGCCTCCTGCCAGTCAGCCAATCTTCTATCCATGCTAGTACCTTTTGTGTAATACCATTGGCTCTTATCTTGTTAAGCAGCCTCATGTGTAGCACGTTGTCAACAGCCTTCTGAAAATCCAAGTAAACAACATACACTGACTCCCAGTTGTCTATCCTGCTTGGTATTTCTTCAAGAATTCCAATGGATTTGTCATGGATTGTTTCCCCTTAAAACAATCCAAAATAGCTTTTTTCCCTTGTGGGATCAACCACAAGCTGCTCTAAAAAGCATCTCATTTGCCTTGTACAAATTCCTTCTCTTGAGATCCAGCATCAACCTGATTTTTCCAATCTACCAGCATATCAAAACACTCCTTCGTGATTGTAATGTTGCCTTTTTATATTGCTTATCTATCTCCCATTGTTATTTGTACCCCACATCCTGGCTACTTTTTGGAGGACTGTATTTACTCCCATCTGTAACTTTTTACAAGGAATTTACACCTTCCATTCCTATGGTACTTCTTTCTAAAGATTCAATATCATTTTACCAAAACAATCACACCATTTCTCTCTGTTTATCTGCCTGCCCTTTCAATACAATGTGTGTCCTTGTATGTTAAGCTCCCAGCAATGATCTTCTTTCAGCTACGACTCAGTGATGCCCAAAAATTCATAATCTCCAAACGTGCTACATGGTCATCTACGTTATTCCGTATGTTGTATGCATTCAAATCTAACACCTTCAGTCTTGTATTCATCACCCTTTTCAGGTTTGACCTCATGCCACTGGAAGTTAAATTCATCTTTCTTTCTACAATTTTTGATTTTGTAATTTCTTTTATTCTCAGTTTTTCAAACTGCTGAAACTACTACTTGGATTAAAGACACAATTCAATCCATCCCAGTGGCTACAATTTTGCCTTTATCAACTGCTGATCCTTCCTCAGACTCACTACACGCTACACCTACTTGTATACCAACTGTCCTGTTCTCTACTCTATCACTCTGGTTTTAATCCCCCGCCACCCTCCCCAACAGTTCTATTAAACCTGCCTGCAAGGATATTGATCCCGTTTGAGTTCAGGTGTAACATTTGTACATTTCATACTTTCCCTAGATGATATCCCAATAATCCAGAAATCTGAAACATAATTCCTCTGCTACACATACATCTGCCACATCATCCTATTCTTACCCCCAATGGTGCATGGCACAGACAGCAATCAAGAGATTATTACTGTTGATGTCCTGCTTTTCAGCTTTCTACCTAACTCCCTCTGTTCTCTCTTCAGGACCTCGTCCCTTTACCTAGCAATGTAGCTGGAACCAATAGGTACTGTGAGTTCTGGCCATTCACTCTTCTTCTTTAGAATACTGTGGTCCCGATCCAAGATGTCCCTGACCCTGGCAGCTGTGAGGAAAAAAAACATCCTAGTGTCTCTTTCACACCCAGCCATCTGCTTCTCTAACTATTTAATCCATTTCACTACTGCATTCCTCTCTTACTCCCTTCCCTTCTGATCCAGTGCCTGAGACTTAGTCTCTGCAGCTCTCTCCTGGGAGGTCACCTCTCCTCAACAGTATCCAAAGTGATATACTTTTTATTGAGGGGAACAGACACTGGGTTACTCTGCACTGTTGGCCTATTCCTTTTCCCTTTCCTGGCAGTCACCCAGCAACCTGCCTTCTGCAACCTAAGGGTGACCACCACCCTGTAGATCCTACATAGCACCTCTTCATCCTCCCATATGAACCAAAGGTCATCCAGCTGCAGCTCCAGTTCTCTGACACGGTCTGTAAGGAGCTGCAGCTGGATGACCTTAATGCAGATGTAGTCATCAGGGAGACTGGTGGTCTCCCAGAGTTCGCATATCTCACATGAAGAACATACCAGTGACCTAGGACCCATTTTCATCACAGTAGGTATTTACTTTTAGATTAATCCTACCATTTCCCATTGTAGGGAACTAAAACTAGGGGCCAATAGGTTTAAGATGAGAGGGAGGAAGCTTCAAGGAGAACTTGGGTATAAAATTTTCACACAAGGTGTCATTGGTATCCGGAATGAGCTGCCAGAAGAGGTGGTGATAGCGGCAAGAACAGTAGCAACATTTAAGAAACATCTGCTAAGGTACCTAATTCAGCAGAGTAGTACAGAAATAAAACTGGCAAGTAGGATTAGTGTAGCTATGCAAAGACACAGTGGGCTGAAAAGCTTGTTTCTGTGCAGTATAAATCTATACATACAATGCAAAGCCTCAGGGACATTGGCTGCACTTGAGGGCCAATGGTTCTAACCTAACAAAGTCTGATGCAAAAAGTGGAGCTGCAAGCTGTTAGGAAATTGCTCTTAGAATCACAACATAGAGTTTGCTTTTTGGCAAGTAAGTACATAATGTTAGAAACTCTCAGAGTATAACAACCTCTTTAATCTAGGCCTACAGCACAGCTTGGAACATGTTTTGCTTTGCATAATTCTAAATTGTGACACGAAGTGTTCACTGAATAGGGTTTTATTTTGATTGATCTGCTCCATTAAGTTTTGTTCTATTGTGCTTTTATTTTACAACATTTCTTTTCACTATTCAATAATTGCTTCATTTTAAAAGAATGCTTCTTGACTATATTTTGAGGACTCATTTACATTGTCATCATGCCATAAAAGGTACATGTTCAAAAAAGGCTTCATCTGTCAAAGACTTTACTGCTTGCTTATTCTGAAAGAAAAATCCCTGACCCTAATCCATTTTGTCTCCTACTCTCAAGATTCCAATACAATTTCAGTTAAAACAAGTTATTATTTTTTCAAACCAGCTAGCTCTTGCTTTTGAATCATAGAACCGTTACCATAGAGAAGGGGCCATTTGGCCCCATGAATCTGTGCCATCTTTGCTGAAAAATCCTCTCAGATGTGTTTCTGCTAACTTTACCATTAGCACTGTTTTTTTTAAATTTTAAACCTTCAAATATTTTTGAAAGGCTGCAATCAATCTGCATCAGCCATATTCAGAGACAGTCTGTTCCACAGTATAACCTTTCCTGCACATGGCTCCTGGATCTAGTAAAACACTTCACATTTGTGTTCTATACTATAGTCAATGGCCACTCTAACAAAAGGAATGATTTCTCTCTACCCCATTGAAACCTGAAACACCATACCAAGTTTCAATCTGCTCCGCTCCCAGGAGAAGAATCCTCAAAACAGGAAGTAACAACTTCTATGGTTTGTGTCAAAGGAACATTAGACAATGAGGATGTGCAATTCACGCATTGTGTGATACAGTTCTCCCAGGGTTCCTGGGCACGCATTTTAGTGGAAAACAAACAGGGAGTCAGTTAATTTTGTACCTAATTAGCTCATGTTACTGCAAGGTGAAAATACTCCCATTCTATACCGTTTATTTCTTCTTCCTGACTGAACCTTAAAGTAAGGTCGCTTTTTTAACCCACTGTTTTAGTGGACCTACCTGCCACTGATTACTGGAAATAAAGACATTCAAGAGAAACACAATTTTGGGATACTCTTGTTCCCAAAGTTTATTGTCAGCACCCACTACCAAACATAAACGTAAGGTATCAACACCGTGAAAAACTACGTGGCCTTAATTTTGGATACTATTGTTCAAAAATTGCTTGACATCACTTTTCAATCATTCATTTTGAGAACTGACAAATAATTGATTTCTAATATTTACATAGCAGCAATTTTGGGTGCTATGAAATGTCCCAGAATCCCTTGGTGAATAGAGTGGCAAATCAAGTCGATTTGTCTCTATGGAGCAGGTATTGTCTTCTTCCAGGAAGTAACCTTCAATTAAACCTGACTGTAATAACTTTCAATAGTTTAATAGCGTGGCAAAACTTTATTATTAGTGCTCACACATAAAGAAAGAAAATTAGTGAGTCTCTGCCTCCTGTGGAATTATAACTGCAAAAGCCTGAGTTTCTTAAATAGAAGAGCGGATAATGGAGAGAATTAACTTCATAAAACTAAAATCTGGTCTACTTTGTGCATTCCCAACAATTATAAGAAGAATTTTCCATTTGAAGTGATAAGGGATTGAAATCGGCTGCTGGAAGTACGGAATTCAGGCCAGTGACACAAAAATTGAATTGAAGTGAATGGATTGAACTCTGTGTACTGTGTGACATTCATCTATAGTGCAACAGAAATAAAGATGGGCTACAGCAGTGGTTCCCAACCGGGAGTTCACAGACCCCTTGGCTAATGGTAGGTGTAGCATAAAAAAAAGTTTGTGAACCTTTGGGCTAGAGCATATATGTCAAACTCAAGGCCCGCGGTGGAATTCTCTTTGGCCCGCGAGATGATATCAAATTACTATTAAAGCTGGCCCCAGTAATCGAAGCACCTATGGTGTATGATATGGCTAATGCTGAGTTTATTCAAGTACCAGGTTTACAGGGTTTTTAGTGTTTATTCGGCAGTTTTGCTCGGCAGTCTTCTTCAGAAGAAACGGAATTTGTAAAGTGAAACACTTTGTAGTTATAGCAGAGACTGAGACACATGAGAGCAGGCTGAAAAAAACGGAGGCAACGAAAGCTGCGTTCGCACGTGTCCGACTGATCCGGCCTGCATGAAGCCACATTTTGCTCAATCCAGCCCGTGACCTAAAATGAGTTTGACACCCCTGGGCTAGAGGATAAAAAGATACACCCATTCAATACCACCTGATTTCTGTTTCCACATTGGTTATGAAATGCAGCAAATTGTGTATGTTGAAACAAGAATGAGAGAAGGAAACCAAAAATCACATTTTGACAAGGTAGCTTTCGTTTTGGATAGCAGAAGGTGGGAGTGAAGGAGGGGGATGAGGAGGAAAGCACATCAGAAATTTATTGCAACCAGAGGAACAAGGGGAACATAGGGGAACATTACCCTAAGGTGACAGTGTGAACAGTGATTGCCTCCTTTGACAGCTCCAGCTCAAGAGACCAGAGAGGATTTGGCACGTTTCTAGAAATTTTTCAACTGAGTGAATATAAATTATTCATGAGAAGTGAAACAGAATTTGTAAATGTTAGAGTATAGTTTTACAGAAATTATATACAGAATGAGTCCCATAACTGTGTTAAATTGACCTGTTTCAAATGATGTGCAGAAACCATCAACAAATGTTTTCACTGTCTGTTCTGTGGATAGCAGTGCAACTAATTATCTACTTAATTCTATTTAAATGTGAACATGCAAAATGTAACAATGTCAGTAAAAGATTTTTTAACTCACGCATAGAGGTCACAAGTTACATATTTTAGTATCAATGTATCATTAAAATGTAAGATACTTTCGTCCATATTGAAGTTCCAGAATGATTGGATATGTGTTCAAGTTGAAAGGTATGTGTGTATGAATGCTGAGCTATGTCTATTTGCATAACTGTAGGAGAATATCCAGCTTATCTCATGTTGTATTATGGATGTGTTTGATGTATGCTTGTTTCTTTGCTTCATGTAGAGACCTCACCCTCCCCATTCAGTTGGAGATGATCATGACTCAATACTGCACTTCTGTGGATGATTAGGATTGGTCATATACATTCAAGTTGAATGGAACTATGCTCTGAATGGAAATACCTCTGCCTCGGAATTCCCTCCTGGTCAGTAAAGCTTAACATTGCAACCCAGATTGTAGAACTATTCCATAGAAGTCAATGGAAAAAAAACTGTGAAACAGAGTACAAGATACTGCTGGTACACTCTGATATGTCTGACGGGTAATGAATTCCCAGTTTTTTTTTAATAAGGTGTTACAGCAATTTTGTCGGAAGTGAAGTTCGCTATATTTTATATCAATTCTTTTTCATTTTTCAATCTTTTTTATTGATTTCCAAATAAAGAATATACAAATCGGAAGAGGAGTTTAACAAGTAGATAATATAAAAGACATATAAACAGCAACAGTAAAAACAAAAAGTATATAATATCAAAATCAAATAAGTAAAATATTATGCTGTTATATATACAATAGTCAAAAAAACTACAACTCCTCATAACAATCATTAAAAAAAATTGGAAATTTTATTGATAAAGAAAAAAAACCCACTAACTAAACTGAAACAAAAAACAAAAAAAAAGAGAAAAAGAGGAAAGAAAAAGAAAGATTGGGCAGTCCAATTGAGGATAAAATTAGAAAAAACAGAGAGAGAAAAAAAAACACATCTTTCCAGTCATCTCCGAACCTTCATGGATAAGGATTTTCCCCAAAGAGAATAAAGAAAAATAAATAAATAAAAATAAATTAAATGATGTGAAAATATTGAATAAAAGATCGCCAGACTTGTTCAAAATTAAAGGATGTATCAAATGTCTGGCTTCTAATTCTCTCCAAGCTTAGACATGACATAATGGAGGAGAGCCAATAGAAAACAGTATGCGGGTTAGATTCTTTCCAATGTAGCAAAATAGCTCTCCTAGCCAGTGAAGTTGAAAAAGCTATCACATGTTGGGTGGAAGCAGACACTTTGCTTGCTTCCTCTGAAATAATACCAAAAATTGCTGTAAGTGGATTAGGTTGAACATCCATATCTATAACTTTAGATAATATTCCAAACACATCCCTCCAAAAATTATTTAAACTTACACATGACCAAAACATATGAGTTAGAGTAGCCATTTCTGTGTTACATCTGTCACAAATAGGGCTTATATTTGGAAAAATATGCGTCAATTTATCTTTGGACATATGGGCCCTATGTACTATCTTAAACTGAATTAAGATATGGCGTGCGCAGATAGATGAATTATTGACTAAATAATAAATTTTACTCCATTGATTATCTGAAAGTGAATGTTGAAGTTCTACTTCCCAGGTACATTGAACCCTATCATTAGGCGACATGCGAGCATTCATTAACTGTTTATAAATGATAGCTATTAATTGTTTTTGAAAAGGTTTAAACTGAAAAATAACATAAGCCAAATTTGAAGAGCAGGCCAAGGGGTAATTCGGTAAAAAATCATGTAAGAAATTCCTAACCTGTAAATACCTGAAAAAATGTGTATTAGAGATATCATAGTTATCCATTAACTGTGAAAAAGACATTAAACAGTCTTGTAAAAACAAATCTAAAGAATTTTTTATTCCCTATATCAATTCTTTTTAGGCGACCTTAGTAGGCGATGGACTGTGCTTTCTGCACACCAATTAAATGGAGAGTGCTCAAATATTATTGTAAATTCTGTTCTGCATTCAACTTGTTGGCTGACGGTGTTTTTAACTCCAATACTATTTTGCCTGATTGATTGAAATGCCACAATGTTGATAAAATTTAAGCATAATTCCTTCAGCTACCAGAAACAAGTAATTTAACTGCTCTGCCTGCCCATAGTGACTAAATCATGAAAGCCCTTCCACTGATCAAGCAGACAAATAAAACATGCAAACACACAACCACAGAGACACCAAGGGATAAGTAATAAAAATGGACTAACCTAACCCACCTGAGCTCGGCTCACATTCGTCAATGTCCTCATCATCGCTAGGACATTCAGCAGATGCAACCAATAGATCATCTGTGCTCTGTAGGAGATAAAAATAATAGCATTTTGAACTTTTTAATTCCAAATAATAGAAATATTTTAAAATTCACAAGATAATTTTCAAAAATAGAAAAACAGCCAATATTTTAAGAATTGTTCAAATACTTGCCATGATTAATAATATTTAAATGGCATCAGCTCAATGATATACTTATACAAATATTTTGATTTGACAGCTTGGATTTTCTAAAATAATTGTAGTGGTACAAACCATTGTCCAAGCTGCTAATTTCCCAGGGGAGAGATAATGAACAAGAATATTTTGAATACATTTCACACAAAATTATTATTAAGAGTCAAAAGGACTAAAACCACAATTCAGCCAGATATTAAAATCCAGAACACATGTTTTTGATTACAAATATATGGATCTCAGTAGGTTTACAGTCAGAAAGTCTGAACACTTAAAAGCATTTTCAAAGAGTACTTTGTAGTAAAGAATTGTATATGTTAATTAAAGAAATAAACAGGCAATGACGTGCTAATTAGGGACAATGTTACCTATACTATGCTATCCTAAAATGCTCACTGAGAGACCAATTAGCCATGCATCATATAAAACTCAGAATTTACAAGTATATTCTAGAAATTTACATTCAATAAAAGAAAATTGACATGAGAGCTATTTTACTAGTTAAGTACATGGCGCATAGCTTTCATCCTATTTCTAAACTTTGGATCTAAAACATGCCGAATGTTTTAAAGACATTACAAGCAAAGCTGATATGCACAAATTTAAAAATACAAAATGTTTCAGTGTGAACTTCAATTGTAACTCAGTGTTAGTATTTTGTTTAGGTGTTGTCACCTCATTTGAAGCTACTTAGTAATTGTATTGATTATCTATACTAGTTATCTCAAATTGCCATCAGTCTAGTTTATTCTACCTATCTGTCTGTTGTGATGTGTCCATACAGTGACACATCTCTGACTGAAATAGCTATGCAATACAATATCCACTTCTATTTTGAGGAGATTGTAAATTATCCACTCAGGAGTCATCCACTCCTGATGAAGGGTTTCAGCCCGAAACGTCGTCACTACCTCCTCCCATAGATGCTGTCTGGCCTGCTGAGTTCTGCCAGCATTTCGTGTTTTTTCCAGCATCTGCAGATTCACTCGTGTTGCCTAGATGTTATGCTGTAGCTTCAGTCCTTTTCTTTGTCCTGACAAGGTTCTGTATATATTCCTGACATGATTTTGACTACCAGTTTTCTATGGTTATAGCAGTTTATGTAGATTTTTGATGACTATAGTTGTGGAAGTGCGTATTAAAAGGATATGTAGGAATCACTTTATGAATTTAATATGACAAATGACTAAAACTTGCAGGGAAATGTGTGCATTTCTGAGTACAAATACAGAAATTCTGAGGTTAGTGACCATTGGTTGTCGTGATTTCACAACATTAGATCCAGATAGAATCCAAAAGGATGTTTCCTGCTTTGTGAATGGAACTAGCTTAGACACCCCATCCTTAGTCCTTGTGCTTGAGGGGCCTCATTGGAAATGATCTGTTGCAAGGATCACATCAGTTATGTATGTCCACATTTGCGAGGTCTATAGTGAATGCAGTCGGTCGGTGTGTCTTTAATTTAAAATTCTTAATTCTTTCATGCTCCCATTGAATACAAGGTTATTTGTCTAGTGAACCAGACTGTCTCACAATCTTTCTCCTATTCACTCACTAATAACAGAAGACTGCCAACTTTTCAGCTAACAAAGGCACTTTGCTTGATGTCAGTTAAGTAACTCACATTAGTTAAAGCATCGGTTCTTTACTGTATGCCTATAGCCTCCACAGTGTCAAATAATAGACATCTGGTTCATTCAGTTTTTGAGCTAACATGTCCTTAATCTTACTTTGAAACAAGGAGCTTGTCAGCTATCACCTTACCAATTCTGATAATTTAATTGCTTTAAATGTTGCATCAATTAATTTGTGAAATAAAAATATTAACATAAATTTTAAGTAATAGAAATTCTCAGGATACATCTATATTTCTTGGAATCACAGAAGATGTACGTGGAAGATAAATTTACCTTTAGATGCTGTCACTCAATGCTTGACAGTGTAGCAGCCACCAATCATACTCCATTGGACTTCCATTTAAATCCAATGTACAGACGGATACTGTAGTACTTTCAATAATGAGCATCTTTTGTGTTCGTGCATGGAAACTATTTTTTATCCCTTTTATACTTTGAAATGGAACATTATGGCACAGTACAGATCCTTCAGCCCATGATGTTGTGCTAACCTTTTAATTTACTCCAAGATCAATTTAACTTCTCGTTTCCACGTAGTTGTTTATATTTCTATCACCTATGTGCCTCTCTAAGGACATCTTAAATCGTACTCTGCCTATACCAGTCTATGTAAAAAATAATAATTCTGACATTCTCCACCCGAGAATTACCTGCAATCATCTTAAAAGAATATCCTCTCATCTTGGCCATTGGCATCTTGGGGAAAAGGCACTGTCTGTCCACTCTATCTATAACTCTTATCATCTTGTATGCCTTTCAAATCACCTTTCATCCCCCTTAACTTGCTCAACCTTTCCTCATAAGAAATACTCTGTAATCCAGGCAGAATACTGGTAAATCTTACATGCACCCTCTCTAAAACCTCCATATCCTTCCATAAATGAGGCAACCAGAACAATTCTCCAAGTGTGATCCAAACACCTTGCAGGTCATGAACTCAACATCCTGGGGCCAACACACGCTGATGAGAAGGTCTCCCTTCCCCCTGAGGTGCAGGCACTTTGTCTGGCCACAGCTGATATGAGGAAGACCCAGCCAGGGCCTGATAACATACCTGCTCATTTGCTGAGGGACTATGCAGCCCAGTTAACAGAGGTTCTAACAGACAACTTCAGTGGAACAGTCCACTGTCCCCTCAGGCTTCAAGGTAGTCATCATCATCCTGGTGCCCAAAAGGGCAACAGTAACTTACCTCAACAACTACCATCCACTGTCACTGACCTCAAGAATAATGTAGTGCTGTAGTACTTTGAGCATCTGGTTATGGATTGCATTAAGTCCCACCTCCTGCTATATTAAGCCCTTTCTATTTCATTTATCGCTCAAATCGGTCCTCTGATGATTTCAGCCTCTCCACTCCTGTCCGTCCTGTCCCATCTGGAAAATGGTGCCTCATACGCCAGGATACTGTCTATTGACTTCAGCTCAGTGTTTAATTTAGCTTCATCATACTGAGCAAGGTCTCTTCCAGAGCTGTGTGCGCAGCACCCTGCTGTTTACCTTTCGGGATCATGACAGCACTCCAGTTCAAACCAAATCGTCAAGTTCGCTAATGACACAACAGTACTTGACCTCATTGACAAAGCCAATGAGCTAGTGTACAGAGAGGAGATAGAGCAGCTGGTAGAATGGTGTGAGTTCAACAGCTTGAGTCTCAATGTGGAGAAGAGCAAAGAAGTTATTATACACTTTAGAAAAGTGCAAGATGACTACTCCTCAGTACAAATACACAGCTCCTCCATGGAGAAAGTTGGGAATGCCAAGTTTCTGGGAGTGCACATAATGGATGATCTCACATGGTCCCTCAACACCACCTCTTCAGTCCAGAAAGCTCAGCAGTGTCTCCACTTCCTAAGGAGATTGGAGTGAGTGGGGCTCACCAACCTCCTACCTTATTTTAACCAATTTTTATAACAGTACTATCGAGAGTGTCCTGACCAGCTGTATCACCATCTGGAATGGAAATTACAAGGTATCTGATCAGAAATCCTTACATAGGATTGCGAGGACTGCTGAGAGGATCACTGGGGTCTCTCTTCCACTTATTAGAGATGTTTATCAGGAGCACTGTGTACACAGGGTCCTTAGCATTATCAATGATCGCTCCCATATGTCCAACAATCTCTACCATCAGGTAGGAGGTACCATAGCATTAGGCCAAGAACTGTTAGGATGGAAAGCAGCTTCTTCCTCCATGCCATAAGACTACTAAACTCCGTCACCACCCAGGTCTCATCAAGTATGAAGCACCCGTAGCATAATCAATCAATCACATGTTTGTTATGCCATTGACATTTAGGACACCAATGGAAGTCCTCCATCTCTGCCTATCCTTAGCCATCTTCTATACTGTGCCCCAGGTGTGGTTCAGGATCCTCATTTCTGCCTCTATGGTACAGCACCAAGTTGTCTTTGGTCTCCCGTGTTTCCTCTGCCCTACAGGAGACAAATGATGTGCTGAAATGAGAAGCCAACCTGTCAACCAAAATTACACAGGTACTGAGTTTTCTCTTGCACGTGCTGGTATAGACAGTATGTGATAGTAATGCAAGACATCTGCAAAGTCGAGGTTTTCTAAAGTAGGGAATGGAGTCCACCTAACGCCTCTCTACTTATCTTCCATTGTTTGCCTCATAACCCAGTCTATCAGCAGGTTAAATAATATCACCAACATCACATAGCCTTGCCTGACTCCTGTCTTGGTGTCAAAGCTAAATTGCAATCCCCAACTGTGCAGGTGAAGGTAGCATAGAAACTCTGGATAAGCTGGACAATTTTGGAAAGAATTCCGTATGATCTGAGAATTCGCCAAAGTCTCTCCCTGTGGATGCCATCAAAAGCTTTTCCATGAAATTCACATACAGTGGTCTCTGCCACTCTGCGCACTGCTCTATGATGTTACATAGCATGAAGATATAGTCGACACAGTTTCTGAAGCCAGCTTACTCTTTCCTCAAGCACACATCGACAGCTTCGGTAATCCGTTGGACAATGACTTTGACAAGAATCTTGCTAGGCACTGAGAAAAATGTGAGGCCATGCCAGTGGTTGCAATCAGTTTTTAACCTGTATCATACATGCATGTTATTATTTGTGAATTTATTTATGATAATCTAACTTTGTGTGTAATGTGTGTGAGTTATATACCGGTATACTGTTTTGTGCTCCTTGGTTCGGAGGTACATTGTTTCATTTGGCAATATACATGTGTACGATTGAATGACAATAAACTGAACTTGAACATGAACTTAAGGTGATTATGCAAGTGATGTTGAAATGGCAGTGAATGGAATTTAATTTACCAGATGAATGAAAAATCTAATTGGCTAATGAAATTATTTGACGCAGGGAATGTATCTCATTCTTGTTGAAACACAGACTCTACATAGAGCTAAACACTCTATCAATTGGTTTGTTTATACATTGCAAATCCTTCTAATCGTCACAAAACTGATGTATGGAGCCACTAAAAGTACTACAAAGCAGGAATTCCTGGGAAAATACTCTAATGTCCTTCCCTATCCACAATATTCCTTTCTGCTGATTCCATCATTGGAAAGATCCTTTTCATTTCTCATCATTCACTTGTTCACTGGTGTCCATTTGTGGTCTGTCAACATCTTCTAGCTTCTTGAAATGTGAGGAACTATATTTATAGTGGGGGTACTCCTTGTCCAAGTATCACTGGATAGCATGTTTATCAACAGCAAGCTCAGTTTAAGATAGGCCAAGCCCATCTATCGTAAACACACACAATAAAAACTAAAAGGTAAAATCACGTCAACAAAAAGCTAGCAAGTGAGAAAAAAATGTGCTCACATGCAGAAAAGTAGATCAAATTACATTTTCAAGGAGTAGATTAACTGATCAATTTTCCAGCCAGCACTGTAATAACAATTGAATTTACTGCATATGAAACTGATCTGTATGATTGGTTGTTGAAACAGTGGAACAGAGAAATTCAGATATGTCACATAAATCAATCTCAATCTTTTGATTTGCTTTCCCTGGTATTTATCATCTTGCTCACATTAAAATAACTGCAAAGCCACAAAGGAAAGTGTTCAATTGCAAAAGGTAACTTGTTGCAGCCTGAAAGCCTCATTGCTCCACTTCACTATTAATAAACTCTGATATGGAGAGAAAATGAGTTATGAATATATAAAACCACAACAACTTCTTCAATTGTTTAAACAGAGTCAAACATGCCACTAAAGTGGCTCACTCTCTGGATTAGTTCCTGGATGGGGCTGGCAATATTCTAGAGAATGAGATGGCAACTCAAAACAATAGCTTTAATCGAATAAACTCTTCTCAGTCTTCCAGTGGGTACCGGTACCAATTATAGTCGACATTTCAATGACAAACTCTGCCATCTTCATCTACTTCATGATAGCGGAGTTGATCTTCAAAATACTGGTCATAATCAAAACTTCTACCCAGCTAGAAGCCCGAGAAGAGTTTATTCATCACATCCACTAGGAAAGCATAAAATCCTTTTGCAATGGCTTTGGTATTCCCCACATTTGCTCATTCTCTAAATTTAAGATAAACTCCAAAGAATGCAATAGAAAGTATTCAATCTCTTTTTACATATCTTGAGAAAACTCTACCTTGGGAATGAATAAGCACTGTAAATGGGTTGGATATAAATATTAATAATCTGCATTGCATTGTGAATAGTCTGGCCACAGCATTAAATGATAGTTTTGATGAAATTCAAAAACCTATTTGAGTTCTCTCAGGGTTAAATATTTTATTCAGTGGCAGAAAGCCAATGTTATTTCAAATAATATGAATCTTCACATTGTAGCCTCTTAACAAAGCTCCATGTAATGATTTTAATTAATTCCATTAAAGAAAGAAAGCCTACAATTTAAATAGACATAAAACATGTCAATCAATTTAATTTTTTAAAAATTAAAGAAATAATAGGGAATATTGCCACTTTGTTGGGTGCAATCAACCAAAGTAAATGTATCAAGGAAATCAAAACTCTGCTGTTTTCTCTTGTAAATCTTTTCCTGTATTGTACTTACAATTTTCATTCTACACAGCCTGTACTTGGAACAGCTTTTTACAGATTTGCCCTTGAATTTCTGACCTTTGGATCCAAAGAGTTTTGCCAAGTTTCATTGTGTATCTCACAAGTGCTTTGTGAAGTCAAACTGCAATATTGTTGTTGCACTTTGACCTCACAGAATGAGAGTGAGCTGTACTCGCCTTACAAAATAATTCTTTTGGCAGGATATTTTATTTGTGGTGCAGCTGTGCTGCCTTTGTGATGGAAAAATATTGCACAGCTTCATTTTGAATGAAGCTGAAGGGCAATACAAGGTCTGGGATATTATCCTTGCCTTTAGTGTTCGTTCATGTTAACTTGAATTATCAAGTCAGACATTGTCTAATCACTAAAACAGAAATTTTAGAGAAATAGAGAAGTCGTATTTCTACTGGAAATAACTAGAAGAGATGCCACAATTGCAGATCTATCAATATCTGAAGAGAAATCTCATGTAATAATTCAAATCTCAAAAAGACTTCAACCTTGAACGCTCGTTATTTTTTTCTACTAGGATGCAGAATTTTCTAACCCTATTTTCCCATAAAAAAACAAATTCAAACTCATCTGAGCATATAAATAAGACATTACATGGGAAGCATTTGCACTTAGAGCATGCAAATTTGCTCTGAGATAATGGAGGACCAGTGAGATTTTCCCTCTTCATTTGGATGAAGTAATAAGTGTTCTGCAATATATCATTCCAGGGGACAGAAATATCAAATCTTTTGGTATTCAACCACATATAGGCCTTCAGGCAAGTGGGGGATGAACCTTACTGCAGGAGGTAGTGAGAAATCACTTCATTTTCATACAAGCTAAAATATAGAGGTAACTTTATGAGACAAATGCACTCTAGAGATTCTGGAGCAAACAGAATATGTGGTACACAACAATGAAAGGTTGCCCTTCATCTCCCTTTCAGAAGGTTGAGAGGTGTGAAAGATGGTGAATTATAGGAATGGATCATTGACTGCTGTTAGTCAAGAACAAATGCTTTGCTTCAAGGACAAGTTAAATATCACTAAAATAGAAAATGAAGATTATGTAAAGAATGTGGAAGGGAAAATAATTGCATGCTGCCTGGCTTGCTGAGTTCCTCTAGTATTTTGTGTGTGTTGCTTAAGATTTACAGCATCTGCAGAATCTCTTTGCTTGTAAGTGATTACATGAGCTGACTTTACAATGGATTTGCATGGCAGTGGCTTATGTTGGTTACATAGTTGGCTGTCCAGAGTAAGCGGGGGAACTAACATAGTTATATATTTTAATATATACAAAAGGAATAAAGACACTGAAAATACTGAGTAAATCATACAGTATCTATACAAAGTGAATTAGATTTAATGTTACAAGTCATTGCAATTTTCTTTAGAACATTATGAAAAAATGTTATTGATCCAAACTGGTAACACTTTGCAAATATTGTCTGACCTTTCAGTATTTTCTGTTTTTAATTGCATTCTTCTATCATTCACAATATTTTGCATTTCCCTTATTTATTTTGGGTTGAGTTAAATATGTTTACTTCAGGATGAACTACTGAAAAAAAATACCTAACTTAAAATGAATTTAATACGAGCTAAAACAAATTAAAACAAATTTAAAGAAAGCTAAAACATCTTGTTCAGTGCTATAAATCTACCGAATGATTTTTTTCTGAAATTATGTTACAGCGTAAGAAGTGGTTTACTTCAAACTATTGAATATGAAAATTTTAAAATAGGTACATGAATATTTTTTAAATGACTCCATTGTTTCTTTGAAAGTAGTTATGAAAGTTAGTATTGAAATGTTGTCTGGTTTAGAATTGTAATGCAGAGAAAAAATCTTATTAACAGTGCAAAATTCTGGCCATAATGTTTCCTTTGAAAATCATGCACTACCCATGAAAGCAAACCCATTTCTTGGAGACAAGAGAGGTACTGTAGATGAGGGGCTCAGTAGGTCAGGCAGTATCTATGGATGAGAATAAACCGTCGACATTTCAGGCCAAGACCCTTCATCATTTCGTGGTGTATTTTACTGGCTTTCCTTAAATGTATTTGATCACATATATGTAATATGCTTCTTTTCTTATGTTATAAGGTGAAAACCTTAGATAATCTGTCATCTCTAATGAGCACAGAATATTATTTGCATGTCAAAATCTGACTACTGATTCAGGGACTTTTTGAGCTCTGAAACATCCTGAGGGGGGGGGGCAAAGTTACTTACCACTGACCTGTGGGAATCTTGGCCTTGCAACCAGTCAACATGGAAAAGGAAAATTAAGTAGGCACCAAGTTATCTTTGGGAGCATATGAAAGCCTAGTAAAAAAACTGTGAAATGAGTGTACTGTCTCCCAAGCTCCACAATCAGTCAGCTTTTATTCCACTCTCCCACAGTGGCCTCATCATTCACCTGAAACCTACAGATATGGAGTAGAAGCAAGCCATCTGCCTTATCTGAAAAATATTCCATCATGGTAGGTTGTGGAACTGTTCTTTCTTCATATTAATTTTTGTGGTGTGTGTACATCACTGGCAAGGTCAGCATTTATTGATCATGTTCACTTTGTCTTTATCCAAAGTCTGTGCATGTATACTTTCCAACAGAATTGTGATTAAGAGCAGAGCTGATAAGTTCTAGTTCAGCAATGCTGTTCAATGGATGATCAGCCAGCCCTATGCACAGAACCTAGTGACAACAATTCTTTGCTATCTTGGGCATTGTCTTTACTTTTTCATTAAGAGGAGGTCGGAATTTTTCCTTTTATTACTTCTGTGTTTGCATTTACTGCTCCGGTAATGATATGTTAATAGTTCACTCATTTAGAGTAGTTAGTAATTTAGTGCATGTGCACAAAACAAATTCCATAAGCATTTTTTGCACTCCTGTTTCACTGGAAAAATCTGCACCACTGATTTTTATAATATTTTTCAAATATCTATGTTAAGTCCAAAACATGTAAATAGTTGTCATATATATTTAATAGATGCTAAAGAGTGTTTTATTTTCCTAATTGCTTGCCAAAATAGATATCCAGCCATACAATTTTATGAGTTAATTTTACTACAAATGGCTGGTAAGATATGAATAATCAGAGGGCATCACTCCGGCCTTAAATGTGGAATTGCCTTTCATTTTTTGCCTATGATATCTCCACTTTAAATCCACGGAAAACCACTCTCTGAATACTAACCGGTTCTGTAGTTATTTTGTAGTAGTTCTTGAAATGGAGCCTTTGCATTTAATTAATTAACCCAGAAGTGAAAAACAAATCTAACACATTGCTTAGAAATGATGCATGTAGAAAATTTGAATTCACAATTATTTTCACATTCACGTCTTCCCATGTTTCTGGAAGTTGGAAGGCTTTACTTCTATATTACCAGTTAGAGACTGTAAGATAAGCAGAGTCATTTATTTGAAGTATTTACACACTGTATGTAAGATTGGTAATGAATATTTCAGTCACTAAACCCAAGTACATAATCCATTATGACCCCATGTGAAAGTTAAGGCTGCTGAGGCAATAACTGAGCTCGCCTGAACGTTTGAAAGTCTCAACCAAGAAGCTGCTATAATTGCAGTTACATGTCTTTTTATGATGCAGTATCATTCTGCTTTGCAGTTAGTGCATCGAAATTCCTGCGGATTTTTTGAATACCTCAAGCAGCTGGTAAAATGAGATCCGATGAGACACATCATCTTTGCTGCAAATGGGTCTGGGAAAATTGCAAGGTCTAACAACCTTCCCTACTGTCACCTGGTTTGCACTAGAACAGCCATAGGGACAGTTGTTCAGCTTTTGTTCTCAAATTACTTTGAGATATCTAAAAAATGATCAATCAAAGAATAATCAGTTTGTTTGCAGTGTTTATCATTAGATATGAAATTCATCACACTGAAAATTTCACAGTTAGGTTCACTAAGCAATGCTTTCACAAAGAAAGCAATGGTTATTAATAACTTGGTCTTCTACCATCGAGTTACTCTCAAGGGTAATACATAATGTAGAATGAGCATTCTGCTGTAAATGCATTTGGATTTTTCCCTTTGCATTGCACTATTAATGCAATAATTTTAGTAAGTCTTACCTAACATCAAAATAATTTAAGAATGTTTAATTTAGTTTGTTTCAGAATGTAACTATAGTACTCAGCATTGTTCCATTTCTTATATTTCTAGTGCAGGTACTCTATAAAATTGAGAGAATGCTTTTCTCTCTGTTGAAAAAAACAACAGTAATGACTGCCAATGTCCAAAGACACTGGTACTAACTTCCCTTGCATTATCCATCTCTGCCGCTCTCTCATATTTCTTGCTGCTGTAAAGATCACCTCCAGTCCTGTAGTGATCAGCAGGTTTGACTTTTCCATTAATATCTAGGGCAGCTTCCCACCCTACACCATCTACCAACTTAACCTTTCCCATAACCTAAAGCACCAAATCCCACTTACCTGCCATCCCTATGTTTCCTGCTCCATATTGCTCCCAAATGAAGGAAACTGTTATTATGAAAGAATCATAATTGACTCTTTAATTCACCCCACTGCTTATTCTTGTTCTGCAAAGACTTGGCATTCAGAGTGAAAAGGAGCTTTTATTCTTAAGCAGAGGTTAGGTAAAGGGACCAAGAAAGAGAGAAGAGATATCTTTATGAAACGGTACGGAGTTTTTGGAATTCTCTCCTCAGGAGCGCCATAGGCGATTACTTCAGATAGATGTTAGATTTAGGATTACTTAGGGATATGGACAGTGTAGGAAAGAGACACAGATATGATTTTACCCATGATCTTAATGCATCACTTACTAGGTAGGAAGGGTGAAATACCCTAATTCTGTTTCTCATTCTTATGAAATCTTGGCATTCTGTACTCTATTAGCTCACCATAGACTCTTTGTATTCAGCTGCAGAAGCCTGTGATCTGGTAAATCTTCTGTACCCATCCTTTTAAACTATTGTTTTAACACCATCATTTGTATTGCTGAGCTCCTAAATGATATGTCATAATATCCTCTTACCTAGCACAAAGTCAGTCTTTCACTGACTACACTCCTCTGGCATGTTGTGAGATAGTTTCCCATTTTAAAAGCTTTATGTTCAGCGGGGGACTTCATTGCCACTGTAATGTGCAAACATCAGTATGGTTTCACTTTGTATTTCTAAAATGGGTCATTTAAACTTACCAAGATAACAATATAGAAATTAGGAGCAGGGGCAGTCCACTCAGCTCGTCAGGCCAACTCTACCATTCAATAATATACTGGCTGGTCTAACTGCAATCACACATAACCCAATAGTCTTTCACATCTTTGCTTATCAATAATCTATCTACCTTTGCCTTAAAAACATTCAAAGTCTCTGCTTATACCATGCCTTAAGGAAAAGGTACAAAGACTTATGCCCCCCTGTTAAAAAGTCACTTCATCTCTGTTTTAAATTAATAACTCTTTATATATTTTTTAAAAAATCTCTATTTCCAGACTCCCTCACAACGAGAACCATCTTTCCATATCCAAGTTATCAAGGCCTTTCTTTGTTTCAGTTAAATCCCCCTCTCTCTCGTATACTCCTGCAGATACAAACTTCCTTTGCCCTGCCTTTCTCATAATACCAATGCCAGGCGTTACTATATTAAACCTTTGCTGAACTGTTTCCAATATTGTACACATTATTCCAGATATAATTGAAGTATAACTTCCCTTCATTTGTAGTCCATTGCTCTTATAATAAACAATACAGTTCTAAGTTTTCCTAATTTACTTAGTGTACCTGCACTTCTTCCAAACCCTTCACTAAGACACCCAAGTCCCACTGCAGCATAAAGCTCAGCCATCTCTCATCATTTAATTAATATACTTCTTTTCTATTTTTATTGCTAGTTGATAATTTCACATCTTCATGCACTATACAACATTTGCCAAATATTTCCCCACTTACTGCCTTGAGTCCTTTCATCCAAGTCATTAATATAAATCATGTAAAGCTGAGGTACCAACATCATTCCCTGTGGCACATTACTCATTAAAACTTTCCAACCAGATAAGAGATCTATTTATACCTATTGTCTGCCTCTTGCTTGCCAACCAATCTTCTGTAAATGCCAATATGTTGCGCCTAACTCTAGGAGCTTTTATATTTTGCAATATCATTATCACATGCTTTCAAGGAAGCTAAGAATAGTACATCCATTAGTTTTTTTTTTGTTAATTCACAGCATGGTTACTTTTTCAAAATAACCCAATAAGTCCTTTTGCATTCATCTGCAATTTACTTCTACAAGAATGAGGCATTGCACTTGGAAAGGTCAAATGCAAGAGGAAAGTATACAATAAATGGCAAGACGTTCGGCAACATTGATGTACATAGGGATCTTTATGTGCAAGTACATTGTTCTCTGAAAGTGGTAAGAAAAATAGTCAAAAAGATGCAAGATATGCTTGCCTTTTAGGTGTAGAAGATGAGTATAAAATTAGAGAAGTCTTGTTGCAGCTGGATAAAGAGTTGAAGTTTTAAGCTGCATTACAAAAAACATATGGAGGCTTTGGTAGGATGTTGCCTTAATTAGAGAGTATTAACTATAAAGAGAGGATGGACAAACTTGCACTGTCAGCCTTTACACCGGGATGGAAGTATCAAATATCAGAGGGCAGAGCTTAGAAAACTTCAGAGATACGTGAGGCAGGTGTTTTTACACCTAGGTACCTGCAAGGCACTGCCAGGGGAATACAATAGCAACATTTAAGAGCTACTTAAACAACAGTGTATAGACAATGTGCAAACAGGTGGGATTAATTTAATTTAGTGTCATGGTCAGGATAGCTATCATGGGCAGAAGGGCCTATTTCACAAGCAGCACAATTATCATCACATGCTGTTCAGTGCATCACACTCCCAACACTCATCGATCAGCCTCCTTCAAGAGCTCCACTTGCCACATACACCATTACTGAAATACACAGGTAACTCTGCAATTAGCTTCACCTGTGGTTTTCAAGGCTTGCATATGATGTAAGCAATTAAATTACATCAACTATATTGCTCAAATGCATCGTGTGATGCTCACCAATAAATTTTGCTCTTCTTTTGTGACAGGGCACATAATCACTTCCATAATGGTTAGTACTTATGTTCCTTATCACCTGATCTGACTTAACCAATCTCCATAGAGTTGTTTTGTCATCCAGCTCATTCCTTGCCCAGTTCTATTTTGGAAAAGCCAAACTGCTCTGCTACTTCCCCAGTTCTGAGGAAGAGTGACTGAACTAAAACATTAACTGACTTCTGTTTCTTTCAATAGCTTTTGCTCGACTAGCTAAGTACACCCAGCATTTTCTGCAATTTTGTTTTTGATTCCAGCATCTGCAGTTTTCTTTCTTTTCTGCACTACATAATCTTGCTTTACAAGCAAGAAAGAACTGTTTGAGTAGCTGAATCCTTTTGGTCTTGTTCAATAATTACAGATCACCTAAACTATGAAGGAAGAAAGCAATTTACTGATTGATAAATATCAGAAGAGAATTGCATAAAGTAGAAATCGAGTTCACAACAGATGGGTCTAAAGGGCTAATAAGCAGGTGGCTCCGCTCAGTCTTGGCAACTCTTTCTGCTTCTTGATGATTTTCTTCAACTGGTCAAGTTGTCAAAGCATGGCTTACACGGATCCACTTCAGGAAAATGTTTTCTTTTCCTTCCTGATAATACTCAGTGCTACTTTTTTTTTATGAGTGGTCTTCCCAGCTCTGACATAGAAGGAAGAAGAAGAGAAAAAGAAAGCAGTATGAAGTGGACTCATGTGAGCCCTGGCTAAATACCAACCTTGCTTATTAGCCATCTTATTCCATCTGTTACAGGTCACATGCATTCTGGTATTGACAGCAGCTGTCATACAAACCAATAAACATCTATTCCTTAACCCTTAGAGTAATCTCAGTTCTTCAAAGGTAATGTAGTACAAGAAGAAAAACAAAAGCTCCCGAACTAAGCTGAACCACTTATTAGCCTAGAAAGAGCAGAGTAAACAAGAACCAGTGGTGAAAATAGAGATCATTAATGGAAAATTAAGCAAGGAATTAGAGGAAATCTCAGAAGAAGGATAGTTGCAGGAAGTCCCTCTGAAAGCAGACAATGCTCAGACGGAGTTCCATCTGCCAAAAGCCGCATTTCCTGATGGCCGACAATTTAATTCCATTCCCCATTCTCATTTAGACATGCCAGTCCATGGCCTCCTGTTTTCCCATGATGAGGCCATGCTCAGGGTGGAGAAGCAAAAGTTCATATTCGGTCTAGGCAGCCTCCAGTCTTATGTCATGAACATCAATTTCTCCTTCCAGTGATTATTTTCCATCCCCCTTCCCTTTTTCTTCTCCTCAAGTCTGCCTATTGCCACCCCTGCGGCCCCTCTTTCTAACCTTCCTCCCATGGTTCACTCTCCTCTCCTATCAGATTAATTCTTCTTCCACCTGTCATCTCTCAGCTTCTCACTTCATCCTGCCTCCCCCACGCATTCACCTTTCCCCTCACCTGGTTTCTCGTATCACCTGCAAACTTGTACTCCATCCCCTCTCCCCAACTTCTTATTCTGGCTTCTTCCCCTTTCTTTTCCAGTTCTGCTGAAGGGTCTCAGCCTGAAAAATCTTCTCCATAGATGCTGTCTGACCTGCTGTGTTCCTCCAGCACTTTGTGTATGTTGATGAAGGCGGTAAAAAGTTACCCACAATCTTAATAAGTGGCAGATCAGCCTCTACATGTAAATTGCCACTCAGACTCCTAATTCTTAAGTCACTAAAAACATAAGCTCAATCTATTTGCTTCTTTTTGACAGGAATTTAACAGAGAAACCATTTGTTTTCTTTTTCTTTTCAAGTTATGTGAAAACTGAAACATGCTACAAGTATCTCCAGCTCTAATGCTGAAGGTTGCAATACATTACAACAGCAATCTTTAATGCCAATAGCATTGTGTTCTTTCTTTTGCTGTTGTATTGCAGTTTGGGTGCAGCTGTGACAGATTTCAGTTTAGCCACTCTCACTTACTTGGGTACGTTTCCCCTGATTTGCATGCCACAATCATGCTGAATGGTTGAGGAATTCTATCAACCCAGCCACTGCCCAAGAGTGCTGAAGTTAAGATAATATTTCTTCACCTTCTCCTTTTAAGCCTTTGTGATCTTAAAGAACTTATTGAAATCCAGTGGACAATTAACAATTATAGGATTTTAAGAACTTTTAACATAAATCCATCATGAGCAAACTTTAATCTCAGTACAGAAATTATATTGAGCCATGTGATATTATGAACAGCATATATTGAACTTCGAAGGTCCAATATGGCAGTACAGCAGGACTGGTATCAAACCAACACTGCACAGTAATCACTGTCAGAATCTGCCCACTCTGCATACATCCAATACTTCTTAGCTGTCTAAGTATCCTTAATGGAACCAAACTGACCCTGGCTGCACCACAAATGAAAGCTGGAAAAACAAATTTTTCTCAACCACATTGACTTTAAATTACAAAATGAACTGCCCAGCCTGCACCCTTTTAAATATGTATAACCACAGTAAAAGCTGTTGCCTTGGCAACCATAAAGCACATTAAAAAGAATTACTACAAAACATGAATTCCCAGAGCAACAAAAAAACCATCCTGCAGTAATTTCAGAATCCTTAAATATCACTCTGGATTAAGTCTGAAATCTGCTCAGGAAATCCAATTAAGCTGCTTTCATTCACAGTTTATGTGAAATCCATAAAATAAAAAGAACTGCTATCCATTTAAAATGGTTTTAACAACAAAAATAATGTCACTTTATAGTCACACAAATATATTTCTGGATCACATTGTTTTCAATTAATATTCTTGTCTTAAAGATACTTAAATAACTATTTGTATTTTACATTTGGATACCAGGACAGGGTCTGCTTCCTGTTGCTCCTCATCAGAAAGAACTTGTAGACAAATAAACTAGCTTATCACATGACTTTCAAATATATTAAGTTGTCACACATGATAAAACAGTCGGATGCTAATATTTGCATTATTAGTCCACCAAGACGTCACACTGCAGCACATATTCAACACACCACAGCGATTAGAGTTTAAATGTCTGCATAAATACTACTTTTCATGCATTTAGTCTAATTCGAATAAAGCCATAAAAGATTCACAGTTAACTTAAAAGCTCCTGGTAATGAAAGGTTATCATCATTCTCGTAAACATCTTTATTTCACATGCATAGTTCTAATGACAAAAAGATACATGCACCATAAACCATTTACAACCGTACAATAACACTGATAATTGAAAGATGAGCTTTCATGTGTTAAAAATACTCCTTCAAGCAACTCTGCACAGACATACAGCTTGCAAGCTGTTACTCTCCTTCAGCGAGAAGATTTTCCCTTCTGTCATTTATTGGTGGGCTGAGGATGCTGTCCACACACAACCAAACATCACCAAATTAAGAGGATTAAGAAATATGCAATGGCACTAGGTGGGTTAATGCAAGCTGCAAGCTTCTCATGCATGTGAACAGCACCTCGCCGACAACCAAAAAATGACTTTGTCTGAAATTTTGACACTCAGTCCCTTAATACCACTCAAGGTGTTGGCAGTGTATCCGTAATCAGAACATGGTTGCCACTGTCTAAAAGATAAATGCAGGTCAGATTCACTTCCATGCGTAACCTTTAGACAAACATGCCATGTTAATCTCTGCAGTGCTCAAATGTGCAACTGAATACCGTGCAGGTTGCAGTGGCAAGGCTGTGATGGAAAGAACTACCTGAAAGGTTTCACAGTGCCATTTCATTTCCATGCTGCTCTGTCCTGTCTGGCTACCAAGTGACCGCTGCGTGCATGAGGCTTTCTTTAATTCTTAATGGAAATCCTTGAAAATTTAGTCCATCCTCTGAAATCAATACTTCTGACAGGAGAGCTCCCTGACTCAGTGGGAGATCAAAATGATAAATTGCCTCTGCATCAGGCTGGCCTATCAGTGCCCTGCACACAGATGGGTGAGGGAAGACACAAAGCAGCCTCATCAGTCACGTGCCATCCAATGACCAATGTTTGTCAGAGGCTGCTGCAGGGATTGCAGTAGTGTGTTCTGCAGATAAAATATATTGTACATCACCGTCAACTGATCCTCTGTCAAAAGATTCCTTGGCATAAGATTCTGAATTCTGAACTTAAAACTCAGTAAGGGAAAATCTCATGCTCAGAAAACAAGAATTTACTCCAGTGAACTTGCGGTGCAAAAAAATCCCATTAACAAGTGAGTACAATTAAAATAAATACAGACCAATAAGGCATAAGCTTTCCTTAAAACTTCTCAATTGTTGTAATTTGAAAACCTCATGCAAAAACGGTCAAATAGATTGGAAAAAATATTTTAAAATGTAACTTTCATGACATTTCGAGAAAAAATGTAGATTACATTGAATTGTTCATCTTTCCAAGTTAGATTCATATTACAAATGAGGATTTTGGTAAAATTTTATTTTCACTTTATTGCTTTTTCATTTTTCCCCTTCCTCGCTGTTTTACATTCCTCTGTAGTTGTCAACATTTTTAATCACTACCTTTTGACACTAGCTACACCGTTCAGTAACAGTAGTCATTAGGATGTGTACATCATACAAAAACTTAACACTCTTGTTTTCTTTCATCATAGGCTGTGATTCAATGCACATTAACCAAATGTTCAGAATGTCGGAATAAAATGTTATTATCTATGGATGTTCTGGACTTGGTATTGGTAAATCACTTTGCGGTGCTTTAAAAGGTGGCAGTATCCTCTACTACTGGAATAAAACATAAACTGCAGTTATTAACGGCTGAAATTTATGTTAGATAGACCCAGATGGACCCAGATAGATTATGCAGGTTTTTTTGTTCATTAGCACAGCACTATAAAAATTTGAGGTAAAATGTTTACAAAGTGTTAAAATTGTCTTTCTATCTTTCCATAGTGATAAAAGAAATCAGAAAAATGTAAATTATCAATATCAGAATTACTGTGCTACACTGGAAACGTTTTGAAGACAGACGTATTCAAAACAAAAGCAAACTTTTTTAAACTTTGATTTATGTTTTGATTTTCTGTCACATGCAACCAATTAGTGAAATAAAATGAAGGACTGCCAAAAAATACATTTTACATAGTAAAGCAAAGAGGTTTTCCATTGAAAACTTACTAAAAAGTGAAATGGAGGAAGATTTTATACTTGAGTTGCATAGATTAAGGAACATAATCAGATTTTCTGGGTCTACAAAAGATAATGGATCTCTAAAAGACAAAAACAATATTGTGCATTTTTATAAAAATGCAATATTGAACATTTTAATGTATTTAGTGATATAACGTGCTGTGCCATTGAAAGATATACCCTATAATAATAATGATACCAAATCCAATGACAAAAATCATTCCATTATGAGCAACAACCAATGCTACTTGATTTTGAAACAAGTGTATCATAAATAAAGAAAATCAAACCACGATGAGAGCTACAAGGGATTGAACGATGCCACATTCACGTTTAACCATCCTGAACAACTGGAACAATGTTCTCAAATGCTTGTTAACTGAACCATGGTTGTCCAGCGGCCCCTAGAAGTTATATATACAGAGGCAAGATTCAATACCAAATCTGATGTTGCATTTGGATTGGACTGATCAGTTATATTTAAGGCCACGATCAAAAATCACAGGAGTAAGAGACTATGAGGAAAGTGGACATAGTCCAAAATAGTAGAACTTTCCCAAATGGCAGAGTGGACTCAAAAGCCTATATTGCCTAATCCTGATTCTATTTCCTGTGTCTTTAACCTCTTATTTTACAGTGGCCAACAGGACTTACAACTTGTTGATATGCCACATGGCCAGCTAAAAGTTTGATTCCTATGCAGAATACAGCGGATTACAGTTAATTGGGCCATTGGTTAAATGGGACGGCTGCTTGTTTGGGACAACTCTTAAAGAACAAAAACTAATGGAGAAAACTGCCAGGGTTCTTATCATTTACTTGGGACACTATTGCCCCTTAATTGAACAGGAGACTTGCCCAACAGGTTGTAACTAGCAAATCACACAAAATGCTGGAGGAACTCAGCAGGTCAGGCAACATCTATGGAAATAAATAAACAGTTGTCATTTCAGGATGAAACTCTTCTTCAGGACTGGAAAGGAAGGTGGAAGATGCCAGATCAGAAAGGTGAGGGGACGAGAAGGAGTACTAGCTACAAGTTGATAGGTGAGGCCGTATGGGTGGGAAAGGTAAAGGACTAGAGAAGAAGGAATCTAATAGGAGGAGATTGTGGACCATGGGAGAAAGGAAGAAGGTGAAGTATCAGCAGGAAGTGATAGGCAGGTGATGAGAAGAGTCAAGAGGCCAGAATGGGAATCGGATTACTTGGAAATACTTAAGTATAGATCGTTGGAAGAATGAAATTTTTTAGCTGCATTCCACTTGAAAAAATTACTTATAATTTAAGAGATAAATATGAAATATTTCTGAAAATTTGGCACCCTTATTTACAAAAAATAGGATTAAATATATAGGTACTCCGAAGATAAAATTATTGGTTATCTGGGGAAAGAAATAAATATACATATTAAAGCTATTATGAACTCCGTGGAGCATGTGGGGATCCAATATCTGGGCATTCTTTCCTTCCTTCTTTTTTCTTCTCTTTTTTTTCTATAGGGATATGTTGGGGGGAGGGGTTAAGGGGAGGAGGGAAGGGTTGATAATTTTTTTTTCTTTCTGTAACCTATTTGAAAATTCAATAAAAAAGAGGCCAGAGTGGGGAATAGAAGAGGGAAGTGGGAGGAAAATATTACTGGAAGAAGAAATCTATATCCCTGCCACGAGGATGGAGGCTACCTAGACAGAATATGAAGTGTTGCTCTTCCACCCTTAGAGTGGCCTTTTAACGGCAAAAGAGGAAGCCATGGACAAACATTTAGGGAAGGAATAGGGGATAGAAATTAAAATGGTTGACCATCAGGAAATTCTGCTTATGGCGATTGGAACGGAGGTGCTTGACAAAATGATCCCCCTATTTATGTCAAGACTCTCCAATGTAGAGGAGGCCATATCAGGAGCACTGAATACAACAGATGACCCCAACATATTTGCATACTTGCCTCACCTGGAAGGACTGTTTGGAGCCGTGAATGGAGGTAAGGGAGGAGATGAATGGGCAGGTGTAGCATTTCTGTTGCTTGCAGGGATAGGTGCCAAGACGGAGATCAAGTCAAGTTTATTGTCATTTATTTCTGTACCTGTATATCACCAAATGAAACGATGCTTCTCCGGACCAGGGTATAAAGCATAGTAGTACACATAATACAAATAGAACACACAATCATTTAGGAAGGTGTGAGTTAAATCTACAAATTAATTATGCATAGATAAACAAAGCAAAGTGCATAAATTATGGGATTAGTAGGAAGGGACAAATTGACAAAGAAATCACAGGGAGAGATCGCTACAGAAAGCGGAGAGTGTGGGGGGGGGGTGTAATGACGTGTTTGGTGGTAGAATCCCACTGAAGATGGTGTACGTTGTGGAGAATAATGTGTTGGATGAGGAGGCTCAGGGGTTGGTAGTTTCTAGCTAGCATCAACTGCACACACTTGTCTAGCCATTAGATGCTAGGCCATGCTTAGAGAAAACAGTTTTTAAACATCATCAGCTGTGTGTGTTTTGTGTTCAAAAGGAAGTGACTTTTGTCACTGATAGTTGGTGAGAAATAAGCAGTAAGTTAATTTTGAACTGTTTTGCTCACTGCAGTTTCAAGCATTCAGACTTGGAGATGCCAGAAATAGCTGGGACTGAAAACAAAATTATGTCACTACTTCCAGAACTTGGGAACTACGAAGAACTTGAAGGTCTCAACAATCATCTTGAAGGCTACAATGAAAGTGAATATTTGGAGGATGCAATCATTGAAAGCAATGTATCAATACAGTCCATATCTGCACCAGGTGTCTGCACTGATTTTGTTCATTGCATACACTGGATGAATTCCTCTGTTGATAAATATTAGGAACTAATACAGTGTTTTATAGTGCCATAATATTTAAGAATAGTGTTCTAATTTGTTCTGTATTTCACTTAAGTACATAATTTGTTATTCAGTTTGGATTTTTATACCAAACTGAAACTTCACCTAATTGAGGCAGCTACTTAATTGGGCCAAAATGTACTGTTCCCGATGGGTCCCAATTAACTGGAATCCACTGTATTTACATATTAAATAAATACTTCAAAACTTCACCCTTTTAATCGCCATCATACAACTAGTTGTGCCTATCAATGAAAATGGAGCTTGAATGTGCTGCATGTCATTTTTATTTTTGGAACATTAGGCATATGTGAAATTTTCTGCTAAAAGCTTGAATAAAAACATAGCCTTAATTACAACAGTGATTTGCATTTACCACATGTGCATCAGTAAACAGTCATGTGGCATTATTCCCATTTTTTAATTTAGCTATTCCTCTTTACCTTTTCTTTTCAGTTGTTTTCCTCTAATAGCTTTTCCTCTTTTCTCCTAAATTCCTTCTTTGTTTTTTTCTCTTGCCTGAATGTTGTTACAAATTCATTTTTACAAGGACTTATTGCCTCTTTGTGGCTTGGGTTAATGCAACCACCAAATCAGTATTATGCTTCATGCAGCATTTGGCTTTGCTAGACTTGACATGAAATTATGTGATGCTGATACTTGATACCTGAAATGGAAAGGTGTTCAATTTCTGTGTTGAATTTATTGACCTTGCTTTGTCTATAAGATGCCGATTAAGCTCCTTATTTTGTTACATTCCTAACATAGTACAACCACTATTTTTCATCTCTGGGAAGGTTGCAGTGTAATACAAGTCAAATGAGTTCAAGGATCCTCACAAATTATATAAAGGACTCCAAGTCAAATTTTTGCATCACAGATTCATCACATGAATTCTCATATTTCAATAAAGGATAATTATTCTTTTATCTGACCAGTTGGATCAATTGGTTAAATAAACAGTTTTTTAGGTCAAATAACTAACCATTTGAAAAATGAATTTAACTTACATCTCATTACATTGAAAATAGACTTCCAATGACTTAAGATCCCTAAGTTAGTTTATAATTCTAATAAAACACTTAAATATTAGCAAAGCTTGGACTGAATACCACTAACGTGAGGTGGATCAACATTAAAATGTGTTATTCTGTGACACTGTTTTACCATCCTGCACCAGAATTTTAAACATACTTGAAAATAGAAATAGATTACATAATGATGCAAATTCAGCCATTTCTCAACAGCAGTTTTAAAAACCTTTATAAATTATTGATCAACTGAGGTACAGTATGAATTATTTAATGAGCAAACATTTTTTTCAAAAAAAAACATAAATAGCCCTAGATAACAGTCTATAGTCCAAATTGTGGAGCTCAAGTCTATACTTTTGCATCTAGTGTTTTAAAACCCATTTCACAGTACAGAGCAGATTACAAAGTACTAATATTGACTGCGTACAATTAACTATATATGTTCCCTGAAAAGACCTATTTGTAAATTTTAATTTTCTAACACGGCAAACCCCCAATCCCCCCATCGGGACTGTAGAAGTGTACAGAGATTGCCACTGGACATCAGCTAGAAACAACAAATAAGTGGTTGCTAAGAGAATGGATTTGTTATCAGCTGCATGGAGAAATGATGTCCCTCAAGGGTGGTGCAAAGTGCCACCTTACTTTTGTTCCTTTTGTTTATTTATAGCATCATTTTTGTGAAGGAGCATAGATGTCTCTGGTACAACTGATTTTGACATGAAATAGCATCAGCATCATCTGAATGCAATACTGTTTCACTTTCTCCTCCTTCTTTCCCAGACCACAATGAAATAAAAGAAATGCCGCACAAGTGGGGAAACAAAATAACACCTACATAATTGGCTTCTATATATTGTTATTGTGATACCAGGTAGAAGTCAATGCATTGTTAACAATGTAACTCACTTAAAGTTTGATCACTGGAGTATTTTTATGGCAATTAAGAATATTATCAAGAAATAAAAATCAAATTTAAAACTTCCAATATTAAACTTTATATTGTAACATCAGTTTATAACATTAAACTTCTAGCCTACAGATTTAGTTTTCTTTTCCTACTGCTCTTCCAGCACACATGATGCATTGAAAATAAGTGACTAAGAGCAACAACTGAGTTTGAAGATATGGTGGAAGCCAAACAGATTACTTCACCCACTTCAGACGACCTGTCTATCATGTGCTTCAGTAGAGCTGGTTTGTAAAAAATATGTTCCCATTTCCAGGCAACATCAACCTAGGCATGAACAAGGGCAAAAGAATTGCTTGTTATTATCATGCCCAATGCGTATTTTTCAGTATATTGTTTCCACCTGATTGCAAGTATTCAGGTCTTCCATGGGAAATTACAAAAATACAGCAAGTCCAAACTAAATTGCAATCGCCTTATTTACATTACTTTAGTATAAAAGATAATTAGTATTTGGATAATCTTCACAAGGTGCTATTAGCATGCACAGAAATCCCACATAAATGGAGTGTTGGGGATGTGAGCCGCTTTCTAAAATCCAGCTATTTACCAGAACAGTATGTCAATTGCCACATTTTAGGCAATACTTAGTCTATTGCATTACCACTGCTGATAAAGATTTAACATAATTTCATCTATTTCATTTCAGCATCCTGTTCAACAATAGACAGAAAAAACCTCAGGGACATTGCAAGCTCTATTTACCCTTTTATACAATAAACTGTAGCATTTGCATTGAGGTGAAATGAGCTTTAATAACATAGAAATCATTGATGAACGACATCCAATCTAATGCTTACCCAACGTGTGTAAGAAGCAATTATCCCAGGTTTCTCAAAAGAATTCAATAAAAGAGTTCTCAGATTTAAAATCGAAAAATATAATCCAGAATAAATTGACAGTTTTATAAAAGAGTTATACTCTCCCCACTTATATGTAGGAATGTTTCTCTACCTACATCAAAGGGCCTAACTGCAGATTTTTAACCAACATCAATAATGCACTGGACTCAACCAAGTGTGAACCCTGTCAGCGTTACCTGATGTCCTGAATGGCTGACCTTGTTAATAGTGGCAGACCTGGAGCCAAGCAGCAAGCCTTACCTGATACAGGAATTTTCCATGACTTACTCATATCACCTGAGGGGCCACAATAAACCCCACCCAAATAACTCACTTAAGACACATTCAGCAGACAGAAAAAGACATGCCTTAAGCTTTCCCTCTTGAAAAGCTGACAAGATTTTAAAATGCTTCTGAAGATCCCGCCATTCAGAAATACTTCAAAGCATTAAAACTAAAAGGAACTAAAAAGACAATGAACAACTATAATCACCTAAAACATTTAACTAATTAAAGAGATTTTTTAAAATCATTCTCATGTGCAGTAATACCAATGAATGAGCAGGTAGATCGTGTGACAGGTCTTCAGTGATATATGTAGTTTGCATATCTCCTAATAAAATATAACATCCAGAGAAAAATGCTCAAAATTAAGATAATTGAAAACAATATTAATTATCTTATTTAAATATTTTAATAGAAAGTAAGTGACTTCATGTTTATGTGTAAAAGCATAAGTTACAGAGATATAAGTGGAAGAATAGAATTGATCAGACAGAGAGCCAGCAAAGACCTGATGAGCCAAAAACAAGTCACATGAAAATAATTCCAATTCTATAAGGAATAGCCTACACGAAATGTTACTTTTGCAGCCACGAATCGATTCATTCACTCATTATGCTCAGTATATCATAATGGAAAGCGAGTATTTCAGAATTTAATGGAAACAAGACTAATAAAAAATAATTATTTGCCAACCACAAGTCTATTCTCCTTTCATAGACATGTTGGAAAATTCTTTACCCTCTAAAATTTCTATAAATTCCTCTGAGAAAAAAGTTGTTATTGTTGCCAATTCAAGGACAACGTACAAGCAATTTACAGCTTTACTATACAAGCACTGAGAGTAAGAGCAGTAAGTATATTCATCAATATCTTTCCTTCCATCACAAGGTCAAAAGTAGAATGTTTGCCGATGACTGCAAATATTCAATTTCGTTTGCAACCCCTCAGCAAGTGAAGCAGTGCAACAATCTTTAGGCATAAGTTGATTCATAACATTTACCAAACATGCCAGAAAGCTGCCAGGGAACAACCGTCGACTAAAAGAGGGCATCCAGCCATCTATCACTGACATGATGAACATAGTACGTGGGACTGAACAGCAAAACAAGAGGTTCCTTGGCCCATGATACCTGAGCCAACCATGACAAAAAATTTAAACAACACATCTGCCTAAACATAGTCTTTTTCCTGCACTTACTACTTGTTTATGTTTCCGTCTAAATATCCCTTAAGTGTTGCTATTGTGCCTGCTTCCACCACTTACCTTGGCAACCGTTTCCAGGCATCTACCATTTTCTTGTAAATCTTCTTTAAACTTTATTAATTTTACCTTAAAGTAATCCCCTCTAGCATCTGACATTTTCATCTGGGGAAAAAATAATCTGATTAGCTACCCTGCCTATGCCTCTCAAAATTTTATGTGTTTCAGTCAGTTTGCACCTCATTCAACAATGCTCCACAGAAAACAATCCAACATTGTTCAATCTCTCCATATAGCTAATACACTCTAATCCAGGCAACATCCCAGTGATCTCTTTTGAACCTTCTCCAAATCCTCTACATCCTCTCTGGAATGAGACCATCTGAAGTACACAGAGTATACCAAACGTGGCCTCACTTAAGTTTCATACATGGTTTCGACTTTTATACTCAATGCAACATAAATAAAATCCTGGAGAAACTCTGCAAATCAGACAAGATATATGGAGGGGAATAAGTATTCAATGTTTCGGGCTGAGATGTTTCATCAGGACCGGAAAGAGAATGAGAAGAAGCCAGAATAAGAAGGTGGGGAGAGGGGAATGATTACAAACCAGCAGGTGATAGGTGAAAGCGGAGGTGGAGGGGTAGGGAATGGTGACGGCATGATAGATGAAAGAGGTAAAAAGGCTGAAGAGAGGAGAGTGGACAAAAGGAAGGAGGGGCACCAGAAAGAGGTGATGGGCAGGTGAGAAGAGAAGGGGTAAGATGGGAGCCAGAAGAGGAATGAGAAAAGAGAGAAGGGGCCAGGGTAGAAATTACAGGAAGTTAGAGAATTCAAAGTTCATGTCATCAAGCTTTTAGATCCATCCTGGTGGAATGTGAGGTATTGCTCTTCCAACCTCAGGGTAGTCTCATCATGATAACAGAGGAGGAAATGGACTGACATGTCAGAAAGAGAATGTGAAGTAAAATTAAAATAGGTGGTCATTGGGAAATCCCACCTTTTGGGGTGGACAGACTGAAGGTGCTTGATGAAGCGGTCGCCCAATCTATGTTGGGTCTCTCCAATACAGAGGAAGTCATACTGGGCACACCTGATATACGTGATAACCCCAACAGACTTGCAGTTGAAGTGTCACCTCACCTGGAAGGATTGTTTGGATCCTTGAATGGAGTTGAGGGAGGAGGTGAATGGGCAGGTGTAGCACTGTCCCACTTACAGGGAAAAGTACCAGGAAACAGACAAGTGGACAAGGGACACACACAAAATGCTGGTGGAATGCAGCAGGCCAAGCAGCATCTACAGGAAGAAGCACAGTTGATGTTTCAGGCCAAGACCCTTCGTCAGGACAAGGGAGTTACATTGAGAGTGATGCCTGCGGAAAGTGGAGAGTGGGTGGGAGAGGGGAGGGCTGCGGTTCTGATGTGCTTAGTGGATCCAGTTGAAGATGGCCGAAGTTACAGAGAATGCGCTGGAGTGGAGGCTCATGGGATGGTAAGAAGGACAAAGGGAACTCTATCACTGTATAGCAGTGGGCAAACGGGATGAGGGTATATACATGGGTAATGGAGAACACCCTGGTGAAACAGCATTGATGGTAGAGGGAGGGAAACCTTGTTCTATGAAGAAGGAGAACATCTCAGATATCCTGGAATAGAAAACCTCATCCTGAGATCTGATGCCAGGAAAACATGGAATAGTCCTTATTCCAAGCCGACACAGGAACATTCCCTAAAGCATTCTGTGTTACACCGAAGTCTCATTGGTGCAACTTAGAGTAATTTCTATGTTTTGCATTGTATTGCTACCACAAAACAACTGATTTCATATCAAAGGTCAGGGATAATAAACCTATTTCTGATACTTCTTTCCATTCTCCAAGACCCAAATGCATTACTGTACTCTTGTAACTATTGTCTAGATACAGAAATGACTGAAAATCGTGAGTCAGCCATCCACTGTTAATAGTCTAGACTTTGGAGTTTAAAAGCACTTTAATTCTTCCAAAATTAATATCAATAAATTGTTATTTTGTCCCAGTGCAGTTTTACAGGACAAATATATTAATGACCCTTGTCTTATTTAAAAGCAGTTCTCAATTTAGCCATATAGTTAAATTAATGAGTATTTTTTCTGATTAAACCAGATCGTTGGGCAAGCTATTAGTCAACCATAGAATCTATATTTCCAACATAGCATTTTTAATTATGTAATTTAATTATTCCAAGTAATTTCAAACAGATTGTGATTGTCACTTGCTGAATTGCCAAAAAGAAACCCTTCATTTATTTCACATAGGTTCTAAAATGATAGATGAGCATCTAGTGGCATGTAACCCTTTCTTACATCAGTACTATTGTGGGATCATGTAGACACTAACTTTAGTCATTTTGTGCCCTTTCTTTACCTTGTAATTTCCTAATGCAACTGTGCATTGGTGTTTCTTTATGACAATATAATTTATTTGACTAATAACCATGTCTCCTTGGAATGCTTCTTTTGAAATGGGCAATTGAGAATGCAAACGCCTTGTCTTTTAATGTCTTTTGAATAGAGAATGGGCTTGATACAGCTTCACTAACAACTGTTAATCATACTTAAAGCTAGAACCATTTTATCACATACTTTATCTATTTAAAGTGCATATCTATTTAGATTAACGGATGGCCTATTAGTAAAAAATGCAACTTAATATTGCACATTGCTGACAGAACAGCAAAGGATATTCAGACAATCATCAATGTAACAAAATAAAATCAGATAGAAATGCAATCCAGATAATAATTCGGAAGGTAAATATAATAAAATTACTCCTCCAGAACAATCAAGGTTAACATATTTTGTTTTAAAATGTTAATTATTATCATATAAACTTTACCATTTACTCAACTTGGAAAATGTGAAAACCTTTGACTTGTGGTGTTTATTCAGTTTAGACAGATATGATAAATGTCAAGTTTTAATAGTTAAAAGAACTTTGACAGCCTCAGTCAAATTTAGTCAACATGTCCAAAGCTCAAAGGTGTTGCCATTTCAAGAGTGTCAGCTATGAATAGATGCATTCTGAATTCAGGGAAACTCACACTTCTGCATTGGACTCAATCACTTTCAAACAGACTTTTCAGTTGTCAAGGGTTGTACATTTTTTGCCAGAGTACATTTGAACTTCAAAACCCATGAAGCTAATAGCAGTTTACCATTTGTGAGCCAATTTAAATTTAGTATCTGTGGTTTTAGTGATTTTCCTTTCTAAAGCTATAACCTACATATATTTTTTATTCGATAGTTATCATAGACTGCTCGATGTAGAGAGACATCATGATAAAATATTTCCCCCAAATTTCACTACTCTCCATTTTGGGTGTTTTAAACAAATATTTTCTATTCAGAACTACCCTCCAAGTTCTGCCTTTCTACTTCACCTTCTTCCATAAAAAATAAAAGTGATGAATAAAAATCTAATGAGATATGACAGAATATAAGTGTAAATACAGTCAGCCCTCCTTATCCAGGGGGGATTGATTCTGGGACCACCTGCGGACAACAAAAAATGTGGTTGCTCAAGTCCCTTATTTAACTTGTCTCAGTGCAGTGGACTTTAGGACTTGGCAGAGCTCTGAATCTGCAGTGTTTCTGTTCCATTGACGGAAAACAATCACGATTGAAAATAAAGCAGAAATAATAAAGCGATCGGAAAGAGGTGAAATGCCATCGGTCATTGGAAAAGCGTTAGGCTACAGTCGTTCAACGATCAGAACAATTTTAAAGGATAAAGTGAGAATAATGGAGCATGTGAAAAGCCCTGCCCCGATGAAAGCTACTAAGCAACCCAGGGGTTTAGTTATTGAAATACATACATTTCTTAAGCGTTTTGTATGCATAGAAAGGTAAAATATATACTATATGCTAAGACAAACGTTTGACTAACCGACTCTAAATAATACCAAATGTACCTGTTCCGAATTACTTAGTAAGAGAACTTCAGTTTTTTTTTCCAATCCCGATCCACCCTAACCTATGCACATCCTCCCATATGCTTTCAATCATCTCTAGATTACTTATAATACTTAATACAATGTAAATTCTATGTAAATAGTTGTTATACTGTATTGTTTAGGGAATAATGACAAGAAAAAAAGGTCTGTACATGCTCAAACAACAAGTGCTGGAGAGAAAACTTCCAGGTTTTCCCAATCCGCGGTTGGTTGAATCCGTGCATACGGAACCCGTGGATAAGGAGGGCCGACTGTTCATGCATTCTTCTTCTTAGCACTAGATGTGCCCAACATAGCCAACTGAGGTCTAAGGATGGGGATGAATTCGGAGATAGAATAGCAAGCAACACCCATTCGAAAAAAAACTTCAAAGATCTCCTCAACAGCAACTCCATACTGGTCATGAACAGTAGGACTGCATCTCACTGGCTTTTGCATGGACCAGCCTTGTTACCACTCATGACCAACAAGAAGCTGCAAAGACAATATCTCAACTTATAAATAACTCAGCTTCAAGAATGGTGTAGAGCTTCCTACAAAAATCCATATTCCCATTATTCAAGTCTGGTTAAGGAGTTTTTACCTGGGGAAACCTTGAAGATATCAATCTTCAAAAAAGGAGATACTTGAATATTGTAATTACAAAGGAATCTCCTTGCTGTCTATTGCAGGACAGACGGTTGCTTCCAGAATTACAATATGGATGTTGTACATTTGGATACATAATGATTATCACTGAATGCTGTCGCCAAGAAAAAGTAGAGATCTGAACCTTACTGAAGCCTATGCCTCCATTAATTGGAAGGAGATGTGGAACACTAAAATTCAGCTCCCAGTGAAACGTACATCCGTATACTTGAAACATGGAAGTATTTTTGTCTTGGCTATGGGAAGAATAAGATCTGAGGATTAATTTTAAAGATTCAAGTTGTTACATTTCTGTATTGTGGACTTACAGTTCTGAACAAAATTACCTTTGAGGTAAGACAGAATGCTCTCCTGCCTGCCATTGACTTGGTAAATTGTTAGACAAGGGAGCATGGACAATATTTTAACATTGTCGCAACAACAGCATCTTTTTACTCTTTTAATACAACTTTGCTCATTGGAGGTTGGTGTTGAAATTTGAATATTGAATTCTGCTTGATTTTTGTAAGTTATAAAATAGGTCACTTCATGAAGTAATCCCATTGGAGCTAATTTACAAAGGCAGTAGCTGACAGGAGAGAAATCTGTCTTCTCTCATCACTGACTTCTTGCTGGAAGGTAATTCTTTCCTAAAACGGCAGCCATGAAATGCAACAATTTATGATTCTCTTCCATCACTACATCTGGTAACCATCTGAGAAGGTGTTACATGTATTTAGTAAGGGAACTTATATGTCACCCTCAGCGGCAGCTTACTTGGTCATAGCAGAGGATATATTACCATTCTGGATGTGGACCAATCTTCATTAACACCAACATCTTGATCTCCTAGCCCATGTCTTTGTGGAACATACTGAGGGAATGTTGCAGCAAGTGCCAGGTAAGCCTATCTCCAACGCAAGAGTCCAACCACCTACAAGATTTTTAACAGCATTACTATGAGTGAGTCCTTGACCAAAATATCTCATGGGTCATCATTGATGAGAACCTCAGGTAAATTAACATAAATTTGAACTTTGATACTGTGACTGAAGACCATATCAGAGGCTTAGTACCCTATAATAATAGATTCACCCGCAGAGAGTTTAAAGACTTTCCACCATCAAGAAGCTCAACACCAATCAAGACATAGCAGAACAGCTGACTGGCACACTACCCACAATCCTAAACATGCACAGCAAGTTCATTATGACTGCATCAAACAAATGCAGTGCAGTTATATAGCAATCTGTGAATCCATATCTCCACAACTATAAAGGACAAGTACACATCTTGCATGGGAACTGCAAAGTCCTCCAAATAACCCTTATCCTCACCTGGAAATATGTCACCATCCTTTCATTGTCAAAGCAACCAGACCCTCAAACTCTTTGCGCAGGAACATTGTACATACTTACAATGGAAATCTGCTTCAAGAATGTGCTCATGGGGAATTAGGGAAATGCAATAAATGCTGCATCCCTCAGATGGTAAATAGGTAAGTACATACTGATATTGCTGTCAGTTTATGTGCTAAAACTGTGCTATGTGCACTTGTCTGTTTTGGTGAGAAGAAGAAAATAAAGTAACAGCAATCATAATTCCATACAGTGCAAAAGGCAACCATTTGGAGTTTATACAACCTCTCAGAGCACTTCTATCAACCCTATTCCCCCACTTATTCCTCTGTAACCTACTATTCTTCCTCAAATAGAGGCACCGAATCATTGAAAACTTCAGCACAGAAACAAGCCCTGTGGCCCATCTAGTCAGTGTTGAACCACTCATCTGCCTACTCCCATCAACCTGCCCCCAGACCATTGCTCTCCATACACTTCCCATCCATATATTGTACCAAACCACGTTTCTCTTAGGTGTTGAAATCGAACCCGTAAACAAATCCATGTTGACTATCCCTAGTCAGTCCCTGTCTATCTAAATACTTACAGTATATCCGGTCCCTTAGAATACCTTCTAATTACTTTCCCACTCCTGATGTCGGGCTCATCAGCCTATAATTTGCAGGCTTATTCTTAGAGCCTTTCTTAAACAACGGAAGAACATTAACAATCCTCCAATCTTCTGGCACCTCACCTGTGGCTAAGGATGTTTTAAATATCTCTTCTAGTTCCCCTGCAAAGCTCCAACAGCCTCCCACATGGTCCAAGGGAACACACCATGTCAGGCTCTGGAGATTTCTCCAATCTAATTTGCCTCACAATAGCAACACTTCCTCCTCTGTAACCTGCATAGGGTCCATGACCCCATTACTGCTTTGCTTCACTTCTATAGACTCTGTGTCCATCTCCTGAGTAACGTACAGATGCAAGAAATCTATTTAAGATCTCCCCAATCTCTCATGGCTGTACATATAGATTACCATCTGATCTTCCAGAGGACCAATTTCATCTCTTGCTGTCCTTTTGCTCTTACTATGTGTATCTGCAGAAGGCCTTCAAATGAGAAGAAATGATCTCTTGCAATTCTTACACTCAAGTACTCATTGGTCCCTGCCTGCCTATAACTGCTATACACTTCCTTCTTTTGTGTAATCTGGGTCTCAAATCTCTCAAATGTCAAGGTTCTCTAAACCTGTGATTCTTGACTTTTATTCTGACAGGAACAAAGAAACTCTTTCTCTTTTGAAGGCTTCCTCCTTACCAAGTGCACCTTTGCTAGCAAACAACCTACCTCAATACACACTTGTTGGATCCTTTCTCATACCATCTCCAATTTAGAATCTCAACCTGAGGACCAGACCTATTATTTTCCATAATTACCTTGAAACTAATGATATTATAATCACTAGATGCAAAGATTTCTCATACACAAACTTTGGTCACCTGCCTTGTCTCACTCTCTCTAGTTGGGACTTTGATACACAGATTAAGGAAACTTCCCTGAATACATTTGACAAGCTCTTTTGCATCCAGCCCTTTTAAGGTCTGGGATTCCTCATCAATATGTGGCAAGTTAAAATCACCTACCATCACAACCTTTTGCTTCTTGCAACAGTCTGCTATCTCTCCACAAATCTGCTCTTCTAAATCCCGCAGACTGTTGGGTGGTCTATAATATAACCCCATTAATGTGGTCATACCTTTTCTATTCCTCAGTTCTATCCATAAATGAGTTAGCCAGTCTGTTCAGTCTGAGCACTGCCATGATATATTCTCTGTTTAGTAATGCCACCCCTCCTCCTTAAATCACTCCTGCTCTATCACATCTAAAACAATGAATTCCTGGAATACTGAGTAACAAGTCCTGCCCTCCTACAACAAAATCTCACTATGGCTAAAATTTCATAATTGCACCCACTGATCCAAGCCCTACGCACATCTGCCTTTCTTACAATACTCCTAGCATTGAAATATATGCAGCTCATAACATTAGACCTTGCACGCTTGACCTTTTGATTCCTGACTTTGTATGTAGGCTCAACAGCATCTTTCTCCACAACCACTTTACTATCTATTCCGGTGATCGCCCTGCAACTCCAGTTTATCCCCAACCCTACTCCTGTATAGCACTAACGAATCTTCCCACTAGGATATTAGACCTCTCCAGTTCTGGGACAAACTATTCCTTCTGTGCAGGTCCCACCTTCCCTGCAAGGGAGACGAGCGATCCAAAAATCTGATGCCCTCCCTCCTGCACCATCTCCTTAGCCACATGTTAAGTTGTATGATCTTCCTATTTCTTGGGAGGAGGAGCAAGGAAAGATGGCACCAGCGGATTCTGAAGACCCAGGTGATTTCTCCCAGTTTGTCCACGAAACAGTTTGTTTCTCTTCATTTGATGTTTTCCTTTTCCTTTCTAGGTGGTTGTGATTCTATTAGAGTTCGTGATCAGCAGTTCAAACCATGGTTCTTTGCAAGCAGTGGATTTTCAGACCAACTGTGCAGCCTAGCACTTTACTATCTCCAGGAACAGCCAAGAAGATGTGTGCCCTCAGGGCTGGGAGGTCAGCAGTCAGGGAGTGGCACCATGTGTAACTCAGTTTCTCACCAACTTCACCAATTGAGGCATCATGGGAGACTGAAACATTGAGACGCAGACGCAGTGTGTTTGCTAATCAGTGGCTGCTGTCGGAAGATGGCATATATAAACATGAATGTGTGTGAGAGAGAGAGAGCGCGAGAGGAAGAGAGAGGGAGAGGGGGAGGGACTGACTGTTGATCCGTGAGATGGAGGTCCTTGGTAAAGCAACGCAGAAGATTGTAACATTGAAACAGTGAGTTGTTGCTCATCACTCTCGTTGTTGCAAGAGCGATCTCTGTCCCTTTCACTAGAAAGGGAGCTTGTCTGGGATACTGAAGTGCTGGCTCGTGAACTGTAGATTGATTGACTCAGGTTAGATGGACTCTTTGGTGATCCTGCTGCAGTTTGTATGGTGGGAGGAGAGTGGGGTGCGGTTTGGTGCTTCTGCTGGCGCAGGTAGGGGTGGGTCAATGCCTTTGATGCTGCTTCTGCGAAGGGGGGGTGATTCAGGCTTCGATTGTTCTATGGGATTATCAGTTACCTGTGTCCTACACCTTGGGTGACCATATTTCCTGAACATGCTGTCTATCAACCCCGCCTTCCAAATGATCATCCAGTCCCAGTTCCAACTCTAACTCCTTAACGCTGTCCGTTAGACACTTGAGGTCTCACTGCCTTTCCACATGCCACTCTCCTGCCTGGTATCCTCACTGTTCTAAATGTGGCCTATGCCTCTTCTCGCCAAAGCCTTGATGAGCCTCAAATCCACCCCCGCCTAAAATTAGACCACTCACACAATGGCTGCGTCATTTATATCTTTTTATTTGGTATTGCCAAGTGCCTAATTATTCACAATCCAAAGTCTTCTTTGGAACTGTGGTGCACAAAATATGCTGGCTGCTGCCATTTGCTTTTTTTAAACACTCTCTCCCTCTGCAGAATCCAATGTCTCCTTTGGCATACGAAATGTGTCGACTGCCCCGCTTGCTTCTCTTAAGCCTTCTCTTCCTCTCTGCAAACCAATATCCTGTCAGGAACTGTGGTGTGCAAAATGCCCATCAGTTCCCCTGTTTGCTCTTGCCACCCAACTACAATATGGGTAATTTACAGTTGCCAATCAAGCATCTTGGGATATGGGAGAAAACTGAAGCCCCATGGAAAACCTATGTGGCCAAAGGGAGAAAGTACAAATTCCTGTAAATAACACAAACTGCTGGCAGAACTCAGCAGGCCAGACAGCATCTATAGGACTTGTGTACATGATCGACAAAAGAGGACCGTAATGAAGTAGCAAATCTGGAATGTGAATGTCTTGATTTCCCGGAGACCACAGGTAATATCAGGCCTCAGTAAAATAACAATGAGGCAGGGGTCCCTCTCAGAGTAAGGCCAACTTCGGTTTTTCATAAGCATCACCAAAACACGTACTGCATTTCATAAGATAAGCATTGCCTATGCTTGGCAGTCATACAGACAAAAGATATAATCTGATCTAGAGAAATGCACCACAAGTACAATCAGTAAATGCAGTCAAACCTTTGGTAAATCACAGAGAGCCAGAAATATTTCACACAGGCAAGAAAGTTATCAGTGCAAGAGAATGCCTAGGCCATTTCCAGTGAAATTAAGTTAAACTTATGCACTATGATTATTTTTTATGAACCCCAGCTAATAGCAATACCTTGATATCAAACCATGGATCTGGAGTATTTGCCAAATCCTGCAAAATAGACTCCTTAAAAGAATCAATTTTCTACATTCTGCTGTTACATTTTTCTAGGTATGAATTTTGTGAAACAACTTATTAAATAACCCAAAAATCCGTACAACCTTAAAATTAGCAATAAGATATGATGTGTTTCTTTCCAGTATCAGTTGAAAAGACTGCAAATAAAATATTTTTTTAGTGAATAATGCTTTGAATTTTGATTCTCATTTGCTTGATAAGAGCTTAATTCTAGTACTTGTGACCATGATTGTACTTTAGCTTAGTTCTATATTTCAAAATAATGCCACATGGAATTGTGAATAATGAACAATTCATTTCTTTCATGCCTCCCATTCAACCCCAGAGTCAAACAGACCATTGGCTCTAAATGCAATTTTCAATTCTGTCTTGTTCTATGGGTTCCCTCGTCATGATATTTGAATGATTGGGCCTCTGAACTAACTCTTGCAGGTCACAGATTTACTGACTGCTACTGTTAATACTTATCCTCAACTGGTATGTCATGCACATTCGAGTACTGGCAAACTTTAGGCAAAATCAAAGCTATTCTTCATCATGCTTGCAATAAAGGTCCACAGGTTCAGTAGACTTTTAGATATATAACATGCCAATTATTCATTGAAGCCTCATCTTTTTATGCTGTTAATTAGATTCCTTGTATCTCCCTCACTTTTCTAAAAATGTTATGGAGGATATTAAATATATTACTTCACCTTGCCTTACTAACTAACATTCAAATATCATCTGCTTTTGTGCTGTCTAAAAGATAACTGTGAAGTCTCTGTGCTATATTTATTGACATAAGGTAATGCTGATTGCATGAGAAAACATGCAATGGCCTGCTGAGTTCCTCCAGGATTTTGTGTGAGTTGCTTGGATTTCCAACATCTGCAGATATTCTCTTGTTTGTGACAAGTATGTCTTGGTGGAAGTTTTATTACTTTCTGGATTGCTCATCCAGGAAAAGTTCTAGAGAAATAGATTTGTTGAGGAGATGCGCAGAAATGGTCAATGACATTATTTTTTAAGGTTCTCTGATTAGTTAATAAAGTCAGCTTAACCCTCAGTTCATGCAAATGATGATGAAGTTTCTTGGTTTAGTGTGGGAAATGTTATACTAAATATACTAGCATCAAATTTTGAATACTGGAATAAAATCACTCATGATAAAAACTTCTTTTTCTCTGCTCAGGCACAGATGCTCTATGTTTTTGTAATTACAGGTTGTATGAACGGAGTAAATTATGTAAAATATAAAGGAAAATTATTAGTAGGTAAAAATGTGAACGGATGCACCATTCTTTAATGTTGAATATTTTAAATATGCATTTTCGTATTGCTGAAGAATATGGAAAAATTTGAATAATGAATGGTAGCTATATCCTGATTATGCTTCTGTTCGCAATAGAGTGTTTTCATGAGCAATCTACCAACTCATTTGTCAGTATAATTCTAAAAATTATGCAATGACCACTGATTTCTTCTTATAATTTTTATAATAGCTTCTGTTGTTATTTTCTAAACTAGTCAACAGTAGTTGTACCATAAATCATAAATGAATGTAAATTCCAATCCATTGGAATAGCATTAATTTATCTTGGAACATAGGAATAGTAAATGGCTATTCAGACCTTTAAACCTGTTCTGCTATTCAATTAGTTTGTAGCTGATTTTTATCCAGCTCTTTTTCTTGATATCTTTAATAACCTTACATGGGAAAAATAAACTCAACTTTGAAATATAATTCTTTTATCCCTGGGATTTATTTTATTTATTTAGTGATTCAGTGCGGAGTAGGCCCTTCTGGCCCTTAAAGTCATGCTGCCTCCGCAACCCCCCCACCCCCCCACAAACTTGATTAACCCTAAGCTAATCATGGGCTAATTTACAAGACCAATTAATCTACCCAGTACGACTTTGGACTGTGAGAGGAAAGGAGACGACCTGGAGAATATGTATGCATTCCTCAGGGGGATGTACAGAGACTTCATACAGAATGGCGGCGGAATTGGACTCCGAGCTTTGTTACACCCCAAGCTGTAATAGTGAGGTGCTAATTGCTGTGCAACTGTAGCACAGGATACCTCTGGTGAATCCATAACACACACTTGCCAAGTCTAATATTTCCTTAAATCCCCATTGTGGGGGATTTTAATATGCAGTAGATTAGAAAAATCAGGTTGGTGCTGGATCCCAAGAGAAGGAATTTATGGAATACCTAAGAGATAGCTTTTAGAACAGCTTGTCAAGCCCAATAGGGAAAAGGCAATTACTATTTGTGTTGTGTAATGAACCAATTTTGATTACAGAACTAAAATTGGATGTATCGGTATTACAGTTGAGTAAAGGGTTCTAAGAGGCACGAGAGAGAAGCTGGAAAAATTTGACAGGATGGAAATACTAGCAAGGATGACAGTAGAGCACTAACTGGAGTTTCTGGGAACAATTCAGAAGACGTATGATCAGTTTATCCCAAAGACGAAACATTCTAAAGAGAGGATGAGGCAACTATGACTGACATGGGAAGTCAAAGACAACATAAAAGCAAAAGAGAGGGCATACAATACTGCAAAAACTAGCAGGAAGCTAGAGGACTGGGAAGCTTTTAAGGACCAGCAGAAGGCAACTACAAAAACAATAAGGAGAGAAAAGATGCAAAACAAAGATAGCTAGAGGATACCAAAAGTTGTTCTTCAGATATACAAAAAGCAAAAAGATGGGAAGAGATTTTGGATCACTGGGAAATTACACTGGAGAAGTTAGCAACAGGGAACAAATAAAGTGGGGACAAACTGATTAAGTATTTTGTATCAGTTTTCACTCTAAAAGATGTGCATTTAATATTCCAGCAATGTTTGAGTAATATTATAAATATGTTGTTGATTAAGCATACTTTGTTTATTTAAATAATTACTTACAGGTTAAATATAAAAGTACGTAATTAGTATACATCATGACGCTACCACATGATATGCGCGCACCTCGCTTAAAGTAAATACAAACTACACAAGTTTTCCCTGGCTCTCCCGTCTTTTTATTTCGATTAGTTTTGAGGTTTACAAAACATAACAGTGCTGACAATGTATTTCAAAAATGAATTCTAATGGAAGCACAACTTAAATTTAGAAGAGCAGTTGAAATAGCTGTATCAGTGTAAACAGCAGACAGAGACAATGAAGTTGCAGTCAGCAATGATAGTGAGCATGAACAAAAATTGCAACTTCTAAACAGAAGCTTGTTTGGCCAAACTAATTGTGTTACTATTGTGGCAGGGGCTCAGTAACATCAGATCAATGAGGACTTAAAGGCAAAACTTACAGAAAAAGCATTGAAGTAGGACACATACATTGAGCATGTCAGACAGACAAAAATAAATGGACTGCACTAAAAGAAAAGAAGTTAAAAAGTCATTGTAGTTTCAAAAAAAGGGCACTAACCTGCATGCTGTTGAAGAAAAATCTGATGAGAGTGACACAGGACTGAGTAGTCTTAAGATTTTCAATGTAAAAATTAACAAGAGACAAGCAATACAGCCTACACCAGAAGTGAATGGCAAATTAAAATGGAACTGGACACTCGCCTGGCTATTTCAGTCATTCCACAAAGTGAGTTTCAGTGGCAATTCAAAGATATTGAACTGAGGCCTGCAGATATGAAACTAAGAACTTCTGCTGGAGAAAAGATAACACTTGTAGGAATGACATTTGTAACAGTGAACTACAACAACCAACATAAGCTGATACTTAGGAGGTATACAATCATAGTCATGTCTCATTCCTTACTCTGATTTATTAGAGGCAGCAATAAAATGTACCCAAATGATACAAGATTTTTTCTTGTTGAACTCTGCTAAATAAGAATATGATTATTAGAAACATCAATGATATAGAGGATGGATTTCAAATCCCTTGGGCACTAACAACCTCTAGAATAGGATATGCTTACAAATAATTTCAACTGAATTGAGCCAAATATAATAAGGATAGAATTATTTATCTATTGCTGAGCTATCCATGTATCGGTGAGGATTTAAACTACAGCACCGAGAAAGACTGCGGCAGACATTTCAGACTTAGACAATAAAAGATACGGAGTGGTTGCTATGATACAGGTCAGTGAACAGTAGATAACAGTAGTTTCTGTGGAAACACTCATAAAATGGCAAGTAGGCATAAAAAATTTCTCAGTAGACTGAATACCTCAGTCATCCACACACTCCTATGCCCTGATATCATGTGTGCAATTTCCCCGTCTTACTACTGTTACCCCACCCCAACCCATCTATTCTCAGGTCATTTTTTGGAACTGATCTTATTTTACAAGGTGATCTCTCTTGTTTAACATATTATTTTATCACAAACACTTTCAATTCATCTAATATCCCTTAAGCTCTGTTTTGTGCAAGATAAATTCAGGATTCCCACATTAAATGAGTAAAATATGGTGTTTGGTTATGCTGATGCTCAACATCCCAAAGAAAACAAGTGCAATATCTTTTCTTAATGATGGTTCAAATCTAAATGATGACACAATATGTAATATATGTACTTTTAATCTACCCATCCACTGGTGTTTGCAAGAATATTGATAGAGAGAGAGGAGACTTGGTTTTGCAATTAAGACCTACTAATTAGGTTTGCAATTTATGGAAGCACAGAACTGCATTAGAAAGGAAGACCTTCTTCTCATCAAAACCTACACCAGCTCCCTGTGAAGTGAATGCCATCTCACAGGAAAAGGAAATAAACAAGAGCCAATGAAAACTACTTGGGTAGGGAGAATGGACTGGTAAGAAATTGTATTGCCCAATACGTCTTTATTTTTCATCTTTTTCTTATGTAAAGACCAACTGGTTTTCAGTTTATTTCTATGGGATCTGATTGAAGTGTGTGTTTTATGATAAATTCTCGGTGGTGCTCCACTGTGGTGATTATCCAAGGGAGTTCTCCTCCATAATCCTGAGCATAGGTTTCATACCACCAGCAACTGACTTTAATCAAGCACTTGAGATTCTGCACGATGCCAAATACAAGTAACCGTCTATCCTCACGCAGTTCAAATCAAAATTGGAGATTTCAACCGGGTTTGTTTGAAGAAAATCATGCCCAATTAAAACCTGTAGCACCAGCGGTCTACACACTAGACCACTTTTATACTAAGATAGGAAATGTCTACCATTCCATGCCCAGACTGCATTTCAGTAACTCTGATCACATGACTTTCCTTCTCCTCCCTGCATGAAGGCAGAGGCTAAAGAGCAAAGATGCAGAGATTAGGACAACAGAGGTGGATGCAGGAAGCAGTGGAATGGCTATAGGATTGGTTCAAGTCAGTGGACTGGGCTGTGTTCAAGGACTCATTTGAGGATCTGAATGAATAGGCTATGGTTGTCACAGACTATATTAAAACAACTATAGATGAATGTATCCCCACAAAATCATACAGAGTCTTCCCCAACCAGAAGCCCTGGATGTACCATGAGATCCACACTCTGCTGAAGGCCATGTAAGAGGCATTCAAGTGCGGTGACCAAGAAAATTACAAGAGATCAAGATGCGATCTCCGGAAAGCCATCTCATGGGTGAAGTGGCAATTCCAGACTAAACTTGAATCAATGAAGGATGCTCACCAGTTGTGGCAGAGCTTGAATGCTATCTCCTCTTATAAAGCAAAATGAAGTGACATAGATGACAATAGGGCTTCACTTCTAGATGAGCTCAGCACCTTCTATGCTTGCTTTGATCGTCAAAACATGAAAGAATCATTACGAACTCCCAAAGTCTGCCAATGACCCTGTGACTTCAGACTCTGAGGCTGAAGCGTGAGCATCCTTCAAGAGGGTGAACCCAGGGACAGCATCCGGCCCGGTACTAAAGACCTCTACTGACTAACTGGTTGGAGTGTCCACCGAGATCTTTAACCTCTTGCTTTGGCAGTCTGCGGGGTACCCACATGCTTCAAGCAGATTTCACTTATACTGGTGCCTAAGAAGAATTTGGTAACATGCCTCAATAACTATAATCCAGAAACACTTATATCCACAGCGATGAAGTGTTTTGAGAGGTTGGTGATGAAACTTATCAACTCCTGCCTGAGAAGAGACTTGGATCTGCTCCAGTTTTCCCACCAGAGCAACTGGTCCACAGTAGGTGCTATTTCTTTCACTCTGCACTCAACCCTGGAACATTTGGTTAGCAAAGGTGCATAGATCAGGATGCTCGTTATCGACTACAGCTCAGCATTCAAAAACATTATCTCCTCAAAACTAATCAATAAGCTTCAAGAACCTGCCTCAATACCTCCTTTACAATTGGACACTCAATCTCCTCACTTGCAAACCCTAGTCAGTTTGGATTGGCAACAACATCTACTGTACAATCTCCATCGGCACAGGTACACCACAAAGTTGTGTGCTTAGATTCCAGCTCTACTTGCTTTACACTGATGACTGTGTGGCTAAGCACAGCTCCAATGCCATATTCAAGTTTACTGAGGACACCAGTGCAATAGGCCAAATCAAAGGTGGTGACGAATCAGCATACAGGAAGTTGATTGAAAATCTGGCTGAGTAGGGGCACAACAACAACCTCTTACACAAAGTCAGCAAGACCAAGGAGCAGATTATGAACTTCAGGAGGAGGAAACTAGAGGGCCAAGAGCCAGTCCTCATTGGAGGATCGAAGGTGGAGAGGGTCAGCTGCTTTAAATTCCTCAGTGTTATCATTTCAGAGGACCTAACCTGGGCCCAGCATGCAAGTGCACTTACGTTGAAAGCACGGCAGTGCCTCTACCTCCTTTGGAATTTGCGAAGATTTGGCTTGACTTCTAAAACTTTTACAAACTTCTAGAGGTGGAGAGTACACTGTCTGGGTGCATCAGAGCCCATATGGAAACACCAATGCCCTTGAATGGAAAAGAGTGGTTGATTCGGCCTAGTCCATCATGTGTAAGCTCTACCCCACCATTAAGCACATCTACACAAAGCATTGTCACAGAAAAGCAGTATCCATCGTTAGGGATCCCTGCCACCCATGTCATGCTCTCTTCTTGCTGCTGTCATGAGGAAGAAGATATAGGACCCTCAGGACTCAGGCCACCAGGTTCAGGAACAGTTATTACCTCTCAACCATCAGGCTCCTGAACCAAGAGGATTACTTCATTCAACTCTACATGCCCCATCACTGAACCATTCCCACAACATTTCAAGGACTCTTCATCTTATGTTCTCTATATTTACTGCCTATTTAATTATTGTTATTATTATTTCTTTCTGTTTATATTTACATAGCTTGTTACTTTTGCACACTGGTTGAATGCTCAAGTTGGTGCTGTATTTCATTGATTCTATTATGGATTTATTGAGTATGCCCGCAAGAAAATTTATCTTAGGGTTGTAAGTGGTGCATATGTGTATACTGATAATAAATTTATTTTGAACTTCCACTGATGGGTCATTGAGGGATCCAAAAGAAAAGGAGTCACCTGTTGGAGTAGGTTAGAGGTAGTTTAGGGGCTAGTATGTTAATTTTGCAGTTTACACTACCAGATATCTGCTCTCCAGTTTGAGTGGTCATGGACTAAGAATTCACATTAATCAGTGAAGATATTACACATTTCTAAGGCTACTGAATTCCTTCCTTTGTTTGCCTTACATTTGCTTGCCATGATGGTGCTTGCAAAAGAATGCTTGTTTTGGGAGTTTGGTGTTGAAATGTGAACCATGTCCACTGAGGCTTAGCAAGTGTTATTAGAGCTTCAACATTGGTATATTAGCCTGAGCGAGTACACTAACATTGGCTTACTAATCCTGTCAAAGCATTTGGAGGATATTGTGGACAGAGCATCAATTATACCTTTCAGTGCTTTGGGTATACCTGTTGTAAGAAAATCACATCTGAGAAACTGGTGAGAGCAGGGATTATTATTGATGAATAAATCAGCCATGGTTTTTTTTTGCCAGGTTTAAGTCTTGATAAAGCTCTTCCCTTCATGCAGCTAGAATTTTCATGTTAAATACCTTCTTTTGGTACAGTACGTTAACACTCCTTAAGCCAGGAGATCATTGAGTGGGGTAGGGCATTGTGACGTAAAAGAATTAGTAAAGTGTAGGGAGGATGATGTAACGTTACTTGACACCAGTTTGCACTGATCCTGGGTCTATTGTAGATCAACTGGTTAATATCATGGCTTCATGTTACAGGTGTAAGATGAATTTCTACAGGCAGACAAATTTGAACAGGATGTTCTACATTTCATCTTGATTGACAGAAGTAGAGGCAATTGTGGTGTCAAAGGAAGCCATGGTTGATGTTCCCTCCATTTCTTCTAGTTGACATGCAGATCAGACCAGCTCCATTGTGCCTTTTAATTGAAAGAATCCATATCATGTCTTAGGGAGCATGTCTTTGGCTACTGGGAACTACAGATGTGAAGCCCATTGATGACTTTCCTTGTGATGGACTGTGGGATTACCATTTGGATTACAGTCCTACCTTGAGTATAGTCATAAATTTAACCTGCAAGGTTCTTTGGTATCCTTCCTTCCCAGACCTAGAACATGAAAGCATGAGTTTATGCCTTAAGTATGTCAAGCTTTGAACTCGAGTAGGAATGCTCTCTGTTTCTGAGGCCTTGTCATTTTTCAGTTGGCATATGGTCTTCTCAAATAATGAGGTAACAATAAGGCTTGTACCACAATTTGCTGTGGGACAGAATTAAGGATCCTTGCATCAAAGAGAGAATGATGGGCGAGGGGCTCTTCAAAGTACCTCTTCCTGTGGGTGCTGGCAACTTCTTTTTCTTGACTTTCAGTATGTTGGTTCTTATATCAGCATGGAAGAATCAGTCCAAGTTACAACCATCAGTGAACTGCTACACTTATTGCACTCTTTCCATCTATCATCTTAAGGTTATGGATTTTGAGGTGGACATGAACCTTCATTTGTTTCTATAGCTTGTTCTTTTCCTTCTTTGCTTCATATATAGCTGTCAAGTTTTGGATATATGCACCAATAGGCACAGTGTACTGGTTCAGCATTAGACCGAGTTGTGGAATTTTGATATATTCAATTGACCAACAGAACAGTTGCTGAAACATCACGCTAACTCATTCTTGTGGATAAGACGTAGAACATAGAATAGTACAGCACATTACAGGCCCTTCGGCCCACAATGTTCTGCTGACCCTCAAACCCTGCCTCCCATATAAGCCCTCCCATCTTAAATTTCTCCATATACCTGTCTAGTAGTCTCTTAAACTTCACTAGTGTATCTGCCTCCATCACTGACTCAGGCAGTATCCCATGAAGATGCCTTTCCTCCGGGCTTCCCTTCCTGAAAAAAGCGTATATACCAAACAATTCTATGAGCTGCACAACTCCAGACCATCATCTCTTAATCAAGGCAGTGGCATCAATGACCAATTACTTATCATGGGCTTAAGGCCTCCCAAACCCCTTCCATGACAACTTTGATGGAATCTTTAGATGTCCTCCTGATGCTGGCAGATTGCAAACTCCTAGACTTCTGGGAACAATTTGGTAGCTACTGGTTTGTAATTTCCTTGCTATTGGGTGATATCTTCAATGAGAGCTTGCACAGCCCTAAAAAAACTTCAGTAAGATAGATGAAATGTGCAGTGAGAAGGATTGCTGAATATTTGGAAATATGGAGGCTAATCAGAAATAGTCAACAAGGCTTTGTGAGGGGCACATCCTTTCTTACTAATTTGAGCAAATTTGTGGGGAGGTAACTAAAAAGACTAATAAATACAGAACAATAGACATTGTTCTTCAAGGTAGGCTAGTCTGGGAGGCTGAGCTAAATGGGATCAAATGCAAGCAGGCAAATGGCATCCAAAACATTCGGTGATAGGAGGCAGAGGGTACTGCTGGAAGGATATTTTGATGATTGGAAGTTCATGATCAGCAGTGCATACAGAGATCGGTACTTGGACCTTTGTTGCTTATGATATATCCTGATGACTTTCATGCGAATGTGGGAAGTATGATGGGCAAGCTTGCAGATGACAAAAAATTGGTGGCATATGAATTGGGAAGAAATTTGTCTAAGAGTATAGAGGACACAGATCAGCTGAAAATTTGGACGAGGAATTTAATCCGAGTAAGCTCACAGTGATGCATTTCAGGAGGTTGATAAGGGTAGGATATACAGTAACTGAGGATGAAAGATTTATCAGTAGAACCTCCTGGGGCAGAGATAGTTCCTTTATTTCCTCTTCATTGCAGTGAATGATGAGCACAACAGGCACATTGAACACCCTAGTAAATATGAAGAAAATTAAAATGCGGAAGAAAAAAATTATAAGGGGGAAGTGAACAATTTATGGATATCCTTACCATAAACTGACATAACAGAAATGTGTCCACAGGATTTTAGACATTTAGCAACAAATGTAATATACAAACATATTCCATAACATTACGGAGATTTCCAAAGGGGAAGAACAACATTTCCAAGGGTTTTGGTTCATCTGTCAGACAAGTTTTGATTGTGGCAACACAATTGCATGCATGTTCTAAATGTTAGCTTGAGAATTCCCATTTGACCATTGTATCAATCTATGCTCATTTTATGCAACATTCCTGAGCTTCACGAAATGCCATTCTTGAAGGTACAATTTACACCTGGTGCATAACAAATAGATTGCATACTTTCAGGAGAACAGAGCCTTTGCAGTTAGAGCTTCTACAGAAGAGTTAGGCAAAGGCGTGAAGAGGGTGAAACATGAGAAAGTAATTGGACAATGTTGACTGGAAGGTGGCAACAGCAGGGATGATGACAGAGCAGCAATGCATGTAGGCCATAGTCAGCATGGTTTCCTCAGGGGAAAATCTTCCAGGACAAATCTATTGGAATTCTTTGAAGAAATAACAAGCAGGATAGATAAAGCAGAATTGGTTTGTGTTGTGTACTTGGATTTTCATTAGGCCTTTGACAAGGTACCACATGAGGCTGCTTAACAAGCTATGAGCTAATGGTATTACAGGAAAGATTCTAGCATGCATAAAGCAGTAGCTGTTTGGCAGGAGGCAAGGAATGGGAAAAAAGGGAGCCCTTTCTGACTGGCTGCCAGTGATTACTGGTGTTCCACAGGAGTCGGTGTTGAGACCAATTCATTTTACATTACAGTCGGCCCTCCTTATCTGTGAGGGATTGGTTCCGGGACCCCTCGTGAATACCAAAAAATGTGGATGCTCAAGTCCCTTATTCAACCTGTCTCAATGCGGTGGACCTTAGGACCCAGTGGAAACCCAGACCTTATTTAACCTGTCTCAGTCCACTGGACATTAGGACCCGGTAGCGGAGCTCTGAATCCACAGTGTTTCTGTTCACGAAAATAATCACGATCACGATTAAAAATAAAGTGGAAATAATAAAGCGATTGGAAAGAAGTGAAATGCCATCGGTCATTGGAAAAGCGTTAGGCTACATCGGTCAATGATCAGAACAATTTTAAAGGATAAAGTGAGAATAATGGAGCACGTGAAAGGCCCTGCCCCGATGAAAGCTACAGTTATTAATAAGCAACGCAGTGGTTTAATTATTGGGTTTTGGGGTCTTGGGTTTTTGATCCTCCACATCAACCCGGCATGGTGGAGAGCGCACTCGGCAGCGACCTGTCACTGGATCGAACTCGGGAACTTTTGTTCCTGAGCCTGGCGCTGAAGCATTTTATATGCATAGAAAGGTAAATTATATACTATATACTAAAACAAACGTTTCAGTAACTGACGCTAAATAATACTAGATGTACCTGTTCTGACTTACTCAGTAAGAGAACTTGCGATTTTTTTGGGTCCCGATCCACGATAAGCCACGCACATCCTTCCGTATACTTTAAATCATCTCTAGATTACTTATAATACCTAATACAATGTAAATGCCATGTAAACTAGTTGTTATACTGCATTGTTTAGGGAATAATTACAAGAAAAAAAAGTCTGTACATTCTCAAACAACAAGTGCTGGAAGAGCACTTCCGGGTTTTCACGATTAGCGGTTGGTTGAATTTGTGCATGTGGAATTCGCGGATAAGGAGGGCCAGCTGTATATGTCAATGATTTGGATGATGGAATTGATAGCTTTGTTGCCAAGTTTGCACGTGGTATGAAGATTGGTGGAGGAGCAGGTAGTGTTGAGGAAACAGGAAAGCTGCAGAAAGAGATTAGGAGAATAGACAAGAATGTGGCAAATGAAAAACAATGTTGGAAAATGAATGGTCATGTAGTATGGTAGAAAAAATAAATGTGCAGTCTATTTTCTAAATGGGGAGAAAATCAAAATATCTGAGATGCAATGTGACTTAGGAGTCCTTGTGCAGAACACCTTAAAGGTTAACTTGCAGGTTGAATCACTGGCAAGGAAGGCAAATGCAATGTTAGCATTCATTTCAAGAGGTCTTTAATACAAGAGTAGGGATGTGATGCTGAGACTTTATAAGGCACTGGTGAGGCCTCACCTTGAGTATTGTGAACAGTTTTGGGCTTCTCATCTAAGAAAGGATGTGCTGGCATTGGAGAGGTTTCAGAGGAGGTTCACAAGGAGGATTCCGGTAATGAAGCGTTATCATATGAGGAACATTTGTTAGCTTTGGGTCCGTACTTGCTGGAATTTAGAAGGATGAGGGGGGTTCTCATTGAATCCTTTTTAATGCTGAAAGGCCTAGACAGAGTAGATGTGGAAAGAATGTTTCCCATGGTGGGGGAGACTAGGACAAAAGGGCACAGCCTCAGGATAGAGGAGCAGCCATTTAAAACAGAAATGATGAGAAATTTCTTTAGGCAGAGGCTGGTGAATTTGTTACCACAGACAGTTGTGGAGGCCAGGTCATTGGGTGTATTTAAGCCAGAACTTGATAGGCTCCTGATTTGATATGGCATCAAAGGTTATGGAGAGAAGGCTGGGATGTGGGGCTGAGGAAGGAAAAACAAAAGGATCAGCCATGATTGAATGGCAGAGGAGACTCTTTGGGCTAAATGGCCTAATTCTGCTCCTTTGTTTTATGGTCTTATGGTCAAAGTCACTGCTACCAGTGGCCATGTACCAGTTCATACTCAGTGAATGTTTCAATAGGTACATTAAATGTCAAACAAATGTATACAATATACATCCTGAAATGCTTTTACTTCGCAAACATCCACAAAAAGAGGAGTGCCCTAAAGAATGAATGACAGTTAAATGTTAGAATCCCAAAGAAACCCCCCCCCCCACGCACAAGCAGCAGCAAAGCATCAATAAAGGCACAGACTTGCAGTACCCCAAAGACTACTCGTTCACCCAGTAAGTCAACATACCATAGGCTCTCTCTCCCTAATCAGGGAAGAAGAGGTGTCTCCATTTCACAGAGTATTATACAAGGCATCAATGTACATACACTAATTAATTTAATTGGAGAAAATCATACTTCAAAAATAAAACAGTGCAGCTATACTTTTGCTTAAATGAAGTACATCTGCAGTATAATTTATTTTGAAAACAATGAAGTAGCAAAGCAATAAACAGGACAAACAAAACAACAGAATTCAGCAAATCAATGCTCATTGCTGGAATCTTTGTGCACCTCAAATATTCATTTGTTATCGTTCCATAAAAGAATGCAATGAAAGGTAAGTTTTAAAGTAAGAATGGCTGCCTCTCATAATTCACAGGAAAAAGCATGATCAATTTCTTAACGTTTATTACTTAAATACACGTGGAAAATAGTGTCCTAATCATATCTAAATACCTACAATTTTATAACGAGAGACTCCAAATCTAACTTTTCATAGTTGTATTTCAGTATGCCTCACTGATTTGCTTCTTTTATTTTACTTAAGTAGTTTACAGGCCATTCTAAACAATCTTTAAAACTTGTGTTTGCTTTCCACCTTTCCCAAAAAATACATAATACACCTATTTCTTACTTCAGTTCTGCCAAACTGCTCAGCTAAACTTGTTTCATCTTTGCGAACATTAACCACCCTTCTGATTGATTGCAACGATTTGTTTATTATTTACTTAGTGTGGCACAGAAGGTTTCTGTTTAGTCTATGTCAAATGCTAGAGAGCAACCTGACAGTCCAATTCAAGCCCAATTGTTTTTCTATAGACTGCACCTTACTCTTTCCAACATCTTCTTTGACTCTGGTGCCAATTACCTGCACTAAAGGGTAATTTACTGCGAACAATTAGCCTAAACGCATGTGTCATTGTCTGCCATGCATACATAGGTAGAAGCTCATAAGTTTACTTGGAGAACATGCAAGCTCCACACAGACAGCAACAGAGGTCAGGATCAAACTCAGATTTCAGAAGCAATGATTGCATTGTAATTCCCTGCCATCATAAGGGAGCGTAGCTTTAAGTTTAAGTTTGCTTTCTGCTTTGTAAATCAAACAGACAGATTATTTTGACTTCCTCTTGCAATTGAGGAATGTCTACTCTAACTGCAAGCATTTCATAAATTTAATAAGGTAATGTATTCTTAATATAATTGACGTGGATGATGTATGCAAAGACATTCAGTGAATAGATGTAACCAGTGATAACATCTCAACAGTCTATGCTGATTGTGTTCAGGGATCTTTGAGCAGATCCTTTTCTTATCAATTTAGTATCCAACTTCAATCATAATAATTTTAGGTAAATAATACAATTTTGTCTTGATTTTCTGGAATGGGGCTGCTTCCACCCTTATTACTTGTATACTCAATTGTCTCCATGCGTATGCAGGAAGGAACAGCTTGGCAGACATAAACTTCCTTGACCACATTAAGTAGGACTTGCATGGACCTAAGATCTTGTGTAACATATTAGACTATGTGAACATGCTTAAGTGTGCCTCTCTCATGACATAGCTGGGGAAGAAAGATAAAAATTCAAATATGCCACCAGTTTTGCCATGAAAATCAAAGTGTTATTTTCAATGTTATTAAATCTTCATAGCATTTAGAAACTATTAATTATTGTCTGCCAACAAGTTTGTGGCTACGTGTTCTGATGTACATGTTGCTGGCAGGTGAGAGAAGCTCATCACGGAACTGTCAACAAAACTCAGTAGCTTCCTGACTAGGTTGTTGCAGGGCTTGGCCATGAGGCTTTAATCAACTAAAACAGCAGAGTGTTGTTAGAAATGTTGATGGAAAGTGTGGGACAGAACTGGACTGAGAAAAGGTCTTCTGCTTCTCTGACTGACAAAATGTTAGTTCCACTCATTAAGCACAAAGCAACTTTTATTTTCTTTGATTTTTTTTTAAATTTAGAGATACAACACAGTAACAGGCCCGTCCAGCCGAATGAACCTGCATTGCCCAATTACACCAATATGGCAAATTAACCTACTAATCCATACGTCGTTGGAATGTGGGAGGAAACCAGAGCATCCAGAGCAAACCTATCCTGTCATGGGAGAAGGTACGAACTCCTTACAGATAGTGCCAGAAATTAACCCAGCTTGCTTGCATGATAATAATGTTGGGCTAACCACTATGCTACCTTAGTGGTGCAATGTTTTGTGTGCTTTCTCTTTAAGCAACAAAATGTTTGTAAAGCTACATTTTTCCAAATGCTATTGGACTTTAACTTCCAATGTTCTTGAATTACCAGCAGTTTGGAAGCCTTGTCAGATATTTTTTGAAGATCTTGGTCAGCTTTACTAATTTTATATATTAAATAAACAAAAGTTAATATTGCAGATGTGAATGAAGTATTAGGCTTTCTTGTCACCCAATCCAATTTTACAGTAAAATTTAAAACTATAACCCTAAGAACACAAATCTAGTGCATGTCCAGATCTATTGCCTTAGAAGAACAAAAGGTTGTAAATTGAGAAATGGAATTATTGATCAACCTCTCTCTTTCAGACAATACTCATCATCTGACCACAGCTGTGCTGAGCCTATTAGAGAAGGATAATCCAAATGTTTCTGGCCTTAAAGTCATTGTGCTTTAGGTAAGAAAACTGGATTAAATTAGAAATATGAGAGCAAGAAATGCAATATTCAGAGAATCCTAATGGCTGAATAACATGTTTAGAAGGGATTCATGGAGTACAGTTTGATTTTATTATCTTGAATCTTGTTTGAATTGCTTGGGTATTGTGAAAACCTCTAAGATACATAGCCCAGAGAATTGGTATGAAAGTCACAGTCCAAAATTTCTGTGATCCATTCATCTTTATGTATCAGATGTTATGACGGGTGAATGCCATTAGAGGCCATGAAAAGTCCTCAGTAGCTCAGTGCACAAAGATTAGGGTAGATATTAAGTTCATTGAAGTGATTCCATGATGCCACTGGTGAATTTATTACATGCATAAATACAATTTTGTCCATTAAAAAATCAGTTTATTGTTCAGCATAAATTTGAGGCTGAGGCCTGATCCAATGTGGCTTCATCCCTATTCTCAATTTACTCAAATTGAGAACTGAGCAAATTTCCTCTTACAGTGTCACACAAGGCTTGATGAATAGATTGACAGGAAGGATATTCAGATTCAGAAAATTTATATCCATATTCGAAAACCATGAAATCAAATAGAACTATTTGACAGAACTATTTTTATCCAATTTATTTTCTGAATCACCAGTCTTTGAATTTATCTCCTTTAGAAAATACCAAATTTCTTTTTAATATTGTGGTTCAATTCCTTCTTGCCTATCCTATCACTCCTCTCTCAAACATCTGTAACAATATTGAATATTATAAAGTTAAAAATTATAAGTGCAATTTCCATTTCAAAAATTGGTGGTTTAAATTATAACATTTATATTGGAAATACAAGAACAAAAATAGTTCTCTTAATATATAGTGTCTGTTATTGAATATAGAACACCACACAGGAAGAGGCTTTTTGGCCCATGATGTCATGCTGAACTAATTAAATTAGCAGTTAACTAACCTAATCCCTATGGCCTACACAATGTCCATTATCTTCCAATTCTTGCAGAGAGCCCCTTGAACGTTTCTGTTGTGTTTGCCTTCACCACCAACCCATGGGAAAAAGGTATCAGTAATTTAATCTTTCTATGCCTCTCATAAATATATAAACCTATATTAGATCTCCTCTCAGCCCCCACCACTCCAGAGAATGCAACCCAAGTTTGTCCAACCTCCTTTTAGAACACATGCCCTCTAATCTGTGCTCATTCTGATAAACTCCTTCTGCACTCTCTTCAAAGCACAAACCAGAACTGAATGCAATACTTCAGATGCGGCCTAACGAAAGTTTTATAAAACTGCAACATAACTTGCAAATCTTGAAATTGTTTCCTCAACTAATAAAGCAAAGCACATCATATGCCTTCTTTCTGGGAGTTATGAACTTGGACCTCAAGTCACCTATGCACATTAATACCGTTAAGGTTACTGTTAAGATATTTATATTTTATGTGCTCTCTACTTGATTTCTGGCAATATACTTACTGTTAATGAAGGTGCAAATCTTTCTTGGAAGATACTTCCAGAAAAGCTTTGCATAATCCAACTTGAACACTGCAAGTTTGGCTCTTTTAAAGAAAAGACAATGGATTTTCCATTAGCTTGAGAAAATCCATTAGCAAATCAATGAAGTTAAATTTGACATGAGAATTTCCAAGGGATTCTCATGTCAAATTTAACTTCACTGATTTCTCTGATGACCCTCTGATGAATTACAGGAAAAATATTTTTCTGGAATCATCCCAAACTAGCTGTAGAAACATCATTAGTCCCAATTTTTTCTATGGTTTTGACAGCTTATCTAATAAAATTTGAATTGAAATTTCAGATGGAATATTAATTGAATACAGCATGGATCATTAAAGATGTTGTTTGAAGACATGTAACTATTTCAAGTCATTTCTGAATTTTGGTTTATTTCAAGGTAGAATCCTAATCAATTTAGGGGTTTTACAGAAATAGCTACTTGGGCTTTGTGTCTAATGCAGAAATAATCTTGTATTCAGGGTTCAAGTTCAAATCTTTGCAATTTACTTTTCTGCTTAATTCATATTTCATTAATACAAGATCCATTCTCTATTGTGTATTGAACTAAATCCTAACTAAAACAGCAGTGCCAGAGAAAGACATTTGGAGAGCAAACAGACAGTGGGAGTGGGAGATAAAGTGTGTGCGTGTATTGGTATGTGACAGAAAACAATGGTATATTCTACAGAATTAGAAGCTAGCTGAGGGCTACATTTTGACAAAGCATTGGGCTAAAACTGAGAAAAAGAAAGCTGTACATAAACTGAGAGAAAGCAGAGCTGCTAGCCAATAGTGTGAAAACTATAGCTGGATATAGAGTTAGAGCACATGTAGGGGAGAAATCCTTTCAAGCCCGCAGTGACTTTCCACAAAATCATAAATATTTTTTTTCACATCAAATACTATTTTCCGGCCTAAATGTCACAACTCTTAGATTCTTAAATATTCAGAAATCTGTTGTAATTTGTTTTGAATGCAATCAATGATAGAGTCTCCGAGTCTCCTCATCCCACCAAGGTCCGAATTCCAAGAAGTAACACCACCCTTCCAATGAAAAAGCTTCTTCTACTTACAGCCCAGAACATGACACAATATTGCGTGATTTAAAACAAATTTTCTACCAAAGTGAATAACCTCAGAGTTTTGTGCATCTTATTCCATCATCCATCTTGCTGCCCATGCATTTAATGTATCTACTCTACCACCTCTGAGAGCCACTTAGCATCATCACCACTCATATTTCTACTTTGTTTTGTGTCAGAGCAAACAAGGGAGTAGGACCAATATACTTTTCAGCTAGGTTATTGATATAGACTGTAAATTAGCCCAAGCACCAATCTTTATATCCTACCTGTTACATCCAATCAACCCAAAAGTATCTGTTTCATCTCATTCTTTGCTTCCTATTTGCTAACCAATCCTCTTAGAAATTCACTGCCATAAATTTATGGTAATTCTGTGATTCAGTATTACTATTTCCCAAGTGTCCTAGAGAGGAGATGGAAGAACTCGAGGCCAGGTGCTAGGCAAATAACCTCTTCCTCAATGTCAACAAGACAAAGAAGAAGATTATCGACTCCAGGAAAGCCAATGCCACTTTCACCCTTCTTCACATCAGAGGCACAACATTTGAAACTGTGAGTAATTTCTAACTCCTGGGTGTGTCTTTCTTGGACAACCTGTTACAGTCCCGGAACACATCTTCCATGATCAAGAAAGCTCAACAACGCCTCTACTTTCTGAGGAGGCTGGATTATGCACTCCAATACTCACGGTCTCCTACAGGTGCACAGTTGAAACTTGCTGCATCACTGTGAGGTACAGAAGCTACATTGGGGCAGACAGGAGGCCTCTACAATGGGTTGTTAAAACTGCCCAACACATCACTGGCACCAGCCTACCCACCATCAAGGGCATATTTACAGAAAGGTGCTGGTGAAAGGACAGCAATATCATGAAGTATCCCACACACCCTGCTTATGCACTGTTTGGCCCACTCCCATCAGGGAAGACACTACAGAGCATCCACGCCGGGACCACTAGACTCAAAAACAGTTACTTCCCCCAAATTGTCAGGCTTGTTACTTCCACTTCCACCCATTAACCCACCCAACCCCATCAGCATTACATCTACATCAGCCATCCTCTCCACAGCCCTATGAATATAAGCTGGCTATGGATATAAACTAGTTTTATGTATATATGGCCACACTCAACAGTTACTTGTACATTGTGGTTATGGGATTGTTTTTACATTTTTATTTACTGAGTATGTGTATTGCTTTTTGCATCAAACACAGAGTAATAATTATTCAATTTTCTTTTATACTCGTGTACTGAAGAATGATAATAAACAATCTTGAATCTTTCTGGATTTAAAAACTTTTCCCATCAACAACAGGCTTATTAGATCCCTTTCTCTTTCCTTCCTCTTTTATATTTTCTACCTACTAGTCTGCTGGAGTCATTCCAGAATAAATAGAATTTTGGAAGATGACAACAAGAATATCCACAATCTCGATAGCTACCTTTCCAAAACTTAGGGATATCACTCATCAGGTCCTTTTGATTTCTCAGTTTTAAGATTCATTAACCTCCCTGATAGTATTTTGTTTATTCCTTCATTTACAGTGGAGCCTCGGTGCTCTATTATTTCTGGGTATCTTTGTGTCTTCTACTGTGAAGCCAACACAAAATATTTATTCTATAGTCCACAATATGGAAAGAATCTACATTTAGGGTAACTAGTCTTTTCTTTTCATATATTAGTAAAAGCTCTTAATGTCTGTGTTGTCCATTGTTGTACCCTTTAATATCTTTCCTAGTTCATCACATTATGATCACTATTGCCATATTTTCTTTCCAACAAGAGTGTAAGTTAACCTTTCTCAGTGCCAAATGATCTGCTTGCTCAACAGTTCCTGAACATACTGATCTAGAAGCTTCACTCAACTTCACCTGCCCATCACATAACTGTTCCTACAACTTATGGACTCTCTTCTAAGGAATCTCCTCTCATGTTCTTAATATCTATTGCTCATCTGTTTATCATTTTTTTCTTCTTTCTTTTGTATTTGCACAGTCCGTTGTCTTTCGCACACTGGTTGCCTGCCTTGTTGCTTTGGTCTTTCATTGATTCTATTATGAGTATGCCTACAAGAAAAAGAATCTCAGCTTTGTCTACGGTGGCATATATGTACTTTGATAATATACACTGGATAGCACAGTGTTGTACTGTACAGCAATTGAATGCAGAGCTGGAGAAATGGTGGGAAGGGTTTAGATTTCTGATGTATCGCTCTACAGTACAGGTGACCACATTCAATTCCCATTGCTGCCTGTAAGGAGTATGTATTTTCTGCATGTGACCACGTGGGTTTTTTTCTGGGTGCTCCGGTTTCCTCCCAGAGTCTAAAGACATACGGGTTGATAGATTAATTGGTCATTGTAAATTGTCTCATGATTAAGCTAGGAGTAAATCGGGGATTGCTGGGTGGCATGTCTTGGAGGGCCAGAATGGCCTACTCTGTGCTGTATCCAATAAATAAATCAAAAATATATATTTCCTTTGAACTTTCAGAAATTCCTTTTCTATCGTATTAGTATATTTCCAGACTATATGTGAATAGCTATTACTCCTATATTACTTTCTCCATCCTGTTATATGCATCTTTCATTTCCTCACTGTGCTTTGCCTTATATCACAACTACCATTCAGAGAGCAATGAATAACTCCCACCAATGCTTTCTGATCCCTATTGTTTCTGAGCTCCATCCAACCTGATTCTAATTCTATACCACAAATTTCCAACCCAATGTTTTTCTAACATCAACAATGATGCCATTCCTCAATTCGATTGCCAACCTCCTCATTTTTCCTTTATCCTCACTAATCCTTGAATAGGCTAGAATATTTAGTTCCCTGCTCGTGGTCATATTTTGTAATTATAATTAGATCATAGCATAATGTTTTCTTCCTTGTTGCAGCTGTAGTGTGTATTTACATATAAAGGCTCTAAATTTGGCTTTTTAATATTTTTCCATACTTTGATCTACTTGGCAGCTTGCCAGTCTTTCCTTTGCCTATATATTTTGCTTATTAATTTTCTCTTCTAGCTTTCTTCCACTTCTGCTCTCTGGACTCAAACACTGCCAAGCTAATTTAAACCAGCCCCCTCGAGCACCAGCAACCCATATACCAACTGACCAACTCCTCCCCAACAGGTATATCGCACTGTCTAACTGGTACAGGTACAGGTCCCACCTGCTCCAGAAATGGACCTGATATATCAGAAATCTTAATTCCTCCCACCCTTTTTCCAGCTCTTCATTCCATTGCTCTAAACTCATAGTTATGTACTTGTTCCTTTACAACATTTGAGATACACCTGAGATTAATAACCTTTAAATTCCTGCTTTTTAATCTCATCCCTAGTTTCCTAAAATCTTCATACAGGATTATATTCTTCCATTTACTTTTATCATGTGGACCACAACTTTTAGATCTTCACCCTCTCCCTTCGAGATGCTCTGCAGCTGTCCTGTGCCATTGTTAATCCTGGGAAGCAGGAAAGTAACATAGAACACGCTGTGAAGCACCTTTCTATCTCTCTAATGACTGAGTTCCTGATTACTGTTGTTCTCTTATCTCTCAGACTCTTAGCTCCCAGCTCTGATTGTAGTTAGTGAGCTAATGGGACCCCTTGATTACTTATCAGCTCCTGGTGCATATCCAGCCTTCTCTATCTGCATACTTTTAAATCTGCTAATGAAATAACTTCCTATCCATGGTCCTGTCCCTCGGGGATTAGAGCTACCCACTGTTTGACAGGAAGCGGTATATACTGATTGAGAAAGTGAGGAGACAGACAAAACTAACAATATGTCATATCATCTGGGCAATTAAACATTTGGAAAGTTATTGGCCTAGAAGATGTAATGTGGCAACTTAGGTGATTCATATAGATTGTCATATAACAGTTGGGTTAGGTTTGGAGTGGACTTTGGGATCAGGGAATTATGCCTTCAAGTAATCTGCGGGATAGGACATTTTGTAGTTGGAGGATGGGGAGAGGGGAGTGGTGCTCCCATGTCAGGCATAGTTGTGGGGTTGACATCAGAAGATAGAGGCATAATGAGGCAAAGGGAATAAAGGATCAAAATATAGAAGCCTTACTAACAGAATATAAATCCTGGGACAAAGCTGTGTATCCAACCAAAATCAAATCTTTTTAAAAATTAGATTGTTTAGTTTCTGCAATTTACTGGCCAGCCTCATAATTTGAAAGCCAGAGTAATATAGACTCCTGCTGATCGCAGACTTTATAGTTCATTAGATAGAGGATGTATGGAACAGGTCAACAGAGAATACCTCCCTTATAAACATTCAAAATGCTCATCAAGAATTATTTTAGGAAATTTTATTTATACACGCCCGCCACACCTTACGAATGCCCAACTTGTGTTCAGCCACACAGACAAATAAGCACTTAAGAGACTGTATTTGCCAGCTGCTGTAAGGCTGCAGGTGTCCTCTACAGCTGTATTTCCAACCTGCAAACTGTACGGGTTATGAACAATTCATGTGCAAAGAACTTGAAAGGAAATAGGGATAAATTCTGGAAATTGTAGGTTGGAGAGTTTCACATCAGTGGTAGGGGAGCTATTGGAGAGTGTTCTCAGAGAAAACCATGGCCTAATTAGGGACAGTCAGCATGGCTTAGTGAGAAGTAAATCAAGTTGTACTAACGATTTAATTTTTTGAGGAGGTGAACAAGGTGGTTGATGAAGCTGTGGATGTTGTCTGCATGGATTTTAGTAAGTCATTTGACAAGGTAGGCTCATCAAGAAGGTGAAGATGAATGGAATCCATGGTGAGTTGGCCACATGTAATCACAACTGCCTTGCACATAGGAGACAGGGAGTAGAGGCAATGTGTCTTAATCTGGCTGGAGGTCTGTGATTAGTGGTATTCTACAGGGATCTATTCAGGGATACATGTAAATGTCTTGTATGAGAACATGGATGGAATTTGTAAGTTAGCTGATAACACAAAGATTGGTGTAGCTTGGATGGTGTTGAAGATTGCCAAAGGATACAGTGGGATGTAGATCAGTAGATATGTAGATATGGACAGAGAAATAGCAGATGGAGCTCTATCTGGGCAAGTGCAATGTGTTATATTTTGGGAGATCAAATGTAAAAGGAATGAGTACAGTCAATGGCAACATTTTAGGCCCTTAATATTTTGATGTTAGGAGGGATCTTGGGGTTCAAGTCCATAGCTCCCTGAAATTGGTTACCCATGGTAAGGAAGCCATATGACATGAATGGCTTTATTATTTGAAGCATTAAGTTCAATAGGCAGGAGTTTATGTTGCAACTTTATAGAATAGTGGTTGGGCCACATCTGGAATATTGCTTTCAGGCCAATCAAAACTGTGCTGGCTCTGAGCAGAGTAATGCCTTCAGTCCCAACTCCCAACTCATTTTTCAAAGCTTCACAAATTATTTTCTCTCATGTTTCTGATCAGTTCATTTTCAAAAAACCCATTTAATGCTTAAGAGCCATTTGGATTTAACAACCAGGAACCAGACTTTTGACAGTTGAAACTAAATGTGAATTGCCAGATCCATGTGCTTCTGCTGTTCGCCTTGAGACTGAGGCACAGCAGTGTTGCTCCTTACCCAGAGTCTACTGTCTCACCCCAGCTCTCAGGCACTCAACTTTCCTCTCTGTGATTCACTAAGTCATGCATAAAGCATGTCAGCAATTTCCTCCATCATCTCCTTGCCTGTCATTTCTTCCCACCCAGACACCAATGTCAGAGTCCATTGATATTATTGTCACTACGTGTTTGGTGCAGAGGCACTAAATTTCTTCAACCACACAAGATGTTTCACACTACTAACATTCTCTGAGCAAGATTTTCAATTTCTTATTCAGCTTCTTGGTGGCAATATTATTATTACGATGTTGGCCCCTGGTTTCCATACAAAAGTAAACTTACTACCTCTACTCTGTCCAAACAGATCATAAAAGGATCTCCTTCAGCTCAGATATCCACATTATCTTTTCAAGAGAACAGATGCCCAGCTCAGAACTCATGTAGCCTTGTGTGTTGAATAATTTTACTAATCTTACTTCTGCTTCAATATCTTGTCACTACCATTCTGGCCCTGGACCAGGATATCCCTTGCCTTGTGGACCCAAATGTAGCAATCTTCTGGGAAGCAAGCTCCATTCTCATTAACACGACCCTCTACATCACACAGTATCTCTGAGCATGTGGCCTCAAAGAATAGCTATGTCAGCTGGAATGTCCCGCCCAACTCAAAGTTGCATAAACAAATACGCGTTTTATTGTAGACTGTGCTGAAGTCATGTTGGAATCAAATTTGGAAATGTTACCTTCTGGATTGAAATGGAGAGGACGTTACTGAAACTGAATGATTGAGAATGCCTCTGAAGGTCACAAGCTTACAAAAAGTATGAAGAAGTAAAACTAATATCAGAGGGGGGATTTCTAGAATGCCTATGGTATGGTTTTTAGGGCAGCTTGTGATGTGATTGAGCCCACCAGGGGATCAGCTACTTTGGATTAGAAGCCAAATCATTAGGTATATTTAAGGCAGTGGTTGTTAGATTCTTGATTAGTCAGGGCATGAAAGTATGCCGGTTAACTGTCGGCTAACTATTACTTGGATTGCACTACCTGTATGTATAATCTATATTTTCATTTATATTTATCATTATTATTGTTATGAGCAGAGAGACAACATCTGCCGGAAGTAAATTCCTTGTATGTGCATAGGTACTTGGCGATTAAAGTCTGATTCTGATTCTGATTCTGAGAAGGAAGAAAATCGGAGTTAAGAAGGATAATTGGATCAGCCATCAATAATTGATGAACGTTGATCAAGTGATTACGGTAATTGATGAACAATTGATCGATAATTAATTCTATTTTAAATTTTTCTATAAAATGTAATTTTTTTTGTTTCTGTTAAATGGGATTAGATAAATAATGACCCTTTGGTGGGTGATAATTAGCAATACAAGCACTTAAGAATTAAATTAGAAAATAAAACAACATATCAAAGTTATGAAATTCCTTACTGATAATGTTAATTATAAGTCAGGTTACAATTCATAAACTAATTGTTCTTTTCTATGCGAAACTTAAAAAATGTGTGGCCAAGGTTGCAGATAATACAAAGATAGGTGGAGGAGCAGGAGACGGTCTGTAAAATGCCCCACGTAGGATGGGAGAATGGGCAAAGTACTTGCAAATGGAATACAGCTTCTGGCAGTGTATTGTCAACCACTGTGGAATAAAAGTGTGGTCTTTTCAAAATGGGGGGAGAATTCAGAAATCAATAATGTAAAAAGGCTTAGGGGTCCTAGTGCAGGATTCTACAAAGGTTAACTTGTAGATTGAATAATTATTTAAAAAAAAAGCAAATACAATGTTAGCATTCATTTTGAAAGGACGAGAATACAAAAGTAAAGATGAAATGCTGAAGCCTTATAAGGTGATGGTCGGACCAGATTGGGAGCAGTTTTGGGCTCCATATCTAAGGATGGATGTGCCATCTGTTAGAGAGGATCCAGAGGAGGTTTACAAGGATGATCCTGGGAATGAAATGCTTAATGGATGAGCAGTGTTTGGTCATAAGATTATTCATTTTAATGCTATGAATAGGATGCAAAATACTCTTTAGATAAGGAGAAACGAGTTTATTGATATATCCAGGGATTGTTGATGGAATTATAGAATCTTAGAAATGTATAGCACTGAAGCAGGCCCCTACACACCCAACCTTCCACCCTCCCTCTTCTTGCTGAGGATTATACCTATCTGCACTCATCTCTGTTGTCTGCATTAGGCCAATAGCCTTCTATTCCTTTTCTATCCTAGTATCTCCAAATACCTTTAAAATATCGCAATTATATCCTTTGACAACTCTTTCCAATTATTCACAACCCTCAGTGTGTAAAAACTTACCACTCTGATTGTAAATCACTCCTTTCACTTGAACTTTTGCCCTCTCATCCTTGACTCAGATGTATGCAACCAGGTGACCATTGAATACAATTTTTTATCGTTAAAGTGCACTTATGTATTCACCTTGGTAATGCTAAAGTAGCTGTCTGTGCCTTTAAGAGAAAACGGTGACATCATTTTGCACATGTGGAGTAAAACAAAGAGAGAACAACGTTCAGGTGTTTTTCCCAGATTTGGTGAGGAAAGGTTTTCACAAGTAAATTGATCAGCGCTAGAATAGCGTGGTTGCACGAATTTCCTTATCAGCCTACTAGAGTGAGCAAGGTGAACTCGTTTCAGGGTCTAGCCTATATGTGTTCGGAAGTTAAGCATGTGTGAGCCAAAAATTGCCACTACCATATTGTATATTTTGTTTTATTTATTTTCATACTGCATACGTAACAAGGGTGTGGTCTGAAATTAAGCTGAGATGGTAACAATGGGAACTGTGTTTTTTTTATTCATTTCATCATTTTTGTTTTTATACCCTCTTTCTGCATTAAAACTTCTAAAACAGATAAAGGAATTAAAAGACCCCAAAAATAAATACTTGTTATCCTGGGTGTGTATTTTCCCCCAGGCTACTAAATGTATGATCATTTGTGAAATAGAAAAAGTGGGAATACAAATACAAAAGCAATTAGTAAGATAAAGGTGTTGGGTACAACAAAACGACTGACTGCATTTCTATGGGCCTTGGTGAAATTATGCCTGGAGAACTATGTGCTGCTTTTGTCTCATCCTGGAAGTGGGCCAGTGTAGATTCAATAGATTGCTCTCTGTACTCTTACCACAGGGATGGGGAAACAAATCCACCATAATTCCTGTTACTGAAAATACATTGATCTTCTCCTCCCCACTACTACTTATGTGTGAGTAGAATGAGCCTCAATCCTGCTTCTCTATTGTCAGATAGTCTTTTTATAATCTAAGGATTAGGTAAAAAGGAATGATGTTTCTAGTTACAAATATCAGGAGCCAATGCAGCAAACGTGATGCCTTTTGGTGAGAATCAGCAGGAAAAAGGGAGACTAAAGTGAATATTATTTAAGGATGGATTTTTTTCCTGTACTACGATACTGTTTCATGTTCAGTCTTGCAATCCATTTATTTTGAATCACCTCTCTATTCAGTAATGCGTGTAACTGACATCATTAATGCAAAACTAATTTAAACAGCCAGTCTTTGTTTAAGTACAGATATCTTTGCTTAAATTCTTAAAAAAATTGTAATTAACCATTAATGAACCTCATGTTTCTTAATCCTGATTCTGTTGTGTTTAATTTTTGTAGCACTGTTGGATTTTTCAAAAGCTTTAGACACATTTTGCTTCTAATCCCTTCCTGCACATTTAACCATGTACTTCTTTAATCCAATTGAGAATACATTGGCTCATCTCATTCATTGGAAGATTCTCATCCATCTTCACAGAATATCCTTTAACTTGTTTCATTAAAGTTCTCCAATAAGAAGAAATGTCAGCTACTTTTTCACTGAATATATAAAATACTCAAATGCACCTGTGTATTTCAACGATATAATATGCAGGCATTGTATCCTCTTTCATAATTTGTCAAATATTCCATCTAATATGAATGATATTTAACTCATCAAAGTTATTGTTTGTCATTTGCAGCACTGAATTAAGGAAAGCAAGTACTGTCTTTGCTTTATTATGGTCATGCCTACCTTCAACCAACTACCACCACACCCCAACTAGGGGTTTATTTTAGAAATTTATTCACAAAATATACCTTCAATAAAGCTCTTGGGGAGAGTAAATCAGAAGGGTACTGTTATAAATGTTATTTGTTTATGGTATAGCCAGTACATGCTGTGCCTTAAACCGACGTAAAGAATTTTGTTTTAGCTGAGTGAATTTGTAGCTTCAAAGGAATTTAACTTTCTGGTAATTAAAAATGTATTCCTTTATAGATTATAAGAAACATGAAATAACTGGGCACAACTGTTAATGAATACAGACTACATTTATGAACATGGTTTAAAGACATATATCAATAAATTGCATGTATTATTGAAAACACTGTGAAAAGTAAAAGTAGAACAAGCAAGTTATGTCAATCAATAAGATGGTGACTAATCTGTCCTTTGGCCTCCACTCCTTCCTTGCTCATTCCCCAAAGTTCTTGATTCACTTGACCAAAAAATATACTTTTCAACCTTGAATATACTTACTGACATGTTATTGACAACTCTCTTGAGTGGACAATCTTAAAATAGTCAATTCTTTTAACTGGTAATTACTTATTCTGAAACTCTGCCTTACTGAGCTATCGCACCAGGAAAATTTCGTCACACAAGCAAGCTTCCCCAAAACTGTACAAGCATTCACCTCTCATTGTTATAAACAACAGACAATATAGTCGGATTCTGTTCAACCTTTCCTCCTACGCTAATGCCCTTTCTCCACGAATCAATCCGATGAACCAGCTCAGCACTATCTTTAAAGCAAATACAATGGCTTCCAGTGAACTGGACAATCAGCATCTATGGAAAGGGTAAACAGTCGATATTTCATAAGAACTTAAGAACATAAGAAATAGGAGCAGGAGTAGGCCATCCAGCGCATTGAGCCTGCCCTGCCATTCAATAAGATCATGGCTGATCTGTCTGTAAATGCAGCTCCATCTACCTGCCTTTTCCCCATAAACCTTAATTCTCCTACTATGTAAAAATCTGTCTAACTGTATCTTAAATATATTTAGTGAAGAAGCCTCAACTGCTTCCCTGGGCAGAGAATTCCACAGATTCACCACTCTCTGGGAAAAACAGTTTCTCCTCATCTCCATCCTAAATCTTCTCCCCTGAATTTCGAGGCAATGTCCCCTGGTTCTAGTCTCACCTACCAATGGAAACAACTTTCCTACTTCTATCTTATCTATCCCTTTCAAAATTTTGTATGTTTCTATAAGATCCCCTCTCATTCATCTGAATTCCAGAGAGTTAGTCCAGGTGACTCAATCTCCCATCATAGGTTAACCCCTTCATCTCTGGAATCAACCTGGTGAACCACCTCTGCACTGCCTCCAAAGCCAGTACATCCTTCCTCAAGTATGGAGACCAGAACTGCACACAGTACTCCAAGTGTGGTCTCACCAGTACCCTGTATAGTTGCAGCATGACCTCCCTGCTCTTGAATTCAATCCTTCTAGCAATGAAGGCCAATATTCCATTTGTCTTCTTAATGTTCCTGTTTGGTTGAAAGGAAAGGTTAAAGGTTTGAAAGCGCCATGGTTTTCAAGGGATATTAGAAACTTGGTTCGAAAAAAGAGGGATGTCTACAATAGATATAGGCAGCATGGAATAAAGGAATTGCTCGAGGAATATAAAGAATGTAAAAGGAAACTTAAGAAAGAGATTAGAAAAGCTAAAAGAAGTTACGAGTTTGGTTTGGCAAATAAGGTGGAAGTAAATCCGAAAGGCTTCTACAGTTATATTAAAAGCAAGAGGATAGTGAGGGATAAAATTGGTCCCTTAGAGAATCAGGGTGGTCAGCTATGTGTGGAGCCGAGGGAGATGGGAGAGATTTTGAACGATTTCTTCTCTTCGGTATTCACTAAGGAGAAGGATATTGAATGGTGTAAGGTGTGGGAAACAAGTAAGGAAGTTATGGAACCTATGACAATTAAAGAGGTGGAAGTACTGGCGCTTTTAAGAAATTTAAAAGTGGATAAATCTCCGGGTCCTGACCGGATATTCCCCAGGACCTTGAGGGAAGTTTGTGTAGAGATAGCAGGAGCTCTGACGGAGATCTTTCAGATGTCATTAGAAACAGGGATTGTGCCGGAGGATTGGCGTATTGCTCATGTGGTTCCATTGTTTAAAAAGGGTTCTAGAAGTAAGCCTGGCAATTATAGACCTGTCAGTTTGACATCAGTGGTGGGTAAATTAATGGAAAGTATTCTTAGAGATAGTATTTATAATTATCTGGATAGACAGGATCTGATTAGGAGTAGCCAGCATGGATTTGTGCGTGGAAGGTCATGTTTGACAAACCTTATTGAATTTTTTGAAGTAGTTACGAGGAATGTTGACGAGGGTAAGGCAGTGGATGTAGTCTATATGGACTTCAGCAAGGCCTTTGACAAAGTTCCACATGGAAGGTTAGTTAAGAAGGTTCAGTCGTTAGGTATTAATGCTGGAGTAATAAAATGGATTCAACAGTGGCTAGATGGGAGATGCCAGAGAGTAGTGGTGGATAATTGTTTATCGGGATGGAGGCCGGTGACTAGCGGGGTGCCTCAGGGATCTGTTTTGGGCCCAATGTTGTTTATAATATACATAAATGATCTGGATGATGGGGTGGTAAATTGGATTAGTAAGTATGCTGATGATACTAAGGTAGGAGGTGTTGTGGATAATGAGGTGGGTTTTCAAAGCTTGCAGGGAGATTTATGCCGGTTAGAAGAATGGGCTGAACGTTGGCAGATGGAGTTTAATGCTGAGAAGTGTGAGGTTCTACATTTTGGCAGGAATAATCCAAATAGAACATACAGGGTAAATGGTAGGGCATTGAGGAATGCAGTGGAACAGAGAGATCTAGGAATAACAGTGCATAGTTCCCTGAAGGTGGAGTCTCATGTAGATAGGGTGGTGAAGAAGGCTTTTGGAACGCTGGCCTTTATAAATCAGAGCATTGAGTACAGAAGTTGGGATGTAATGTTAAAATTGTACAAGGCATTGGTAAGGCCAAATTTGGAATATTGTGTACAGTTCTGGTCACCGAATTATAGGAAAGATATCAATAAATTAGAGAGAGTGCAGAGACGATTTACTAGGATGTTACCAGGGTTTCAGCACTTAAGTTACAGAGAAAGGTTGAACAAGTTAGGTCTCTATTCATTGGAGCGTAGAAGGTTGAGGGGGGATTTGATCGAGGTATTTAAAATGTTGAGAGGGATAGATAGAGTTGACGTGAATAGGCTGTTTCCATTGAGAGTAGGGGAGATTCAAACGAGAGGACATGATTTGAGAGTTAGGGGGCAAAAGTTTAAGGGAAACACGAGGGGGTATTTCTTTACTCAGAGAGTGATAGCTGTGTGGAATGAGCTTCCTGTAGAAGTAGTAGAGGCCAGTTCAGTTGTGTCATTTAAGGTAAAATTGGATAGGTATATGGATAGGAAAGGAGTGGAGGGTTATGGGCTGAGTGCGGGTAGGTGGGACTAGGTGAGATTAAGAGTTCGGCACGGACTAGGAGGGCCGGAATGGCCTGTTTCCGTGCTGTGATTGTTATATGGTTATATGGTTATATGGTTAATAACCTGTTGCACCTGCAGGCAACTTTTTGCAATTCATGCACAAGCACTCCCATGTCCCTCTGCACAACAGCATGCTGCAATCTTTTACTATTTAAATAATAATCTGCTCTTCTATTATTCCTTCCAGAGTGGATAAACTCGCATTTACCAATATTGTATTCCATCTGCCAGACCTTGGCCCATTCACTTAACCTATCTACATCCACATCCTCTGTACAATTTGCTTTTCCACTCAGGTTAGTGTCATCAGAAAATTTTGCTATGCTACACTCAGTCCCCTCTTCCAAATCATCAACGTAAGCGGTAAATAGCTGCAGGCCCAGCACCAACCCCTGCGGCACCCCATTCAACACTGACAATCAACCGGAGAAACACACATTTATACCAACTCTCTGCCTTCTATTGGTTAACCAATCTACTATCCATGCCAATACACTTCCTCCGACTCCATGCATCCGTATCTTATTTATAAGTCTCTTGTGTGGCACCTTATCGAATGTCTTCTGGAGATCCAAGTATACAACATCTACCTGTTCCCCTCTATCCACTGCACTCATTAAGTCCTCAATGAACTCCAGTAAGTTTGTCAAACAGGACCTGCCCTTTCTGAATCCTTGCTGCGCCTGTCTAATGGAACTGCTCCTTTCTAAATGTTTCACTATTTCTTCCTTAATGGCAGCTTCAAGCATTTTCCCAACTACAGATGTTAAGCTAACTGGCCTATAGTTGCCTGTCTTTTGCCTACATCCTTTTTCAAAGAGTGGTGTGACATTTCCTGTCTTCCAATCCACCGGGACCTGCCCAGAGTCTAGAGAATTTTGGCTCATGATTACCAACGCGTCTACTATAACCTCCGCCAATTCCTTCAGCACCCTGGGATGCATTCCATCAGGACCAGGGGACTTATCTACATTTTCAGGTCGAGACCCTTCATCAGGACTAGAAAAAATAAGATGTTAAGTTAGTGCAAGAAGGTGGGGGGGAGGGGAGGAAGAAGTACAAGGTGGTGGGTGATTCGTAAAACTGGGGGGGAGGGGTGAAGTACAGAGCTGGGGAGCTGAAAAGTGAAAGTGATAAAGGGCTGGAGGAGGAGAAATATGATAGGAGAGGGTAGAGGATCATGGAAAAAAGGGAAGGAGCACCAGAGGGATGTGATGGGCAGGTTAGGAGATGAGGTGAAAGGGGAAAAACAGGAATGGGAATGGGAACTACCCCCACTTTCTGCTTTCTGCAGGAATTGCTCTCTATGCAACTCCCTTGTCCATTTATCCCTCCCCACTGATCTCCCTCCTGGTATTTATCCTTGCAAGTGGAATAAGTGCCATACCTGCCCCTACATCTCCTCCCTCACTACCAATCAGAAACATAGACAGTCCTTCCAGGTCAGGTGACACTTCACCTGTGAGTCTGTTGGGGTCACCTATATATAATGCTCCTGGTGTGGCCTCCTGTATATCGGTGAGACCTGAAGTAGATTGTGAGGCCACTTCACTGAGCACCTAGTCTGCCAGAGAAACGTAATCTGCTGTTGCCAGCCAATTTCAATTCTACTTCCCATTCCGACATGTCAGTCCATTGTGGTGTTGAGGCTATATACAGGTTGGAGGAGCAACACCCTATATTCTGTCTGGGTAGCCTCCAACCTGATGGCATTAACGTTGATCTCTCGAACTTTCTGAAAATTTCCCCCTCCCTTCACTATTCCCACATTTCCCTCTCTCACCTCATCTCCTTACCTGCCCATCTGGTGCTCCCTCCTCTTTCCTTTCTTCTATGGTCTTCAGTCCTCTCTTATCAGATCCCCTCTTCTCCAGCCCTTGACTTCACACCCTCCCCACTCCGGTTTCACCAATCACCTACCATCTTGTACTTCTTCCCACCTTGCCCCACCTTCTTGTACTAACTTCTCATCTTCTATTTTCCAGTCCTGATGAAGGATCTTGGCCTGAAACGTCGATTGTTTACTCTTTTCCATAGATGCTGCCTTTTCCTGGCCTGCTAAGTTCCTCCAGTATTATATGTGTGTTGCCTGAACTTCCAGCATCTGCAGGTTATCTCATAATTGGACCATAGATTAGTCAGGAGAGCCACTTATTTACAACACTTAAAGAACAAGAACAAATTGAGAAAATAGCCAGAGCTCCATTCAGGACACTATACCACTTAACTGGGACAGGAGACTGTTTCCAAACAGTTTCCAAGTAGTGTCAGTCACGTGCACTTGTGTAGACATTAGACACTACATTGTGTTTGGAGCGAACAGTTTTTAAATAGCTTCAGTTGTGTGTTTCTTGTGTTCAAAAATCAGTGATATGTCTTTAACTCTACAAGGAAAATGAAAATTTAGAAGATGCAATCGTCAACAGCATTGTATGAAAGTAGTCTACATGCTTGTGCTGATTTACAGTCAAGCAAAAGAACTCAGCAGTCGATGAATTCCTCTATTAGGAACTAATGCACAGTTTTATAATACTGTAGTAGCATTAACAGTGTTCTCATTTGTTCTGTATTTTAAATACATAATTTCTTACTCACTTAAGTGGTAGTTCATCATTTTTATACTTTTTTGAAAACTATTTCTATGAAATTTTTGTTAATTGGGACAGCTGCTTAATTGGGTCACAATATACTAGTCCCGATGTGTCCCAATTGACTGGAACCACAGTATATCCCTCCTCAAATAAAACCATACAGAGCACTGTAGATGTAGTTTTGTCAAAACCTTTTTGTGGGAAGGCTTTCTTACCATTGTATTTCTTCATCTTTTCAGCAAAGGCTTCCTTTGTCTTCATAATTACTTGCTGCAACTGCATGCTAACTAAATGATGTTCAGACAAGGAAACCTATTCACACAAAAGGGCAGAGCCTCCTATTTTTCTACGTTAAACTGTAGGCACTGTCTTTAATCTACTCACAGCCAGTCAAGGTCCTTTTTTAGTCCCATAGATCTTTGCATCATTAGTCACTTCTCAAAGATTTGTAATTTTAAGCAAATAGTTATTGTACTCCAATGTAATTATAAAACAGTCTTGCAGTTTTGTCATTTTCAGTAATTTGAAACCAGATTACTTGGAATTGGAAAATGATACCATTAATTTTAAAATGTATACATTTTCCTGTCAAAATCTATATCCCTTCCATTGCACCAATCAAACTCAACTACATTACTAGTTTTAAATTCAGGATGTTCTAAACATTATGCTTTAAATTGCTGCCAATTGCTATGAAAATAAATGCAGCTTTATACTTCAAACTTTATACTCACAGCTTTAAAAGCCATATCTGAAGTTTATCATAAACTCAAGAAAGCCTTCAGATGTTGGAAATCCAAAGCAACACACGCAAAATGCTAGAGAAACTCAGTAGATCAGGCAGCATCTATGGAAATGTCAATGTATAGGGCAGAGACCCTTTCTCAGGACTGGAAAGGAAGGGGAAAAGTCAGAGTAAGAACTGACCTTGCTGAGTTCCTCCAGCATTTTTTGTGTAGCTGAATTTTATCCTTTGTTCAATGTTTATTTCATTTGTATCATCAATTTTCTGCCATTAAAGAAGCATTTATATTTAAAAGAAAAGTGTTGCTTTAAATAAAAACATTCATACCAAAACCACATTGTTAAAAATTTAATTGCAACTATCATTATGGAAGCTTGTTTCATGAGGATTCATGAAACAAGGAATGAATACATAAATATTAATAGCTTCAATTAATATCATCATTTCTTCATATCAAGACATGTCAAGATATTTCACAGAAGGATCATCAGATCAATACTAGACCAAATCAAAAGTAGGAAATGTTGACAGAGATTTTAATGTTTAAAGAAATCAATTTTAAGAATAACATTCGTGGTACAGAGATGGGGTGTGGGAAATGTTGTTTAGTGGTTTTTTTCTAAGCCTTGTAATGAAACAATGTAAGTTATGGCTAACAATGGACTACAAATACACAAGTAGATGGAGTTTTAGGAATGCAGGGTTCTTGAAGAGATGTGGGACCAAGGTTACTAACGCAAAGAGGGATGAAAGTGTAAACAGACTGGAATACATGTTTAAATGTACTTGTCCCTGATAGTGTTATTGTTGGCATTACTGTATGGTTTTACAGTGTCTCCTTCAATGTCTGAAAAATTTATGCACAACTTATACTCCATGTATTGGGTTATAAAACCATGTAACTGTAATGCTGTTTTTCATTGTACACTTATCCCACTGTACTTATGTATATAAAAATAAACTCGATTTGGCTGCCTTACCTGAACAAAGAACCCACTTCTGTGTTGTGCAACATTGACTGAGTATTGATGAGCAGCTCCTTAAAAGGGTAATTGCCTGGCTGGAACAGCATCTGTCTAGGTGCTATAATAGAGTAGTGTACAGTGGACTGATGGTTTGTGTTTTTGAGTAAGCCTTAGTTGCTCAAAAAACTTGCTTTGTTATTTCAGAATTATTTATGGAAATTAGCAATCTGAGTACAGATCATAGATGAGTGATAATTAAAATTGACTGCCAGGATTGCTAGGGAGAAACCACAGCAAGGATAAATAAATGGGGGATTGATCAAAGAATTGACAAAAGATTGGGATAAATTAAAATTTATGTCATGGAAGTTGGGAGAAGAAAGAGCTTTGGCACTGCAGCAGCTGGTGCTGGGGTGACAAGTTGGCAAGTGAGCAGAAAGCGCCAATGTACTTGTCAAAACACCATGGTGTTTCAAGCGCACAAAGAGAACAGAAGAAAAATTGAAATTTATGGAACTTCCAGTAAGTGCATGCTTTTCCTTTTCAAGTGATGCTTCACTGAAATTGAATTATACAGCACGAAGAACCATAAAACAATACATCAGGGAAATACTGTAAGCCCTTCAGCCAAACAAGCCTATGTCAACCATGGTGCCTACCCAGCCGGTCCCAATTTTCCAGTGACCAAAACTATACAAAGTATTTCAAGTGTAGCTTATTTTGTCCCCTGTCCTATACTCAATGCCCTGATTGACAATACTAGTACCAAGCAATCTCATTTCTGAGCAAATGAGATTTTTAAGGCAGTGAAAGAATGGCGGGTTAATGGAATTTCTTTAAAATGGGAATTTCTCTCTTTCACAGAGACATTATGTTGGCTCATTCCTTTTGTTAAAATCATTGTGATCCCTGAATACAAGAGGGGTGATTATGCTGATTCATCTGATGTTATTTTGGTCTCTTATGGCTTTCCATTGCTGCTTCTTGACAGGAAATACATTTGGAAGCTCTGAATAATCCTAGCCCATACTACTCTATCACAAAATCACTATTTGTGAAATAGGCCTGTCAGTACTGCTTGACATAGATACAAAACTTCATCCACAGAATGAGCAGGAGTGAGATGTGTAAGAAAATCAGGTCTGTTGAAGTATCAGATAGACTCAATTCTTTTGACCCTTTTAACTTCAGAAGAGTGAATTACAACTAGTTTCAATATTCATGATTTTCATCTTCCCAACAGAATCTTCTGCTCTTTGCTCATTATTATAGTTGAAATGTAAAAGTACTTCCTTTCACTGATTCCCACTGATCCAAATAAAAATAAAGAGATGTTTGTTTGCCTACGAATGGCTGTGATTTGGAGACAATCATGCAAGAGCTGATGGAAGTTTGGTTTCCTGACTTGCTTTGTCTATTCAATAAGCATACAATCTCAAATTTCTATCTGGAGCATGATTTTCTGTTATGATCTGTAATTTCACTAAGAACTGAAGAGTACCAATTCAGCATCCTGCTCTGAATACAACTGCATTTCCAAATAATGAAAATACAGTCGGCCCTCCTTATCCGCGAAGGATTGGTTCCGGGACCGCTCGTGGATACCAAAATTTGCAGATGCTCGTCTCTTATTCAACCTGTCTCAGTGCGGTGGACACTAGGACCCGGCGGCAGAGATCTGAATCCGCAGTGTTTCTGATCACGAAAATAATCACGAACACGGTTGAAAATAAAGTGGAAATAATAAAGCGATTGGAAAGAGGTGAAATGCCATCGGTCATTGGAAAAGCCTTAGGCTACGTCGGTCAACGATCGGAACAATTTTAAAGGATAAAGTGAGAAAGGCTCTGCCCCGATGAAAGCTACAATTATTACTAAGCAACGCAGTGGTTTAATTATTGGGTTTTGATCCTCCACATCAACCTTGCACGGTGGAGAGCGCGCTCAGAGCGGTCTGTCACTGGAGGCTGGCGCTGAAACATATGTTCTTAAGTGCATAGAAAGGTAAAATATATACTATATACTAAGGCAAACGTTTGACTGACACTAAATAATACTAGATGTACCTGCTCCGACTTACATAATAAGAGCACTTCAGATTTTTTTCAAATCCCGATCCACAATAACCCACGCACATCCTCCCGTATACTTTAAATCATCGCTAGATTACTTATAATACCTAATACAAAGTAAATGCTATGTAAAACGGTTGTTATACTGCATTGTTTAGGGAATAATGACAAGAAAAAAAAGTCTGTACATGCTCGAACAACAAGTGCTGGAAGAGCACTTCTGGGTTTTTGCAATTCGCGGTTGGTTGAATTCGCGCATGCGGAATTCGCGGATAAGGAAGGCCGACTGTACAAACCATCAGATGGCATATACATACTACTTAGAATAGAACCAATTTGGGGGCTATATTTATAATAAATCTTATTATGCATATGGTGATGCAGTAGACATTATATATTTAGCTTGTTAAATCAATTTATGAAATCAACTAAACTAATTAGCACTTAACAGATATGACATTATGAATGAAGAAATTGTAAAATGGCATTATTTGTTTTGGAATTAGTTTTTTGAAAATAGCTGTTATTTTTACAAGTTTTAATTGCTTTAACATGAATTAAAACGTGTATTGGCAGAATGGATCTGACTTAATTTCTAACAAAATAGATTAATAAAAAAAACTTAAACTATTGTTATCACCTTTAAACATTTATTTTTAAAGAATGTTTCACTTTTGTAACATACAGAATTCTTAGAGTAATGATTGAATATCTATCAGGTAGGATGACAACTTAACTCTTTCTGAACTCTTAGCACGTGGGGTCTGGAGGACTGTTATTGAGAATGCCTGTCAAGCAGGATTGATAGCTGGATTCTTTCAGATTTTGGCTTTATCACTTATCTGTAAACATTAATGTACTGTGGAATGTTGTATGTTTGGAATGTAGTGTGTTGTAGACATTGTGAGATTAGGAAATGGGATAGTAAGGAGTGACTATTAAAATGTCTAAATGATATATGAGATTGCATTAATAGACATGTTATTTGATTAAACAAAACTAGCCTGTGTTAGTGGGCAAGAACAAAGGGTTTGTCTGATCTTAATGATACCGTGCTTGTGAAATTTGTATAAATGTAATCATTTTCCAAGGCATCATTGGAATTTTACCCACAACAGAATCATGATTGGTACCTGGGACCAAGGGGTGGTGAAATAAAGAATCAATTTTTTTCACTCTTCATAGACACTGTCAAATCTCTGAAACATTTCGCAATATTCTCCTTTGCTTTCACTGTTGATCCATATTTCCCTCCATTCGTGTCCCTTTGTTTTCTTCTCAAAGTGCCCACATTAATTTATTACCCAGACAACTCAATCAGGAGAGAGTTTCCCTGACTGATAATGCAGGGTACACTTTCTCACTGATATTCTCTGCTCAAAACTAAAAGGAGAATGAGGCTTACAAGTTGTCAATCACCATCACATTTTGTGCCATTGACAACACAGTCCAGCTTCATTTCTTTGGTTGCAGCAAGAGGCATATTTCCATCAGCATCTCCAGGGCAAAGTGGAATCTCAAACAATAAACCTGGTAAAATCAGTACTCTTTAATGACTAAATTACAGTATCCCTAGAACCAAGCTTTATGGCCTCTCAATGTGATTCAAAGTTGCTAAACGTGGAACAGTTCTCCAACTGCAGCATAGCTCCCAAGGGCAGAGGTTTTAATAGGATGAGTGTGTCTTTGTTATGTCTGGTACCCCAGTTTATGAAGATAGTCTTTTCTACTTATTTCACTTGGCTCTTTGGTACAACTGGGTAATTAGTTTCTTTAGTGGTTTCGAGGGAGATGGGATTTCACAGAGACCAACAAATGATATATTTGGTAAGATTCAAGCAGGTAAATTTGTTGATCTGATGATTCTATCTTTTTAGAATGACTTTCTGCACATATTTTACACAAGCTCCCATAAGAAATAATTTCAGCTTCAGCTACTATTGATGAGTTTGAGAGAAAAAAGAACAAGTAATTCAGAAGTATTTTCTATCTCTCTTTGCAATACTAGCATTATATCTATCGATAATTTTCACCAAGGTGATATGCTAGCCCATCATTTAACAGACCATACAGTATTTTAATGTCTCACGATATTGTTTCAATATTGAATAATGTGCTAAATTTTTTTTCATGCTAATTGGCTGTAGCAATCTCCCCAAATGGTAAAATATTAAAATCACTATCTGTATAGTTTAATGAGAGACCTATAAAATGAATTTACATTACAGGGAAAATTGACAAATAATACACGTGGTTTCAAGCACAGTGGAGTTTATGACTGTTTAATAAAAGGCTCTACAGTATTTTCATCACAAAGTTTTGCTATTTTTCAAATCCATGGTGTAATTAATCTTCAGCACGTCATCCACTATTATTATGTATAAGATGCTCTTTATTTGCTGTCATCTATGAGCTGATGGCAATGCCCTATGATGCTATAAAATGTGAGTATGGGTCAAAGTTACACTTATAATGGGCTGTAAATACAAATAAATTAATCTTCTCAGAGGCAGTTTTATAGAGTTATACATCGGATACAGAGCGTTATAGTATTAACTGTATTTAACACTAAATGGTGCTAAAATCAAATGAGCAGGTCCCCTGCATTGACCTAATTTATATTGCCCATAATCTGAGTAGATATATTGTAGATCTTTAACTATGATTATTCCCCAACCATTCTATTAAGTGAAAGCAAAGCAATTCCAGTTGATTAAGACACCATTATTATAAAAGCACGCACCTGGATTTTCCATTGATGGGTGTCAATGTTGGACAAAGGAATGGTGCCATTTCTATTAAATGTCAACATTCTTGCTGAATTTAACTCAGAGGACAACTACAATGATATTACTCATGACATCATTTAATGTTTTGTCATTTTATACCTTATATATTCTGTAGAGTGAGAGTTTGCAGAGTGAATTTAAGACAGTTTCTATTGGACTTCTAAGCACCAGTTTTAAAAGTGAGTGGGGCCTTTCAGGATGCCTGTAGAGCAGGAGAGTGCTTGGGCTAATACTAACTTAGTAACGGCCAATAAAAAAACGTGAGGTGTAAGCATTGTGGGAGCGATCATTGTTGGAATGGGACAGTGTCAGAGTGGTCAGACTTTGTCACAATAGACATGGATGTGAACAGGTGCGGGTTAGAACTTATGTTTGAGAAGTTAGAGATATAACAGTTGTAGATGGGATGGTAATTCAGGTAGTAGAATGCTCCTCCCATAAGATGTGGGATTTCAGGGTACCTGCTGGGCTCCCTGATAACAGGAAGTGCACCCAACTTCAGCTCCTCACTGACACAGTCAAGGAATTGGAGCTGGATATTCTCCGGACCATGTGGAAGGCTGAAAATCTAAACAGATGAAATTTTTACTGAGGTGGTTACACCAAGATTGTAGTGTTCAGATTGTAGATGGGTAACCTGCAGGAGAAGTGAGGGGTGTAAACTGTCAGTGCAAGGTTCCATTGTGGCCATTTCCCTCAGCAACAGATATACCCTTTTGGCTATATACCTAGAAAGGCAAAGCAGCAGCAACCACACCATTGGCACTCTGGCTGTATCTAAGGCTCATCAGGGTAAAGACATGATAATTCTGACTTTAGTGGATGAATAAGATAATCTGTGGTTGTGAAATTGTTGTCCTGATGGGGATGTTGCTTCCAAGTGCAAGGTTCAGGATGTCTCAGAGTGGCTACAAAATATTCTTAAGAGGAGGGTGAGCACACAAAGCTCATGGTGCACATTGGCATTGAAGACATGGGTAGAAAAGGGGAAGAGGTCCTGCACAGTGAGGATAGGGTGTTAGGGAAGAGACTGAAGAACAGGACCTCCAAGGTAGTAATCTCTGGATTACTCCTTGTACCATGTGCTGGCCAGGGCAGGAATAGACTGAGAGTACAGATAAATGAGTAAATGAGCAACTGCGGCAGGAGACAGAGCATCAGATTTCTGGATCATTGTGATCCCTTCTGGGGAAGGTATCACCGGCACCACCAAAAAGGACTGGTTATACCTGAAATTGACCAACAGGTTTTCTAGAGCTGTTGGGGAGGATTTAAGCTAAGCTGGCAAGGGAATGGGAAGAAGAGTGATAATGCTAAGGAATGGACAGTTGATGTACAAGTTAGTGCAGTGTGTAGTGAGACTGTGAGGATGGAGGATGGACAGGCCAATGATAGAGCACAACTGCAGTCAGTAGAATGAGTTGAAGTATAACTTGGGACAAAATTGACCTGTAGTGAAAGGACAGGCAGAAACTGAAAGGGTAAAAAGACCCTGATGGGGTTATATACAAACCTCCAACTGTAGCCAGGACATGGGATATAAATTTCGATGGGAAATAGAAAAGGCATGTGAAAAGGGCAATGTTACAATAGTCACGGGGAATTTCGTTATGCAGGTTGATTGGTAAAATTTGGTGGGTGCTGGATCCCAAGAGATGGAATGTGTTGAATGCCGATGACATGGCTTTTTAAAGCTGTGTATGGTTAAGATTAATAAGGGAAATACAATTGTGGATTGGGTGTTGTGTAATGAACCAGATTTGATTAGGGAGATTAAAGTAAAGGAACCTTTAAGAATCAGTGATCACAATGTGATAGAATTCACCATGCAGTTTGAGAGGAGAAGATAAAGTCAGATGTATCAGTATTACAGTGAGGTAAAGGGAATTACAGAGGCATGAGAGAGGGGATGGCCAGGATTGATTGGAAAAGAACACTGGCAGAACAGAGCAGCAATGGCTGGAATTTCTGTGAGCATTTTGAAAGGCACAGAATAGATACATCCGAAAAAGGAAGTATTATTATACAGGTAAGATGACATAACTGTGGCTAACAAAAGAAGTCAAAGCCAACATTAAATCCAAAGAGAGGGGATATAATAGAAGAAGAAAATAGTGGGAAATTAGAGGTTTGGGAAGGTTTTAAAACCGACAGAAGGCGACTAAAGAAGTAATTAAGAAGGTAAAGATGGAATACATAATTATAAAGAGGATATGAAAAAGTTTCTTCAGATACATAAAGTGTAAAAGAGAGGTGAGAGTGGTGGAAAGAGAATTACAGTGGCATGAAAGAGGAGTTGGCCCAAAGTTCATTTGAAGGGTATGCTAGCAGGGATGACGGCAGAACAGCAATGTCTGGAGTTTCTGGGGGCAATTCAGAAGGGTCAGGATAGATTCATCTGAAAGATAAGTATTCTAAAGGGAAGATGAGGCAACCATAGCTGACAAAGCAAGACTAAGACAGCATAAAAGTAAAAGAAAGGGCATATAATATAGCAAAAATTAGTGGGAAGTTGGAGGATCTCAAAGAGGAGGCTGAAGAGATTGCGGGGGGCATTAGTATTGATCTTTCAAGAATCAATTGATTCTGGCACGTTTCCAGAGGACTAGAAGATTGCAAATGTCAAACCACTCTTCAGGAAGGCAGAGAAGCAGAAGAAAGGAAAATTTAGGCCAGTTAGTCTGACCGCAGTGGTCAGGAAGATGTTGGAGTCAACTGATAAGGATGTGGTTTCAGGGCACTTAGAGGACATGGAAAAGTAAGTTGCACTCAGCATGGTTTCCTTAAGGAAAAACCTTGCCTGACAAATCTGTTGGAATTGCTTGAAGAAATTACAGGTAGAGTAGACAAAGGAGCATCAGTTGATGGTGTGTACTTAGATTTTCAGAAGGCCTTTGACAAAGTACCAAACATGAGGTTACTTAACAAGTTAGCAGCCCTTGGTATTACAGGAAAAATAGTAGCACAGACAGAACATTTGCTGATTGTCAGGAAATAAAGAGTGGGAATAAAGGGAGACTTTTCTGGTGGGCTGGTACTGACTAGTGGTGTTCCATAGGGGTCTGTGTTGGGATTTCTTTTCATGTTATGTCAGTGAATTGGATGATGGAATTGATGGCCTTGTGCCCAAGTTTTCAGATGATATGGAGGTAGGTGGAGGGGCATGTGGCATTGAGGAAGCAGAGAGGGTACAGAATGACTTAGACTGATTAGGAAAATGGGTAAAGAAGTGGCAAATGGAATACAATATTGGGAAGTATATAGTCATGAACTTTGGTTCAAGAAATAAAAGAGTAGACTATATTCTAAATGGAAATAAAATTCAAATAATTTGAGGTACAAAGTAACTTGGGAGTCCTCATGTAGGATTCCCTAAAATTTAACTTGCAGGTTGAGTCTGTGGTGAGGAAGTCCAATGGGATGTTAGCATTAGTTCAGAGAGGATTAGAATACAAAAGCAAGGATGCAATGTTGAGGCTTTATAAAGCACTGGTGAGGCCTCACTTGGAGTATTGTGAGAAGTTCTGGTCCCCTTAGCTAAGAAAGGACATGATGACATTGAAGAGGATTCAAAGAAGGTCCACAAAAATGATTCCGGGATTGAAAGGCTTATTATATGAGGATCGTTTGATGGCTCTCGGCCTGGACTCACTGGAATTCAGAAGAATGAGGGTGACCTAATTGAAACCTATCGAATGTTGAAAGGCTTCATTAGAATGGATGTGGAGAGGATGTTTCCTATGATGGGGGTATCTAAAATCAGAGGATACAGCCTCAGAATAGAAGGATATCCTTTTAGAATGGAGATGACAAGGAATTTCTTTAGCCAGAGAGTGATGAATCTATGGAATTCACTAGACTTTAGATATATTTAAGACAGAGGATGATAGATTCTTGATCAGTCAGGGTAAGAGGGGCTACGGAAAGAAGGCAGGATAGTAGCACTGAGAGGGAAAATGGATCAGCCGTGATGATATGGCAAAACAGACTCAAAGAACCAAATGGCCCAATTCTGTTCCTCCATCTTATGGTCTAATATAATAGATTATACTTGGAGTTAATGTTATACTTTTCAGTTAATGTTATTGTTCAGCACTCCTGTGCTTAATAGTAACTGCGTACTTTAATTTCAGTCTGCTGACACCTCAAAATCATTTTCAAACTATTTATTTCTATTTATTCTCTTCCCATGTACAGTTCCTCACAATTAACATATTGCAATGGGCACTCTGTTCTTCAAGAATCTTGACCTCATTGCATCTTACCACAAAGAAAAATCAGAACACCAGGAGTCAATTCACTCCTTCAACCTTTTTGGCTTCAGTTGAAGGGTAATACTCTCTTATATTGAAACCACTTTACATATGTCATGAAGAAATGTTCTTAATTGTTAAAGTATATTCATCTTTGAAGACCTTGTTTGATTCCAAAAATATTTTTGCCCTGTTTTATGACATTAAAATGGTTTTCACAATCTCCCAAATACTGTTTCTTAAAGCTTACAACTGAATGAAAAAATTCATGAATACCAGTTCCAAAACAGCACCAAGTGGTCTCCCACATACATTGTTGTTCTTTTCTGTGAAATTTGCTGTATTGATGACATATTTCATCACAGCCCTGAAGTGAGGAAATCATCCTTAAAAGAGTCAAATTCCAAAATAATGAACTCCCTTTCAGCAGCTAGGCAGTGTTGTCAACCAATGAGTGCATGTTACAACGATATATAAAAATGAGGCTAGCATAGCCCTCACAGGAGCCTGGAGAGCCTCACAGACTTCTGAAGAACAGCGTGCACTGGACAATACTTCCATGTGCAAAGAACACTAAGGGCAAGAAGTTGCCAGACATCTGTAAGATATAAATTTGATCTTGAATGCTTGCATTTTTTGACATCTTGAAATATAGCCAAATGCCCCTCCCAGGCATGAATTCAAATGCCTCTTTCATCAAAAGTGAAATGTTCCTCACAGTGCTAGTGTTAAAAAATTTCTCATATCTCTAAGTCCTTCTTTCCTAATGGCTGGCAATGACAAGTCCAGAAGCGTGCACCAACTTGTTTAACATTGCATCGTATTAAGTTTGATGTACACAAGGCACTTTGGCTTGGTAAATGAAAAAATGTAGCCCTTAAACTTCAAAGTCTTGATATCAATTTTAATTCCATTTATTGAGGAAATGAAATAAAGGCATTAAAATATGCTTTATTCTTGGCTATAATATCAACTTTTAAATCATCAGAAGTTATCTGAAATTTATCATTATCATCTCTGAATTCAATTTAGTAGCCCCATCAAATAACAATATATTGGCCCAGGCTTCTCTCAGATAGCAATCTCTTTTAAATAATTAGTTAAAACATCCTTTGAATTCGTAAATTTTATAGCATTACTGCAATGATTTGAAAAATGCTAACAGTCATTTTGACAATAGTCAACCTGCATAATTCTGATTAATTCTCACCATTAGATAGCTTTAAAGTACATACATTGAGCTAAAAATACAATTTAGCCAATTTGGACTTATTAGATTTTATTTGGAAAATTAGAAGCTTAGACCAGTTTTGATCATTTGTTCTGAAAAGACCGGGTGTAAAAGTGATTCACAGCATTAAAATGCTTACCTATTTCCTGGAGTTATATTTCTTTTAGCTAAATTACAGCAATGAATAATTAATGAAGCATGTAAACAAACTCCAATTAAGTTCTGTGCGAGTTTAGATTTTTCAAAAGGAACATTTTGTGAAACAAGTTTCAATCATGGCAAGCAATGAATTAGCAAGAGGGATGGAAGCATCTAAATTTGCTTGCCTTCATTAAAGAACAACTTCAAATTCAATTTTTAATTGACTTGCCTCAGATTGGGTTTATTTGCTCAGCCTCCTCACCATTAAAAACATATCAACTGTAAGTGCATGAGAATTCATACTTGTACAGCAGCAATCCATCTATAATTGGAAAATGTGGATCAAGAAATATGATGAACCCTGGGCAGTCATTGTTCCTAGTGTGCTAAAGTAGCAGCATTTTAGGATTATCGTAATGCTTACCTCATCATAACCAAAAAAAGATCATCTCACTCTAAAATCTCATTAAATCATAGATTTTCATCATTAGTACCAAGTTGTCACAAACATTTAAGATAGATAATTCATTATGTTAATGAGGTACTCAATGGTACTGAAGTGTTCCATATTACAGAAATTCAGAACACAAACAATGAAATTGTGGAATATAAATATTTTATATGCTATTTATTTAGCTCTTTCATTGTTTCTGGATTTAGTTCTCTAAATCCATTTTCATTAGTTTTATTCATTTCTGTATCTATTTATTCTTTTTAGTTCTTCCCTTGTCTTCAAATGAAATTAAGGTAGCACATTGAAACTGATGTTCAAAGGATGTTAGCCAGCTAGCATCAATACACATTTTCAGCAATCTGTGGCAAGAATATAATATGATCTGAAGCATTTGACAAAGCATCCAACTAGTTGCTATGAGTTATATTTTTAGTTTTGTTCTTCCTAAGAAAATTTATTTTCCTAGTTTTCAAGTCTGTTGCGTAACCAAACTGATGTATTTTCCACCATCTCCCATATCTTCCAAATTTCCTCAGATTATACATTTTCAACTAGGGACCAAACTCTCTTAGGTATTATCTTAAGTAATGAGATTAGCTTAGTTAATGATATCATGATAAGGTACCATTTCGAGGAAGGAATCTATGCAACCCAAGGAAAACATAGGCATGACTACAATGAAAGTGTTGAACTTAATTCAGGGCAAGTGTATGGGTGCCAGCAATATATCAAGACCATAAGACCATAAGACATAGGAGCAGAACTTGGCCATTCAGCCAATCAAGTTTGCTCCGCCATTCCATCATGGCTGATCCCGGATCCCAGTCAACCCCATACAGCTGCCTTCTTGCAATATCCTTTGATACCCTGACTGATCAGGAATCTATCAACTTCTGCCTTAAATATACCCACGGACATGGCCTCTACCAAAGTCTGTTGCAGAGCGTTCTACAGATTCACTACTCTCTGGCTAAAAAAAGTTCCTCCTTACCTCCGTTCTAAAAGGTCACCCCTCAATTTTGAGGCTGGGCCCTCTAGTTCTGGATACCCCCACCATAGGATACATTCTCTCCACATCCATCCTACCTAGTCCTTTCAACATTCTTTAGACTTCAATGACATCCCCTGCATTCATCTAAATTCCAATGAGTACAGGCTCAAAGCTGCCAAACATTCCTCATATGTTAATCCCAGAATCATCCTCATGAAACTTCTCTAGACTCTCTCCAATGACAACACATCCTCTCTGAGATATGGAATCCCAAAACTGTCGACAATGCTCCCAGGTGAGGCCTGACTAGTATTTTACTAGTCTCCTGACTAGTAAGGAGGTTCACAAGGATAATTCCAGGAATAAAATGGTTATCATACGAGGAATGTTTGATGACTCTGGACCTATACTCGCTGGAATTCAAAAGGATGAGGGGGGATCTTATTGAAAACTTTTGAATGTTGAAAGGCCCATACAGAGTGGATGTGGAAAGGATGTTTCCCATGGTGGGAGAGTTCAGGACAAGAGGACACAGGGGCGCTCCGGATAGAGGGGCGCTCTTTCAAAACAGAGATGTGGAGAATTTTCTTTAGCCAGAGGGTGGTGAATTTGTGGAATTTGTTGCGACATGCAGCTGTGGAGGCCAGGTCGTTGGGTGTACTTAAGGCAGAGATGGATAGGTACTTGACTGGACATGGCATCAAAGGTTACAGGGAGAAGGCCAGGAACTGGGATTGAGGACGAGAAAAAAAGGATCAGCCATGATTGAATGGCAGAGCAGACTCAATGTGCCAGATGACCTAATTCTGCTCCTATGTCTTATGGTCTTATAAACCCTCAGTGTCACTTCCTTGCATTTATATTGTATTCCCCTTGAAATAAATGCCAATGTTGCATTTGCCTTCTTTACCACAGACTCAACCTGTAAATTAACCTTTTGGGAGTCTTGCACGAAGGCCCAAAATCCCTCTGAACCTCTGATGTTTGAACCTTCTCCCCATTTAGATGATAGTTCATACTATTGTTTCTTTTGCCAAAATGCATTTTTATACATTTCCCAACCCTGTGTTCTATCTGCCATATTTTTGCCCATTCTTCCAATTTGTATATGTCCTGCTGCAATTGCATTGCTTCCTCAGCACTACCTACCCATCCACCTATCTTCATATCATTCACAAATTTTGTCACAAAGCCATTAATTCCATTAACTAAATCATATTGGCAAATAGTAGATTAGGAAATTACATTAAAACATTTTTTCAATGTACAAACAATAGAAGTTTTTTTTTAAAAATTAGAACTCTAAACTAATATAGATTCTATGGAGAAATTAAAAAAAATCCATGAGTAAAAATTATCCACTACAGGTAAGAAGGTTATGGGCAGTATTATATTAACAAATGTTTGATAAGCAGGAAGGAAGTGTATAATAAGATGGAGTATTGAGCAGTTCAGGCATCATTAGTGGAGACAGTTAATAACCAGGTAGAGATGTGGCCTGTAGTATGTTAGCTATGATCATATTTTATAGTGGACCAAGCTTGAAAGTAAGTCCATAGGTGATAGAATCAGTTTAGTATTGAGTTGAGTGAAGTGACCTATGCTGGCTCAGGACCCTGGTGGTTGACGGGTCATAATTTGGGGTGAACCAAATTTAATGGGATTATATTATGGACCATGCAACAGTCTGCATGATTTTAAGAAAAAAAAATTGTGGAGAGATTACATACTGTTGCAAGAAACACAAGGTTGTGATATTGGTTGATTTTAACTTTTGACATATTGACTGGGTGGGACTCCTATACTGTAAAAGGACTGGAGGGCTTAGAGTTTGGCAAATGTGTTCAGGGAAGTTTCCTTAATCAATACATAGATGTTCCAATGAGAAAGTGTGCAATATCATTCTCCTATTCAGGAATGAGATAGGACAAGTGACAGAAGTTTGTGTAAGGGAACACTTTGCATCTATTGATCATAATGTCATGCATTTCAAGGTATTTATGGAAAGGGATAGGTCTGATCCTTGGCTTAAGATTCCAAATTGGAGAAAAAGCAATTTTGATGGTGTCAGAAGGATCTGGCAGTTGTGGAATGGGACAGGCTGCTTTCTGGTAAAGATGTACTTGGTAAGTGGGAGGCCTTTAAAAGTGAAATTTTGAAAGTACAAAGCTTATATGCGCCTGTCAGAATAAAAAAGTAAGGATAAGAGGTTTAGAGGACCTTGGTTTTCGAGAGATATTGAGGCCCTGGTTAAAAAAAAATGGAGGTGCATAGCAGGAAAAGGCAGGTAAGGTGAAGGAGAATCCTAAGGGCTGCTACAGATATGTTTAGTGTAAAAGAATAGCAAAGGACAAAATTGGTCATCTGGAAGATCAGAATGGTAATCCATGTGTGGAGCCAAAAGAGATGGAGGAGATCTTACATGGATTTTTGCATTTGTATTTTCTCAGGAGATGGACACAGAGTCAATAGATATGAGGCAGAGCAGCAGAGAGATTATGGATTACAGAGGAGGAGGTGTTGGCGGTCCTGAAGCTGCTCAAGGTGGATATATCCCCGGAGTCTGACAGGTGTTTCCTTGGACCTTGGGGGAGGCAAGTACAGAAATTGCTGGGGCCCTAGCAGAGATATTTAAAACACCCTTAGTGAAAGGTGGGGTACCGAAGAATTGGAAGATAGTTAATGTTGTTCTCTTGTTTAAGAAAGGCCCTAAGCATAAACCAGGAAATTATAGGGTGGTGAGCCTGATATCAGTAGTGGCAAAGCTACTGGAAGGCATTCTAAGACAATGGCTACATGAGTATGTGGATAGACAGGGATTACTCAGCGTGGCTTGGTGCATGGTAGGCTGTGTCTAACCAATCTTATAGAGTTTATTGAAGATGTTACCAGGAAAGGTGATGAAGGCAAGGCAGTGAGTGAACGTTGTCTACATGACTTTGGCAAGGCATTTGACAAAATCCCGCATGGGTGGGGGTTAAGAAGGTCCAGTCGCTTGGCATTCAAATGAGGTAGGAAATTGGATTAGACATTGGCTTTTCAAGAAAAACCAGAGAATGATAGTAGATGGTTGGTTCTATGACTGGAGGCTTGTGATTTGTGGAGTGGCACGAGGTCAGTGCTGGGTCCGTTGTTGTTTGTAATCTATATCAACAATCTAGATAATAATGTGGTTAACTGGATCAACAAATTTGTGTATCGCACCAACATTGATGGTGTAGTGGACAGCGAGGAAGATTATCAAACCTTGCAGTGGAATCTGAACCAGCTGGAAAAATGGGCTGACAAATGGCAGATGGAATTTAATGCAGAAAAGTGCTGCTCTTTGGGAGGACAAACCAGGGTAGGGGTCTTATACATTGAACAGTCAGGCACCGAGGAGTGCAGTAGAACAAAGGAATCTGGGAATACAGGTCCATAATTCATCGAAAGTGGCATCACAAGTAGATAGGGTTGTTAAATCTTTTGGCACAGTGGCCTTCGTAGATCAAAGCCCTGAGTACAGGAGTTGGGATGTTGAAGTTGTAAAAGACCTTGGTGAGGCCTAATTTGGAATATAGTGTGTAGTTTTGTTCATCTACCTACCAAGAAAGATGTAAATAGGTTTGAGAGCTTGCAGAGAAAACTTACAAGAATGTTGCAGGACAGAATCAGAATCAGGTTTAATATCACTAGCATATGTCATGAAAGTTGTTAACATCGGGCAGCAGTGCAATGCAATGTATGATAAATGCAGATTAAATAAATTACAGTATGTGTATACATGTAAACTGAATAGCAAAATCAAAAATACTAGTGCAAAGACAAAAATGGAAGACTTGACTTATAAGGAAAGATTGAATAGGTTAGAACTTTATTCCCTGGAACTCAGAAGATTGAGGGGAGATTTGATAGAGGTATACAAAACTATGGGGAGTATAAATAGGATAAATGCAAACAGGCTTCTCCACTGAGGTTGGTTGGAATGACAACTAGAGGTTATGGATTTAAGGTGAAAGGTGAAATGTTTATGGGGAATATGAGGGGAAACTTCAGGTGAGAGTGTGGAGCAAGCTGCCAGTGCAATTGATGACTACACTTTCAATGTTCAAGAGAAGTTTGAACAGGACCATGGACAAGAGCAGTATGGAGGGCTATGCTCTGTGTGTAGGTCGCTGAGATGAAGGGGTTTAAATGGTTCGGCATGGATTGGATGGGCTGATGGATCTGTTTCTCTGCTGCTCTGTGATGCATGAGTACAGTGTCTGATGTCACCATTTCTATCACCTTTTAGAAAACCATCTCACCTTGCCATTTCTTTTTGACCTGTAGTCATGTGTAAACGGGGCGGAGCACAGTAGCCACATCTGGCAAGAACCTGGTATAGTAACTGACAAATACTACAGAAGGACCACAACTGTGATATGCCCTTTGGCCTGCCAGCATCCACCACTGCTTAAATTTTCACAGCGCACTTGTATAATCCCTATGCATCAATAGTGTGACCAAAGTAAAAGATGCTTGGTTTAAAGAATTCACGCTTGCTATGTCATGCTGTGAGTCCATAATCTTCTAATCTTTTTAACACTGTTTTGAGATTTTGGAGATGTTCTTTGTCATCTTTACTGGTAACAATGATGTCATCCAGGTAACACTAAACAGCTTTGCACCATCTGGTCCATAGCTTCCTGTGGACTGAAAGTGCAGATGCCTATTATAGAGACAAAACCCTTTGTGAGTATTTATAGTCCGAAACACTTTGGACTCTCCTTCCGTCTCCGTTGGTAGCTGTGACTCAGCTAAATCCACTTGGTTTAAGTGCTCCCCTCAAGAAAGGTACTGCAAAGATAACCTCTCTCCTGGGCAGGGGGCATTGATCTACTTCAGTACTGAATTGAGAGTGACTTTAAGATCATCACAGATCCTGATGGACCCATTCTTCTTTGCTATTGGGAACATTAGCACTGTTTATGGGCTCCATTAAACCTTGGGAAGAATTCCTTCAGCCTTCAGTCAATCTAGCTTACTGGCTATTTTATCATGGATAGTATAAGCAACCAGACGGGCTTTGTAAAACTTGGGTGTGGCATGTTCCTTTAACACTGTTTACCCTTGAGATGGTTGAGTTTTCAAGTGCCATTCTTGAACACTACTGTGGCATCATCCAGTAATTTTCTTAATTTAGTTTCAGTTGACTCTATTACAGAGGATGCAGCATGTATGGATCTCAAGGGATGGATCTCCAATCAAGTTGTAATTGTCTCAGCCACTCATGTCCCAATATTAGTAGTCCTCCTGTTTTTTTAAACCACACACGAGCCACAAGTTCATTGTGGCTTATTGGTTTTTGTATTTCACTGTTACAAATGTCATTACCACAGAAATGAGCTTTTCTCCAGTATAAGGTCTTCTTGGATATCTGCAGACTTCAGTCAAAATCTTTGGAATGCCACTCAAACTCATTTTCTGGAATGACTGAAACAGCTGAACCAGTTTCCAATTCCATCTTTAATTACTTTGGCACTCACCTCTAAGGCAAGCCATATTGCTCGTCTATTGATAATTTTCACATTGTAAATCTCAAGCCTACACAGTTCTCTGTGTTACTCTCATCGTTATCATTTTTTCATCAACAACATGAAGATTAATGCTCTTTTTGAAATTGCAACTTGACTTTTCATCTTTTTTCTCTTCCTGAGCTGTCCATTTATTTTAGTCTGCCCGACATGGTCTTTGTATGAGTCTTGTTGCTTTTTCTGTAAGTTTTGCCTTTAAATCTGCATTGGTATGGTGTATGTGAGCCCCTGCCACAATGGAAACAGAAGTTTTTTCTGCCAGCCAAGTTAATCATTACAATTTCATTCATGCTCACTTTCATTCCCCACTGCAACTCAATTGTGTCTGTCTGCTGTTTGCATTGATACAGCTATTTCAACTGCTACTTTAAAGGTAAGCTATGCTTCAGTTAGGAGCTGTTTTTGAATGCTTTCTTATAAGATTCCACAAACTAAATGGTCTCTCAATGCATTATTAAGCCCATTACAGAACTCTCAATGCTCAAACAACTTCTACAATTCAGCCACCATTCACTGAAGTGGACTACCTTTTGCTTCTGCTTATGAAACCTAAAATATTCTGCAATCAACAATGTTTTCAGTTCTAATTGTTCCTGCATTACTTTCACAATATCAGGAAAGCTCATTTCAGTTGGTTTGGTGAGCAGTCAAACTTCTCCTCAAACTATATTCATTTAAAAGCTATGCACTCAGCAAAATTGGCACATTCTCCTCATCAGCTATTTCATTTGCCCAATCCATTCAGTATACAAAATCCAAGTTGTCTCTTGAGTAATCATATGCATTACTCTTTTCAATATAGCCAGCGATTTCTCCTATTTTTATATAAGATTATTATCATCCGGTTTATGAACAGTTGAGTTTATCTGTTTGCTGCCTTTATTAAATCCAAACTTCCATTTTTCCAAAGAGCATGGGCTGCACTCTTTATTTTTTACTCAACTATTTCTCACAGGTGTTTTTTTTTTAATTTGAATGTGTTGCTATGTTTCAACAGGACTAGTCATCCCTGGTTCATTTAGAAAATAACTCGTCACCACCGCTATGTTTTGTAGCTCCAAAACATTAAACTAATTGCAAGAAAAAAAAAACAGGAATCCAAGAATGCGTCTTAATTTTGTTTTTACTTTAAGTGAGGCGCATACGTTTGACATGGTAGCATTTTGACGTATGCAATTCACGTATTTTACATATAATCCATAATGAATTATTTAAGGAAATAAAGAATGCTTACTGAAACAATATAATTACTATATTGCTCAAATATTACTAAAATATCACATGCACAACAATGATCAAGACCACAAATGTGGCACAAAGACCACAGTCTATCAGGCAGTGGTAGTCTCTATTGTTTCCTTTGCTTCTGACCCATTGATCACTTACAGGAACCACCTCAAAGCATTAGAGAGGAACAACTAATATTTTGTTTTCACAAGATCCTCCAAATCCACCTGCTATCAAATATCAACAACATCACTCAGGCCAATATCCCTACTCAAATGTCCTAATTACAAAGAACAATGCAGCAAGGTGAACTTCAGCCATACCATGGAAAGTGAATAGGAGGCATGAGCTCATTCAAGATCAAAATCTGACTAAATAGTTGAGTAGGTGAAGGTTGCTTGACCTATTCCAGTTTTCATCTCTTGCTCATTGTTAATTTGACATGATTTTAAGGGTTGGTTGAAATTTAACTCACATCTTCAAAGAGGACTATTCACTTGATATCAAACATCAATAATTGAAGCTGATACAATCAGCTCATACTCTCTCAGAGGCCAACACATTACAAAATGATGGAAGCACCACCTGACGTTTAAAGCTATGCTTAAATAAGAAGCATTTACTCTTGATTATGACTTCACAGAAATTTTCATTCTATATTATGATTGCACAGAATTTTCACACTGAAACTTTCCTTGATCCTTACAACAAAACATATGCTGAAAGATCCTTATTTTCATACAAAATCAGAAATCAAGCAAAAACTCATAATTAATTACCTGAGTCATAATGTCTCTCGTGGTTGTTGACCTCCCCTTCCTGGTGGTGGTAGTGGCCATTGTGGTTGTAGTTTCCATGATGGTAGTTGATACTTCATGTGGTTTTGATGTGGTTGTTGTTTCTGTTGTCATCGAAGACACTTCCCCTACTAATCTCACGTTTCCTTCTATTCTGATATTTGGGTCATTTTCAGCGGCCATATTAAGCACCTTCAAGCCATTGTAGTACAGGCCAGTTAGCTGACCCTGGAATGGACGATCTTTATCCTTGCCACCAATTTTTATAGTTGCTTGGCTATTGAAGATTGTAAGCTGTCGTCCTGTGGAAACATCGTTACATATATAGGGAAAATGTTGAATGTGGACTTAATTAAATTAGGAATTTTATTTTACATTTATGTGAAGTAACAAATAATTTATGAGATGATTAAGGACTGCAATAAATTACTTAAAAATACTATGAAGAGTAATTTATTGCTCTGATGGAATATATGAAAAATGTAGAACTTCAGTAAATATTCTCTTGGATTAACTGAATTATTTTGGTTGCTTAAAGGGCAATCAGATCTGCTTCTTTCTATTTACCTTGGCACAGCATTCTTTCCAATGCAATTTTTATGGAATTTGGAGTACAAACATACAGGTATAACAATACAGTTGCTTCACAAAAACAATACACGTTGTAAGAGCATATGAGAATGTTTGATTGCCTTCCAGCAAGCCTACCTTTGGTTCAAAATTTTAAAAAAACAAAACCAGCAATGCAGATGTGAACTTACAAGAGACACATAAAATGAGATAATTAGGTGAAACATTTCACTCCAACAGAACAAACCTTTTCAACAGTATCACTTCTTGATTTGTGACAAAAATCATTTATTATCTGTTTAAAGGGTTCAGTTTTAGCACAGCAAAAGCATGCAGCAAATGTCAGTTTTTATTGTTAACTTCTTTTCATACTATAATTCCTTCAAATGTTTGAAATAAACGTTAAAGGGACTTCAGATCTTCTTTCCAATTCACATGTTGCACTATTTAAGTTATATATAGTTTAAAAGGACGTTGTTGCAGAAATGTAAACATGGATCACTGCTAATTGTACATCCTTTAATGATTAAATTTAGACATAGTAAACATATTCTGAACAGGATTTATTACTGTTTGTTAAATGTCTAGGATTAATGTTGTACATTGATCACAATTAGAAAACTATATTTAACAGTCCCTTTAACCTTAAGTTAATGGGGTATCCTTATTAAACTGTTGATATTTCATAATGGGAAAATAATTTTTCAACACGCAATGCAATAATTCTAACTATTGTTTAAAACATTGTGTTTTATTTAATTTTACTGGCAATTTATATTTTAAGTTTATTAGTGTTACAATCCAACACTACTTGGTTATGTTCAAATTATTTTTTATTTGAAGTTTTAATCAATGTTTTTACCTTTGTCGAGTAGCCAATCATCAACTACTCGACCAAGTCGATATGGGATTCGCTGTCTAGCAATCGCCAGGCGTTCGTTATCATTGTTTCCTTTAAAGTTTAAAGAGACATTTCATTGGTTAAAATCTGTAACGTCAAAGGTTAAAGGTTAATACTTAAATCTTGAGCTATACAGTTGTCACATGAATTTTGAATTTGGTAGTTTAAGAAATGCTATCTACAACATTTCAAGTTTCAAATTTTTCAGGCAGTTATTTTTTTAGCAAACAAAATTATTGTATTAATTAAGAATTAGAAAGCTGCATCACCTCCTAAGTTATTGAAGTTATATTATAGACAAACCGAAAACAACAAATTAAATCATATCATATAACAACTTTACAAAAATATTCATCTGACTGCTAGTTTTGAAGAGAGCCCATATTATCTAGTTAAATCTTGATTCAATTGTCTGATTTATTTGTGTTCACTGTAACTCTTCTTCATGTTAGTCTTGTAACAAAAAACTATAAAAACTTAATGCCTGTGACATGCACTTTCTTTCCATGCCTTAACACAGAGCTCATATTAATTTTTCTTTTGTATTCTAAAATTTAAAAAAAATACATAATTCAAACTTGAAAAGCATAAGGTGGTAAAATGGTTTCTAATAATTCTTAAAATTCATTAAACTTATTATCAACAATACAAAACTATAGTGCTCCAATAAATACTGCACAAAACATAAGTGTAGATAGCAATACTGATTTTAATATAAGGTAAATGAGGCTTTGACAAAAGCATCTGTAAATTTAATGATCCATTTCTTTCCCAGTTGACATTATGCAACTGATTAATTAAAAAATACAGTAAAGTAATTGAAATGGTTTTGGTTACTTCTTGCTGAATTAATTTCTACAATTCAAATGATTCTGAAATTAAGTTTTATTTGCTATATCTGCATTTATTCTACAGAGACAACACACACACACACACACACACACACACACACACACGTACACATTGCTACATGACTTTGCTATTCCATTAAAATGATACTATATGAAGTTTTCAAAATTTCTTCTCAAGTCCCTCAGGACTGTAGATCATGGCAAAATATTGGCCAACTACCCAATATGAATTGATTGGTCAATTTTTAATAAGTAATCATGAAGGATTATGATATTCCCTCAAGCTGGCCACTTCAATGCTGGGACACCTAATGAGTAGCTGCAACTGAGATACAATTCATTAATTCCTTTCAAATTAAAAATAACTAAACAGGGAAAAAATGCCTGCCACATGACACTAAATCTCTGGATTATGTATATTTATCATATATAAGTTTCAAGATTACTTTCTTGAAATGAGTCAAGACTTCAATCAGAAAAAAATACGGCTTTTCCAGAATATGCTAGAATTATTAAAATAACTCAAAGTAGTTTGTGAGAAAGAATGCATATTTATGCTTAGTTACTGTTTCCTTTTTAATGTTTTGTGAATGCCTGTGAAGTCTATTTTTCTATTTCTAAACTACTCCAGGAAACACCTGAGAAATCCACAGTTTTTCACACCACAGTTGTCAAAGTCTATATTGCTTTATCTGAGTGACATACCTCATCTATTATGGTACATAGGCTTTCAGGTTTCTGCCATGAAATCTGTTTGCTACTTCAATGGAAGATGACTTGAAAAAGATTTGGTTTGGATAAAAGATGATCATCCAGAGGCTGTGGAATGACATTGCCCTTGCTGATTGAATTCCTCACACCTCCATTCTTTCACTGAACAGACAATATTTTGTCACATTGTAGTATATTAATTCTGTATGAACAGGTAGACTTCAAGGGAATAACAGTAATTTAACACATTCTGAGAAAGCAGTGAAAAGTGAAAGGTCAAACCTTTGAATCAGAACTAAAATTGGCAGCGGAATTGAGAAGAAGCAGTGAGAAAAGAAATCTTAATCATATCTTCATATCTGTGGGTCAGATGGAATAGACTAGCTATGTCAAGCCAACGGCTGTGTGTTTTTGCTTTCCCCAGTGTATTATATTGTCACTACTGAAATCTAATTCTGTTTTGCCCTCTCTCAAATAAAGGTGTCAGTCATTTGACATGAACCAGCAGTATCATTATTGAAAGGCAATGAAGGAGAGAGATGATAAGTTGTTGAAGCAACAGAAGAAAATAACTAAAATAAAGCCAAAGCATATGTTCTACCTTAACAAATGCCCTTTTTCTTTACTATTTTGCTCTAATTATTCTCTTTCCATGCCAGATCTAACTAATGTCAATCATCACTGTCATTCTCAGTGCTTGTTCTATCATTGCATGTTGCATCATCAATAGTGTAAAATTTAATGTATTGTAAGAGAATCCGCTAACATTTACTATGCAGTCTGAAAATGACATGTCACTATAATAGACAGTAGTTTATGTAATAGAAATGCAAGTACAATTTAAAGTACTGCATAGTAAGTACAGATGGATGTTTCTTAGGCTGTAATCAAGAAGATCAGATAAGCTATGAAAATTTGGAAGTCTTATAGCATCTATTTCAGTGGACACCTCAATTTTATTCTTCAAATAATTGTGACTACAATTTTCATTTTAAAAATTTTACCAGAATTAGAGGCTGCCCAAAAGAGATTCACCAGGCTAATTGGAATGAGAGGATCGTCTTCTTATCGTCCTATAGTGCATCAGATAGATACTTCATGATACCACTCCACAGAATTAATAGCAACATACAGATTTAGATTGTGGCTCTCAGTAGGACTAGATATCCATTAAGAAATATCAGGTGAAGACAGGAAAAATCTCACTAAATGGTAATATTGCTCTCTTTTATGCACCCTGGAAGCAAACTTTAAGGCAATACTTACTGTAAACTATTAGAAATCATTTGGAAAATAAATGGGGAAGAAGCATAATAATATATTAACTTCAAGTTATTTAAAATTTATATCAAAAATAGAATACAATATGAGGCTATTGGCCCATCATATTGCACCAGCATATATAAAACTACTCCACAATCAATGAATCACTTCCGTCCACTACCACCTCTGGCCATACATCCTAGGCACCTAGCACTCTGTAAAAATATACTATCTCTGACATCTCCTCTAAACTTTCCTCCTCCCACTTTACTACCTGGGAAAAAAAGTGCTGACTATCCACTCTCGTCTGTGCCTCTCATAATGTTGTCCACCATATTGCCTCTCATTTTCCTTCACTCCAAAATAAAAAAGTCCTAGCTTGATCAACCTTGCTTCATATTCTATAATCCAGGCAGCATCTTCCGCACTATCTCTAAAGCTTTCACATCCTTCCAGCAGGTTTGTGACATTTAGCTCTACTGGCTAAAGTATTCCATGATAAATCATTCTTCTCAACATTCAAAGATTTTTCAATGCCAGTGGAAACAAATGGCTTGGCATTTTTACCAAATCCAGAATATGCTTCTACTGTTGGTTAAAACTTTGAAGAACAACATCAAAGAGAAAAAATCATGCCTTTAGAACACCCCAGTGTACAAAATACCCTATTACGTATATGAAAATGTAATCCTCAGACTTAATATTTATTATCATGAAAACATAGCTTAATAATTTCACTGAGATACCATGGAGCAATAATAAGGGTCTCGGTCCAAAATGTCATCAGTTTATTCATTTCTGTGGATACTGCCTGACCTGCTGAGTTCGCCCAACATTTTGTGTACGTTGCTTTGGATTTCCAGCAGCTGCAGAATCCCTTGTCCTTATGATTTCATTAATTAATTTGTTTGTTCTATAAAATATTGTAATCATTTTGAACACCTAAAATGACAGCAAGGTGGGTTGAATATCATAAATCACCTCATATAGCTTCTGTGGTCCTGTTTCAATTTACTGAGAAGCTTCCTGTCAATTTTTCAATATTGATATTTTAAAGACATTTGAGGAGTTTAAATAAAAACCTCTGGTTAAAGATTGTTCTAAAGTCATAATATCATAACATTTAAGGCTATTCTGTTGGAATTTAATATGGAGTTAACAAGGGTGTACTATTTGTCTTGAGACCTGCCATTCTTGGTTTAAAACCATTTAAAATGTTAATATTTTGCATTTTGTCTGTTTTATCATTGTTTACAAAAATATAAGATTGATTTTTATGAAGGAAGATTGAGGTAGAGCGAGTAAAGAATGGAGATTCCCTAATAATTTCTGTATTGTTTATATATTTACTAAACTATAGCAAAAGGCAGCTAATGAAGAATAACAAATGTAAATTTCCATAGCGTCCAGGTCTTAACTTCAAGAGCTCTCTGTTTTCACAACAATCCTTTTCTTCCCCACAGCCCCCCACAAACTGCAGTGAATTAATGTAAATGTCAGAAAATCTCTCACTTGCTACATCACAAATATTTTGACCTATACTCCTATTTGAACTGAACCAGTGCAAGCAGTTCAGCCAGAACCTGCTATCCTCATCAGCCATACAGAACCACCGCCCAAATTCTCTCATTACCTCGTCCAAGTGCTGAAGGACAATCTTCAGAATGCTGCCATTCTGAAACATTTTACAATAAATTAAAATTCAATAAATAATGAAAAAGTTTAAAGTTATTTATTAAAAACCACAAATGAGTATAAATTTTACAAAGCAAAATGAATAAGTTGATCACTTTCCCTTTATGAACTCTGCAATCCCCATCAGTGGAAAGCTATGTCCAGAACTTTTGAGTTCAATTCCACGAGCAAACAATTAGAGACTTAGCTCAATTTAGAAGACTAAATAGCAGTGCTTCCATTGGCATCAAGTCAACAAAATTGCATGCATAAATGTTTATTCTGATCAGTAACACATTGCACATAGTCAAAAACTATTACTTTCTTCTGTATGATTAAGTAAATTTATACTGTTGCAACATTTAGTTTATAATTGTGCACTGGATTGCCTCTCTACTCTTCACCTATAATCATAGTTCTATGATAACTGATCTGTAATGTCATTTTCGATACACCTTTCAAACTGTACGTTTTACAATTCTAATTTGACAGCATTTGATGGTAAAATAAAAAGATCCACATTTCAGTATTCAACTGGACTTTCAATTCAATTCACTATTTATTTTAAACAACTTTATTGTAAGGATAAATACAGAACTAAACTCCAGCTATTCGTATATGATATGCAACGGTTCTGAGTAGAAATGACCACACCATCTGTCACTTCTATCAAACTGTGCAGGGTAGAGAAGTGTCATCACATTCCCTGAGAATTATGTATGGTTTGAAGTCAACCAACTGGAACAATAGAAGGGAGGTCATTGTTTAGATGAGAGCTTGCAAGCTCAAAGCCATAGGCATCAGATTTGATGGAAAATGGCATTCAGAAGATAAAATCTGTTACGTGTCACAACTCAGCTAACTGAATGAGCCTGTGGCAAAACAAGTACTTTAGTCTTTTTCACTGCACTAAAGAGTGGCATTTCAATTTGTATATTTGTGCCTGTGAGTCATTTTATTATCCAAGAATAATCAATTACAAATTGCACAATTTAAAGATTATACATTTTATTCTGTGCTATTGGTCAGATATGTAAACAGATCTTGTAAATAATGACTCAAAGGCACAAATACCCAAGCATTACTACCCTCCTTAATTTCAGTCTTTATATGGTGAGTTTTATTTATGCAGTATATACATATATTAAAAATAACAATGATACTGGCTAAATGCAAGTGAATACAAAGTAACACTGGATTGTTCTGTTTCATACTTGTTAAAGAAAAATCTCAGCTTTTCTTCTTTCATTTTCAGGACCACATTTGGCCATGAGTTTTTGCTTCAGGGCAAAAAACATACTAGTTTTGAGAACTATATTTCCTATTGGATGTCCAATAGGAAATCTAAATTCTCACAAAGTCTGGTGTAACTAGACAATGTTTCAGAATGCATTTAAAAATATTATATGTTTATGGGAGGTACGTTTATGCAGTCAGATTCATACATCCAGAAATGGATTCATGATGAAAAATAATGTCAGTGTTTGGTCCTCCGTGTGTGAAAAACTTGATTTTATATAATTTAAGAAAACTTTAAAAAAGTTGAGATTTACTAGTTACAATCGTGTACTGTATGCAGTTCCTTTTTTAAAGCTGCTTGTTAGTTTCTTTACACTTTAAAAAAAAACAGCTTAATTTAGGGCACTTCCTTACGCTCTGCAAACAAACACAGTTGTAAATCCACAATAAAGATTATTTCAGTCTGGATCCAATCCCAGGGCTGTATGTAGGGGTGGGATCCAGCAAAATATTTTTTAAAGATGATATCAATTGTACTCAAAAACGAATCTTCTGCATTGGTTTGATTGATATGGGGCTGAGCAAAGCTTCGCAGCATCTACTGAAACCCAGCCCCAAAATTTCAAGGTTGACTTTTAATTTTAAAAGAGTTTGCAATATTTGTAATGGATTAATCAATTACACATAGTGCCTCTGTTAAAAGAGTAGGATTAATATATTATTATTCCTCTCTGGTATTTTAAGATTAGTTTACTATAAATCCTCTCAGGGATTTTGATTTCCAAATAAATATCTTCCTTCCCTTCTTCTGAATACCGGTGATATCTGAGAAAATTAAAAAAGCCAACAGTGAAAAGACAAACTTTCAACAGGAAGTGTCACCAAAGCTTTAGAAAACTAGGACTTTATGCATTATAAATGAAAAATAACAATTAAAATAAGTTCGACTCAGCAGCATATTCTCCAGATCTGGATAATTTTCAGACAGCCAAATATTCTGCTGGTATATGAAAAATTTAATTGATGATCAGAAAGTTATGAAGATTTTGATGGTGTGAAAATTACAAATTGCATTCTTCCTTTAAGAATTTATTGAACTGGGATGGTTAATTTCAAATTGTCAATAAAATGCAGCAGGTTAATAGAATAGCTGAGTTCTTTTGGATCAGGTGTACAAAGTGCTTTGCCGCAATTACATTGACCATTGTATATTTGGAAAAAAAAGTTACCCAAATATTTGTTATTGCACGAATTAAAGAAATGGGGTTTAGATTTCTTTGGCATCAACTTCTAAGGTTAGTTTATATTATAATACTTAAAAGAAACCTTAATAATACATTCCAGTATTGCATTTTCTCATGGCAAATATGAAAAATCTTGTGGCTGTTATTTTAACAGTGTCTTCAGTTTTTGCACTATACTGCTGCTGACCGTACATTCTAACCATTGTATCCTGAAACACAGGTAGTGGCTGTACTCACAAATTATATGAGACTAGGATATTTACATTTCAATAGTTCTGGATCAAATACAATAAAAGTAATTTAGAAAATAAAAGAATAATTGCATGAGACAATTGGAAAATTGTATCTTCATGCATTCCAGATGAAATATGCGGATATTTTCTGACTTAATCTGAAGCAGAGCACTGAAGCTGCAGATCACTTGTTTTCCTTGTGCCAATGCCAATGGCAAAATGTGTAGTGAAGGAATTTAAACTGCTAATATTTAGAGTGGTTTACTATTCATTTGCTTTTGCAGAGAGTGCCAATGATATTTTATCCCTAAGACAGTCCTTCCTACAAAAGTGTTGATCATTAAAGCACTAGCATTCTCAGCATTAGAGGCACCACTTTACAAAATGAATGAGACATGTGACAATACAGCTGGAGGCATAAACATGCTTTCTACAATATTTCATGGTATTTTATACAATACTACCATATCCAAAATCATAAAAATGTCAAACAAATTTACATTAGTTGTTAGAGCTAACATACAGGTTTCTGGAGCGTAAAATCTAATGGACCTGATTCATTGAAATCACTGACCTAAGACGAGACTAGCTAACCACTTAAATGGCCTTTGCGTGACTGTTACTTGAATAGCACAAAAGAAATGGAAGATGATGACAAAACGTGCTCAAAATGATCACTGATTTCTGAAACATATTGATTATATTGATGAAGAAGTAAGATAATTTCTTTTCATGTGCACTGAATCTTGCTACTGGCAACATTACTGCATTACACGGCCTTTATTTCTACAGAAATGTCTTCCAGAAAGAAGGTCCATACATTTTATTCCCGACATAGTACATCACCCAGAGAAAACACAATATGCAAAATGGAAATTGTTTTGTCACCTTAATTTCTATCAACAAAGTATCACAGCCTGTATGAATACTTCAGAATGGATTAACATAATGCAAGATTCAATAATGAATTTCCAGTGTTAGGAACGATAAGGAAGTGCTGTGCTTCATTATTACATCATATGCATGGCTTGGGAACTGGACAATATTTCTATATATATGCATTTAATCAGTAACATGTCTAGGTTAGGACTAACCTAAGCTTCCCAAAGTCTTGACTGACCATTATTTGTATATTTTGTTATTAAATGAAAGAAATTTTTAATGCACTTATCCCTCAATGAGGAAGTATTAATATGAAATATTTAAAAACTGAAAATTAAATGTTACATTCTTCCATTTCATTGCTTGTATCTCCTTTTTTAAATTACACAATTCATAGATCAGAACACGTGGTCAATTAGGGCACCATAGTAGTGTTGGAGTTAGTGTGACACAATTACACCTTGGGGTGTCGGAGTTCTATGTCTAGTCCAGTTCCAGTGTCTGTTGTAAGAATATCCTGTATTACAGGTGAGTTTCCTCTGGGTTCTTTGGTTTCCCTCCACAGTCCAAAGACGTACTAGTTAGTAGGTTAAAACCACCCTGTAATTAGGCTGGTTAAATAGGTGGGTTACTGGGCAGTGTGGCTCATTGAGCTGGAAGGACCTGTTCCAAGCCGTATTTCTTAAAAATAAAAATAAAAAGTTTATCAGTGTTTTCCTCCAATCAGACTTTGGAAGGGTCATGCAAAGGAACAGAGTTGCAGTCATTCTCTGCTCTGCACTCCTCTTGAAACTTGCACTCTGCTTCACACTGCCAGAATCAGACACTGCTACACGGTCTGGGTATGAACTCAGACATGAGAAAGAATCGCAGAGTTGAAATGATGACAGGAACTCCTTTAGTTTCTTCTGCACTTTACCAGCATGCTAGGCAAATTGGTCACGCCCATAAAGCCAATGCATCTTTCATACAGAAGAAGGTTGCTAGTTTATCTTTTAGAATGATCTCAGAAGATCTCAAGTCCAGTAGAGGTAAAGTGCAATGGCTGAAGGTGAGAAAATCGGGAGGAAGGAAACAGTTTTATAAAGTAGGACCTAAGGCACTGCTGCACAATTTGAGCTCTAAAAAAGAGCTTTCTCTCATCTTTCCATTGCACAGTGGCCTGATCACTGTGCAAGCTATGCTTGAGGGCCAACCATCTTTGGAAAAGTGCTTGAATTAAGCATCAAGCTCATTGCCTACACTAATCTGGATTTCTACATGCATGATTACATAACTCTAGGGACTTCAGGGAGGCAAAGAGCACTTTTCTGTTCAAGTTTCCATCAAATGAATGGCTAAGGTACAATCCATAAGCATGTGATAGACTGCAGAAACAAACAAGAGATTCCACATGTATGCACGCTAATTAAATTTAATATTATTATTCAGGACAGCCAAAGTTAACTTGGATTCTTGTACATGCTTTTTCATCATTGCAGTTCCTTTGGCACAGGACTTACCTCTGTTGTTTAATATCCTTAAACAGACTTTACTCCAGCTTATATATTTATTACCTTCTTGCAGTTCTTTCAATCTCACCCCAACTACATCATAGAAATGTGTTATTAGAAATGCATGTTTTTCTAATTAGCTAAGTAATAAAAAGAAAATGAGAAATTGTGTTTTAAATAGAGTAAACTGAACTTGTTTTTGGCTGACTTACAATTTCACTATTTGCAGTTGTTTACTAAGTCAGTAGAATATAAGTTATTTTTCATGCCTGTCCATGACATTGCCTTTATTTCTTTTCAGAACCATGAAAAATAATCTTAAGTTATTTGGTGCCAAGAAATAACAACATACATAATTACAATTTACATCTGAAATGATCAATATTAACTTGAAAGCAATTATTTAATGCAACGGCAGTCATCTTTCAAAGCTTGAAATCAAATTACTCTTTATCTGCCAACAATGTTCTGCTTGGGAGATGGTGCTTGTGTTTTCTATGCATGCACTCATTAGTAATGTTCTCAGAACTCAGTAATGCCATTCATGTCCCCTTTATCATTGAACATGCAGGTATACTCAAGAAACTCAACAAATTGACTGCTGCATGACATGAATTTGGTTGTTCCGTTTCTCTTTTGCTGGAACATCTAAGCAACCAACATAGATGAAAGCTCTGGAAACCTATTATCAGATAAGCAGATGGAGCTTTTACAGTATATAGAGTTAACTGTATGAAAGTAACTACTTTAATCTTGTACAAAATCTCTAGCCTAATTATTATTAAATAACTTTCCTTGCTGGTTTATAAGCTTGCATTAATTATTAGTCAAACAAGGATTTTCTGGAATTCTCTTCCGATTTCAATATTTTAAGTAGTTCACAGAACAAGTTTAAAACCCCTTTTCCAGGAAAACAAAGTAATTGCAGCCTTCCTGCCATATTTTTTCCACTCAAGGTGAACTTAGTTGTACTTTATATGTTAAAGCAATTAATTCAGTCTCATACCTTGGGCAAAAATGCAGATTGAATTTTATGCAGTAGGCTACTTCCCTTCAATAGAATTAACGTTCATGTCAAAATAAGTTATATAACACGTGAGGAAAAGATAACATTTACAGTTTCAGATAATTTAATTATCTGAAACTGTAAAACTTTCAGATAATTAAATGGGTACAGTAAACCTGTGAAATCCATCTCCCACCACTTAGTTGGGTATAACTGATTTAAGACTGAAACATTTCTCATTCTCTGTTTCTATTTGGGGCTAACATTTCCCATTGACTCTTTGATTTGACTATTATCCAGAAATATAGTAGGGATGCTTTCATTTCTACAGATAGGCTTGATTTGTTACAGCCCAGAACACCGGCCAAAATGAGATTTTGTACCCCATTGTGTGAGCTGGCATTTTAAAAACAGATCACTACCTACAGTTCTATATGTGTTCATTTTTAAATTATGTTTTTTGCTGAATGAAATTGAATAGGAATATGATCAAACTAACCAATCTTTAGCAAATTGGCCAAGATCATATGTGAATGGAGGTACTGGCTGTGACAAAATAGTGAAAAACACAATACAGATTTATACATCCTAACCTCTCCTCTCATCCACATTGTGTATTTAACACTGAAATATGATGACCTAGAACACAGTTGATTTTTACTGTTGCCAGGGATACCTCAGCTACTATCAGTGATCTGAATATTCAACCTTATTAATGAATGTCTCAAATCAATCACGTGTGTTCACTGTACTTAATGTGACTGACTGCATATTTCAGTTATTGAAATTTATTAATCTAGCTCACAAAGATTCTCTGTCTCTGCATATTAAAATCATAAAGTAAATGCTTCAGATCACTGTTCATTTATTATATTTTCTCTGCACAGACATGCCGAGAATGTTCTATTTCCATTTCATATTTTCAGCATCTGCAGCATTTTACTTTAGTATGCGCTCAATCTGATTCAGTTAAAATAATTAGCTTTAGCTCTCTCTAAAATTCTGTAACCTGATAAGAACCAATTTACCTCTCAAAACAACCGAGAGATAGTTCATGTATGTAGGTCATCAAACAATGCATAAGACTGTACCAACATATTAAGGTTACATAATTTATTCTCTAATATGTTTATCAGATATTATATTTTAATTCCAACATGCACATCAATAGCTTGCAACTTTTTAAAAATGCCTTTCTTTAAAAAATATATATTGTTTTGCTTTTGGTCATAAAGGTATGAAAAGTAGGCCTGAAAATTGTAAACTGGTGTTTTATGTCTTTGAGTGGAATGATATTATGCTAGTGTTAAATCATACCAATTTGGAAATCCAAACTTGTTTGCAATGATGTCACAGAAAGTCCTGTGATCTCAATAATAGCACAAATTAAAAGGAAACTTCTTGATCAGGTACTGGTTTGGTACCAAGAATTTTCCTTTGATTGGTTCAAATTACTGTAATTACAAACCAGCATTCCGTGAGACTGTCAACACCACTTCCCATTACAGCACTGATCCCAATCCCATCCAGTTCACCAACCTTACAACAACTAAACAATCCACTGACCTACTGATCCTTCCAAAACCTCAGAAGTTTCTGAGTTTGTAAGCTGTCTTTGGTCAATACTGAGTGGAGACTTGATAAACATTTATCAGATCATGAGAGGCATAGATAGATAACTGGCATTTATTTTCTCAGAGCAAACACAAGGAAATCTGCAGATGCTGGAAATTCAAACAACACTACACACAAAATGCTGGTGGAACACAGCAGGCCAGGCAGCATCTATAGGGAGAAGCGCTGTCGATGATTCGGGCCAAGACCCTAAGACAGCGCTTCTCCCTATAGATGCTGCCTAGCCTGCTGTGTTCCACCAGCATTTTGTGTCTGTTGTTGTTTTTATTTTCTCAGAGTTGGAATATCTAATACTAGTTAAATCTTTGTTTTTTAAATAACATGAAACAAACTATAATCTCATTAATTTTCCTAAATACAATAAAACAGAATGCCTCAATCCTTACATCAGATTATGGCTACTTGCTGCAACAGAGTTAATCATACATTTTGTGGAGCAGTTTATCATGAACGAGTGAAGGATATTTCCTTTCATTTCTTCACACAGCTTTTGTCAAAACCCTTCAAACTGTCACAATGTTGATTTAATGGAATTGACATTTGGTATCATATCATTGTGCCATTCAATTCGTTAATAGTTTGATTATTTTTTTTAAAAACTACTGGAAATAGTGTTTTATTTTCCAGCATAAAATGAAACTTCTCTGCTTATTACAGTCATTTTCGAATTATACCTTTTATTGTTTGTCAACTAAGTAAACTTTTGAACCTAACAGACTTAGTAAGGCTGATATTCTCTTAATGATGAGTTGGATCTCTTGGAAATCATATCGCTTGGCAAACTATTGCTTTCATCAATTTTGCACAAAACTTGCTCAGAGATAATGGTAAATGATGCACATATATTCGTATTGCTTTTGAACACATACCTGATGGATAACGTTCAATGATTGGCCAGTTGTCCACCTGTAGAGTGGCATTACCACCGCTCCGTGTAAATCGTACTATATGGTATTTTCCATCATTTACAATACCACTTGATTCTTCAATGGTGATGTCATCTGTTCCGACATTAAAAATAACCCGAATTTTTCCTTGTTCCTGTAATGAAAGGAACAGAGATGGTCATCCACATTGACTATTTATAGTACATATTTTGCCATGGTTAAGTATAACGATGATATCAAAAAGTGTAGTAGAGCAAATGCAAAGAAAAAATCCTCAAGATGTGTCATAAACTGCACTGAGAAAGGAAATTTCTTATCACTGATACTTAACCATAATGAAATGAAATATGAGATCAAGTACATATTGAACTGCCAGGAAGCAGTCACATTCTGCACTGCATTGGGATCTCAGCAAAAGATCAAAAATACAGTATATTTATGCTCTTTTTAGCACTGAAACTAAGAATGAATTGAGTTGATTAATTCCTGCCTTTAATATACCAATCAGACACGAATCATTGTAAACCTAAGACATGTCAAGCTGGAAATCCTTTCTTGATGAAATCATTGTCACTACAAACTGGACCAAGCAATTCTATTAATTTATCACACGTGTGCCTTGACACTTTTCTAGTGTCAAGCACATACCTGATGTGTCACTATTTGTATCATATACATCCTGGCAGAAAATGGGTTTCAAAATAAAACCAATAACTTCCGTGATCAGTTTCAGCATAATTAGGGGCACATTGCACAATCTCAGAATCAGAATGAGGTTCATTATTACTGACATATGTTGTGAAGTTTGTTGTTCTGAATCAGCATTAGAGCAGAATACATAAAAAATATATAAATTGCAATGAATACAAGGAATACATATAAATATTAAGTAAGTAGTTAATTAAGTATTAAATAAGAGGCTTCAAATAGCCTCTGACAACCAAGACCAGCTCCTGGCCTTTGTGTGAGGCTTTGTTACAAAGCCCAATTGAACTGTTTCTACTGACAGGAAAGGGGCAAAGGCGGGTAACGGGTGCCTTAAAACCAGTCGCTTCGGGCAGATGGGGCTCATCAGTCATGTTTAGCGGCTCATTTAGGAGAAGGTAAACTCTGATCTCAAACCTCTGCTGCCTTGCAGCTATACCCACTCATGGGGAAGGCTCAGAAGTAAACCCCGAAGGAAAAATCCGGAGGTGGTTGCTAAGGAAGTCCTACATTGAGTCCAATGCCGACTGGCAACTCCTGCGACGCTTCGGGTACCAAACTGTATCAGTCTCTGCTGTTTCTTTGGCTTCATCAGATGCACGGAGAGGGGTAGCTTGCCACATGGGCAACAGCTTCCTCTCCATATCATACTTCCCAAGCCTGCATATCTAGATAACTAGGCCGCAATATCCATGGTCAACTCTGACTGAAGGAGGCTCTCTCCCACAAGTCCCACAAGAGAGCAAAATATAGTGAGGTAGTGTTCATGGGGTTGTTTCATTGTCTGTATGGAGGTGGGTAATGTATTGTCTTGTAACTCCAGAAACTAATAGAAAGAAAAGCATGGGAGCCTGGATTCGTGCTTACTTAGGTTTTCTTTTTTTAGTAGGCCACTCACATATGACCAGGTGGTCTAATGACAAAGGCCATTCATGTACTTCTAACCAATTATGAATCATGTAAACGAACAATGAATGTTCAATCAAAAACTATATTTTCAATATTCCTCGAATATTAAATACACTACACTCTTCCCTGCTTTTTAGATATAGACATCCACAGCACAGTAGATTTTAAATTTTAAAACAGCACAAGGGACGTCCCAAAGACAGCATAGCTAGTGTGTTGTTGGTTGTCGGGTGTGTGCATTACAAAATGCAAGGAGAAAATTGAAAATCTTCCAATTCAGTGTCAGCGTAATATGTTCTACTGACACTGCTCACAGTATGTTCTTTGGACCCTGGACAAATCATTCCACCAAGCCATTTGTAGCTGGGTGGTACGGTGCAGATATAATATGTCTTATTCCATTCATTTTCAGGAATGACTGAAACTGTGGCACATTATCATGGACCAAGTCTTCTGGAACACCAGTCCTTGAGAAGAGACTTTTCTTCCCAACAGTGTGCAAGGCTGTAGTGGAGGCTATTGGGAACACTTGTAGTTACATCCACTACTATCATCAATGGCCTCGCAAAATCCACATGAATCCTCTGCCAGGGCAAAGCAGGGCATTCCCAGGGATGGAGAGGCACTTCTTGGCATCTTCCGGATGTATTGGCATCCCCGAACGGTGCATGGCAAACTGTTTGATCTGCTGATCTATGCCAGGCCACGAGACAAAGCTGCAAGCCAAAATTTTCATTCTGACCACAATTTAGATGACCAGTGTGACACTCCTCCAACACTTTAGCTCTCAGCTTGGATGATACAACAACTCTCAATCCCCAGATAAGGCATCACCTGTCGGGGGAAGCTCATCCCATGCTAGTAAAATAGGGGAGCTAGGATTTCTGCTGCACATTTGAGCCATGTTGCGTCACCATGTAGACCGGAGACAGTGTGGGGTTGTTTCTGGTTTCCCTTTGCAACTCTGCCGTAATAGGGAGAACTTCGATTTTCATTAGGGAGAATACATCAAGAGGAGTGTCCTCTTTTGTAAATCTGTCGGGTACTTCCTATTCAAAGGGTAAATGGAGCAATCGATCAGTATTTTCATGATTAGTTGTCCTCTTGAATTTGAATTGTATCCTCCAGAAAAACAGAGCCCATCTCTGCATTCACGCTGCTGCTGTTAATGGAACACCCTTCTGTGGATTGAAAATGGATACTAGTGGTTGATGATCAGTAATAAGAGTAAATTCTCTCCCAAACAAGTACTAGCTGAAAATGTTATACCCCATACCAGACTCAAGGCCCCTCTGTCAATCAGTGCATCATTTTTCTCTGCAGCAGAAATGGAATTTGGTGCAAAGGCTATGGGCGTTCACGTCCATCATTCATAACATGTGACATGTCTGCCCTATCTCATAAGATGAGGCATCACAGGCAACTTCACTGGATGGTGCGAATCATAATGTGTGAGTAAAGTGTCCGACTGCTGTCCGGTGGTGTGGTGGCATCCATGCCAGACTTTGAAGTGAGTGGTTCCAGGTTCAAATCCAGACAGTTACAATGACCAATTACTATGTCTTTGGATTGTGGGAGGAAATCGTGGGATCCATGCTTTCCACAGGAAGAACATCTAGAGACGCCTTACAGAATGGAAACAGGATTGAACTTTGAATTCCAGGAGCTGTAAAAGTATTGCGCTAACTGCTACACTTCAGTGGCAACCCAATAACCTTCAGCCATACTCAAATGGCTAGACTGCTCATTTTGGCCCTCACATACGATTTTTTCCGAATGGCCACATCATATCCAGTTTGCTGCTCATCAGTCAATCAGAAAGGGCAGCAAGCACTACAACTCTAAGTGCAAAAGGACCCCATTTACTTGGTGAGCACTTATGCACTAGGATATTCCAATATTGCTAGCTTCCTTTCAGTCAGCCAGACATTGACTGCATGCATTTGCTCATACATGGTCCCATTAACACAATGAACCTATTCATCAAAATGATTGGCTTCCACTCTGGTATTTGTGGATCATTTGAGGAATTCTCTCATAGCCAATGTCCTGTTTCCAGGAAACATGCGATACCTCATCCTCAAGAAAAGTACATTGCCAAATATTTTATATTACCAGCCCAGCTGAGAGAGAGGGTCCTAGAGAATAGAAGGCTAACGTCTACTTCCTTAGCTCTCTTGTGCATTATCTATCCACAAGTTAAACACTCAAATGGAAGCAATGTAATGACTGAAAACTTCCACTTGACTGGTTACATATGAATGTGACTCTCATGCCTGCATCAGTCCGGGGCACCCTGCAGGAAAAGCAACCAGGTGTAGAGACTTCATTTTTGCATGCTGTATGCTGCACAATCTTGCAACAGAAACAGCAGCTGGGATCACAGGATGGATAGCAAGATACCTGGAGCCTGGGCTATGAGGCAGGGCCTGAAGATCAGCAGGAAAATAAAGGTGTGAGGCGTCCTTGCTCAGCTTTCAGTTGCCGTTAAGGATAAAACATACTACCAAATGGAGATTCAGTGCATTGAGCCTGTGAAATCATAGTTTCCAATGCAAAATAAAGAGTGACCGACAGCTGGTATCAACATATGACTAGTATATACATACAAAGGAACCTGGATGACACTTCTGGATTCCTCACTTTTATACTGCAGGTTCATCTGCATTGTTAATAAGATATCAATAAGTCCTTGATCCAATTACTAAAATATCTTATTATGAAAGTGATCACTGGTCAAAAGCTCAGTGGGATTTTTTTTTGATGGCATAAAATGTCCATGTGTCCATTAGACAAGAAATTCTGAACCCTGAAGGAGACAACAATGGTCACCTCCAGCTAGGCTGTCTTTAATTGCCCAGGATGTTGGAGGGGAATTGAGGCTGTGTTGAAGATTTTAGAATGGAGGGTGCATCTCCATCGGGTCATGTGTACTACCGTCATTCATCACTTTTGTAGCAGCAGGCTACATATCATGCAAGAATCATGCCTTAAAAAGACCACTATGTAATAATCAATAATGGTCATTAAAAACTCACTTTCAAATTTGTTCTGAATTTGTTGCTATGTGCAATTAAAAAAATAACGTAATAACAATGCAAAATGACTCTGAGAGATGGGAACCTAGTTGCTAGTAAACACCAAAGTGCTATTTAAATATTGGAAGTTCTTGCTCAAGTTTCCCATGGCTTCAGCAACCCAGCAGTAAAATTAAAGTAGGTACTGCTGACTCAAAAATGCAAGTGCTTTTATAGCTAATACTGGCCCAGTTATGAACCCTTGATTCGGTGCTCTGCCAGTTGCAATTTCTATATCTTTCCTAGTCTCCAGAAAATATTCCCAAGGGTCTTTTTCCAGTTCCTCAGTAGTCTGAGAATTTGCTCAGCTGGCAAAAAAACTGGAAACAGAAAAGAAAATATAAATGCAAAAAAGTCTGCAGATGCTGTAAATCCAAAGCAGCACAGACAAAATGCTGGAGGAGCTCAGCAGGTCAAGGCATCCTGTATGGAAATGAATAAAGAATCAACATTTCGGGCCAAGACCGTAATCAGCCTACTGTTAAATATGTGTGTCCTGGGCTTTTCCGGGCTCACTCCCTCCACTTTCATCACTGCTTTCCATATTCAGCCACGCCACTCCCACCTAACTACCGGTCTCATAAATCAGAAACAGCAGGATCAACATGCCTGTATTTATTGACATGTTTCAATAATTGCCGTGTATTCTAGACGGAACTGACAGAATATGACAATTGCATGTTCATTTACTATTCCATAGATATAAATTTCTGACCACAGTCCCTTTGTTTGTTGTGACATGCAGGAAAAGACTCAGACCACCATCTACGTACAGTAAATAAGTGAAATACAGCTTCAAAATCTGAAGCCAAGGTGCTGTCGAATAATTTTGTGTATACATTATGTATGTTGTGGAAGGACAGAGAAAATAAAGAGGGGAAGCACTCCATTATGAAAAGGGAAATGTATTGTAATATGCAACAGCTTGGATAGCTTCAATCCAAATCCCTTTTGGTGAGGCTACAGATCAAAAGTAATTTAATTAGTTTCAAACTGTCAATTCAAAGGTTCCGTGTGTTACGGCATGAGATATCTAGCTAATTCTGCTCTTTTAGAGAAGTATTAACTAGCTTTAATTTAATTAAAAGAAATTTTATACAGTCTTGTGCATATAGCAATTTTAAATAACCTTAAGCTGTTACTGCACTGAAACTCCTCATCAAATATCCAGAACATCAAACAGCATTGGCAATTGCAGACACCAGCAATTTCTAAGGACATATATAGGACAGAACATCTAAAACTGCAGCAAACATCATACAATGCTTTATGAGGAAGCATCACAGAATTACAAAATAATTGCAAAAAAACAATAAACGATAACTAATGTTTCATCTTCTAGCTTTTGATGCCCAATGATACTGCCACCTAGTGGCATTTACAGCACCAAAGCACGCATTGAATAACTGGTTACGAATCTGAAAATGAAACGAAATAGTTCAGCTTTGAATAGATTGGGAAATATACAGCATATAATGGATTGTTCTGAAAGTTTAGGAGCAGGGAAGAGTTCTGAGTCGATCTATCAAATCCAACCACTGTAGAAATGGTAGATATGTTGAGTCAATCCAGCTCAAAGGGACACAACTTAGATACAGAATTGGCTTGGTGGTTGGAGTCAGCGGGTTGTAGTGGGGTATTGTAATTTTCAGATCTGAGGTCTGCGACCAGTGGTGTGTCACAAAGATTGGTGCTGGGTCCCCTGTTGCACATCATCTGTACTTTGATTTGGATGAGCATGTAGCTGACATGGTTTGAAACTTTGTGGATGACAGCAAGGTTGGTAGTATTGTGGACAGCAAAATAAGTTATTTGTGACAACTACAGGATCTAAAACAACTGGAAAATGAATGGCAGGCAGAACTTAACTTGGTCAAATGTGTGGTGTTACATCTTAGGAAATTAAACCATGGCAAGAGTTACACAGTCAATGGCAGGGCCCTTGGAAGTGCAGTAGAACAGTAGAACAAGGTAGACAGGGAGGTGAAAAAGTGCTTAGCATCCTCACCTTCATCGGTCAGGATATTGAGCAGAAGAGTTGGGACCCTGTCTTACAACTGTACAAAGCATTGGTGGGTCCACACCTGGAATACTGTATGTGTTTCTGATTGCCTAGCTATGGGAAGGATGTCATTAAGCTGGAAAAGGTGCAGAGAAGATTAAAAAGGATGTTACCAAGGCTGAGAGTTGTGTTATATGAGAGAGTGGTTTGTCTGGGGCTTCTTTCCACAGAGCGCAGGAGGTCATGGGTAACTTTACAGAGGTTTATAAAATCATAGGAGGCAGAGATAGGGTGAATGGTTGCTGCCTTTTTCCCAGGGTCTAAACATACAGGAGATAGATTTACAGTGAGATAAGAAAGATTTCAGGAGGATGTGTGAAGCAGCTCTTCCCACACTGAATCCACAAGCTTTATCCCATTATAACTATTGGGAACAAAATGTTCATCAAGACTTTAATTAAACTCAACAGAGCAAAAAAGACACCGTACATAAATATGCAAATTAAATATAAACAACATCAAATATAATGTGTGAAACAATTATATTGAAGAAATTTTATGTGGACGTAACAGCTGGAGGTTAAACAAGAGGGTGAAGGGGAATTCAATGCTGTCTGTAAATAGCAATGCAATGTTAATACACAAGAACCAAGTGTCATGTGAGGGCCCATTTTAAGAGATTAACCAGCTAAAGTGCAAATGCTTAAGGTATAACTGTTTAGGTCACGAGAATGCATTACCTTGACAGGACAAGAAAACAAAATGCAACTTTTTGATTTGTGGCAATGTTTACTAATATTCAGTAAAGTTTACATCCATGCCTGAGAAACTCTAAACCTGGCTTTGCAGTTAATATCAAAGCAGCAATGCCCTTACTGACCTCAGAGCAAACTACTCACAAGGATCAAGCACACAGGAGCATGGATTTGTTCTTTTCCAAAATCAATTGCATTGAGATGACAGCTACAGAGGATTTCTGGCATTTAGCTATAGAAATGTCATGAGGAAGCCTTGGCACCCAATTACTTAGAAAGATGCTCATAGTCAGCAAACCAAGAAGTTCATCAACTTTCAACTAACTTTTTCTTCCATAGAGCAAAGTAAAGAAGTAGAAATTTAAATACTTCCATAGTATTTTGAAATAATTTTCCAAAGGATTAGGACCACTTGTATGAAGTCAGAGTCTGGAGGTCAAACAGTTGTTGAGCAGCAGTTATAGTTTAAATGGGTCATTAAAACAATCATTCAAGCCTTAGCATTTAAAAAAAATTTTTTTATTAGTTTTTCAAAACATTTAAGCCTTAGCATTTTTAATGACATTTTTCCCTGAACAGTCAGTGTGGTGCTTTGGCAGATCCAAAATTCGAAGAAATGGGATTGGAGTAACAGACTGGTGTAAATTAAGGATTAGCTATATTCTGTGCCCTAATCAATCATGCCATATGCCTACTTCACCAGCCTGTCTACTTGTGCCACTATCAGGGAACTGTGGATTTGAACCCCAAGGCCCCTGTTCATCAAGTTTCCTTAGCACCCTACCATTTGCTGCATATGTTTTACCCCATTTTATATTCCAAAAGCATCACTTCACACTTGCTGGAATTAAATATCAACTTTCCAACTGACCTGTATCCTGCTGTAGCCTCAGAAAACCTTCCTCACTCTCCACAGTACCACCAAATTTCATGACATTAGCAAACCTTCCAATCATACATTCAGATCCAAGTTGTTAAACACAAACAACATATGCCCCAGTAGTGTAGTACATCACTGGTCACAGAGTTCCACTCACAAAAAAGCTAACTTCCACCACTACGCCAAGCCTCCTGTTGCCAAGCCAATTGTGGATCCCATTTGTTAGGTCCCACTAGATGTTATGTTGATCGCAGTCCAAATCCAGACTTGCTGCAACACAAAGCTACAGTACATCAAGAGTTGAAAGAGTTGGAAGAAAATGTGATATTTATTTATATATTGAGTCACATAAATTTTATAGAGGGAAATTCTGTATTTCCGTTAGTAATCAGTCAATTTTGTAAGGGGAAACATCCAATACATTACTGGTCTTGTGATTTTCTTTAATCTATCATTCTAAATATATTCCATGGTTTTTTGCTTCCTGCACCCCACCTAATTTCTTCATTATTATTTTCTACATTCTCCATATTCCTCAATAGAATCTTAATCCCAGCTCTGTTATATCTTAGTTTTTCTTTTGTGATATCAGGTTTCCAAATCTTGCTATATTTGTCTTTAATTCTTATTGGAATATGCTACCCTGAACACATACTAACTCTCATTTAAATGAATCCCATTTGTTATCTCCATTAGCAGCACAGGAATCTGCTCCCAATTTACTTTCACCAGCTCCCCTCTTTTGCTATTGAGATTATTTTGCCACTAAATCAAAACCTTATCCCTTTCCATACTTACTTTAAACTTTCTGAACTGCAGTCATTATTATCAATATGCTCTCCCTCCAACATTTCCATGTAATGCCCAAGTTCCTTTCCTGAGATAAAGTCATTACAGCCTCATTTCTGTCAGGGCTCTCTCCGTGTTTTCTCAAAAACTTGGAATCACTTAACAAGTTCAGTCCCATGTTACTCCCTTGCACTAAGGCAATCCCAGTCAATATTGGGGAAGTTAAAACTCCTTTATATTATAATCCTAATGTTCTTATTTTTTTTCTGTGATTAGTTTGCAAATCTGTTCTTCTAATTCCAACTGACTATTAGGAGGCCAATAGTATAACCACAGCCAAGTAACTGCCCCACTCTTATTCCTAAATTCTAACCATATGTCCATATTGGACTATTCCTGCAGGATATCATCACTACGTACTAGTCTTACCAGTCTCTCTAATCACCCCTCTTCTTTTGCATTTTGCTCTGTCATGTCTGAAACAAGTATACACATGAATATTAAGACCCCTGTGCTGCCTATTTCGACGAGTGCATTAAAATCATAATTCCAAGTTCTAAGGTGTGCCCTAAGCTCATCTGATTTACCTGTGCGGCTCTTTGCATTAATGTAATTACAGTGGAGCCTTCCAGTCCTCCCACTCCCCCTAACCCTTCCTCTGCTTTGTCCAACAGATTTGCTGTAGTAAAAAGGCCTCAAAATTATTGGGTATGGTGTGCAATCATAAGATGACTGGGTCCATTGTAATTGTGAATGTGCATGGTTTCATAATTATTCAAAGTCAAATTAAATTTATTATCAGATAGTATTCCAAAATAACTTGGCTTATCGGGAGTCCCTGAGCAGACTTCCAAGGAAAATGGAGATTTTTTCTGGTTATGGATCTGTTCCCTCTGAAATAAACCTAAGGGCCTCTTCAATGTTTAAAGCCAACCCCTTTGTGGACAGCAGCAGAATACAGCTATGTCATGCTCATTTTTAATGATGCCACCGTAGAACAATTTGGATGTATAATCACAAAGAAGGCATGCCAGTGGCTCTACTTCATTAGGAGTTTGACAGGATTCACTTTGTTACCAAAAGAACTTTACAAATTTCTACTGATGTGCAGTGGAGAGCATTCCGACCGGTTGCATCACAGGCAGGTATGGAGTCTCCAAAGCACAGGATCTTCAAGGAGCGGTGCCTTAAGAAGGTGGCATGTATCACTGCGGATCTTCTCCATCTGGGACTTTTCCTCTTATGTTACAGAGAGTCTGAAAATCCAAACTCAACAATTTAGAAACAACCTTTTTGCTTCTGCCATCAGATTTCCGAATGGTCCATTGGCATTACTTGTTATTCCTTTCCTTTGCACTTTTTACTTATTTTTGTCATTTATAATGATTTGGTGACAATGGACTGTACTCTTGACACAAAACATCAAATTACATGTCATATATGCCAGTGATAATAAATCTAATTCTGGGATTTCTGGGAGTGGTAAAGAAAGTGAGGAAGATAAGTTTGAAAGAGTGGGGAAAGAAAGATGGTAAAAGCATGGAAATTGCATGACTGCACATTAGATAAATACTGAGAGTTTAGATGAGTAATTGAGAAATTAACTCTGACATTCCTATTGCAGTTCTCACAAGTAGCCAATTGGACCAACCCTATAATTATTCTAAATACAGCAGCAAGGGAGGTTCTCCACAGTTCTAATTCAAGACACCTGAATAACTTGCTTAAAAGATTAAAGTTTTAAGTGTATAGATAATTATTAATTTCACCATATAATGAAATTCATATTAAAATAGTCATATTATATTACAGGATCATAAAATATATATGCAAATTCATTCAAGGTTACAGCACAGAAGTAGATTATCCATGCCAGCAAGAGAGGTGCACTGAGATGTGTTCAGCTATCATTTAATTCTTCTTGTAATTAAGTTAAAATCTTGCCATCACGTTCCATGGCATTCCAACCTCTGGACATAACCTATCACCTTTTAACAGCTCAGAGTTTTGAAGACTGCCATCATGTCATTTCAAACCTCTCAGTTCCAGTAATATTATGCTAATCTTTCAAGTACTTCTATATCTACTCCCCTTTTCCTTGAAAGCAGTCTGGTGAATTATGTAATAGCATTTCTATTGTCATGTGCCCTAAAATGAAATTCTAGAAACAGTGTAAAATACATGAGCCATGGCAAAGAAATACTGTACACATTTCAAAATGCCTCTGTAATTTTGTATCATATGCCTCTGGATATAAAAGCAAGAACGTTGTTTGCTTTTGATGACCCATCTTGCACTGTCTGCTTTTGCAGGCCTGTGTATCTGAATCACTTTGTTTCTCTGCTTTGATAAAACAATAAAATCCTAACATTTTAGGTGTGCTAAGAAATCATCCATTTATATTATACCAATTGTAAAAGTGCATATGTTTAGCGGGAAATAAGATATAAAGCTGTACCAGTTTCAGTATGAAGATTTAAAGACATTCCCTTATGTATCGATATTGCTGCTCAAGGACCTCCATTATATTCCACACTGAAAAAAAATGTATAATCAATCTACAAGATGAAGTTCCTAAGCTTGTAATAGTGTTCCTGGCTACACTGAAGCTGGTTATTACCTTTGGATTATTAGTGACCCTACATATTATAATTTAGGAATGGTGGTGTGCAATACTGAGATACAAACAGCCTTTATTCAAACTTATTTCCTGGCATTATAAATGATAAGCTATTTAAAATAAATTCTACAAAGATCTTTATTAAAGTAATGAGCACTTGAAATTAATACAGACATGTTATCTGAATGTTTGGTAGCATTTGGTAGCAAATTTCCAAAAGAATTTGCAACAAAAGCAAAAATGTAATATTGAGACTTTACCAAGCACTGACGAGGCCTCACTTGGAGCACTGAGAGCATTTTGGGGCCTAAGAAAGGATATGCTGACATTGGAGAGGGTTCTAAGAAGATTCATGAAAAAGATTCTGGGATTGAAAGGTTTATGATATGAGGAGCATTTGATGACTCTGGTGACTCTTTATTCACTGGAATTAAGAAGAATGAGGATGATCTCACTGAAACATATCAAATGTTGAAAGGCCTCAATAAAGTGGATGTTTCCCATGGCAGGCATGCCACCCTGCAAAAACTCATTTCAGGGAGGTAGCAACAGCCCCCCCCCCCCCCCACCCCGGTCGACCTCCAAGGGTGTATGTAATACTTTGTTTAGTGATTATGTCTAATCTGTAAACCAAGTTGGGTATATGCAGAAAATGTGACATTAAAATATGCACTTATATTATATTATCAGTGGAGTCTTTTTTAAATTCTATTACAACTTTAAGCATGTCTACAGGGAGTTTGGCCTCATCACGTAGGATATCAATAGAGTAGCTCCTTCACAGCTAGCCAGCTAGTTTAAATAACGTTTGCTATGCTAATGAACGATGACACCTGTTAAACTTACCTCAGCATGTCTTTCACATTTTAACCCACCATGGGCAATAGAAAGGTCACTGTTGCAAACAGTGCAGTGAGCAACACTGTCATTATTTTTGAGGTCAACTGTAAAGCCAGCCCACAAAGAAAACTGAGAGGTCTACTTAGCACGAAGAGAGACCAATCAGGATGCTCCCTCACACTTTTCCTCTTCCTTTTCCTCTCCCTCTCAAAAAAATCGACTTCAGGGATATTGTATATAATTTGTGGGCATCAGGGAGCTGCTATCAATATGTGGGAGACTCCCGGAACTTCCAGGAGATGTGGGATGTCTGCTGTGGTGGGGAAGTCTAAGACCAGAGGACACAGACTCAGAATAGAGGGGAGAACAGAGATGAGGAGGTATTTCTTTAGCCAGAGAGTGGTGAACCTGTGGAATTCATTACCACAGGAGGCTGTGGAGGCCAAGTCTTTGGGTATAGTTAAGGCAGAGGTTGTTAGGTTCTTGATTAGTCAAGGCATGATGGGATACAGGGTGAAGGCAGGTGATGGTGCTGAGAGAGAAAATGGATCAGCCATGATTAAATGACAGACCCAATAGGCCAAATGGCCTCATTCTGCTCCTATATCTTATGTTCTTGTGGTTAAAAGCTATATACCTCATTCATCATTTATAGTATCAAGATGAGTAAAATTCTTAAATATATATTCAGTGAAGTGGCAGTACAATAATTCACCAATCACGAAAAAGTGTCATGCAGAACAATAAAAGAGTCTGATTTATTGACTGTACATTAGATAAATAATGTCTTGATTCAGGTTACTTTTCTCCTTTTCACTGAATCATTGCATAGTTTTAAACCTATGGAATTTATTGAATAGTATATTTCACCTCCACAAGGCAATTCATTAAATAAATAAGCATCATAAAGAAGGCATGTTGACTTGACAAATTTTGTCCAAAAACCCTCCTGCTATACAAGTTATTAAACAGATCATGTTGCAAAGCAATAACAACGTTTTGTGCATCTGACTATCCACTCAGCATTGTTAATGCTATGTGTGAAGTGTTTTCTTGCAATGCAATCATGCAGACGTGCATATTTTAGATATTCAGCCATATCTCAGAGTTCAATTTTTTTTAATATGAATAAGTGAAAAGGAAGAGTCCCAATGGTAACAGTAAAGATAGACTGACAATTGAAAAATGTAAAATTGAGAAATTATGATGTTAATTTAGAAGATTATTTTTTTTCTGGGAATATTCTTCTAAAAAAACTGCATTTGCAACTTTAAATGGGTATTTTTGCAAATCTGAAACACCAGACAAAACTTTCTAAAATCAATCAAATATCTCTATCATCTGCCTCATCACACTTCAAGATTCATGGGTAGCTCCAATTGCATTATCTATTGCATTAGATACTCCTTAAGCAGTTTCGTCCACATCAGTAAGACAAAACACAGGTTAGGTAACCAGTTTGCAAAGCATGTGCTCAGTCTGCAGAGGCCATCTTAAGCTCCCAGTTGAATGCCATTTAGGCCCCTCTTCCCATTTCCACATTGGTTTACCCATTTTTGCCCTTTTCCAATGTCATGGTCTCACCTTGAAGAACAACACCTCATATTCTGCCTGGGTTGTATACAAGCTAATGGCACGACTCCAGTTTCAGGTAACCTTTACCGAACCCCTGTGTGTTGTTTTTTTTTCTTCATCTTCTCTCTCGCTCTCTCTCCTTTCAATCCACCTTTATTTAATCCTCTCATTTTTTTGTTTCAATTCACCCTCCCTCCAGCTTTGTAATGCCAGTTCCATCCCTTTCCCTATTCAGTTTCTATCCACCATCACCCCCACACACTTCACTTGCTGGATCCCTTTCATCATCTGATACGACCTGCCTATCCCTTCCTTGAATAGTTCCTAGTATCACCTTCCTTACTTCTCAGATTCCAGCCCTTGAAGTCTCACTCTACAGACTATAGACTCTCCAGACACCTTCCAGACCATCTCCTTCTTCTCCCTCTTCTTGCTCCACCTGTTCCCATTATTTCTTGCCTGCAAATTGTTTAATGTTAATCACAAATCATTCTGAAATAGACTTGTATCACTACCTCTTTACATCTGAAGGACTCTCCCTTTTAAGATGACCTAGCACCATTTTCTTGGGGCAATAAGCATCATCAACATGAAAAAATCTAAAAGTGAGTTTAAAGCTCATTCTACCCAACAAATTTCATGGCTTTCAAATATCAATTACAAGCAAATCACTGTGATGCCCATTGGGCTTTGGTGAATTGTTCATAGAATTCAACTTTGTGATGTGCAAATCAGGTAGTGACAGAAATTGAAACTGAGAAATGAGCTGTCTATATATTATGCACCTTAAAGTAAAACTCAGTAAAGTTTGCTTTTATCAGACTGTTGCATAAAGAACTCAGCTTTCATTTCAAAGAATGACAGAATTTGTCCAATCAAAGAAGAAAAGAGACAGGAAATAAGTGAAAGTAAGGGGAGATAAAGGCAAATGAGGGGAGGGAGGAAGGCCAAAAGGGAAGAGGAAAGCAAAGGAGGAGACATAATTGAAAGAAAAGTGAGTAAGGGACAGGACAGGGGAGGAAAGGGTGAATTAAGGGTGTGGAAGAGAAGGGGAGTGGGGGAAAAAAGGAAGCAAAAACAGAAGGAACTAAGAAGATAGTTAATGATAAGGAAAGGCAGGTACAGCTGGACTGGAAACAGAATGGAAAGGAGAATAGTTAAAGTAGATAGGAAAGGTTTCAAAAAAGAAGCAGTAGTGGGTGTGGCATAAGTTCTCCTCTGAGAATGGGGCACAGAACTATCCATACTAAATGTGGGAGAATGGGTGAACAATAGTCTATGCTCATCAAATGAAGAATAAAGTAAAAGGAGGAAATGAAGGTGAAAGGCTTAGTAATTGAAGACCTGTGAGAAAAATGTTCACTGGCCCACTTTATGTGAGACACTTAACATGATGTTAATGTGCTGAAGAACTTCTCCAACTTTTTTTAAATTCTAGCTAAACACATGGCCAGGTTTAAAACAGAAATCAGCTATTTACAGCTCATCTGTAGATAACTGGTATTGCAAGTAAATATTGGCAACTTCACATTAACAAAACCTTCTTTAGTAAATAGTACAATTTAGCATTTTTATAGATAATGGATTACAGATGATTATAAATTATGCAATTTTGTTTCATGACACTTGAAAGAGAAATTTTAACGGTAGAGGAGAGTATTCACTGCTCTGGTGAAGGGATATTTTAGTTAATTTCTTTAGTTGCCTTCTCATTTTTTCTTATGTTCATCAGTAACTGGTTTAATGTGCATAACAGAGATTTTAATAATCCATTAACATTTTATTTGAAAAATGCATTTTTAGATTTATTAACTAAGTAATTAGTTAATTCAAATTAAACAATTTGAATTTGGTGACAATTGGATTAATTTTAAAGGCTTGATTGTATTGCTAAATGTATGATGTAGTTACATGTATATACTGATCTCAATTAAAACTGGGTTGCACTGATAATCCAGAAACCCTGTATACCTTTTCAATTTATTCTACCTCCTTCATACCAGAATCTGAAAAATTCCAGCAATTTGCAGGACCACAGGGGGCTTATAAAGTTACGAAGGGGGAGGGCCATTGTAAGTTTTGATGACAAGGACAATTTAAAAAATTGGGCCTTGCTGCACAATGTAGGCCAGCAAAGGGTTATGAGTGAATGGGACTAAGCAGTTTTTAGTTGTGAAACAAAGTTTTATATAAACCAAAGTTTACAGGAGGTTACAGGGTGGAAAGCCAATCAAAAGAACATTGGGAAATAATTGAATCCAGCTCTGACAAAGACAGAATGTAATTCAATTTAACAGAGATTTGTTTCAATTTTGGTCTCAATGGCTATATAAAAAAAAAGAATCTGAACTCTCACAGAATTTGATAAAGAACAAAAATGCATGAAAGAGATTCATACATTTTTAGATCCATCTGGTACACTCTCGCACTACCAGAGTGGACTCAGGTGTGACTACCATCTAGCTCAAGATTTAATAAAGCCCAAAGAATTCTGATTTAATCCCCAGCTAGGTTCAAGAGAAATGTATCTGATGCAATTATCTTTTGAGAATTAGTATATTTCTTAAACACATCAGTAACCAAAGGAACTAAAGAATGTTAGGTAATAAAATTAGATATCACTTACTAGTTGGATTGCAAAAAAAAAAACATGAATATCAATGTATACTGGCAATTGAGTAACCTATATTTGCAATGCCATTATAAAATAGAAATTTACAAAATTGAATGATATCCAGACAATAATAAACATGCACAATTCCTCTTGAGACATGAAATGCTCCAATAATGAATTACTGAGACTTATGCCAAGCTGTTATTATGTTTAAGCTGCAATTCACATCCCTGAGGTCTTTAACTGTGTATGGCATTTCACCCCAAAACCCCCCTCCCACCCAAGCCTTAAAACTCCTACATCATGTATAGACAATACTAGGAGCAACATCCTTTTACTGCCTCAGACAGTTTGCCTTCACTTGTGAACTTTGCTGATGTTTTAAGATTAGCTTCAGAAGGAAAAGTGTCTTAAGAACCTTTATGTATTAACTAAAAGTTTCTGTAGAAGCAATTAAGAAGAATGCACCCTGCACTTTCTGGTCTGATTGAACGTATCATTTGCCTATACCCTGCTCAAGTCCACCCCCATGCTTTAATTTCTTTTTAACTAAAATGCACCATCATTGTTCTAATTTGTGGATTCTATTGCGGGAGCTGAAAATGCTTTTGTTTTCATGAACAGTTTTGAATAATGTTCTATTCAAAATGGACAATAAGCAATTGATATTGACTGCTGAACAAGAATTGATTTCTGTCATTTTCATCATTGGACCTGAAGGAGCCAGGACAGCTCATTAAAGTAAAAAATATGACACTGATCAATACTTTCTTGTGCAAATAAGTACTAACTGATTTCCAGTGAGCAAGCCATTGTCTATTTCATTTCTACTTACACGAAGAAACAGAAGAATGAGAGGATCCCAGATAGCTCAATGTCTACTCTTGCACATTTTAGCATTCTTTAAGTATTTCAAACACATACCCACCTCAGAGAAAATAAAATACATTTCATAATTTACAAGACATCTTTTCATGGTTCACCAAATTCCAGTTAACCATAATATTAGAGATGATTATTTAAATCAAAGCTGATCAGGAATTTCTTTCTTCCCAAGAACAAGATAAATAAGAAGTTAGGAGGTGATAGGTAGAAGAGGTAAAGGGCTGAAGTAGAAGGAATCTAATAGGAGAGAATAGTGGACCATGGAAGAAAGGGAAAGAGGAGGGGAACCAGAGGGAGATGGGCAGGTGAGGAGAAGAGAAGAGGTGAAAGGGTAATCAGAATGGGGAATGGAAGAAGGAAGGAAGGAAGGGGAAAAAATACTGGAAAAAAAAAATGATGCTCATGTCTTCAGTTTGGATGCAACCCAAATGGAAGATGAGTTTTGCTCCTTCAACCAGTACAGTAAGCCATGGACAGACAAGTCAGAATGGAAATGGGAAATGAAATTAAAATGGGTAGCCATTGAGAGACCCAGACTTTAGCGGCAAACAGAGCAAAGGAGCTCTGTGAAGACATCCAACGATCTGTTCCTGGTCTCATTGCTGTCGAGGTCGCTGCAGCGGGATCTCCGGCCACAGTAGGTAACCAAAGCAGACTTGTAGGTGAAGTGATGACTCAACGTTATGGATTGTTTGGAGCCCTGAATGGTGGCGAGGGAAAAGTTGTAGGGGAAATTACAGTATTCATCACACTTGCAGGGATAAGTGACAGGAGAGAGATGGGTGAAGAAAGATGAATGGACAAGGGAGTCACATAGAGAGCAATCTCAATGGAAATTGGAGGGATGGGGAGAGGGAAATGTGCTTAATTGTAGAGTCCTGTTGGAGATCGGGGATGTTCTGGAAACTATCATCCAGTGTGGAGGCTTGTGGATGGTAGATAACGATATGGAGAATCCTATCCCTATTATGACCGTGGAAGGATGGGATATGGGCAGATGTCCATGAAATAGAGGAGATGTAGGTGTGGGCGGCATCAGTGGTGGTGGAAGAGAAACCCTGTTCTTTGAAAAATCGGGCATTTCTGATGTTCCAGAATGGAATGTCTTGTCCTGGGGACAGATTGATGAAGATGGATGGACTAAAAGAAGGGAATGGTATTTTTACAAGTGACAGGGTGGGAAGATGTATAATCAAGATAACTGTGAGAATTAGTAGGTTTATAAAATATATCAGTAGATACCCTATCTCCAGACACGGATATAGAGAGATTGAGAAAGAGGAGGAAGTGTCAGAGATGGACCAATTAAATTTGAGGGCAGGGTGGAAATTGGAGGTAAAGTTGATGAAATTGATGAGCTCAGCATGGGTGCAGTCCTCAATGTGACAGAGGAAGAGCGAGTGCCTGTGGCTACACCTTTGGTTTGGAGAAAGTGGAAGGAGCCAAATGAGTTCCTCCAGCATTCTGAGTGTGTTGCAGCAAGAGATCTTGCTCCCCATTGCCCAGGTAATCACTGACAATGTGAAGAACTTGTTTCAGAGAAACTCTCACCAGTCTTAAATCTTCCAGCAGTCTGTTTTGCCTGACATCTGCACTGCTGTGAGGATCCCGGGAGCTGTGACACACTACTTTCTTGTCTGCTGCCACTCCTATTTCTTCAGCTTTACACATCCACCCTTTGCTTCTAGTATTTAAATGTTATCTGTCTCTTTGATGGGAGGTGTGTTAACCAAATCTTCAGAAATCTCCATACAAAGACAATACTCTTTAAATAATAAGCTGTGTAGTAAACAGAAAGTAAAGATCAACATCATCCATCTGAATGATTCTGAAGTGAGGTCACAGAGAGTTGCCATGATTTTAACCATCCTTTGCAGGAGCAGAACATGTCAAGAGAATGGCTGAATGCCACAGATTTTGCAGCAAGAACTCTCGAGTAGGTTGATTACTTTAAAGACTGTGGCAGACAATTCAGCAGTCTTCAGTATATTTCAGAGATGCCTTGTGTAGCATCCTGACATCAACAGAGTGGTCCTTTGAATGGCAACTAAATGAAGATCACTGTATTACCCTTGTTTTTCTGTGACCATTAAGTGATGGTTATTTTCAGGACTTAAACTCAAATTTATGTCAGGAGCGGTTGAAATACACTTTGCACAACAACTGACATCTTTAAATTTGTATCTGACTCCAGGAGAGTGCTGATGTGGATTCCAACTAGAAATGCCTAATCTAATTTCACAAATGGCAGAATTTCATCTCAATATTATTACTAATGTGATTTAGTCCAAGTTAAATTGATTTTGGATTTAATTGTGCAAAACAAAAATTGCAATCTAATTTATGGCCCATAAACAGAAAGATTTTTTGTTAGTAAGATAAGAATAGTAGATGCCTGTACTTTTACTTGAATGTGATGTTAGCAAACAGGAAGAGATCAAGATAATTTCACATTGAATCAATCACTGGTACCAGTTTAATTCTTCAGCCCTGAGATTTATTGTCAGTGCTAATTTCTCAGTTTTAAACTTCGAATATCATGGTCATAATCAGAAACATTCTTCAAACTCTTCCTGTTTTTTGCTTCCACCATAAATAGTAAAATAATTGCCCAGATTCAAGAATCTGACAGACTGAAGTTGATGACTATTTATTCATTTGCTAAAAAAGAATATCCTTGTAGGCACAAAAAATTAATTTGAACATACTATATGTGAAATTGTTAATCGCAGATGATCTTTCGAGCTCAGTACTCTACAAATAGAATTAACAGATCAAGAGGTTGATATTTTGATATTTAAATCAACATCCTATGCCTATTTATTTGAGGGAGTCAGTGGGGGCATCCTCCCTATCTAATATATAGACTACAGGATGTATATATCAGTCATTTAACTGTTCTGCCAACATTAAATTTTAATCCCTAAACAACCTTACACAGCCAGAGCTCAGTATTGAAAATTTTCATGGATATAGGTACCCTACTAATGAATTTATGCCAATATTATCTTAATTCCAACAATGCACGCTTACAACTTAAATGCATCTGAAAGCAAGATTTATAAGACTATCTCTTCCTTTACATCAAAGACATAATTATAGTTGATATATATGAGAAATCCTCTCTGGATAAAGGAGAAGGAGTTTAATAATTTTAAAAAAAGTTTTTTTGTCAGATAACTTTAATGAAATTGCTTATTGTATTGATGGTATGGAAATGATTATGTAATTTTGTTGAAAAACTTTGGTTACAATGCTGCTGGTATCTTAGAAAGATAGAAAAGGACTTTTGTTTAAATCTCCCATCTGAGATGCATACTTTGCCGACATTATCTCTCCTCCCTTGCACTAAGCAGAATGGGAATATAATTCAGTTTTCCCCAAGGCAGCAAATTCAATCTTGTTTCTTTTAATGGAAGTTGTAAATTTGGAACCCTGTCAAGGTTCTCCCAGTGAACTGAAGTAGCAAACAATTATCTTAAGTTCACAACTGACAAGTTTGGCTTACTTTAAATCTGATTATCTGCCCTCTTGAGTGAATACAAATGATCCTATGCCACCAGATGAAGGGGAGCAAAATCCTACTCATGCCTTAGCCAGTACTAACCCTTCAGCCAACATCATGTGAAGTCACTGCAACTTTGCTACACAAATGCAATGAAATCAATAATTGGCCATAAACACCATGTTGTTGTGAAAAACATTTGGACATCCTGGAGACATCCAAGGTTTTTAGTGAATACAAATCTCATTTTGTTTTTACATTAGATTGAAAATGTACAGTACCTTTGCACAATTTATATTCTCTGTGCAATACTGAAATGAAATGAACAAAAGGGGTCATATTTGCCGTGGCAGATGATTCAATACTAAAATTGTTACCAGACAAGATTTGATGAACATATCTAACTAAATCAGTGAGGCAAATGATGAAGCATCAAATAACTATGAACAAATATTGATTTTCTCCTTTGCCATCAGGAAATGTCTATTGAAACGTAACAAAATATGCAAATTACATTTCTGATTAAAGTAGAGATGAAAACTTCATTGACCTATATAGTTTTGTTGTAAATAATTGAAAGTTATTGTTATGTTTTTCCAGTTATTTGTCATTCCTCCCATATACCTATAGACATACTATATATGCTAGATCATATGAGACTCATGGTGTGCTAGTAGACATGCTGAGCACCATTAAAATTCAAGTGTAAAACTGAATAATGCACCAAATTGGTTCAAGGATGCTTTGGTTGAATAAATGGAATACATAATCAATGAGAAAGAAAAAAAAGTCACAAAAATTTTCACTTTCTTAGTTGTTAAAGGAATAGTCCTTGTCTTGATTGTGTTGAATGAATGAAGACAAAATGAATTTCTTGAACAAAGGTCTTTTTTTATAGCAAGAAATGATGATGTGACAAGAGTGAATTTCAATCAGGAAATGCATTCTGTTCTATCCTCTAATAACTTCTGCAGATTATATTGTACAAATTCCGCAAGCTTACTTTTCAGTTATGTTGTTTCATTCAATTCATGTAGCCGATGCATTAAAATATGTTATGAAGTGTGCTCCTTAAATATTCTGCCTTGTTTCACTAATAGAAATTCCCACAAAATGATGGCATAACTCAGAAAAATATTTTGGGTTTAATTTAATTAGAATAATTAACCTTAGCAATCACTTTGAATGAATCACTAACAAATGTTTAGCACGTTGGTACAAACTACCTTTGCTTGTTAATGAAGTTATCAACTAATTCACTGATATATGTTAATTTGGTGCTTTCTTTCTTCAGGCCAATACATATGAACACGTGCCAACTTTGCTAAATGAGACTGATACATTCAGTGACTCTTTGGTGATGATGCTTGTTTTCTTGTTTTCTTTCTTTTATTCCCAATCTTGTTTTCTTTCTTTTAAGAACTAAGTGGATAAAACTGAGTTTTCAGGTTCATTCCATAATTCCAGATTGCATAAAATATATCTGAGACCATTTGTAAAAGAATAGTGACTCAACTGGGTCCTTAAAATCCAGCTTCTTAACTTCGAAGTCCAATGAAAGATTAATGTAGCAGTAATTGTGATAGCTTGACAGATTAATTTGATGGTTTGGGTTTTCATTTATCTAGCCATGCTGTGACTCAATAACATCAGATCAATCTGCTGATGGCAGCCAAGCTGAGAATGTCAGTTCAATGTGAATTTTTATGCAAGGAGAAGTGGCAAATCCAATGACCTGCCAATCTGTTCTGAGGTTGTTTTTGATCGGTATCTGCTCAAGCCAGCAGGTAACCTTTAAGCTTCAGTCAATTTGAGCTACGTCTGACTTGCATTAAGAATCAGAGTATCTCCCTTCATACATCGTCTAATCATGTGTAGTTTTGGCTAGTTACAGTTATGAATGGGTGCTCAGAAAGACTGATGAGGTTATTCAGATAACGTTAACATACCCAGATAAAATATCTATTGCTCAGCAAATGCAATATTTGATTGCATTGATTCTGGAATTTCTTTGATTATAGAACCAGAACATCCTGAACTTTAAAATTATATCCTCATGAAGTGCACAGTTGGATATTGGGATCCTAAGACACTGTACACCTTACAATTACCTCCATTGCATGCAGTCTTTGGGATGAAATATAGAGTCTAGGTAAAGATGTGATGTTGAGCATTCAGTGTGATTAAATTAATCCAGGTTTGAAGTCAGTAAGTACTAAAGCCGGGCGTGTGTTATTTACTCAGTTTGATCAAACAGCATTATAAATTTTGTAGGTAAGCTTTACAAGAAAACAAAGAAGAAAGACCAACAACAGTGCCAGCTTTAGAACTACTTACTCAAGCTTAGTTTTAAATTGGTACTTTAGTATTTTGTATTATGTACTGAATTCCTGTGACTCGAATAGATAATCGTATTTTCACTCAGTATGTATTAAACTTCCTCATTTTTGGATCTTATGTGTTTCTTCTGCCTTGCAACTTCTAGTTTCAGAAAAGCATTTGTTTGAATTTTATGATATATAAATCAACTCTCCCTCAAGTGAAATTATTAATTTAATATGAATTCCAAAATACTAACTGGTGATGAAAGTGATAGCAATAATTGTGCAAAATAGTCAATTGAACGACTAAGTAATGTGATGGCATTAGCTTCAATGTCTGCAAAATGATTTAAATTAAATTAATTTAGAGATACAGCATGGTAATGGATCTTACCAGCCCGATGAGTCTGCACCGCCCAATTACACTGATATGGTCAATTAACCTACTAGCCCGTAAGTCTTTGGCATGTGGGAGGAGTACCCGGGGAAACCCACATGGTCACGGGGAGAATGTTGAAACTCCATACAGACAGTGGCAGAAATTAAACCCCCGTCACTGGCACTATAAAACGATGTGCTAACCACTATACAATCAAACTCTATTTTAAAACAAGATTTTAAACCCTATCCAATGTAGGTAACTATGTGTACCCCACTAAAGGGAGGCTATACTACATCTTCAAAGACTAACTTACTTTCTTGTCTAGTCTCCATGGTGAGGTCTAACTGCTAATACACAGTACTTGAATGGTGGGTTTCCCATCACAACCAAGGAGAAGATACTTGCGGAAAATGAAGTAAAATAAACAGATTATTTTTAATAACACACATTTAAATGTAGACAAATAGTTCTTAACACATATTTAAAACTCACAGAGGAATTATGATTTATAAAAGATTTCCAAATTTCAAAATATTTATAAACTACAAAAGATTTCCAAACACAGGTACAATTCTTATTAACTAAAAGAATGTACCAACAAATTGCAGGCAAACAAATCATCCATCACAGAAACTGAAGGCTAGGGAATGAATTCTAGTTCTTTCTGTTATCTTCCTTGCCATTCCTAACAATCCCCAATGCTTTCTAACATTTCTAGTCTTTCACTTCCCCTTAACATTATACACATTTGAATCTTTTTCCAGATTATCTTTGCTTGGGCAAAGTAATTCACACAGAGGGTCTAAAACCTTCTGGGGACAGAGATCCCAGACACCCAGTGCTGTGAAGGCTGACTCTTTAAGTACACAAATCATCCCAAATATTGCTTAATCAACAACACCTGTGACCATGTTTGATGTGCTAAGTGACAAAATCAGTCTGGTCTGAAACCTTCCTTGAACTTAGCCTCAATGATGCAAATAACTTAGCCACAGTTGTCTGGTTTGATACAGATCAATTAACATAACCCCACTGACATACGTTGATGAAACATGGGCCTACAAGACTTTATTTTACTTGCTGACAACAAAAAGCTGAGCAAGGAATATTGGTTAGAGGTTTAGCTTTGTCAATTGGCTAGAGGTTTGAGTTTGTCAAAGACAGCTCTGACTCTTTGAAAAAGTTATGCTGCTATGCTAGAAAGCTAACCTAAGTCTCTTGGGCCCTGGAAAGCGAATATCAATCACAGTAAACATTTAATGTGCAGCAATATTATTTGTTTTTTTAAAACAGGAGGCCAAGTCACTACTGATGAACTCTGAAGTGTGTTCAATACCCTTTTAACTCTCTTTCCACAGATAACTGGAGGACGTTCTGTCCTAGAAATTTTCTTAAGTTTCATGAAGCAAGAGAAGCTCAGCACGTTATGTGCATTGTCTCCAGTGCCGACACCCCTGCCCAGGAGGCCACATACATGGTTAGCACAAATATCATGATCTGAAGGGCCTGTTCTCATGCTGTCATATGGTCTATGAGGAGTGGGACATAGTATTATAATTCAGAAATTTACTGCTTCAATAAAGGCCATGAGCTACTGAGTGAAGATATTACTGCTAAGGGTGGTGGGGAGTTAGAAGAAGGGAAAGTTAGTAGTGATGCTAAAAGGTACCTAATTGATAAGGGTTTCTAATGCCAGTCTGGGAACTGTAGGAGAAACACCTTGTGAGATATAAAAATACACCTGTGCAAAGCAAACTGATGCACTTCATAAACATGTCAACCAACTCCTTCAGCACAGATTATGAAATTACTCTATGACCAAAGAGCTAATTATTGACTGTAGGAGGAAGAAATAGGAGGTCCATGAGCCAATTTCATTAGGGGATCAGAGGTGGAGAGGGTCAGTAATTTTAAATTCTCAGTGTTAACATTTCAGAGATCTGTACTGCATTCAGCAGCTAAGTGCCATTACAACAAAGGCACGGCAGCACCTCTACTTTCTTATAAGTTTGCGAAGATTGGGCATGGCATCTAATACATTAACAAACTTCTACACATGCACAATGGAGCGTATACTGAGAGTTGCATCACCAATGCCCTTAAATGAAAAATCCTATAAAAGTAGTAGATACAGCCCATTCGATTATGGGTAAAGCCCTCCCCACCATAGAGCATATCTACACAGAGCATTGCCACAGGAAAGCAGCATCAAGGTCACGCTCTCTTCTGACGACTGCCATCAGGAAGTAGGTACAGGAGCCTCAGGAGCCACACCACCAGGTTCAGGAATATTATTACCACTCAATCAGTGGGGTGAACTTCACTCATCCCAACATTGAACTGTTCCCACAACCTATAGACTCACTTTCAAGGACTCTTCATCTAATTTTCTATATGTTTGGCTTATTGATTTATTTATCTATTTATTTTTTTTTTCTCTTTGTATTTGCGGTTTGTCTTTTGCAAATTGGTTGCTTGCTGTTCATGTTCTGTGAGTTTTTTCATGAACTCTATTGTTTCTTTGTGTTTATTATGAATGCTCATAAGAAAATAAACCCCAGGGTAGTATATGGTGACATATATCTACTTTGATAATAAATTTACTTCGAACTTTGAATGCTGAATGTGTACCCAATGCTGAAACAGCTGATGCTGAAAATAGATCTTCCACATCAAATGCCCTGTCTAACTACCAGAATAGCAGTGTTCAAACCAAAAGCTATTGTAAGCACGTACCCCTCTGAGAAAAATCGATTTTCACTGAATCTCCAGTTCATGATGGCTTATTACATTCTGCTGATACACCAAGTTGATTTGCATTTAATGAATTTTTATTTTGAAATGTAATCACTGCATTTATACAGAACAAAATGTTAGTTAATTTGTATAGGACAAAATTCTACAACCATAAAGGATATGACTGACCGCTAAATCTATTTTTCAGCAGAATTTGTGAGGGAAATTGGGAACTTCAATATCTGTGTAAATAAGAAGATGAAACCACTTTTCTTTCGGACGGTATTCCAGTGCTAGCCTGGATTACTTCTTCAGGTTGTGCAGCAGTGTTGAACTAATAACTTTCTGACTTGAAATGCTGTGACTCAAATAAGTCTATTCTTAGAATCATTAATTTCTCCAGCCTAAGAGCCAACAAAAATTAAAGTAGTTTTACAGTATGCTGTTAACTTCCAAGCAAAACTTTGTCTTCCAGTTACCTAAAACTGAGTCCTTTTCAGTAAAAGTCTGGAACAGAACTGCAAACGATCTGTAAGTTTGATGACTGCTGAAAATAGTAGTCATTATAGCCAGAAACAACATTCTGCAGTGACATACAATATATTTTAACCCTTAGTTCTGACCCTTATTTTTGTGTAAGTGGACGCCATTAATGAATTTTATTGGTGTTACCCCTTCTCTACTCTACCTCTTCACTCTTGCTGCTCCCTTTCCCTCACCACCTAAAATCATGGAACAAATTACATGTCAAAAGCATTGGCACATCCTTAGGACTTTTACTTGCACATTACCATCATGAACAGAAGCAAGAGAAGATGATAGAATGAAGTGTGAGGCAGTCTACAGCTCACCAAATGTAACCATTTCCTCCAGTGAATATTCGAGCTGCTCAATTCCTTTGAGATGAGGAGTTGTGCATGTGCATATTTGGAAAGGTACAGGGGAATTAAAGGCAGAAACCATGTGCTTCTTCAAGTGCAGTCTCAAGTTTCTAATTGATTGTAATTTTGAAGTAGATAAGGCAGCTAATATATATTCTAAATTGATTCTCAACATGGCATTGGACAAGGACTACATGGCAAATTGATCAGAAGACTTAAAGATGGATCCAAAATGGCTCAGTATCAGGAGGCATGGTTCAAAGAGAGGCATATTTTTAAGCATCTAGAAGGCTGCTTGGTGTCATATTTCACTGAACTCAGATCCAGGTTTGATACCTGTATTTCAGACAAATGTGAATCTACTGATTAAGAAACTAGCAAGTGAAAGAAAATAGTTGGCATTTCCTTGCAATATGTAATCTATTATGAAATTTCAAACCTTTTAGTTATGGCTTGAGGCATGGCATTACCTCATTGAGTATAAGATGGACACCAATGGACATGACCTTTGTCATGACCTTCAGTCAATCTTGCTATCATGAATTGAGCTCAGTATTATAGAGTTACATGTGTCCATTACTTCCTAATTGAAATGAGGACATGGTAATAATAGGACACAGATGGTAAGCTAAGAAGTTGTTAACTGTAATAATATGAATTAAAACATACCATCTGTGTCTGAAATGCTTTCATTTAATAATCAAAGGTCACTGGGCCAATCTCAAGTACCCTTTCAAACAAAATATTAGCATTCAGCACTTATATCTTAATGTAGTGACATGACTGCATTGAGGCAGTCATTTTACTGAGCACAGCAAGGTTTGAATCCAAGATATCTACAAGGCAGTATTACCGACAATATCATAAATCTAATTCTGATCATGGATTTTATTGTACCTTTTAAATGAATGTTATTAACATTTATAGAAGAAAGCTTCAATCCAGCAGCCACAATTACATTGGCTTTGTAGTCAACTCTAAGCAGACTTATTCTCAAACTGACATAAATTTATACCATGATTGACATAAAGAAATACAGTTTATGACTTACATTTTTACACGATCTTTAACATTGTAATATTATACAGTGCTTATAAAATGTATAAACCCTACACCCTTGGAAGTTTCATGTTTTATTGTTTTACAACATTGATTCACAGAGGATTTAGTTTGGATCTTTTGACATTGATCAACAGAAAAAGATTCTTCCATGTCAAAGTAAAAATAGATCTCTACAAAGTGATCTAAATTAATTACAAATAAAAAACACAGAACAACTGATTGCATGTGTTCATCCCCTTCAATATGACACACCAAATCATCACTGGTGCAGCCCATTGGTTTTGGAAGTTACTTAATTCATTAAATGGAGGTCTGTTTTTGGAGACCCATGTGCATTCAAGGTGTTTCATTTGATTATATTAAAAATACACAGGTATCTGGAAGGTCCAACTGCTGGTGAGACAGTCTCCTGGCAACATCTACATCACAAAGACAAAAGAACACTCCAAGCAACTCCATGGAAAAGGTTATTGAAAAGCACAAGTCAGGAGATGGATACAAAAAAATTTCCCAAGTCACTGAACATCCCTTGGAGTACAGTTAAATCCATCATCAAGAAATGGAAAGAATATGGCACAGCTGTAAATCTGTCAAGAGCAGGCCGTCCTCAAAAACGAAGTGACCATGTAAGATGGGGGACTAGTGAGGGAGGCTACCAAGAGACCTATGACAACTCTAGAGGAGTTACAAGCTTCAGTGGGAGAGACTGCGCATACAACAACTGTTGCCCAGGTACTTCACTGGTCGCAGCTTTATGGAGTTATGGAGAGTGGCCAAGTGAAAGCCACTGCTGAAAAGAACTCACATGAAATCTCGGCTAGAGTTTGCCAGAAGGCATGTGGGAAACTCTGAAGTCAGCTGGAAGGAGGTTCTATGGTCTGATGAAACCAAAATTGAGATTTTTGGCCATCAGACTAAATGTTATGTTTGTTGTAAGCCAAACACCGCACATCATCAAAAATACACCATCCCTACCATGAAGCATGGTGCTGTCTGCATCATGCTGTGGGGATGCTTCACTGCAGCAGGCCCTGGACGGCTTGTAAAGGTTGAGGGTAAAATTAGTACAGCAAAATACAGGGAAATCCTGCAGGGAGAACTGATGCAGTCTGCAAGAGAACTGCATCTTGAGAGAAGATTTGTTTTCCAGCAAGACAATGACCCTAAGCATAAAGTCAAAGATACACAGGAATGGCTTAAAAACAATAAAATTAATATCCTGGAGTGGCCAAGTCAGTGTCTTTTCCTCAATCAAATTGAGTATTTGTGGCTTGACTTGAAAAAGGCTATTTACTCATGATCCCCATGCAATCTGACAGAGCTTGAGCAGTTTTATAATGAAGAATGTGGGAAAGTTGCAGTGACCAGATGTGCAAAGCTTATAGAGAGCTACCCGAATGGACTCAAGCCTGTATTTGCTGTCAAACGTGCATTTACTAAATACTGACTTGAAGGGGATGAATACTTATGCAATCAATTATTTTCTGTTTTATATAAGTAATGAATTTAAATCAATTCATAGAGATCTGTTTTCACTTTGACACAAAAGAGTCTTTTCTATTGATCAGTGTCAAAAAAAAAGCCAAATTAAATCTATTGTGATTCAATGTTGCAAAACAATAAAATGTGAAAAGCTTCCAATGGGGGTGGGATGAATTCTTTTGGTCTCAAAGTGTCTCTTAGAAGCACTGCAACACACCATTAACAAAAATAAGACAAAGAAGATTTAGGCATCAAAGAAGATCCTAAAAGAGAAGAGATAGAGTGGATTCCAGTTAATTGGGATACATCAGGACCTGTACATTTTGGTTCAATTGAGCACTGTCTCAATTAACTGACGTTCCATGGAAATAGTTGAAAAGATATATAAAAACAAACTGAGTAACAGATTACATAACTAAAACACAAATCAAGTTAGAACTCTACCAATAGTGCTACAGTAATATAAAACTGTGTGTTAGTTCCTAACAGTAACTGATGGAGGAATTCATCCATTCTTCCATAAAACAGAGCAGACACCTAATGCAGGTAACAAACTGCCTTCATACAGTGATATTGATGACTGCATCCTCCAAATCTTCATTTTCATTGTAGCGTTCAAGATGATTTTCAATACCTTCAAATTCTTCCTAGTTCCTAACTTGTTGAGGCAATGAAATTGTTTCATTTTCACTCCCAGTTGATCCTGGCATCTCCAATTGCTTGAAACTGCTGTGAGCAAAACAGTTCTGCACTGCCTTACTACTTACTCCTCACCAACAATCACTGACAAAAATCACTATTTTTGGACACAAACACACGCAATGGATGTTATTTAAAAATGTGCATGACTGACACTATTTAAACCCGCTCAGCAACAGTCTCCTGCTCCACCTAAACACAGTGTTCCAAATAAACAAATTAAATCACGTAAATTTTCTTATTTCCCAAATAAGTAGATGCCTCAATTAACTGATGGCCCAGATAACCAGAAGTGCCCAGAAAGTAGGAATTATTCTAGTGCATAGTTCCCTGAAGGTGGAGTCTCATGTAGATAGGGTGGTGAAGAAGGCTTTTGGAATGCTGGCCTTTATAAATCAGAGCATTGAGTACAGAAGTTGGGATGTAATGTTAAAATTGTACAAGGCATTGGTAAGGCCAAATTTGGAATATTGTGTACAGTTCTGGTCACCGAATTATAGGAAAGATATCAATAAATTAGAGAGAGTGCAGAGACGATTTACTAGGATGTTACCTGGGTTTCAGCACTTAAGTTACAGAGAAAGGTTGAACAAGTTAGGTCTCTATTCATTGGAGTGTAGAAGGTTGAGGGGGGATTTGATCGAGGTATTTAAAATGTTGAGAGGGATAGATAGAGTTGACGTGAATAGGCTGTTTCCATTGAGAGTAGGGGAGATTCTAACGAGAGGACATGATTTGAGAGTTAGGGGGCAAAAGTTTAAGGGGAACACGAGGGGGTATTTCTTTACTCAGAGAGTGACAGCTGTGTGGAATGAGCTTCCTGTAGAAGTAGTAGAGGCCAGTTCAGTTGTATCATTTAAGGTAAAATTGGACAGGTATATGGACAGGAAAGGAGTGGAGGGTTATGGGGTGAGTGCGGGTAGGTGGGACTAGGTGAGATTAAGAGTTCGGCACGGACTAGGAGGGCCGGAATGGCCTGTTTCCGTGCTGTGATTGTTATATGGTTATATGGTTATAAGTAGTGCTGAGGAGGTAGTGAAAGCAGATGCATCAGCAAATATTTAAGAGGCTTTTCAAGAGGAATATGAACATGTGGGGCGTGGAGGTGTACGAACTATACACAGGCAGATAGGAAACACAAGGAAGGCTGCAGATGCTGAAAATACGAAGGAACACACACAGTGATGGAGGAACTCAAAGGGTGTGGCAGCATCTATGGATGGAAACGGACAGTCAGCATTTTGGGTCAAGCAGTCATTGTGGACTGAAAGGCCTGTTCTTGTGCTATACTGTTCAATGTTCTGTAATTATCACCGTCAGGGAATAATTAGAATAAGATGAGAAAATTGGGAACATGCTTCTATACAGCTTTTACTTAAAGGAGAACAACAGATATATGGGCAAAGTCTAAGGCAGATTTTGAAGAAAATAACATACCTTTTGCTAACATATTTACCACCTTAGAATATATAATCAGAAATCTACAGTTATGTCTTCAGTCAAGATATGAAACATTTGAATAAGCAGTTTAAGAAATATTGATTGTTGCACATGCCAATAACAACACAATTGTCCAAATAAAAACTAGATTACTCATTTTGCATTTGGTCAGATTTAACTTTCACCGGCATTAGGGTAAAACGACCATGTAACATTTCCACATAATAATTTGTGCATGACGTCTTCTTTCAATTTCAAGCCTAACTAGTAAATGCAAGTCCAAATCCTGCAAATGTGGAAACATCAAAAACATGAAGCCAGATGGAGCCGGTTAATAAATCTGTGTAATAGGGGAGCAGGAGGGCTGGGGAATGGAAAAGATGAAAAAAGAGAGAGAGAACCTAGGTGGACCAGTAGGAATGGGAAAGTACCATAGAGGCAGTTTTCATTATCTGAAACTGGAATATTTTATACTGAGCTGTAGGGTACTCAGGTGGAATATAAAAGTTTGTTTTTGTAGTTTATGTTTGGTCTCACTATGACGAATTTATAGATGTGGGAAAGTGTAATTGAATTCCAATGCAACCAAAAGGTTAAGATGGCTGTTGTGAACAGATGATTGGTATTCTGCAAAATGTTCACCTGGCTACTGCTTGATCCTGCCAATGTAGCGGATACACCAAATACTATAGATGACATTGGAGGGGGTATTTCACTGATAAGGGCAGTTGAGGACCCTGGATGGTGATGAGTGAGATGGTGTGGGGGTAAATATCACATCTCTAATAGGCACAGGGTAAAGTGCCAGGGAATTGGGGAGGGGGGGGGGCAGAACTCCTGCACTTTCTTGCTCCAGATTCCAGCAACTGCAGACTCTGAAGCCTCCATATTAATCCTGTTCTGATTTCACCACTACTGCCTGACTGGCTCAATGTTTTCATATTAGCTGCTTAAACTTAAACAGAATATATTGGAAAAAAAGGACAGAGTAAGAAAGTATTAATCAATCATTCAGCAGCATTGAATAGAAAATTCAGTGAATTTCTGTGATTTATAATTCTCTAATTCCCAAACCCAATGATAAATTTCAAAACAGACAGATAACAGACATAAAGGAGTCCATAACAAAATCATCATATTGTTAGGTTATAGACTTTGAAAGAGATAAAAAAGACATTTTGTAATATCATTAAGTTGATCATGTAAATTATTGTGAGCATAAATATTGTGAGATCATCAGCAACATATTATTTTCAGTTGAAGCAATGTACAAATCCTTAAACTGGATGTAGACATTTATAAAACCATTGCTGTTCTTTATCTCCCCATAGTTATAAGGCAAAGCCTCAGCAGGTTTTTTTCTGAATAACTCTTTCTTCGAGGATTGCCATCCTGATGACAAAGCTATACAAAAAGGGGATCGGTATTATCAGTTTGGTTGCCAGAGAGCAGAGTGAGAAAAAGAAATCCTTCAAATTCTTGAAAAACTGTTGGATGCTGTCAGTTGGCAGACAATAAGATGTTTATCTATTGTGAAGCCTTTGGCAACAACTCATAGAATTCACAAAGAAGAAATAATTTTCCATGTGTTACAGGTGTTCAGATAACAAGTTTAGAATTGATTTTGCAGCATCAGTAGCATACCTCCAACACTGTTCACACATTACCAGTGTGAAACATCAAGCAATCATGCGTCCGAATGTATGAGCAAACCAACTACTCATTTCTAGATTCACAGTTTGATTATAAAAGAAAATAATAATTTTAATTAACTTTGCTCATTACTTAAGATGGCGAGAAACAACAACATTTAAGATACCTATTGTGGAAATCAAGTGTGTTGAGTTGGAGTCATAGAGTCACAAAAAAGTACAGCACAGAGTACAGGCCCTTCAGTCCATCTAGTCTGTGCCAAACCATTTAATCTGTCTACTCCCATCGACATGCACCCAGACCATAGCCCTCCATACCCCTACCATCCACGTACCTATCCAAACTTCTCATAAGCATAGAAATTGAGCTCAGACACAACTACTTACGCTGGCAGCTTAATCCACAATCCCACCACCCTCAGAGTGAAGAAGCTTCCCCTCTTGTTCCCCTTAAATTTTTAACCTTTCACCCTTAACCCATGAACTTTAGTTGTGGTCCCACCCAACCTAAATGGAAAAAGCTTGTATTTACTATGTACAAAAGCTGGATGAACTCAGCAGGTCGGGCAGCATCCGTTGAAATGAGCAGTCAATGTTTCGGGCCGAGACCCTTCATCAGGACTGAAGGAGGAGGGTGCAGGGGCCCTATAAAGAAGGTGGGGGGAGGGTAGAAGGTGCCAAGTGAAAAACCAATCAGAGGAAAGATCAAGGGGTGGGGGAGGGGAAGCAGGGAGGGGATAGGCAGGAGAAGTGAAGAAGGAATGTAAGGGGAAAGCACTATGGGTAGTAGAAGAAGGCAGAATCACGAGAGAGGTGATAGGCAGCTAGAAGAGGAGGCAGAGTGAAAGTGGATTGGGGGAAGGGAGAGGGAGGGAATTACCGGAAGTTGGAGAATTCGATGTTCATACCAAGGGGCTGGAGACTTCCGCCACCTTCAACAGGACCCCACCACTAAAGCACATTTTTCCCTCTCTACCCCTCTCTGCTTTTCACAGGGATCGTTCCCTCCACAACTAACTGGTCCACACGTCCCTTCCCAAAGATCTCCCACTTGGTACTTATACCTGCTAGCATAAGTGCTACACCTGTCCCTACACCTCCTCTCTTACCACCATTCCGGGCCCCAGACAGTCCTTCCAGGTGAGGCAACACTTCACTTGTGAGTCTGTTGGGGTAATCTATTGCATCCGGTGCGGCCTCCTCTACATCGGCGAGACCCGACGCAGATTGGGGGACCACTTCGTTGAGCACCTCCGCTCCATCGGCCACAACAGACAGGATCTCCTGGCTGCCACCCACTTCAACTCTCCCTCACATTCCCATTCGGATATGTCCATACATGGCCTCCTCTACTACCATGATGAGGCCAAACTCAGCTTGGAGAAGCAACACCTCATATACCCTCTGGGTAGTCTCCAGCCCCTTGGTATGAACATTGAATTCTCCAACTTCCGGTAATTCCCTCCCTCTCCCTTCCCCCATCCCACTTTCATTCTGCCTCCTCTTCTAGCTGCCTATCACCTCTCTCACGATTCTGCCTTCTTCTACTACCTCATAGTGCTTTCCCCTTAGATTCCTTCTTCACCTCCTGCCTATCCCCTCCCTGCTTCCCCTCCCCCACCCCTTGGTCTTTCCTCTGATTGGTTTTTCACTTGGCACCTTCTACCCTCCCCCCACCTTCTTTATAGGGCCCCTGCCCCCTCCTTCTTCAGTCCTGATGAAGGGTCTCGGCCCGAAACATTGACTGCTCATTTCAACGGATGCTGCCCGACCTGCTGAGTTCATCCAGCTTTTGTACGTGTTCATTTGACCACAGTATCTGCAATGTACTTTGTGTTTACCTGCATTTACTATATCTGTCCCCCTCATAATTGGGTATATCTCCATCAAATTGCCCCTCAGTCTTCTATGTTCCAAGGAATAAAGTGGAATATTGAATGTTCACTTATAACTCAGGTCCTCCGGTCCAGGCAACATCCTTGTCAACTTTCTCTGTATTCTTTCAACCTTATTTATATCCCTCCTGTAGGCTGGTGACCAAAACTGCACACAATATTCCAAATTAGGCCTCATCAACATCTTATACAACTTCAACATAACATCCCATCTCCTGTACTCAATACTCACTGCCTGTGCCGCAACTTTCAATGAATTATGGATCCATATTCCAAGATCACTTTGTTCTACAGCACTTGTCAGTACCCTATCATTCTCTGTGTAAGACCTACCCTGGTTCATCCTATCAAAATGCAACACCTCGCATATGTCTGCATTAAATTCTATCTGCCATTTTTCAGCTCATTTTTCCAACTAGTTCAGCAAGCTCTGATTGTCTTCCTCACAGTCAACTACACTCCCAATCTTAGTGTCATCCACAAATTTGCTGATCCAGTTAACCACATTATCACCCAAATCATTGATATAGCTGACAAGCAACAACAGACCTAGCACCAACCTCTGTGGCACTCTACTAGTCACAATCCTCCAATTAGAGAGGTGATCATCTACTATCACTCTCTGGCTTCTCCCACAAAGCAATGTCCAATGCAATTTACTACCTCATCTTGAATGCCAAGCGACTGAACCTTCTTGACTAACTTCACATGCGGGACCTTATCAAAGGCCTTGCTAGAGTCCACGTAAACAACAACCACTACCTTGCTTTCATCTATTTCCCTGGTAACTTCCTCGACAAACTCTATAAGACCAGTTAGACATGACCTACCTTGCACAAAGCCATGCTGACTATCCCTAGTCAGTCCATATGTATACAAATATTTATATATCCACTCCCTTGGAATAACTTCCAATAACTTTCCCAACACTATCTTAGGCTCACTGGCCTATAATTTCCTGGTTCATTTTTACAGCCTTTCTTAAACAGTGGAGGAACATTAACTATCCTCCAATCCTCTAGCACCTCACCTGTCACTAAGGGCCCCTAAAATTTCTGTACTTGCCTCCCACAATGTCTGAGGAATATGGAGCCACCCAAATTTGCTTCAAGACAGGAAACAACTCCTCCTCTGTAATCTGTATAGGGTCCAAGATCTCACTGCTGCTTTGCATCACTTCTATAGACTCCATGTCCATCTCATGAGTAAAGACAGATCCAAAAAAAAATCCATTTAACTCTGGTCCATCCCTTTTGGTTCCATGCACAGATTGCAATTCTGACCTTTCAGAGGACCAATTATGTCCCTTGCTATCCTCTTGTGCTCTAATCGTATCTGTAAAATCCCTTAAGCTCTTGTCTGTGAGGGTAACCTCATGCCTTCTTTTAGCCCTCCTGATATCTTGCATTCCGTGTTCTCTTGTATTTCTTACACTCCATAAGTACCTCATTCATTCCTACCTGTTGATGACTACTATACGCTACCTTTCTTTCTTTTTTTTGTAACCAGGGCCTCAGTATCTCTTGAAAAGCAGGTTTCCATAAATCTGTTATCTTTGCCTTTTATTCTAACAGGGACATATAAGCTTTGTACTCTCAAAATTTCACTTTTGAAGGCTCCCACTTTCTACGTTTGCCATTGCCAGAAAACAACCTGTGCCAATCCACACTGGCCAAGTACTTTCTGATACCATCAAAATCTCCAATCTAGAATCTCAGCTGCGGACCAGGCCAATCTTTTTGCACATTTACTTTGAAATCAATGGCATTGTGATCACTAGACGTAAAGTGTTCCCCTACACAAACATCTGTCACCTGCCTTGTTTCTTTCCCTTGTATCAGGTCGAAAAGTATCGCACACACTCTTTGGGACGTCTGTGGTTAAGGAAACTTTCCTGAACATATTTAACAAACGTATCTCATCTAGTCATTTTACAGTATGGGAATTCTAGTCAATATGTGGAAAATTAAAATCACCTACTGTCACATATGTTTCTTGCAGCCATCTGTGATCTCCCTGCAAATTTGTTCTCTAAATCCTGCGGACTGCTGGGTAGTCTATAATATAGCCCCATTGATGTGGTCACACTTTTCTTATTTCTCAGTTCCACCCAGAAAGCTTCACTGGATGATTTCTCCAGTCTGTCCTTTCACAGCACTGCTTGAATTTTTCCCTGACTTGTAACACAAGTTGACATATGCCTTTGGCAATAAGTATTAGACAGGCCTGGTGCAATAAGCAGTGTGAAAAAAATGATGTAATCAAGTGTGCATCTATAATTGATGAGGAGGGAAATGGACACAAGAAAGACAATTTATTTTATGGCTGACTAGTAGCTCACAATAATTAGAATGCTATCATTTGCCAGCAGTGCACAATATAGTCCAACAATGGAGTGTAGCTTTGAAGATGTATCTAGCAATTGCTCATAACTTTCTGAAAACGGCATGGAGAAATGATAGCAATAGAAACTGTGACAATGAGATAAACTACTACATGGTACAAAATATCATTTTGAAAGGAAGCCTGTGCAAGTGAGACCATCTGTCATTCGAGTGAAGGGAGACTGCTTCATTCATACTTGTGTTTTATTGTTCTATCATGGTTTCTTCATGCTACAAACCATTTCCTGCCTGAGAAGATACAAGAACAACTTGATCTCAGGCTTCTTCCAGAGCCATTTTAAATGCATCTTCCAGAGCCATTTTAAATGCATCAGCAATGATTCCTGCACAGTTTATACAGATAACAACAAGTAAGGCAAAATATTGAATGCTGTGCAAACAATATTAATGTTGAAATGTTTATTAATTTGTTCCACAGGAGGGTCTTCTAATGCCCACCTTTCACAAAACAGCTCATCCAAAATCCTCAAATCATATCCCATACAATGTTGCCATCAGCCACTGCTATGCAGTTCACATACCTCAAAGTTAGAAAGATTATTCAAGTGCTTAAACCTCTCCATCAGCTTACTTTTGACCAATTCTCTAACATCATCCAGTCCAATGATCTGCTACCCCTAATGTAAACTTATTGATTCTAATTTCACACTGCATTTAGTTTCTTTAGGCATGGAGCAATCAAAGCAGAGACCTTAAAAAAAACACAAAAGAAAATGCCACAAATAATTAAAATTTGACAGCAACTCTTAAGCCAATGGCCTCTCTGAGCTAGAAGTACAAGATAATCAGATTTAACTGTCTTGCCTGAAATGCTTTCAGCCATCAATACTGTATATCAATGGTTCCCAGACCATTATGTGATGCTGTCCCGTTGGCTCCCAGAACACATCGCCAGTGCCCCCCTCTCCCTATCCGGACATTACATAAACACTATAAAGAATTTTGATTTATGATGCACAGTGAAAGCTAATAGGAACTGCAGTGATCAATAATTGCAAAAATTATTCAAATCTATCTATAGCTGAAAATATTTATCTATTTAATTGCAGTAAAATCAACTTTCATCAACAACTTTAGAACGTACATTAGTAGTCCAATTATTCACTACTTCATTGTTCTTCCACCTTTCAGTGAGATGGATGTGCTTGGTGCAGTGGTATCTGCTTCTCTACAACAGGCTGAATGTCACTCAGAAGGAGATTCAGTTCACCACCTTCAGTATTTTTGGTCTGTTGCGTTGCTTTGAAAGAAGTTGAGTGAATGCACAGAAACCACAGTTCCACTAAATATGATGTTGGAAAGATAATAATGAACATCTTGACCTTTTTCCACAGTGCAGGATAATGTTCAGAGATTTCTTTCTGCAACCAAAAGTTGATATGATTTTCTGAACCTTGGCTTCAACTCAAAGTCATTTTGTAGCGAGATCAGTTCTTCCTCCATCCTTCCTGCTAATTCCTCATTGCAGGTGTTGAGGAATGGTTTCATTACCCTATCTGAAATTTGGATAGAGAGCGGATCCTGAAATCTTTCTGACATGTCACCCAGATGGGCACAGTGTAGTTGAAGATGATCATCTGGTATAAATCTGTATTTCAGGTATCCACAGTATGCTCTCGACACTTCTTTTTCCATTTGATCTGTTTCAGCCATTTTCATTATGGATTAACAACCATGATCAGTCACCTATTATTTAAGTACAACCTCCAAAGCTACAATCAATAAAGGGGCAAGTTATAATGTCATCATAACTCAGGCAAAACCTGTCTCTGCCTGAAGGTGCATAAAGTGGTGCAGCAATATATCAGTTAGGCCATGGGCTAGAGAAATAATCCCCCACCCATTACCTTTATTGCCCCCTCAGAAATTCCCATCACCCTCAATATCGCCACTGGTTTGGGAACCACTGGTTTATATAAATGGCCTGTCACTTACCAGCCAGAGCTTGGGGATGGCCCATAGGTTCTCTGGTGAAATTTTGGGATGAACATCAATTTATAAGAAATAGAAGTTACATAATTTACAGGGATAACAACACTGTGTAGAACCCACACATTGTCTTGCATTTAATAAATACAAGTTCTTCCATAAAAGATATACTTAATGCCAATACTCTGCCTGTACAAAATAAGCATGATAATTTGAGACTAATTATTTATATGAGGGATTAAAAAAAACAGGTAAAAACATACAAGATGAGAAAACTGCCATTTCCCTTTGGTCCCAAAGGTAATTGAGCCAAAAAAAAATGACACTGTGAAATAGCACATACTGCATTATTCATCCTTGACTGGTTACAATCCTGAGATTATATTTTCAAGGCCTCAACTGAATAGAAATCATAGTGTTCCACAGATAAGTTGATTGCTCTATATCTGCACTTATCCTTATAACCTTCAATTCTGTTCTAAAGCAAAAATTCAGCAAGCCAATTTTTAAATGAGCTAATTGGCATGTCACTGACAGATTCAAATAGAATTTTCATCACGTGTGTAATAATCTACAGGATTGTTTTTATCTTGCCTTGCAAGGTTCAGCAATTACGTATATTGAGAACTTCTTTACAGTGAAACCATGGAAACCATTCAGGTAAAAGATAAAAAGATAAAGGCAACATGCTGTAAAGCTGAAAATCAGAAATTGCAGTGGAGAGTTTCTGGAAATAGAGCAGCATTTTTAAAACTCATATTTTCTTAATTTATCCTTTACGTATTGACTTCTTGCTCTGTATCATTCCGTGGCCAAATAATAGCCTTCCACTGCCTGAAGGGAAATCATTGTATATAGAAGACACATGCTACCTTTAACAACTAAAACATCAGGGAAGCTCCTGAATGTTTATCTCCATTTTACATCTCTCCTTTTCCTACCACGGCTAAAGATTCTTAAAAAAAAAACTGATATCCTGAAATCCAGAGGTCACTTCACGGTGAAAGTCTCCAAATGTAATAATAGTTCTGACTGTGATCTGCACGGCGACCTAAAGGTGGACACCAAATATTTACCCATTCCAATATTTACCCTGCAGACCCTGTATAATTTCTTTGTAGAAGCCCCCCTTGTAGCATCAAACCATTTCATCATGTCCAACATGAAGGCAGTTCTATCACTTCTGAAAGATGCTCTTCCTACTAAATGCCCACAGGAAAATGTCATCATCAGGACTTAAAAGTTCAACTTACAGAGCTACCCCGACTTCTCCTAGTTCAGTCTTCGCGAAGCATTTCCACAGCTCCATGGTGAAAGTCAATGGGAATTTAGATAATATCTTATTTGGGCCCCACCCCATTTCTCTGAAAGTACTTTTATGATGAAAGTACTTTTATCAGACCACAGACTTGCAATTCATCAATAAAAGAATACAAAGCTTCTGACATTTTTGTCGGAAAGTTAGTCAAAGATTCTTTCCATAACAAGACTATTCCATAGGAAATCTAAAACAAAATCATAAGATGATTTACTTTATGAAAATCTGACGTTTTATAGTAATAATAATGAAAATAATAACAATGAACCACACAATCAATATAATCATTGCAAAATGAAATTTCCAATTAAGATGGTTCACTGGGCTCAAGAGTAAAGATGTAAACTTCCAATCATGAACCTGTTCATTCTGAATCATGTCACAAACTAAGATTTAATAACATCTTGTAGGAGAACAAAGTAAAAAAATAACTACCGCTAAAAGTAATTATAATTTCATTCAGGTCCTCTTGGTAACATCAACTTGAGTCAAACTAATCTCAAACTGAAGGTCAGGTATTGTCATAGCTAACCCACACTAACCACCCACCCAAATGCAGGTGCTGGATTTGCCACTAAACACAATGATGCAACATAGGCATTACAAGAAATTGGCTGCCCAACTTTATACTAGCCATGACCACATTTGACTGAAGTTGCAAGAATTGCAGTGAAGTAGCTTGTTTTTTTTAAAAGTTTTTCCCAAATATTTAAATATTTTCAGAACTGAAGGTGGAAACTCAGTTTTTGCTAGCGAAACACCCCAAGGTCCAACTGTACATCAGCTCCAAAATTCCTACAATATACTCTATATGTGCAGCCTCACACTTGTCTGGATTAAATTTTACCTACCACCACTTCCCCCAATTTTTGATCTGATTTATGCCCCTCTGTCACTATCTACAACTTTACCAGATTTTGTGACACTTTCTAATCATACCATTTACATTCTCATCCAAATCATTAATAGACATTACAAATATCTAAAGTTCCAGCATTTGCCTCCATCGTACATCACTTATTACAGACGTTCAGTCAGAGAAACACACGTCCACACCTAAGCTCTGTTTCCTAAAACCAACTTAGTTTTGGATCCATTTTGCCAAACCTTCCAGATTTCTTGTGATTTAACCTTCTGGGACAATTTATATGCAAGTAAATGTCAAAAGCCTTAATGAAATCTATTCAAAACATATAAATCACTTCAACTTCAATTCTCTTTGCTACATCCTAAAAATATCTCAAGTAGATTTGACAGTCATGATCTCCCATGAAAAAAGCAAAATGACTCCTGCTGATCAGTCCTTGCCTTTTCAAGTGAACATAAGTCCTGTTAGAACCTTCTCCAACAAATTCTGAACCACTAATGCAATGCTCACTAGTTTGTTGTTGACAAGCTTTTTTCTGTTACCTGTTTCTAAACAAGGGGACAACATTCATTCACCTTGGTACCTGATTGTGGCTAAGGAATATGCAAAGAAACTTTGCCGGAGCCTCAGCAATCTTCTCCACTGTTTCTCTTAGTATCCTGGGATACACCCCATCAAGCTTAAGAGATTTACCTGCACAAAGGTTTCCTAATATTTCTAATGTATTCTTCTTGACAAAATGTATATGCTCTGGAGTATCAGGATATTCTCTTCTTTGTCTGACACAAGGGATTCTGCAAATGCCAACAATCCAGAGCAACACACTCAAAATGCTGGAGGAACTCAGCATGTCAGACAGCATCGATAGAAAGGAATAAAAATTCAATGTCTTGGGCTGAGACCCTTCATCGGGATTTGTTGATGTTTCTTCCTGATGAAGACTCTCAGCCCAAAGTGTCAGCTCTATTCCTTTCCAAAGATGCTGCTGGACCTGTTGAGCTCCTCCAGCATTTTGAATGTATTGGTCTTAACAGTCTATCCTCTTTCTTTCTCTCTGGTGAACACTGGTGAGAAAAAATTCATTCTGAACCTTGCTCCACATTGCTCCTTTGACCTCTTAGAGTACCAACTTTTTACTCTTCTATAATTTTGCTTCTAATATAGTGTAGTACATTTTATAATTCTCCTTCGGATATCCTCTACAAATCTCAAAGTATTCACTCAATTCCATCTACCTATAACTGACAGATGTGTTTTTCTTTTCTCTGCTTTTCCTTGATGTTTTGCTATGCATAATATCTAAATAGAGAATTTTGAGACTATACTACAGCCAATAAACTCTGTATCTTCAAAAAAAATGAGGGTTTAATTGCCAAAAAATTATGAATGTTGATGTTGTAACAAAATGTTCTTATCCGTAAAAGTTAAACTAACTATCATAAAACAGATTCAAAATAATGCATTTTCAAGTCTGTGTATGATGTAAAGAACCATCTAGCTCATCCTTGCAGACCTTTCCAGTGTGCAATTGATGTTTAGCTCCATAAGTATGTATGTATTAATAGCTAGATACTTATACATAGAGTTGCATGACTGGTTCCTCGGCTTGCATTGATGGAAGCCAGACAGAATGTGGGCCTGCTGTGAATGCTCTGGAGTATGACCATGTAGGCTTTAGCTTTCTGCGATATCTGCTGTAGATAGCAGTGTGTCATGACAGTTAGCATTCTGAGCTAACTGAGTTAGCACTGAGTGCAGAGCACAACAAAAGTTGGGCAGCTAATGGCACACAGGAGATGGCCATAAAAGGTATGATGATAACCTAATTGATCATTAGGATTTCTGCATGGTTCAACTTATAAATTTCATGTGCGTTATTCATTTTTCCTTAGGTTCTACTTTACATCCAACTGAAATGATAACAGTGATCAACAGAGTCCAAGTAAAATGGGGGATTGAGTTCTTTATTGATTATAGAGAGATCTGTCAAGGAGCGAACATTCATGTCACGTCTTCCTTTTTCCTGTACTGTTCTACTGTTGGTCTTCAGTATGTACGGACCAGACTATTTTCCTTGTACTCTTGTGTTCTTAGTGTTGAAATTCTTTAGGACAGTAGAGTCATGTGGCATGATTGGTTCTCAAGAGTGTAATATTGCTACCACTGACAGTTCCAGAGATATTTTGCTTTTAGTAAGAGCTTAGAGCCACAGAATGATGAACAGTTGGGATGATGTCATAGAGTGCTACAGCTCAGAAATATGCCCTCCGACCCACATCAAACGATTGGAATCCCTGGCTCCATCAACACGCATTGACTTCTTGAAAAGAAACTGTACCTCTTTAGATACAGGCTGTGAATGAATAGGCCCATGAAAATATTACTGAAACTAGTGCCAGTACTGAGCCTTCACGATGCCAGCAAATAATCATCAACAAGCCACCAGCAATGCTGGAATTGATTCAGCCAAACATTGGAACAGAATCACTGCTCAAGTATAAATACTCAGTCCTATTAGAGCTTGTCAGGGAGCAGAATGACTGTGATATTCACACTTTAAATTGTGGGTTGTGCACCAGAGGCAGGTATCATGCAATCAGTTGATCACTATTGCAGCCAATTATCACCTTTTAATTCTTTAGGATTGCTCAGTGTACTGTGACTGCACAAGACAATAAGCATTCTGTCAAAAAATGAAGGGATCAGGTCTGCTGGTGGATGCAGAGCAAGGCGCAGACAAGAGCAATATGTAGTGTATGTTATCTGTATATTAAAAGCTGTGGTGCATATTCATGAACTTAAACTGACAAATCAGCTTTAATAAGATACCTGTTTTACTCATTTATGTGCAATGCATAATTAATAATACATGCTGCTGATTTTGTCAGAATTTTTTGAGCAAAATAATGAAATTTCAGTATTAGAGCAGGACTGTTGGCCAATCAATCCCTGCCCTTTCTTCATAGCTCTATAATTATTATTCTTTTTATTTATATTTCCACCTCCCTTCTCAACATCACAATTGAATTTGTCTCCATTATTATTCCAAATAGTGCATTCCAGACCAGTTTTGCTATTTTGCATTACATAACTCCAGACATGTGAAATTTACAAATTCCAACCTATTTATTTTGGCAAATATTTATCATGATATATTTATCTATGCTTTGCCTGCTATTTTGACTGCCTCACAATCTCAGTTGATTCAGTTCTTTCAGGATGAAAGGGTTGCAAGTTTTGCACAATCACACCCAAGGGCCCCACCTGTAAATGACTTGTAGCAACGCAGGAGCAATCATGTGTAGAATTAATTCCATATATCAGAAAGGGCTGGTTATGTAACATGCAATTTGTAGACCTTGAATTGGCAAAGCATTTTTCTGAACTGGAACATATATTTCATGCCACTTCAATAGTAAATCACATACTAGGAAGATAAATGCATTTTTTTTTATTTTGTTCAGTCAGAAGCAGCAGCAGTCTGTGTCAGGCTGTTCTATCTGCAAAGCCCAAAACAGAAAAAAAACAGCCAAAAGGACCAGTTGTGTCATTATCCACCTTTGTGACAAGGTTCTGTATTCATCTGACTTACTTATGCAACTGGGACAGTTGCAAAGGAATCCTGAAATAATTTTTGAGGGGAATGCAAGATATTCCTCAGAAATATATGGCAAACCTTATCATAGGAATAAAGGACAAGAACAAGCAAACTAAGGACTACTGTAGTAGCCTCATATGTTCATGGAAAACCTATTTAAAATTAATGAACCAACAAAATCCAATTCCAAAGGATCCCACCAAAAATCATTTGTTATTGACTTTAGAGGGCCTATTAGTATTTAATTGAACCTGAATAAATATATTATACCCCAATTCCCCTATAGAAACTGAAAGAGAATTCCAACATTTCCTTGGCATTTTGACAGCCTCTTCTAAAAATAAAACTGACTAAATTGTTAAGTGAATTGTAGGACATTGATCATCATTCTCAGTCTATCACACTTATGTCCACTGACTGCAACAAAAAAAAAGTTTCTTCTGAAGAAACTACATTCACTTCCTTTTGCGCAGGAAATTGTCCCAAAGCTCCATAGAAAATACATGTTAAATGAAATAGGTAAATATTATAGAATTTAGTCGAAGACTTACTTCGAAAGAAGAGGAGAATTTATGTTGCAGAGAAAAAAAAGTTATAAAAAACAAAAAAGGACTCTCCTAGGGAATTACAGATAGGAGAAGTCATGACTATTAGCCCATATTTCCCTGTTCATAAATTTTGCTGCATAGAGACAGGTCTTTTATCTAAACTGATCTGTGCTGACCACTGGACACCCTGCTACATTAATCCCAACATCTAGCACTTGGAACAATGTCTATGCCTAAATTATTTAAGTGGTAATTCTTGAATACAATCAGCCACCCAGCTTCAATCACTCTCTCAGGCAATGCATTTCAGATACTTAGCACTCTCTGGCTGAAGAAGATCCTCCTCATATCTCCTCTGAAACTCTTCCCCCAAACCTTCAACCTATGCCCTCCATTTTTATCTCTCTGATGTGGGAAAATGATACCCACGTTCGACTCTATTGACATAAGTTGCCCATGTTGTCCCAAATTGGTCCTATGTTTTACACTGTTCTTTTTTTGCCTTAATACTATGGATGCCTTCAGATTTACTTTAATCTTTTCTGTCAGAGATTTCATGGAAACATAGAAAACCTACAGCACAATACAGGCCCTTCAGCCCACAAAGTTGTGCCGAACCTGTCCCTATATTAGAAATTACTAGGCTTACCTATAGCCCTCAATTTTACTAAGCTCTATATACCTATCTAAAAGTCTCTTAAAAGACCCTATCATATCCACCTCTACCACCATTGCTGGCAGCCCATACCATGCACTCACCACTCTCTGAGTAAAAAACTTACCCCTGACATCTCCTCTGTACCTACTCCCCAGCATCTTAAAACTGTGTCCTCTCGTGGCAACCATTTCAGCCCTGGGAAAAAGCCTCTGACTATCCACACGATCAATGTCTCTCGTCATCTTATACACCTCTATCAGGTCACCCCTCATCCTCCTTCACTCCAAGGAGAAAAGGCTGAGTTCACACAACCTATTCTAATAAGGCATGCTCCCCAATCTAGGCAACATCATTGTAAATCTCCTCTGCACCCTTTTTATGGCTTCCACATCCTTCTTGTAGTGAGGCGACCAGAACTGAGCACAGTACTCCAAGTGGGGTCTGACAAGGGTCCTATACAGCTGCAACATTACCTCTCGGTTCCTAAATTCAATTCCATGATTGATGAAGGCCAATACACCATATGCCTTAACCACAGAGTCAATCTGCGCAGCTGCTTTGAGCGTCCTATGGACTCAGACCCAAAGATCCCTCTGATTCTCCACATTGCCAAAAGTCTTAACATTAATACTATATTCTGCAATCATATTTGACCTGCCAAAATGAACCACTTCACACTTATCTGGGTTGAACTCCATCTGACAGTTCTCAGCCCAGTTTTGCATCCTATCAATCTCCCGCTGTAACCTCTGATAGCCCTTCACATTATCCACAACTCCAACCTTTGTGTCATCAGCAAACTTACTAACCTATCCCTTCACTTCCTCATCCAGATCATTTATAAAAATCACGAAGAGTAAAGGGTCCCAGGACAGACCCCTGAGGCACTCCACTGGTGACTGACCTCCATGCAGAATATGACCCATTTACAACCACACTTTGCCTTCTGTGGGCAAACCAGTTCTGGATCCACAAAGCAATGTCCCCTTGGATCCCATGCCCCCTTTCTTATGAATCCTCTTGACCTTCCTCGGTCCTTTTTAAGCACCTTTGTACAATTTTTACCTTCCTAACAAGCCTTCCATGTCATTACTTTCCTGCACCAGTCACAATGCTTCAATGTTTTTTTCTTTCTTGAACCCTCAACATATAGGATTCCCTATCTTTGTTAGCTCCAACATTCGCCATTATAACATCATGTTTGTCTTGTTATTTGTCCTTTCAATGCCATCCATTGTGCAATGTTCTTTATGTTTACTCATTCTTCTCAGCAACTTCCTGCAGGGTTCAAACTTCATAGATGTTCTTCGGTTACTCAATCAAAACTATATTCTGAAACTGCATATATGTACAAGCAATATTATCAGACTATTTTATAAAAGAATTACCACAACCAACTCAATCTAGGTAGCCAGCTATTAAGAGCAAGGTTGTGCTGTAAACTCTTCCTGTTTAACTCTCAGGGATTATTGACAATACCTGTGACCACCCACCACCAAACACTCATCTGCTTACAATCAAGTGGCAGCACTAAAAGAATGTAAATCAGCTACTTATTTAACTATATCATTGTAAAACAAAAGCTGTTTTCCATCTGCTGTTTAAGATTCTTGCAACAGTTTTACATTCCTTAGCTAAGAGAATGAAAAACATTCTGCCCTTAGGCCTCTAAGCATTTCTGTAATAAGATGCTGAAAGGTTTATGTGATTGACAGAAGGCTGATTCTCACTTTGTGATTATTCCTATATGAGGAAACACATCACTCATATACTGTGTATTTCCTTGATCGCTTGGTCAGGACCTTGTTTATAGGGAACTGCATGCAGGAACACACAGGTCTCACTACACCTTACATTTTACATTGTTGATCTGCATTTCAATTCAAAGAAGTTTATTTTACTAATACAATTCAGAAATAGCTTCTTTCCCTCTGCTATCAGATTTTTGAATGGACAATGAACCCCTGTGCACTACCTCTACTTTTTCTCTCTTTTTGCACTACATATGTAAGTTCAACATATATATATATATACACACACACACACATATAATATATAGTATACAAAGCAGTGGTAATCCCAGCGCTCCTGTATGCATCAGAAACCTGGACAACATATAGATGACATCTGAAGGCACTTGAAAAGTTCCATCAACACTGTCTTCAAAACATCTTAAATATCAGCTGGGAAGATAGAAGAACCAACGTCAGCATGCTAAATGAAGCAAAAACAACATGCATTGAAGCCTACGTCATCAAGAACCAACTAAGATGGAGCGGTCATGTTGTTCAGATGAAAGATGTCTGCCGAAACAAATCTCCTGCTCCCAGCTTAAAGAAGGCAAATGTAAAAGAGGTGGACAACAGAAGAGATTCAAAGACGTCTTAAAAGCCAACATGAAGAAATGTAACATCGACATCAACAATTTGGAAACCAATGCCAAGGACAGAAAACTGTGGCAAGCCATCATCTGAGAAGGAACAGCAACTTTCAAAGCCAACAGATGTGCAGAATTAGAAGAAAAGAGAAGAAAATGGAAAGAGAGGCAGCAACAACCAAAGTCCGATCTGCCATCTGGAACTACCTGTGCTGAATGCGGAAGAACTTTCAAAGCCAAGATTGGACTCACAAGCCACTTGAGAACCCATAAATAGATCAACCATCATCCTCAACCTCCAGGGATAGCCACGACAATGACGATATGTATATATATGTAATTTATAGTTTTTATTATTATGTATTGCAAAGTACTGCTGCCGCAGGACGAAGTATTTCACAACTGATGCCAACGATATTAAATAGGATTTGGACCTGATCTATCAGCATTATGAAAAGATGGAATAGTCCATATCTTCCAGTGAATGAATACTGGAACTTCCAATTATGTGCATTCAATAAACATAATGAATGGGGAGTCATCAGCTGTCACAGGTTGGCTGAAAAGGAGATTTATTAAGGCTGTTTTAAACAAAAATTGGAAATGCAATGTTCTAATAGACAAAAAGTCACTATTAGCAGTCAAGTATCTCCAATCATTAACATTCCAACTGATTAATGATTCAGAATAAAAGAAATTGCTATTAAAAACTGCAAAAATAAGCCTTGCATTAACTTGAATGTCATGAAATATTAATGATAAGCGGTTTGAAAAACTGGAAAAAGTTAACTTCTTTTAGACTTAGAAGTAGCAAGGCCACTCATCTGTCAGATAATTCATTTCTTCCTGGCAAATGACATTTAGGCCCCATGACCATGGAACCCTGCACAATCTCTTCATTTCCCTCACCAGACAAAGATCATTCAACAAAACACAACATACCAATGGATTTTCTTCATACATCCAGGGCTGAAATGGCTAACATGAGAGGGCACAGTTTTAAGGTGCTTGGAAGTAGGTACAGAGGAGATGTCAGGGACAAGTTTTTTTTACACAGAGAGTGATGAATGCATGGAATGGGCTGCCAGCAATGATGGTGGAGGTGGATACAACAGGGTTGTTTAAGAGACTCCTGGATAGGTACATGGAGCTTAGAAAAATAGAGGGCTATGGGTAACCCTAGATAATTTCTAAAGTAAATACATGTCCGGCACAGCTTTGTGGGCCGAAGGGTCTGTATTGTGCTGTAGGTTTTCTATGTTTCTATCAGACTAATCACTACATTCTTGTCCACAGATATCAACAATTTTGAAAAGAAAGCATTACAAAGTACCACCAAAAAAAAATTCTGGCAGGTTTGAATATGCCTGTAATACTTCAGTCCATAAAAAATGTACATATTTTTTGTTATTTTACTAAAATACAAACACAAGACCATTAGATATAGGAGCAGAATTAGACCTTTTGGCCCATAAGGTTTGCTCCACCATTTCATTATGGCTGATCCAATTTTCCTCCCAGCCCCAATCTCCTACCTTCTCCCCATTTCCCTTCATGCCCTGACCAATCAAGAATCTATTAACTTCTGCCTTAAGCATACATAAAGAGTTGGCCCCCACAACTGCCTGTGGCAAAGAATTCCACAGATCCACCACATTCTGGTGGATCTGTGGAATTTACAAACAATTTACAAAGAGTTTGTAATACCAAACTGTGGTCTTTTTACAAAATATGTATCTTTCTGTGGCAACCCATTAGATCTCCAGCTTCCAGAGTAAGTTATTAGTACTATGGGTGGATGGCGGAAAGATTGTAGGTCAGAAGAGTAAATGATCACCGGACACTAAACTGATGAATTTGACTGGATTCATGCCTTTGACGATCATCATAGACGTCATGAACTAAAAGCCTCCATCTTTGCTGTAACAAAATGTGAAAAATATTGATAAATATTCCAATTTATCTAATGTGTAAAGTGACAACAGTCCTAATATCCAAAAATGGAGAGATCACCAGATGAGTTAAGCTCTTAAATGTTGTTCAAGTACGTCTACAAATCAAAATGATCAACTGTCAACACCAGTCTACCCAAGTCATCATTGATGTCCATTTGGTTGCTCTGATCTAATGTAACATTTCTCACATATTACAAATGTTCAATGCTTTACCATCCATTTTTATCTTTACCATTTTTTACTAATTTTGCTCATCTTTACGAATTGTTAAAATGTGAAAGATAGATTACTGTAAGAAAAATGAAGCAATTAAAGACTTCCATTTATAGGTTGACTTTTACATAGCTTCTAGGGTTACAATAAGCCAATAAGTTATTTAGACCATAAGACCATAAGATATAGGAGCAGAAGAAGGCCATTCAGCCCATTGAGTCTGCTACACCATTCAATCATAGGCTGATCCATTTCTTCCAGTCATTCCCACTCCCCTGCCTTCTCCCCATACCCTTTGATGCCCTGGCTAATCAAGGACCTATCTATCTCTGCCTTAAATGCACCCAATGACTTGGCCTCCACAGCCACTCATGGCAACTAATTCCACAGACTTACCACCCTCTAACTAAAGTAATTTCTCTGCATCTCTGTTCTAAGTGGATGTCCTTCAATCCTGAAGTTCTGCCCTCTTGTTCTAGACTCCCCTACCATGAGAAATAACTTTGCCATATCTATTCTGTTCAGGCCTTTTAACATTTGGAATGTTTCTATGAGATCCCCCCCTCATTTTCCTGTACTCCAGGGAATACAGCCCAAGAAGCGGCCAGACATTCCTCATACGGTAACCCTTTCATTCCTGAAATCATTCTTGTGAATCTTCTCTGAACACTCTCCAATGTCAGTAAACCCTTTCTAAAACTGCACACAACACTCCAAGTGTGGTCTCACAAGTGCCTTATAGAGCCTCAACATCACATCCCTGCTCTTTATACCTCTAGAAATGAATGCCTACATTGCATTCACCTTCTTCACCACTAACTCAACATGGAGGTTAACCTTTAGGGTATCCTACACAAGGACTCCCAAGTCCCTTTACATTTCTGTACTTTGAATTCTCTCCCCATCTAAATAATAATCTGCCCTTTTATTTCTTCCACCAAAGTACATGACCATACACATTACAACATTGTATTTCATTTGCCACTTCTTTGCCCATTCCCCTAAATTATCTATGTCTCTCTGCAGACTCTGTTTCCTCAACACTACCCAATCATCCACTTATCTTTGTATCATCAGAAAATTTAGCCACAAATCCATAAATCCCATAGTCCAAATCATTGACATACATTGGTCCCAACACCGACCCCTGTGGAACTCCACTGGTAACTGGCTGGCAGCCAGAATAGGATTCCTTTATTCCCACTCTCTTTCTTCTGTCGATCAGCCAATGCTCCACCCATGCTAGTAACTCCCCTGCAATTCCATGGGTTCTTATCTTGCTAAGCAGCCTCATGTGCTGCACCTTGTCAAAGGCCTTCTGAAAATCCAAGTACACCACATCTACTGCATCTTCTTTGTCTACCTTGCTTGTATTTCTGGAGTGAAGTCACGACTATAATGTGGTCGTTGTTCCTCTCCACGTCTTGTGGTGCATCGGGCAGCAAACTTGCCGTTTCTTCAGCATTTGTCTGATTTTTAAAAGAGGACACGTTGCTAGCTTGCTGCTCAGCCCAATACAGATGGACAGTGGGCAAGGAGCCGGCCTGTTTCAAACCCAGGACACTCGCCTCAAAGTGTGGTGCAGATGGCGCTACACCACTGGCCAGCTACTACTACAATATAGGGCAGGGGTGTCAAACTCATTTTAGGTCACGGGCCGGATTGAGCAAAATGCAGCTTCATGATCAGTCGGACGCGTGCGAACGCAGCTTTCGTTGCCTCCGTTTTTTCAGCCTGCTCTCATGTGTCTTGGTCTCTGCTATAACTACAAAGTGTTTCACTTTACAAATTCCGTTTCTTATGAAGAAGACTGCCGAGCAAGACTGCCGAATAAACACTAAAAACCCTGAAAACCTGGTACCTGAATAAACTCAGCATTAGCCATATCATACGCCATAGGCGCTTCGATTACTGGGGCCAGCTTTAATAGTAATTAGATATTATCTCGCGGGCCAAAGATAATTCCACCGGCCCGCGGGCCTTGAGTTTGACATATATGATATAGGGGATAGCATATCAATATGTACCCAGTGACCTTCCATTGGCAGTAGTGTGACATTCATGAGGTAATTGTTAAGTGAAGGATTAATATTGGCCAGGACACTAGGATAAACCTTCCTGCTTTTGCCTGAAGTTGTGTTAGGTATATTCTTACGAGAAAACAAGAGAGGTTTTATTCTAACACCACTTTAAAAGTATATCAACAACAATGCCACTGTTGACACTTGTCCAGTTAATCTCAGGCACTAGTTTGAGATTAGAACATAAATTAGATTTATATGCTGAAAACTATTTCTGGTTTATCACTAACATTTTCTAAGATTCAGCGGGTCACATGATTGTATATATCCACGTAAGGGCGTTCTTCTGTTGATTAGGTCAAATGGTCATTAAAGTGTTGCATAGCAACACAGACTTATTCAATACACACAAGGCCCAATTAAGGTATTAAAATAAGATAGGAGAACATTAAACAATAAAAGAATAATACTGGTCGTTACAAACTAAATAATTCAGCATGATTTGTTCTTGAAGAATGAAGGAATTAGAACTGGACAACCATTATTTATCTATTACTCCAGCTGGAAATTCTGTTTAAAAAAAAATACTCTCACTGTTGCAGCATTTTTCATTATGTTCCCTTTAATCTAATTGACTATTTTTAGTTCATGTAAATTATAGATTTCATCAATGGTGACAGCATATTTAAAGTTTCATACTATGAAGACTACAGTATTGTAAATTGCACAAGGACTTTTGATTTTAATTTTCAGAGCAAGTAGGAACTCTTTTTTTAGAAGCCACCAACTACAAATGGAATCGCTCCTCATAATAATCAAAATGATGTTTAGATAGTGGAACAATTTATGTACCTTTTTAATTTTTTTAAATTAAATTTATTCTCTTTTAGACCAAGATACATGCAAGTCATTAAAAATAAAGAGATAAGTCTATGATGTATTTTAGCTATTTATCAGCTCCCTGATAATTCAAGGATGACAGGTTATTTACATTGATGTACAATTTCACTAAATTTAAAAATATGAGACTTGAAGATAAAATTTGTTAAGTTGATTATCTAATTTGAATAATATTTCTCATTTCATAACATTCCAAATATGATGTCTTGTATAATTCTATTACCCTATGAGCCACATTTGCAGCACCTTATTTCAAGGTGAAAAAATAAGTTTAGCAGAATATGTTCCTGTCAGCATGAATGCAGTATGACACACAAGGATGATAATACCATTGCACAGAAAATAATTTGAATGAAATGCTGATATATTAAATACATTGCAATGTGAATTTTTGAGTCTTTTAATTTCTTTAATTAACAGTAATAAAACCCAAACACTAAAATGAAGAGGAAATTATATTTTACAAACATCTTAATTACCAATACAACAGATTTTCAGATTGTTGATGGAAAATGAGATATAAAATAATTTAACAGCTCCACTATGGAATTACTAAATATTTTTAACTTCATGCATTTAAAAACAATCATTATTTATTAATGCTGGAACATCATTTTGTAAAGGATAGAAGGTAAATTCCTCACATCTGAAAAAGCTGAATTTCAGCATGTATTGGGCGAAGGTATATACCGTATTTAAATGAAGCTGGACACATGCAGATATCTGATGGATGTCCCCCAACAGATCACAGGAAAAGCAGCTTTATTTTTTAAATTAAACAAAAAATAAACTTTATTCATAATAAAATACTATTGATGTGTATACTTGCTTATCTGTCAAAATATCTCGATGGAGGGAAAATCCATAGAATAAGTTTTTCATGACTGTTTCTAGAAGTTAGTGAACAGGAAAGGTATAGATAGATGGGTTCAGGTAAATTAATAAGAACAAATGTAGGTGAATGCATTGAGCTGCAGCTAAACAAACCCCAATGCAGTAGGTCTAGGTACAATCTCCGGAAAGCCATCTCACAAGCAAAGGCTAAACTTGAATTAACAAAGGATGCCCAACAGTTGCAGCAGTGGTTGAATACTATCACCTCTTATTAAATTAAGCGACAACGGGTTTTATTTCCAGATGGGATTTGACCATTGAAACATCGAGGGACCATCATGAATTCCCACAGACCATGATGATCCTGAAATTTCAATGCAAGCAGCCTACAGGATGGTGAACCTACGTAAAGTATATGGCCCTGAAGGGGTACCTGGCCAAGTGTTAATGACCTGTGCTGATTAACTGGCTGGAGTGTTCACTGAGATCTTTAACCTCTTGCTTCGGTAGACTGAAGTACTCAGCTGCTTGAAGCAGGTTTCAATTCTACTATGTGTCTAAAAAAAGTGTTGTGACCTGCCTCAATAACTATCATCCAGTAGCATTTACATCCAGAATGAGAGGCTGGTGTTTATACACATCAACTCCTGTCTGAGAAGCAACTTGGATCCATTCCAATTTGCCTACCGGAGCAATAGTTCCACAGCAGATGCCATCTCATTGGCTCTTCACTCAACCCTGAAACATCTGGACAGCAAAGATGCATAGATCAGGATGCTCTTTTATCAATTACAGCTCAACATTCATAACCATCATCCCCTCAAAACTAATCAACATGCTTCAAGACCTTGAGCTCAATACATCGTAGTGGAATTGGATTCTTGATTTCCTCACTTGCAGACCCCAATCTGTTTGAATTGGCAACAACATTTCCACAGTCTCGAACAGCACAGATGCACCACGAGGCTGTGTGCTTAGTGCCCAGCTCGCTTACTTTATATTTACAACTGTGAGTCTAAGCACAACTCCAATGCCGTATTCAAGTTTGCTGATACTGTTGTTGTTGGCCAAATCAAAGGTGGTGACAAATCAGCATATAGGAGAGAGATGGAAAATCTGACTGATTGGTGGAACAAGAACAACTTCTTACTCAATGTCAGCAAGGCCAATGAGCTGATTATTGACTTCAGGAGGAGGAAACCAATGGCCCATGAGCCAGTCTTCATCGGAGGATCAGAGGTGGAGAGAGTCCGCGATTTAAAATTCTTTGGTGTTATTATTCTAGAGGATCTGTCCTGGGCCCAGCACTTAAGTGCAACATAAAGAAAGCACCGCTACTTCCTTAGGAGTTTGCCAGGATTTGACTTGACATCTAAAACATTGATAAACTTCTACAGATGTGTAGAGGACAGCATATTGACTGACAGCATCACAGCTTGGTATGGAAACACTAATGCTATTGAAATGAAAATCCTACCCAAAGTACTGGATACGGCCCAGTTCATCATGGACTGGTAGCCCTTGCTACCATTCAGCAAATCTACACAAAGCTTTGTCACAGGAAAGCAGCATCCATCATCAAGGACCCCCAGCACCTAAAACATGCTCTCTTCTCACCGCTGCCATCAGGAGGGTACAAGAGCCTCAAGGCACCGGCCATTAGGTTCAGGAATAGTTATTATCCCTCAGCCATCGGGCTCTTGAACCAAAGTGGAAATCTTCACACAACTTTACTTGCCCCTTCGTTGAAATGCTCCTACAACCTATGGACTCATTTTCAATGACTCTTCATCTCATGTTCTCAATATTTATTGTTTATTTACTTATTATTATAATTTCTTTCTTTTTGCATTTGCACAGTTTGCTGTCTTCTGCACACTGTTTGAACACACAAGGTGGTGGGGTCTTTCATTGACTCTATTATGGTCTTTAATCTATTATGGATTTATTGAGTCTGACTGTAAGAAAATAAATCTCAGGGTTGTATATAGTGACTTATCTATACTTTGATAACAAATTTACTTTGAACTTTGAGTTTTATGAAAACAGTATTTCATCGGTTTCAGTCACTATAGAGTGAGATTTATGGTTAACTACAATCCATTATTAAGGCTATAATTTGCAGTAAATTAATTCTCTATTTAATTGTCAATATTGAAATGTAAAACTAAACAAAACGCATGTTGGAAATAGGCAATTTTCATCCAGCAGCTGACAAGCCATACTGAATTTCTGGGAAAGTTTCATCCAAAATATTAGTTTGCTGGATGCTGGCCGATCCATTCTGTTCTGCTGGCACCATCATTATTCTCTCATCTCTCCGATTTGATGTTTCTCTTTAATATTGAACACCTTTGTGATGGCCCTGAGGTTACTTGTCAGTTTGTGTTTGTATCTGTCAAAATCAAAGGCACCTGGTGAAACAAAGGTGAGTATCACACAAGGCCCAACACAAACATCATGATTTGGTGGTCATTTTCTGCTTGCATTTATCATTAAGTAGTGTGCTAATTATGCTCCATTACTAAGGCTACCTTTTGCAGAGCATTAATTCTCTATTTAACTGTCAATGCTGGAAATCTAAAATTAAAACAAAAAGCATATTGAAAGTAGGTAATTTTCAATGAGCGCCTGACAAGACAGACTGAATTTCAAGGAAATAGTTTCATTGAAAATATTAGCTCTCTGGATCCAAAAATGCTTCATAGAAAGTATCAGTTCTTTGGATGCTGGCAAATATTTTCTGCTCTGCCAGCACCACCATTGTTTGCTCATCTCTCTGACTTGAGTTTTCTCTTCTACACTAAACACCTTTGTAATGGCCCTGAGTTTACTTTATTCAGTTTGTTTGTGTGTCAAAATTAAAGGCACTTGGTGAAACAAAGTATCACACAAGACCAGACACCAAGATCATAAATTGGTGGTTATTATCTAATTGCATTTTTCATCCAGTAGTTGTGTTTATGGTAACTAATATCGAGCAAGTTTCATTTTCAACTACAATCCTATGGGAATTCCAGCTGTTGGCTCATAAATTAACACAATGCTGTTGAAGGTATTATTTCTTCTAAAGGCCTTGTTCACTCAGCGGGGATTTTTTCATGCAGCCTCAGTTAATAGCAAAACAGACTCTGAAAACTACACAATAATGCTACCAGGTTGGCTACCAAGGGAATGCTGCACTGCAGCAGATGTTCAACCTGATGCTTAACAATGATCAATTATATTGTTAGAGCTCCCAATTACACTACAAGATCTCAGAAGTCCTGCACTTGAGTAATAGAAATATTTCTGTACTTGGCTGACTAGAAATATAACATTAATATCAAAAAGATAATCAGAGAGTGGTATACTCTCTGTCAGTTCCATCAAATTAAGTACACTGAGAAACCATTTAGACATAATCAGAGTATCTTCTTGTTCTCCCAATATAAGCTAAGCTTATTGCCAATGAACAAGATCAGTGTGCAACTTAAACAGATGTAAAATACACTTAATCTTTTCATTGCTTTATTTCTAATTTAACGCTGAAACCATTGTATGAAAAATATGAAAAAAATGGTTTCAACAGACTGTATATTGGGAGCAAATTGTGAAATACTGTCTGTCTTCTTCCTTCCGTAGTGGCTGGCTGATCTTTTGACTTGCTCCAGCATATTGTTTTTCTTTTACTCCAGATTCCAGCATCTGCATTCTCTTCTGTCTCTATTTAGAATGAAGAGCACATAGCCCTTTAAATCTGAGCTACTGGCCAGAATTTGAAGAAGTCCGTTAGATTAATCGCTAGCACAAGGGCAAATATGCGCTGACGGCTATGAATAATTATTTGAATAAGCTGACCATATAAAATAACAGTCATTCATTTTGTTGACTGCCTTTGAGGCAGCAGCTCAACAGATAGGTCTGACTTTAGCCTTGGGTTGGAGCTATTGGAACGATGAATGTTGACTGCCTAACAGATCACTGTTTCCCTGCATGCGAACTGACAAGTCATTTACTGGACAATAATGCTCTTTTAAGAAACAAATTATTAATGTTTTCATTTGGCTATGATCTAGACACAATGGTCAAAAAACATTCAAAGTCACTTTGCAGTTAAGCCTGACTGGCAAAATAGTACTCTCATCTCTGATACACAAGTTTAAAAACACCAGGCCTACTCCAAGGCCTTCTGTAGAATAACACTCCAGTGCAGTTTTAAGAGAATGTTCAGTTTCTATATTCAAAGTGCTGATTCATAGCAACGTATAATCTTTAAGGTAGTAGGAAAGATCCGTGGTCCCAATGAAAAAACAGAAGCATTCCTTGAGAACCCTGGACAATATTTGTAAGAACATAGGAAAAAGAAGCAAGAGTAGAATATCTGACCTGTCACATCTGGCACATCTATCACTTTAGATGATTTATAACATTTATATGCAGATCCCTCTGGGATGTGCTGTTTAATATGATTTTTTTTTTGATCAGTCTATTCTGTCAACCTGGATCTTCTTGGAATCTATTACCATCCTTTTCACTGTTTTATCACACTTCTGAACTTTGTTGCATTGTGCTGCATTAAGCACGATGGTTCATCTGGTTCAACATTGAATTAGATAACGACTATTCATTCCCCTCTGAGGGACACATCACCACTATTTGGATATTGTTTTCTTCTGCCAATATAGCACATTGTATCTCAGTTTCTTCCCAAGAACACATTAAATCCACCTTCATAGAAGGCAGTCTGTATTTCAATGGGCCAACTAATTCTGGGTTGATTACAGAAAATGGTGGCTATTTGGGTGGGTACCACTGGTTGGATGGAAGGGTAAATGTCCATGCTGTATTATTTTATGACTCTAATTCACGTAGCTGCACATGACCCAAAGAAACAGCTCGATGCATTTGATACAGCAAAGTCAAGGAGGCAGGATAAAAAATAACTAGGTTTTATAACTTAAGCCCAACGCTTTGAAACTAGCTGTGCCTCTTACAGAGCTGCTCCAATACCCTGACACACTGGCTTCTAGACTACACGGTGAGAAGTGGCTCAGGCTCATCTTGAAAAGATTAGCTATACTTGCCACATTTACATCAAAGCTCACAGTGAAATGCATCGTTTTGCATCAGCGAGGATTGTGCTGAGCAGCCTGCACGTGGTGCCTTACTTCCACATGCTCACAATTTACTAACCCTGACAGTATAACTTTGGAATGTGGAAGGAAACTAGACCACTTGGAGGAACCCCTCACAGTCACGGGGGAAATTGGTGAGAAACAATATGCACACTGCTACATTACCGCACCATCTTGCTTATGGCTTGTTTACAAAAAGCAGAAAAATCCAGTGTTGTTAATTACTGCTTTTCCAATCTACTTTCAGTCATCTGCAGTATGTGTGTGCACGTCCATCACGAGCAATGAGGGCCACTGACTTCCTTGGCTGGTTGTGTTTATTTGTGCGTCCTGAGGTGGATGATGAGATCAATCTGGGCAAGGAAGTACCTCCCACACGTGGGGAAAATGTGTGAAGGTTCTGCAGTTGAGGTGCCTGCTGCTCATTCTTAATGCTGTTGTCGGTTCCTTTTAGTTTCAGCGTGGCAATTCTATTCAGCTTTATTGGCACCTATGTTGAGAAGGATGAGCCAATTGATTTTCATGATCTTCCGTAGGCATGATAAGTGGAAGTGGTTCAGTCTATGCACGTGTCTCATGTACACAGTCCACGTTTCACACACGTAGAGGAGGGTGGGTAAGATGACAGTGCAGTGCACTTTCAGGTTGGTCTTCAGAGTTCTTCCCCTTTGCCCCCAGACAGTGTCACGTAGTCTCCCAGAATCAGTACTAGCATTGGCGATCCTGCAGCTGACCTTGTCATCAATGTGAACTGCTCTTGAGAGAGTCTGCCAAGTTATGTGAACTTGTCGACTGCCTGGAGCTGCTGGCTGTTCACTGAGAAGGGTGGCTCCACATAGGGTTGATATGGGGCTGCTTGGTGCATGACTTCCATCTTCTTGGTACTGATAGTAAAACCAAAGTTATCACATGCTGTGGAAAATTTGTCAATTTCCTGCATGTCAGACTCAAAGCTTACATTGAGTGTGTGGTCATCACTGAACAGGAGGTCTCTCAGCACTGTCTCTTTGACCTCAGGAACAGCTTGAAGCCTGCGCAGGTTGAACAGCTTGCCATCTATTCTGTATTTGAAGTGGATTTCCAGATTGCTGCCCCAGAATGCATCAGTCAACATCACTCTGAACATCATGCTGAAGAGGGTGGGTGCATCTGCAGCAAAACTTGTGGCAAGTACACATTTAACTCAAACTCAGGCAGCTGTCTATTAAAGATAATTTTATGGGCTTCACACATTAAAATTGACCTAATTTCATTCTTCAGTAGGGTTGAGGAAACATTGGGCTTTCCAGTTAAGATTTATAACAACATGAGTTAAAGGAAATGCTAATGAGCCTGACATGTAACGGTGACGTCCGTTTACTTCTTTCTTTATAACGCCTATTGAGCTGAATGATTTGCAAGTGTATACAGAAGTAGTAACTTCATTTCCACTGAGCTTGCATTTATTATAAAAATGAATTCCAATTTCTTAATGCACAGACAATTGTTGGAATTTAAATCCATTCCTCAGAATGGTAATAAATCCTGAACATTTCCTGTCAAAACATCTTTGCATAATAAAAGCTAAGTAGCAAACAGAATTACATTTCTGCAATGTAAAAGGACATGTTCACTACATACACTGACTCACTGACTTTCACCAAATAGAATAAAGAAGGAACAATCGAGCGGAAGTGGTTAGAATGGAGAGAGAGAGAAATGAGTGTGTAGAGCAAGGTCATCAGACACATCTGGCAGATCCGTCACACAAACTACAACTAAATCTGTGATCTATTGAATTATATTAAGACCAGTGTGACATAAATTCATGGACAAAATAATAGAGTTGAAATCAACTCTTGCACACCTGAAGCCAAGGAGGGAGGGGGGAGGGGGAGGGAGAGAGTGAGTGTGTGTGCGTGTGCGTGTGCGTAAAACTTCAGATGTAAGGCAACTTAAAGAGCAGAATGTAGACAACCTATGGAGATGGAAAAACATGTCCTTCAGAGACTGATCCTTGAGAACACATGCTCTCAACCATTAGGCTATTACAGTTACAAAGAGGTTACCTGGACAGTCACCAGAAGACAAACACCACTGGAAGAGCATCGACAACTGAAAGAGTTGTGAGTATGCAGGGTTAAGCTTGTAGTTCAAAGAATGAACGTAATGGTGGTTGTTATAGCAGCCATAACCATGCTATTATTACTCCTCAGCTCATGTAATGTTAGAATTATCACAGAATAAGGAATACTGGTTTATTACCAATTATAAAGTCTCAGGTTGAACTCAAAGACTCAATCGACTTAGTGGAGTCACTAGTTCTGTAATCAACAAGGTGATGGAAGGTGTTTTGATGCTACCACCAAGCAGAATTCACTCACCAATACCTAGTTTGGGATTCACCAGAAACAGTGGGCTCCAAACCTTATCATAGACTTGGTTCATACATAGTCAAAGGATTGAAATTAAAAAAATAGGTGATATTAACTGCCCTTGCACAGTAAAGGTACATTTAACATCAAAGACCCCTGATAAACTGGGTATTATGGGAAGGCACTTCAATGCATGGAATTCTGTCTCACATAAAGGAAAATGGCTGTGCTTATTCAAGATCAATGATTCCTGCTTCATGGCATTGATGCAGGAGATCCTAATTGCAGAGTCCAAAGCAAAGCTATTTTCACCTGCTTCTTCATGATTTTCTTCAAAAGCGAGGAAGACTGAACACTATTTAATTCTCAACTCCTCAGAAAATAAAGCCATTTATTTCCACATGCAGCAAGATCTAAACAACATTTAATAATTGGTTAATAGGTCATAAGTCACAATATGCCACAAATACATTGGGCAATAACGATCTACAAAAATTGAGTCTACTTACCCTTGATACTTAGTGGTATTAATATCCTCAAGACCCTGTTAACAATATCCCAACGGATACCATTGACCAAAAAGTAACTGGATTGGCCACAAAACATATTGGGGTTACAAGGGGCTGAGCATCCTTTGGCAAGTGACTCATTTTCTTACTTGCTTGGATGTATTCAGCTTCAACAATCCTCAATAAAAACCCAAGAAGCACCTAATCTACTACCTTCATTCATTTGATCATCATTTATTCTTTATCATCCATTTCCTTTATCACTCATCCAAATTACCTGCCACATCTACCAACTACAAAATGCACCACAATCACTCATCCAGGCAATTCCAATAGCAAATCTGAAACCTCTACCTACACCAAGGACAAGGCAGCAGATGCATGGAACACTGCAGCCTCCTCACCAAGCTGCATGTCATACTGACTTGGAAATATATCAGGCATCCTTCATTATCAGAGTCTAATTCAGGAAATCTCTGTACTTCAGCAATTTATAGAACGCAGCTCTTCATAGTTCAAGAGCTATTAACGATAGACAATAATTGCTGGTTTTGCAAGGGACACCAAAATCTTAACAAATGATTATAAAAGGCTTGGCACTGCAATGACATAATTAATTAACAGCATTTATGAGAAAACACCCAAATATAGTAATCCGATACATTTTCAGTTCTACTTGATTTATTCATAGAAAGAACAGATTATAGATTTATTAAAAATTCCAAGTTCAAGACCATGTAAAGGCATATACTGCGAGAGAACAATTTGATTCCAAAATTTAAAATCTTTGGGTATTGGATGGGGCTAGGTCCCTGTACTGACTCTCTTTCCTCCTTCCTTCAAAGCATATCATGTTGTGAAGACTAGGATTATAGTTTATATACCGATCTCTGCAGTTTAACAATGATTTATATGCCTATGTTTTAGACCGTAAGACCATAGGAGCAGAATTAGGCCATTTGGCCCAATGAGTCCGCTCTGCCATTTCATCATGGCTGATCCAACTTTCCCTCTCAGCCCCAGTCTCGTGTCTTCTACCTGTATCCCTTCATGTCCTGACCAATCAAGAATCTGTCAACTTCCGCCTTAAATATACATAAAGACGGCCTCCACAACTGCCTGTGGCAAGGAATTCCACAGATTCACCACTCTCTGACTAAAGAAATTCCTCTTCATCTCCATTCTAAAATGATGCCTCTCATTTACGCTTTATGTATCTGAAGGAAATTTAACGCTTCAAGAAGTTTGCAACATGAATATGTTTCAATTTTAATCAAAACATAATAAATCACTCAATTTTTTTCATCTGCCAATAAAGGATTTCAATGTATCACGTTGGATGATCATTTTTTTAGAAAGCTCTGCCCTGAGCATCAAGTGTAGGTGACATTGCCACTATTTTGCACTGCCACGCTCCTTTGCCAGGTGATTTGGTTAGGCTTGCTCTTTGAATCTTGAAAAAGAAGCCAGACAGTTAGGCATTCGTCCCAGCATGTTTCCTCATGTGTGCTCTGCTCACTGTACTTCTAATGGATTATCGATTGCTGTGACTGGGAATTTTTCTTAAAGACTTCCTGTACTGTAGCTTGCAGGGGTCAGGAATTTATTCTTAAGCAGTGTAACATTCTCTACACATGGACACAGAATTGCAACAATTTAAGAAATTAAACAATGCTTCTATTAGCAATATATTCAATCAAAGCCAGTGACTAAAATCCAAATGATCAGAATTAGTATTTTTTTTAAAATCAGTATCCTATGTAAGTTCATTTTTACTTTGTCAACAACTTTAACACATATAAAGTAGACAGGGGAAATTCAACTTTGCACGGTAGGGGAATACAAAAATATGATTGAATGGAGGACTGTGGAACTGGATGACTTGTCCTTGTTGAAAGATTATCCCTTGGTATTCTGGGGCTAGACATTGTGCTCCAGGCTCAAACCAGTGCTGAAAATCTGTTGTGGGTTTGGGGGTTGGCAAAAGGGGAAGAATGTACTAGGATTTTGAGCATAAGTTTGCAAAATAAAATTGGTCATTATATGGCATCGATGGGAATCTAAATGACAATCTAACCTAGAACAACCATAAAGTCAGATGAGGTGGGAATTGAACATGTCAGATTGACACTTAAATGTTCCGTCTGGTGAAATGTTGTGATTTTATGTGGTACTATTCCTTCCTGAGTCCAGGATGGGCAACACTGGGGAGATTGTTTTCTTCATTTAATGCACAAATTCCCTTGTCCCAGTCAGAACAACAAGTCTGCTAATGATTTTTTTTATGTCCAAGCTAGTTATATTTAAAGAATATGTAAACTAGAAAAGAAATGTTTTTACATCATGATTGAACAGATATGAAAGAAAATCATTAATATATATTAGATCACATTACTAAACGGTGCTGAAGTAGCATTCGCACTGGACGTCAAGCTGAGTGGTCCTGGGTTCGAATCCGGCTGGCTCCTTGCATGCTTTCCAACCGTGATGGGTTGAGGATTGAGCTAGCGACTTGGCCTTGTAAAAAACAGACAAAAATGCCGTAGAAATGGCAAGGTTGCCACACGATGTGCCACAAGGTGCGGAAACCAACAACAACACAATCCGGTAGAGTGGGCACCATGGTAGCATAGAACTTAGCACAACGCTATGACAGCTCAGTGTGTCAGAGTTCAGAGCTCATTCCGATATCATCTGTAAGGAGTCTGTATATCCTGCCCATAGAATGCATGAGTTTTCTACAGGTTGTCCGGCTTCCTCCCACAGTCCAAAGATGTACTGGCTAGTAGGTTAAATGGTCATTGTAAATTGCCCCATGATTAGGCTAGGGTTAAATTGGGGGTTGTTGGGAGGTGCAGCTCAAGGGGCCTGAAGGGCCTATCTGTGCTGTATCTCTAAATAAAATAAAAATAAATATTTATGTTATCAATCAGGGTTTTTTTCTGTGTACATATCCTAGAATTATTTAACCAAAAATCATGTTTTCACTCCATGCAGATTTTTTTTAATGAGAATGGTTCTGTGGATATATTATTCTTGCAAGTATCACACTGATTGCCATGAAAAATGTACATTGTATCTCCTGAGGTATGAATTATTAAAATATTTTCTCTCCTCATTGCTCTTTTCCTGCAATTCTAATAATTCTCTCCTGTCTGGCATTGTGTTTCCTTGCTCTTCTGAAGGCATCAATTTTATATCGGATATTGTGTCTTAGGTCTTATTGTCCCCTGACACTTCAGAACTTGGCCTTGAAGCCAACCCCTCACCCTCTCCCTTTGTTGCAACATCAATCGATCATGTCAGCCAACAGCAACTGTTCCAGAAGAGAATGGAGATCTTTCCTGTGTCTCTCAAGTTTCTTTCAGGAAAAGATTTCAGAATCCCCATACCTTGAGTGGAACCAGATGTGCACCAAGGAACTCATCAGAAATTATTTTCGTATTGCCAGTAGATTACAGGAATGCATCTTTATTTTTCCTGTTTCATCCATGCACGTAGTCAAACAGCAAAGAAACAGGCTCTTTAGTCTATTATATTCATGTCAACCATCAAGTACTTATTTAACAGCATGCCTAGCCTAGATCTACAAAATTAGTTTTAGACATCTTATGGGAAGAAGCTTTTTATAATCTACCCTATCTATTCCCCCCATAAAATATAAAACAGTATCAGAAGCTTCCTCATTATAAATAAAAATCTAGTCTATATGATCTCTCATAACTGTAACTCTCAATCCCAAGAATGGTGAATCTGGTGAAGCACGGCGAATCTCCTTTGCAGTTACTCCAGTGCAGCCATATTTTTCAAGTACTGTGGCAACTAGAAGTATGTACAGTACAACATGTGTCCTAACAAATGCTTTAGCCAGTTGTAACAGAATCTTCTTGCTCTTATACCCTTTGCCCCTCCTAACGAAAGCAAGTATCCCATATGCGCTCTTCTCAGACTTATTCACCAAGGATCCTGTGTCTCTCATTCATGGTAAATGTCCTCCCAATGTGCATTGTCTCTCATTCAATGCAATTAAAGTTCATCTGCCACTTAGAAAGCTTATGATACAACTGAACTTCTTACCTTACATGAAAAAGATTTGCATCACGTAGTCTGTACCTGTCTTTCCTCAATTTATAAAAACAATAAAGTACTTTAAATAGTATTATTCCAATGATGTGACTGTTATGAATAAGATACTATTAAGTCTATCTTTGGGCTTCGAAGTAACGTAGAACTTTGACCTGAGAAAATAATTGGTTAAATCGCTGCAGAGAATGCTCACCTTCAGATCATTGACATGAATATACAGTATGCACATTTTAAAATTAATTTGAAAGCCTTTTGGAAGAACATACAATCATGTTACAGGAATCTGGTCATCCACCATTAACAAGGAACAAAAATAAAAATGTGGATCTTTCAAATTCTGAAATTAATTACTTTATTCTCAAATTTACTTTAAAAACAGAAATGGAACCAGAAGAGGGCAGGGCAGAGGTTTGAATACACCAGGTAACCCATTCTAATTTTATAAGTATAATTTTCCACCAATTGAAATTAGAGGATGGAAAATTGGAGCAGGTGCATTTCTAGTTTTCAAATGCTGCTTGCTCCATCCCCGTGGCAAAGCGGCAGAATGGAACCAGGCCACATTGTTACTGATGCAGGGATGACACAGATTGAGTCTGTCCTGTTGTTTTTTTTCCCCTCTTTTTCTCTCTCCTGGTGAATGTCTTTCATGTCAAACTTTCAGTCTACTAAATATCTTCCAAATTCAGCACACTGCAGCCATTAATCATACTCTCTCCAGTGGGTCCTCTGTCATGCCCTCCGGTGGAACACATTACAAACTTCTGGGTCACAGAGATGCTCTAACTTGGAGAATACTCAAGCATTCACATGACATTTCTGACTGAAAGGGAAATACATCACTTTATCACAATGTTCAACATTCATTACTTGTTTTGGGAAACACAAGTGCTGCTTATGCTGGAATATGCTCTTGCAAATTTTTTTTTAAAGAAGAGAGAAATGTTTACACCAATCTCTCCAGATTGAGAAAGGAAGAGAAATAACATGAATATTGGTAATGCTTTAATGCACAGACAAAATATATATTACCCTTCACCAATTGATCATATTTGGGGAGCATACCTTCTGAGAATAAGTGGAGTGAACTTGACCTTTTCTCCTTACAGCAACAGAGGATGAGAGGTGACCTGATAGAGGTGTATAAGATGATGAGAGGGATTGATCACGTGGATAGTCAGAGGCTTTTTCCCAGGGCTGAAATGGCTAACACGGGAGGGCACAATTTTAAAGTGCTTTGAAGTAGGTACAGAGGGGATGTCAGGGTTAAGTTTTTTTTTGTGTAGAGAGTAGTGAGTGTGTGGAATGGGCTGCCACTGACTGTGGTGGAGGCGGATACAATAGGGTCTTTTAAGAGACTCTTACATAGGTACATGGAGCTTAGAAAAATTGTGGGCTATGGATCACCCTAGGTAATTTCTAAAGTAAGTATATGTTTGGCACAGCATTGTGAGCTGAAGGGCTTGTATTGTGCTATAGGTTTTCTGTGTTTCTATGTTATAGCAATAGAGACTATGTTTTATAGGACAAAGAATGGTAGACAATCACATTTTATGTAAATGTGCTTAGCTCCTCAGATATATATGGTTCTTTTTTATATTTTGCACAGTACTGACTCTATCATCAACACCTTGGGGATTACCACTGACTTGAGGCACACCACAATAAGTTGCACACCTTTTGACAGCTTAGTGACCACTACCTTTTACAAGGCTTAGATCAAGTTTGCATGAAATTCTCACATCACTTAGATTGGTGCAGCCTCTTTGCAATTCCAGATGCTTGCCATTAGTTGAGACAAAGTGAACTGGCTTTGTTAGTAGCCAAACCACTAGTGCAGATACTAGCTCCACTAACTAAAGGTGAATTGTGACCCTGGCACATAAAGAAATCAGGACAGCATGATCTCAAGGTTACTCTAACAGCAACTTCTTTCCACATGTTCTATCTTTAAGCAAATTGAGCAACTATGGTGAGAGAGTACTAAATTATTTCCCTTAAAGACACCTATCAAGGTGAGTTAGACATGCATTTCAATTCCCTCCCAGTTACAAATGTTTTACATTATTTACTCTGGAAGTACCACTGCTCATGAGCTATTACAAATCTAGTAGAACATGAACACCATCTTCTCTGGGATGGAGCACTGGATGTGACTCTTACCGAAAAAAAACAGGCAATCTGTACATTTTTCTGTTCTCATTTATGATCTCTAGTATTCATGTTTTTATAGAACAGTACACATACAGCCAAGATGTTTTTTGAATCCATTGCGTTACGGCAAGTGGATCAAATCTGTTTGTTTTTTAATCCCCTTTCACTACAACATTAAAAGTATATATCGGTAAGTGCTTGAGCTGAATTGGACCGTCGTGGAAAAACACACAATGTAAAATTGGGAACTTCTGCACGTAACTCACAAAGTGATCCTTCAAGATACAAGTTTTATTTACAAGAAGAATGGTAGTTCCTTCCTTTTATAAAGCACGTTCAACTCAATCAAATGTAGAGAGAGTTCAGGTTAATCTATGAAGAATAACACATAATAACAAGAGCCAAATAGAATGTGTAAACACCAAAAATACAGTTCTTTTATACTAACATTTCTGAATTCAACCTACATACATGGTTGCATGTCTGCATTATCTCATGATGGATCTAATTATTGATTGGAATCTTTGAAATAAGAAGTAATGAGGGAGAAATTCATCTTTGATCACCTGTGTAAACCTGGTGTGAGAATTTTGGCTACTTTTTCTAACTTAGATTCTGCCACATTGAAGACAGTGCATTTCCATTTGATAGTATATTTATAAATAATACTCACTTTTATCGAGCATTAGAACTATTGTAAGTGAATATATACAGGATGAGGAACGTTTGGCAGCTCTTGGGCTGTATTCCCTGGAGTTCAGGAGAATGAGGGGGGATCTCATATAAACATTCCAAATGTTAAAAGGCCTGAACAGATTAGACATGGCAAAGTTATTTCCCATGGTAGGGGAGTCCAAGACAAGAGGCCACAATTTCAGGATTGAAGGACATCCATTTAGAACAGAGCTGCAGAGAAATTACTTTAGTCAGAGGGTGATAAATCTGTGGAATTTGTTGCCACAAACAGTTGTGAAGGCCAAGTCATTGGTGAATTTAAGGCAGAGATAGATAGGCTCTTGATTAGCCAAGGCATCAAAGGATATGGAGAGAAGGCAGAGGAGTGGGGATGACTGGAAGAATTGGATCAGCCCATGATTGAATGGCAGAGCAGACTCGATGGGCTGAATCGCCTGCTTCTGTTCCTATATCTTATGATCTTATGGATAATTTAACATCCAGTAGCACTTACATTAACTGTGATTTGAGAGGTGCTTTGAGAGGAAGGTGATGAAGTGTTTTGAGAGGTTGCTGATGAAATATATCAACTGCTGCTTGAAAAGCAACTTGGATCTACACCATTTTGCCTTTTGGAGCAACAGGTCCACAGCAGATGCCATCCCATTGGCTCTTCACTCAACTCTGGAACACTCGGACAGCAAAGACACATACATCAGGTTGCTCTTTATCGACTACAAAGCTCGGCATTCAGTACTATCATACCCTCAAAAGTAATCAATAAGCTTCAAGACCTTGGCCTCAATACATCCTCGTGCAATTATATACTCGATTTTTTGAATTGCAGACCCCAGTCAATTCAGGTTGACACCGCCTCCCCAATCTCCAGCAGCACATGTGCACTACAAAGCTGCGGGCTTAGCCTCCTGTTCTACTTGTTTATAGTGATGACTGTGAAGTTACGTCCAGCTCCAGTGCCATATTTAAGTTTGCTGATGACAGCACTGTCATTGTCTGAATCAAAGGTGGGGATGAATCACCATATAGGAAAGAGAATGAAAAATCTGGCTGAGTGGTGGCACAGCAACAACTTCTAACTTAATGTCAGCAAGATCAAGGAGCTGAGTATTGATTTCAGAAAGAGGAAAATGAAGGTCCAAGAGCCAGTTGTCATTGGGGTATCAGAAGTGCAGAGAGTGGTCAGCGACATTAAATTTCTCAGTGTTATCATTTCAGCTGATCTAGCCGGTGTCCAGCACGTAACTGCCATACAAAGAAAGCATGGCAGCACCTCTACTGTTTGCCAAGATTCAGCATGACATCTAAAATTTCAACGAACTTCTACAGATGTGTAGTGGGGACTATATTGAATGGTTGCATCATGGCCTGGTATGGAAACAACGCCCTTGAATGGAAAATCCTTCAAATAGTAGTGGATTTAGCCCAATCTATCATGGGTAAAGTCATCCCCACCATTGAGTACAACTACACAGATTGTTGTCGCAGGAAAGTAGCATTTACTATCGAGGACACCCTCTACCCAGATCATGCATTCTTCTTGCTGCTGCTATCAGAAAGGTGATACAGGAGCCTCAGCACTCACACCACCAGATGTAGGATCAGTGATTACCCTCAACCCTGATGCTTTTGAACCAGTGAAGATTATGTTACAACTTCACTTTTCAAGGACTCTCCATCTCATATTCATGGTAGTTATTGTTTATTTATTTACTATTATTTATTCTTTTCTTTTGTATTTGCACAATTTGTTGTCTTTTGCACATTGATTGCCCGTCCTGTTGGGTGAGGTATTTCACTGATTCTGTTGTGTTTCTTGGATTTACTATGTATCCCTGCAAGAAAATGAATCTCGGTGTTGCATATGGTGACATGTATGTACTTTGATAATAAATTTACTTTGGAATTTGAAATGTAAGTATGATTAAAGTTTTCCAGAAGTATTAGCATAGCTGATACATAGACTATGAAAGACTTAATCATAATCACTTTTGTACTTATTTAGTGCCTGACAGGAGCATGCAAAGAATTTCCTCTACCTCTCTTTTCCATGCATCTGGGAGGTCTTTTGACCTGCAACTTAAATAAAATGAGAGAAACCAAGAAAATTCCCAAACCCGAGCATTCCTAGTCATTTTAATATACATAGCCGAGATCCTGGAGCAAGTTCAGAGGTGAGGGGTCAGACTATCTTATGATTTTAAAAATCTATCAAAATCAGATTTATTATCGTCAACTCCAATGACATGACATTTGTAGTTTTGCTCAGCAAAGCAGTGCAATGCCAGAACCTCAGTGTAAAATACTAACATAAATAAATAGTGGAAAAGAAAAGAAATGCGGAATTCTCTCTGATGGTGGAGGGGATAAAGCTGATGACATTGCCAAAATGAAGAGTTACATTCCCTTTCCTGAAAACTGCTATTTATTTACTCGGTGACTAACAATAATTTATTTACTGGGTAACTACAGAGCAATATTGTCATTTTTCAACTATCCTTTTATCCTGATCCATTTATTGTATTATCCGTGTAAAACCTTTATCCCTGCATTTTGATATGTATATTATCATCTGTTCTTGGATTCAGATTCATGTAATTATTTAGAATCAGAATCATTTAATTATCACATGTACATCAAAACATACAGTGAAACACTTTGTTGGTGTTAATAACCAGCAGAACCTAAGGATGTGTTGAGGGCAGCCTGCAAGTATCACCACAAACTCCAGCAGCAACATAGCATACCCACATGCTCTTTGATTTCCATGACAAAAAATCTATTCATTACTTTATTTCCATTAATAAGTTACATTAGTCACATACTCATAATAAATTTACTGTGGCATAACTATGATTATATGAAGTATTAGGTAATGACTTGTGGTTAAGAAATAATATACTTGAAATCAACAGCAATTATTTCATCATTAGCTGAATATTTAGAAATGGCTGATCAGTCATAATGTTTTGTATAATTTTTTCCTAAAATGTACAAGAGGTAAAGATTAATTATTTATAACACTGAGATAAGCAAATCTAAATCTCGGAAATGTCTGCTTACTTTGTTATTTTAAACCTGCTGTTAGGTTTGTCAATTTTCTGTGCTTTTCTATTGTAAATTTCACGTGGTGCTGTTCCTGCAGCTCAACACTGAAGGCTGGTTGCTCTTGTGACATGAGCTGCCATAAAAACAAGATTAATAATCAATTCTATAACACATAATGAGCATATTTGGTCAGACACTAAAGCTTTTACTGCCAGGGTACTACAAAACCATATGAGATTCGAAAGTCGCTGCAGCATCATATAACATCCATCATTTGCAGGGTAACTGCCTTTCCTTAAAGTCACTCAGGCAGAAAATGAACAGCTGCCATAGCCGTTCATAAGAGAGGTGGCTTCTTCTCACTGTTATAATAAGCTCTCTTTTACTGTGCCTTTACTGAGCAATATCATAATGTGCAGTAACATTACGTTAAACAGAAAAAGACACAGATGTAAAACTGATTTTCTTTTATTCATTCGTGTCAGGAATTCTTGTCAATAAAAGGTTTCAGCATTAAAGTAATTGCTTTTTGAATCTTTTTATGACATAAAATAACCACATTGATGATGGCTATTGCTTACTTAAGATCATTTACAGCGTAATATTCTAGAAGAAATATATGTTCAGTGGCAACTTTACTAGGTACCTTCTGTATCTAATAAAGTGACTACTGAATGCATATTTGTGGTCTTTTGCTACTGTAGCCCATCCAGTACCTGGTTTGGCATGTTGTGGTTCAAAGATGCACTTCTGCACACCACTGTTGTAATGCATGGTTATTTGAGTTACTGTTGCCTTTATGTCAGCTTGAATCATTCTGGCTATCCTCCTCTGACTTGGCCCATTAACAAGGCACTTTCACCAACAAAAGACCACTCACTGAATCTATTTTTTTTCTTTTCGCACTATTTTCTATAAACTCGAGGCTGTCGTACGTCAAACTCCCAAGAGATCAATAGCTTCTGAGATACTCAGACACCCTGTAGGGCACCAACAACTATGTCTACATGCTTTTATGCATTAAGTTGTTGACACATGATTTGCTGATTTGAAATTTACATTACTGAGCGAGTGTAAAGATGTACTTAATAAAATGGCCACTGACTGCATATGTAATTCTTCAAAATGTTTTGGTTTATGATGTTCATGCATTGAAACAAAATTTTAAAGATGGGGCGTTTTAATGGCACAAAATATTTTCATTTGGCACTGAGTACCAGAGGCTGATTGCATATTGATTCATTCTCTTCTCACTTCCCCCCGGCAACATGTAGGTCATTGTCATTTCAATTAGTGTATTCCCCCAGTACTTGGTGAATGCAAATCATTTACAGGGGGATATTGTGATGTAATTGGGAATGAAATTAAGGAGAAAATAAGAAATAAAATAATTTAGCACATTAAGCAAATTCATCTTCTGGTGCCGGGCATAAAATAGACAGGAGAGGACTGACTGCCTGTTAGGAGCACTGGCTGATTATGAATTCCATTATTGGATAACCTATTCATTACTGCCCACTCTTATTCAATCTGCAGTCTAATAATGAACACCTTGCTTTAAAATCTGATCAACTCACCTAAACTATGTTCAGTTCATTTTTTGCCATTTGAGGAAAAAGAATTATTTCCCTTGGTTAAATATATTTTGCAATGACTATTCCACACTTGCAATAACGCGGCACAAAAAAAAGCAATATTAAGATAACAAACTAAAATTGTCTTTTAAACATATTCTTGACTTAACAGTCACAGTGGCTACAGTAAAACTGAGGAAGATCTCACTTGCAGAAACTTTCAGTCTTTCAGTTCACATTGCAATCTAATCTTATGCAAAACATTGTAGACAATATATGCAGTGCCAGGTAAGCAAAAACAAATTCATATAAGAGTCTTACTCTTACAATATACTCGCTTATAAATTACACCATTAAAAATGTGTTGCTTTACAGTAGTTTTGTGAAAACAATGCAAAATACTGCTGATTTAAAGTAAATGAAGCCCTTTGAGCCAGAGCTCAATGGAGAATTGTACAATTTTGCAACAGAACAGATAATGAATACATGAGAATATGAAGTTTCATCTATCCTGGATAATATTGCTCAAAAAGGGAACATGAGGATAGATTTCAACTCGTGTTGTTTGGGAGAAATAAAGTGATGATGTTGGAATTGCAGTTGATAACTTATTGCTTTCTCTCTGCTATTATTTTAAAAATTATTTAGTAGGTATGAGGCTAAATCATAAGGAACCTCACAAATACAAGCTGATGTTGATCCCATGATGTGCATAAAATCTTGGTGCAATTTGAATGTTTATTCAGGGGTTTAAGCATTCAAAGGTTTGGCTTCACAAAACATGGCGATTAAGGTGAAAAACTCCCAAAAATGTGAAGAACATTTATTCAGCAAGAAAATTCTACAATTAACTCCAAGAAAAATGCCACCCCAAGCTCACCAACCTTCCAATTGCCCACATCTTCTCACCCATCCCCTGCAATGGATCTTCACTTCTTGCTTTTGGCTCATCTTGCTTTCTATACAGCAGCTGCCACTTGTAGGATCACTAACAGTTGTAAGCAATCTTCCAATTAACAGTTTGTTTAACTTCTAGTCATAAAAGGAAGTCAGTCTTCAGTACTTAAAATATAAATGGAAAGCAGTAATCAATTTGAAGTTTAAGCAAAGTATTGTCTATAGAGGACCTCTGTCAATCAGAGTTGACCATGGTATTGCATCCTAGCTGCCTAAATATGCAAACCTGGGCAGTACAATATAGAGAGCAAGCTGTTGCCCGTGTAGCAAGCTCCCCCTCTCTATGGGTCTGAGGAAACCAAAGGATCAGCAGAGACGGATACAGTTTGGTATCAGCAGCATTGTAGGAGTTGCCAGTCAACATTGAACTCAGAATCAGAATCAGGTTTATTATCACCGCCATGTACAACTCAATGTAGGACTGCCTTAGGGATTCCTGCTCTGGACTTTTCCCTTAGGGTGTACTCCCAAATCCTTCTCCATTATTGGGTATAGCCGCAAGGCAGTGGAGGTTTGAGATCAAAATTTTCCTTCTCCTAGATGAGCTGCCAAACCCCATCTGCCTGAAGTAGATACAGAACAACTTTGCAAACAAGCTCTGTAGATAGAAGATGCTCTGTCTATGAAGAACAGATGCTGGCTCTCAGCATCACGTCTTAATGCTCAAGTTTACAGCATAAGACAATGGGTTGTTTAATTTAGCTTGTTTCATAACAGACAAGCTGATTCTTAAATTGCTTAGTTCAACGAAGCTTGCAGAACAAATGGTTTATATCATTTACCGTAACAATAACTGATATGTTTATAGTTGCAAGGTTTTATGTGCTCAAGGAATTTAGCTTTACATCATTGTGAACTGTGAACAGAAAGCTAATGTCTATGTCTCCAAAAATGCTTTTAGACTATTCTGTCAAAAGAATATGTGAGGAAATATCATGTGTGTAAGGTCATCCAAGTGAAAGAAAAAAGGCTATAAATGTAGAGGGAAGTTTAGGCTTATTATGATTGAGGTAAAGAACATCAAGAAACATTGTGATGGATGATTTGTTTGTCTGCAACTTATTGGTATGTCTTTTTAGTTTTTAGGAATTGTACCTATGTTTTGGAAATCCTTACTACGTTATGTTTGAGAAATGGTTAGTATTTTGGGAAATGCTTAAGATAGAAATCCTCTGAGCTTTAAAAGTGTTTTGAAAACATATGGATTTAAATGTGTATCACTGTAAATAAATTAGCTGGGTTTTAAACTACTTTGTTTGCTGGAGGTATCTTCTCCTTATTAGAGAGAGGGGACTCACCACTGGAATAGTGGATATTGGCATCTAAACTCACCATAGAAAATAAACAGGGAAGTGAACTAGTCTTTGAAGATTGAGTAGTTACATTATAATCTCACTTTAGTGAGAATTCTTGTGGCTATTTATATCTGATAGGGCTTAAAATCTCCATGTAAGTTTAGGACTTTGTGATCAGCGGAACCAATACCATCTCCTTCCTTACCACCAGCTGGGTTTGGCTTTGGGCTGTCTCATAACATATCTAAATAGGTAGCCTTAGTATGATATTGATACAGGATGTGAAATTGCTGGGGATTTCTAATGAGGCTCAGAATATTTTTTAAAAAGCAGAACAAGGGCACCATTTGGAAAACATTTTCTCTGCTAATGTGGAAAAATTATCAGTGAAGCAAATATAAAGATTCAGAGACAGAGCATTGGCAAAGAATCCTTTGTTGAAGGCTTGCAGCTCGTATCGGCATGGTAAGATGGGGGAGGGGAGGGGGAGAGTTCCAATGCACCTTAACTCTAGTAGGAAAAGAAAGCAGAGGATAGTAACATGGGGAATTTAGGGGAAATGATCCATGCAGCTTCTTGGATGTGCTCTGACATACAATAACATTATGGCTGATCTGCTAATAAGCTTGACTCTGCATCCATATCTATTTGTGTTTCATCTGAGGAAGGAGGAACAATGTGTTGAATTACAATTAGAAGGAGCAAAGCAATCAGAATTTTGAGGAAGAGTAGCCAGCTGTATATGGATAATATAGAGCAGGAGGAAAAAGTAGAAACAGAATAAATAGAAAACTGAAGTGAATGGAAACACACACCAGAGTTGATTAGATACATCCCTGCAAAATCTTACATGTCAGAATCATGAATAACGGGTACTACTCTTTTACATAACTTATTTAATATACACTCAGTGTCTCCTTCATTAGGTACTTCATGTGTCTAATAAAGTGGCTATTCAGTGTATGTTCATGGTTTTCTTGTGCTGTAGTCCATCCACAATGTTCAAGGTGTCTTGCATTCAAAATGCTCTTCTACACACCACTGTTGTTACTTGAGTTACTGTCACCTTCTGGTCAGCTTGAACTTCCAGTAGTTTGTTTCCAGCCTCTCACTTCCCTCTTTTTCAATTCTCCACTCTGGCTTCTTACCTCCTCTCCTCACCTGCTAATCACCTCTCCCTGGTGTCCTTCATCCTTCCATTTCTCCTATGGTCCATTCTCCTCTCCCATCAGATTTCTTCTTCTCTAGCCCTTTACCTTTTCCTCCCATCACTTCCCAGCTTCATACTTCATACCTCACCTTCTAGCTTGACTTATCTCCCCTCCTCTCAATATCTTATTCTGACATCTGTCCCATTCCTTTCCAGTCATGCTCAAGTCAAGTCAAGTCTCTTTTTATTGTCATTTCAACCATAAACTACTGGTACATTACACAGTAAAACTGAAACAACGTTCCTCCAGGACCATGGTTCTACATGAAACAACGCAAAACTACACCAGACTATGTAAGACACCAGACTACGTAAAACAACACAAAAACTACACTAGACTACAGACCTACACAGGACAACATAAAGTGCACAAAACAGTGGAGGGCAGTACAATAATAAATAAATACATATATAAATAAGCAAGACAATAGGCACAGTAAAGGACAAATTTCAATATTATAATAAATGATGCAGGTGTCAGTCTAGACTCTGGGTATTGAGGAGTCTGATGGCTTGGAGGAAGAAACTGTTGCACAGTCTGGTCGTGAGAGCCCGAATGCTTCAGTACCTTTTGCTAGATGGCGGGGGGGGAGAAGAGTTTGTATGAGGGGTGCGTGGGATCCTTCACAATGCTGTTAGCTTTGCGGATGCAGCGTATGGTGTAAATGTCTGTAATAGCAGGAAGAGAGACCCCGATGATCTTCTGAGCTGACCTGACTATCTGCTGCAGGGTCTTGCAATCCGAGATGGTGCAATTCCCGATCCAGGCGGTGATGCAGCTGCTCAAGATGCTCTCGATACATCTTCTGTAGGATGTAGTGAGGATGCTGAAGGGATGTGGCCCGAAACATTGACTATTCATTCATTTCCAGTTAGTTCCTGACCTGTTGATTTCCTCCAGCATTTTGTGTATGTTGCAGTGAACTAAATATTCTATTAAAGAAATCTAGAGTCATTAACCTGCAGTTCATAAAGCCCAGCAATTGGATGAACTCTGATTTACTGATGTTTGTGAGTTGTTTGAACTTTCTCTGACCATATAAACTGGCAAGATCAGCAGCAGGTCATCTTTGAAAAGAGAGAAGCTCAATATCATGGATTCTCATGAGCTATGGTTGATTAATTATTCAGGACATAAGGAAGTTCTCTAGCAATCTAAACAGCTAACAGTTCAAATTAAGGTAATAACATCTTGTAGTGTTTTCAGGCAAGAGCCTTTCTGCAGTAAGGAAATACAAAAGCCTCACACTCAGTGAATCTGTCTGCTTAGTCTATTGTTGTTGCCCTCATTGGGCTGCAGTTTAAATGAGAATTGATGAGGTAAACAGTGACCAAATGGAACTGCTGCGAATGCACATGAAAATAAGGCGATACTGCATTCCAAATAAGCCTTGTGAGAGCAATCAAAAACTTTTGAAAAATCAGCAGACAGGAGCAACACTCTTTTTACTGCCCTGTTTGGAATTAAATGCTGCTACACACAGAAAATTGGTTTTGCACAAAACTGATGAGATATAGACCTTGTTTGTTTAATATCCATTGCAGAAGGAAGGCGGGTATATCATGAATTTATTTGGTAATGCTAAATCTTCTCAAGGTAATAAATATGTACAAAATGATTTGCATCTTCACTGTGTTTCCCAGCACGACAATTAAGATAAATTACACAACAAAATTACTTTTCTGCAAACTGATCCAGAAGATTAAGGCACCTGGGATTCATGATGTCTTAGTAAATTAGATTCAAAATTGTCTTGGTATCGAAGGCGCAGGGTAGTGGTGGAGGGGTGTTAATCTGAATGGAGGTTTATGACCAGAAGCATTCTATTGTTTGTTTGAAAATGAAGGTGGCTGAGCAGTAAATTTGCAAATGATGCAAAAATAGGTGGAATTCTGGATAATGAGGAAGGTTATCAAAGGATATGGTAAGATATAGATCAGTTGGAAATTTAGGCAGGAGAAATGGTAGATGAAGATTAATTCAGACAAGTGTAAGGTGATTCACTATGGGACGTCAAATACAAGAGTAAGGTACACTTTAAATGGGAGGACTTTTAGGAGCATTGTTGAGCAAAGGCATTTTGAGGTCGAGACAACACAAGTGTAAGGCTGGTAAAGAAGGCTGCAGTATACATTCAGTAGTAGGTACTTGCTGTACCTAATAAAGTGACCACTGACTGTATGTTTATGGTGCTCTGCCACTGTAGCCCATTCCCTACAAGGTTCTACATGCTGTGTGTTTAGAGATGCTCTTCTGCACACCACTGTCATAACATGAGGTTATTTGAGTTATTATCGCCTTCCTGCCAACCTGAACAACTTGGCCATTCTATTCTGACCTCTCTCATCAAAAAGGCAATTTTGCCCACAAAACTGGCATTCACTGGATGCTTTTGTTTTTGTATCACTCTCTGTGAACTCTAGGATGGCTATGCATGAAAGTCCCAGGAGATCAGCAGTTTCTGAGATACACAAACCACCTGGTCTGGTACTAACAATCATTCCACGGTCAAACTAAGCATCATTGTATTAATTCCCCATTCTGATGTTTGGTCTGAACAATAACTGAATCTCTTGACCACGTCTGCATGCTTTTATTATGCACTGAGCTGCTGCTACACGATTGGCTGATTATTTATATGCATTAATGAGCAGGTGTTCAGGTGTTCCCTATAAAGTGGCCAATGAGAGTAATTGACTTTCAGGCTACATCCACACTAGACCAGATAATTTTGAAAACGTCTGTTTTGCGTAAAAACGATAGTCGTCCATACCAAGCATTTTTGAAAATACCTCCGTCCACATTCAAATGGGTATTTGGTGGAATCTCCTCCTACTGGGCATACGCAGGACACAGAAAACAAGCGACATGTTTGATGTTGAATCTCGCTGTGAAAGTGTGTGTTTGTGCAGTTACAGACTAGAAAAAACTTAAAAGGAAATTGCCAAATGACAGACAGCTGTTGGCTCTCGTGCAGGAGGACTTAAAACTAAAAAAGAAACAAATACTGGAGCGTATGGAGGCAACCGACAGGGAGTGCGCGGACAGTATGACCTGGCCCACAATGAACACTGAAAAACTGACGAACTCTGTTGCATTAATAAAGCACCTTGTTAAATGTATAAAGCATGTCTGCATCAGTGTTATCTTGTATTTCCATACAATGTTACATTAGGCTGTTACACATCTATTGTCAGAGAAGTACTTGCATAAATAGGTAAACCACCTTCATACAAGCAAGGACAGAAAACAGGGCAAAGTGAGTATATTTATTTATTCAGTAAGTTATGGGTCAAAATGTTTGGTGAATACATTTCTAACTCTTCTGGCTTCAGTCTTGTTGCCATCTGTTCTGAAATTGTTAGGTTGTGTGGGGGTTGCGTTCAGGAAAATAATGAAATGCCGCAATCTGTTCCGGCACATCATGACAGCATTTTTAGAAATCTTCAGTTACTCTGTCCACACTGCTCTGCCCAGTCGGTGTTTTCAAATTTACACACTCTGGAGAGCATTTTAGAAAAGCTCTGTCTTCGGGGGAGGAAAACGCCGTTTCAGTGTGGACGGAGGGTCAAAACGAAGAGAAAAAGCTTCGGTTACAGATTTATCCATCTAGTGTGGACGTAGCCTTAGTCAGAGCATGAATTGCAGATGGAATTAATTCATTTTGAGGTTGTGGAGCAAGGGGCCTGTTCCTGTACTGCATTGTTCTATGATCTAAACTGCTCTGTGTTATTGAAATATTAAAACTGTATGTCATGTACTTAAAAAGACAATGAACACATTAGCACTGAGACTTAAACAAGGATTGAACTGATCAAATGTTTACTTCCTTAATGACTCTCTTATTTCTCTTTTCAGATTTTAATAAAATAGGAAAATTGTGAATGATCAATATCTAAATAAGATCAGAAAATTAAGGATAGTTTCAGAATGATTGTGCTGCCTTTATGGCAGTTATTTAGTTTATAATATTTTCGCGTAGTAATTTGTTAGCATTTTTTTAGTTAAAGTTAGGATTGTTTAAATCAATTGATTTGTCTGTAATACATCGCGGCTGCGATGACGTCACATCCGGGTTCGCTGCGTCTTGTGGGGAATTACCGGTTTGAGATTCACGCAAGGGTGGGGGTCACTCACATGTGCCACCATAACGCCGGCTGGGGTTTCTCTATGCACCAAAGACACAGTGAAAGCAACGCTGTAAGTCATTAGATAATCGATATTTTGAGTTAAAATGTTAACGCCGATTCTGTTAAAAGTAACGACGGTCGGTAAGGATTACCTTTTCGTCAGTTAAAGAGTTGGGATAGTTTGTATTGAAGTGTATCTAAAGCAGCCAATGGAGCAGCTAGATTCTGACTGTATGCTGCACTTTAATGTAATGTAGTTATTGTAGTTTTACCTTTGCAAGTATTCACAATGTAAATGTGATATTTAGAAGGAAACAAACACTGTACCAATCTTGTATTGTTTTTCAACAGTTTTCACCATGCGTTAATGTGAAGAGTGAACAGTAAATGGTTAATCTTACTGCGGCCTCGTTTGCATTGATTCTGGTTTATCTCGACGTTTACCTCGGCGTTACATCACACCCGAGCGAGAACGTTACAATGATATGTTTAGAATTACAATGCAGCTTTCATTGTTACCTCAGTTTACCTTTCTAGATGATAAGCTGATGTGCATTTCAAAATTTTGACCAGAATCCCTATGCTCGGATTGGCTGAGGTGCACTGAATGCTAGCCTTCATGTTTTATTATCATTAAACCAGTGACATTTTGATATCATACTACATTTTCCACGCAGTTTACTAAGAGAAATAATGGAACAGTGAGCTATTGCAGCAGCACATAGAACTATGGTTTAACTGCACACAAGGGATTTTGTAAGGAGAGGAGAAAAGGGAAAGGGGAATGATTATGGAAAGGATCATGATGAACAGTCAACATAAGTCACAAAAGGCAGCACCTGGCACATCATGATGTAACATTATGAGATGCACCCATGTTCCTGCTGACTCCATATTGAAATAGTGAAACAGTTTCCCAAAACGCAGTAAAGCTGAGTGAAGTTCAGAAGAAAATGCCTGGAGAAGTCAATGACTAAATTTTGCAAATAAAGCATTACAGTGATGCATCTGCTTCTATTATTTTCTGATTTTGATTTAGCATCCCAATGTAAACAGTGCAACTTTATTATGGAGAGATATAGCATTGTGCATTCATTATGGCATAGATTACTGGCTCTGAAACTGTATCTAAGTGGATCTCCCATCACTTCTATTTTTTTTAAATTATGTGATTTACCAAAAGGAAAATGTAGCTATGGTAAAAGCAAAATTTTCTGTAGGACTGTACAGCTAGTCAAGAATGTAGAAGTTTACTGTCACATATTAATTCCAAACCACTAAAATCAAATAGTTAAATATTGCACCTTTTATAAATTAACTTTCTGATTCACAAAGTAAACCAATAGAAATATCTTGCCCTTTTTGGAGTCAGCAGTTTTCATTCAGCCAGACATTTATTTATCAAAGAGTTAAAAATTGTTTTAATTTTAAACAAATTTCAATGAAGGGAGTTCTACTATAAGATCTTAAGACATAGGAGCAGAATTAGGCTATTCAGCCCATTGAATCTGCTCTGAAATTTCCCACAAAACTGCATTCTCTCACCTTTTCCCCAGAATCTTTGACACCCTTATTAATCAAACACCTATCAAACTCTATATTAAATATACCAAATGACTTGGCCTCCACAGCTATCTGTGGCACTAAATTCCACATATTCTCCACCCTCTGACTAAAGAAATTCCTCTGCATCTCAGTTCTAAATGGATGTGAGGTTGTCCACTCTGGCCCTAGATTCAACAACCACAGGAAATATCCTCTTCACATCCATTCTATCTAGGCCTTTCAATATTCAATAGGTTTCAACGAGATCACCCCTCCCCCTTATACTTCTAAACTTCAGTGAGTACAGGCTCAGAAGCATCAAATACTCCTCATATGTTAACAATGGCATTCCCAGGATCATTCTCCTGAACCTCCTCTGAACCCTCTTTACTGCCAGCACACCTTTTCTTAGATAAAGGGACCAAAGCTGCTCATAATACACCAGGTGTGGTCCAACCAGTGCCAATTCTTTGCCCATTCTCCTAATCCATGTAAATCATTCTTCAGACTTCTTGCTTCCTCAACATTACCTGCACCTCCCCTATCTTTGAATCATTTGTATTTTGGCCACAAATACATCATCTAAATCATTGACATATATTGTGAAAGGAAGTAGTCCAAACACCAAACACTGCGAAACACCACTAGTCACCAGAACCCAACCTGAAAAGCCCCCCTTTACTCCCATTCTTTTCCTCGTGCCAGTTCGCAAATCTTCTATCAATGCTGTATCTGGTATTCTGGAATCCATGAGCACAAATCTTGTTGTTTATTTATTGAGATACAGCATGGAATAGGCCCTTCTGGCCCACTAATAGCAGTCTAATGTCTGGCACCTTGTCATAGATCTTCTGAAAATCCAAGTAAACAACATCCAATGACTCCAACCTATTATCTCCTCAAAGAATTCCAACAGATATGTCAGACAAGTTTTCCCTTTGAGAAAACCATACTGACTTTGGTCTATTGTATCAAGTGCCTCCGGCTAATCCAAAATCTCATCCTTAATAATAGACTCCAACATTTTCACAACTATGATGTCTGCCAAACAGGCCTATATGGTCTTGTCTTCCCCCCCCCCCCCCCCCCACTCCCCACCACTTCTTGAAGAGTGGAGTGACACTTGTAATTTTTCAGTCCTCTAGAACCAGTCTAGAATGCGGTAATTCTTGAAAGATCATACCACAATCCCTTCAGCTGCCTCTTTCAGAACCTTGGGGTGTAGTCCATCTGGTCCAGGTGACTTATCTTCCTTCAGACCTTTCAGTGGTTGAAGCACAACTTCTCCTTAGTAATAGCAACTACACTCACTTCTGCCCCCTGACACTCTTAAATTTCCATCACACTGCTGGTGTCTTCCATGGTGAAGACTAATGTAAAATACGTCTACCATTCTGCTGTCCTGCAATCTGCACCCAACAATTTGAAAAACTAATGATGCATGATTTCATACTGCAATTCTCTGCTGTAATTTGAAGTCCCTAGGTCAAACTACATTGCTCTTTTCATGTTAAAAGTTTAAATGAGAGAGCAGAATATGAATTGTAATGGATGGAGAAGAGTTATTTTGAATAAACAAAAACCTGAGACATTTCTGACAATATTACTTTTTGCATTTAGACAATAGAAGCATCTACCTTAGAAACAGAAAATCTACAGCACAATACAGGCCCTTCGGCCCACAAAGTTGTGCCGAACATGTCTCTATCTTAGAAATTACTAGGCTTACCCATAGTCTTCAATTTTTCTAAGCTCCATGTACCTATCCTAAAGTCTCTTAAAAGACCCTATTGCATCCACCTCCACCACCATTGCTGGCAGCCCATTCCATGCAGTCACCACTCTCTGAGTAAAAAACTTACCCCTGACATCTCCTCTGTAGCTATTCCCCAGCACCTTAAACCAGTGTCCTCTTGTGGCAACCATTTCAGCCCTGGGAAAAAGCCTCTGACTATCCACACGATCAATGCCTCTCATCATCTTATACCCCTCTATCCGGTCACCTCTCATCCTCCGTTGCTCCAAGGAAAAAAGGCTGAGTTCACTCAACCTGTTTTCATGAGGCATGCTCACCAATCCAGGCAACATCCTTGTAAATCTCCTCTGCACCCTTTCTATGGCTTCCACATCCTTCCATCCAATTACAGACAAAAATCCTTATTATAAAAGCATTTCCTGTCACTCTACTTATTATGGCATGTGACAATCACTACAAATAATTTGACTTTAAGACATCTGGATCTTCTGGTTTTGCAAACAATACTGAATACTTGAAATTTAAACTTAAGTGTTTTAGAAAGTCAGTTTTCAACTACGTTTGATTTTCCTCAATCAAGTAGTTTAATCTTTACCCCCAATGGATATGTATGCAGCCCAGAAGTCAAAATGATAGGTTTCATGATTTGACTCTATCATACTTGTCGTTATACCTGTGTGGGTATTGTCAGCAACTATGCATAAAAAATGAAAACAGAAATAAAATGATAACCTCACTACAGGAAGGATGTGGAAGCTATAGAAAGGGTGCAGAGGAGATTTACAAGGATGTTGCCTGGATTGGCGAGCATGCCTTATGAGAATAGTTTGAGTAAACTTGGCCTTTACTCTTTGGAGCGACGGAGGATGAGGGGTGGCCTGATAGAGGTGTATAAGATGATGAGGGGCACTGATTGTGTGGATAGCCAAAGGCTTTTCCTCAGGGCTGAAATGGCTATCACGAGGGGGCATAGTTTTAAGGTGCTTTGAAGTTGGTACAAGGGGGATGTCAGAGGCAATTTTTTTTTACACAAAAAGTAGTGGGTGCATGGAATGCACTGCCAGTGACAGTGATAGAGGCGGATACAATAGGGTCTTTTAAGAGACTCTTGGATGGGTATACGGAGCTTAGAAAAATAAGAGGCTATGTGCTAGAAAAATTCCAGGCAGTTTCTAGAGTAGGTTACATGGTCAGCACAACATTGTGGGCTGAAAGGCCTGTAATGTGATGAGGATTTCTATGATTCTATAATAACATTCATTATACGTGAACTCACATTTGTATTCTTTTTAATGTGAATTTACCAGCAGTGAAACATGACAATTTTATAAATTTGTTATATGGGCATGTATGAAAAATTGTAAATTCAGGCATAGAGGTAATTGGGACACTTGGATTAGTCTATCGATTGAAATTAATCGGTGGAAAATACCACAGTGCCCAGTGACTTCCATGACTGAGTTTCTAATGTATAGTCCCAGCAGGAAAATGAACTGGAAAACTTCTCCTCCTGTGTTTTAATATTGTAGGTCAGCAATCTAATCAATTTATTGTTTAAGAGACATAAACTACATACTTTTCAGTGGTATCTCACCATTTTGTTTCCAAGAATTTTTGAGAGATATGAAGAAAATAAACAAAAATATTTTAACTTTTTAAAATATATACTTAATATTTCAACTAATTAAAGCTAATAATCACATGAAATAGTCATACTATATTTTAGTTGCCAGTTTTTTTATATAATTGTATTTTTCAATGCTTTTTATTATATGCAAATCAAAGATGAGAATATTTGAATTTTATTTGATAAAATTCAGTGCAAACATTTTAACTTTAATTCGAAAATGCAGGACATTTACTGTATGCTATGCCTGTAGCTTGAAATTTGGCTAATGTTTAATGACATTCTATCTGGATTAATCATTCTCATAAATCTTGGAAATGATCAATTTGACCATAATAAAATAGGCACAAGTAGCATTTGTTGCTTAAATGCTCTGTATTTATAGAAGTCAATTAAACTAAATTTGCACAACAAAGTATAGTGCTACAAAATTGCATGTTTAATGAAAGAGGGTAAATCTCAACTCCCATTTACTTTGGGCTGAAAGTTACAAATAATCAATTAAGAGTAAATTTGAATACAATCAAGAATAAACATTAGCAACAGAAAATCAGGAAATGCTGAAAATTGAAGCAACACACTGAAAATGCTGAATGAGCGTAGCACACCAGGCAGCATCTATGGAAAAGAGTACAGTTGTGGCGACCCACTTCCCAGCGCACTCGAACCGGCTCACAAAGCGGCGCGCTCCGGGATTGAGGCAGGTCCCAAAGAGGACGTCAAGACTGCTCACCAGCAAGGGGAAAAGCCCACGCGCGGGACGGGACTGTGAATACTTGCCCCCTACAGCATTCCCGCCCAGGGAGGGCAGGATCAGGAAGGCTTTAAAGCGAGGCCGCAAAGTTTGAATAAACCGCTTTTGTAACTGCAGCTCACTGACTCGGTGTCGTTATTGCAGCGCTGCGTGTAGCACACTGCTACACAGTCAACTTTTCAGGCCGAGACCCTTCAGTAGAACTGGAGAACAAAAGATAAGAAGTCAGAGTAAGGAGGTGGGGGGAACGGATGGAGAACCAAACGACGATAGGTGGAACTAGTAGGGGTGGGGGGGTGAAGTAAAGAGTTGGGAAGCTGATTGGTGAAAGAGATACAGGGCTGGAGAAGGGGAAATCTAATATGAGGACAGAGGGCAGTGGAAGAAAGAAAAGGGGGGAGAACCACCAGAGGAAGGCAATGAGCAGGCAAGGAGACAAGGTGAGAGAGGGAAAATGGGATGGGGAATGGTGAAGTGGGGTTGGCATTACCGGAAGTTCAAGAAATCAATGTGCCTGCCATCAGGTTGGAGGCTATCCAGATGGAGTATAGGGTGTTACTCCTCCAACCTGAGAGCGGCCTTATCGTGTTAGTAGAGGAAGCCATGATCCATGGACTGACATGTCAGAATAGGAATGGGAAGTGGAATTAAAATGGGCGGCCACTGAGAGATCCCGCGTTTTCTGGCAGAAGGAGTGTAGATGCTCAGCGAAGTGATCTCCCAATGTAGATCAGGTCTCATCAATATTCAAGAGCCACACCGGGAACAGTGGGTACAATAGATGACCCCAACAAACTCACAGGTGAAGTGTCTCCTCACCTTGATGGACTGGATGGTAGTGAGGGAGGAGATGCAGGGGCAGGTATAGCACTTGTTCCAAATAAACATTTCTCACTTTTGCTTTGATAATCGAATTTATTGTCAGAAAACAAGGAAGCACACAAATCAAATCCAATTTTCTATCTGCATTAAATTTGACACTGAGAGAAGGGTTTTGTTAATATGAGTGCTCACAACAATTATAAGTAGATCTGTTTTGTTTCTGATCCATTCATTTCACATTTCCTTATGTTGTGGAATGGGGATATTTGGTTCAATGAATCTATACCATCTTTCAAAGCAATCCTACCCACCTAAATGTCCCACCTACTTCCCTATAATCTATGCTCACTACCGTACCCATCAGTTTCCAGTTCTCCAGCCTCCCCTTTACAGTAACCAATTATTTTACTAACGAGCACATCTTTGGAACGTGGCGAGGAAAAGGAGTACCCAGACGAGCCAACACGGTCACAGGAAGAAAATGCAAACTTTGCAACGACAAATCCAGGTTGCCGGAGCTCTGGAAATATGGAATATTTAGTACTATTGATTAATTTTTCATACCATTATGTCATATTCACATTCACAAAGAGTGGTGATCATCTTGTTAATATTGTCAAGCGTGAGGACATGGTAACACTCTGAGTAAGCATCAAAAATCTTAATCCTACTGGTGAAAAAATCCTAAATACCAGATGACGATAATGTAGTTGTGCAGTGGAAATGGGGAAAGAACATAATAAATTAATCACAAAAGATAGGTGCTAGAATTTCAGAAAATGTGTAATTAGGCAGGTTTTATTAACAATGAACTTGAATGAAACAAGTTACTGATTGAGTAAATCCTGAGATATAGTTTAACTACATCGATGGGATAATATGATATTCCCCCCCCCCCCCCCCCCACACACTCCAATAGCTAGCAACAAGTGGAAGAGCAGATGTAGATACTGTAGGTTATGGAAAGGTACAGAAACAACAGGGACTTTAACTTCTCCACTATTAATTATTATGTCCTTAATACCAGAGCTTTAGGTAGAGTAAGATTTCTTCAATGCATCCAAGAGAGGTTCATGCAGCAGAATGTGGAGAGTCCAACTTGAGGAGAAAACATTCTGGATCTGGTTTGGTGAAATAAGCCAGGCCAGATGACAGACCTGATGCAAGATAATGTGTTGGGAATAGTGACAACTCATTACGTTTTAAGCTAGTTATGAATAAAGATAAAATCAGATCTTGTAATAAGGCACAAAATTGAGGGAGGGCAAACTATAACAGTAGAACAATTTGGAACAACTGCTGTTGAACAAGTCCACATCAGATAAGTGGAAGTTGCTTAAAAAACAGCTAATCAAAGTTCAGGATTGTCATGTTCTGCTAAGGTGTAAGAAAAAGGATGGCATGGTAAGGGAACCTTGGATGACCTGAGAGGTACTAAATTTATTCAGAAGAAAAGGAAGCATCTGAAAGGTTTAGGAAGCTAAAATTAGACTAGGACTTGTAGAATATAAGATAGCAGGAGTGTGCTCAAGCAGTCAATTATGAAGGCCAAATGGGGTCATGAAATATCCTTAGTGAGCAGGATCAAGGAGAATCTCAAGGCATTTTCTATTTTTAAGAAAATGAGGAGCAAAGGTTCTCTCAAGGATAAAGGAGGAAAATTGTGCTTGGAGTCAGAGCAAGTGGCTGAGGAACTATATGAGTATTTTGTGATGGTGTTTATCAAGGAGAAGAGGAGATGATGGTGAAGACAGAGTGGGGCACATTAATGTGTTGTGACATTTTGATTTTAGGTAAAAGATAGTGCTGGGTCTTCTGAAAAACATTAAGAAAGATAAGACGACAGGGCTTAATGGAATACACCTCAGAATATTGAATTAAGTGTGGATACTGCAGAAGCTGGTCGATGTATCCTCACCAACAGGTGATGTCCCAGAGAACAGGGGAGTGGTGGATGCTGTGCCTCTGTTCAAGAAAAGAAATAGAGTTGATCCGGGTTATTATAAGCCAGCGAGCCTCACTTAGATGATAGGGAAGCTAATGGAGAGGAGACTGACAGCAAGTATGTATGTGTATTTGGAAAAACATGGCTCTGTAGAGGGCTGGTCGGTCATACCATACAAACTTAATTGAGGTTTTGGGGGAATTGACAAAGTTCTAGTTGCCTTATTACAGGAAAGATTGTGGAGAGGGTACTTAAGAGGTTTACCAGGATGCTGCCCAGATTAGAAGGCTTGAGCTATAAAGTAAGGTTGGGCTGTCCTCTTTAGACCATCAATAGCTGAGGAGAGACCTAGATTGGGGAACATGCCTTAGGAGAATAAGTTGAGCAAACTCGGCCTTTTCTCCTTGGAGTGACAGAGGATGAGAGGTGAACTGATAGAGGTGTATAAGATGATGAGAGGCATTGATCCTGTGGATAGTCAGAGGCTTTTCCCAGGGCTGAAATAGCTAACATGATGGGGCACAATTTTAAGGTGCTTGGAAGTAGGTACAGAGGAGATGTCAGGGGTAAGTAAGATTTTTTACACAGAGCATGGTGAGTGCGTGGAATAGGCTGCCGGTGAAGGTGGTGGAGGCAGATACGATAGGGTCTTTCAAGAGATTCCGAAATAGGTACGTGGAGCTTAGAAAAATAGAGGGCTATGGGTCCCCTTAGTAATTTATAAAGTAAGTACATGTTTGGCACAGGATTGTGGGCCAAAGGGCCTGTATTATGCTGTAGGTTTTCTATGTTTAGAGGACTTTTTTTTTTAATTATGAGAGGCATAGATAGGGCAGACAGCTAGAACCTTCTCTCCAGAGTAGAAATATTAGAAACCAGAGGACATACGTTTACTGTTTAATGGCAATATGAGGGGCAAGGTTTTCTTTTTATTCAGAGTTGTAGGTGCCCAAAATGGGTTTCCAGTGGTAGTAGTGGAAGCAGACTGTTTGGTGGGGTTTAAGAGGATTTTAAATAGACACGGAATGGAGGCATGTGGATGATATGGACATTTGGTATAAATTGGCATCAACATCAGCACAATATTGTGGGCCAAATGGCGTGTCTCATGCAGCACCATTCTATGTTAACTATTTGTGAAGCTAAAGACTTTTTTCTCAACATTTGTAAGAGTGACGGAAACACTTTGTACTTGAGGTCAAAATGATTTCCAGCTAAACACTCAGAAGTTATTGATCTTCTCGTAGGAATATAAATATAGAACAGCATCATATTTCTTAGGCAAAAGGGAAGAGAATTGTGACAGGTTCCCAATTTTAGGGAGAAAAGGGAGCAGATAACTGCATTTGCAGTAGCTGCTGATTGGCTTGCTGTTGGTAGAACAAAAACAGAAAAATGCTGAAAAAACTCAGCAGGGCGGGCAATTTGCGCAGACAGAAACAAAGTTAATGTTTAAGGTCAAAAATCCAGGGTTTTTCAGTCATTCTCTTTCAGCTTCTCAACTGAAACTTTGTTATTTTAAGCTTAAAGTTGAAGCTCAATATAAAGTATCTCTTCATTGATCATAACCAACTCATGTTATGACTGTATTGCTACTTCCATGTTAATGCTATGTACAAAGAAGCTTGATCCAAAACTAATCAGTCCCCTTTGATTGGAATTGAAATTTATGTTCTTGCAATATTAAATGACATTCCAATATAACTTCTGTATCGGGAAGTTTGACTATAACATAGTTCTGCCTCATGTTTTGTCACTGTTCATTTTTATTTTCACAAGTTGTGCATTATGGAATTATCCTTCTGTTCCACTACTCTTTCCTGCATCTGCATCTTGTTTTTCCAAGATGTAATGGGGCAGTGCACACTATATCATAGGCATACTGACCGATTTATATTTCCCAGGTAAGATAACTTATAGGAGAAGGTTTCACAATCATCTGAGAATACAGGCCCATAATTCATTGGAAATAGCGTCACAGGTAGATAGGATCATAAAGAAAGCTTTTCGCACATTGGCCTTCATAAATCGAAGTACTGAGTACAGGAGATAGGACGTTATGTTGAAGTTGAACGAGATCTTGAGGTGGCGCGGCACGGCACGGCAGCAGCGGCCTTTCAGATCTGGTGTTACTTTAATTTAATTTTCTATTTTAAGTTTGATACACAATTTTCAATTAGGGCACATGGATAACAGAGCGGCTATCTACCATCGCCAGATACTACTACAATACAGAGATCGTCCAAAAACAAACCTCCACAAAGACCTGCTGGCTGAATTACGCAACGTCGGCTTGCTGAGGGGAATGGGCCTACATTCCTCGGACTTGCCTGATGCTGGGAGCCGGAGATGGAGACTTCGAAAGCGATGTGCGAGGAAGCAGAAGCGAGGCAAACGGGCAAGGGTCCGTGCCAGGCTAAAAGCAAACCCGAGCCGGCCGGCTCTCCCATCCATTCTGCTCACCAATGTCCGCTCCCTGGACAATAAAATGGACTACATCCAACTCCAACGTAATACTCGGCGGGAGTACAGAGTTTGCTCCGCGTACGTCTTCATAGAGACATGGCTCACTGATGGGATTTCGGATGCTGCCATCCAGCTAGACGGGCTAGCTTTGTTTCGTTCGGACAGAGATGCAGCTGTCTCCGGTAAGACTCGTGGTGGTGGCTTGTGTGTTTACATCGACACGGAATGGTGTAAGAACTCTGTGCTGGTTTCCAGACACTGCTCATTGTTAGTGGAGTTTGTGGCAGTTTGATGCAGTCCATTTTATTTGCCACGGGAAATTCACCTCTGCCCTTATATTCGGTGTCTACATTCCCCCCAGCGCTAATGCTAAGGAGGCGCTCTGTGAACGGGACAGGGCTATTAGCGAACTGCAGAACGCACACCCTGATGGTCTGTTTATTGTCGCTGGTGATTTTAACCACGCGAACCTTAAGTCAGTGCTCCCCAAATTCCATCAGTATGTGGACTTTGCAATGAGGGGGGAGAACGCATTGGACCTGGTTTACACAAACATCCCCGACGTGTACCGGGCAGAGCCCCGCCCCCACCTCAGATACTCAGACCACATCTCTGTTATGCTAATCCCAGCATACAGACCGCTCGTCAGGCGCTCCAGACCAGTTCAGAAGCAGGTGAAAACCTGGCCAGCTGGGGCCATCTCTGCTCTTCAAGACTGCTTTGAGCACACTGCCTGGCACATGTTCAGGGAGGCTGCAACCGATGGTGACTCTACCAACTTAGAGGAGTACACGGCATCGGTGACCAGCTACATCAGCAAGTGCATTGATGATGTTACTCTGTCCAAGACCATCACTATACGTGCCAACCAGAAGCCATGGACAATCGCAGAGGTGAGTGCGCTGCTGAGGTCCCGCGACTCTGCCTTCAGAGCAGGCGACAAGGCAGCTTTAACAACAGCAAGGGCCAAACTGTCCCGAGCCATCAGAGGGGCAAAGCGTGGAAATGCCCAGCTAATCCACAGTTACTTCCAGGACAGCGGCGACACGCGGTTCATGTGGAAGGGCATCCAGGACATCACCAATTACAAGACAACATTACCTGACTGTGCAGGTGATGCCTCCCTCCCAAATGTGCTGAATAACTTCTACGCCCGGTTTGAGGCAGAAAATGACGTGGCGGCGAGGAAGTCCACCCCTCCTACAAATGACCAGGTGCTGTGTCTCTCTGTGGCCGATGTGAGAAGAACCCTGTGCAGGGTCAACCCATGGAAGGCTGCTGGACCAGACGACATCTCTGGTAGAGTGCTCAGAGGATGTGCAGACCAGCTAGCAGATGTTCTCACTGACATCTTCAACATCTCCCTGAGCAGCGCCACCATTCCAACGTACTTCAAGGCTGCCACCATCGTCCCCGTGCCGACGAAGTCTTCAGTGTCCGGTCTAAATGAATACCGTCCCGTTGCACTTACATCCATCATCATGAAGTGTTTCGAGAGGCTCGTCATGAGGCTTATCAAGACCCTGCTGCCCCCCTCACTGGACCCCCTGCAGTTTGGGTACCGTCCCAACTGTTCAACAGATGATGCCATTGCCATCACCCTCCACCTGGCCCTAACCCACCTGGACAAAAAAGACACATACGTTCGGATGCTGTTCAGAGACTTTAGTTCAGCATTCAACACAATCATCCCTCAGAAATTGATTGGAAAGCTGAGCCTATTGGGCCTGAACACCTCCCCCTGCAACTGGATCCTAGACTTCCTGACTGGGAGACCTCAGTCAGTCCGGATCAGAGGCAGCATCTCCAACACCATCACACTGAGCATGGGGGCCCCCCAGGGTTGTGTGCTCAGTCCACTGCTGTTCACTGTGCTGACCCATGACTGTGCTGCAACACACAGCTCGAACCACATCATCAAGTTCGCCGATGACATGACCGTGGTGGGTCTCATCAACAAGAACGACGAGTCAGCTTACAGAGAGGAGGTGCAGCGGCTAACAGACTGGTGCAGAGCCAACAACCTGTCTCTTAATGTAAACAAAACAAAAGAGATAGTTGTTGACTTCAGGAGGGCACGGAGTGACCACTCCCCGTTGAGCATTGACGGCTCCTCGGTAGAGATCATAAAGAGCACCAAATTTCTTGGTGTTCGCCTCACGGAGAATCTCACCTGGTCCCTCAACACCAGCTACATAGCAAAGAAAGCCCAGCAGCGTCTCTACTTTCTGCGAAGGCTGAGGAAAGTCCATCTCCCACCCCCCCATCCTTATCACATTCTACAGGGGTTGTATTGAGAGCATCCTGAGCAGCTGCATCACTGCCTGGTTCGGAAATTGCACCATCTCGGATCGCAAGACCCTGCAGCGGATAGTGAGGTCAGCTGAGAAGATCGTCGGGGTCTCTCTTCCCACCATCACGGACATTTACACTACACACTGCATCCGCAAAGGAAACAGCATTATGAAGGACCCCACGCACCCCTCATACAGTCTCTTCTCCCTCCCGCCGTCTGGGAAAAGGCTCTGAAGCATTCGGGCTCTCATGACCAGACTATATAACAGTTTCTTCCCCCAAGCTATCAGACTCCTCAATACCCGAAGCCTGGACTTACACCTTGCCCTACTGTCCTGTTTATTGTTTATTGTAATGCTTGCACTGTTTTTGTGCACTTTATGCAGTCCAGTGTAGGTCTGTAATCTAGTATAGCTTTCTCTGTGTTTTTTTTATTATGTAGTTCAATCTAGTTTTTTTGTACTGTGTCATGTAAACAATGGTCCTGAAAAAAGTTGTCTCATTTTTACTATGTACTGTATCAGCATTATGGTCGAAATGACAATAAAAGTTGACTTGACCTAATCTTGGTGAGACCTGATTAGAAATACTGTGTGCAGTTTTGGTTACCTACCTAAAGGAAAGATGTGAATAAAATTAAAAGAATTTACAAGGAATTCGCTGGAAGTGGAGGATCTGAATTATAAGCAAAGATTGAATAAGTTAGAACTTTATTCTCTTGAATGCAAAGGATTGAGGGAGATTTGATAGAGGTATATAAAATTATGAGGGCTATAGGTAAGCTAAATGCAAGCAGACTTTTTCCACTGAGGTTGGGTGAGTTTGCAGCTAGAGGTCATGGATTATCGGGAAAGGTGAAATGTTTAAGTGGAACAGAAGGAGAAACATCTTCACTCAGAGGGTGGTAGGAGAGTGGAATAAGCTGCCAACGCAAGGATGCAATTTTAATTTCAACATTTACGAGCAGATCAGATACGCAGATAGATGGCAGGGACACAGCCTGAGTGCAGGTCAAATGGTTCAGCGTGGACTAGTTGGGCGGAATGGCATTTCTCTGTGCCGTAGTTTTCTATGATTCTGTGACTCTAAGTAGCTGAACTAAAATTGCAGAAACCCAAGTTCAAAACCCATAGAGTCAGCTGTGAAATTTCAATTCATTCAATAAACTGATTTTAAATAAATACTAGTTAATAATATAGGTGACCTCAAAAATACCAGATTATCATGAAACCTTATCTGGTTCACAATGGCTTTTATAAAAGGAAATCTCTCTCAAACCCAACAACTGAAGAGATTGGCATTATTTGTCACATGTAATTTGAAACACTGAGGTAAACATTGAAATGCATTGTTTTGTGTCAACAACCAAAATGTCCAAGGATTATGCTGGGAGTTGCCTGTAAGTGTTCCATCCGGTGCCAACACACAGCCCCTAACTGTATGGCTTCGGAGTGTGGGAGGAGATCAGGACACCAAGAGGAAACACATGTATTCATGGGGAGAAGTTATAAGCGCCTTACAGAGAGCGCAGGAAATGAACTCCAATCGGTCATTGCTGGCACTGTAAAGTGATTGCACTAACTGCTCCACTACTGTGCCACACATTTTAACTTAATTTTTGATCTTTGGTTAATAGTCAATACAATTGAATCTTAAATGCCCTGTGAAATGCTGAGCAGTCTAGACAGTTTAAGTACAGTTAAAATGAGCAGTAATGCAGTAATGGTTTCTGCAATAATGTCCAGATTCTGAAAAACTATTAAAAAAGCATGAAACTAGAAAAACCTTTGATGATTGGTAATCTAGATCTCAAGCCTGAACTTGATTGCTCTACCCGTGGAGGCTGCCTAGCCTGCTTAGAGTTTTTTCAGTATTCGCTGCTTTTATAAAAGCAGTTAATCATGTGGATAATCAAAGCAACTTGCCCAAAATGTTATGAGTTATGCCATGCCTTTTGGAACTTTGCTGGTCCCCAACCTTCCAATTTAATCTCTTCACAGATAAGTATCTGATTCCCCTAAAACTAATTAAGCAGAACTTCCATCAGCACATCGCCTCACTTGATTATTGACAGGATGCGGTTTCTGGCCTAAATCCAGCATTGAGATTCAGAATCTTGTTGACATGTCAATAGCGAGAGTGATTTAATGCTATCAAAGTCAGTACAGATTAGCATGCATGAGCTGCCCTAAAGATATATGCAACATAGAACCAACAGCAATTTACAGGCTCGGGTTTTATTTGGGTGTTCATGTTGTCAAATCATACAAAAATAACATGAAAATTTCACTGTATCAAAAGAAGGTAATGATATCTACAGAGAAATATGAAATAAAGGTCATTAACATAATCTAGTTGCATATCAAATGATTTCTTTAATCTTATTGTGAACACTTTCCTTGCTTGCATTTCAGTGGGAAATAGTGAATATCAACTTTGTGAAGGTCTTTTTATAATATTTTTGCAAGATTACAAAAAATATATAATTAAACTCAGAAATTTTTAAAGATTTAAGTAACTCTTTTTGTATTAAATTGTAAACGTCAACACTCTTTTTGGCACAATACTAGTTATCTCTATTTGCTTATCTCATCCCAATCATTGCCACTCTTGATTTGAACAGTGATTAAGTTGTCACTATTGACTCAGTTGTAGGAACAGAATTTCAACAGTACAAATATTGAATTTGGCTTCAATTTCTGTGATGTTATCGCTTCCCATTACTCATGTCTATCTAAATCTAGACCGTCTACATCCTTTTTGCAATCACAACCACACTTAGAACTCCAAATAGCAACTATACAGAAGTAAACCGTGAATCAATATTGTGCAATTTAATTAAAATAAGGACTAGCATTCAAGCTTTCAAGCAACATTTATCTGTAGTTGTCAAGTCTATCTAGGCAAAAATATTGCTTTAGCTTCCAATGTAGAATCATGCAATTGATCATAATATAAAAGTGAAGAAAGACTATTCAACTTGATCGACACACTCCTTCATCAATCCAGGTAGCTGAGCTATGAGCTGATGCATTTATCAACATGTATGTTTACTGAAAACATGATTTCTTGAAGATAAAACAATGTATCACTCATTTCAAAAGATCAACAGAACCAATCCAAGTTAAACATTCCTTAACATCATTTTCTTAATTTTACTTTTAGGGCTTGCCTCTGCTCTTCCAGATTGAGGCAGCACAAACCAATTTATTGTTGAACAGTCCCTGCAAAATTGTCAACCCTGTCAAAGTGTTACACTGAGAGCACCACATGAGAACCCAAAATGTTCATGACTCCCTCATGCTCTTTGACATGTCACAATAACTTTGCTGGTCACCTGCTGAAACAATGAACGTTTTGTTGTGCATAATTCCTTCTCTTAAATCACAAAAACAGAATTTACTGAAAATATTGGCTTCTAAGTTCAAGCAGCATCAACGGAGGCAGAAACTGAATTCACATTTCATAACAATGAAATGAAAAGAGAGAAAAAAAGAATGGGAGGAGCACAGCAGATTAGGCAACATCTGAGGAGTCTGCGGGACGTTTAGCATTTTGGGCAGATAGAGCCAGTTGGGAATGGGTAGGTTTCGATTTGGGAGACAGCAACAGATGGATGATAGAAGATAAGGAAAGAAAATAAAGGGTAGGTGTAAATGGAGATGGTTAAGTGGTGGGATGAGGATGGAGATAGAAGCAGAGGCTTAAAGTTGATTACTGGAGACACAAGAGGCACATTTCCATGTAAGCCATGACTATTGTTCTGCTTTCGGTAATTTTCTTACTTAGTCTTCAAAAATATCATTCAGATTTGTGAGACAATCTCCTCTTAATAAGCCTTTGCTTTTCCAAGTGAACAAAATTCTTGCCTCTCAGAATCATGTCCAATAACTTCCCTTTCACTAACGTGAGGCCCACCAGTTTGTAGCTTCCAGGTTTATTACTAATGCCGTTGTTGATCAAGGAGATAACATTAATTATTCTCCAAATTCCTGCTATTTCACCAGTAGCTAACAATATTTCATCATTCGTCTCCCTTAGCATCCTATAAAAGATCCCATTGGTGCCTGGGGACTTCTCCATTCTAATGTGGGCCAATATTTCTGACACTTCCACTTTCGTGATATAGACGTTGTCCAGAATATCAGGACAACCCTGCCTTAACTCTTCGACCTTCACATCCTTCTGTTTGGTGAATCTTACTGCCTATATTACAGGCCAGATATGAACACTCCCTATGTTAAAGGACAGATATGAACACCGAAAGTCCAAAATAATATTAACTTAGTTCTAGTTAGGTACAATTGTGAATATATATTTTAAAACACATTGTATCCGCTTAAAACACACAAAATGCTGGAGGAACTCAACAGGCCAGGCAGCATCTATGGAAAAGAGTACAGTCAACATTTCAGGCCAAAACCTTTCTGCAGGCCATTTTATGTGTGTTGCTTGGATTTCCAGCATTTGCAGACTTTCTCTTGTTTGTGTATCCACTTCAATCTCCTTAAGATAATTGTCACTCTTAAAATTCCTGATGAAATGACATTATTAAATATACTGAAAATTTGGAGATTGATTGCATTCCTTGAAAGTTGATTGCTGTGCGGAGCTGTCCCAATTTACCTTGTAAACCTTGCACCATTTTCTGAATCGATGAAGAAATCCACAAAGGTAGGAAAGAATAGGCATATAAGGAGAGTCAAAATCTGGTTGGATGGTGCCACAACATCTCCGCACTCAACATCAGAAAACCAGAGAGCCGATCATTGATTACAGGAGAAAGAAACCAGAGCTCTATGAGCCAGTCCTCATCAGGGGAGTGGAAATCAAGAGGATCAGTAAATTTAAATTCCTAGGAATTATTATAACAGAGGATATGCTCTGGGATCAGTACGCATGTGCCATTAAAAAAAAGGCACAACAGCACCTCCACTGTCTTGGATGTTTTTGCAGATTGGCATGTCATCTAGAACTTTGACAAACTTTAATAGATGCATGGTGGAGAGCACCCGGACTGACTGCATCACCCTTGCATGTCCAAGAAAAGAAAAGCCTACAAAAAGTGATTGATACAGCGCAGTCCACCAGAAACAAAGTCTGTCCCGTTTGTAGTGAAACAATATAGGCCAGTGATATTAAACCTGATTCTGAGCCCTCCTCACCAGTGAGCACACCTACAACGAGTGCTGGCAAAGAAAGCGGTATCCATCATCAACAACCCCCACCATGCAGGCCATGCTCTCTTCTCACTGCTGTAATTAGGAAGGAAGTACAGGAGCCTCAGGTCTATACCACCAGGTTGAGGAATAGTCAACCATCAGCCATCAGACTCTTAAACCAGCGTGGATAACTTTGCTCACCTCACTCTGAATTGATTTCACTGCCTATAGATTCACTTTCAAGGACTCTACAGATAACGCTTTCAGTATTTACTATTTTATTATTGTATTTATCATAATATTGTTTATTATAATTACATATTATTATATTTATTTGTTATTTTGTGTATTTGCACAATTTGCCTTCTTTTGCTCATAGTTGCTTATCAGTCTTTGTGTGCAATTCTTCGTTGATTCTATTATATTTCTTTGTTCTGCAGGGGTGTCAAACTCATTTTAGGTCACGGGCCGGATTGAGCAAAATGCAGCTTCATGCGGGCCGGATCAGTCGGACGCGTGCGAACGCAGCTTTCGTTGCCTCCATTTTTTCAGTCTGTTCTCATGTGTCTCAGTCTCTGCTATAACTACAAAGTGTTTCACTTTACAAATTCCGTTTCTTATGAAGAAGACTGCCGAGCGAGACTGCCGAATAAACACTAAAAACCCTGAAAACCTGGTACCTGAATAAACTCAGCATTAGCCATATCATACGCCATAGGCGCTTTGATTACTGGGTCCAGCTTTAATAGTAATTAGATATTATCTCGCGGGCCAAAGATAATTCCACCGCGGGCCGGATTTGGCCTGCTGGCCTTGAGTTTGACATATATGTTCTACTGTGAATGTCTGCAATAAATGAATCTCAAAGCAATGCATGGTGACATATACACTCAGTGGCCACTTTATAGGGTATCTCCTGTTAATGTTTTTCTGCACACCGCTGTTGTAATGGATCGTTGCTTGAGCTATTGTTGCCTTCCTGTTAGCTTGAACCAGTCTGACCATTCTCCACTGACCTCGCTCATTACCAAGGTGTTTTCACCCACAAGATTGACACTAACTGGATGTTCTTTGTTTCTGGCAACACTGTCTGTAAACTCTACTGTTGTGCATGAAAATCCCAGGATATCAGCAATTTCTGAGATAATCAAACCACCTCCAAATGACACCAACAATCATTTCATGGTCAAAGTCACTTAGAACACATTTCTTCTTCATTCTTATGTTTAGTCTGAACAATAACTGAACCTCTTGACTACGTCTGCATGCTTTTATGCATTGAATTGCTACCACATGATTGGCCAATAATATATTGGCATTAACAGGCAGGTGTAGGGTGTACCTAATAAAATGGTTTCTAAGTGTATGCACTTTGATAATAAATTTATTTTGAACTTTGAATCTTTTTGTCATACATTTATCAGTATTGTTCACTGGAAGATATGCAGAAAATAGCTTTTTTTGACATTTAGTCTACACGAAACTTTGCCTCAAATTATTTCAGATGAACAAAAGGCTCATTTTAGTTTGGACTAGTCCCTTGGAAAATACCAAGATTAGGGTATAATAAATGAATTCCTACAGACCTCGATGTTTATTTACATATGGATACAATGCTTCTTTTCACAAAGCTAAGAATAGCCATAGATAGACGATGAATAAAATGCCTCTTTCTTTAAAACTAAGAAACAATAGAAGACAGCACAATTGCAATAAATGATATATGATCTGCTTTTGCCAGTCCCTGGAGTGAAGTACCCTGTTTCCTCTAATTAAAGAAAATTGTTGGTGCGTAGTACAATAAGCAGTACTGAAAATTAATTTGCTTGTCAGATGTTGATTACCTTCAGGAGGATGTATTAAAATCTGACATGAAACTGTGAACTAGGCCTACACATGTTGTGCCCCAGAGCCAGAAAATATGAGCTTTTTTTTAATTGACTCTGGTAATCCAACAGAGCAGGTCATGCTACTTTACTGCAACTATCCAATTTTTATTCTATTGGAGCGATAATCAGACAGTTTCTATGAAAAACAGATGGTTTGATCCATCATACTATTACCCAGTGGTGGAGACAAAATGCTAACCTGTGAGTTTAGTTCCTGCATGAAGTGTTCCTGACCTCAGCTGATCTATCATCAGATGCTACTGAGGATGATACATCTCCAAAGGGAAGAAGAATTAATTCCAGAAAACAGTAACTCTCCGGGTAATCTTGTATCTTTTCTAATGGCTGGGTAGAAATTCACAAAGCAATAAACAATCTGCTGGAGGAATTCAGCAGTTTGAGCATCTGTGGTGCTGTTGAGTCCCTACAGCAAGAGAGAGAAATGAAAACAGTTCCTTTATCTGAAGTATATTCCATAACTTGGAATGCAAGCATTTATAGAAGAAAATGTATAACTTACAAAAGCAAGTGTAAGATATGAAGAAGAATTGTTTCTGATCCTTTTCACCCTTTCAGGTATAAATTGGGATTTGTTGCACTTCCTATGAGTCATGGCTTACATCTATTAACTGCAATCTTTCCATTCCTTCAGTTCATATTCATTGTACTAGATCACAATATTTTATCTTCTTGGTTCTTTGTATCTCATCCAACACAAATCATTTCTTCAAATCTAACTTCATTTTACTGCCAGAGACTTTAAGTATCTTGAACATTCTCAACTTTCCCAGTTTTTGCCAACAAAAGAAATGTAATTACTAGCACCCTACTCTCCTTTAAAAACTGAAACATTTTCTATTTCAAGTGGAAATTATTTTCTAATGGACAGAATAATTAGTTCACACATTCCATAATTTCAGCAAAGGCCAGGTATAATTTAACTACTCTGCAGTTTCAACAGACTACATTCTATCTCACAATAGCTGGTGGGCAAAAGCAATTTAGTAGAGATGTTGTTGTGCATATATTGCAAGTACTGTAATTGGATATTCACATGCACTGTTTCAGGTGTATTTTTAAAAAACAGGTACCAGATTTATGAAATTTTCTCATACCTGTTTTAGATATTTTAATGAACATTATTTTTGATCTTTGTGAAACACCAAAATAATTATCACACTGATTAACATACTGCATATTGTCAGTCATTTCTGTGCTGCTTTATCAAATCATAAACACATGAAATTCTGCAGATGCTTGAAATCTTGAGCAACACACTCAAAAATGCTGGAGGAACTCATCAAGTCAGCCAGTGTCTATGGAGAGGAATAAACATCCTGATGAAGGGTCTTGGCCTGAAACATCAGTTGTTTATTCCCCTCCATAGATGATGCCTGACTTGCAGAATTCCTCCAGCATTTTGTGTGTGTTAATGACGTTGCCACCTATGTTATCATCTATCAAATGATAGCCTGTGCATATGTGGTGTTGATGTTCACTGTAGCACGTATGCTTGCCAATGGAAAATACATAGTAAAATAGGAATAAATATGATTATATCTATTTTCAACTGTTTTGGTAATCATTTGATACAAAAACCATGGTGTTCTTGATTAATTACTGCAATCAATCTCTAAGCAAAGACAAATGATATCTGGAATCCGTGAAAGGTGAGAAATCTTGGAAACTTTATATAATTTGCTCCAACCAATCAGGCTAATTGCACAATATGGCACATCACAAATTATTTATATTTATTTCTGAATTATATGTTCTGTGGATTCTATTTAATTGGGCCAAAAGTTAATCAGGCTAGCCACCTATTTGGGACAACTCTTGAAGAACAAAACTAATTGAGAAAATAGCCAGAATTTCCTTCGTTTGTTTCGGACATTATGTTGTTTAATTGGGATAGGAGACTGTATTAAACTGTTTCTAACTAGCATCAGTTGTGTGCACTTGTGTGGCCATTAGACACTACACTATGCTTAGAGCAAACAATTTTTAAATAGCGACAGTTGTGTGTGGTTGTGTTGTGGCATCCATTTGTGCCAATGGACGTCAATTCAAAAGCAGTGATTTTTACTAATTTTGTTTTTTTTAATTTTGACTTAAAAGAAATCAGACCCTTACCAAGACGCAACAAGAAGATTTGATACAAGCCAAATAATTTACCCTACTGGAGTGAGTTAAAAGCCATCTGCCTAACATTGCTCATCAATGGATGCGAGAATTATATAAAAAAAATTAAAATCCTTGTGTGGCAGGAAGTTGGTGAACCACATTCTCAAAACAATTGTAGAAAATCTACTAACATCGACTTTAATAGCCAAGGAAGTGAGTGCAAGGGTTAATGTTTTATAGGCAGTAATGTTTGCCACTGATAGTTGACAAAAAATAAGTAATAAGACAGTTTCAAACTGCTTTGCTCATTGCGGTGTCAAGCATTCAGGCTTGCAGATGCCCAAAATGGTCAGGAGTGAAAATGAAACTATTTTACTACTTCAAGTTAGAAACTATGAAAATTTGAAGGTATCAACAATCATCTTGAATGTTACAATGAAAATAAAAAACATGGAGAATGCAATAATCAAAAGCCTTGTGTCAGAACATCAAGGTGGGAAATATGAAGATGAGGAAAGTGATGAAGGTGACACATCTGAACGTGAGCTAGTGACTGCAGAGAATCCCAGGAAATTTATCGTTCATTTACAAAACTACTTCATGCAGGAAAGCAATTAAGACCATCCATTATCTGCACCAGGTACCTGTGATGATTTCGTTCTCTTACAAAAGAATTTCCAATCAAAAGAACTGGGCAGCATACACTGGATGAATTCCTTCGTCATTAACTATTGGGAATTTATACAGTTTATAGTACTATAGCACTAATGGCACTGTTCTAATTTGTTTTGTATTTCATTTAATTACATATTTGTTATTCTGTTAAATGGTAGTTTGTCTTTTTTAATATTTTTAACTATTTCTATGTAACTTTGGCTAATTGGGAAACCAATTAATTTGGTCAAAATGTATTGGTCCCAATGTGTCCCAATTAACTGGAATCTACCGTATATACAAATATCAGAATTGATTACTTATATTTATTTCAGAAAAGAAAACAGATATAGACAGAGCCTGAGGACCAGAACACCAATGGTGTTAACTGCAAAGACATGGTCAACTAAGATGGAAGAGCACTTGCAGTACTGCTTTGAATCAGGGGACTGCACCATGCTCAGGGAATCATCCTTGGATCAGAATCTACCACCTTTGTCACTGACTTATCCAACACCTGCATTGATGAGTGTATCCCTTCAAGAACATACTTTGAGTCGTCTTTCATTTGAGCCAGGTGATTCCCAGTCTGCTGAGGGCTAATTCTATGGTTTTCATGACTGGTGATCCAGAATCCTACAAGAAATACAGTTATACCATACTGAAGGGATTTGTGAGAGTAAAATAAACAATTCAGAGTAAAGCTAAAGCCTCAAAGAGATGCATAACAGCCCTGGTAGTGTTCGTGTGCTATTACTTCCCATAAGGTGAGACCTCACATTAAAAATGGCAATAATGCCTCACTCCCTGATGAGCTCAACATTCCTTAAGCATACTTTGAAAGGGATAACAACACAATGCCTGTGCAAATCGTGACCCTGAAAACTCTGTCTTGGAGACCGACATCAGAATATCTTTCAAAAGGCTAAACCCTTGCAAGGCATCAGGCCCTAATGGTGTACTAGGCAGGGTAATGAAAATCTGAGCTGATCATTTGGCTGGAGTGTTCAAAGATACCTTCAGCCTCTCAGTGCTGCAGTTAGAGGTTTCCTCCTCCTTACAAAGGGTGGCAATCATACCAGTGCCCAGAAGGGAATGCTGAGCTGCCTCAATGACTATCATCAGTAGCACTCACATTTCCCCTAATGAAGTGCTTTGGAGCACCTAGATGACAGAAACATAACATACATCAGGCCACTGTTTATTAATTTCAGCTTGGTGTTCAGCATCATAATCCCCTCAACTAATCAATAAGCTTCAAAGCCAGGGCCTCATACCTTACTCTGCAACTAGGTCCTTGCATGGACAAAGCATGGTATGTCAGCACAAATGCATAGGATCAGAAGTGACTGCAGAGGGTTTTAGACTGTCAGCTAGCTCTATCGCAGGCCATCTTCAAGGTAGCGAGATCTATCACGAAGGACCCTCACCACCCAGAACATGCCCTCATCTTGTTACTACCATTGGGGAGAAGGTACAGGAGCCTGAAGATCCACAGGCAATGGTTCAGAAAGTATTTCTTCCTGTCTACCATCATATTCATGAATCCATAAACACTGTTTCATTATTTGTTGCATTTTCTACACTTATTTATTTTGTAACTGATGCACCATCAATAACTCACGCTGAGACTTAGGAAGCGAGATATCGGCTTTTATTGACTGGAAGAATAAACAACACTACATCCTGGGGAAAATGAGGGAGAGCAGCAGCCCACAGTCGCCTTTATACAGGGGTCTGTGGGAGGAGCCACAGGAGCAGTCAGCAGGGTCTGTGGGAGGAGCCACAGGAGCAGTCAGACAGGTATATCTAGTTCACCACAGTAACATACAGTAATTTTCATGTATTTGCACTACACTGCTATTGCAAAACAACAAATTTCATATCATATAGTCAGCAATAATAATCTGGATTCTAATTCTTTACTGGGAGACCACGGTCAGTGTGGATGAATAATTACATCTTTTGCTTGCTGAAAATCAATACCAGTGCACCTGAATGTTGCATGTTAAGTCAACTGCTCTACTCTCTCTACATTTATGATTGTGTGGCTCAGCACAGCTTACATAACATCTATAACTTCACAGATGACACCATTGCTATTGGTAGAATCTCAGATCACAATGAGGAGGAATAAAGGAGTTAGATAGATTGGTTGCTTAAGTGATGTCACAACATCAATCTCACACCCAATGTCAACAAGACCAAGGAATTGCTGATGGAACTTCATTGAGGGGTCATCAGTGGAAAGGCTGAGCAGCTTCAAGTTCCTGGGCAGCAACACATTGGAGAATCTATCCTAGGCCCAATGTATAGGTGTAATCACGAAGCAGGCATCCTGATGGCTCTGCTTCATCAGGAGTCTGTGAAGATTTGGTATATCACCAAAGACTTAAAAATTTCTATAGATATATGGTGGAGAGCATCCTCACTGCTTGATGGCTCTGGACCTGGTATAGCAGGTCTAACGCACAGGATCATAAGAGGCTGCAGAACGTTATAGACTCAGCCAGCTCCAGCTTACACCCACCCCACTATTGAGGACATTTTCAAAAGGTAGTGCTTCAAGAAGACACCATCAGTCACTAAAGAACCTAACTATCTGGGATATGCCCTTTCCTCATTACTACCAGCAGAGAGAAGGCATGGGAGCCTGAACACTCACTTTCAATGATTTGGGAACCAATTGTTCTCCTCCGCCATCGATTTCTGAATATTCCCTGAACCTGTGATCACTCTCAATGATTTTTTTTATTTTGCATTCTTTAGTTTTAAAACTTATAGGAATTTTATATTTTTGAACTTCACTAAACAAAAAGTGATACATCATAGCAACACACACAAAATGCTGGTGGAACACAGCAGGCCAGACAGCATCTATAGGGAGAAGCACTGTTGACATTTTGGGCCGAGACCCTTCGTTAGGTGATACAATCAAAGAACAGAGAAAATGGAATTACAGCGTCTGAATCATAACCTTTTTTCCCTTTCTGAGATTTTGAAGATATTTTTCATCTCCATAAAGCACCTTCAAACCATTAGCTTGGAAATTATAAGAATGTTCATTTTGAAACTGAATGAAGACGATGCTGCAAGCACAAATTAAATCCATCAAACAGAGCATCATGTCCATTTCACACCTTCCATGTGAGATACCTGAACACAATAATTTTCTTCTGCATGTGAACCGTTGGAAAATATATAACAGAAATGAACAGACAGCTTCCATTGAAAAAAAAGAAAAAAAATATAGATGAATACAAATGAGAGTGAAGGACAGTATTTTGCAAGTTACATCCAAAATTGTCAATGCTGACAACAAAACTAATTTAAAGAACAATTTGTTAATGTTCTTATTAGAAGTATGCCTCTGGATTGCCGAATAATTTCATGGCAATATGAACATTCTTTCCTTATCAAGCAGGATCAGTCTTTCACCAAAATATTATCTTCAATTAATCTTAATTGCTGCATCTTTGAATGGAAACTAAACTGGCATGTAATTAAAATTTGCTTTCACTTAACAAAAAAAACATCAGCACTTGCCAAGGATGATCCTTTCATGTAAAATTCTTCAAATGACTGTTGAAGTGCCAGTTTCAATATTTCCAATGTGTATTTTTGTCATTTTTACTAATATAATAGTGCTTAAAATTTCCTGTTTCTGGAGGTTGTTATTCAGCTGACCAAATTTCAAAAAATCAGTAACATTTCTATCATTGTTAAGACTATATCCACAGATTAGAGATTTTTAAAGATCTAAACTACATTTATTTCCTACCAGCCCAGATAAGAACATAATAGATGTAATTTTTAATTTGAAACCTTTTGAGAATAGCTCAGTATCTTATATTTATGGTCTGTTGTTGGGATTGAGAATGGTTCCTTTAGACAAAACTAAAAAAAGATTGGGAAAAGGATTTACAGACTTCATTATCTGATGAGACCTGGAGGGCTGTTTTCAAAATGGTTAATTCTTCATCATTATGTGCTCATCATTCCCTCCTACAATTTAAAGCGGTACATAGGGTTCATATGACTAAAGACAAGCTTTCTCATTTTTTTGCAGATATATTTCCTTATTGTGACAGATGTAATAATGAAGTGGCTTCATTAATTCATATGTTTTGGTCATGTTCGAGCCTTGAAAAATATTGGAAAGTTATATTCCAAACTTTTTCGGTACATTTTAAAGCTAATTTTAAGCCCAGTCCTTTGACTGCCTTATTTGGTATTGTTGAGGAAGGAGCTATAATTTTGGAGCCTTCTCATTTGCGGGTACTGGCTTTTATTTCTCTGATGGCTAGGAGGGTGATCTTGCTTAAATGGTAGGAGGTTGCCCCCCCCCCCAACATGTGCTCAATGTTATGTCATGTTTAAATTTGGAGAAGATTTGTTGTTCGATTTCTGATTCTAACCAAGATTTTCAAATGCTATGGGGACCCTTTCTGAACTATTTTAAAAATCTTTGAATTGTTATTGTTATTAAAATATAGACCTGGGCTATTATTATAAAACACTATATGGTAAAGTACTCTTATTTTTCTTTTCTTTTTTTACCAACCAGCTTTGTCTTGGTATTGGGTGTAGATTTTATTTATAATATAATTAACTATATTATCATTGTATTTCATAATTCAATTTATTGTATTTGATCGCAAATATGGGATACCATGACTGTATCAGTGTGATTTATATATCATGTATTTTGTGCTATCTTATTTTGATTTATAAGTATCCTTATGAATTCTGTATTTGTGTATATGAAATTTAATAAAAATGTTGGAAAAAGAAAGAAAGAAAAGACAGGAAATTTAAGATTGGTTAAGACAGGAGGAGGAGTATAGGAAACTGATACAGGACTTTGTGATATGGTGCAACTCAAACTACCTGCGTCTCAATATCACCAAGACCAAGGAGATGGTGGTGGACTTTAGGAGATCTAGGCCTCATATGGAGCCAGTGATCATTAATGGAGAATGTGTGGAGCAGGTTAAGACCTACAAGTATCTGGGAGTACAGTTAGACGAGAAGCTAGACTGGACTGCCAACACAGATGCCTTGTGCAGGAAGGCACAGAGTCGACTGTACTTCCTAAGAAGGTTGGCGTCATTCAATGTCTGTAGTGAGATGCTGAAGATGTTCTATAGGTCAGTTGTGGAGAGCGCCCTCTTCTTTGTGGTGGCGTGTTGGGGAGGAAGCATTAAGAAGAGGGACGCCTCACGTCTTAATAAGCTGGTAAGGAAGGCGGGCTCTGTCGTGGGCAAAGTACTCGAGAGTTTAACATCGGTAGCTGAGCGAAGGGCGCTGAGTAGGCTACGGTCAATTATGGATAACTCTGAACATCTTCTACATAGCACCATCCAGAGACAGAGAAGCAGTTTCAGCGACAGGTTACTATCGATGCAATGCTCCTCGAACAGGATGAAGAGGTCAATACTCCCCAATGCCATTAGGCTTTACAATTCTACCGCCAGGACTTAAGAACTTTTTAAAAGCTATTATGAATGCTTTTTGAGATAGTGATTTAGATGCATATCATATTTTTTTTACTGAGTTAAGTATTGTATGTAATTAGTTTTGCTACAACAAGTGTATGGGACATTGGAAAAAAGTTGAATTTCCCCATGGGGATGAATAAAGTATCTATCTATCTATCTATCTATTTTGCCATCACCGGTGGTATTTATCCATGTTTGAATTAGTTGGGCAGAATAAAGATGTAAAGATCAAAACACTGAAATTATTCACAATCTCAACAGGAGTGGAAACAGTCACTAGTGTTCACAGAGTGTCCAAAGTGAAAAGAAAATGCTGTAAATACATTTTAGACAGCAATAGTGGTTTAAGGAGAAGCCATTAACCTACAGAAATTGTTTATAATTTTACTTCCTTTGGTCAGGTGGATGATACTCTGATGTGTTTTGCATTCAAGGTTCACATAGCTTTTATTTAAATCTCAATAAAATTAAAATGGGATATGGCTGTAGTTGCCAGTGGCAGTCAAAATTGTGTTTTGACATAAATGGTTGTCTGGATGACCAAACTCAGGAGTAGCTGCTTCCCCGCTCTTTCAATCTTCCAAACCAATCACCTTTCTCAGATACCCCTTTCCCAGTGTTGCTACTGGGGACTTGGTCTCATTATTCAACCTCTCTGAGTTATTCTGTTGTTTTTATTTTAATTTTTCTCTTTGCTCAACTATATTTATGCTGTTCTGTTGTACCTTGTTGTTTTGTGCTTGTTACTGTATTTACTTATTTTTTGACTGTTTACTCTGTGAGCAAGGGATTTCACTGCACCCTAGTGTATATGACAACAATCTAATCTGGATCTGAACCTGCAAATACCATTATGGTGCAAAATATTGTTCGTTGGATTTTACGACAAAATATGAAAAGTTTTAACAAACACCGTAACAAAGATTTTACTTCCGTGGAAGAGTGCCCAGAAAGTGGCTTGCTGAATCATAGGTGGGTTTACTTTACATGATTTGTTAAATATAGAATAAAATTGATTTTAAAGTGACCTTAATGAAACAGTGAATGCTACCAAGTTAACAGGGACAAAGGTACATTTATTTCACACAGAATTGCAGCCTAATGTAGACTTAGAAAAACTCATGACCTGGCAACATAAGGTTGCTTTCATAGATAAAATTCCAAACCTGTTAAAATGACTAAATATACTCCATATGGTTCCTGTAGGGTGAGTGGAGGTTGTTGCAGGAGGGCATTTTTTTTTACACAATCAGGATGACATTCAAGTTGCAAACTCTAGTTTCACAGTCTTGAGCTGTGCATGATTAAAGCACTGAACAGTGTCACAAGAAGCCTTCCAATTACAACAATCTTCTACCAAAGTTTAATGCATTTCTGATTTTGTGTTGGCAAAAAGGGGAAAAGGTTCAGACATATATAAGAGTTCTTTACTGTTGTAATATCAAGTTTTTGAAGGGTAAATATGGCTTTGTGCAGAAAAGATCTGTTTTAATTAGGATTGCAAGGAAATAAAAATGGGTTTCAACCAGTTAAAAAAGAAAGATAGGGTTCCCACAACCAATAGGCTGACTTTCAAGGACTCTTCATCACATGTTCTCAATATTTATTGTTTATTTATTTATTATTGTTATTTCTACTTTTATATTTGCATAGTTTATGTTTATTATTCTATAGATTTATTGAGTATGCCCATAAGAAAATGAATCAGGTTTGTATGAGATGGCAATATGTACTTTGATAATAAATTTACTTTGAACTTTGCATTTATTTAATTTTCTTTCTATATTTAATTTTCTTTTGTCTATGTACGTACTGTAATTCATCGTTTTTATTATTATGTATTGCAATGTACTACTGCCACAAAATGACAAATCTCATGACATATGCCAATGATATTAAACCTGATTCCAATTCCGGCTTTTGCGAAACATTTTATTGTACTTCTCCACGGGTCCATGCCCTTTCTGTGGTTAGGAGAGTAGAGCTGTACACAGCTCAGAGCTCTAAATGCAACCTGATTTGAACTAGCACAATGCTTTACAGTACCAGCAACCCAGGTTCACTTCCTGCCACTGTCTGTAAGGAGTTTGCACATTTCCTCCATGACTTAGCTTCCTCAGGTGCTCTGTTTTTCTCCCATAGTCCAAAGGCATATCCGTTGATATATTAATTGGTCATCGTAAATTGTCCTGTGATTAGGTTAGAGTTAAATTGGCGGTTGCTGAGTAGTGTAGCTTGTAGGGCTAATTCCATGCTGTATCTCAATAAATAAATAAAAGGAGACCTTGGGTTGGCATCCTTCCAGCAGGCTGTAACACAAATCCTTGCAGCTAACCAGAATACTTATTCTTTCAACTAAGACACAACTTAGAAGTGGTATGAGGTAATAGATATTGAACGCAATTCGCCAGCACAAAGGGGAGCATTTAGATCAATGGACATCATACAGACATCACTCAATACATTCAATTGATTTGTACAAGGTGCTGAGAATGTTTGCATGATGTTCAGAACAGCAACATCCAAAATGGTCAGCTGTGGAAATCAGGAGAGGAAACACATTAAACTTCATTTAGCAAATGTGGTCGTGATCATTAATTGAGGCGAAAAATAAAATAATTCATAAAAATGTATATTACATGCTTGGTTAAATAATATTTCATATGCATTAATTTTTTGGGTGATACTTAACTACAGTGACTCTCTTTCATGCTGATGTGTTTCCAGCTTAGTAGTTGAATTAAGTTGCACAACAACTGATGTAATTATCACCATTGAGTTCAGAGCTAGTCTATATGCAAGGCTGTAATATTTCACCTCAGCTGTATTGCAAGATGCTAAAATTATGTTTGCTAATAATTTGTAAGCTTGAATTAGTCAGAGTTGAACAAGACAATCTTAGTCTCTCTGGTGCCACTCTTTCTCTCTTCATTATTTAAATAAATATGAAATTGAGTATTTTTGATTCAACAGAATTAAAATCAGAGTTATTATCAATGGTGTACTACATATCATGAAATTAGTTGTTTGATGGCGGTAGCTCAATGTAAAGTCATAAACATCTATGGATGACAATAAATAAATAAACAGTGCAAAAATAAAGGAGTAATGAGGTAGTGCTTGGAAATCTGATATCAGAATGGAAGAAGCTGTTTCTGCACTATTGACAGTGGGTCTTTAATGATGAATGCTGCCTACTTGAGGCACTGTTTCTAGAAGATATCCTTGATGATGGAGGTCGTTGAGCTTTCAGGTGTTGTAAGGTTATTTAAGTATTAAAGAATTGTTCACAAGTGAATTGATAGACAACTTGAAAGTTCCAAATAGTTTTTAACAGTGTGAACATCAAGAGAGTACAAGAAATAGGCAATGGAGTTGGCTCTATGGGTTTTTGATTCTTCTCTGTCATTCATTATCTTTCACCTGTGATCTCAACTCTATTTCTTTCACCTTTCATATAAACCATGATTTATCGATAGGCCTATCTATTTATCTCATCTTTTATGAAACATTCACAGAACCTTTGTACTGCAATACAACAAACTATGAAGCAAAAATCTCTCCTTGAGCTTAAGGGAAAGGAATTATTTACTGAGACTATGCCCCTTTTCCTGGATTCCTTCTCCAAGCAACTCGACTTCTGTTATGTAAAGCCTTCTGTGAATCATTCACTTCCAATGAAATTACCTCAGGCTTTTCATAATTCAAGAGCTGAAATCTATTCTACTCAATACATGCACACCAGCCCAAGAATCAATCTAGTGACCTCTGCTTCATCACCTCCAGTGAAAGTACCTCCTTGCTTCAATAAAGAGACCAAAACTGTATGACACTTTCAAGAAAACTCAGTACTGTTGTAGCAAGAATGTTCTAATCTTAGACTTCACACTTGGCAACAATATTTGATATTCAATAGAGTGAAGTACAAAAGAAGACATTTGATTTTAGATCATTATTACACCAGATATTTTTAACTTCAATTTCCTTATCACAATCACTTTTACTTGTGCAGCAATTAAAATACTTTTGTACAAATTCAAGATTTTTAAAAAATTATACTTTCAGTAAATTATCTTGTTTATTGTTGGTCAATGTAACACCAGCTGTGAAGCATTTTAGGATTCTTCAAGTCAAAGTGACAATTGATGATGTTGTATACTTATAATGAAGGGTCATATCTGAATAATGAACCTATTTTCACTTGCATCTACTGCTTTGCTATGTGTTTCTAGATTGCAGTCTTTGCTTTAAACCTTTCTGATTGCTGTGGTGTACTTGACCAATCAAGAGTTCCATTTACCACATGAGAGACTATTCTCAATTCACAGGAGAATGCTAAGAATACACTGACAAGCATTGAAAAGCAATTCTCAAGGTTTAGTTTCACGTCCTGAGGAGAAAGTGTCCCTGGAGAACAAACGTTTCTTCCTGAAATGACAGGGTTCAAAAATAAGGCATCATGTCAGTGTTCCTGCAATAGGTACATAGCGAAGATTAGAATTTAACTCGTTACTTTGAGCTGAATAATTTTTAAAATCATAATAGACCATTAAAGTACTTGCTTCTCCATTGAATATACAGTGCCTATAAAAAGTATTCAACCCACCTGGAAGTTTTCATGCTTTATTGTTTTCCAACCTTGAATATCAGTGGATTTAATTTGGCTTTTTTTTGACAGTAATCAACAGGAAAAAGGCTCTTTTGTGTCAAAGTGAAAACAGATCTCTACAAAGTGATCTAAATTAATTACAAATATAAAACACAAAATAATTGATAGCGTAAGTATTCACCCCACCCCACCCCCTTAATGTGACACACCAAATCATCACTGGTGCAGCCAATTGGCTTCAGAAGTCACATAATTCAGTAAATGGAGATCAGATTTTGGAGACCTGTGTGCAGTCCAGGTGGTTCAACTGAATCTAGTAAAAATACTCCTAGATCTGGATGGTCTAAGTGCTGGAGAGTCAGTATCCAGGCAAAAACTACATCACAAAGACAAAAGACACTCCAAGCAACTCCGCAAAAAGGTTATTAAAAAGCACAAGTCAGGAGATGGATACAAAAAATATTCCAAGTCACTGAATATCCCTTGGAGTACAGTTAAGTCGATCATCAAGAAATGGAAAGAACATGGTACACCTGTATATCTGCCTAGAACAGGCCATCCACAAAGACTGAATGACCGCGCAAGGAGGGGACAAGTGAGGGAGGGAACCAAGAGACCTATGACAACTTTTGAGGAGTAACAAGCTTCAGTGGCTGAGATGAGAGAGAATGCACATACAACTGTTGCCTGGGTGCTTCACTGTTCTCAGTCAGCTGGAAAAAGGGTCTAAGGTCGAATGAAACCAAAATTAAGCTTTTTGTCCATCCAGCTAAGCACTATGTTTGGTGTCAGCCACACACTGCACATCATCAAAAACACACCATCCCTACCGTGAAACATGGTGGAGGCTGCAACATGCTGTGGGGATGCTTCACTGCAGCAGGCCCTGGAAGGCCTGTGTGGTGGAGGGTAAAATGAATGCAGCAAAATACAGGGAAATCCTGGAGACCTGATGCAGTCTGCAAGAGAACTGTGACTTGGGAGAAGATCTGTTTGCCAACAAGACAATAACCCCAAGCATAAAGCCAAAACTACACAGGAATGGCTTTAAAACATCAAAGGTAATGTCCTGGAGTGGCTAAGTCAGAGTCTAGACCTCAGAAAAATCACAGTTGGTTTCACTTAGAGCAACTATATTCTTCACATAAATGGAGTTATTTTGGATCTAAATAGTTTATATTAACATTAACAATAGCCCTTGTTAATGAAATAAACAGATGGGCTGTGGTTAATGAATCTTAGAATTCAGAAGTATACTAACTTAAAAATTGTTTATGATTTTGCATCTCTTTACAAAATTAGGTGTGATAATAAACTAAGTCATTAGATGTCCTTATCCAGAATAAATGCCAGAGCATTGTTTTCTCTATTTGAAGCCAATCTATATGAAACATACATAGGGTCAAATTCACAAAATTGCCTGTTGGCAGTGAATGTTTAGGCTATGGCTCACTTTGCTTCCCACTGTACTGCTGATACTTCTATGTCAGAGTCTTTCCCCTGCCTCTCATACACACCTGGAAATCACATAGTTTAATCATGGAAAAATAAACAACTGTTAATCATTCAAGAAAAATGGAAATACACAGCAGTGCCACATCTATCTCATTTATTTTTATCTGATGAAAAAACATTATTTAATTAAATAGAACATTTCTTTGCCCATTCTCCTAATCTGTCTAACTCCTTCTATAGCTTCTCTACTTCTTCAGACTACCTGCCCCTCCACCTATCTTCATATCATCTACAAACAAAGGCACCAATTCTATCATCCAAGGCATTGACATATAATGTTAAAAAACAGTGCCAACACAGACCCCTGAGGAACACCACTAGCCACTTGCAGCCAGCTAGAGAAGGCTCCCTTTATTCCACTCTTTACCTCCTGCCAATCAGCCACTGCTTTTTCCATGCTAGAATCCTTTCTGTAATAGCATGAGCTCATAGCTTGTTAAGCAGTCTCATGTTTTGGCAACTTGTCAAAGGCCTTCTGAAAATTCAAGTACACAACATCAACCAATTCTCTTTTGTCTCTCCTGCATGTTACTTCTTCAAAGAATTCTGACAGATTTGTCAGGCAACATTTTCCCTTGAGAAAACCATGTTGATGATGGCCTATTTTATATGTGCCTCCAAGTACCCTGAGACCTCATCCTTAATCGACTCCAACATCTTCCCAATCACTGAGGTCAGGATAATAGGCCTATATTTAACATTCTTCTGCCTCTCTCCCTTCTTGAAGAGTGGAGTGACATTTGCAATTTTCCAGTCTTGCTGAACCATTCCAGAATCTAGTGATTCTTGAACGATCATTAGTAATGCCTCTACAATCTCTTCAGCCACCTCTTACAGAACGCTGTAGTGAACACCATCCGGTCCAGGTGACTTATCTACCATCAGAGCTGTCAGTTTCCCAAGAACCTTCTCTAGTTATGGTAACTTGAGAAGGTTCTTGGGAACTTCATGCCCCCGACACCCGGAACTTCCACCGTATTGCTAGTGCCTCCGACAGTGAAGGCTGATTTAAAAATACTTCCTCAGTTCATTTTCTCTTTTGTTTCTGCTTCTGAAGCGTCATTTTCGAGCAGTCCAATATTGCCTCTCTTTTAAACTATATGCATCAGCCAATCTTTTAACCATGTTAGTATCTCTCCTATAATACCACAGATTTTTATCTTGTTAAGCAGCCTCATGTGCTGCACTTTGTCAAAGGCCTTCTGAAAATCCAAGTGAACAACGTCCACTAACTTTCTTTTCTCTATCCTGTCTGTTATTTCTTCAAAGAATTCCAACAGATTTGTACATAAGAACATAAAATATAGGAGCAGAATAGGCCATTTGGCTCATTGAGCCTCTTCTGGCATTTCGTCATTTCTGATCCATTAACTCTCTCAGCCCTAATCTCCAGCCTTCTCCCCATATCTCTTCATGCTCTGACTAATCAAGAATCTATCAGCCTCTGCCTTAAATATAAACAGTGACTTGACCTCCATGGTCATCTATGACAATGAATTCCATACATTCACCACTCGCCAGCTAAAGCAATTCCTCCTCATCTCCATTCTAAAGGGACATCCCTCCTCTGAGGGTGCGTCCTTTGATCTTAAGACTCCCCCACCACAGGAAACATCCTGTCTACATCCAGGCTATCAAGGCCTTTCACTATTCAATAGGTTTCAATTGGGTCAGCCCTCATTCGTCTGAATTCCTGTGAGTATAAGTTCAGAACTATCGAACACTCCTCATATGACAAGCCTTTCAATCCTGGAATCATTTTTATGAAACTCCTTTGAACCCTCTCAAATATCAGCACACCCTTTCTCAGGTAAGGGCCCAAAACTGTTCAGAATACTCCAAGGGAGGCCTCATCGGTGCCTTATGAAGTCTCAACATTGCACCCTTACTTTTATATTCTAGGTCCTCTTGCCTTCCTCACCACCAACTCAACCCGCATTGTCAGGCAAGATTCCCCTTTAAGAAAGCATACTAACTTTGGCCTATTCTATCAAGTGCCTCGAAGTACTCCAAAACCTCACTCCAGCATCTGCCAAACTACTAAAGTCAGGCTAACTGGCGTATAACTTTCTTTAGTCTGCCTCCTTCCCTTCTTAAAGGGTAGAGTGACATTAGTGTACCGTAGATTCCGGACTACAGAGCGCACCTGATTAAAAGCCGCTGGCTCTAATTTTAGAAATAAAATCAATTTTTTACTTGTAAAGGCCGCACCGGATTTTAGGCCGCACCGGATTTTCGGCCGCAGGTGTCCCACGTTGTAATATGAGATATTTACACAGAAAGATATTACACGTGAGGATTTTTTAACTTTTAATTAAATCCATATGGTAACAAAAACAAATACATATTGCAAATGCTTTTTTTCGAACCGTGCCCGTAACGCGGCTACTTTTAAATATACGTTGCGTATACTTCTTTACTGAACAACATTCCAATATCTCCTAACGACTGGTAAAAAATATATATACTGCAGCCTACCAGGAAAAGTTATTGATCGCCTTTAACTTAAAAGCAGCGTTTTCGCTCCGCCGCTCCCCCCCCCCGCCGTCCCGTTTATCGCAAACCGGCGTTTTCCCACAAGACGCGGCGAAACCGGGTGTGACGTCATAGCATCCCGCGATGTAGTACAGAAAACAAATATAGTTAAAACTCTTCTAACTTTAACTAGAAAATGAATTACTAAGCGAAAATATTATAAACTAAATAACTGCCATAAAGGCAGCACAATGCTTTTCTTCGAGTGTTTTCCATGTTGATGAGGGTGAGTACAAATGACTGATTTACAATAATTTAATTGTGAAAGTGCGCTTGATTTATCATACAATTTCATTGGACCTCTGTGAACTACTCATCAATTTTATTGGTCTACTGTTACGAGGCAAAATGTTTTCGGCGGCATGAAAAAAAATCATGTATTAGCCGCTCCGTTTTAAAGGCCGCAGAGTTCAAAGCTGTTCAAAATGTGGGAAAAAAGTAGCGGCTTAAAATCCGGAATCTACGGTATTTCCAGGTCTTCAGAACTGATCCAGAATCTAGCGATTCTTGAAAGAATTGAATTGAATTGAACTGACTTTATTTCTTACATCCTTCACATACATTAGGAATAAAATTCTTTATGTTACGTCTTCATCTAAATGTGCCATGTGCAATCATAGTAATTTATAATAAATAGAACAGTCAATGTAATATAGAGTACACTCAATTCAGTGTGAGTTCATCAGTCTGATGGCCTGGTGGAAGAAGCTGTCCCTGTGCCTGTTGGTCCTGGCTTTTATGCTGCGGTTCTGTTTCCCAGATGGTAGCAGCTGGAATAGATTGTGGTTGGGATGGCTTGCGTCCCCAATGATCCTACGGGCCCTTTTTACACACCTGTCCTTGTAAATGTCCCGAAAAGTGGGAAGTTCACAAATACAGATGTTCTGTGCGGTCTGCACCACTCTCCGCATAGTCCTGCGATTAAGGGAGGCACAGTTTCCATACCAGGTAGTGAGGTAGCCGCCAGGATGCTCTCAATTGTGCCCCTGTAGAAAGTTCTTAGGATTTGGGGACCCATACCAAACTTCCTCAACTGTCTAAGGTGAAAGAGGTGCTGTTTGTGCCTTTTTCACCACACAGCTGGTGTGTACAGACCACATGAGGTCCTCGGTGATGTGGATGCTGAGGAACTTGAAGCTGTTTACCCTCTCAACCCCAGATCCATTGATGTCAATAGGGGTTAGCCCATCTCCATTCCTCCTGTAATCCACAACCAGGTTCTTTATTTTTGCGACATTGAGGGAGAGATTGTTTTCTTGACACCACTGTGTCAGAGAGATGACTTCTTCCCTGTAAGCCACCTCATTATTGTTTAAGATAAGGCCAATCAATGTACTGTCATCGGCAAATTTAATTAGCAGATTGGAGCTGTGGGTAGCGATACAGTCATGGGTATACAGGGAGTAAAGGAGGGGACTCAGTACGCAGCCCTGAGGTGCTCCTGTATTGAGAGTCAGAGGGTTGGAGGTGAGGGAGCACACTCTTACCACCTGCCAGCAATCTGACAGGAAGTCCAGGATCCAACTGCACAAGGCAGGGTCAAGGCCAAGGTTTCTGAGCTTCTTGTTGAGCCTGGATGGAACTACGGTGTTGAATGCTGAACTGTAGTCCAAGAAATTCAAGATCATTGCTAATGCCTCTACAATCTCTTCGGCTACCTCTCAGAACCCTGAGGTATATTCAATCTCGTTCAGGTGACTTATCTACCTTCAGCTTCCCAAGCACCTTCTCCTTAGTAATAGCAACAACACTCACTGCTGTTCCCAAAACTTTCAAATTTTTGACATACTGCTAGTGTCTTCCACAGTCAAAACTGACACAAAATACTTATTAAGTTCCTTTTCTATTTCTTAGTCCCACATTATTACTTCTCCAGTGTCACTTTCCAGTGGTCTGCCATCCACTTTTTCCATTCTTTTATTCTTTATACATTTGGAAAAAGCTTCTGTGTCCTCTTTTATACTATTGTAGTGAACATTCATATTTCATCTGTTCTCTCCTTCTGGCTTTTTTTTTAGTTGCTTTCAGGTGGTTTTAAAAGCCTCCCAACCCTCCGACTTCCCAATAATTTTTGCTCTATTATATGTCCTCCGTTTTCCTTTTCTGCAGTGTTTGACTTCCCTTGTTAGTCATGTTTGCCTCATCCTCCTTTTAGAATACTTCTTTGGTTTGTATCTATCCTGCGCCTTCCAGAAACTCCAGTCATTGCCGTTCTGCCATCATCCCTACTAGTGTCCCCTTTCCAATCAAATTTTGGCCACTTCCTCTTTCATGCCTCTGTAATTCTGTTTACTCCATAGTAAAACTGACATATCTGATTTTATCTTCTCCCTCTCAAACTGCTGTATGAATTCTATCATATTATGATCACTGTCTCCTGAAGGTTCCTTTACCTTAAGCTCTCTGATCAAATTGGTTCATTATACAACACTCAATCCAGCATTGCTTTTCACCTTGGCTCAACCACAAGCTGCTCTTAAAAGCTAATCTTGCAAGCATTCTCCAAAAATCTCTCAGCACCAAACTGATTTTCCCAATCTACCTGCATATTTAAATCCCCATTCACTATCATAACATTTCTCCTTTTTACATGCCTTTTCTATCTTCCATTGTAATTTGTATCCCACATACTGGCTACTATTTGGAGGCCTGCATATAACTCCTACCAAGGACTTATTACTCTTGCAGTTTCTTAACTCTTCCACAAGGATTCTACATTTTCCTATGCTATGACACCTCTTTCTAATGATCTGATTTCATTTTTTCACCAGAGCTGCTCCATCCCCTCAGCCTACCTGTCTGTCCTTTCAATACAAGATGTATTCTTAGATGTTAAGCTCCCAACTATGATTTTCTCTTAGCTAGAACTCAATGAAGCTCACAACATTGTACCTGCCAATCTCTAATTGCACAAGCTCATCTACCTTATTCTGTATACTGTATGCATTCAAATACAGCACCTTCAGTCCTGTCTTCATCACCCATTTTGATCTTGCACCATGTTATAATTCAACTCATCCCACTTTCTGCAATTATCTGTTCTTCCTCAGTTTCACTACGCACTGCATCTACCAACTGCCCCATCCTCAGGTCTATCATTTCAGCTCCAATCCCCCTGCCAAATTAGTTTAAACCCTCCCCAGGTTTTCTCCAGCAAACCTGCCCATAATGACATTGGTCCCCCTCAGATTTAGGTGTAACTCATCCTTTTTGTACACGTCATACCTTCTCCAGAAGAGATCTCAATGATCTAGAAATCTGAAATCCTGTCGTCTGCACCAGTTCCTCAGCTATGCTTTCATCAGCCAAATCATCCTATTCTTATCCTCACTGGCACATGGCTCAGGCAGCAATCCGGAGATTACTACCCTTGAAATTTTCTACCTAACTCCATATGTTTTCATTTCAGGACCTCATCCCTTTTTCAACCTATTTAATATGTACTACGACTTCCAGCTATTCACCCGCCCCCTTTAGAATGCTGTGGATCCAATCGGGGATATCCCTGACCCTGGCATTTGGAATACAACATACCATCCAGATTTCTTTTTCACAACCACAGATTCTCCTGTCTCTTCTTCTAACTATGGAATCCCCATCATTACTGCACTCCGCATCTCTTCCCTTCACCACTGAGCCACAGAGCCAGATTCTACTTCCGAGAGACTTGCTCACTGCAGCTTCTCTCAGGCAGGCCTTCCACTCACCGCACCCCCCCCCCCCCCCAAACAAAGTGGTATACTTATTATTCACTTATTATTCACGGGAAGGACCACAGGAGTACTTTCACTTGCTGCCTATTTTCTTTCCTTCTCCTGACAGTCACCCAGGTACCTGCCTCCTGCAACCTAAGAAGTGACTGGCTCTCTGCAGCTCTTATCTATCACCTCCTCATTCTCCTGTATGAGTTGAAGGTCATCCAGCTGCAGCTCCAGTTCCTTAACACAGTCTCCGAGGAGCTGCAGCTTAATGCACTACATGCACATGAAGTTAATTGGGAGACTGGAGGTCCCAGAGTTCCCACATCTCTCACAAAGAATATTATACTAATTCTGCATCAGTTTTCAATGCACCAGTTATGTACCAATTGACAAAGAAAGAGGAAAAAAGCTTTCTGGAAACTCACTTAGAACCTCCACCTGTACTTGCTAAAGACTGTTCTCGCCCAATCCTGTTGAGCCAAAACCAGACCCCTTTAACACTGGCCCAATACAACAATGGCCACACTGTTTGTACCTCTCTTCTTTTTATTGGCTCAAATAAAACTCACTCCCAATGAAACTTGCAGCTTCCAAATGGCTCCCACCCTGCGAGGTGTCACCCTCTCACTTGCTACTTCAAACAATGACTCAGACCCAACGAGACTTGCAATTTTTAAATGGCCTCCTCCCTCACGCACAACTTCAAACAAATACAAACTTTTTGTCAGAAGGGTCTAAGCTATTTTTACTCTTCAAGGTCCTGATGGAATGATGGACGTCCTTTTTCCATTCCAATTTCAGAGATCAGCATTTGCAGCTCTTTCTGTGCTATGCTCTGCTTTTTATATACTAAACAATGTTTGCACACTAATTATGAACAATTTACTTTGAATTTCAATATTAGTTTTCTTTGTAGTGTTTGATTGCATAAAAGAATAAATTGACAATTTTTTCAGGATATGACAAACAGTAGTTTAGTTGGGAATTTTATAAACATTTCTCTCGTGGCTTCAGAACTAATTATAACTATATTAAGTTGATGGCATACAAAATTTCAAACAGCTTTACCATATATCATGTGAGTTACAAGTCTAGTCCGTTCTGTTTGATGAAGCTTAAAAAGTAATATTATTTACTATTACCCTAAAAATAGCTGTTATCCTAAACTCAAACACGAGGAAATCTGCAGATGCTGAAAATTCAAGCAACACACACAAAATGCTGGCGGAACGCAGCAGGCCAGGCAGCATCTATAGGAAGAAGCACAGTCGATGTTTTGGGCCAAGACCCTTCATCAGGACTAACAAAAAGAAAAGAGAACGAGTTTTCTTTTCTTTCAGTTAGTCCTGTCAAAGGGTCTCGGCCCAAAAGTCCATTGTGCTTCTTCCTATAGATGCTGCCTGGCCTGCTGCTTTCCACCAGCATTTTGTGTGTGTTTCTTGTTATCCTAAACTGCTATTTCGACTGAAGTTGCACAAATTGTGATATTCGTCAAAATGCTACATTTTGTAATTTGACAAATGTACAGTGGCAACTTAAGGTAAAGTTTACTTGCCTCATTACCTAATGGTTCCAGAGCTGCATTGACTTGGTCATTGGGGAAATAAAACCAAGTAATAGTATATGAAAACCAGTATAAATTTTTGAACATAGTCTCAAATTTACCTTATTTTTTCATGTATTTTATCTTGACCTCGTTGTTACTGCAAAATATATATTCTATTCATTACACAATCTGAATAACATCTTTCCAATGATCAATACACTTTTCCATCGCATATTCATTTTTAACACAGTCATTAAGACTTCTTTATTCAGCACACATTGTAAATGCAGACACACCATGCCCACAAGTTTTGGAGTCTAGTAACTCAGATTTGGGCATATGGAAACTGAGGTGCAATGGGATAGCCACAGCTTGAAAAAACAGCTTACTTTGTGGTCATGCACTTACTTCAACATATCTGCCACATCATAATGACATTTTACTTCAGTACCACATTTTCTCATTGTGTGTCTATGGAACTTCTCTTTTTTTTGTAATTTTTTTTATTGAAGTTCATCAAACAAACATTTCCATAAGATGTATTTCAGAAATTGTACATATATATCATATAATCATATATATCACAAAATCTCCACAAAGTATTTATCTGGGGTATACACTTAAAGAAAAGAGTGGAAAGCAAAAACAAGCAAAAGGAAAAAACTATGTACAAGTAGGGAGTGATCTTTTTTATAACAACAGATTCATTGATTTGTGAGAATAAAATCAGGCCTATGAGGCATTATGTAGTTAAACCATTTTTCCCAGTATGAATCAAATTATTCCAGCTTATGATTAACAGATGCTGTTATCTTCTCCATTTTGTAAATGTCCATTGTAATTTCCATCCATGTATTTAAAGTTGGGCTCTCCTGTGATAACTATTTCCTAGTAAGGGTCTTTTTACCAGCCACCAACAGTATATTCATTAAATATTTATCTCTTTTCAACCATTCTTGAGGTATATATCCAAAATATATGGTCTTACTCTCCAAGGGTATTTCACATTTAAAGATGTCTTGTAGAGCACTGTGTATCCCCCTCCAATAGGTTTTGATAACAGAGCAATTCCAAAAAATATGATAATGATTTACATTTTGATTTCCACAATTTCTCCAGCAAACAGGGAGGTTACTATCATAGTGGGATTTCTGAGAGGGTGTAATAAAATATCTTATCAAGTTTTTCCATCCAAACTCCCTCCATTTCTGTGAATTGGTACACTGCCATTGATATCTCCTATGGAACTTCTCAATCATCAAGGTCATTATATATCAGGCAGTAGTGAATCAAGGCAACTCGACTTGCTGTAAACACAAAATACTCTGCAGACCTGCTGTGTTCCTTTGAAGACATTTCACCACTCATCCAAGAGGCTTCTTCAGGTGCGTAGTTTTCTGGCATATAAACTCTTCGAGTTATTTAAAGGTCATTAAGAGTCATAGAGGTAATGAGAGGGTCATTAGTCTCATCTTTGCATGAATGGAGGTGTGAACTTTTGTGGAGATGCCGGGGTAGAGATGTTAGGACTACATTATAAGTAACTGTTAGATCCTGCTTTTCAGGGATGAGTTTTCCAGTCTGACAAAGATGGCTTTTTTTTTAACCTCTCTATCAAACCACCTGTCCTCCCTATCCAAAATGTGCACCTTGTTATCATCAAAGGAGTGTCCCTTGTCACTACAACAGTTCACACCTCCAAAAATGGACTAATGACCCTCTCATTACCTCTACAACTCTTAACAACCCTCAGGTGTTTATTATAGCTTTAAACAACACAAAGAGTTTACAAACCAGAAAACTACCCACCGTGGATCAGTACTGAAGAAGCCTCTTGGTGAGTGGTACAAGAACTTCTAGGCAACACAGCAAGTCCTGTTGTCTTGATTCACCACTGCTTGATACTTTCTCATTGTAAATAATTCCAAACTCAAAAAAATCTTCTACCTATTCACTTAAATTACTGAGAGTGACTATAATTACCTTTATAGGATACAGTATTTCATAGTAGGCAATGTTTTAAAGTGATGCAAATAAATCGGCCAATCTAAATTACAATGGTGAGCAGAAATCTTAAGATTCAATTGTAGCCTTATGCTTCCCAAAAGCTATTTGCTGTTTGGTGCATTGTGTACCAAAGAGCCATACTATTATATACTACACATCAAATAGAGTATGTAAACCACTCCTTTCTACTTTTCCTAAAGGCAATGTAAAGATGATGGGCAGAAGAGAGAGAATTGTTTATAACATTGGATTCTCATACACTTAACAAGTACTTAAGTACCAAGTGGATTACACATGGTTAATGAGGTGTGGTAACAGTAAAGTTCTATCTATTTGAAAATCATTTTTTCTCTGCAGCTGGCAGATTTAGATGTTTTATTTATTTGTCTTCAGAAAATATAAAAATGTACATCAGCATTAAGGCGGTGTGTGACAGGAAAATTCAGAGATTATGCAGCCAATGTTTTCATGGTCTTCCTTGACTTGTCCTTGCATCAGTTTTTTGAAAAAGAGCAACAAAAAATATTTAGCTCATTTCAAAAGCATCAAAATTATTGTAACCTGTATATCTAATTCTTATTTGTCAGTGTAGTTTCTTGTCCAAGCCATGTTCTAATTATACATGTGATTCTTTGAATTCTGGTCTCTCCAATATTCTTTTCAATTAACTTATCTTAGCTCAACTCTCAGCATCTTTTAACTCACCAACATTTTTCATGCTCTAATAGTCAGATCACTAATTTGGGGATAGCCATCAGAAGCACACAGAATGAACGCTGATAACGATTTCTAATGTCATTAAGTATTAATATCAGTGAAATGATATGAGTAATTTTCTTGTTTCTTTTCTAATTAAACTGCCAAAATTTAGTAACATTTACAGACCAAACAGAAGAAAATCTGCCTTTCACTTGAATGAGGGTTCATTACAGAATAACAGAAACTAGTTGAGTTATGTCACATTGGTAGCAATGGTTATTGATTCACATTTAGTAAAATCAATTATTCTGTGTCATTTTGATATTACATATACAAACCATCAAACATTCTGAGAAAGTTTCTGAGCTTTTGTAAGTTGGTATCACGTGTCATTTGGCCTTTGACAGAGAGCAAAGCAACATCAAGTTATACAGTTACGAAACAGGCCCTGCAGCCCAACTCATCCATGCTAACCAAGATGCCTATCTAGGCAGGCCCCACTTGCCCAAATTTGGCCAATATCCCCCTAGACATCTATCCATGTACAGTAACTGTTCAAATGCCTTTTACATGTTATTAATGTATCTGCTTCAACAACTGGCAGTTCATTCCTTATATAAGCCGCCCTTTGGGAGAAAATTCTCATTAAATCTCCTTTCTCTCCTTAAACCTTTATTCTTCATTCCTCAACATTAAAAATAAGACTGAGTGTATTCGCCCTTTGTATGCCCCTCACGATTTCATAGATCTCTATGAGATCACTTTTCAGTCTCCTGCACTCCACGGAAAAATATTCTGAACTGCCCAATTTCTCCCTATAACTCAGTCCCTCGAGTCTTGGCACCATCCTTGTTAATATTTTCTGCACTCTTTCCCATTTAATTACCCTATAGTGGGGTAACCAAAACCTGAACAAAATATCCAGTTGCAGCCTCACTAACGTCATGAACAACATCACATCCCAACTTCTGTTCTCAGTGCTTTGACTGATGAAGCCCAGCATGCCAAAAGCCTTCTTCACCTGTGAATCCTCTCTCGGGGATCCCCTCGCTGACAGTCCCCTCTGTCATAAGTTAACTGCAAATGTCCTGCCTTGATTTGACTTTTCAGAATGCAACACCTCATTACCTACTTGAAAAGCAGCAACTCAAAAGTGCTCCTGCAAGTACTCCATGTGTAATTTAAGAGCAGATTCATGCTGATCCTTAAATGTTTAAAATGGTACAATAGAATGGAATGCAAAGTGAGTCAACCATCTTTGGGTTACTGGTCTACCAAAGTCAAGTTCAATTATCACTAATACCCATAATTTGTTCCTGGTGTTTCTTTGAAATTAATTTGATTTCAGTGGAAGATGAAAAGAATTTTTTCTTTTTTTTCTCCGTTTACTAGGACTCTATTATTTTAACCTCTTCTTTAAGATTACATCAATTCAGGGGTGGATTGGGACATTGGTCATGCCACATTGATATAGGTTTGCTTGCTTGTAAACATTTGTTCTCTGCTGATAGGATTCACATATTCATGAATATGTAAACTGTAAAAGTTAACTGGAAGTTCTAATTTTTTCATACATGATGTTACATAATAACAGATGTAAATACTTTCTCTGAGAGAGATAAAACAGATAGAGTTTAATAGTTTGGTAGCAAATTTTACTGCTAAAATGAGGGATTTATTGAAGGAAGACTCCATCATTACCATGAGTGCTGGAAATCTGATGATAGCTCTGAGTCTCAGTCCAGCTGGAAATTGGATTCATGGCCTAATTATCAAAACTTTTTCTGTATCAGAACTCAGAAAAGGTTTTTGAAACAAATGAGGTCTCTTCTTTATAGGAGGCTTGCAACCAACACTCCTAATTATCTTCACAACTTTTGATTCGCATGTATCACATGCAACTTAATTTTTTCTAAAATATCATACCCTGGTGAAACATTTCTGTACAGTGGATATATTTTTCTCCTGTGGTTTTCATCAATAAGTGAAGAGCTGGAAAGTACCTTTCTATCTTCATTAGTCTGTACAAAAATTGCCCAAGCAATTACATGTCACATTATAATTATCAAAAACTGAAGTCTGAAGAACCAATTTTTTTCCTGAATTATAATTCTTAATAGTTATCTTTCTATGCTTCTAAAGCACATTTCTTGCTAATTTTAGTTTTGCTTTTGCATTTTGTGTCACAGTAAAACCTTATAATGAGGAACAATGTTTTCTGTTTAAGCACATCTGTTTGTCAGAGCTCACCTGAGTTTAACATGCAAATCAGCTTGAACTTTCTGAGCCCTGCCCCAGGCTTGAATGGCTCTTTGATTAATGTTAGAATTAGTCTATAAATACATTAGCATTCAAATGGACTTGTTCTTGGAGTTAATCCTTTAATCTCCTTTCCTCTGTTCTATAATAACACTCTAAACACCTGATTGTAAATTACTAAATTATCTACATAGCATTGATACAGTTTAAATAGAAATTTTTGAAAGCAATCAAAATTGAAATCCTTAGCTACTGGCTTCAATTTAGTATTCCTAGTAGTTCCAGGTAATTATGTGTTCAGCATAATTAGTTTGTTTACAAAAAACATGATAATGCCCTCTAGTCACTTTGCATGTTATGGCCAGAACAACAATCTAGGAAAAATTCCCTTTGCTTAAAGAATAGCACAAGGTGTGGAAAGCGCAAATAATACTTGCATTTGTATGCATCTATAAATCAAACTCCATGCTATCTTTGAGATGATGGGATTGACACAGCAGCTGTGTGACAAAGGTCTGCTGTTAAACTCCCTCCAACTTCTACACACTGCACCATATTCCCCTCCAATAATAAAGGCTCATGGTAATACTCCGTAAAAATTGGTTGGTTTTCTGTCATATCTGATGATGACAGTGAGATTTGTGCAGTTTTGTTGTGTGTTTATAGGTAGCTGCTGAAACCCAAGCTCTGAGCAACATAGGCATCCACAATAAAGACATGGAAACTGAGTGGTTCTGTTGGGCAGTCTGTTTCATTCATGTGCCTGACACCAGAATTAGGATGTAGGTAAAAAGTTCTAAGCTCATAAATTAACTGGTGGACTGGGCAAAGACGATTCAAGATGCATTCATTCCCTTCCTGATGAAATTCAATGTCTACAGACTTCTGAGAATCTTTAATCATTAACTGTTCAATGTTAAGAAGGAACATTCTGGATAGCATTGAGAACCTCAAAACTATGCACTGCGGACACTTCATTAGGAGTGGAAGGAATGCAGAGTTCAAGATCTCACTCTCCAACCAACTCCAAGACTGAAAGTGTCAGCAGCTACCATATTTGCTTTATCAGCCCTCTCAACCCAAGTGAATAAACTCTAATTATGATCCACGAGGATTGCCCACAGGAATGAAGAAATTATTTCCTCTGTGTATCCACATTTTTCTACAATTTGTGCTACTGAGGAAACAATGTTTCCTTCTAAAATGTTAAATGGATGCAAATGGTCTTCCAGAAAGTAAACAATATAATTTTATAGTAATCAGTAATACAATTTTAGGGTACTGAATGATGAAAATGATGTACAGCATGAATTGTAATGGAAAAGTACACAGTACCTAATCATGTTTAGGAGGATTCATACATTTTGCTGTTTAATAATATCACATTTTCTAAAGGTATACCATCAGAACTGATTACATTAATTTCTCTAAATGAACCTCAAACTTAAATACTAAGTTCATATATATAGTCCACATTAAGTATTTAAATTACTTAATTACTTCTGAATCATTTCCAATTAAAGTTGATTATTACTTCAAATTAATATTCTAATTACAGTAATAACAGAATACTGTATTTTATCCAAATGGAAAATGTTTTTTTAAGTTAATCTAATAAATATGAAATTATACTTTAATGGAATGATTGCTATTAAGAACAATTTATTAATGTGGATTAAGATGTAGTTAATGGATAGAAAACAGAAAATAGGAATAAATGGGTCATTCTTGGCTGTGAGGTTATAAGCAGCAGGGTGCAGTTGTTCACATTCAATACTCAAGTGTCATCAGTTAATTGGGGCAGCCACTAAATTGGACAACTCTTAAAGAACAAAAACTATTCAAGAATATAGCTGGGAATTCCTTCATTTATTTGGGACTATGATACTTAACTTGGGCAGGAGACTGTTGCTGAACAGTTTCTAATTCATATCAGGTTCATACACTAAGACATGCTAGAGTGTACAGTTTTAAAATAGTTTCAGATGCATGCACTTGTGTTCAAAAACCAGTGATTCTTGTCACTAATAGTTTGCAAGTAATAAGCAGTAAGATAATTCCAAACTGTTTTGCTCATTGTGGTTTCAAGCATTTAGGCTTGAAGATGCTAGAAACAGCAGGAGTAAAAATGAAATTATTTCACTGCGAACGATAAAGAATTTGAAGGTATCAACAATCACCTTGAAAGTTACAATGAAGTTGAAGTTTTGGAGGATACACTTGCCAAAAGCATTGTACGAAGGCATTATCTACATTAGATGTCTGCATTGATTTTGTTCTTTACAGTCAATCAAAAGAGCACAACAGTGTACACTGGATTAATTCCTCCATTATTAACTATTATGAACTAATACACAGTTTTATCATACATAGTAGTATTGATCATGTTGTAATTTGTTCAGTATTTCATTTAAATACATAATTTGTTACTCAGTTAAATGGTAGTTTTTCTTATTTACATTTTTTAAACCATTTCCATGAATTTTTTGCTGATTGGGGCAGATCATTAATTGCGCCAAAATGTATTGTTCCCAATATGTCCCAATTAACTAGAATCCACTGAATCCTTTTTTTTCTAAGCAGACAAAGCTAGTGGTGGAAAAGATGCAGAGAGTCTTGAGGGAAACATAGAAATAGGCATGGACTTGGGCCATGGACTGCAATGTGAAAACCATGGGTTATTCACTTTGTAGAAAAGACAGCAAGGCAGAGTCAAACAATATGCTGTAGAAACACAGCAAGTCAGGAAGCATCTGTGGGGAAAGGAATTTTTTATATTTCAAGTCAAAATCTTGCATCAAGACTGAGGGAGAGAATATGTTTTAACCAGTGACAGAATGAAAAGCATAGATGATTAAAAAAGAAGAAATGGAATATCCTTGAACGTAAATTGTTAAGTTAACATGCACATTTAGTAAGCAATAAACAGGCAAGTAACCTGTTGGCCTTTGTTGCAAGATGATTTGAATCTGAGAGTACAGATTGCTTGCTCCAATATTTAAAGTTTCAAAGCTGAACTTATTGTCATATGCACAAGTACATGTGTGCACAGGTGCAATGAAAAACTCACTTGCAACAACTTCACAGGCTCACATGAATTAAAGATAAATTATACCTCAATTTTCAGAAGAAAAAACACAATTGGAACAGAAAAGAAGTACATTTTAGTGCAATGTGATCAGAATGGTCTTGGTATTGCTCAGTTGTCGTGGTGATTAGAATTTTGCCAGTTCATTCAAGAACTGAATCTTTGAAGGAAAGTTGCTGTTCTACTTCTGGTGGCCAATCATTTTCGTTCCAATTCCCATTCTGACATGTTGGTCCATGGCCTCCTTTTGTGCCAAGATGAGGCCAACCTCAGTGGAAAAGCAACAGCTTATATTCAGTCTGGGTAGCCTCCAACCTGATGACATGAGTATTGATTTCTTCCTCTGGTAAAAAAAATCCCTTCCTCTCCTCTCTGCTTCCATTCCCCACTTTGGCCTTTTACCTCTTCTCACTTGGCTATCACCTCCTTCACTTCCTCCTTCCCTTTCTCAGACAGTCCACTCTACTCCCCTGTCAGATTCCTTACTCTCCACCTTTCCTCTTCCCACCCACCTGGTTTCACCTGTACCTTCTAGCTATCCACCTTCCCCTCCTCCCACCTTTTCATTCTGGTTTCTTCCCCTTTCCTTTTCAGTCCTGAAGAAAATTTCATAGGTGCTGCTAGACCTGCTGAGTTCCTCCAACATTTTGTGTATGTAGCTGTTCTTAAACCTGGTGGTATGGAAATTCCGGCTTTTGTATCTCCTGGTAACAGTAGCTGCAAAATGATGACAAGACAAACAAAATGCTGGAGGAACACAGCAGGACAGGCAGTATCTTTGGAAATTAATAGACAGTGGATATTTCGGGTTGAGACCTTTCCTTCAGGCATGGCGTGGATTGTGGGGATCTTTGATGATGAGCTATAGTGAGATTCCAACAGATATCTGTGGATAGGTCTGGTGTGCCTGTCAAAGGATGTTTATGCTTTGAGTAGAGCGGTGCAGTTATAATTGACCAGATTTTTTTCTGGGATGTCTAATTTGTGGTATAAAGAGAGATGAAGCAGGTTAGGTCTATAATGTCTTGAGTGATCTCTTGAAAAATAGAAAGTTATTAAAGGTCTTGACATGGTAGGTGTGGAGATGTATATTGAACCAGGGGTCACAGTTTCAAATAAGAATCACCAGTCAGGATGGAGATGAGAAGCTGGATTCTTGGAATTCACTATTTAGCAAAGCTGCATAACAGGACATGGCTATGATAGGAAGCTATTTTGTGAAATACGAAATGAAAAAAGGATACATTAATGCAGGAAAAGATAAAAAATCTACCATGATCTTGTTGAATATAGAGCAAGCACAAGGCACAATGGCCTACTTATCCTTCTCTTTCTTACATTCTCGCGAGCACTAAATTAATTTCACTGCACCTAACTTTCAATAGCTTCACAAACCTGCTCTGTCTCATCCATCTACGTATGAGGCAGAGCAGTCCATTCAAAAACAATTTGTCACCTTATCTTGGTGCAGGCTCATGAGTAATGGGGTCATTTTGAATGTCACAGCCTCATAAAGATGATAAGACAATAGACAGTAGGTGCAGGAGTAGGCCATTCGGCCCTTCTAGCCAGCACCGCCATTCACTGTGATCCTGGCTGATCATACACAATCAGTACCCCGTTCCTGCCCTCTCCCTATATCCCTTGACCCTGCTATCTATAAGACAGGGGTGTCAAACTCATTTTAGGTCACGGGCCAGATTGAGCAAAATGCAGCTTCATGCGGGCCGGATCAGTCGGACGCTTACGAATGCAGCTTTCGTTGCCTCCGTTTTTTCAACCTGCTCTCATGTGTCTCAGTCTCTGCTATAACTACGAAGTGTTTCACTTTACAAATTCCGTTTCTTATGAAGAAGACTGCTGAGCAAGACTGCCGAAAAAACACTAAAAACCCTGAAAACCTGGTACCTGAATAAACTCAGCATTAGCCATATCATACACCATAGGTGCTTTGATTACTGGGTCCAGCTTTAATAGTAATTAGATATTATCTCGCGAGCCAAAGATAATTCCACCGTGGGCCGGATTTGGCCCGCGGGCCTTGAGTTTGACATATATGCTATAAGAGCTCTATCTAACTCTCTCTTGAATGCATCCAGAGACTTGGCCTCCACTGCCTTCTGGGGCAGAGCATTCCACATATCCACCACTCCCTGGGTGAAAAAGTTAAGCACTTAAGCTGTTCCAATTAACAGGCAAACTCTGCATTATAGGACAACAAGGATTCCTCAGATTGGATCAGAGCAAAAATGGAAGGACTGGGTGCAGCAAAGAATCATCAGTCATTTTTTATAGATTGAGGCTTTGTTCCTAAAAGGTAAGGTCTTGTTTCAGAATAATGACTACATATATCCTTTCATCGTTAGCTATGGAAGTGTTAATTCTACTGCTATCAATTTCACTGAGATAAGATTTTAGACATTCCAGTTCCTAAGCATGCTCATTAATTTTCCTTTTCTTTAATATTGGAGACCGTGCTCTATTTTCAATGGCTACTTTGCATGTTATAATTATATACAATATATTGAGGGCTAAGAAATAGGGGAATCAGGGGCTGTGGGAAAGGCGTACAAAGACACAGTTAATTAAAAAAAAGGCTTGTTAATAGGGTCATTAAAATATGATGCAGTTGACCTCCAAATTGGACAGACCTTAAAACAGTGACATTGTGTTAATTTTACACAACCATTGGTCAACCATATATAGCATGACAGAAGTGAAATGGGGGCATTTACATATAGAACAGATGCAAGAAATATTTCTTTGGTTGTTGTCATCTTGTATATTTTGAGAAGGATCATATAGGGTGGAAGTGCTCATTGAACTAGCAAAAATATTTATGATTATATTGGGATTTGTTTGGTAAATGTGGAGAAAATATTTCTCATTGTTGGATGAAAAGAAAACAGAGGTGGTGCATGTAAGAAAACGTTAGGGAACTTGCAGGAAACTGCACAGGATCACATAAAGAACACATACAAAATTTTGAAGGAACTCAGCAGGTCAGCCAGCATCCAAGGCAGGAAATCAGCAGTCCTAGAGTCATAGAATAACACAACACAGAAACAGGCCCTTCTGCCCATCTAGTCTGTACCAAATGTTAATTTGACTAGCCACATCGACCTGCTCCCAGACCATAACCCTCCATAGACCTCTCATCCAGGTAACTATCCAAATTTCTCTTAAATATTGAAATTGATTCACTTCCGCTGGCAGTAAGTTCCATACTCACATCATCATCTGAATGAAGAGGTTCCTCTTCAGGTTACCTTAAACATTTCACCTTTCACCTTTAACCCATGCCATCTTGATCTAGTATCAACCAATCTCAGTAGAAAAAGCCTGCTTGAATTTATCCTACCTAAACCCCTTTTAATTTTGTATACCTCTATCAAATAGCCTCTCTCTCCTACACTCTAGGTAAGAAAGTCCTCACCTATTCAACCTTTCCTTATAATTCAGGTCCTCAAGGCCCGGCAATAACCTTGCAAAATTTCTTTACATGCTTTCAACTTATTGATATCTTCCCTGTAGGCAGGTGACCAGAACTAGACAACATATTCCAAATTAGGCCCCACCAACAACTGAAATAACTTCAACATAACAGCCCAACTCCTGTACTCAGAACTTAGATTTATGAAGACCCATATCCAAAAGCTTTCTTTATGACCCTATCTACCTGTGAAGGCACTTCCAAAGAATTATGTATCTGTATTCTCAGATCTCTCTGTTCTACCATACTCCTCAGTACCTTACAGGTATGGTGTAAGTACTATATTGGTTTGTCCTCTCAAAGTGCAACACATCACACCTGCTTGCATTAAATTCCATCTGCCGTTATTCAATCTATTTTTCCAGTTGGTCAAGATCCTGATGTAAACTTTGATAGACTTCCTTGATGTCCACTATGCCCCAATCTTAGTATCATCTTCAAATTTGCTGATCTAGTTTACCACATTATCATCCAGATCATTGATATAGATGAAAAACAACCGATACAGCACTGATCCCTGTGGCACACCACCAGTCCCAGGCCTGCAGTCAGTGAGGCAGCCATTTGGTACCACTTTCTGGCTTCTTCCATGAAGCCAACGACTAGTCCAATTTACTACCTCATCCTGAATGTCTAAGTGACTGAACTTTCCTGAATAACTTCCCAGGTGGGGCCTTGACAAAGTCCTTGTTAAAGTTCAAAGTGTAAGGTTCAAAATAAATTTATTATCAAAGTATATGTACGTCACCATATACCAACCCTGAGAGTCACTTTCTTGCGGGCAATCACAATACATATAAGAATCACACCAGCATCAATGAAAGACTGCACCCAGCAGTATGGACAACAACCAAAGTGCAAAAAGAAAAACAAAATGTGCAAATACAAAGAGAAAGAAAAAAAAGAAATAATAATATCAATAACATGAGATGAAGAGTCCATAAAAGTACGACCAAAGGTTGTAGAACTGTTTAGTGATGGAGCAAGTGAAGGTGAGTGAAGTTATCCCCTCTAGTTGAGGGGTAATAAGCTGGATGTGTGGGTTCTGAGGCTCCTGTACCTTCTTCCTGATGGCAGCAACAAGAAGAAAGCATAGCCTGGGTGGTGGGGTCCCTGATGATGGACGTTGCTTTCCTATGATAGCGCTCTGTGTAGATGGGCTCAATGGTGTGCAGGGCTTTACCTGGGATGGACTGGGCTGCATCCACTACTTTTTGTGGGCTTTTCTGTACAAGGGCATTCGTTAGTCCATACCAGGTTGTTATGCAACCAATCAATATACTTTCCACCGCACATCTATAGAAGTTTGTCAAAGTTTTAAATGACATTGCACATTTTCACAAATTCCTAAGAAAGTAGAGGCACTGCCCACGTTTTCTTTGTAATGGCACTTATGTGCTGGAACCAGGACAGATCAGCTGAAATGATAACACTGAGGAATTTAAAGTTGGTGACCCTCTGCCCCTCTGATCCCTCAATGAGGGCTGGCTCATGAATCTCTGGTTTCCACCTCCTGAAGTCAATAACAATTTCCTTGGTCTTGCTGACTGTGGTGAACTACATATATCTGGCTGGACATGCCCCCCCCCACACCCCCCCGCTGACTGCTCCTGTGGCTCCTCCCACAGACCCCTGTATAAAGGCGATTGGAGGCACTGCTCCTCCCTCAGTCTCCAGGATGTTGTGTGATGGTCTCTTGCTGATGACTGCTCTCTTCCAGCTAATAAAAGCCTATCTCTCGCCTCACGTCTCCGAGAGTTATTGATGGTGCATCACTGACATTGTGTGGAAGTTTGTTGTTGTGGCACTACTCAACCAGATTTGCAAACTCCCTCCTCTATGATGAGAGGAGATTTGCAAACTCCCACCTTTGTCTTGTCCAATGACAATGGTATTGTCGGCAAACTTAAGTATGGTATTGGATCTGTGCTTAGTCTCACAGTCACAAGTATATAGTGTGTAGAGCAGGGGACTAAATGCACAACATTGTGGTGTAAATGGGCTGAGGGAGACTGAAGAGGAGATGTTGTTGCCAATTCAAATTGACCAGGGTCTGTAGGAGGTCCTGAGGCTTAGAAGCTTATTGATTAGTTTTGAGGGTATGATAATATTGAATACCGAGCAAGTCAATGTGAACAATATCCACTGACTTGCCTTCACCAGCTTCCTCAAAAAACTCTATAAGATTGGTTGCACACAGCCAACCACACAAAAGCCATGTTGTCTATCCTTAAACAGTCCCTGTCTATCAAGGTATATACATATCCTGTCCTTAGACAGTTTGGGCTGAGAACCTTTATCAGCCCAAAATATTGTCCGCTTATTTCCCTCTGTTGATGCTGCCTGACCTGGTGAGTTCCTTCAACATTTTTTGTGTGTTGCTCAACACTTCCTGTATCTGAAAAAATCCTTGATTCCCTGCGTGGCCAAAATTCTGTGGCAGTCATAAAATATAGTGATTCAGCACCCAAAGAAATAAATTAATCATATAATTTCTTCTGTCTCCATGGGGCCACTTAAGATGATATGATGAATTTCTTTCTTCCGATGCTGAGTCACATTATTTTTCATGGCTGACACAGAATCTTGGACAAGCAGGCACTCAAGGATTATGGGAATTGAGCAGGAAAGTGGTAATGAAGCCAAAGATGGCAGGGCAGTGCTGGTGGTGCAAGAATAAAGTCACTTAGTACTGTCTCGGGCTTCTGCCACTTTATGTGCTTGACCTACAGAATGGTTGGATTTTGGAATATGGTTCGAGATTGAATAAACAGAGAGAATGGCAAACGTATTCAAAGCAAAGCTAGATCAGCATAAGAGAGAAAGGAAGAGACACAGTAACAGAGTGTACTTGTGTGAACATGGAACTATCAGTACAAATGGTAGCAAATATTTTAACCACTGCCATGCCCGATGACTGTCAGGAACAGAGAGTGAGATGTCTAGGATATTTGCAAGGTAAATGATTTGTAACGTCACGGTTTCAATACAGAGAAACATAGAAAACCTACAGCACAATACAGGCCCTTTGGCCCACAAAGCTGTGCTGAACACGTCCTTACTTTAGAAATTACCTAGGATTACCCATTGCCCTCTATTTTTCTAAGCTCCATGTACTTATCCAGAAGTCTCTTAAAAGACCCTATTGTATCCACCTCCACCACCGTCACCAGCAGCCCATTCCACATACTCACCACTGTCTGCGTAAAAAACTTACCCTTGACACCTCTGTACCTACTTTCAAGCACCTTAAAACTGTGCTCTCTCATGTTAGCCATTTCAGCCCTGGGAAAAAGCCTCTGACTATCCACACGATCAATGCCTCTCATCATCTTATATACCTCTCTCAGGTAACCTCTCATCCTCCACCGCTCCAAGGAAAAAATGCCAAGTTCACTCAAGCTATTCTCATAAGGCATACTCCCCAATCCAGGAAACATCATTGTAAATTTCCTCTGTACCCTTTCCATGGTTTCCACATCCTTCCTGTAGTGAGGCGGGCAAAACAGAGCACAGTACTCCAAGTGAGGTCTGACCAGGGTCCTATATAGCTGCAAAGTTACCACTCGGGTCCTAAACTCAATCACACGGCTGATAAAGGCCAATGCACCATATGCCTTCTGAAGCACAGATTCAACCTGCATAGCAGCTTTGAGTGTCCTATGGACTCAGACCCCAAGATCCCTCTGATCTTCCACACTGCCAAGAGTCTTACCATTAATACTATATTCTGCCATCGTATTTGACCTACCAAAATAAACCACCTCACACTTATTTGGGTCGAACTCCATCTGCCACTTCTCAGCCCAGTTTTGCATCCTATTGATGTCCCACTGTAACCTCTGACAGCCCTACACACTGTCCACAACATCCCCAATCTTTGCGTCATCAGCAAATTTACCCATCCCTCGACTTCCTCATCCAGGTCATTTATAATAATCACAAAGAGAAGGAGTCCCAGAACAGATCCCTGAGGCACACCACTGGTCACCAACCTCCATGCAGAATATGACCCGTCTACAACCACACTTTAGCTTCTGTGGGCAAGCCAATTCTGAATCCACAAAAGAATATCCCCATGGATCTCATGCCTCCTTACTTTCTCAACAAGCCTTGCATGAGGTACCTTATCAAATGTCTTGCTGAAATCATTGTTTGATATAGTAAATAACAGGATTCTGAAGTGCTCAATAAAAATCCACTTTAATTCCGTATTTCTTTCATACTCCTATTTAGTGTTAAGCAATCTCAGAGATTCACAACTTCTCTGTTGCATTTTTAGTTGTGGTTCAGTAGGTTGATGTATGGCACTCTATCTTCAAACACTTTTCAGAGCCTACTGGATGTTATAAGGACCATCAGAGTAACTGTTCAAAGTAGTTCTCAGTTTGCAAATAACTGCTAACCTTATCAGAAAAATTTCAGAAATTTGCAAAGATTTGACTTCCCCAATATCTAAACTATGTTTTATACTGTATAGCATAACAAGCAGAATGGTAACGTAGAACATTGAACACCACAGCGCAGTACAGACCCTTCAGCCCACAATGTTCGACCAGGCTTTTAACCAACTTCCTGATCAATCTAACCACAACATCCTAGACAGTACATAACCCTCCATTTTTTATTTCATCCACAAACCTATTTCGTAAAGCAAGATGGTACCAGTAATCAAGGAGATGTTTTGCATCCAACTCATGTAACCACTAGATGTTCTATTAGATAGACTTCATCTTCTGAACTGCAATCACTGCAATCTACAACCTGTGATTTCCTTTTTAAGGGTGCACTTTTGAACTGATTAAATGATGTGGCCCTTTTGCGATTACCTGGGGAATTCAGAGAACTAAACTCTTGAGAGTACAGGAATGGCTAAAGTGGCCATCGCTGGGGGTGGACACTGTGTTGAAGCCTGATAGCAGAAGACACCCCTGTGGTTGGCTCCATTACTCCACGCTGATTAAAGCATCGAGTAAGATTAAATTAGCTGAGAACAAGGTCAGAAAATAAACAGGTGTTCAAAGATGTCTGCCTGGATTTGACTGGGGTCTCCCTCTCTTTTTGCTACTACCATTGGGCTGGAGGTGCAGGAGTCTTGGGTCCCACACCACCAGCTTCAGGAACAGTTGTTACCCTGCAGTCATCGTGCTCCTGGGTGGGCTTCACTCACCTCAGCGCTGAATGGGCTCCGCAGCTGTGGACTCACTTTTGCAGACTCTGCAGTTCATGTTCTAATGTGTGTCTGTTTACATTTTTTTTTACCATTTACACAATTTGTTCTCTTTTACAAATTGGATATGTCCCTAATGCATCAACTCTACCACTATCTCAGTTCTTATTACATGTGTAAAAATCCATGTCTGATATCTCTTTTAAACTTTCCCCTCTAGTTTTATACCAACTGCTCCATCATCTGACTAACATGCTAGTTCCCATCCCCCTACTAGTGAAGTTTACACCCCCCCCCCCCCCCCCCAATGCTCATAAACACTGAAATTCCTCTTGAGAACAGGAGTACCTGTCCCTTTTGTTCAGGTCGTACCTTCCCCGGAGGAGATCCTAATGTTACATAAATCTGAAACCCCGCTCTCTGCACCATTTCCTCAGCCAGGCATTGAAACCTGACTACAGTTTTTTTCCCCCGTTAAGTCGGCCTCCCAACAGTGCCCAGTTCAGTATAATTGTTATGGGGGGGAATAGCCATAGGGTTACTTTGCACTTACTGTCTATTCCCTGACAGTCTCCTGACACTCACCCAGCTATTTACCTCCTGCAAATAGGTGTGACTGCCTCTTTGTAACACCTGCCTATCAACCACTCTTATGAGTGATCCACAGACATCCAGCTCCAGCTCTCCAACACAGTCACCAAAGAGCTGCAGCTGATGTACTTCTTGCAAGTCCATGATAATTTTGTGTCATTTTGACCCCTGGTGTGTTAAAACAAATTAAGTAAACGTATGAACTATTCAGAATGATCCAAAAGTGACCAAAATTATTTATAGGGGCAGCATGGTAGCGTAGTGGTTAAAACAACACTTTACGGTACCAGTGACCTGGGTTCTATTCCCACTATAGCCTGTAAGGAGTTTGTATGTTCTGCACAGGCTTTCTCTGGGTGCTCTGGTTTCCTCTGACAGTTCAAAGACATACCAGTTGGTAGGTTATTTGGTCATTGTAAATTGATTAGACAAGGATTAAATCAGGGGATTATTGGGCAGTGCAGCTCGAAGGGCTGGAAGGGACTATTCCACACTATATCTCAACCAATCAATCAATTAATAAATAGATATGGAATATTTTGGGGCAGCACAGTAGTGTCATGAATAGCACAAGGCTTTACAGTATAGGCGATCCGGGTTCAATTCCTTTTGCTGCCTGTAAAGAGTTCATACGTTCTCCCCATGATGGTGTAGGTTTCCTCCGGGTGCTCCGGTTTCCTCCCACAGTCCAAAGACATCCCAGTTGGGAGGTTTTAATGACTAGGCTAGGATTAAATCAGATGATTTCCGGGTGGCATGGCTCGAAGGGCTGGGAGGGCCTGTTTTACGCTGTATCTCTAAATAAACTTGCAGGTTTAAACATGCTCAGTAGCTTGATCTCACTTCTGACCTTCCAGTCTAAGATGACACTCGTAGCAAACACAACTGTAAATTCCTGTATTAATCACATTTTCTTCTTGGCTATGATCACTGCAATCAATAACCTGTGACTATTATTTCGGAGTTGTGCTTTTGACCCACCCGTATGACCTGCCATTTTTTGCAGCGTGAACTGAAATCTCACAGCTGCAGGACGGTTGCAACGTGACATGTAAGGGCTGAATTGAAGTTTTGGCGCTCCTGCCTGAGAGCAGGGAATAAGCCAGTGTTATCCATTGTTGGAGCAGACTTGGGAGATGATTCGATGTGGCAGATTCGAGTTGAGGTAGTGGGGCGGCCTGAGAGTGAGGAAGGACCCGTGGTTTGATCAACTGACCTACCGGACCAAACTGGAAAGGTCACTTATGTGCCAGATCAAGGCGGCAGGGCCCAAGCGCGTATCAAAGCAGCAGGACCTGGGTCAGAGAGCAAAGAATGACCTGAGGTTTGGGCGATTTAAGCCAGACTGAAAAAGTCAGGGTGTGAGGGTCTATTGTGAAGGATGGGTCAGTTCAGCTCACTGCTTCACGAGGTTCATATGGCTCAGCGCTGAACTGAGGCTGTATCCTCCAACTAACGAGCTCCTGAATCCGCTGCAGTGACAACTGGTTCTATGGCTGCGGACCCACTTTTGTAAACATCAGTTCTGTATGTTACTTGTTTACTTTTATTGTTTGCACAATTTGTTTATTTTTCTGCACATTGGGTATTTGCTGATCCTCCTTTTTTCTTAGTGGGTTCAATTGGGTTTCTTTGTTTTGTAGCTGCCTGTAGGAAGAGGAATCTCAGGGTTGTATATGATAATAAATGTACTTTGAATTTTGAACTTTGATTTTTAATGTTATTAATTCATTTCTCCTGAGAAACTTATCATTCATTCTCAGCCTAACATACATAGAGAACAGATTTCCATCAGGAATATTTCCAAAGGTCACTGACTCTAAAAATGGGTTATTATCATGAGAATTAAACAAAGCTAATGCAAGGCACTATGCTAACCACTACACTGTCATGACGCCCCAGATTCTTGTGACAGAATTATTCACTACTATAAAATGAAGAGTATTAAACAATGTTTTCAGATGATTTTAATGAAAATAGAACTACTAAAGGAAGATGAAAGGACACGGACATGGTGTAAGAAGGAGGGATTAGTGTTTGGGCATTTTTGTTTTGCTTTTCAGCTGGTTAGGAACAACATTGTGGGCCAAATTTAATGTGTTAAATTTAAAATAGTAAGGTACTTTTCTTTTTGAATTACATTCAATAAAAGATGCACTGGTTCATTCCAGTCAACGATACATTGAAAGCATGAAATATTAAAATATTAAACCTTTTTTTTGACTGTTGGTGTAAAATTACACTCTGAATTTAGCTCTACACAGAAAGTGCAGAACTGCAATATTTCAATAGTTTTTTTGAATTTAACGAGGTTGAATGTTCTACATGTTATATTAATATATGCAAAAATAATCAGTAAGGAGAATTAATGAACTATTTGACTGAAATAAATTGAATATGAATTATATAATGTTAGGTGATGAAAGTGCTGGTTAATTGCTGATAAAAATCAATACAAATTTCAGGGAAAACTTCTGAAGATAAGCTCTGCTTAGGATTCATGACATCATCAGAACTACACATGGAATTCTGCTTCAGTATGAGCAGAAATCTGCAAAGGAATACAAAACTTTAATCTTCATTTGGGTAGGTTTATTTCACTTTTCTTTGCTCAGTCACACCTAATATCACTTCAATATTCCCAAAATCAACATTCTAGATAACAATGCTATTCGGAATCCTCAATCACTTTCCAGCCAGCCTAGACTGTGCCACTGGACTGTGAGCTACGAGTTCTTCAGGCACCTCACAGCAGCAGATTGCAAATCTGATAACCAATAGCCCAAATCCAATTTCTGATGCTCAAGAGGTAACATGGATTCCAAAAATGGATCACATCCTCTCCTCCAGCCCCCTCCCGATCAGGAATCTGTTATCCCTGTCCTTACAGATTTGACAGAAGAAAGGCTTCTGTGCTGTTTCTCACCTACAAAGCATTATTTTGTACACAGTACACAGGATCAATGCTCAGAGCCATGGACCAAAGTTGTTATGTTGGCAACTTGCACTGCCCCCACCACTTACAATGCTAGTTTAGGGACTTACCAACATTGATCTTTAAAATGCTATAGAATAGGAACTAATCTAAACTAGCATAAGATAGATTACTTTTGCAGATAGCCAGTCTGTTTTACACCATGCTCATTTTTTTCATTTCCTCACAGTAAATGAACGACTGACTATGCAGCCAGCATTGTCTATCTTCACTCCCTACATAGTTTCACTACTATATCAATGCTCTACTATTAACATAATTAATTAACTTTATTTCTCCAAATACATACCATACTTCTTGTAATGAAATACATTTATTACCTACTGATCTATTCTATAAATCTTAGACATGTTCCCCTACAACCTTCTGTATTCCTCTTCTGAATTTCCAAATTCCTTAGTTAGGAGCAGAAACAATGATATTATTCCTTGTGCCTGTGTTCAGATCATTTCTATAAATGGAAAACAAAATCGACCTCAACAGATCCCTGGAGCACACCACTTAGGATGTGGCACCAATCTGAAAAGGATTATTTTACCATTACTCTGTTTTTTTTTGTTCTCTAACCAACCTTTTTTTACAGGGCTTGAATTACTTTAATACTATGTTCCTTGCTTCCAGCAATATCTTTAAATTCTCTTTTGATGCCTGCACTGTCTCATCAGAATTTGGAACATCAAATTCTAAGATTTCCATAACCTCTTTTTACTCTATCCCTTTCCGTCTTTGTTCTTTTATCTCTCCTCATGATCTAACTACCCTCACATCACTGCATCTCTTTTTTCTCCCCCACACTGTCCATTTGCCCACCATCTACACATCTCCCACTAGATTCCCAGCCCCACCTCCTTACCTTTAATCTATTTTCCACCTTCCTCATCGATCACATTCTTTCCTCAGTCTTTCATCACTTTCAACAATCACCTGCCAGCTTCTGACATCATTCTTGCTGCACATTTAAAAGGCACTTGGATAGGTACACGGATATAGGCCAAACACAAGAAAATAGGACTAGATTAAATCGGCATCTTGGTCAGCATGAGCAAGTTGGTCAAATGTTCAAGCCCAGAGCTGTATCGCACTTTGAGAAAAGAGTCCAGTTTTCCCTTTCCCCTCAGCATTCCAAATTTCCCATGACACTTTGGTCCATATATTAGTTCGCGACCACTCAATAAGTATCACAAATACATTGGAAGGGGAAGTAAACAAATATCAACTTCATCTCCCCAGCAGAGCATTCCCAATAGCAATATCCTGATTATTCTATGATAGAAATAATGGGTGGAGCATATCACTTAGATGCCCAACACTTGAAACTTGACATTCTGATCCGAGCTCTGTTGTGGGAAGAGATTGTCAAGTGGCCAGAGAGACAAAAAATAGTGAAAGCTTCCTTAAAGAAATGCTACATTCTCCCAGAGATCCTTTTTCTCCTTGAGCTCAAAGAGGAGTATTCAGGATGGCCTCAAGGCCAAGCATCAGAGAAATATAGAGAACCTCCAAAAACCATGGAAGGAGTGCACCACCAACTCTGCTAGCCACTTCCTGGCCCATCTCTGGATGAGACTTCAGTCATTTCATTGGGCTCAAAAGCAGAATGGAAGCTGCAAGTAGCTCTCTAACACTAGATACTGTCAAAGAGAAGGGAACAGATGTAAAAGGTAGTGAAGAATGCTCGTTTACCTTGAGGTTTCATTTAAGAGAACATGGTTTTGTCATAAAGCTGAAAGAGAAGATAATCCTTGCTCCGTAGCTTAAAACAAGTTACAATTCAGGAAGTGGCTATACTAGATTATAGTATTCTTAAGATTCTTTGACAAGAACCTTCCTCTGGTGTATGTTAATATTGCTCTTGCAGGAAGGTTAAGGGACTTAATAAATAGAAAATATTTAAAAAAACCAAATTAAATAAAAATCAAATAAATTCAAAATACAATGGAGAAGGAACATTCAGGGTGGTATTGAGGACTTCGTCCATATATCAGGTACAGAAAACAGACGAAAGCTTTGTTGTTAAGTTACACTCATTTTACAGCATTATTTTGAAGCAAAACATATTTTAAAAAACTATCTTCTGTTTTCTATTAATGTTGATTTTACAAATGGCAGAGTGAAAAAACCTACACTGCCAGAATCCAGAATGGTCAAGGGACTGAGGAGCTGTTATTGTCCTGCTGTATAACAACAGCGTGCTGACAATTTATTTTATTGCAGTCCATCATCTAATTTTCTACGAAGAAATGATGATTCATAAAATCTAGAAGGGAATCATGTTTCAAATGGAAGGAATTAGTAGATATTCCAATCAGAGCAAAATAATTAATCAAGACAAAACTGGTACATACTTCCCATAAGCAAGAATCAGTTATATTCAAAATTAATAGTCCACTGATTTTAAAACAGAACAATGGATCAATCAAAAGCCTGCTCATTGCTAAGGAATGGCAGTAATATCATAGCAATGCAGCTTGAAGCAGAAAGACAGATAGAAGAGAGAGCTGGAAATTTATTTCGTTTTGTAAGACCATAATCCTTAAAAAGCTAATAGAATTTCCTCCATACTTGTTAAGTATATCGCTGCTTGGAATTATAATGAAAGCACCTCATTATTTCTTCAACATTGTATCAGATATTGTGCTATTAAGATTCTTGCAGCTTACACCTCTTTCACCTTAGCACACAATTGAACTCCTTGTAATTTTCTCTAGGAAGTCTGTGATGAGTCTATTGACCAGCTTTTACAATGATTTATAATACTTGGACAGTCATTGCTCTGAACATGATAAATAATTTATGGGTCTTTGGAGGTACATTACATCTACTATTGTGTCGATATTATGCTAATAAATTGAGGAAGACGCATGTCAGCCTCATTTATGAAAATAACAGAAGAGACAATGTGTTGAGTACAGAAGCTTTCTCCTTAGAATCCCTCAGATAACCAGCTTGACATACTTTTCAAGATAATGTCTGTCAGTTCCTCACTGATAAAGGTCCTGGAAAATTCAATTCTTAAAAGTGTGTTTTTCTGTGTCCTGCTGCACTGAAACCAAAGAATGAAAATTTTTTGATGAGTTGTTACAATAATTTCTTCACAGTAATAAATGTCACCCAGTACTTTGATAAATTATCTTGACATGACAGTGTATCTCAGCTGGTCTCTATTTCGTTCCCAGTCTGACTCGGTTTTAATTTAATTTTCTTTGTTTGATTTTATCCTGCTCAGCAGTTGCAAGATAAATGGTATAGTATAATAGATTTATATAATTTTTAAATGAAATCTAAATCAGTTTTATTTAGCCATCCTTTCACAACATGCAGGTTCATAGTTATCTTTATTTCTTCACTTAATGAATAAAAAAACGTATGCTGCATTACATGAATTTCATATTTCCTGATTTGTTGAAGGAAATTCTTGGAGTGAATGAAAAAAAAATGGTCAATCTAGTTTTCCAGACAACTTTGACCCACTACAGTATGCCTTCCACTGAAACAGGTCTACGGTAGGTGCCTTGTTCTACAATCACGTCTGGAACATCTGAACAGGAAAGACACCCATGTCAGACTATTGTAAATTGACTATAGTTCCACCTTGAACAGTATTATTCTTTCAACAAATTGCGTTCCATAAGGATAAGTGTAAAACCTCTGTACACTCTGCTCCAGAATGTTTCATCCTCAACCCTTTAACTCTACTCCTTGTACAATGATGACTGTGTGGCCAGATTCTGCTCTAACTCCATCTACGTTTTTGCGGATAATACCACTGTATTGGGCCGCATCTCAAATAGTAATGTGTCAGAGTACAGGAAGGAGATAGAGAGGCCAAAGACATGATGTCCTGACAAAAACCTTTCCCTCAATGTCAACAAAACTAAAGAGCTGGTCATTGACTTCACAAAGGAAGAAGTGCACATTCAATTATCAGCATCAATGGTATTCGGATTTGAGAGCATTGTGAGTTTCAAGTTCCTTGATGTGACTGTTGTAATGTGAGTATTGTTAAAAGTAAGTTAATACCATTCGGAAAGCTGTTGGTAGCAAGAGGTGGGATCCAGGGTTGGCGGGGTCTTCCACTCTTTTTCCTCCCAGTATGCATTGTATATAGTTCCTCCACCCATGCCGCACGAGGTACCTGGAAACCTCCGTATTGTAAATATCATTTGCCGTCCCAGAGAAAGGTGCTCTTTCGGCCATCAAGTTGTCGAGTGGTCTTTTTGTAAAGTAGAAGTTACCACAGTGACCATCATTAATAGCCTGCCCAGGTCCAACCATGTGGATGTCACAGCCAATTAAGCTCGTCAATACTTCTACTTTCTCACGAGGCTGAAGAAATTCGGCATCTTCCTGTCGTACAAATTTTATCAATGCACCATAGAAAGCAGCACATCTGGATAAATATTGTCTTTGTACGGCAACTGCTCTACATGACTGCATGAAAATGCAGAGTGTGGACACAGCACAGTTTAACAGAGGAACAGGCCTCCGCTCCATGTCAATACTTCTTACTGCTTCAGTAAAGCAGCCAGTCTAATAAAAAACTCCACCAACCTCAGATGTTCTCTCTCCTCTCCCATTGGCCGGAAAACACAAAACTCTGAAAGCACATTCCACCAGGCTTAAGAAAAGCTTCTATCAAACACTTGACTGGACCTCTTGTGCAATAAGCAAACACAAATTGCTGGAGGAACTCAGCAGGATAAGCAGCATCGATGGAAAAGAGTATAGTCGATATTTCAGGCTGAGACCCTCCATCAGGACTGGGGGAAAAAGATGAGGAGTCAGAGTTAGAAAATGGGGGAGGGGAGGAAAAACTGGGAAGGGGGATGGGTGGCAAAGAGTTGGAAATTTGATCAGCGAAAGAGATACAGGTCTGGAGAAAGGGGGAATCTGATCGGAGAAGGCAAAAGGCCATGGAAGGAAGAAAAGCGGTAACAGCGCCAGAGGGAGGGAGCTGATAGGCCGGTAAGGAGATAAGGTGTGAGGCTCCTGTAAAATAAAATGGATGCTTGGTCTCACAGTCTACCTTGTTATGATCTTGCACTTTATCATTTACCTGCAGTGCACTTTTTCAGTAGTCTTTACACTTTATTTTGCATTGTTACTGTTTTATCTTTTATAGCTTAATGCACTGTGTAATGATTCAATCTTTATAAACAAGACAAGCTTCTCATTGTATCTTGGTACAAGTGACAGCAATAACCCAATGCCAATATATCTTTAATAATGCCCTTTAGTGCACAGTCATGAAACAACATCTTAGGGAGCATAACTACTGAAACATTCAGGAGTGAGCAATATTGTAAATTACTTATTCAAAACGAGGGACGAAACCATGATTTGCTCACAATGTTCAGTCTTCCATCAAATGAATCCAGATTTTTAGCATTCTCACTAAAGAGTTTCACTTAAATGTAAGTAACATTAAATTGGGGCATTGTTCTAATGTGTCCTTCAAAAGGTAAAATACAAATCACTTCATGTTCAAAAGAGCCCCATCTGATTTGTTTTAATGGGGCTTGAATGTCTGCTTGACTGCAGCTCTAATTAGAAGTCATCACTGCTTCCCTGATATCAGTGTATAAAGTTAAGTGACTATCTCTTGACTGCCACAGCATGATTACTCTTCAGGAGTTGATTTCCCTATGATTATCCTCATTTTTCAGGGTTACAAAATTTATGTCTGTGCTGACGGTGTAGCCATATTTGCATTGCAGTTCCAATGCAGTACACTTAGATTAGGAAAACAATACTTTGTGCATACCTTTAAGGATCAGAACAAAATTAGGATTATATCCCTAAAACTGAGGAAAGCATTTTTTAAGAAATTTAGGTAAAAATCTGGTTTATATCACTTATAATTATCTCAATAAAATATACTATTTTACAACACCATCTGTGAACTTTTGATTATATTAATATAATTTATATAAATCTGTGGTTATATAGTGTTTCAAGTTATATTTTTTCATGAGATTTAAAATGTAACAATGCTCTTAATCAGGTTTTCCTACCACGGTGAACTTCTAAAATGATTCCAAATAATCTTTTAAGATTATGGCCCTGAAATTCATGTGTGTCATTTTCTAGGCTTTAAGAACACATTAGCAATTTGCCCCATGCCATTTTGCAAAGCTCTAAAAAGATTGAAAAATTAGTTCATGCCTTTGCAAAACAACACCATTGGACTCCCTCTGCTTCAGGAACAACTGACGTAGCCATCACATTTTCCATGCTAATTGTATGCATCTTCACACCTCCAGTCTCGGGAAGCAGACTATGAACGGGCGCAGCACTCCTTCATCTACTGAAGTGAAGAAACAAATGGTATGATCCAATAATCAATACGTGATTGAGGGGGGACAGAATCAACTCAGGCTGTTGATGCATGCAAGAGCAATTCTGCCGCAGATTTGACGGAGTCCCTCTCCGTGCGGTTATGCACCCTCTGATTGCCTGTGGTTTAGGAAACTGAGCAATGCAGTTAACTGCCTCTAGCAGTTTTGAAAGTTGAAGACATATTAACCAAAAGCTCAAAGCTTCCTGAGCATTGCTCAGGTTCTTTGATTTCTACAGCTCAGAAGAAAGCAACATAAGCAACATATTTCAGCCGAAACAGGTGGGGTAGATCCAGAGGCAAGAAAAGAGCTAACCTTTAGAAAGAGAGCAGAGTGTAGGCACTGTGTGAGCTTAACCTTGAGTCTTTTCTGAGGTACAAGTGGGGTCGACTTGTGGAAGGGTAGCCGGAGAGAGTAAAAACCACAGATGAAATAATAGCTCCCTGTGAAGATGGTTAGAGTGTCGGGTGTCATCTCTTTTGACAGATGTTTCCAGCGTTTCACTCATTTCTCCTCTGATGAACATGGAATCTCTTCAGGAATTTTTAGCCACTAAAACTTTGAGGGGGAATTCCTTGATGGTGCATCGATCAACGTCCCATTTTGCATTAGTTTATTTGATGTTTAGTTAGAGAAGAAGTGTCTCTTGTACAGTTTTCACATAGTACAAGAGACACTGTTTCAGAATCTTCAGCTGAGCACTGATTGTTTTTTCTGTTTGTGTAGCTGGATTCTGGACTTCCTGTCAGATCGCCTACAGGTGATAAGAGTGGTCTCCCTCACCTCTGTTCCTCTGACCCTCAACATAAATGCCCCTCAGGGCTGTGTCCTCAGCCCCTTCCTTTACTTTCTGTATACTCATGACTGTACCACCACCCACAGCTCCAATCTGCTAATTAAGTTTGCTGATGATACTACATTGATTGGCCTTATCTCAAATAATAACGAGGCAGCCTACAGAGAAGAAGTTATCTCTCTGACACAAGAAAACAACCTCTCCCTCAACATCACAAAAACAAAGGAGCCGGTTGTGGATTACAGGAGGAATGGAGACAGGCTAACCCCTATTGACATCAATGGATCTGGGGTTGAGAGGGTTAACAGCTTTAAGTTCCTTGGCATCCACATCATCGAGGATCACAGGTAGTCTGTACATACCAGCTGCGTGGTGAAAAAAGCACAACAGCTCCTCTTTCACCTCAGATGGCTGAAGTTTGGCATGGGTCCCCAATTCCTAGGAACTTTCTACAGGGGCACAATTGAGAGCATCCTGACTGGCTGCGTCATTGCTTGGTATGGGAACTGTACTTCCCTGAATCACATGACTCTGCAGAGAGTGGTGCGGACAGCCCAGTGCATCTGTAGATGTGAACTTCCCATTGTTCAGGACATTTACAGTGACAGGTGCGTAAAAAGGGTCCAGAGGATCATTGGGGATCCGAGTGAACCCAACCACAAACTGTTCCAGATGCTACCATCTGGGAAACGGTACCACAGCATAAGAGCCAGGACCAACAGGCTCTGGGCCAGCTTCTTCCACCAGGCCATCAGACTGATTAATTCACGCTGATTCAATTGCATTTCTATGCTATATTGACTGTTGTATATACTATTTATTACTGTTATGACCTCAGCCCCCTCCTTTGTGAGAATCGCAAGAGAGAGAGAGAGAGCCTTACGGTTTGGAATGTGGGCTGGTCGCTCAACAAGACAAAAGCCTTGGACATAGCCATTATCTTGGGAGACACCTTTGTGGAATAAGGAACTGGCCTACGTGCAGACCCTCAGGGCAAGGTGAGATGGTGATGGGGGAAAGATTGCCTCGCCCCCCCAACCCTGATGGACATCTACAACCCTGCCAGTCCAGATAAAAGGTGGGCTGCCGAGGCGGGGCCTCAGACGCACCAAGGAGACACACGAAGAAGACACGATAGTGCTTCCCGTCGGAGCGGGAAGCCATTTTGAAGGAAGCCACGTGCGTTAGATTCCGGATCGGGAGTCTGTGGCTGGAACCAAAGAACAAACCGTTTTAACTAACAACAGGGATTTGCTTCGCAAAGACGACGGGCAAGTGTTCCTTCTCTCTCTATCCAACACGTGAAATGTCAGCGGTTCCCGAAACGGGGAAGCCTGCAGACTTTGAGTGACTCTTATACCCAATTGGACTCAGTATCCCCTAGACAACGATAGAGCTCATTTTTGATTGATTATTACTACACCTGTGCTTTAGATTGAGTTTTGACGATGTATATGATCTGAATGTTTTGTAGTAACCATACGTTTGTGCCCCTTTATAAATAAAACATTTGAAAATAGTAGCATCAGGCTTCAGCGGACCTATCTATCTTTGCTGGTAAGTCACCCGGTTACTGGGGAACGTAACATTACAAATTACTATAAATTGTACATTGCACATTTAGACGGAGATATAATGTAAAGATTTTTACTCCTCATGTATGTGAAGGATGTAAGTAATAAAGACAATTCAATTCAAAAGTAGCAGTTCCAATGTGTGAAAATCTCACTGAAGGTATCTTTCTACCATTGTTGTCCAATTGATGGTAAATGTGCAAGCTAGATACAAGTAAAACTGTTAAGGTAGAAGAAAATGTCACAATACAAAGACTAATTAATATTACATCTGAAGTCAGTTATCTCAGAAATTTCTTGCATAAAATTTCTTCATGCCACATTAATGTTTGTTTATCTAGTGTTACATGAAAGAATTTCCAGACCTCTCCACTTGATCCGATTAATATCCCCCTCTCCATAGCATCTGTAAAAGGCCAAATATATTTTATTAAGGCTGCATCGACTCCTCATGAATAAGAGCAACAAAAAGTTTGACAACTTTGCTGGTATGATTTATAAGTTTGATGCTTCTAGTAATTCATTAGATTTCTCGTAAGTCCCTCTCCTAAATTAATTCCGTATGTAAGCTTTATAGTTTTATAGATTGATTACTTAATTAATATACATTTTAATTAGTTTGTTGCTAATAAATCCGCTCCATAAATTCAGCCATACCTGTTGAGTTTCTCCAGGATGTTGTGTATGTAACTGGAGGATAGATGTTTTCTCAGATATATAGCACATGAGCAACACAATCATCTTGGATATTGAGGCATGATTTTACTGCCAATGTTAAACTAACAGTAGTACAGTAATAGTGTTCTTGATATTAATGAACTTGATATTAATGTAGTTCTCCTGCTTGCTTCTTCAAGCTCTTCACAACAGAGACAAAGTTTATTTATTTCTTTAGTGACACAGTGCAGAGTTGGCCCAACCAACCCTTCATAATACACACCTCCAGCAACCCCCGACAAATCCAATTAACTCAAACCTAATCATGAGATAATCCACAATGACCAAAAACAAGAGAAAATCTGCAGATGCTGGAAATCTGAGCAACACACACAAAATGCTGGAAACTGTATGTTGCTCAAATGACCGATTAGTAAGTCTTTGGACTGTGGGTCTTTGCAAACTGGAGGACCTGGAGAAAACCCACACATTCCATATGGAGGATGTACAGAGACTCCTTACAGAACAGCACTGGAATTGAACTCCGAACTCTGAACTCCAGAATGCCCAAGCTGTAATAGCATCACACTAACCACTACCATGGCGCCTCATAAGAAAATGGTAGGTATGAATTATTAGGCTCATTTCACACGTCTGAGCAAGGGTAATGCTGAGATGCATTTACTTCGGTCAGTATAACTACGGGTAAAAAAATGCACTTCTCCAAATTTTTGTCCTCTGGCTCAATTTATCAGTTCAAGATAGCTGTTTCAAGTCTTTAAATATCTTTTGCATCCTTAACTAGTAATGACTGATTGCCTGGGTTTTTCTTTCACTTCCTTCTGTTAAATATCTGTAAAAGAAGAAACTTCTCAATACAATGTATGCTTGTGTTCATTGATTGTTGGAACACACTAATGAATTGTATGCAACGGTAACTTTTAAACCTAATTCATTAGCAGTCATTTATCATCTGTGCTAGTTCACAATTTGCACAATTAGAGTCATTGAAGAACTTAATTATTTGGAAAAAATGTGGTACAGAATTAAAACATTATGCCTAATATTGAATGTATTTACCAGGCATTTCAAATTTAGCAAAAATCACCGACTTACACACTCACGCACTTAAGCTTCTCACAAATTCACTTTAGTATGCAACGTATTAGTAGTGAAGAGTACAGCACAAGAGTAGAGCAAGCACATGGTGGTGTCACTATGACAACACCAACACTTATGGCAAGTTCTATTTGTTAACTGCAGATCAACATTTAACACCACCATTCCCACAGCCTGATCTGGAAATAATGATTCTGAACCTCCCTCTAGAATTGGACCTTCAACTTCCTAACCAGAAGACCACAACCCATGTGGGTTTCTGATAATATCTCCTCCTTGCTGATGATCAACACTTGTGCAACTCAGGGGTGTGTGTTTAGCCCACTGCTCTACTCCCTGTATGCACATGTCTGTGTGGCTCGGTATAGCTATAAGTTTGTTGATAATACATCCATTGCTGGTAGAATCTCAGATGGTGACAAGAGGGTGTACAGGAGTGAGATATACCAGCTAGTTGTGTAGTGTTGTAGTAACAACCTTGCACTCAATATCAGTAAGATGAAAGAGCTGATTGTAAGGAAGGGTAAGATGAGGGAACAGACCTCTAGGCTCATCGAGGGATCAGAAGAGGAAAGGGTGAGCAATTTCAAGTTCCTGGATGTCAATATCTCTGAGGATCTAACCTGGTCCCAACATATCAATGCAACAATGAAGGCGGCAAAACAGCAGCTATATTTCATCACAAGTTTGGAGAGATTCAGTTTGTCACCCAAAAGACTCGACTACTTCTATTGATGTACTGTGGAATGCATTCTAACAGGCTACATCACTGTCTGGTTTGAGGGGGGCTACTGCACAGGACTGAAAGAAGCTACAGGAAGTTATAAAATTGGTCTGCTCTTTCTAGAGTACTAGCCTCTGTAGTCTCCAAGACATCTTCAACAAGCAGTGCCTCAGAAAGGCAACGCCCATTATTAAGGACTCCCATCGCCAAGAACATGCCCTCTTCACATTGTTACCATCAGGAAGGAGGTACAGAAGCCTGAAGGCACACACTCAGTGATTCAGGAACAACTTCTTCCCCTCTGCCATATGATTCTTAAATGGACATTGAATCCATAAACACTACCTCACTTTTTATTCTTTTTTTAATATATGTTATTTCTGTTCTTGCAATATTTTAATCTATTCAATGTACATATATATACTTACTGTCACTGATTTACCTGGTTATTTATTTAGTTATTTTCTTTCTATATTATTATGTATTGCATCGCACTGCTGCTGCTAACAAATTTCACGACACATGCCAGTGATAATAAACCTGACTCTGATTTAAAGTGGAGGCCCTTTGGCCTACAGTAATGCACTGAACATAATGCCCAATTAAACTGAATCTCTTTGACCTGAATATTAAACGTGACTATCTAACAGCTTCTTAACTGCTGCATTGAATCTACTTCCACCACTAACCCTGGTAGCACATTTCAGGAACCGTGTAAAAAGCTTCCTGCACTCATCGCCTTTACATTTTCCCCCTCTGAGCTTAAATGCAGATCCTCCTTACTTGAAATTTCTACCATGGAAAATAATTCTGATCATCTACCTATCATTATTTTGTAAACTTGTATAAAGTCTCCCCTCAGCTTCCCAGTCCAGGGAAAAAAAACCCAAGTTTGTCCAAACCTCCTTATAGCTCATACTGTTTAATCCAGGCAACATCCTGGTAGAACACCTTTTCTGCACCCTTGCCAAAGCCTCCACATTCTTCCTGTAATGGGTGACATGAATTGTACACAATACTATGTGTAGGCAAAACAAGGTTTAATATACTGTAGCTGAAGTGTGACTACCTTACCCTTATTCTCAATGCTCTGACCAATGAGGACAGACATACCATGCACTTTCCTTATCACTCTATCGACTCAAATGGCCACTTTCAGGGAGGTTTGGACTTGCAACCCCAAGGTACATTGTTAAGGATCGTTAAGGATGTTTTTTAAAAAGATTTTAAGATGGATTTTAAGTGAACTAATTGTCAACACACATAATTGTGGTATTAATAGCAAAGGGTGTGTTCATTGATCAATCATATTAGACCTCAAAAAGGTGATGATGAATTTGCTTATTTCATTCCTCAGTTCTTGGTGCCAGAGGGTGGTGAATTTGTTGCCATATGCAGCTGTGGAGGCCAGGTCATTGGGTGTATTTAATTGATAGGTTCTTGATTGGACATGGCATTAAAGATTATGGGGAGAAGGCTGGGAAATGGGTTTGATGAGGAGAGCGAAAAAGGATCAGCATTGATTGAATGGCAGAGCAGACTCGATGGGCCAAATGTCAAGATTCTGCTCCTATGTCTTATGATCATATTCTCAGACTGAAAGAATTCTGACACAGATGAAATATATCACAATTTATAGTTCTGATTGACTGATGATAAAAGAATGCAGATGTATTTCCAAGTTGGAGTGTTGTAGAAAATGAAGTTGTTGCCTACCACCTTGCTCCTCATGCAATGCAGTCATCCAATCAAGACAACTGCCACATAAGCCAAGACATTACCAGAGCACTAATATCAATAATGACCTGCAGGCATTTCCCTTTTTGTGGATCAGGATATGTAGACATACCTGCCCTTTCTTTAAATTTCTCCTTCCTCCAAATACAGATTCCCTTCTCCTTCAACAGAGGGAAATGTGTCAGCAAGTGTCAAACCTGAAAGGAAGCAAGCTTGTCATGTTTGAAGGATAGCATGTGAAAGCTGTGAGCTGCTGGTGTGGGGCTGCAGCAATGGCAAATGTGTCAGGATGCATCTGAAGCATTTCACTGTTGGCATCAACACTGATGAATTGGGATTGTTGTTGAATTAGTGTTGGGAGTGTTGTGAATTTAGTAGCATGAGGCTTTCAATGCAGTTGACTTTTAAAGGTATTTCCAAACAACTTTGTTACTCGTCTGTGATTGTTGAACCTCTAACTGTACTGGATCATGAGTCCTTGAAGCTGAGTGCTGACACTGACCTCCATACAGCCTTCTCAATGTTTGTTCAGAGGGCTATCTCTGAGTCCTGTCTGCATGTAGGATGTCTCTCTTCCCTTCCAAATCGTCTACTGAGGCATAGAGTGCAGCATTTAAAAACGCCAGAGTATACTGTCTCTCACATTATGCCATTCTTCACTGTCTGTCTGATCAAATTCACTTGTTTGCACCTGTTACAATCCTGGCAAAATCAATAGTTGCAAGTACAAAACAGTTCAGGACAATTTTATGTTCTGGTTACCTTATGTAGGCTTCTGACACATCTAGTCATCTAGTGTGGTTAGTGCTTGTTGCAATAAGCGCTTGGGCCCCTTATCTTAGAAAGAATGCATTGAAATGGGAGAGGGTTCAAAGGAGAGTCACCAAAATTATTCCAGGATTGAATAGCTTGTCATATGAAGAGTGTTTGATGGCTCTGGGTCTCTATTCACTAGAATTCAGAAGAATGAGGGGTGACCTCATTGAAACCTATTGAATGGTGAAAGGCCTTGATAGAGTGGATGTGAAGAGGATGTGTCCTATGCAGAGAGAGACTGAGGCCAGAGGACACAGCATCAGATTAGTGATATCCTCTTAGAGCAGAGATGAGGAGGTATCTCTTTAGCCAGAAAGTGGTGAATCTGTGGAATTCTTTGCCACGGGAAGCTGCGGAGGTAAAATCTTTATGGATATTTAAGGCAGAGTTTAATAGATTCTTGATTGATCAGGGCATGACTGATAAAGGGAAATTGCAGGAAAAAGGGGCTGGACTGTTAATTGGTTCAGCCATGATGAAATGGCAGAACAGACTTGATGGGTCAAATGGCCTAATTCTGCTCCTATATCTTATGGCCTAATAAGGAGCGTAAAATTAACATAGCGCCTGCATTCCACTCAACTGGAGTTAGATGATTGCACATCACAATTCTGCATTACTTGATACAGCTACAGAATTTGTTCCCCTGTGGTTTTAAAGGAGTGAGGAGTAACATCAGATATGAATTCATCTATAGAAACAAAATGAGATGCATGCTGAGTTGTTCAATCTAGTAAATGCTATTTGCATGTAAATTAGATAAATTCAGGTAATAGCCACTTGTCAATGAGCCAAATGCCGTTGACAGGAAGCACTGGAGAAGAAGATACCTTCAAAACTACTTCAGAGCTACTCTATTTTCTTTCCTTCGTTTGTTTTTCTTCTTTGCTTCAAATAGTCATTGTCTTCCTTTTATACACATCATTGTTTCTACCTCAGTGGCTCCTGTGAAAATATTTCCTGTGCTCCAAAACCCTGAAATTTTAAGAAGTTTTGGCAAAAGTCTATTTTTTCCCTCAGGGAGAGAGAGAGGGAGTATAAAGAAATCTCAGAGCTATATAGTTTCAGTCATCCAAATGTTGATAACTCTTTTTATAGCAATTGAATTATTTCATATTTTCACAACTAACCAAAAATTATAAGCAACAAATCAACTCTCAAATGCAAAAAATTCCTACCTCTTGCTGAATATGCTTGAAAGGTGGTCACAAGCTACTAAATATGCAACTAAATTAGAAACATTTGAAAATATACTGTGTCCAGTTCCACATAAGAAAAAGAAACGGGAAAATCCTAATGACCTTTCCACCTATTCAGCTGGTCAACAGGATAACAGTTGATATTTTGCTTTGTTCCTGCAACATTTGATGCTCTTAGTGTCCAAAATGTATCAGCTTTACCTTTGAAAATATTGAATGGCTGAGTACCCACAATCCTTAGAGGAAAGAATGCCAAAGAACTACAACACTTTCCATAAACAATTGACATTTCAAAATGACCACCCCTCAATCCTGAAACTAGATCCTTTCTTCTGGATTCTTCACCATGAGGGAATAGCTTCCTGACATTTATTCTGTTGAACCCTTACAAATTCTCATACTTGCATTTCATAATAATATCATCTTTCTCATTTCTCAAGTTCAATGAGCATTGGCTACATATCCTCAAATATTTCTTCTGAATGCTAGTTCCTCCCACACTCCAAAGAGGTATAGGTTAGTAAGTTGTAGGCATGCTATGTTGGCACTGGAAGCAACATGAAACTTTCGCTCTCTCCCAACACAACCTCGGACTACGTTGGTTATTGATGCAAACAACACATTTCATTGTATATTTCAAAATACATGTAACAAATAAAGGTAAACTTTAATCTTCTTTTGGAACATGAGGTTGTGAATCATCTGACGCATTCAGGTTTCAGTTCCCTTAATTTCTCCAGTACTTTCCCTTTAAAGGTCTAATTATTGTCAATGGCTCAATCCCATTGGTCCCTTAATTCTCCTTTATTTCTGTTACAACTATTATGTCCACTACAAAATGTTTGTTACCTCTGCCTCTTCTTTATTTGCATAATAAATTCCATTTTGCCACTTATTTTTTATTGCTGCAGAAAGCTTGACATTTCTTGCTAATTTATTTCCTCGCCTATTTCCTTTTGTTTTTGGCTTGTACAAAACTCTTCTCACCTTCCCGGTCTTGCAGTCCTCCGGTGATCATTTTAAACCTTGTTTACTTTATCTAATATTATTTCCCAACACTTTTCTCATAGCATTTACATTTATCAATGGATGTACAATCATAGAAATAAGAATCATAGAGAAATTAGGCATAGAAATGTTGCTAACTTATTCCCACCTTCCATGTGCATTGTTTACATATTTTTCATTTTAATTGATTGAGAAAATATTCATTTATACATGTAATTTATCTTGTACCATCCCTGTCTTTATCTGTCAGGAGTGATGAGTCTTGGCTTGAAAGCTTAGAGTGCAGTTAGAAATAGGGAGGTAAAATGCTTTAGGCATCACAGAGTTGTGGCTGAAAGAAGATCACAGCTGGGAGCGTAACATCCTAGTATACCCTCGTACTGATAGGACAAGCAGGTAGGCAGAGTAGAGAAGGCTAGCTCTGTCAGTAAAAAAGGAAATCAAATTTTTAGCAAGAAATGAAGTTGGATAAGAAGCTGGAACATTCTTGTGAGTGGAGTCAAGGAAATGGAAGGGTAAAGGTGGAGGAGGAGCTCAGGAGGGTTAATGTTTCCTAATGGCAACTCCTTTGCTTGCATCTTCGGAATCAGCTCTATTTCCATCTTTAATATATCTGTTTGTCTCTCTCAGGGTTCTTTGAAGACCCTGACCTGGAGTTACACTCTGACTATGGTTTTCTGGGGGAATGGGACCCGCTCTCGGGGTTTCATGTCTGGCCGTTATTCGGCATGCCAAGGGCTCAGCTTAAGAGCTCCACTCACCTTCGGAGGACTGAGTTTTTGTGGCCTTGGAGGACTTGGAGGCCTTGGGGATCAGAAGTCGGTGTTTGAGCAGAAGACTGGTGTATCGTGGGAGATAGAAGATCTAAGGCTTTGTGTCCAGAGACCCAAGAGTCAAGATCTTTGGACACAGAGCTTAGAAAAAGCGATGCAATGGACTTTTCACATTGTAAACCAGCGAGTTGTTTGTTATGGCTCCCCTTTTGCTGTGAAAAGGAGAGACACCTTTCTCCCTTATTAGGGAGAGAGAGAGAGCCCGTGGTATGTCAAATGCTGAGTGAACAATGTAGTTGTTGGAGTACTGCAAGTCTGTGTCTGTGCTCTTGTCTTGCTCACGTCTGAGTGCTCGGTGGTGGGTGCCGATGCTTTTATTTGCCACTGGGGGGATTGTTGCTTGCTGCTACTTATGCATGGAAGGGAAGGACGCTGGGGAGGGGGGGTACTTTAACGTTCTAACATTTAACTGTTATTCATTCTTTGGGGCACTCCTCTGTTTTCATGGATGGTTGTGAAGAAAAAGCATTTCAGGATGTATACTGCATACATTTCTCTGACATTAAACGCACCTCTGAAGCCTTTGAAAATGTCGCTAATGGGAGTTATATATGGACCTCAAAGTATTAGCTAGGATGTGGAGTACACATTTCAAAAGGAGATTAAAAAAAAAAGCTTGTAGGAAAAATGATGCTCTACTGCTCATCAGGGACATCTATATGCTGGTAGATTGGGAAAATCATATGAGCACTTGATCCCAGGAGAAGGATTTTGTCGAAAGCTTAAAAGATACCGTTATAGACCAGCTTGTGATCAAGCAATTCTGGATTGGGTGCTGTGTAAAGAACCAGATTTGATTTGATTGGAGAGCCTAAAGTAAAGGAACCCATCGGAGCCAGTGATCATAAAAAGAGAGAATTCACCCTGCAGTTTGAGAGGGAAAAGCTGAAATCAGATGTATTAGTATAATAGATGAGTAAAGAAAACTACAGAGACTTGAGAGAGTCGCTGGACAAAACTAATTTGGAAGGAGACTATAACAGGAATGATGGTAGAATAGCAATGGCAGGATTTATAGGAGTAATTCAAAGTACATGGGATCAGTTCATTCCAAACAAGAAGCATTCAATCTGCAGCATGAGACAACCATGCCTGACAAGGGAAGTCAAAGACAGCATAAAAGCAAAAAAGAGAGCATACGATTTAACAAAAATCAGTGGGAAAGTAGAGTTTATGAAGCTTTTAAAATCTAACAACTAAAAAGCACTAAGAAGAGAAAAGATGAAATATGAAGGTTGGAAAGCCAGTAATATGAAACAGAATGCCAAAAGTGTTTTTAGATATATTAAGAATGAAACAGAGGCAAGAGATGACACGTTGGCTGGAAATTGTCACTGGAGAAGCACTAAAGGGAAATAAAGAAATAATAGACAAATTGAATAAGTACCGTAAATACTGAATAAGTATTTCTATCCATCTTTGCGATGGAAGATATTAGCAACATGCCAGAAATTTGAGAAAGGCAGAGTTTGAAGGTAAATGGACAAAATGGACTACACTCCAAAGTTCTGAAAGAGGTAGCTGAAGAGATTGTGAAGGGATTAATGGAGATCTTTCAAGAATTAATGAAGTCAAGATTGGTTCAAGAGGACTGGAACATCACAACTGCCATTTGACTCTTTAAGAAGGGAAGGGGATTAAAAGACAAGAAATTATAAGCTGGTTAGCCTGACTTCAGTAGTTATTAAAATGTTGATGTTTATCATTAAGGATAAGGTTTGGGGCACTTGGTTACCTTAAGGGAAGATCTTGCTTGACAAATCTGTTGGAATTCTTTGATGAAGTAGCAAACAGGATAAAAAGGTGAATCAATGGATGTTACTTACTTGGATTTTCAGAAGGCCATTGACAAGGTGCTGCATATGCTGCTAGGTGCTGCTAAACAAGGTAGAAGCCCATACTATTCTAGGAAAGATAAAAGCATGTATAGAAGATTGGCTGACTGGCAGAAGGCAAAGAGTGGGATTTAATGGCCTTTCCTAGTTGACTGTTCCCATAATACATCAGTGATCTGTATCACAGAACTGATGGCTCCTGTACCTTCTTCCTGTTGGCAGCAGCTAGGATAGCATGCAATGGATGGTGGAAGTCCTTGGTGATGGATGTGTCAGCACTCCATATAGATGTACTCAATGTTGGGGAGGGCTTTACCTGTGATGGACTGGATTGTATCCACTACTTTTGAAGGCTTTTCCGTTCAAGGGCACTGATGTTCCCATACTAGACTGTGATGCAACCAATCGATATACCCCCCACCACACATCTATAGAAGTTTGTCAGAGTTTTATCAGGCCAAATCTTCACAAATTTTTGAGAAAGTAGAGGCACTGCTGTGCTTCCTTTGTAATGGCCCTTCTGTCCTGGACACAGGATAGATCCTCTGAAATAATTAACACTGAAGAATTTAAACTTGCTGAGCCTCTCTACCTCTTATTCCCCCGATGCGGTCTGGCTCCTGGACCTTTGGTTTCCTCCTCCTGAAGCCAATATTCAGCTCCTTGGTCTTACTAACATTGAAAGAGAGGATATTCTTGTAGTACTACTAAGCCATATTTGCGATCTCCTATCTGTTGATGGCCACCACATTTGATTTGACTAACAGCAGTGTTGTCATCAGCAAACTTAAAAATGACATGGGAGCTTTGCTTAGCCTCACAGTTATCAGCATCAGAAGTTCGCTGATGACACGGCCATAGTGGGGTGTGTCAGGAATGGACAGGAGGAGGAGTATAGGAAACTGATACAGAACTTTGTGATATGGTGCAACTCAAACTACCTGCGTCTCAATATCACCAAGACCAAGGAGATGGTGGTGGACTTTAGGAGATCTAGGCCTCATATGGAGCCAGTGATCATTAATGGAGAATGTGTGGAGCAGGTTAAGACCTACAAGTATCTGGGAGTACAGTTAGATGAGAAGCTAGACTGGACTGCCAACACAGATGCCTTGTGCAGGAAGGCACAGAGTCGAATGTACTTCCTAAGAAGGTTGGCGTCATTCAATGTCTGTAGTGAGATGCTGAAGATGTTCTATAGGTCAGTTGTGGAGAGCGCCCTCTTCTTTGTGGTGGCGTGTTGGGGAGGAAGCATTAAGAAGAGGGACGCCTCACGTCTTAATAAGCTGGTAAGGAAGGCGGGCTCTGTCGTGGGCAAAGTACTCGAGAGTTTAACATCGGTAGCTGAGCGAAGGGCGCTGAGTAGGCTACGGTCAATTATGGATAACTCTGAACATCCTCTACATAGCACCATCCAGAGACAGAGAAGCAGTTTCAGCGACAGGTTACTATCGATGCAATGCTCCTCAGACAGGATGAAGAGGTCAATACTCCCCAATGCCATTAGGCTTTACAATTCTACCGCCAGGACTTAAGAACTTTTTAAAGCTATTATTAATGCTTTTTGAGATGGTGATTTAGATGCATATCATTTTTTTTTTTTACTGAGTTAAGTATTGTATGTAATTAGTTTTTATTAGTAATTAGTATGTAATTTTGCTACAACAAGTGTATGGGACATTGGAAAAAAGTTGAATTTCCCCATGGGGATGAATAAAGTATCTATCTATCTATCTAAAGATAGTAGAGCAGGGAGCTCAGCACACAGTCTTCAGGTGCACCTGTGTTAAAGGAGATTGTGGAGGAAGTTTTGTTGCCAATCTGAACTGACAGGGGCTACAAGTGAGGAAATCAAGGACCCAATTGCACATGGAGCTATTGAGGCTTAGGTCTTGGAGATTATTGATTAGTTTTGAGGGGATTGATTGCCAAACTATAGTCAATAAAGAGAATCCTGATGTATGTATCTTTGCTTCCAGATATTCCATGGTTGAGTGAAATAAACTCCACTGTTGACCTGTTGTGATGGTGGGTGAATCCATGTTGCTTCTCAAGAAACTGATATGTGTTGACATCTCAGAGTATTTTATCACAGTGGATGTAAGTGCTACTGGACAATTGTCACTGAGGCAGGTTACTATGTTCTTCTTAGGTGCCAGAATAATTGAAACCTTCCTTAAAACTGGTGGGTATTTCAGACTGGCAAAGAGAGAGAACAAAACTATCAGTGAACGCTTCAGTCAAGGTCAGATCAGCAGAAATCTTTAGTACTCAGCCAGGTACCCAGTCTGGATGGATGCTTTCCTTGGTTTCACCCTCCTGAAGGCTCTCATGTTGGCCTCAGACACTGAAATCACAGGGTCTTCAGGGGCTGTGGGAGTTTGTAAAATTTCCTCCATATTTTGATGGCCAAAGTAAGCATAAAAGGCATTGTGCTCCTCTGGGAAGGAAACCTTCTTGTCACCTATGTCACTTGGTTTCACTTTGTAGGAGATGATAGCATTCAAGCCCTGTCACAGCTGTCCAACATCCTTCCATGATTCAAGTTTGGTCCAGCTCCTTTTTGGGGAAGACAGAATGACATTTTGGGGACTCACTTGTCTATGGCTGTTTCTATGAAGTCCATTACAATTACGGTGTATTCATTCAGAACCTCTGATTTGTCCTTGAACATGGCCCATACTCACTTCTCTGCCTTACATAACCACCTCTTTGTTCTCCTTATCTCTGAAACCTTGCTCTTTAGTTTCTGCCTGTATGCAGGTAGGAGGAGGAAAGCCAAGTGATCTGATTTCCTGAAATGGAGTCTTGGTATGGAAAGGTAGGCATTCCTAATCGTAATATAGCAGTGGTCAAGTGTGTTGGGACCCCTGGTGCTGCAGATGATATGTTGATGATAACTGGGCAGAGATTTTTCGAATAAGCCTAACTGAAGCCCCTAACAATGATTTGAAAGGTGTTGGGATAGGGTTTCCTTATTTGCTGACGATGGCGCTCAGCACCTCGAGTGCCTGCTTAACAGAGACCTTTGGTGGCATGTAAACTGTGGTCCGGATCACGGAGGAGGATTCTCTTGGTGAGTAGAATGGTCATCACTTAATCATTAGATGTTCCAGCTAGGGGAACAAGGGTGCGACAAGATTGCTGCATCTGAGCACAACAGAGAGTTTATCATGAAACACATACCCCAACTTTTTGCCTTCTCTAAATTGGCACTCTAGTCCATTCAGTGTTCATGTCTTACCAACATATCTGGCATGTCCGGAGTGAGCAATGTCACAGACTGCAGCAATTCCACATTTCCCTCCAATACAGCAATCTTGTGCTTAGATCTTCATTGTTCTCCAGTTATATTTGCTATCAAGAGGTTTCATACCCCAGCAATTTAGTCCTGACTTGGAGTTCTCCTCTCCTCCCCCTCTTTTAGCATGGTGATATACCTTCATCTGCTTGAGAGTTAAGTCCGCTGAGTCCTTCAGAAGATCATGAAATCACTAGTTTGTTTAGACAATTCAAAAGTACGCTACTTAAAGGGAAATTACTGGCTGCTGATTGCAGTGAGACTGGTTTAGAAGTAGTACATTTCAAAGCTTTGTAACCTGCATGCCGTGTTTCATCATTGCCATCTCATTGAAACCTTATTGAAAGATCGAGTTAGAATGGACATGGAGAAGATATTTCTAATAGTCTAAGAGTCTTGGTCCAGTGGGCACAAGCTCAGAACAAAAGGAGGAACATTTAGAATTGAGGTGGGAAGGAATTTCTTGAGCCAGAAAGTGATGAGTCACTGGAATTGATTGGGACAGATGTCTCTGGAGGCCAACTCATTCGGTATAATTAAAGGAGATATGTTGTTGACGAGTAAGGGTGTCAAAGATTGCAGGGAGAATGCAGGAGAATGGGGTGGAGAGGGAAAATAAGTCAGCCATGTGGAGCTAATGATGGTTTAAATATTTTAATTTTGCTCCTGTGCCTTATGGTCTAAAATATATTCTTGTATTTTTAAAACAGAAATAGATGCAAGCAAAGTTTATTTTCCTGACAAAAAAAGTATCAAAAGGAAGAGTGGGAAGATGACAAAGTACCAATTAGACATGATTAGACAAGTTTTGCTGAAACAGCTTCTGCAAAGGCAGTGCACAAGGGATAGTATTGAAAAGGTCTGTAGTGTAAAGTCCAATAAACAGCTGCAGCAGTAAACAAAATAATAGCACCTGTGCAAGTGACGCACTTGAAATAGTTTTGTAGGAACACCTCAAAAACAGATATGTTTTCTGGCTTCCACTCTGTGAAATCTATATTATTAATAACCGAGAAAAGCTGGAGACAAACGTAAAGCTGAAAGATGAAGCATTTTAGGAATGCTGCAGTTCACCATTTTAATTCTAGGAAACAAGACATTCATATCACAAGCCAGCAATGGAAAAAAAAACAACAAATTTTGTGCCTCCAGAGAAAGCATTTTCAATTGTTATGGGATCTGTTCTTCAGATGCTGATGAAAATCAAATAGACATCACTGCTTCTGATAGCTGAAGTACCACCTGATTTAGTTTAATAGTCTGCTGCTAAAGTCTAAATGCAACCAAGATTATCATTGCAAAGTAAGCTCACTATATCGGAGAACAATATACAAGAGAAATTATGGTCTCTATTATATTAAGACAAAGCTAGTTATTAGCTTTCAAGATGGTCTAAAATTAGGTCACATGGTTCCAATATATACAAAGCTAGTTACATTTGCACAGTTATATTTGTATAAATAGTGTTCCACTTTAGCAAAAGTCATGCATGTTTCATAGAGTCCAGCTTGCATATTAATAAAATATAAGACCAGAAGATATAGAAGCAGAATTATGCAATTTGGCCCATCGAATACGCTGATCCATTTTCCATCTCAGCTCCAATCTCCTGCCTTCTCCCCATATCCCTTCATGCTCTGACTAATCAAGAATCTATCAAAGTTTCCCTTAAATATTCATAAAGACTTGGCCTCCACAGCTGCCTGTGGGAACGAATTCCACAGATTCACCACTCTCTGGCTACAGAAATTCCTCCTCATCTCTTTTCTGAAAGGCCACCCCTCTATTATGAGGCTGTGCTCTCTGGTCTTAGACCTCCCCACCATTGGAAACAGCCTCTCTACATCCACTCTATCAACGCCTTTCAACATTTGATAGATTTCAATGAGATCACCCATCATTTTTCTGAATACCAGTGAGCCATCAAATGCTCTTTATATAATAAGCCTTCCAATCCCAGAATCATTTTTGTGAACCTCCTTTGAGCCCTCTGCAATGTCAGCAAATCCTATCTTAAATAGGGGCCCAAAACTGCTCACAATACTCCAAGGTAAGCCTCACCAGTGCTTTATAAAGTCTTAAATTGCATCCTTGTATTTGTATTCTAGTCCTCTCAAAATGAATGCTAACATCACATTTGCCTTCCTCACCATTGACTCAACCTGCAAATTAATCCTCAAGGAATCTTGCACTAGGACCCCCTAAGTCCCTTTGCACCTCATATTTTTAATTTTTTTTCCATTTCGAAAATAGACTATGCTTTTATTTTTTCTACCAAAATGCATGACCATACACTTCCTGACACTGTGTTTCACCTGCCACTTCCTTGTCCATTCTCCTAATCTGTCTGGCCTTTTGTAGCCTCTCCATTTCCTCTAAGCTATCTGCTCTTTCACCTATCTTCATATTGTCTGCATACTTGGCCACAATTCCATCAATTCCATCATCCAAATCATTTACATTTCACTTATAAAGAAGCAGTCCCAACATCGACACCTGTGGAACTCCACTAGTCACTGGCAGCCAACCAAAAAGGGCTTCCTTTATTCCCATTGTTTGCCTCCTGCTAATCAGCTAATGTACTATCCATGCTAATATCGTTTCTGTAATACCATGGACTGTTAACTTGTTTAGCAGCCTCATGTGCGGCACCTAGTCAAGGCCATTCTAAAAATCCAAGTACACAACATCCACTGATTCTCCTTTGTCTATCCAGCTTGTTATTTCTCCAAAGAGTTTCAACAAATTGCAACACTATGCAAGGCAAGCTTTTCACTGCATCTTGGTTTATGTGACAATAATAAACCAATACCAATTATGATCACACATTTATACATAACCTAATGTATTCAATATGGAAAAGGTCTTAATGATGATTGTAGAGATGATCTACAGCAGATTGAAAAGCTTGAGCATATAGACATTAAGAAAGAGGATGTGCTGGAGCTTTTGGAAAGCGTCAAGTTGGATAAGTCTCCGGCACCAGATGAGATGTACTCTAGGCTACTGTGGGAGGCGAGGGAGGAGGTTGCTGAGCCTCTGGCAATGATCTTCGCATTATTAATGGGGACAGGAGAGGTTCCGGAAGATTGGAGGGCTGCAGATGTTGTTGCCTTATTCAAAAAAGGGAGTAGAGATAGCCCAGGAAATTATAGACAAGTGAGTCTTACTTCAGTGATTGGTAAGTTAATGGAAAAGATCCTGAGAGGCAGGATTTATGAACATTTGGAGAGGTATAATATGATTAGGAATAGTCAGCATGGCTTTTTCAAAGTCAGGTTGTGCCTTACGAGCCTGATTGAATTTTTTGAGGATGTGACTAAACACATTGATGAAGGCAGAGCAGTAGATGCAGTGCATATGGATTTCAGCAAGGCATTGGATGAGGTACCCCATGCAAGGCCTATTAAGATAGAACACTCAAAGCTGCTGCGCAGATTGACTCTGTGGTTAAGATGACATACGGTGCATTGGCCTTCATCAGTCGTGGAATTGAGTTTAAGAGCCAAGAAGACATGTTACATATAGGACCCTGGTCAGGCCCCACTAGAAGTACTCTGCTCAGTGCTAGTCACCTCACTACAGGAAGGATGTGGAAGGCCATAGAAAGGGTACAGAGGAGATTTAGAAGGAAATTACCTGGATTGGGGAGCATGCCTTATGAGAATAGGTTGAATGAACACGGCCTTTACTCCTTGGAGTGGCAGAGGATGAACAGTGACCTGATAGAGGTGTATAAGATGATGAGAGGCATTGATCGTGTAGATAGTCAGAGGCTTGTTCCCAGGGCTGAAATGGTTAACACAAAAGGGCACTGTTTTAAGGTTCTTGGAAGCAGGTACAGAGGAGATATCAGGGAAAAGTTTTTTTTATGCAGCGAGTCGTGAGTGCATGGAACGGGCTGCTGGTGACCGTGGTGAAGGCGGATACTATAGGGTCTTTTAAGAGACTCCTGGACAGGTACATGGACCTTAGAAAAATAGAGGGCTATGAGTAACCTTGGGCAATTTCTAAGTAAGTACATGTTTGGCACAGCATTGTGGGTTGAAGGCCTGTATTGTGTTGTAGGTTTTCTATGATTCTAATGCTGTTTCGTTTAAAACAATCATTTCATTTTAAGTGGAAATGACCACTCAATTCTTATTTTCTGCAAAAATCATTGAGTCCACCACTTTATAATGTTTATGCAAACTGGGCAGTTCCACACATGATGTATTATACAAGTTAGAAATATGAGCATGCTGCAAAAAACCCCTGAAAATATAAATAAAATTTGTGCTTTTCAGCAAAAGTTAAAACAACAAATCAAAACACTCAGTTTTCTTTGCTCTTATGCCGTTTTGTCAGAGCTGGATGCTTGGCACCTTTTCTTGCCAATAAGTTCGTTTAGGTTTGGTGTAAGGTTCTGTGTTGTGGAGATTCTCAGGATGGACTGCAGGTGTTCATCAGTGAGACGACTCCTGTGTGATGTTTTGTTAATCTTCATCACTGAGAAAAGCTTCTCACACAGATATGTGCTACCAAACATGCACAAGGTTCGAGCCGCATGTAGATGGAGCTGAGGCACTGCTTCAGGAATGGAGCGAATAAACTGTACCGGCCCTGCAGTGTCGTACTTTGCCTTTAGTGTCCCATTACACTGCAGCTCTATCAGCTCCATCTGAATCTGTACAGGTGCAGTTTCCATGTCGATGGCAAATGGGTTGCGAAGCAGCTCGAAATTAATTTTTTGTGCTTCAAAGTCACCAAAGCGCCGTGCGAACTCAGTGCGAAGTGCGCTCAGTTTATTAGCAAAGTGCGCATTTGGGAACATCATTGCGCCGACCTGGTTCAACATTACTTGGCAACAGGGAAAATGAGGCAAGTTGCACTGGTGCATTTGTGTCTCCCATAAGAGCAGCTTCACTTGAAATGCCTTCACTGCATCATACATGTCAGTGATCATGTGGTCACGTCCCTGGAGCTGAAGGTTTAAGACGCTGAGATGTGTTGTTACGTCAGCCACATTAGCTCCACAAATAAGACACACGGGTTTACCGGCAATGTCAGTAAACATATACTCATCGGTTTTGAAAGACTCTTTTTTTCAGAATCAACTTTTCTCTTCGCCATTGTTAGGGGTCAGCTTTGACTTCAGAATAGCGTTGTATACAGCAACAGACGCTTGACGCGGGAATGTTCCCGGGTAGCCTATCGGCAGCTGTTGCGCTGCATTATGGGATCTGTTGTTTGTGTGTTATCAGCGCTTCATATCGCCGGGCCATTAATAATTAAAATAATAGATCTATCTAAAATGATCTCGCGAGCCGGATATAATTGTACGCCGGGCTAGATATGGCCCGCGGGCCGTGTGTTTGACACCTATGCTCTAGCATGTCTTTTCTCACTCTAAGCAAAACATTCCCAGCTTACACAAACAAGAGAAAATCTTCAGTTGACGTTTTGGGCTGACACCTTTCGGCAGGGTCTCAGCCCGAAATGTGGACTGTACTTTTTTCCATAGATGCTGCCTGGTCTGCTGAGTTCCTCCTGCATTTTGTGTAGATTGCCCAAATTACACAACATCTTTTCATAACAGACACATATTTGGAAATTTCCTCTGCAACCTTAACAGCACAAACACATCCTTCCTATTGTGGGACAACTAGAATTGCAGGCAATTCTCCAGCTACAGCCTAGCCAATGTTATTATAAAGTTGTTCTTATGTTCTATGCTTCAGTCAATGAAGGCTAGCCTTCAATGAATGCTTTCCTCACCACTGTGACAGACAGCACTCAGTAAATGCTCTCCTTACACATAGAAACATAGAAAACCTACAGCATAATACAGGCCCTTTGGCCCAGGAGGTTGTGCCGAACATGTCCCTCCCCTAGAAATGAATAGGCTTACCTATAGCCCTCTATTTTTCTAAGCTCGATGTACCTATCCAAAAGTCTCTTAAAAGACCCTATTGCATCCACCTCCACCATCATTGCTGGCAGCCCATTCCATGCACTCACCACTCTCTGAGTAAAAAACTTACCCCTGACATCTCCTCTGTACCTACTCCCCAGCACCTTAAACCTGTGTCCTCTTGTGGCAACTACTTCAGCCCTAGGAAAAAGCCTCTGACTACCTACACAATCAACACCTCTCAACATCTTATACAACTCTCAGGCCACCTCTCATTCTCCATCGCTCCAAGGAGAAAAAGCTGAATTCACTCAACCTATCCTCATAAGACATACTCCCCGATCTAGGCAACATCCTTGTAAATCTCCTCTGCACCCTTTCTATGACTTCCACATCCTTCCTGTAGTGAGGCGACCAAAACTGAGCCTTCTTAACCACTGAGTCAACCTGTGCAGCTGCTTTGAGCGTCCTATACACTCGGACCCCAAGATCTCGCTGATCCTCCACACTGCCAAGAGTCTTACCATTAATACTATACTCTGCCATCATATTTGACCTACCAAAATGAACCACTTCACACTTATCTGGGTTGAACTCTACCTGCCACTTCTCAGCCCAGTTTTGCATCCTATCAATGTCCCACTACAACCTCTGACAGCCCTCCACACTATCCAGAACACCCCCAAACTTAGTGTCATCAGCAAACTTACTAACCCATCCCTCCACTTCCTCATCCAGGTCATTTATAAAAATCACAAAGAGAAGAGGTCACAGAACAGATCCCTGAGGCACTCCACTGGTAACCGACCTCCATGCAGGATATGACCCGTCTACAACCACTCTTTGCCTTCTGTGGGCAAGCCAGTTCTCGATCCAGAAAGCAATTCCTCTTGGATCCCATGCCTCCTTACTTTCTCAATAAGCCTTGCACAGGGTACCTTATCAAATGTCTTGCTGAAATCCATATACACTACATGTACTGCTCTTCCTTCATAAATATTTTTAGTCACATCCTGAAAAAAATTCAATCAGGCTCGTAAGGCACGACCTGCCCTTGACAAAGCCATGCTGACTATTCCTAATCATATTATACCTCTCCAAATGTTCATAAATCCTGCCTCTCAGGATCTTCTCCATCAACTTACCAACCACTGAAGAAAGACTCACTGGTGTATAATTTCCTGGTCTATCTCTACTCCCTTTCTTGAATAAAGGAACAACATTCGCCACCCCCAATCCTCTGGAACCTCTTCCGTCCCTATTCACGATGCAAAGATCATCACCAGAAGCTCAGCAATCTCCTTCCTCGCCTCTGGGGTACATCTCATCTGAGCCTGGCAACTGATCCAACTTGATGCTTTCCAAAAGCTCCAGCAATCCTCTTTCTTAATATCTACATGCTCAAGCTTTTCAATCTGCTGCAAGTCATCACTATTATCAGCAAGAGCCTTTTCCACAGTGAATACTGAAGTAAAGTTTTCATTCGGTACCTCTGCTATTTCCTCTGGTTCCATACACACTTTCCCACTGTCACACTTGATAGGTCCTATTCTTTCATGTCTTATCCTCCTGCTCTTCACATACTTGTAGAATGCCTTGGGGTTTTCCTTAATCCTGCCCACCAAGGCCTTCTCATGGCTCCTTCTGGCTCTCCTAATTTTCTTCTTAAGCTCCTTTCTATTAGCCTTATAATCTTCTAGATCTCTAACATTATCTAGCTCTCTAAACTTTTTGTAAGCTTTTCTTTTCTTCTTGACCAGATTTATTACAGCCTTTGTACACTACAGTTCCTGCATCCTACCATAACTTCCCTGTCTCATTGGAACGTACTTATGCAAAACTTCACACAAATATTCCCTGAACATTTGCCACATTTCTTCCGCACTTTTCCTTGAGAACATTAGTTTCTAATTTAAGCTTCCAATTTCCTGACTGATAACCTCATAATTCCCCTTACTCCAATTAAATGCTTTTCTAACTTGTCTGTTCCTATCTCTCTCCAATGCTATGGTAAAGGAGAAAGAATTATGATCACGACCTCCAAAATGCTCTCCCACTGAGAGATGTGACACCTGACCAGGTTCACTTCCCAATACCAAACCAAGTACAGCCTCTCCTCTTGTAGGCTTATCTACATATTGTGTCAAGAAACCTTCCTGAACACACCTAACAAATTCCACCCCATCTAAACCCCTTGCTCTAGGGAGATGCCAATCTGTGTTTGGGAAATTAAAATCTCTTATTACATCTGTTATTACTATTACATCTGCATTCACACACACAAACATCATCTTGTCATTCTGTTGGCAATGCTCTGAATGCGCACACTTCAGCGTCTTCCCCAGTATATTCTCATAATGTGTCCTAAACCAAGATGATGCACTCATGTTGGCTTCATGGTGCCTGTCCTGACCTATACAGTGGAATATTCCTTTTCTTTAGTAATGGCTATGTGCAAATGTGTACGTTTTTGTACACTGTACTTAAGGTTGATACCTGTTTATTTTGTAATATGGTTGTAACAACATTGTGGGATGCATCATATTCCAATTCATATGATGCAAAATATATGAATTTTGTTAACTTCAGTTAACTTTGCTGGTAATTAAAGATGGAATTCCCTCATGTAAGGAAAGGGCCTGATCATCCTCGGTGAGACAGAGATATAAGGGCTGCCGGGAGTTCACACTGGACATGAATAAATACAGAGCTATTATTGTGTTTTCTGGTAGATATCTTTTTTAAATTATTGGCAATTTTATTTTCACTAACTTTTATAAGTTTGATTTTTAATGCACCTAATAAACATCCTTACACTAAAGAGCTAAGTGACTCCAGCCATTTTCCCTTTGGTCATTACCCAAGTACGTAACAACCATCTAATCTTCCAGTTCTGTCACCTCTAGCGATCTACAATTTGTATACCAGTGTTACTCCCTGGAGCCCTACCATCCATTTCCTACCCTTATTAGATTTCCTAAAGTACATCACTTTGCAAATAGCAGGATTAAGTTTTATCTGCCATTGTTTGCCCCATTTAGCAGCTGGTGAATATTATTCTGCCACCTCAGATTATTCTCAATGCAAACAACATCACCAATTTCCTGTCATTCTCTATGGGCTCCAGGACAGAAAGGGTCCTAGCAGCAATCTTCTGGTAGACCATGAGCTTCTGATCATAAAAGCAACCCTCCTCCATCATTCTGTCTTCCATTAAGTTCAAGCTCAAGTTTAATGATCATTCAACCATACATGAATACTGCCAAATGAAACGGTGTTCCTCTGGGGGCCAACAGTACCAACAGTAGAGGTCACATATAACACATGGACGATAGCAGTAAAACATACAATCACACAAAAAATATATTTATATTATTAGGTTGACTATAATCCACATCAGTCAATTCTCCTTTTATCCCATGGTTTCTAACTTTTAAAGCTAGCCAATGTTGGAGTAGCAAAGTGCAAACTGTTGAATTTCCCAGCACAATACCAATCTCTCATTCTCTCATAAACAAGTATCTATTCTCTACTCAATCACATTCTTGACAGAATGTGTCAGATCCCAGTAGCCACAAGGCAATAATCAGTTCAGTAGTTGACTAGGCCTTCTCTCCTTATTCTACACTTTGTGCTTTGTAACCCATTTTGTTCTTTGTTAGTCCATGGTGTCATAGAATTATACAGCATGGATTAGCCCAACTCATGTATTGCATGTTTTAAGTATAATGCTTAGGATTTTCAATCAGTTTATTTTAATAGATTTTGAGCATTTCTGCATATCATTCAGATGCACTCAGTTTTCTTAAAGCTAAGAAGTTAGCTAGTTTTTATACTGTTCCATGAACATATTTTGAGCTGGCACCCATAACATAATTCCACATTTTGATTTCCAGGCCATGTCCCTCAGGCTTGGTGGCAGATCTGGAAAGAGTAAAGTCCCTCTTAATATATAGTCAAGCAGTGATCGTGGTAGATTTGTCAATGGTAGCAAGCCCCTCTGGCCCTGTATTTCCTGGTTTTCTTCCTGTAGTTTATAGTTATCACTCAGTATACAAATATACTTCATTTCTGTAGCTAGTTCAATATTCTCCAGAACCTTATTAAAGGGAATAATTTCTTCTAATCTCTTTTGGTATCATGGTCCATATGGAGATTATGGTTTCCTGTCCTTAATTCACCAAAGTAAAATGGGAATTGTGATAAATATTCACTGTCCAGGGCCAGAAGGCCTTCTTTTTTGCCAAGCTCAGCTTTCTAACATAGTATCTATGATCTTCTGAAAATAAAAGAGTTGTTTTTAAGTAAAACTTCCAATCAATATTCTTTGGTTAGCTTCTTGATGTAAACAGAGCTAGTTTTGAGTTTTCAATGTAAATTGCAAGCAATAATCAGTCTGAAGTTAAAAGGACAGATTTGTGAAGAAGCACTGTCCATAGAGCTGACTTGCTGGCCGACACCATGAAGCTAACTGCTCAAGAGGTGCAGTGCAAGACAATGGGGTTACTTAATTGGGCTTCATTCAAACCAGATAATGCTGGCTTAGTTGTTTAGTTCAAGGAAGTTTACAGACCAGATGGATACCATTACTTAGCGTATCAAAGTGCTAATGCTGGAAGATTGGTATACTCAAAGGGTCAGCTTCACAGCATTAATTGTGGAACTCTGTCTCCAAAAGTTTTTTAGACCAACTGTGTGAAGAGGTATTTGAAAAAATAGAACAAAAACCGTATAAATGTAGAGAACAGTCAGGCTGATAGGGAACGGTCCAGAAGCATTACGAAGAATGACAAAAAGATGGTGGACTAGAATCCATTCCCGTGACCTCAGTTTCTGTGATGGATGATTCCTTCATCTCCAACTCATTAGTATGTATTTTTGTCTGATAGGAATTGTATCTGTTTTTTTTACAGAAGTTATTTGTAATTAGGAAATATGTTAAAAATAGAAATCCTCTGTGAGTTTTAAATGTGTTGTAAGAATTTTGTGTAAATTTAAATGTGTATCACTAAAACTAAATGAACTGCATTTAAGCTACTTTATTTGCTGGAAGTATCATCTCTGTGATAAAGAGGGGGACCCAGCACTTAAATAATGGGTATTGGCAGCTAAAATCACCATGGAGAATAAACAGGTGAGTGAACTAATCTTTGAAGAGTAGGTAGTGAGCGTGCACATAGCTATTTATATTGGATAAGGCTTAGGATCCTTGTTTGAGTTTACAACTTTGCAGCCACCAAATCCAAAACCATCCCAAAATAATCTGTGCCACTGCTATTGGCTGTAAAGTGTTGAAGGCAAATCAAATTCTTTCTGTAAGTTTTACTCTTGGAAACAGTACAACTTTCACTACATTAAGTATGTTCACTGATTTAAGCCATCTTTTGCTTTTATTGTGCAGACCCACAACACAAACTGGATGAGGTGTGGAATGTGCAATGTAGAAATATCACAAGATCGATTCCACATTCAACTCCTGTTGCAATGAACTTTGAATTTCTGGTTTATTCAGTAGCATTGCTTCCACCACTGATCCCAGAAGCTATGGGATCCAAGTCCATTCTGATGGCCACACAAGATAACCAAGATCATTATGCTGATACAACAATGCATTGTAGCATTACTGGAGACTCTAATATTAAGATGAAGAGTTAAGCACAAGTCTCATGAGGTTCTTTTCTGCAATTCTACTGAAATGCCATTGAGCAGATATGTTAACTTCTTCACTGATGCATCTTGATCCAAACATTTGCAGCATTTTCTCTTCTTTTCCTGATACCTTGCCCACTCTCTCATGCACATGTTAAAGATCCAAGAATACAATCTATGAAACAGCTCATGCCACTGCAAATTTGCCTTCATGAGCTCCCTGCTCTAAAATCTATTACTAATGATAAAAAATTATATTTTTGTGGCTATTCTGCACTGATAGCAAACGGTTGGCTTTCAGCTCACCTTAGACCCAGAGTGGAACATTATCTCTATGAACAACAAAGCAAATTTTATTTCAAATACATCTATGGCCTAGTTACTAATTGTTGCTTTATTTCATTTTATAAATAAATCCTGATTAACTTGTTTCAAAAGAATCAGTTTCAGATGAGGTCAATTTCTTTCGGCTCCCATTAAAGCTGAGTCAATGGTATCTTTCTTGCATTACTTTTTAGAAATCCACATATTGGTAAACACAACTATGCCTGATACAAATGCAATAAGATTGGTCCAAAGTTATGAATTAATCTTCAATTCCAGTTCTTCAACAGCAAAGTAACAAAGGGAAATCAATAATGTAAATATATAAGTCACATTTAAGGAATATAGGAAACAGGTAGATAATGAAAATGCTTAAGGGGTTATGTGGCTTAATCCTGTTTTTATTTCTTACGTTCCTATGCAGGAATAACTAAATCTATAATCTGAAAAACAAAAAACAACAGCAGTATTATTTCTTCTTCAAACAATGTTCTGATGTCATTGTCAACTTAACTCTGTGGGAACTGTTTTGCCTGAGTCAGAGTATGATAGACTCCCTATAGCTGGGTCTGGGCTGGCACTTCTGTGCAAAGCTGATGCATGCTGTTTTGTCAGAAGTGTAATTTTTCAGGTTAGGTGTTGAACCAAGCACCCATCTGGCTTTTCATATAGATATAAAAGTTCCCATGGAAATCTTGACACAGCAGTTTCTCTTTAAATGTTCTGGCCAATATTCTCCCCATCACTCACATCACAAATAGCAGATTTACTAGTTATTGCTTCAAAACTAGGAAGATGCTTCGTGAAAATGATTTGGTTTCATGATTTCAATTACAGAAAACTTCTATTAATAACACCATTAAACATGTCAAAGCATCCCAAATTCATGAAGATTTATCGTACAATTTATTGATGTCATGTCACTAAAGAGAAACCAGGTGGGTGACCAAACATTTCCAAAAGACAGACACAGACAGACAGTGATACTTTATTGATCCCGAGGGAAATTGGGTTTCGTTACAGCTGCACCGACCAAGAATAGTGTAGAAATATAGCAATATAAAACCATAATTAAATAATAATAATAAGTTAATCATTCCAAGTGGAAATAAGTCCAGGACCAGCCTATTGGCTCAGGGTGTCTGACACTCCGAGGGAGGAGTTGTAAAGTTTGATGGCCACAGGCAGGAATGACTTCCTATGACGCTCAGTTACATCTCGGTGAAATGAGTCTCTGGCTAAATGTACTCCTGTGCCTAACCAGTACATTATGGAGTGGATGGGAGTCATTGTCCAAAATGGCGTGCAACTTGGACAGCATCCTCTTTTCAGACACCACCGTCAGAGAGGAAGCTATAAATGCAGGAAAAAGAAGTGAAAACACAGAGATTAAGAGAGGGAATCTAGAACATAGGATTTTGCCAGCTGTTGTCATAGCTGTAGTTGCCAGACAGATGAGATTTTAAGTTGAACAAATGCGCATTTTTTTAATTATTAGGAAGTAAGAGGACATTGTAAAAATAGGTAGAGAGAGAGATCAGGTGTGATGGATATTCACTTTCCAGGGTCTGAGGGGCTTTTTCTAAACTTAGCTTTCTAGCACAACTGCATGACCTTTCCAAAGGGTCAGAGTTGTTAGTGATTCATTAAGAATAATGTAGCTGCGTTTGAACTACTTTGTTAGCCAGAATTATCTTCTCCGTGGTAGGGAGGGGAGACCCACCAATCAACCAGTGGGCATTAGCAGCTAAACCACATTGTACAGGCTAGACAGCGGAGTAAATTATTCCTTGAAGAGTAGGTGGATACAATACAACTTCCCTATAGTGAGGGTACCCATAGATATCTATATCGAATTGAGCTTAAAATATTCTTTTGAGTTTAGGGCTTTGCAGACAAAAAACCAAACACCATCACATAGGCATGTAGAACAAACATCCTCAAACAAAAGACATTGGCATTGTAGTCCTGACGAAGGGTCTCGGCCCAAAACATCGACAGTGCTTCTCCTAATAGATGCTGCCTGGCCTGCTGTGTTCCACCAGCATTTTGTGTGTGTTGCTTGAATTTCAAGCATCTGCAGATTTCCTCATGTTGGCATTGTAATAATAATAGGGGCACTAGTAAACCATAAGCACATTTTCATCATTTAAAAAATATATCTTCAAACTGCACTATTTCAGTTTGTACCTTCGAACTCTATCTTTACAAAATATTAAAATTAAAAGCTGACATTGACAATGATGAAGAGTTGTTTTAATTTACATAAGGTGGTTCAGTTATGGGAAGAAACTTGCCTTTGTACAAGGTGCAACTGTAACATTGTAAAAGTTTTATTTTTTAGAGATACAATGCAGAATCAGCCCATTCAGCCCACCAAGCTGCGTTGCCTCAGGGTTAGGCAGTGCTGCTTATAACCCTGACTAATCAGAGGACAAATTAAATGACCAATTAACCTGTTAACCCTGTACAACTTTGTGAAGTGGGAGGAAACTAGAGCTCCCAGTGGAAAGCCATGCATACACTGGAAGGGATGTACAAACTTTCTTACAGAAAACGCTGGAACCGAACGCTGAACTCTGATGCTCTGAGCTGTAATAACGTTGCACTGTTATGCTACCGTGGCGTCCCAAACAGGACCAAGTAATAAAGTGAATGGTTTGTGATGCTAGTTGGTAAAATGTTTCCTTGATTTCAAAGGGAATCACTCTTACCTTACCTCTAGAATTCAGCTATTTTGATCCAACCTGGATTCAGTTTGTAAAAAAATTGAGAACCAAGTGGTTCTGTGGAACCCTGAATGGGAGTTGGAGAACAGAGTAATGCAGGGTAAAAGAAAAACACTCAATTGTGGTTTTATACACACTGCCCTGACTGATTAGTCATCAGTAAAGTGATGGAAGGTGCTATTATCAACACAATCAAATTATACTCAGTGTTTGCAGAATTCTGTAATATCATATGGAGCTTATCGACTTAACTGAAAACCGGCTTCAGTGATTGTGGGGCTCTTGAGAAGGATCTAAGACCTGTCATTGATTTGTCACTTCTTACCAGAGTACGTACCTTAAAAGAATTTTCTCAGGAATAAGACTGATTTCTATAAAGATTCCTGATAATCTGGTCGAGAATTTTACATAACAGAGGTTTAAAGACATTTGCTTTCATCTTGCTGAATGGGTTCACTGTCTGCACTTGTCACTGAAGTAAATCACGATTTTGTTGGCATTCTGATAGGTTTTCCTGCTAAGAGCACTAGAACCTCATGGGGCAATAAAGTCATGAATAACATCTCCATTATTCTACTATATGCATCTGATTTTTAAGTTTGCTGAAGACATGAAAATTGATGGTATTGTGGGTAGTAGGGAAGGTAAAATGGATATAGATCAGTTAGAAATATAGATAGATAAATAACTGATAGAGTTTAATATAGGCAAATGTGAGGTATTGCATTTTGGAAGGTCAAATGCCGGAATAATATATGCAGTAAATGGCAGGGCTTAGGGCTATTTGTGTACAGAGAGATATGGGAAAGTAAGTCCGTAACCCCCTGAAAATGGCAATATGAGTAGGCAGGGTGGTAATAAAAGCCTATCACATGCTTGTCTTCATGAGTCAGGGTGCTGAATATAAAAGCCAGCTCATCATGTTGCAGCTCTATTAAACTTAAATTAGGCAACATTTGGAATGGCAAAAAATACTCGTCCTTCAAATCTCCTATAACCTTTTACCCTCTCACCTTAAACCTCTGTCCATGTGCATTTGACCTGGACAAAAGACTGTGATGATCTACCCTACCTATCTGCTTCTGATAATTTAATATACTTTATCAAGCCATTCCTCAGCCTCCTGAACTCCTAACTCCCCTTAAAGTTCACACACTCCAATCCAGGTAACATCCTGGTGAATTTCTTCTGCACCAGCTTCACATCCTCCATATCTTCTCTATAGTGTGACAACCAGAAGTGCACGTAATAGCCCAGATAAGGCTGAACCAACATTTTCTACAACTGCAGTGACCATACAATTTTTATGGGGTCAATCTCATGTTTGATGAGGGTGAGCATGCCAAATGCCTTCCTCTCCACCCTGTCCACCTGTGTTCCCCTTTCAGGCGACTATATACTTGTACCTCAAGATGCCTTTGGACAACGATGCTCGTCAGAGCCCTGACATCCACAGTGTATGTACTGCCCTGGTTTAATTTCCCAAAATGCACCACTTCTTATTTATCTGAATTAAATTCCATCAGCCATGCCCGATTTCCCAATTGATCCATATCCTGCTATAACCTCAAACAACCTTCTTCATTGTCCACTATGCCACTAATTGGCATCAGCAAACCTACTGATTGCACCACCTACATTCACATCCAAATCATTAATGTTTACAACATAAGCAAAGGAGGATGAACGGCGACTTATTAGAGTTGCATAAGAAGCATCGATAAAGTGGGCAGTCAGCGCAAATTTTCCAGAACGGAAAGGGCTGACGTGAGAGGGCATAACTTTAAGGTGATTGGAGGAAAGTATGGGGGGGGGGGGGGGAATGCAGAGGTAGATTTTTCTTAAACACAGATGTGATTTTTTCTAATGGGATTTGCCCCAAAACCCTGACAAATAACATTTTGATACTGAAATGCTGGCGACTGATCCTACTTCAGTTCTCCAAATTTCACCTCTTTTTTCCCAAGAAGATAGCACAATATTAGCCCACCAAGGGTTAGAAATGCATTGTTTTTCTAAAAAGCAATTTTTTTTTGTGCAAGCATATATACCGGTAATCAAAAAGAAAACATGACTATTTTACTAGACAAAAGTGAGGTGTTTTGATCATAGTCCTGAAATTTAGACATTGTTTAAATATATGCATGACAAATGTCACTGATTGTTAATTTTGCACTGTGAATCCAATTGACCTGTGAGTCACAGGTCAACTATTTTCATGGCATTATTTAGTTTAGATTGAATTTTCTTGTTATAGAGTTTTGACAACCACTATGAAAATAATGAAGTATCAGATTCAGAATAAACTTAAACAAGAAAAATTGCTCCTTTGCTGCCTTAGTCTTGTTATCTGTAATGCATAATAATTTCCAATATTTGTGCCCAGTCTTTTCACATCATACATTGTTCCTTCAGGAGGATAATATGCATTTTTTCTCTCTACATGCTCACCCCGGTATTGTGGATTATACTGTGTAAATATCATATTGTTTAAATTTTCCCTACAACATTTGAACTTGATCAAGAATGTGGCTACTGGTGCACAGCATATATTTTAAATTGCAGAGAGCTGCCTTAAACTCACAGTCTCCAAGAGAGGAACATGCAGGTTCAAAGTCATTTGAAATGTGTTCTACTGCATAACAACCTGCAGTTCCAAGCATTGGCATTGTAGATTTAATGTGGATACCAATAATATGACTGTAGTTACTTTAAAACTTTTAAGTTGTATGATTTCTCCTGTTTGGAGAAATATTTTCTATCTCTTCATTGCAAATTTCAGGACAAATTGTTAAGTAAATTCTCAATCATGTTGCAGCCAGTATTGATGTGCTAATATAAAGGCTGAATCTGTCACATCCATGTTACATCAGAAATGAATAATACATGATTCCTCTTGGCTTCCTCCAGAAACACCCACTATCATTGAGGCCATCCATCAGTCAATTCCATTTACTGCCAAGAGCATTGGATAAGTGAAATGCTATTGTATCAGACAACATCCCGCACATAGTCCTTAAGACCCATGTTCAAGAGCTAGCTGCATTTCTATCCAAAATATTCCTATACAGTTTCTAACAATATGGAAGGTTGACCAGTTGTGCCTGGTCACTAAAAAAAGCAGGATTCATCTAATGTGGCTCATTAATGTCCAACCAGTTTACTCCCAATCATTGGAAAGCTGCTGGAAGCTGCTGTTGACAATGTTGTGAAGTGGCATTCACTCACCAGTGCCTTTCCCACTGATGTCCAATTTGGGTTTCAATAGGCCAACTTAGCTCCAGATCTCAACACAGTCTTGGTGCAAATATGGACCAAAGAGGTCTCTATTCGGGAGCAGTGACCACCCTTGACACCAAGGCAACATGTGATTGAACATTCAGAGTTCCTGGTAAAAATTAAAGGCAGGGGATATCAATGAAAAATAATTCCAATGACAGGAGTCATATCTTGCAAAAAGGAATATAATTAAAATTAGAATAAATAAGTTATCCTAGTCCCAGGATATCACTACAGGTGTTCCTCAGGGCAGTCTCTAAGGTTCAAAAATCGTCAGCAAACACCATCTTTCCATCACTAGATCAGAAATGAGGATTTCTCTGATGATTACACATTGTTTAGTTCCACTCAAAGGTATTTACTAATTGAAATTACTCCTGCTGATGTGCAGCAAGATCTAGACAACATTCAGTCATGGGCTGATAAGTGGCAAATAACATTTCATGTATAAAAAGTGGCAGAAAATGACCACCATGAATCTAATCACTTTCTTTGATAGTCAATGGCATTTTCATCATCAAGTCAGCACCATCAAATTGCTGACAGTTACCACTGTCCAAAATGTCAGCTGACTAGCCATATAAATATAATAGATATCAGAAGTTGGGTATCCTGCAGCAAATGACTCAACTCTTGACACCCTAAAGCCTTACCAGCATCTACAAAGTAGAAACACAGAAAACCTACAGCACAATACAGACCCTTCGGCCCATGATGCTGTGCCAGTTGTACTTATTTATAAATTACCTAGGGTTACCCATAGCCCTCTATTTTTCTAAAGTCCATGTACCTATCCAGGAGTCTCTTAAAAGACTCTATCGTATTAGCCTTCACCATGTCGCCAGCAGCCATGTCCATGCACTCACCACCCTCAGCATAAAAAACTTACCGCTAACATCTCCTCTGTACCTACTTCCAAGCACCTTAAAACTGTGCCTTCTCATGCTAGCCATTTCAGACCTGGGAAAAAGCCTCTGACTATCCACACGATCAATGCCTCTCATCATCTCATATACCTTTATCAGGTCACGTCTCATCCTCTGTCGCTCCAAGGAAGAAAGGCCAAGTTCACTCAACCTATTTTCATAGGGCATGCCCCCCAATCCAGGCAACATCCTTGTAAATCTTCTCTGCACCCTTTCGATAGTTTCCACATTCTTTCTGTAGTGGGGTGACCAGAACTGAGCACATTACTCCAAGTGGGGTCTGACCAGGTTCCTATGTAGCTGTAACATTACCTCTCGGCTCTCAAACTCAATCCCACGATTTATGAAGGCCAATACACCATACGCCTTCTTATCCACAGAGTCAACCTGTGCAACAGCTTTCAGTATCCTATGGATTCAGACCCCAAGATCCCTCTGATCCTCCACACTGCCAAGAGTCTTACCATTAATACTATGTTCTGCCATTATATTTGACCTACCAAAAAGAACCACCTCACATGTATCTGGGTTGAACTTCATCTGACACTTCTCAGCCCAGTTTTACATCCTATCAATGTCCCGCTGTAACCTCTGACAGCCCTCCACACTTTCCACAACACCTCCAACCTTTGTGTCATCAGCAAATTGACTAACCCATCCCTCCACTTCCTCATTCAGGTCATTTATAAAAATCACAAAGAGAAGGGGTCCCAGAACAGATCCCTGAGGCACACCACTGGTCACCAACCTCCATGCAGAACATGACAAATCTACAACCATTCTTTGCCTTTCGTGGGTAAACGAATTCCAGATCCACAAAGCAAGGTCCCCTTGGATCCCATGCCTCCTTACTTTCTCAATAAGCCTTGCATGGGGTACCTTGTCAAATGCCTTGCTGAAATCCATATACACCACATTTACTGCTCTACCTTCATCAATGTCTTTAGTCACATTCTCAAAAAATTCAAACAGGCTCATCAGGCAAGATGAAGCCATGCTGACTATTTCTAATCATCTTATGCCTCTCCAAATGTTCATAAGTCCTGCCTTTCAGGATCTTCCCCCTCAACTTACCAACCACTGAAGTAAGACTCACTGGTCTATAATTTTCTGGGCTCTTTCTATTCCCTTTCTTGAATATGGGAACAACATTTGCAACCCTCCAATTCTCTGGAACCTCTCCCATCCCCATTGATGATGCAAAGATCATTGCCAGAGGCTCAGCAATCTCCACCCTTGCCTCGCACATTAGCCTTGCGTACATCTCATCTGGTCCCAGTGATCTATCTAACTTGATGCTTTCCAAAAGCTCCAGCATATCCTCTTTCTTAATGTATATATGCTCAAGCTTTTCAGCCTGCCATAAGTCATCCATACAATTGACAACATCATTTTCTGTAGTGAATACTGAAGCAAAGTATTCATTCAGTACCTCTGCTAGCTCCTCCAGTTCCATACACACTTTTCCACTGTCATATTTGATTGGTCCTATTCTCTCATGTCTCATCTTCTTGCTCTTCACATACTTGTAGAATGTCTTGGAGTTTTCCTTAATCCTGTTCGCCAAGGCCTTCTCATGACCCCTTCTGGCTCTCCTAATTTCATTCTTAAGCTTCTTCCTGCTAGCCTCATAATTTTCTAGAAGTCTATCATTACCTAGATTTTAGACCTATTTGTACGCTTTTTCTTCTTGACTAAATTTTCAACAGCCTTTGTACACAATGATTCCTGTACCCTAACCATCCTTTCCCTGTCTGATTCAAACGTATCTATGCAGAACGTCATGCGAATACTCCCTGAACATTTGCCACATTTCTGCCATACATTTCCTTGAGAACATCTGTTCCCAATTTATACTTCCAAGTTCCTGCCTGATAGGTTCATATTTCCCCTTACTCCAATTAAACGCTTTCTTAACTTTTCTGTTCCTATCCTTCTCCAGTGCTATGGTAAAGGATGTAGAATTGTGATCACTATATTGTGGTATTGTTGATGCCAAATATTACAGCAGGATACAGTAAATATGGGCACTATCTCCAAAATGCTTTCTGACTCAGAGACCTGACACCTGACCAGGTTCATTTCCCAATACCAGCTCAGCACAGCCTCTCCTCTTGTAGGCTTATCTACATATTGAGTCAGGAAATCTTCCTGAACACACCTGACAATCTAAACCCCTTGCTCTAGAAAGATGCCAATCAATACCTAGGAAATTAAGATCTCCTACCATAACGACCCTCTTATTATTACACTTTTCATGAATCTGTTGATGAATAAACACCTCCTTCATTTAGATAAAATTATTACAATATATCTCTCATGAAACAATATGTGTGATTTGATCGGGGCAAACTAGATCTGCGACCTGAGTCAATAAACAATACAGCAATTGATTGCACTGAACGGAGCTAAAATGAATATGTGCCTAACACTTCTGATGACTTTAGGAGCTGGTTCTTCACATTCTGTGTTTTTTGCTCATTTTTCTTCCTGTTTGTGTGATTTGTTTTGTATTTTTTCCCCCCGAGTTGCGGATTTGATGGTTTACTTTGAACATTTTCCATGGTTTTTCTTTGTTTTATGGCTGTCTATGGGAAGACCACTTTCAGGGTTGCATACTGTATACATATTTTCACAATAAACAATCTTTGAATGGCTGAACTTTTTTATATTAGTTTAAGTGATTGCAAATTACATAATTTTTAAAATATATAGCATTTATAAATATGGCTGATTCATAGCAATTTGTATCAAAGTACTACACTGAAATCTTTACAAGCTATTAAGACCAAAGAGTTCATCGTAATTTAGGAGAAAATAGCCTCTGGTTGCTTTAATTATGAATTCAAAGTACTGATTTTGCAAAATCTGAATCCAGTCATGGTCAGCATTTTAAACACATTTAGTATTTCCCATAAAAACATAGTTCCTCCCTAACTTTAGGAATTTCAACACTTAATATATATTAGTTTTTTTTCTTTTGTTGACATAATTGCTTTTGTGCACAATTTATCTGGTGGATACTACAAACTATAGCACTATTTCTGCTTGTATTCTCTGCAATTTCACTACCAAATAACCATGTACTTTTCAATTCAAGACAAAATGATTTATGCTCTAAGATGGTTGGTGGTGGTGGTTGACATCTGTTTGTCTTGAAGGACAATGGGTGATGTTGACCATCATCACAAACCTGGGCAGAAGGTATGGAGATCCTGAGATGCCCAGTCGTCAAGATCCCCCTCTCACCCTCACTACAGTAGTCCAAAGGAAAGCTTGTGAAGCAATATGTTTGGCACCAACTTGGCTGCAGGAACTGCCAGAAGGATGTTTAAAAATGTCCAACCACCTTAGGGGCTTCACTCCAGTATGCTTTCTGGGTTACTCCCATGAACTTCATCATTCATGAGGTTTCCCACAAGGCAGTGGGGCTAATTAAACATAGCTGGGGATTTGGTTCATGAGCACCAAGGCATGTCCATAGACCAGTGGGCCTGTGTGCTACATGTGCAGGGGCCAGACCTCCTCTTCATCCTCTGTAGTTCAGCCTGAGTCTGAAAGGAGTTCAGTTTCCATGTGTTGCCAGCGAGGAGGCACTACATGAGGCTTGCTTTTGAAGAGGCAAGGAGAGACTTGTACTTTCAGCTCTCCTTTTCACAAGACTTTTAGCCAGCAATGGAAGCTGAAAGTGAGAGCGATCAGCACTACACTACCACATTAGACGCATCACAACAACCATTTAAGATAGTCAATGGATAAACCCAACTCAGTCAAAAGCTTTGTCATGTATTCGTAGTTTTGATACAGAAGACAAGGTCCCATTGCCTTTCATAATCTGATAATCTCTCACAAAAGGTTTTACCTTTAGAAACCATGTACAGTATGTGTTGAATAAGTTCAATATGGATTATAGCAAAAACAAATTATCCTATACTGTAGAACAACTATCCATTCACATGGACACATTTTTGCAATCTTTACAACCGCAGAGGGAAAAATTACAGTTGAGTACCAATGAGCTGACCAGAACCAATATTTTACAATTTATAGAAAATAATGTAAATCAAAAGACAACAATGATATAAACTGGAGCAAAACAAAAACATACTGCTTGAGGAACTCGGCATCTTTCGGCAGTACGCAAGTTATCAACCACTTATTTTCTTCACAGATGCTACTCTACCCGCGGAGTTCCTGCAGTGGTAATGTAAATCAAATCTGAAATATTTTATTTTCTTGATTGGGATGTATGTAAATTGTAAATTTAAGTGAAGTTGAAATGCTTCAGTGGCTGTACTAATTTCTATTTAATACTTTGTTTAAGCAGGTTCTTACTAAGAATTATTAAATGAGCAGAGCAGAGACAGGTTGGCAAAAACATATATCATTTATAATTTTATAGAGTTCATTAATGTAGTTCAAAATGAAATGAAACAATGAATGTTATTAAAAATGAATAAGATTTCACTATTATAAAAACAATGCATTACTTATGTGTAGAAGTCATACTTAACAATAATGCATGATTAGGAGTCATTGTTTTCTTGTATGAAAATGTATGGAACTTAGTTGTGGGACATCTCTCCTTGTTCAGCTATTATAAAGTATTATAAATGTATTTAAATACTTTCAGGGGAAACACATTACATCAAGTAGTAGTGGTGCTCTACATGCTTGAAATGTAACATTTAAAAATTGTTGCCAGAAATATTTCGTTTGGTCAGCAGAGTACTGAAGCTGGTCCAGTTACCCAGTTTAATTCTGACCTAGGGTTCTGTACATGTGGAGTTTGCATGTTCCTCTTGTGGATTTCTGCAGATGCTCCAGTTGCTTCTGATTATCCAAAGATATACTGGTCACCAAATAGCTGTGTAAATTACCCCTTAATGTAACAAAGTGACAAACAGCTCTTGTCTGGTCCAGTAACATTTCATTTATCCAATGCTCTCAGCAGTTTCTTGATATCAGGTGCAGTGAATTGGTGGACATACAAGGAGAAACAAGTTACAGACCATAGGATAATAAGGATGCAGGAAAGAAGTGGAGGGATTTGCAATGGTGAGAACAGGCATGAACCTGGAAGAACAAAAGACCTCCTCCTGGGTTGTTGTATGAAAGGTTAAAAACAACATGAAAGTAAAAATAGCAAGCAACATATGTGTTTCTGCTTTTTATAAGCTACAATGACCCAACATTTCCACACTGCCACCATTTATCTCTCCAGCTTTTAGGAAGAAATCAAATTCTAGACTGAAATGATTTAAAATTATTTGATTTTTCTTTGAAGCTTTTATAAAGGAACTCACCAGTTAGGTCAAAGCAGGCTTCTCTTTTTGGGGATTTGATCAAGGTAAGATTATGTTTGGCAGTGACAAGCTACTCCAAGGAAATTCATGGCAAACATTTTTTAATACTTTATTGTGTAAGTCACTCTTCTGTTTGAAAATTAGTCGAATACTCAATGCAAAGGTGTTTTACTGATTTTAAATGTTCTTCAGTAGAGTGTTTGCTGAACCTGGATACCCTGGGTTTCAGCGCAACCAGCAAATTTCTAATAAAAGAGATTTTTTGAAAGATTAACTTCATTCATCATATGTACATCAAAACATTGAAACACATGTTTCAACGTTCACATTTGTGTCAAATCATATCAGCAAGGATTGTGCTGGATAGTCAGGCACCCCACAAGCATTGCCAGCCACACTTCAGGCACCATCATTACATATCCACCCACAACTTATATGTCTTTGGAATGTGGGAGGAAATCAGAGCACCCAGAGCAAACTCACATGGCTAAAAGGAGAATGTGTAGACCTCTTATAGTCAGTGGTGCGAGTTGAACCCGAATTTATAGCTGGTGCTGTAAAGTGTTGCACTACCTGCAGCACCACTATGCTACCCCTAATGTAATAGGGTCAGCAGATTATTTCAGATCAGGGGGAAGTAGGTGGAATTACCTGCAGGATTGCTAAAACAGTCAGTTGACAGTAACCTGGAAAGAAATCCCAGGAAACTGTTGCTGGGTTACAAATTCCCTTCTCCAATGAAATCATTTCAAACTCTTGAGGAAAAAGCTTAAGTCTTTTAAGTATCAATTTACGCGCCACAATAAATCTCAAACAAAAATATCTAAAAAAAATTTGAGATTATCAACTGAATATCAATAAAGTCCACTTGATCATCCCCAATATATTATATTTACTCAAAAAGTTTTAAAAGTAATTCTTATTCTTCAAATATTTGTGCTTTCTATCTCAGTGTAGTTATCATCCTTGCATATTTACACTGATGTCAAATATTTACTTATGCAAAACAGCATTTAATTTCTTAAATTGGAATATTCTGTTTGGGGATTACATAGATACTCTTCGATGGCACAAATTGTGATTACATTGCTTTTAATGGCTAATTGAATCAACCATTCTTTTTTAGCTTCCTTTTTAAATAAGTCTTTGACACAACAGGACTTTGGTGGCATGTATTCAGCAAGAGTAGGGTTTGTTATGGTGGCAGAGGGTTCAGGAGGGGCAGGAAATGGTAGTTTAAAGGTAAGGAAGAATGAAAGTTTGGTCTGAGGCAATGAGAGTTCCATATGTTGAATTGCCAGAAAGATTTTTGTACCAGATAGCAGAAATGTAGGGATGGATTTGCCAATGAAACAAATTAAATAGGTCCTATGAACTTTGAAAGACAATTCAGTGTCCTAATAGCTATTTGAACTGGGAGGGAGTGGCTAGTGTCGCCTAGGGACAGAAAAAATAATGGACCAATGAGTTATGAATTCATATCTACTTCTGCTTAGTTGCACATTCTTTGTATCAACAATCAAAAAAATGAAGAAATGTTGTAGAAAGGTAGCCAGACTGATTTGCATGTCTTGCAGCAGCTTCCTTTTCATTAGCATATCACAAATCATTTTATCACCAATCAAGTACTTCTTGTCGAACATTTAGTACTGCAATATCAGAAATATTGTAGAGAAGTTGTGCATGGAAAGCATGCACAAATAGAAAATTATAGATTTCATTCCAACATTTCAAATTTATCTATGGAGGGGTGAACTTGAGTTTGATTCTGACATCACAAGTGCCCTGCAAAGGTTCCTATTGGGAGGACTTTGGTTCATTACTTTTATTCCCCCACCCCACCACCCCTCAAGATTAGACCATTTTAAGTGTTGTTTTTAAATCTGGTTGATAATGATTATCTTAAGCTGTGGTTTGTGCAAATACCTAGAGAAGGTGAATTCACACTGATCTTCATACAAGTTGCAGAAAAGATCTGCAGGTTCAACCAATCCATTACTAGAGCAGAGTGCCAGGTCCTCTGAATGAAACGGGCAGAAATAATAGATTTTCAAGTGGTGATGACAGAACTTCTATTCTAAAACTAACAAACAAATCCCTGTGCATGCAAAATGCTACTCGAGTACTTTGGGGTTGTTACAGTGATGTATTCTATTATTGCCATTGGAAAAACTGCAAGCTGCCATGTCAGTATAGCCAGTGTTTGTAAATTTGCAACATAGTTCACTGTGGAATCAGTAATGAAAAGGTACAATTAAATTACAACAAACTTTTTTTCAGAAATAAAGTGGTTCGTTGTAGCAAGATGATAAGCTCTTTCAATCATTCTGCACAGTTCTTGCTTGCTTAATTCTGGAGTCTTTTCACATCTCAACTCATGTCATCCTACAGATGCGCATCCTGACAAGTTGCATCACTGTTTGTACAGAATCTGTACTGTGGCAGACAGAAAGGCTTCACAACGGCTGGTCAAAATTACCCAATGAACCTCTGGCACCAGCCTACCTGCCAACAAGGGCATATATACAAAAAGGTGCCTAAAAAGGGCCAGCAGAATCACGAAGCATCCCACACACCCTGCTCATGGACTGCTTGTCCCACTCCCATCAGAGAGGAGGCTATATAACATCCACGCCAGGACCACCAGACAAAAACAGTTTCTTTCCTCCAGCAATAAGGCTGATCAACACCTTCACCCACCAACTCCAGTCCTACTTTACTATTTCCTGTCAGTCGCTTTACGTACAGGCTAGCATCACTTTACAGACATACAATCAATCTATGTACCTAAGCAATCATACCTAATTATATTTCTTGAGTTTTATTATTATTATTGTGTTCATTATTGTTTGTGTTTTTTTCTGTTCTGCACTGGATCCAGAGCAACAATGATTTAATTCTCCTTTACACTTGTGTACAGAAAAGGATATTAAATCAGGTTTTTAATGCGTGGACCCCTACCATTAACCAAGAGGTCCATGGACCCAAGGTTGGGAACCTGTGTATTCAACAATCTTAAACCAGAACACAGCACCTCACAATCTAGGAGATTGACTTTGGGTGCATGGGAATATTGTCATCTGTAGGTTTGGCTCCAAGTCACACATCATCCACACTTGCTAATGTATCATTGTTTCTCATGAGGTATTAATCATAGAATTTCCTACCCAATAATATAACAGGAACATATTCTTAAAAATAACTTTGCTGGTAATTTCCATCTCTTGGAAAATACATACATTTAAAAAAAAGTATACATACAGTATTTTTAATTGAAACAGAAATATTAATTCTATTTTTCCTCACAGATGTTGACTGACCTGCTGGGAGTTTTCAGCATTTTCAGTTATTAATTCAGAATTCCATTTTCTACCATCTTACTCAACTTTCTATTTTTAAACATTTGCAATATTTTAATGATTTTAACCAAAAGTCATGAGCACATTGACCATGACTTTAATTCCTTATGTACTTATTTACTCTTAAAACAATGATAAACATACATCGTTTGCAATGACATAAAAATTAAAAGTTAATGAGCATAGTGAACTCAAAAGCTATCTTTGTAGCTTTTATTTTCTTTGTGGTCAATACACTCTGCTCTTCCTTTTGGTAAACTCACTGCAAGCTGCCAGATAGCATTTTAGATTGCTTATTTCTGATGTTAAAAATTGATCACCTATCAAACTATTATGCTTGATAGGCATCCATGAACAAAAATATTTGATGAATTTTCTTTTCAGATTTAACAAAATAACAAATGAGAAAGTTATATCGATAAGCTGCTTTGTAATTTAACAAAATGGAATCTTCCTGATAGGGTGTTTTTCTTTTGTAAATCCATTCTTACATTTTATTTTTTGTTACTAAATTATTTCCAGTTTATGCCTAAGCATGTTCTTGCAGATAGATATGATAAATAAAGGTTTTATAGAACATTATAGCATGAGAACAGCTGTTCAGCCTATGATGTTGTAGCAAACTAATCTAATTAGTAATCAGAATCAGGTTTAAAATCAGCAGCATATGTCATGAAATTTGTTAACTTTGTGGTAGCAGTACAAATTAGCAAGGAAAATGCCTGTGAATTACATTGTATATGTACATCAAATAGTTAAATAAGTAATGCAAAAACAGAAATAAAAGAGTAGCGAGTAGAGTTCATGGTTTCAATGTCTATTCAGAAATCGCAAGGCAGAGGGAAAGAAGCTGTTCCTGAGTCAGTGAGTGTGTGCCTTTAGGCTTCTGTACCCCATTCCAGATGGCAGCAGTGAGTAGAGGGCATGTCCTGGGTGGTGGGGGTCCTTACTGAAGGATCGCGCCTTTCTGAGGTCACCACTTCTTGAAGATATCTTGGGTACCATGGAGGCTCGTACCTATGATGGAGTCAGTTAATTTTATAACTCTCTGCTCTCTCCATATGAGACAGTGATGCAGCCAGTCAGAATGCTCTCAATAGTACATTGGTAGAAATTTTCAAATGTTTTTGCTGACATTCCAGATCTCCTCAAACTCCTAATGTAATATAGCCACTGTTATAAGAACATAAGAAATAAATATAATCTAATCCTTTTTGCATGCACACTGTCTTTATCATGCCTTCATATTCACGCACCTATCTAAAAGTCTCTTGAACACTTCCATCATATGTGTCTTGATAATTCTCTGTGTAAATAAATTGTCCACACATTTGCTTTAAATGCATGCTCTCTGGTATTAGACTTTTCAACCCTGAACAAAGATACAGGCCGAATATTCTATCTCTTTCTTCCATAATCTTGTGCACGTCTATCAGCTTCCCCATCCGCCTCTACTGCTCCAGAGAAACCAACCCAAGTTTGTCCAACCTCTCATTATAGCACATGCCCTCTAATCAAGGCAACATCCTGGTTCACCACCTCTGTACAGTCACCAGTGTTATTACATCGCTCCCACAATGAAGTGAACAGAACTGAATACAATACTCCAGGTGCGCTCTAACTAGAATTTTATAAAGCTGCAACATAACTTCTTTAGCATCATATCAACTTGTGGAGCCACATTTAGGGAGCTATGGACTTGGATCCTGAGTTCCCTCTGCATATCAACACTGTTAAGGGTTTAGTAATTAGCAATATACTATCTCTTAACATTGGATCTCCCAAAATTCAACTTTTCACATTTGGCTGGGTTCAATTCCAACTGCCAATTCTCTGCCCATATCTACAACGGATCTATACCTCGCTGTATCCTTTTGCCAGTTTTCTGTGCTATACACAATGCCATCTTTGTATCATCTTCGAACTTACTATCCCACGCATCTAAGTTTTTATCCAGGTTATTTATATTGATGACAAACAGCAAAGGTCCCACTGTGGATCCCTGCAGAACATGACTAATCACACACCTCCAGCCAGAATAAGACACATTGACCATTACTCTTCATCCTCAATCTGCAACCCAATTCTGAATCTAAACAGCAAATTCATTGTGGATCTGATGCATATTAACCTTCTGGATGAGCCTCCCATGTCAAATGCCTTACTAAAATCTCTGCAGACAATATCCAGAGCTCCACCTTCCTCAGTCACTTTTATCACCACCTCAAAAGTATGAAATAGCTTTGTGAAGCACAGTTTGTCCTGCACAGAGACATGATTCTCATTAATTAGAATCAAAATCAGGTTTAATACCATTGCCATATGTCGTGAAATGTATTGTAACACCAAATTATAGCATAGCTTTCCAAATACACAAATCCTGTTCCAAAGCATCCTCTCCAGTAACTTTCCTACCACTGATGTGAGACTTACTGGGATATAGTGCCCAGGATTATCCTCATTTCCCTTCTTAAATAGTGGATCAACATTGGCTACTCACCAGTCCTCCAGGACTTTGCCTGTGGCTAGAGAAGACACAAAGATACTGGTCAAGGCCTTCAGGCCCCAGAAATCTCATCTCCAGCCTCTCTTAATAACCTAGGTATATACCATCAGGCTCTGGGGGGCTTATCCACCTTAATGTTCCTTAAGTGACCCAGTAGTATGTCCTTTTTTTATCTCAAATTGCCTCCGTATATTAGCATGCTCCACATTAATCTCCCTATCCTCCATGTCTTTCTCTTTGGTGAATTCTAATACAAAACAGACAGACAGACATACTTTATTGATCCCGAGGGAAATTGGGTTTCGTTACAGCCGCACCAACCAAGAATAGTGAAGAAATATAGCAATATAAAACCATAACTAATTAAATAATAATAAGTTAATCGTGCCGTGGAAATAAGTCCAGGACCAGCCTATTGGCTCAAAGTACTCATTTAGGACCTCGCTCACATTCTCCACCTCCAAGCATGTTCCCTCCTTTACCCTTGAGTGTTTGAAATTCATAGTTCCTTACATTGATCCATGCTTGAAGTTCATTATCTTTACCCATATTACTATGTGAATTAAAATGCACATACTTCAATCTGTCAATCCTACTTTGCCTATTATCTTGCCCTGCCTACAGGCAGTAGTCATGGCATTTACCTTTCTCTCAATCCCTCCACTTTCTGATCTGCTGTTCTGGTTCCTATTCCCCCACTGTATTAGTTTAGCCTCTCCAAGTAGCACTAGCAAACCTCATGGCCAGGATATTGTTTCCCCTCCAGCTGGAATACATCCCATCCATCTTGTACAGGTTGCCCCCTGCTCCAGATAAGAGGTGCCAGTGATCCAAGAACCTGAAACCCCGCTCTCTGCACCACTTTCCTCAGCCATACATCCATCTATCCTGTCTTTCTATTTCTGCCTTAACTAGCACGTGGCACTGGGAGCAATCTCAATTACTTCCTATCAAGTCATACTTTTCAGCCTCATTCCTATCTCCCTAAATGCACTGTTTAGGACCCCTTCCACTTTTCTGCTTATGTCATCGATGACAAAGTGCTTCACAAACTTTAGATGCTGACGCTCCCCCTCAAGAATGTTCAGCAGCTGCTCTGAGATGTCCTTGACCCTGGAAACTGGGAGGCAACACACCATCTCTTTTGCATCACAGAACTTCCTGTCTGTCTCCTAACTACTGAGCCTCCTATCAGTATTGCTCTGCCTAACTTTACCTTCCCTGCTGAGCCCCTGAGCCAGCCCCTGTACCACTGACATAGCTGCTGCTGCTGATACGTTCTTATTGGTTAAAAGTATGCAAAGTACATCATTGTCCTGAAATCTTCAATCCTTTGAAAATCTATTCTTTAAGCAAAATGAGTAAGAATTATTCAGCTATAAGAAAGATGTTTTTACTTTCAGAATCATCTACATTCATCTCTGAATTGCATCTCCATATTTCTGGATATTTTTAGACCATTGTCAAGTAGCATTAAAAACATTTTTGCTAAAGTAAAAATGCATTGAACAGAAGGCAAGCGGCAGCAACTGAGTTGTCAAGATATTTGCATGAAGCTTCATTGCTGCCACCCACATAATGCAGATGACAATGCAAACAGCTGAATGCACTGAACAGTAAGAAGTATGTGCAAATGCATATCTATTTATATTACAGTTCTGTAAAAATAAAAAATCTGTGCTTTCAAATCTTTTGAACACCTATTTAAAGACCAGAGAATTATTCAAAGTTGTGTTTGAAACAAAGGAAATATTAGTCTCCATCATAGTTTGTTTTCCTGTAACAATATGGGTTACAGTTGTTTCAGGAGCTTAACCACTGGTTTTAGAGAACAACTGAAGTGATACCTTATCAACTCCAACCACTGCTTAGTACAACACTAAAAATGCCCAGAGAGTTAAAAATTTAAATACATTTATTTGCTCATTTTCTTTGGGCAAGATTCTGTTGCATGCTAACTTAGAATAGATCATATTTGGTATCCCAATTGACTGTTAAGTCAACGTTTAAATGATGTGAGATAACTATAAATTTCTGAAAAATTGGTGCTCCTCCTGTTTCATCAAATCCTGGACTGTTTTTTTTTAAACTATGTGAAGAGTAGAGAAACAAGTGAATTTTTTCAGTTTATTGGTGGGATTATTCAGACTAAAAACTACAACATGATGCATGGAAAAATAGCTATCTTTTTGCCATGTTAATGGTTGCCTTGTCTTTAACCTTTGTTTATCATGATTAAATCATGTTTTTCTTTAAATTTTGTCAACCAAGCAACAAATGCTTTTATCTTTGCTTCTGATATATCCTGCCTGTTAGAAACATGAACTGCTTCTTTCACGGGTTTAACGTAAGAATTATATTTCTGACAAATTAGATCTTCATTAATACAAATCAAGGCAGTTCACAAGTCACTTTGGGAAAATAATAGATAGGGTCCTAAATTATGTGAAGGACATGAATAAATGGCTGTCAATATTTATCACACTTACACATTCACACAAAGTTCCTGAGATCTTTCATGTTATGATTTGCATTTCTCAGTTAAAATTCTGCATCATCCTCCATAAGAGACCTGGAACTGTGCAGAAGACCAGCAAAGGTGGGTCTCTTCAACCACCAAAATTAAATCCAGAATGTATAGGTTAGAATGTTCAATGTAATCACATTCAGAAAAGTAGTCATGCAAAAGAAAATATTATTAAGATAATTCAATAAAAAAAGGGAAGTGACAACTCACAACAAATTTTGCAGGAACTTAGTAAGTCAGGCAGCATCTAAGAAAGCGAATAAACAGTTGACATTTTGGGCTGAGGCCCTTCATCAGGGCTGGAAAGAAAGGAGGTAATGCCAGAATAAGAAGTTTGGTGGGAGAGGAAGGAATACAAACAGTCAGGAGATGGGTAAGGAGGAAAGGTGCGATGAAGATAGAAGGTGAGAAGTAATATATAGAAGAGGTAAAATAATTGAAGGAGGAATCTGGTAGGAGTGGACTGTGGACCATGGAAGAAAGGGAATCAGGAGGGAACCAATGGGAGGTGATGGGCAGGTAAGGAGAAGAGAAGGGGTGAGAGGGTAACCAGAATGGGGAATGGAAAAAGAGAACAGGAGGGAAGAGACTGTATTATATAAAATCTCAAACTATAATTTGTAACTCTAATTTGATTTATTATTGTCATGTGTACTGATGTACAGTGAAAAGTTTTGTTTTGCATGCCATCCAAAATGATCATTTCAATAAAATAGTGCATTGAGATACCACAAGGGAAAACAATAACAGAGAGCAGAATAAGCTGCTACAATTGTAGAGAAAGTACAATAAGATACAAGGCCATAATGAAATGGATTGTTAGGTCAAGAGTCCATCTTATTGTACTATAGAACTATTCAACAGTGGGGTAGAAGGGGTCCTGAAGCTTGATTGTGCATACTTACAGGATTTTGTATATACTGCCTGATAAAAGATGGGAGAAGAGAGTGGGTGAGGTCTTTGATTATGTTGGCTGCCTTACTGAAGCAGTGAGAAATGCAGACGATATCCATCGAGAGGGTGGTGGTGCTGGTGATGTGTGTGCTGTGTCCACACTCTCTGAAGTTTCATGCAGTCATAGGTAGAGCAGTTGCCATACCAAACCATGATCTATCCAGATAGCAAACACGAGGAAATCTGCAGATGCTGGAAATTCAAACAACAACACACACAAAATGCTGGTAGAACAAAGCAGGCTAGGCAGCATCTATAGGGAGAAGTGATGTCGACATTTCGGGCCGAGACCCTTCGTCAGGACTAACCGAAAGGAAAGGTAGTAAGAGATTTGAAAGTAGAGGGGGGAGGGGGAAATGGGAAATGATAGGGGAAATGGGAAATGAAGACCGGAGGGGGTGGGATGAAGCTAAGAGCTAGAAAGGTGATTGGCGAAAGTGATACAGAGCTGGAGAAGGGAAAGGATCATGGGACGGTAGGCCTCAGGAGAAAGAAGGGGGGGGGGAGCACCAGAGGGAGATGGAGAACAGGCAAACAACTACATATGTCAGGGATGGGGTAAGAAGGGGAGGAGGGGCATTAACGGAAGTTAGAGAAGTCAATGTTCATGCCATCAGGTTGGAGGCTACCCAGCCGGTATATAAGGTGTTGTTCCTCCAACCTGAGTTTGGATTCATTTTGACAATAGAGGAGGCCATGGATAGACATATCAGAATGGGAATGGGACATGGAATTAAAATGTGTGGCCACTGGGAGATCCTGCTTTTTCTGGCGGACCGAGCGTAGGTGTTCAGCAAAACGGTCTCCCAGTCTGCGTCGGGTCTCACCAATATATCGAAGGCCACACCGAGAGCACCGGACACAATATACCACACCAGCCGACTCACAGGTGAAGTGTCGCCTCACCTGGAAGGACTGTCTGGGGCCCTGAATGGTGGTGAGGCAGGAAGTGTAAGGGCAGGTGTAGCACTTGTTCCGTTTACAAGGATAAGTGCCAGGAGGGAGATCGGTGGGAAGGGATCCCACTACCAAACACATTTTCCCCTCCCCACTTTCTGCTTTTCGCAGGGACTGCTCCCTACGCGACTCCCTTGTCCACTCATCCCCCCATTCCTTCCCACTGATCTCCCTCCTGGCACTTATCCTTGTAAACGGATAATGCCCCCCTCCCCTTCTTACCCCATCCCTGACATATTTAGTTGTTTGCCTGTTCTCCATCTCCCTCTGGTGCTTCCCCCCCCCACTTTCTTTCTCCTGAAGCCTCCCGTCCCATGATCCTTTCCCTTCTCCAGCTCTGTATCACTTTCACCAATCGCCTTTCCAGCTCTTAGCTTCATCCCACCCCCTCCGGTCTTCTCCTATCATTTTGCATTTCCCCCTCCCCCCTCTACTTTCAAATCTCTTACTATCTTTCCTTTCGGTTAGTCCTGACAAAGGGTCTCGGCCCGAAACGTTGACATCGCTTCTCCCTATAGATGCTGCCTAGCCTGCTGTGTTCTACCAGCATTTTGTGTGTGTTGTTATCTATCCAGATAGGATGCTTTCCATAATGAATCAATAACAATTGGTGATGATGAAAGAGGACATGCCAAATTTATTTAGCCTCCTGAGGAAGTTAGGTGCATTTTCTTGGCATCTACTAGATTGGACCAGGAGAGACTACTGATGTTGTTCACTCCTAGGCACCTGAAACTTTCAAACCTCTCAACCTCAAAACTGCTGATGTAAACAAAAGCAAGTGCACTGCCCCCACTTCCTGAAGTCGATGACCAGCTCTTTTTGTTTTTGCTGACAGTGAGGAAAGGGTTGAAATGTGAAGGAATGAATGACAGAGAGAAAATAGATACAGAGAAAGATCGACTACAAATAGAGACAGAGAGAGAGGGGCAAAGAAACATGATTTTCTTCCATCTTGTCCGACCTTTTGCAGTTTTCATTTGCTCATGGATAATACCACCATAAAATAGACTCCTGATGAGAGAGTTGCATCTGCAGAAACCTTTGGAAATGCTAATAGATCATTATCAGTTAAAAGCATATGGAAAGATCACTGAAGAACCTATTTGCTTTCACATGACATTCCAAGTCAATATGCAGTTAGTTTAAATGAGATACTAGGACATTTCTATTTTATTTTGTAACACTATTCACTATGAATGTGCCATTCCAGTGAAACTATCTTCTTACTGTAAATTCTATTGAACTGCAAAGCATAATGTCTAAGAATGCACTTCATAATTATGACTTGCTATCAGGTCTAGGTAAACATGCCCCACGAGGGTCACCATTTGGAAAAAAAACAGATGGTAAGCTGTAACAGCACGTTAGTGCAATGAGTTTTATTTTGTGCCAGGTGAAACAAAATGCAACAGCTGCTCAGAAGTATTTACAGATAGACAAATAAAAACAAACATGTATGTACAAAAATGTACAGATGTGCAGAGGCTTTCTCCATGACACACTTTGACTTTAGCTTTCCAATATAACTATTCACTGGCCGTCAAATCCAACCTCCACACCTCTCCAGCAAAGCCAGACTGAAAGTTTAAACCTGTCTCTGCCTGGCCTAGAAGGAACAGGAAATTCTACTGTTGGTCTGGGGTGGGGGATTGTGGGGTGGGGTGGGGTGGGGGTGGTGATCATGTGATACGAACTGGAACATTTTAAACAGGGATTCCTGCATCCTGCAGTTTTATTCCACAACAAATGTCTGAGTTAAACCCACAGATCCGTGTCCACATACTCAGATGAATATAAAATAACTCTGCCCCACTAGTGCTGTTACCTGTGTAGGGTGCAGTGCAGCTGCTCCCACTAACCCAGGCATTATTTTAGGACGCCCTAAACTATCCCTTGGGTCTTTTGGGGCTGCTCTGCTAACTACAAACCAATCTCCCAGTGTGAGTGAAAATGAATGTAATTGTTTGGAATGCCTCAGTCTAGAATCCTTATTTTTATGAGTTATAAACTAGTAGAACGAGTTAACTTGGTTTGATTAGCCAAGCTAGTGATTGTTTTACTGTTGGGGTGTTCAAATGGTGAACTCCCAAGAACAGCAGAATGGGAGGGCAAAGTGTGTGGAACTACTGGGAAAACTTGACCAGGGACAGAACAATAAGGAGTGACTGACTGGGCAAAGGGGCACAATTAGCAGGAGAATTAGCTTTTCCAACATGTTCTGTCAGATCACCACCCCCCCCCCCCCCACAACTCTTCTGGATTGCACAAGGTGGGCATTCGGGAGAGACAGTCTGCCATGACGTTGTTCTGTCCTGCCTTATGACAGATGTTGAAACAGAACGGTTGTAGAGCCAGGTACCATCTCATGATGTGCACATTATGGACCTTCACGGAGTGGCTCCAGGTGAATGCTTTGTGGTCGATCTCCAGAACAAATTCTCTGCCCTGTAGGAAATACCTGAGGCTCTCCAAGGCACATTTTATGGCAAGGGAGCTTCCTTCTCAACAGTGGAATACCTTGTCTCCTGTGGTAGCAGCTTCTGATTAAGGTACAATACCAGCTGTTCATCTCCCTCTTTTCCCTGGGCGAGGACTGCTCCAATCCCTACTGCTGAGGCATCGATTTGGACGTGAATGGTTTTGTGGACCAGCTGGGAACATAAAGCCTCCTTCAGAGTCACAGAGGCTTCCTTACATTCTTTAGTCCACTGATGCACCATCAATAACTCTCTGAGACGTGAGGCGAGATATTGGCTTTTATTGACTGGAAGAAAGAACATGAAGCAATTGACCACCATGCTACATCCTGGAGACTGAGAGGCAGGGCTCAGGCCCCAATCGCCTTTATATCGGGGTCTGTGGGAGGTGCCACGGTCAGTGGGAGGAGCCACAGGAGCAGTCAGCAGTGGGGGGTGTGTCCAGACAGGTATATGTAGTTCACCACATCCATTGGACTGGATTCTTTGCAGACTTCAACATCAGTTCTGTCAGCGGGACTGCCAAGGTGGAAAATTGAGTGATAGAATGGCAATACCACCCAATTCTCCCCAGGAAGGACTGGGCCTGTTTCTTCATGCAGGACCAGGGACTATTTCTGATGGCCTCGACCTTGTCGACCAGCAGCTGAACCAGTCTTCTCCCTAGCTGGTAGCCCACGAACTGTGTCTCATCACTGGCCAACTCACACTTCTGGATGTTCAGTGTCAAGCCAGCAGCTGCTGTCTTCTTCAGGACATTCTCAAAGTGCTTCAGGTGGTCCTCCCAGCTGCTGCTGAAGATGACCACCCCATTCAAACTATTGCTATGGACTTTATAGGCTCTCTAAAGAAAAGCATCTCTGTTTCCATTATGTTTTGGTCATTTGAGAGACCTTCCCTCTGCATTCCACCACCACCCCTAAAATCTGTCCTAGTACAACTCTTCTCCCATGTGGGTCTCCCTGAAGAAATTTTAACTGACAAAGGCACCCATTTCCCATCATGCTTCATATCTCATTTACATCAGCTGGGTATTTCAGGGATCCACACCACGAACCTCACCACAGACACAAACACAGCTGCCTTGCAACGAGCAGATCTATCTCTGGCTCCTCTGTATACTCAGGTGAAGGGAAAGGAAAACAAGGGGTCCTTCAGCTGGAATGATAGCTCTGGGCTGGAAAATTATACCTTAATCTCTGGCAGGCACCCCTGACAACTGATTGATAGCACCCACCAGTTGCAGGCCCCTCGTTTTATATCTTGCTCATACCATCTGCTGAGCTGGCCATTTGATTCAGCAGAAAACTTAACTGCGGGTAAGCCACAGATTCTATTAGCCATCTATGTATGCTGATGTCTAGCAATATTGTACTTATTGCCGAGTGCTAAAAGACCTGCCACATCCAATATACTGACAGATCACCACAACAGACTTTGACCATTATAATCACCCCTTTACACTAACATGCTGTTGTGGCTTACCATTTGCTTTTCTTCCAATTGGTGACCGTCATTAGGCATGCTTACCCCACATCTGATAGCAAGGTGTGACAACTATGTAACTGCTTTTGAGTCTGATGGTCCTGGTGTGGATACTATGTAGCCTCCTCCCTAATGTGAGTGAGACAAACAGTGCATGAGCAGGGTGGGTGGGACCATTCATGATGTTACTGGCCCTTTCCTGGCATCTTTCTGCATATATGTCCTAGCGGGAGTCAGGCTTCAGGGCGAGGACTGGGCCTCAAAGCCACAGTGTCGACTAGCAGGTGCTGGGGGCCAGTCAACAGGTGATATCAGTGGGCTGGGGGGGGTTGGGGCTTCTGCTTCTCTTTCCCCATCATCCCCAATACAGGTCTCCCCAGGGCTCTGTGCAGAACCGATTGTTGTACACTCTACTTGTAAGTGTCTATCATCTTGTACAACTCTATGAAGTCACCTCTTATCCTCCTTAACTCTAAAGATAATAGCCTTAACTCACTCAACCTATCCTCATAGCACATGCTCTCCAGAAGAATGGATCCAAAAGACCCAAGGACAGTATAGGGCTTCCTAAAATCAGCCAACCATTTGGCAACGCAATGCAAACATAAAGCATGCAGCCTTGGTCAAGAGGTTCATTTCTTGTTCAGACCAAACATCATAATAGGAAAAAAATTTGATTAAGTGACTTTGACTGTGGAACCAGAACAGTGCCAGAACGGTGGTTTGAGTATCTTAAAAACTGCTGGTCCCCTAGGATTTTCATGCACAACAGTCTCCAGAGTTTACAGAGAATGGTGCAAAAAACATAAATTTTCTCAGTTTTTTGGGCAAAAAAAGTTTTGATAATGAGAGAGGAACCTCAAAGCCTACCACCCAGTTGCACTCACATCTACTGTGGTGAAGTACTTTGAGAGGTTGGTCATGGTCAGAATCTACTCCTGCCTAAGCAAAGACCTGGACACACTGCATTTTGCCTATACCACCATAGGTCTACAGTGGATGCAATATCACTGGCTTTCCACTCAACCTTGGTTCACCTGGATGATAGTAATACCTATGGCAGGCTGCAGTTTATTGATTACAGCTCAGCATACAGAACAATCAGTTCTAACCAACAATCACCAAGACTGGGGCTCTGTAAACCCTTCTGCAAATCAATCCTTAATTTCCTCACCAGGAGGCACAGACAGTGCAGATCAGAAATAACAGAGATTGTGGCACAGGGGCTCAAAGGGTTGTTTCCAGCTAGGTGGCCATGAAACTGGTCGCAGCAGCTTCTACGGAGTCAACAAAAGATGCTGCCATTGTGCTTAAACGTACGTCTAATGATTGCAAGATCTGCTGTACGTTAAGAACTCAAAGGACTGCAGGTCTACTCCATCAGAGAGTTGCTCTCTGGCTGAGATAATAAAGGAGCTGTGTAATGTGCTGCTGCCTGAGTCAGTGGAGGCTTACACTCAAATAGTGAGTGGCCATCATGGTCACTTTTCTTGTGATTGCAAAACCCCTTTAGACATTGTTAATCCCGTATGCTGCAAGTTCAATTTGTTGATTTATTGGATGCGAACAGGGGTGGATGGAGGGATCCCAATCCTCAGTTGTAGCAAGAGTTAGGTCTGAAGCCATGGTGTCACCTATTTTCAGCTGCTCCGAGTGAGGGGACGAAGCTGAGCCATAGCGCTTCACTGGGGGCAGTGTGGCATGGTGTCAAGAATGGAGTCAGAGCTGCCCTCCCAGGGTTTCACTTGGCAGAAGATAGGCTCTGTTATGGCCGTCTGCAAATTTTTTCGCAGCACTCAATGGACTCGGGCCTCAAGCCGCAGGGCCACTTGCTTTTCAGCGGCCAGAGGTGCGGTGTCCGAGTTATCGTGCTTTACCGGGGACAGCATAATGCAGTTGTGGTGACTGAGGATTTAAAATGGACTGAGCCATCTGAACTATATACATATATATCTGCTTGGTTGTGTTTTTACTAATCTATGTGTCCTTGTACATGCAAGAACTGGGCCTCAAAAGTCACAGATTTGCCTAGCAGGAGTTGGGTGTCGGGGCGAGGACTGGGTCTCAAAGCCATGGTATCACCTAGCGGGCATTGGGGACCAGTTGATGGGTAATATCGGTGGGCTGGAGGGTCTGGACTGTATCCAGTGTTGTTGTATTTTTACTGATATTCTATGTGGGTTTATTGACTTGTACGCATCAAGCCGCAGCATCACGGAGGTGGGCGGGAGGGAAGGTGGGCCTCTGGAATCTTATTATGTGATTGTGATCTTGTGTGTGCTCACCCTGGTATGACTGTTGGTAATGTCTTTGCACTTTGACGCTGTACCGTTTGGTTGTATTCATGAGTATTCATATATGGTTAAATAACAATTAAACTTGAATTAAACTGATTGGTGAGGTGATGCTTTTGGCAGTTTTGACGACACACTGAAGAGCCTTCTTGTTGGCCGCAGTGCCATTTTCAACTCTTTACTGTGCATCTGTAGAATGAAGTGAGTATAGATGTGCCTAGTCCAGTTCTCTTCAGTCTCCCGAGGAAGTAGATGTGTTGGTGAGCTATCCTGAGAGTGTTCTGGAACTATGAGAAGTTGTACAAGATGTGCAGTTCCAGGCATCCCAACACCACTGCTTTACCATTTCCCGTCAGTCACCTTGTGGACAGAATCTCCTGTGCCTTGTTTCACTTCAGGGATATACAATCAATCCATTAACATAATCTATTGTGTGTATTTGTATTTTTTGTATTCTTTCTCTTATTGTGTTCTTCTTTGTGTGGTACACCGGATCCAGAGTAACCATTATTTCATTCTCATTTACACTTGTGTATTGGACATGACATTGAACCTTAAAAACAGTCAAATAGTTGACAGCCATACCAGATAGCAGAGTGGAAGTGAGCTGAAGCCTGTTTGCTCAGGCCAGATGGGAAAAGTAGGAGAGTGCAAGAGTACAAAACTTAGTTAAGTTAAAGATTAAGTTGCAGTTACAGCCATTTATGGTGATTATTTTTGTTTCCATGGTAGATTGTAGTCAGAAAAGAAGATCTGACTAGTCATTGTAAGTTGTGACTCAATGGAACATTTGAGAGTTGACTCTTCAGGTTTTATAGCATAGAGAGATAAAGAGAAAGGAAAGATACTTTCCTACCAGTTGTTACATTGTTATTGGAATCCCTCAACCTTACATTGCTGACATTACATTTGCCTTCCTCACCACTGGTTCAACCTGCAAGTTAACCTTTAGGGTGTTCTGCACAAGAACTCCCAAGTTCCTTTGCCTCTCAGATTTCTGGATTTTCTTCCCATTTAGAAAATAGTCTGCACATTTATTTCTTCTACCAAAGTGCATGATCATGCATTTTCCAACATTGTATATCATTTGCCAGTTCCTTGACGATTCTCCTAATTTGTCTAAGTCTTTCTGCAGCCTTCTTGTTTCCTCAACACTACCTGTCTCTCCACCAATCTCCACATCATCTGCAAACTTGACAACAAAGCCATCTATTCTATCATCTAAATCATTCATATACAGCTTAAAATTAGTCCCAACACTGACCACTGCAGAACACCACTAGTCACTGGCAGCCAACCAGAAAAAGGATTCTTTTATCCCCACTCATTACCTCCTACCAATCAGCCAATGCTCTAATCATGCTAGTAACTTTTCTGAAATACCATGGGCTCTTAATTTGGTAAGCAGCCTGATGTATGTCACCTTGTCAAAGGCCTTCTGAATATCAAAATATACAACATCCACTGCATCCCCTTTATCTATCCTACTTGTAATCTCTTCAAAGAATTCCAACAGATTCGTCAGATTTTCCCTGAAGCAAACCATGCTGACTTTGTCCTATCTTGAAAGATCGTTACTAATGCCTCTACAATCTCCACCACTAACTCTTTCAGCACCCTACTGTGCAGTTCATCTGGTCCAGGCGCCTTATGTACCATTAGGTCTTAAAGCTTTTTGAGCACTTTCTCCCTTGTAATAGTAACTGCACTCACTTCTCATCCTTCACACCCTTCAAAACCTAGTACACTGCTAGTAGCTTCCACAGTGAAGACTGATACTATGATTGATTACATGTATTTTTTCTCTGCACATTGGATGTTTGACCGTCTTCTTTTGTTTTAAAGGGTTCTCTTGAGTTTCTTTGTTTAGTAGCTGCCTGTAAGAAGACAAATCTCAAGGTTGTATAAAATATACATAGTTTGATGAAAAATGTACTTTGACCTCTGTGTGATCTGTTCCATTGAATTCAAATAGCAAAGTATGCAAATATGAATAAAACTAGCATCTAATATTAACACATTTAGTGCTAGCAGCTCATACATTTTTGACCAAAATAAGTTTCAGCTGCAACTCTGTACATAATGTGTCTATTCCAGTTTAGGTACAACATTGACATCTAAGTGACAATGTGAAAAATTATTTAGGCATTGAATTGAATGAATTGACTTCATTACTTACATCCTTCACTTACATAAGGAGTAAAAACCTTTATGTTATGTCTCCGTCTAAATGTACAATGTGCAATTTATAGTATTTTATAATAAATAGTATACACAATAGGTCAGTCAATATAACATAGAAATACAATTGTATCAACATGAATAAATCAGTCTGACAGCCTGTTGGTCCTGGCTTTTATGCTGCGCTACCCTTTCCCAGCAGGTAACAACTGGAACAGTTTGTGGTTGGGGTGACTCGGGTCCCCAATGATCCTTCAGGCCCTTTTTACACACCTGTCTTTGTAAATGTCCTGAATAGTGGGAAGGTCACAAGTACAGATGCGCTGGGCTGTCCGGACCACTCTCTGCAGAGTCCTGCGATTGAGGGAAGCAACGCTCCCACACCAGGCAGTGATGCAGCCGGTCAGGATGCTCTCAATTGTGCCTCTGTAGAAAGATCTTAGAATTTGGAAGCCCATACCAAACTTCTTCAACCAGCTAAGGTGACAGAGGCGCTGTTGTGCTTTTCTCACCATCCAGCCGATATGTACCAATCACATGATATCCTCAGTAATATGTATGTCAAGGAACTTAAAGCTATTGACCCTCTCAACCCAAAAAGAAATATTTATTCCATAAATTATTCTGACCCAAAAATTTCAAAAAATGATTAAAGCTGATATTTAATTCTCAAATTCACTATAGATATTTCAGATTTTAATGCGATTTACTAATTACAGTTAAGAACAATCATACACATACTAGCTAATAAAAATGATTCTTCTGGAGTCTACTTTGTACCATATTTTCCTAAAGACAGATATTCTGGCATCCAACTGCATTAAATGTAGAAAAGAAATCCTTCAAATGTAATATTTGTGATGACATTGCGATGTTGAAGGACTTCATTGATCAAGCCATCAGTATTAAAATAAATGTGGCAAGAAGTGAAATAAGTAATGAATGACAGCAAAAATCACTCAGGTGAGCATCTTCACAGAAGAAATCTTCAGGCATTAGAGGACCATAAGAACTGCATAATCTCAAAAGGTGGATGTTTAATCTCATATTGCTAATTAAAGTATTGTGCAGAATTATAGTTCAAGTTTTAAGTTCTTTTAATACTGAAAATGATTTCATATGATCTACAAAAGAACTAAACTTAAACATAATATATTAACAATACACTGATTTACAAAATTTCATCTTGTACAGCCTTTACCTTCAGCCAGGTATCTTGGCTGTTCCCCTCATTGTACTGGAAGCTTTAGTGGAGTCGCAGCAACAGCCTTGCACTCATTGTCAGTATGACCTAAGGACCGACTGTGGACTTTAGAAAGGATAAGTCAAGAGAACACACACCAGTGCTCACAGAGGGATCAGAAGTGGAAAGCATGAGGAATTTCAAGTTTGTGGCTGTCAACATCTCCGAGGGTCTGCTCTGGGAGTAGCGTATCAATGCAGTTACAAAGAAGGCACAACAGCAGCTATATTTCATTAGGAGCTTGAGGAGATTTGGTATGACACCAAAAACCTTTGCAACTTTCTACAGATGTACCATGGAGAGCATTCTCGCTGGCTGTAGGCTGTTTCACCGTCTGGTAATGTGTGTGGGGGCGGGGGTGCAGGGGTGACTGCACAGGATTAAAATAAGCTGCAGAAAGTTGTAAACTCCATCATGGGCACCAGCCTCCCCAGCATCCATAAAATTTACAAAGCACGATGCCTCAAAAAGGCAGCATCCATCAATAATGACCCCCATCACCCAAGAAGTGCCCTTTTCACATTAGGGAGGAGGTCCATGTACCTTAAAGCACACTTGATAATTCAGGAGTTGCTTCTTCCTCTGTCATCCGATTTCTGAATGGACATCGAACCCAAAAACATTCACTATATATTTTTTTCCTCTTTTTGCACTACTTATTTAACTGTGTATATGTAACTGTAGTTTACAGTTTTTGTTCTGTATCGCAATGTACTGTTGCTGCATTATAACAACTTTCACAACATATACCAGTGATATTAAACATGATTCTGTTTCTGATGTGTCATTGTGTCAAAGACAAACGCTGTCGAGGATGTGCCATGAGCAGCTGTAAATGTCACCACACTTCTGACATCAAAATAGCATGCCCACAATTTACTAATCCATATTTCTTTTTTTGGAGTGTGGGGGGAGAAAATATATCACACAAGGAAACCCATGTGGTTAAAAGTAACAGTGTACAAACTCCTTGGGGACAACAGTGTGAACTGAATTTCTATCTTCTGATCATCAGCGCAATTAAACATTATGCTAACCGCTGCTGTTAGAGGCATAGAATAAAAATCCAATTTGGAAAATACTGCAAGTTGATGCTTTTATGAGGTGCGTGTGTAAATAAAAAAATGAATTATGATGGATATTTAGACATTTCAAGGCAAATTCAAAATATCAATTAGATCCCAGAATAATATTCAGAAAGAAAATCCAAATAGAATAACTATGGTGTGGCTTTGCTTAGTACATAATTTCTTAAAGTAAATTCTATATTCTTTCCATGAAAGACTCAATTTACCATGTTAAAATCCTTTAGAAATTAGAACAATGCATTCTTACAAAATAATATTTTGCCACTTCTATTAAAAGATGTATATTGATAATTACATCTAGTGCATCACACTGTAAGGAGAATTTGTCTTCTTCTATATTTATATTGTAATAAATAGAATGCGGGGAAAGCACCATACCAATAAATAATCATGTTGCAAAGTCATGATTATTGTTAATGTACTTTCTATCAGCGGTTTAATTTCTTTCACCTAGAACACATTTAGAAGTTGCATGCAGCAAATGCTAGCCAAACCGCCTCCCTCAAGTTAATTTATTCACAAGATGGTAAAAGAATCAAAAGAAAACTGCAAGTTATCTCCTTCACCTCAGTATTCAGCTTCTGAAGCTGTCAACAAGCAATTATAATCTTTGGACTACAGTATTCTAATATTTTCCTGTTAGAGTCTTAACTTCCACCATTCATAAGCTTCAACTCACTGAATATTCTCTAACAAAATATTAAGTTTTGTAATCTCCTTTCTCTGCAACAGCCTTCCACTGAACTGAACAGCTGATTTATTTTTGCATAGCAGAGGAAATAACGGCTACGTGGATGAGGAAGCTGAGTACGTGGCCAGATCACCCCTGACTTTATTGAATGGTAAAGCAGCTTGATGGGCCAGATGGCCTATTCCTGCTCCAATTTCTTATATTTCATATGGTATGTTTCTTACCTTTGCACTATATAAAACTCTAATTTCATCCATTGTAATTCCTATTTATTTAGTTCAGCTTCCCAAACTGTCCTGCTCCTTTAAAGACCTGCTTCTTAAAAAGTCCTTCAGTTGCTTTAACCCTATATGGTAGTTTTGGCAGCTATTCAATGTCATTGGATTCCTCAGAAAATACATCTTGACAACATGCAACTGTATCAAATTCTGACGAAGGGTCTCGGCCTGAAACGTTTCCACAGATGCTGCCCGGCCTGCTGAGTTCCTCCAACGTGTTGTATGTGTTGATTTGACCACAGCATCTGCAGTGTACTTTGTGTTTTGTATCAAATTCTATCACTTATAGTGGTAATCCACCAAGTTCGAACTGACACAAAAAATGACATCCCAATTCATTGCTAAAGAAGGAAGTGGTTGTATGAGGACAAATTATTTCATTGGACAAAATTCATTTACTTTTAAAATCTTTTAATAGATTTCTTTTACATTCTTAATAATTGTCCAATGTTCAACAGGTCGTAATGATTTTTGAATGTGCTTGTAAGGTCAGATACATTCATGATTCCAATGGCTTAATGGCTGATTAAGACAGGGCATGTAATTCAGATAGTTGTTCAAGGTTTATTCAATGGTTTTGCAAAAAGGTCCTCGGTGCAAATGATGTTGAGTTTGCTCTTTGACTTTCCACTGAAGAGCTCCATGACTAACTGTAAAACATCTTAGGTTTCAACAGCCAGCAAAGGCAGCTTGCCTTTCTTCATACATTCTTTACCAATGCATTCAAAAGTATTGATTACTCTGCTTCTGAATTCTCATCTGTGCATAAATCTCAAGTGAACTTTGTACAGAAATTTTAGATAACTAAGTTACCAGAAAAACATTATCCATTATTGATGAATACGTTAACCCAGAGTGATATGAATATTGAAATCCAGCTTTGTTATAATTTTCTGAGCACATGACTGTGAAGGAGTCAATTGAGATCTAATGGTGGGTTGAGAATTTTCAAAATTGATTCATGATATTGTGTTTTGTGTGTATATAGATCAATGTCATTCCACAGCCAGTGATCTGAGCACTATCGGATCGAAAGTTCAAGCACTCCGTGAAAATATATACATTCTGATGTTAATGTTACATACCATGTCAATTACTTGGAGATATGTGAAGATTATACCGTATGTATACGTGATTGCGTCTCTGCATCACAGGAGGAATGTGGAGGCTTTAGAGGAGGGTGTAGAAGAGCTTCACTATGATTTTGTCTGATGTAGCATGAGGAGAAGTTGAACAAACTTGGATTGTTTTCTATGGAGCATCAGTGGCTGAGGACAACCGAATGGAAGTATATAAATTATGAGAGGCATGGATAGGATAGATAATCAGAACCGTTGTTCCCTGTTGGTTCCAAGGTTGTCAAGCCAAGGAGTGGTAGTGGGGACAAGCTCCCACTACCTAAAAGTGCTCCTCACAGCATGCGCCTCAAATAGCCTCTGACAACCAAGTCCAACTCCTGGCCTTCTCAAGTGGCTTAGCCTCTAAGCCCGGCGAAACTGTTTCTACTGACAGAAGAAGAGGCGAAGGCGGGTCCTGGCGCGTTAAAACCAGTGCTTCGGGTAGATGGAACTTGTCAGCCTGGGAAGGCAGTCCATCTAAGAGAGGGAAAACTCTGATTTCAAACCTCCGTTGCCTTGCGGCCATACCCACTCATGGGAAAGGCTTCGGGAGTAAACCCTGAGGACAAATCCTGAGCTGGAGTCCCTAAGGCAGTCCGATGTTACCTTCAACCTCGTTCTGGCAACTCCTGTGACGACACCGGTGCCAAGCTCTATCGGCCCTTGCCCTTCCCTTGGACAACATCAGTGTCATGGAGAGGGGAGACGCTTCATGAGCAACTGCTGGTCTTCCATACAAGCTCGCCCAGGAAATAATTTCAGGCGCAGATCCATGGTCTTACGAGACTAACGGATGTTCCTTGTGGCAATGTGAAATACCAGAGGGCATAGCTTGAAGCTGAGAGGAGGAAACTTTAAATGAGCTATATGAGGCATTTTATTTTAAACCATGGAGCAGGTGGCTGGAATGTGTTGCCAGGGAAGGTGGTAAAAGAAGAAAGCAAAGATTAAGGGTCTTTTATACAGGCATATGAACAGGCAAATAAGGGAGAAATATAGATGGACAGGCAGATGGGATTAGATTAAATTCACATCATGTTCAGGACAGACACTGTGGTCACAAAGGCCTGTTTGTCTGCTGTACTGGTCCATATGCAATGTTACAAAGGCTGTACCTGAATTACAGTGACAAAGATTTTTATACTTTACGATATCCTTTTTAATGCAATTAAAAGCTTCATTTATAATTTTTGTCTTTGATTTCTGTCTCTTCTACTCATTTCATATCATTCCATGCTTTTTTAAAATTTGAAATGTCATCGGCCATTATATATTATAAATATATTACTGTCAATATAAAGTGAGACTTGAAACTGATAGAGACACATGGAAATAATTAAATTCATAGACTACTAGATCTTTATTATGAAATACTTTTATGACATTAACATATTTTTGCTCATGATAAATCACCTGCTTTATAATTTCCTATTTCATATAACATGCACTTCAAAATTATATTTTCATTGGGATAATTTATCACATTCTTGGAACAATAAAGCATTTTTGCATTTTCAGTTAGAATGCACCAATACTCAAAGGTTTTAATCTTCTCTCTGATATGAATATCTAAGTTAAATATGGCATGTAGCAGACCTATATTTTATTTATACCTCCAGTAAGGCTTTAATGTAACCTGAATGTGAGAGAACAAAGAGCCAAGGTGGTGTCTTGCAAGGATGAGCCAATCAGGGTAGGTCAATTTTTATAGGACACCTCAATCACTTCATCAAGGATCCACTCTAAACAAAGAATGAGCTAAGCTGTTATTTTACACCATCTCCATCTTCAACAAACCTGCACTGAGGTCATGAGACTAAAGCAGCTAGATTATTTTTAACAATATTGACACAAAAGATTCTGCAGGTGCTGTAAATCCTAAGCAACACACACACACACACAACGCTACAAACACAAAAAAAAGTGCAGATGCTGGAAATGGAAAGCAACACACACAAAATACCGGAGGAACTCTAAAGGATCTGAGCCTGAAACGTCAGCTGTTTACCCTTTTCCAAAGATGCTGCCTGGCCTGCTGAGTAAATCCAGCATTTTGTGGGTCCATGATGCTGGAGGGATTCAGCAAGTCAGGCAGAATCTATGGAGGGGAATAAATGGTTAATATTTTGGACTGAGACTCTTCATCTGAATGAAATGTTGACTGTTAATTCCCTTTCATAGATGCTACTTGATTTGCTGAGTTCCTCCAGCAGTGTGTGTGAAAGTGTTTTCAAGAGCTTTCTAAAAAATTAACCATTTGGCATGTTTACAAAAACTGAGAAGGCCTTTACATAGAGGAATAAATTGAAAGTTTAAAATGTTTAAGTGTTCTTGGTGCCAAAACAGTGATTAGGATGAATAAGCTTACAGGATGTTAGCTGTTGTGAATACAATACTACACAGCTTGTTGTCTTTTGCACATTGGCTGTTTGTCTGTCTTGTGTGCAGTTTTTCATTGATTCTATTGTGTTTCTTTGTATTGACTGTGAATGCTTGTAAGAAAATGAATCTCAGGGTGACATAGAACCATAGAACACTACAGCACAGTACAGGCCCTTCAGCCCTCCAAGTTATGCTGACCCATATAATCCTTAAAAAAGTACTAAACCCACACTACCCCATAACCCTCCATTTTTCTTTCATCCATGTGTCTGTCCAAGAGCTCTTAAATACCCCTAATGTTTTAGCCTCCACCACCATCCCTGGCAAATCATTCCAGGCACTCACAACCCTCTGTGTAAAAAACTTACCCTGATGTCTCCCCTAAACTTCCCTCCCTTAATTTTGTACATATGCCCTCTGGTGTTTGCTATTGGTGCCCTGGGAAACAGGTACTGACTATCCACCCCATCTATGCCTCTCATGATCTTGTAGACCTCTATCAAGTCCCCTCTCATTCTTCTATGCTCCAAAGAGAAAAGTCCCAGCTCTGCTAACCTTGCTTCATATGACTTGTTCTCCAATCTAGGTAACATCTTGGTAAATCTCCTCTGCACCCTCTCCATAGCTTCCACATCCTTCCTATAATGAGGTGACCAGAATTGAACACAATACTCTAAGTGCGGTCTCACCAGAGATTTGTAGAGTTGCAACATGACCTCTCTACTCTTGAACTCAATCCCCCTGTTAATGAAACCTAGCATCCCATAGGCCTTCTTAACTACCCTATCAACCTGTGCCGCGACCTTGAAGGATGTATGGATTTGAACCCCAAGGTCCCTTTGTTCATCCACACTCTTAAGTAACTGACCATTAATCCTATACTCAGTCCTTCCAAAATGCATCACCTCACACTTGTCTGGATTGAACTCCATCTGCCATTTTTCTGCCCAACTCTGCAGCCTGTCTATATCCTCTTGTAACCTGTGACCACCTATAGTTCCATCCACAACTCCTCCAATCTTCGTGTCATCCGCAAACTTACTCACCCATCCTTTCACCTCTACTTCCAGGTCATTTATAAAAATCACAAATAGCAGGGGTCCCAGGACAGATTCCTGCAGCACTCCACTAGTCACCGACATCCAGGCAGAATACTTTCCTTCCACAACTACCCTCTGCTTTTTTCCTTTAAGCCAATTTTTTATTCAAACAGCCGAGGTTCCACTTATCCTTTGCCTCATGACTTTCTGGATGAGCCTCTCATGAGGGACTTTGTCAAATGCTTTGCTAAAGTCCATGTAGACCACATCCACTGCCCTACCCTCATCAATTTCTTTTGTTACCTCTTCAAAAAACTCAATCAGGCTCGTGAGGCATGATCTTCCCTTCACAAAGCCATGTTGACTATTCATGAGTAGACTGTACTTCTCCAAATGCTCAGAGATCCTTTCCTTAAGAATCCTTTCCAGTAGTTTGCATACCACTGATGTAAGACTCACTGGTCTATAGTTCCCAGGTTTCTCCCTATAACCCTTTTTAAACAAGGGAACTACATTTGCCATTCTCCAGTCCTCCGGCACTTCCCCTGCAGCCAAAGAAGATTCAAAGATCATGGCTAATGCTCCTGCGATGAAAGTACATATATGCTTTCATAATAAATATATATAGAAAGTACATATATACTTTCATAATAAATTTACTTTGAACCTTGAACACTCTAAAATAATCTCTTTTTAAAGAAAACACAAGATAAATGCTAAAGTCAAAACGTGTTGAAATACAATTTAAAAAATATTAAATACTATTTAAACTTCACATTTATATCAATATTATTCAGCTGGAAAAAGTGATCAAATCATATGAATTGTTTTATTTTCAAATACAAGGGAAAGGTTCTTTGGGTATATTGTTTGAGACCTGCTTCCTTTAGGATTGGTATATATCTGGAGCAAAGCATCCACTTTGGACAAAATTTGGAAGAACATGGTATTCTGATTAGTGTACTGTTCAAGTTTCCATTAGAAATATTTGCATGATCACAAATGTGAAAATCTTCCAGAGCACCACAGAACTTGCCCAATTTTTAAGAATGCAGGAGATAAAATTATTTATTACGAGCATATAGAATTAAGATCACTCAAACTGCCTTTTAAAATGATTTACTAGTTTCATTGGAGTATACTCATTAGTTTCTGCATGAATTAATACATAAAAACTATTTCAACCTTGTCTATTACTTTAGAATAGTAATGTAATTTGAGGACCAGCCTTATATTAACAGAACCTCATCATTCCTATTTTCTCAATTGGCTCTGTGACTTGTTTTGTGGGCAGGGCCAGCTTTAAGTATAATTATATTTAAACCAATAATGAAGATCACAGGATTCACACCTTATGTAACTTGAGCTGGCATTTCCGCAATCTTTTGTGCTGATTTTGAAATTTTTATCCACATTATGCAGATGACACTAGTGGAAATTCTAGGGCCAGGTGTTTCACAGAGGCACAAGCAATTAGAGAACAGGAAAACAGCACTCTGAATGCTCACATGAATTGCTCCATGGAGAAAAACTAAAGCAAAACCAAACAACATTAGTCTCCCATGATAGCAGTACAATGATGCCCAAGTGAGGCAAGCTGCAGACAGAGCCACGAATGTATGCAATTAAATGGCACAAGAATCATTTAAATGATATATCGAGCTGTTTGGTCATTTATCAGAACATTAGTTTTGCAAACAAAAGTAAACTTTCAGGACATAAATAATGATTTTCATCAATTTGACTGGAACATTGATAGTTGGATAAATAAAATCACCAACAAATTTATACATAGTGCTCATGTACTGTTGCCTACAACTGCTTTCAATTAAAAGACCAAGGCAAGCTGTATTTACATATACTATTGAAACACAAGCCCAAAATAATATCTTTACTCACTTTTATATCCATAATTAATTATTCATCTTTATTAGTATCCCAACACCAAATAGAAACATAAATTAAGTTAAATTGGACATTAAAGCTGCTATGGATTTTGTTTCCCTTTTATAAAATTGTGTAAAAATATGCAGCCGGTATCAACAATGCAAAAAGATTACGTAAATTGGAAAAAAAAACTAAATATTTCAAACAAATGTGACAAACCTTCCTCTGAAAAAGGTTCATTCCCTTCAGTTCACAAGTCCTATTTTCACTCATACTCCTCGTTCTGAATTGTTTGTGAATTGGCATCAGTGTTTAGGATGGATAACTTTATTTTTATAACTCACAAGTCAACACAATCGGGTGCAACTATGACAAATTCAGCATAACACACATTCTATTCTTCAGCACAGCCCCAGAAAAACAGTGCCTGCTGCTCATCTCTGTGCATGGAATTGCTGATTTACACCAAATCACTGGAGACACTGTGACATAGGTCCGCCACTGCTACAGAGCAGCTGAAGCCTATTATAAGCATATTAAATAGCAATAAGAAAAAAGAATGCTGTAGCTACTCATTCCAGATCAACATTTAACTCAAGGTCCATCTTTGTAACAATATGAACATTTATAAGTACTAACTGTGGGAGAAAGTGATACTGAAATTTCTTTACCAATTAAAATGTAGCTAACAATCTCTACCACTGCAGAGCAAGACAATAGACTTGCTGAATAAGATCAGCATGATCAGTTCACTAAGATTGAAATACATTTAATAATGCCACATACAAAATGTATAACAATGTTATAATCCAGCACCTTTCTAAAGGAATCCATTGACTGTTGATATTTGTTAATGCTCAATTCACTTGTTGTGAAATGGATTCCTTTGTTGGCAAATGGTGATATATGTACATTCCATATATTAATCACTAGGTATGCCTTATCAAATCCATCATACAATTATTGTACAGTAGTTACTATCAGTGGAGTGAGAAATTATATTTGACATTCGGGTGTGTATTTTTTTGAAAAGTGACAAATAATAACTTCAAGTCATAGAGCACTACAGCACAGAATAATGTCTTTTGGCCCATTCTGTCTGCCAATCTGTTCTTCTGCCTAGTCCTGCTTGCATTTACCCTATCTATACCCCTTATAACTTTGAATTCTTCTATCAAATCCTTCTCAATCTTCTATGCTATAGGAAATAAAGTCCTAGCCTATTCAACGTTTCTCTTTCACTCAGGTCCTCAAGTCCTGGCAACATTCGTGTAATTTTTTTCCATACTCTTTCAATCTTTTCAATATTTTTCCTGTAGGTAGATGAACTGAACTGCACACAATATTCCCAATTTGGCCTCACCAATGTTTTATATAACTTCAAAATAATATCCCAATTTATGAAGGCCACAGTTTGAAAAGCTGTCTTTATGACTCTATCAACCTGTTTCACCACTTTCAAGAAAATATGGATCTGTGTTGCCAGGTCCCTTTGTTCTCTCACACTCCGTGCACTGGTTTGACCTCTCCATTGTTTGCATTAAATTCCATCTGCCATTTTTCAGCCCACTTTTCTAACAGTTTTTTAAAAATCTAATTCTCACAAGTGATTCCTGTCTATGACAGATTTCATAGCAGATGAAAGATGTAAGCAGATAATCTGTTTCACTTCAGCTTTGAGAATTTGATATTTTGGGAGCTCCTTCGTACATAGAGATCAAGAATGCCCATCTTACGGACATCTCCACATATGAAGTAGCTCTCATATGATCATTAAATTCAAACTCTGACAAATATGCATGCATTCATTTTCATAATTGGTAGAACTGGTTTCCCCCTCTTCACTTTCAACAATTATTCTTTCTTTATCAGTCATTGTTATGTGTTTGACACCAGTTATTACAAAACAGTGTAGGTATGGTTATCATAGCCAATGATTTATCTAAGTATTTTCCAACTTATGGTCAAAACTGACTCAAGGACATCAGTAAAATCTGAACACGTTCATTACATGGGGGCAGCCTCTATGTAGACTTAAGATGTAAGCAAAATAATTTGAAGATGGGAGAATTATCTACCTCGATGTTGGTAAAGCAATGTAAGAATAGAATTCACTTCTCTGTGAGCATAGGAGGTTCATTCGTGCACAGAGGTTCCATTAGTCAGGCATTCTTCCCGACTTATGGACAACTCTATGTATGAAGGAGCTCCCATAACATCATTAAATTCAAACTCTGTCACAGAGAAGATGAATTTTTAATGTATAATGGATTCAGTGAACTAGTAACTGTGTTTTGATGTTGCTCTGAGTGCCTTGTGTCATGTGAAGATTCTAGCATTGCACAAAACTAACATTAAAAAAAAACTTGGTAGAAGATTCCATGAAATGTGAAAACATTTCTAGCAGAACAACTTATACTTTCTTTGTTCTCAAAAATTTATAGACATCCAACATTGTAAACCCTTAATTTCAATTTGACATCATGTTAACAATATATAATCCAATTTAAAACAAAAGTACAGAAATAAATCTTGTCTAGATTTTGTTGTGGAAAGCAAACCATTCTCAATTTGCATTTAATTACTTACAATGTGAAGCTGTAGGTAGTCTCCAAGCCCAGCAGAGCTGTCTACACGCACCAAAATGGCATCTTTTACATGCGTATCAAAGCCCACAGCTAGCCTGTCTGCTCTGGTGCTTGGTCTGTCATTTGGGGGCCACGTGTAAATGATTAATCCACCACCTCGACTAAAGATATACGTTGTGCCAGCTGTGGGGGAAATAAATAAATATTAAAAATGTTGTCATACTACACAGTTATAAACATCTATATTAAGAAGCAAGGATCAGCTATATTCACCATATACAATCACATGTAGTAGGAATTTGCTGTGGTCTGTTGGTGTAACATGTAACAATAAAGAACATTCAAGAATAGAGAATTATATAAAAATAAGCTAGGCATTAAATTACGGACATGGGATAAAATATGTACAAATACATGTACCAACACATATTGACAAAGTAAACTGCATTATAAAGTGGTTAGAAGTGTTTACAGTGCAGTAACTGAGGTAATAGAGGTGGGTGTGAGAAGGCTAACTAGAGTGATTGGTCAGATTAACTGCTTGGAGGAAGAAAATTTTCAGGTATCATCAAGTTTTTGTTTTAATAGCTCTAGAGCGCTTTCTAGAAGTAAGCCCTAAGAAAAGGCAGTTATCAGGGTGGTTAGTGTCTGCAATGGTTTTTTCTGCCTGCTTCTTTATCCTGGACACATTCACATCTTGCAGTGACAATAGACTGCAGCCAATGACTCTTCTGTTGACACCTGACAGTTCATTGTCACTTTTGTATACTGAGAGAGGCTACGGCACCAAACCATGCAGTAATGGCTGATGTGAGAATGCGTCTTACAATGGTGTAGAATGCAACCATGAACATACCTGCAGTATATAACCATGAACATATCTACAGTATATAACCATTAACATATCATCATGTTAAATATAACATTAATTGCTCTGTAGATTTAGTAGGACAGGTGGCATTGGACGAGAGATTTCTCTACTTCTCTACCCAGATACTCTCTTTTCTACTAAATATTTCCAGAAACTTTTCAGAGTTCCAGCACCTGCAATACTTGTGTGCTGTATTAAAACTTGCATAAAAACATATCTGAGATAAAGTCATATTTCATATTTATATATTATCTGAATTGCCTCAACTCTTTTTACATTAAAATTCTATACACATTTCTATACTTAGCTGGATTGTGAAATATTATCAGGGTAGCTGTGACAGCATCAATTCTCCTACCAACATTTCACAGCATCCCTGTCAACTGTACAACGTGCAGTATGTATTGCACTGAAATTTATTAAAAAAGATCTATCACAGGTCCTCATTAAAAGATGAGTTCATAAAATGAAGAGTTGGCACATGCTTGCATTTAACTGATATCCATTCATCAGTTGCAATTGTCTTTAACATGAGGGAACAATGATTAGGCCAGGAACTGAGGGCCTCTGGGAATCAAAAGAAATTTCCCCAGACATATTGTAATTGTGCTGGGATTGACCAAAGTGCTATTGGTTCAAGTGAGTGGGGTGGGGAGGGGATGCACGGAAATTGGTAAAATCAGAATATAGAACAGTACAGTACAGCCCTTCAGACCATGACAAAAGAAACTTTGGAGTGTTCTGACAGAGCACCCTGCATCTTCCTCTGCTCAAAATTCATGCACAATGGTAGCACTTCTGAAAATCATCTTGGCCTCTTTTTACTGATCCACAACTCTCCATCCTGCCCCATATGGACCTTCTGAACACAAAAGTTAGTGTTCTCTCTCGGTGATCAATGAACACAAGCTTCCACATTTAAATTCAGGCTCACCTGCCCACACCATGAACCTCAGATGAGTGAGGATAAAATCTTAACATGCAGAAAAGTGGACCTCAGGTCAGAAAGTGAATTCAGATAATTTTGTTTTCACTTTTCTATTTTTCAATGAAACAAAATGCAGATTAAATGCTTTTATATTTGACTGTCGCTTGCTAACACTGCCTTTTCACTGGGCATACATAGGCTTTATAGTTTGGTCAATAATTTGCTTTTTCAAACATGATTTTTTTTAAAAAACCCACCTCAGGTAAGAAATGTTCAAGAATCAGATCTGCAAATAAAGCATTAAAACAGTACTGACTTAATGCTGAAACACTTGCAGGAGAGCCATACATATTGGAGCTTTTGCAAATGTTGCCTCTACTTCAATCTCGTGACAGAGGAAAACGTAATTTGGGCTTACTATTGGGCCCACAGCCATGATAGTGAAATCATTATTCTTATTCAGAATCTCATGATCAGATAACTACATAATTAAAGGATGAACTATGTTTTACACAATACCAGAATATTGCCTTTTGTGTCAACCAGAACAACAATTCAACACTTCTTTTCTGTGAAATACAAATAAAATCATCACAAAAATTTGAAAATTGAACATTTTCTTTTTGCCTTTTGCCATTTAGCTCATTTTCCTTGGGTGAAAAATTGCAGCTTGCAGCATGATTGTTATCATTTTCAGGTGGAATTGCACTACATCAAGTGCTTATAGCCATGAGTCATGTGGGTGACACAACTACACATCCAATGTTACCTATTAATGCCTTTTCCCACATATCCCTTCTTGCCTGGTTCGCATACACAACTCCAACTATTGATCTCAACCACCAGGACACTACTCAAAAGTTCCAGTACAACAATCCAAATCAATCATTGGATCCCTCACTTGTGAATGCACAAACGTGCAATTCTTCAGCTACTCCTATAATCTTCTGACAAAGGAGGTGGACACTGTGATACAGTTCCCTTAACTTCATCCCTGAGGGCTGGCACAGCACATGAAGGAAAGTTACAAGGTCATTTCAGTGTGGCCTTGCACTCAGTGTCTTAACTGCAAATTAAATTCCAAGCAACAGAACCTACAATGAAACCTCTTGTTATCCCACAATGAAGTACAACTTACACTGTCCCTGAAGGGTTAGATGCCTATCTAAGCCATGTGCTTTCCCCCCTGGCAATACACACACAAAATGCTGGAGGCATTCAGCAGGCTCCTCATCAGGACTGACGAAGGGTCACAGCCCAAAACGCCAAATGTTTACTTTTTTCCACAGATACTGCCTGGCATGCTGAGTCCTCCAGCATTTTGCACATGTTGCTTTGGATCTCCAGCATCTGCAGATTTTCACATGTGTCAATGCTTTCCCCCCAATTTGTTGATCGTTACTCTCCTCCCAATTCTCCATCTCACAGGCTAGGGAAGAGACATCCAGGACATGCCTGGATGTGCGTGAGTCAGATGGGACAACTCACCCTCTGTTTTTCTCCACCCTCAAGGGAAGTGCTTTGTATTGGTTTAGGATCTCCCCAGAGTCCTCCATTCTCCCATAGCCAATAACAGTGAAGAATCTAAGTCTCACCACTTCACGTAGTATCCAATGGTGCACGCAAACTCTACTTCACTGTTGCTACTGCGCCCAGAGAACAGGATGTTAAAAACAATTAATATGTCTTTTATTTTTGTCTGTGCAAAAGGTTATCTATAAAAGATCACTTTATATAAGTTGCATTTTAACCCTGGAGCACTATTCATACATGTTTGTAATTTAAGTAGTGTTACGTTTTGTTTTGTAGCAAATGCAGACCCTGTTGGCAAACAGCTGTGGTTCTGACCTCACAATCTACCCCATGGTTCAGTAGACCAAAGGGAAATGATGAGAATGTTTATGTCTCATTCACAACACTAGTGCTGAATCATTAAAATCTGTTAGGTACAGGCAGACTTTGACTATATATTTATTGAATGTTAAAATAAATCTTAAAAATAGAATAATAAATGGATATGATAACATTATCAGCTGACAGACAGGTGCACTATGTTCGACAACTACCTTTCACCTCAACGCTATGCTAATTCAATCTAGACTAAGTGGCTGAAAATCTTCTCAGTCTGCTGGCTTTTGTTAGCAAAGTCTTGACTCTAACAAGTAATGATCCAGAGAAATAAAATTATTCCCAGTTTAACAGCACAAATTACTAGGTTGGCACATTAACTTAGAATCTACTGCAAAATGCACTGGGGAGCTGAATAGTCAATTTTTGAAGTTGGGCTTAAGGTAAATTATTGGGGAAAAGATAACTGAACCCTGTATTTAACTCTTAAATTGCTCAATTATGAAATGGGATGGGAGAAGCAAACCCATCTTATTTGTCTCCAACTTTTGCACGTTCAGTTTATCGACTGCTCCATGAGGTTTTGTCCTGGATGGTGATAGACCAAGCCTCTCTGGGGAAGCAGCGCATTTACTGAAACTTTAAAGTCAACTAAAGGGCTGCATTTCCACAAGGTCCCCATTCAAAAGTCATGGAAGTCAGATGTACGTAGCTGGGCAGAACATTTGAAAAGAAACAGTTCAGTGGATCTAAGATGGGTTTTGAACAGATGCATACATTTTCTGTGTCTGGAATATTGCAATTAGTAACTCTATCTGGGATCAATGAACAACTCTGGCTCCTATTATTTTCCTATAATACTATCACCAGGTGTTACAGGAACATCAGCCTAAGCAGGCAGGAAAAATAGGGGTGTGTAACGAGGGAACTGGACAAATACAAGGCTGAAGTGCATTTACTTAAACTTAGGAGTCTGACGAGTATGTCAGATGAACTTGTACTGTCATTCAACACAGAGAGACTTGACAAGCAAATAAACATTCAATGTTATAGAACCTTCAGGTGTGCTGGGAGAGGTGCAAAATGGAAGGTGACATTGCAACATTGATTAAGGAAACTTTACTGTAATAATGAAGGAGGATATCCAAAGAAGTGCTTCAGCTGGTTAGAGTTTACAAACAAGAGGGTGATTACTTTGCTGGGGATATACTGTTAGATATCCTACAAGTTAACAAAAAATAGACGAGTAGATACATTATCAAATTGCTGAAATTTGTAAGAGTAGTCGGGGTATAGTGGTGGAGAACTTCCCAATCTAAGCAATTGATTAAATCATTTTAAAACAGCATAAAGAAGTGTGCTTGACATGGTATACATGGTATTCAGTAAGGCATTTGACAAAGTTCTACATGGTTTGTAGAACCTGGTCCAATGGTTTAGAGCCCTTAGGATCCTAGGCAAGATGACAATTCAGGCGAAAGTTCAAAGTTCAAAATAATATTTATTATCAGAGTACATACACATCACCACATACAACCCTGAGATTCTTTTCTTTTTCTGCGGGCACACTTAGCAAATCAACTGAGCAGGTCCAAACTGGCTTAACAATAGAAAGCAGAGGGTGATGGTGTAGACTTCTTTGTACTTGGAAACCTGTGAGTTATGAGGTACCATTGCGATCTGTGCTGAGACCCTGATGATTAGTTATATACATGGACATTTAGAAGTCAAATATAGGAAGTATGATAGGTAAGTTTGCAGATCAATCAAAAATTGGTGAGGAGTTGACTGAGTATGCAACAGGGACTGGCGCAGTAAGTGTCTAACTTACCTGATCATTTAAAGCCAGTGCCCTGTGGGAGGCGGGTATTGGCTTGTTTAAGGAGAATTTCAGCCCCTCCCATTACTGCCATTTAGCTGATGACATCACACCACCAGTAGAGTTTAAATCCAGTTCACAGAAACCACTTGCTCTTTTTTCGCTCTCAGGTCGCTGCAGCCAGCTGGCAGCATGGAAGCTGTAAACAGTCAAGTGTGCTGCGGTAAGTATTTGCCACTGTGTGCACGTCTACTGTCTGGTTTTCTCCTGCCACTTCGGGCTCTCAGTTTAGACAGGTATTTGTAACTGAGTGTTACTTGAAGACACATTCGGTTCGATAGTGAGGATAGGAAAGAGGGGTTAGAAGAGAGCCTCAGGATTTCCCCTCTAAGTGAGCACCTTTCTCCCATGCAGCCATACTGGTACAGCCCAGACCAGTGGCCACGCGGTCCCAGACTTCTGAGGGTGCCATTGGTCCACACTCGTCCAGCTTCCCTGGAATAGGTTGAGGAAGAGCAACAGGCTGGGGGAGAGGGACCTGGGGAGGACAACACAGTGTACCTCACCGATAAGACTACCATCAGAAAATTCTCCGCTGAGAAAGTGGTGGAGTTGGAAGACTGATACGGGCAGGAGCCGGGGAGCCTCTGCCTGAGGTTGCTGAGGATCTGGGCTGCGGGGGGTGCTGGAGTGAGCCTATCCAACAGGGAGATGTGTGCCCTGGGGGCTGTTGTCCCATCATGCAATTGACATCATACAGTGCCATCTGCTTCCCATGGGGGCGATGAGTAGCTATGAGACAGAGTTATAATGGTGGTTATGTTCAGTATCCCTCACTCTTTGAGTGGGATTTGCTGCCTTGGCTGGAACGGAACACAGTGGAGGAAGGGACCAGGGCCCTTCACCAGTGGGCTCTGATCACAGAGATCTATCACGACAGTGACAACCCACCAGAGGATCACAGGTTAACCTTGACCATGGATGGATACCTAGTTTAAGTAGCTCTCGGTTTAAAGCCACTGGTGCTGCTCTTGTTGGGGCTAGAGATAGGGGATACTATTGACACTGCCATAAGATTATTAGAGGGATTAGAGCTCGTATGGAAAGGTCCCAGCAGCCATATGTGCAAATTGGACATGAGGCCTGGGGGTAGAGGGTCCCAGATGACCCATAAGGACTCAGGGCTGGGGTGTAGAGGGAACAGGTAGATGGGATTCCCACTTCCACCAGGGGAAGAGAGGCAAGGAAGCCGTTAGAGGAGAAGGGTCATTCTCCAAACTTTTCCAAACTGGTGGACCTTCAGCAGCATCAGGTGTTGTGCAGATCTTGCAAAGTCCAGGGCTGGGTTGCAGAGTCTGGCATTCTGTAGGTGTTCCACATCCCCTATCACCCACAGGTGGGCAGGGCTGATCTAGCACATGAATGAACTGTTGAAGCAGCAGATCAAGTTATTGCCCCCACCCAACCACATCTTTCAGTGGTGGCTGACTGAGCTGCAGCAGACAGCAAACCCGAACTCCCAGCCGGCAGGTCCTGATGTCCCGGCACCTGGCAGTGTTGGATTCTCCAAAGGACAGAGAGGTGGAGTTGGAGGAGGAATCGCAGAAGGTTTGGCTGCAGCACTCACAAGGGCCACCAGAGCACAGGGAGCTTGTGGCATGTGGATTGGGTGGTGTTGTTGGGGGGGAAATGGGAGATGGCCTGTCTAAGTACCCAGTGACCAACCAGGAGGGAGAGAGCTTGTGTCTCACTACATTACAGTATGGCAAAGTGGTGGATGTAATGACAAACAACACACACAAAATGCTGGTGGAACACAGCAGGCCAGGTAGCATCTATAAGGAGAAGCACTGTCGACATTTCGGGCCGAGACCCTTCGTCAGAACTTTCCTTGTGGATGTTAATAACAGTGGCAGTGTGAGATCCTACAGAACATTTCAAAAGATGGTGTATGTGTATGCGGACAACACCCATGCTTTGGACTGTTGTGTCTGCCTGATAGCACCATGCCACGGGCAGAAGGATCCCCTTTAACAAAGAAGAACAGCACTGTTGGAGGAACCTGTCCAGCTTTTCAGGTTTCAGCATCGTTGTTTTGGGGGAAACTGAGAGGGAGTAGTCCATTCCAGCCAACCTCGTCCGATCGTATGGGAATGGCCTTGAAGAACTTGAGTTTCAGTAATCTCCAGTAAAGTAAGCTTTTTAAGGGCTGGTACTTTTCTACTTATAATTTGTCTAATCCCAGCTTGGAGAGTAACCCTCTGCCTACAGGAAGGGGAAGGAGTGTTGGTGATGAGCAGAGGTCCAACCAGTCAGTGGCACACAAAACGTTTGAGCAGCAGCAGTATCCTTGACCACTGTGTCAACACTGAACTGTGACATGAGCGTGGGCATTCCTTGGACACTAAAGGGTATGTACTGGATACACAACGTCTGGGCCTACCTGTGACTTTCCACACAATGGCAAGGCTGCTTCCATCGGGGTATGTGGTACCGTACATACACTGCCTTAACACTCTGGCTGAGAGTCCCATCCATGAACACTGGAGCGGTAAGAGCCATGTCACAGAAACAGGAAGGTTCTGAATGATAGCCTTTCCCCTGTGTGGTCCGAGGAAATGATACGCAAGGCCTCTGTGATGGAGGTGCTGGCCAACGAGATGGCAACAGTGTTCAAACATTCAGAGGATACACTGACCAGAGTGTCAAACTGTGATGATGATTATTTGGATGATGGCCATTCAAAATCAGACAGCATTGGGACTACCTGCTCTTGGAGAAAGTTGGCACCTGAACCTACTTTCCTAAAGGGTCTGGGAATATTACTCATCTACTGTACTACTGTAGTACATTGGGTCATCACTCATGGGCTGATAATTCTGGATATTATAGAGTCACATTTTCTGTGAGGTATCCCCAGGGATTAGTATAATATCAGTGGGCCAAGTGTCATGGTGTTGCATCATGTTGCAGTGAGTGTCTGATTTACCTGCTCATTAAAAGCCACTCCCCCGTGGGAAGCAGGATTGGCCCATTTAAGGAGCATTGCTAACCTTCCTACTAACTGCTGTCATGGCGCTAGTAGAGTTTAAATCTAGCGCGTGGAAACTACACGCTCTCTTCACTCGCCGGGTTGCCGTCGGCAGCTGAAAACCACCAGAGAGACCCATATCAGATTCAGGTTAATCATCACTCATATATGTCATAATTTTTTTTTGCTAGAGCAGTATAGTGCATTATATAAAATTACTGCCATACTATGCAAAATTCTTAGGCACTCTCGCTAAATATATGTGCTTACCACTTTTGCCCAGTACTGTATTTGAAATTCCTTAGGGTTATCAGGTGTAGGGGAAAGGCCATGGACCAGTGGAGGTGTACAAAGGGAGTCTGGATCCCCAAACAGGAGAATGCCAAAGACATTGAGCATTTAGATCCATTTCACCACTCAGAATGGAAGGGAAGATATTTTTCAGTATCGTTTCCTGTCGCTTGACTGAGTTTCTCCTCAGAAATGGCTGCATTGATACATCTGTCCAGAAAGGAGGAATTCCCAGAGTGCCCGAGTGCTTTGAACACAAGGATGTAGTTCCACTGCGAATTAGGGAAGCATGCAAAGGAAAGGGAGCCCTGGTCATACCATGGCTAGACCTTGCAAATGTGTATGGATCATTACCACATAGGCTGGTGGAGATCGCGCTGAACCAACATCATGTTCTGAGGAAGATAAAGGACCTCAGCCTGGACTACTAAGATTCAGATTGAGAGTCTCCTCAGGAACGACCCGGCTGGCACTAGCTCGAGAAGGGTATTATAACTGGATGTACATTTTCAGTGGTCCTCTTCTCCCTGGTCATAAATGTGCTGGCTTAAGGCAGCCGGTGGAGTCTAGAGGCCTTCTGACTAAGACAACCTTGTAGCAGTCCCCAATCAGAGCATTCATGGATGAACTCATAGTGGCACCTACATCAGTCCCGGGCAGTAGATGGATACTCCGAGGGCTAGAGAGGATCATCACATGGGCAAGGATGAACTTTAAGCCAGAGAAATCCAGGTCTCTGGTGTTAAAGAAAGGCAGGCTCATGGACAAGTTCTATTTCTTCTTGGATGGTATTTCTATCCCATCCATCTCTGAAAAACTAGTCAGGAGCCTGGGGAAGGTCGTTGACAGCAGCAGAAGAGATGTGGCTGCCATCCAGAAGACCACCAAGAAGTTAGAAGTCTGGTTCACCGGTATGGACAAGTCAGGCCTACCTGCCAGCTTCAAGGCCTTGATCTACCAGCATGGCATCCTCTACTAAATCCTCTGGCCAATGCTGGTATATGAGGTAACCATGTCAGCACCTGAAGCACTTGAAAGAAAGATTAATGGCTAACTTTCAAGATGGATAGGTCTCCCACACAGAGTGAGCAGAGTGGCTCTGTACAGGAAGTAAAATAACCTGCAGCTTCCCTTCAGTAGCTTGAATGAGAAGTGTATGATTTCCCCTACAAGAGATTTGCTGTTGTACAGAATTTCCAGCAATAGGCAGTAAGTGGAAGGCCAAGGATGCAGTGGAGATGGCTGAGTCACGTCTGATGCACAGGAATCTTGTAAGGATAGGAGTGTCTGCTCAGGCAGGGCTAGGGAGCTTCCATTCAACTCGCTTCAAGTGGGTCCTGCTGAAGGGTTTCGGCCCAAAGCGACAACAACACTTTTTTTTCCCCATAGATGCTGCCTGGCCTGCTGAGTTCCTCCAGCATTTTGCGTGTGTTGCTCAAGAGGGTCTAGGGCAGGGAGGGATGCAAACTGGTCCAGGAAGAGGTGCGAGAAGCTGAAGAGGAAGTGTGTACCACCGGGTTGGGAATGGAGCAGCAGGGAGCTTGAACAAGGTGGGATCATGTGCTGAAGTGGAAGATCTCTGAGTCAACATCTGGCAGGTAGAACTACAGCACATGAGGTTTATGATGCAGGCTGTATAAGACCTCCTGCCTGGTCTAGCAAACCTTTTTGGTGGGGCAAAAGTAAGGCACCATCATGTCCTCTCAGCCCTGGCAGGACCCTGGAACACATCCTCAGCAGCTGCCCAGAAGCCCTGGGAGAAGGCCACTACCACTGACAGCATGGCCAGATGCTGAAGGAAGTGGCAGAAAATATCTCCTTGGCCATTAACAACAGTAAGTACCTCCACCAACCTCGAAAGCCCATAGTCTTTGTGAAATGTGGAGACCAACCACAGCCTCAGCCCAGATCACAAGCAGGTTTGCTTGCCACATCATCTGACTGGCAACTGAAAGTTAATCTTGACAAGCAATTATTGTATCATCATCACTGAAGCCTGACATGATCATTAACAGAAACCTCAATGCAGATGGCACGGTAGAAATGACAGTGCCTTGGGAAGACTGGATTGAGGAGGTGATCGAGCACAAGGCCAAATACCAGAAGCTGGTAGAGCAGTGCCAGAGACAGAGGTGGAGGTCATAATGAGAGCCTATAGAGCTGGGGTGTAGAGGTTTTGCTGGCTACTTTCTCTGTAGAACCTGCTCTCTCCTTGGCATTACAGGGGCTGCAAAGAGAAGAGCCATCAGCACCATCACAGAGGCTGCTGAGCATGCCTTCAGATGGCTATGAATCAAGAGTGTGATGCATGGACCAATGCTGCTGGGACACAAACCTAGGTCTAATCAGCCCTAGCTGGTCACCTGGGCAAGGCTGGTTGATGTTGAAAGACCTGGAACACCAGATGACCTCAGGTTACATCACTGATGATGTGTCCCAGCACATCCTAGGATGTATCTCAGCATCTAGGTGGTGGATGCAGGCTCTTCTAGAGCACTGAAAATAAAATAATGAGCGGAGAACAAAGCAGCTGACCTGTAATAACCTCTCAAATTAAATGGAAACATAATCCTGCACATATTGTCATGTCGAAGACAAAGATATACATTAATCAAACATTGTACAGCAATCAAACAGGAAAGAAAATATCATCTTGTCTTGACGAAGGTGACCAAGTCAATGAAATCAAACTTATTTCAATGCACATACAAGTAGGATTTCAGAATACTTATTTTACTTGGCAAAGTGACCTCCAACATTTAAGCTTTGCTTTATATGGAAATTTCCACATGCATTCTTCTTTCATCTTTTGCAGTGTTAACTGCCTAGTTCTCTCCCCGAGGGATGTTGAGATTCATTTTAATTCATGGACTAGCTAACTAATTATTTGAGGAACACTAACTTGATTGTTCTTTAATTCAATACTTTATAGGAATTTGCATTTCTAACAATAGCTTCTGTTCTGCTTCCTTACAATTACTTCTCAAGCAATACACACAAGCAATAGGCAGCATCTCTGGAAATGAATAAATGTTGATGTTTCAGGTCAAGACCCTTCTTTAGGACTGGAAAGTAAGGGGGAAGATGCCAGAATTAAAAAGGTGGAGGGAAGGGAAGGAGGACTAGCCGGAAGGTGATAGGTGAAGTTAGGTGTGAGGGAAAGGTAAACGACTGGAGAAGGAAGAATCTGATAGGAGAGGAGAGTGGAACATGGGAGAAAGGGAAGGAGGAGGGACACGAGGGGGAGGTGATAGCCAGGTGATCAAAAGCAGTAAGAGGTCAGAGTGGGGGATAGAATAAAAGGGAAGGAGAGAAAAATTACTGGCAGGGAAAATCAATGATCATGCCATCAGTTTGGAGACTACCTAAATGGAAAATGAGGTGTTGCTCCTCCAACCTGAAAATGGCCTCATCGTGGCAGAAGAGGAAGCGATGGATTGACACATCAGAATGGGAATGGGGTTAAAAATTATAATGGCTGGCCACCAGGAAATTCCGCTTTTGGCAGATGGAGCAGAGGTGCTCAACAAAGCAGCCCCCCAATTATATTGAGTTCTCTAAATATCCATCCCTACTTACTCCTTTACTGTCATAGTGTCATTCCATGCTGAGATTGACCAGAGTTGTAAATTTACATTTGTAGGGATTATTCAGCAGTTATCAAATTATATGAATGTAGCAGATATTAATTCAAATGACAACCAGTCTTTAGGATATAAATCTTGTTTACAATTTAACTGAAACTTGTTAAACCAATCATTGGGTGTGGTACATTATGATTCTGTCTCATTAGATTAATGTTCATGTTAATTGTTAACCATTGAAGTTTACAGGATGAGATTGAGGAAGATTGGCCATCTCCTCTATTAACACGTCATTAAAGATGTACCACTTAATGAAAGTTCAGGGGAGCAGTACATACTGGACTCATGACAAGGGTCCTGATGAAGGGTCATGGCCCAAAACCTCGTCTGTTTACTATTTTCCATAGATCCTGCCTGACCTGCTGAGTTCCTCTAGCATTTTGTGTGTTTTACTTGGCTTTCCAGCACCTGCAGATTTTCTTGTGGAAGTTGAGGACAGGTCTGTTTTGTTATTGAACATTCCAGCTAGTTGTATACTCATGGAGCCATCCATCAACACTGTAACAATTTTGGATGTTTAGAATTTGTACTCAGAAGCTTTTGAAACAGACACCAGAACTGAATATTCAAAGGGATTCTGGTAATTGGATGTACAACTATTGTAATTCTACAAAGTGACCTGACTATATTCAATACGTCAAAATTAACTATGCGTTTGTAGCTAATAAACTATAGTTAAATGTTAATATCTTTGTGTTTAAAAGCTATAAAACATCATGCAAGAAGAGTGGGTTTTGCATGGATTCTCTCTTCCGAGGGTTTGCTGTGAGACTAAAGACTTTTATATTTCCCATTTACACTTTCCAGTTGGCTCAGTTTTAGTCAGACACAACGTGCTTCGTAGATGTGCAGCTCTAACTCTTCATCATTTCTCCATACTCTTATTATCTACTTTAGCATTATACAGTAATTTATTTGATTGCCAGTTTGGACAAGGTTTCATTCAGTTACGCACTGGTGAGACTGATAACATACTTTACTCTAAATTCGTATTTCTGAGATTGTCTTTGGCCATTGTTAGAAGTCTGGTTCAGACAATATATCTGAATGAATTTGAAATTCCCATGTCTTTTCCTTAAAAAGATCATATTATTCCATATTTGGGTGATTGTTCCTTATATTTCAGCTGTCTTTAGTTGAGACCAATGTCTGTTTTATGATGTTAATGTTCTGAAATGTTTCCTACCCAGCACCATGTGGATCAGCTCACCTAGTACTCTGTGTTGTACAAAACCAGCCGGCCCTGACCTTTCCTTTTTGACATTCACTTTGGGTTTCTCAAAGCCTTAAATACAAAATTTTCTTCAGCATGTCTAATGTAATTTCTGATAAATCTTCTCCCTGTCACAATAAATGACTTCAGCCCTATAAGCCTTATTCCAATCGCCTACAGTATGTGAAGCTTCTTTCACTGAATGGAGTCCCAGAACAAGAGAGAAACAGACATGTCATCTGTCTTATCTTGTCCAAATAGCCAATAAAACATATTTTTCCAGCTCAGGCCATTACCCGAAGTTTTTATCCAAGCAATTCTTAAATATGAAGGTTGCTGCACCACCATCTTTTTACCCGCTAAATTCAGATCCTCACTACTGACAGGATGAAAAGAAATCCTGCAGTCATTTAGTAATTGATAAATCTATGTACTCCAGCTATATCACAAGAAAAAATGTACAGGTTCTGGAAAGCCAAGCAACACACACAAAATGCTGGAGGAACTCGGCAGGCCAGACAGCATCTATGGAAAAGAATACAGTTGACATTTCAGGCTGAGACCCTTCGACAGGCCTCCAGCTTTTTGTGTGTGTTCCTTCAGTTATTTACTGCTTTGCTAAGGTTAATAGGTCCTACCAGACAATTACTAATATGATGCACTACAATTAAATCTCTCAGTCACACTTATTCCAATATTACCAAATCTCTTTCATATCTAAATTCCTCTGACACTGAAAAGATCCTCATACGATTCTCTTGCACCCTTTTTACTATTCACTACTGATAACTAGAATGTCCGGTATTTCAGACAATCTGGAATTACCACTTTAAACACTTAAATACCATTACCTTCATTTTAGACACTCATTAAACTGTCCCTGTTAATATCCCTTTATTTGACTCAACATCCATTTATAGTCTGCAAAGTGATTTTTATGTTTCTTTTTTGCTATAGGCATTATATAAATGCAATGCATTGTTTTAATTTATTGTTCACTCTATTCACTGAACGTAACCTGTAACTTTTATACTGTGAAATAGCCAAACATTTTTCACAGTATAATGTAATAACACCATCTGAAGTGTTCATACTTCATTCAAGGTGAATAACATGCAAGACATAAAAATTCATGATTATTTTGCTTGACACCTTCATTGAAGCAAAACGTAATGAATAAATTCTTTTGACTTTCATGCGCCTTGGGTTTATCAATGTATGACAGCCAAATAACTAATGTGAGTGAGCAAAAAGGCTCACTAATCATGTCATAACATTGTAGGTACAGTAGGTGATTCATTAAGGGAACATTTTCTTTTCTTTGCTCTGTGTAATATACCCCAACAAATACTCTGAAGATTTATACTGCTATGTCCTGTCAAGTCTAAATTAGCATGACATGATCAACCAGTCGTATGACTTCCCCCTGACTGGTGAAATATCTAACAGAGAGACTTATCCAGCATTAGTGGTGAGAAGAGCTTTCATTGCAGGGTTCTTGATACATTCAGCATTGATTTTGATGCTGTACTTCTGTTGTTATTGCATGACACTGTAGCTGAAGTAATGGTCCATCGAATATTTTTTTTCTCTCTCATGATGCAGGTGATATTCTTGCAGTTTTATTCTCAGATGATGATGTTGTAACCTAAGAGGTTCTTGCTTGGACAGGGGTTGCTGCCTTGATATCTTCTTCTCACTTCTTTGAGCAAAACAGTGTGTTAGTTCTGACAGAAACATATAGGCAGAAGGACACCTCCACTGGAATTATATTTCGCAATATCCTTCTTTGTAACCACATCCTTTCCGACCTTGGCACTGATGTTACTCAGAAAATTTTGTGCCACCTTGTCAAATCCGTTCTGAAAAGCCAAGTAAATAACATTCCATAATCTCCTTTGTCCATCCTGCCTGTTATTCCTTCAAAGAATTCCAACAGATCTGCCAGGCAAGATTTTTCCTTAAGGAAGCCACGCGGACTTTGGCCATTTTATCATGTGCCTCCAAGTACCACTAAATCTTATGCTTAATAATGGACTGTAACATCTTGCCAACCACTGAAGTCAGGCTGACTGGCTTATAATTTCCTTCAGTTTGCGCCTCTCCCTTCTTAAAGAGTGGAGTGACATTTACAATTTTCCAGTCCTCTGCAACCATTCCTGTGTCTAGTGTTTTTTGGAAAATCGTTACTAATGCCTCCACCATCTCTTCAGCTACCTCTTCCAGGACACTGGGGTGTAGTCCATCTGGTCCAGGACACTTACCTACCTTCAGACCTTTCATCTTTGCGAGCACCTTTACCTTAGTAATAGCAATTGCATTGACTTCTGCTCCCAGACACTCACAAAATTCTGGCGTACTGCTGATGTTTTGCACAGTGAAGACTGACACAAAATACTTGCTGAGTTTGTCCACCATTTCTTTGTCTCCCCATTATTACCTCTCCAGTGCCATTTTCCAGCAGTCTGATATCCATTCTTGCCTTTTTTCCTCTTTATATATCTGAACAAAAGTTATCTACTGTATAATGTGCCTAAATACTGTAAAACTTTTCAGTGAATATTTTCACATATATTCAAAAACATAACAGTTATGGAAAACTGGTAGAAATTTCTGTACAACATGGAAAGAATTCTATTTATCTTTGTACCAAAATATTCTGAAAATGAACATTTCTTTTGTGATGGGCATTAAATTAGATAGCCATTCCTCCATTTTGCATGCCTGCCATTGTCTGGAATTTGGTGGAGGGTCGTTTTCATGTAAAATTGTTTTCCTTCGGGGGAAAGAATGATTGAAAAGGAAATAGGATTTAGATACATAAAAATGTACCTAAGGCATAAAATATGCAAAATTAAAACCATCAATTTACTTGCAATGTAAACACCAAACAACAGGTTTAAAGTATTGACACCTCAATCTAAAATAAAATGAATGGAAGTAGTAATTTTAATGTTTTTTTCCACACCCAGAAGAGACAGACTGTTTCCCAGCTTAACAGCTCATTTATCGATCATTTATTGATTCAGTGCGGCACCGAAACAAAGTACTAGATTACACGTTCAGGAATGTATTGAATCTGCCAGCTACTTAAAGGAAAATGTCCCAATGATCCAAATCGGCACTAATATTTCTTTTCAAAGAAGTTAACTGTACAGGCAGCAACCCTAACAAAATTCCACCAATAGCAGTTTTCCTTCACTCAATTAGTTTTGTAGATATATGTGATTTATTTCACCGAAAAGCTTTTGTAGTATTTGACTCATGATGAACCATTTTTATTCAGGCATTTTACCCAGAGTTAGTGAAAAAATACACTAATTCAAAACCTCAGTTGAGATCAGAACACCATAAAAATAGATTAATCTGTCCTTATCCGCCTTCAGATAATGGGATCTACATATCCGCAATGCCATGCTTGCAAAGACGACGCTTATATTTCCAAAAGCAATTCATCTCATGTGAAGCCCATTTGTCATCAAGAGAATGAAAAATTGAGAACTAAGAACCATAGCAGTTCAAAATCTCAGGCCAAAGGTTGGTCTTTCAGTACAATCCAAGGGACAAATTCGTTTCCCTGGTAAGTAAAACAAGAATTTGCACAGTAATCGGCAAGTCTGTGGAGAGCATTTTCAAACAGAGAGACCTAGAGGTACTAATACACAGTTCTCTAGAAGTTGCAACATAGGTGCTTATTTTTTAATCTTTCTTACTTCTTTTCTAATATTTGTATCTCTGTGCACCTGTAATGCTACTGTGACTGTACTTTCCTTTGGGATCAGTAATGTATCTATCATCATCATATACATGGCATCAGTAACCTTGACAAAAGTCACACAGCAATGCTAAGCAAGTAGCACAAGGAAAAAAGTGCTGGAATTAAATGGGATGATTACTTCAATGGTTGATCCAATGGACAATGGATTTTGAGAAATAGACAATCTCCAGCAGAGATGAGAGAGAAATGTGTTTTTTTGTCTTCTCATTTTATTAAGGAAGAATTCAAATGCTGATAGTTTCCAATACCTGTTCAGAACTTGAGATATTCTGAGATGGAGATAAATCTGGTAACTCATGGGAACTTTAATTTTCTTGGAGCACCAATTTTAACATTTAACTGAAATTTCACTTAGTTGTCAATGAAAGCAGTGTACACATAGATAGTGAGATTATCTCATCACAGAACACGATGCTCAGAGTACACAGCAGATATTTTGATACTATTACAATATAACTGGTATTCTTGAATTATTAATGAGAAATTGTCTGAACTGCCAGTGTGCAACATCTACTTTAAGTATAACTATATTTTTTTTAAAATAGCATAAGACATAGGAGCAGAATTAGAATATTCAGCCTATCAGGTCTGCTCTGCCATTCCATCATGGCTAATACTGGATCCGATTCAACCCTACATACCTGCCTTCACATCACATCCTTTGATGCCCTGACCAATCAGGAAACTATTAACTTCTGCTTTAAATACAGCCATGGACTTGGCCTCCACCACAGTCTGTAGCAAAGCATTCCACAGATTCACTACTTTCTGGCTAAAACAATTTCTCCTTACCTCTGTTCTAAAAAGTCACCCTTCAGTTGAGACTGTATCCTCTGGTTCTGGATACTCCCAACATAGGAAGCATCCTCTCCACATCCACCTTATCTAATCCTTTCAACATTCAAGAGGTTTCAATGAGATCCCTCCGCATTCTTCTAAATTCCAGAGAGACCAGGCCCAAAGCTGTTAAAAGCTACTCATGTTAACCCATTAATTCCCAGAATCATTCTTATGAACCTCCTCTGCCCTTTCTCCAATGACAACACATCCTTTCTGAGATATGGGGCCCGAAATTGTTGACAATACTCCAAGTATGGCCTGACGAGTGTCTTATAAATCCTCAGCATTATTTCCTTGCTTTTATATTCAACATTGCATTTGCCTTCTTTACCACAAACTCAACCTCTAAATTAACCTTTTGGGAGTCTAACATGAGGTCCATCTGCACGTGAAGTTTGAATTTTCTCCCCATTTCGATAGTAGTCTGTACTATTGCTCCTTTTACCAAAATGCATTATTGTACATTTCTCAACACTATATTTCATCTGGCACTTTTTTGCCCATTCTTCCAATTTGTCAAAGTCTTGCTGCAATCGCATTGCTTCCTCAACACTACATACCCCTTCACCTATCTTTGTCTCATCCACGAACTTTGCAACAAAGACATCAATTCCACTATCTAAATCATTGACAATGTGAAAAGTAACAGTCCCAATACTGACCCCTGAGGAACACCATGTTCAAGTTGAAAAGCACAGTGACTACTATTTCAGTCTGGCCTTTACCACCTATGCTTTCATGTAGCAGCCCAACACCTAACACCCTTTGACTGGATTTGTTATGCAGTCAAAGAATAGAAGGAAAGATGACTACAGAATGTGTTTTATAAGCTTTGCTTTTTTTTCCCCTGTACTTATTATTTGCAACCAATGCTCTCCTTTCTTCCATGAGATTCTACAACATCAGCCCACCTGCTGAAATGCTGTAGCTTCCTAACCATGACTTCTGCCAGTCTTAATCACCCGTTTTACATTGAGGGATTTTGAGTGGCAAGACATTAAGTCAACCTTCCAGAAATCGTTTTCTGAAAATGTGACTTCCCGCTGCCTCTCCACATGCTAAACCAGTCTATAAAACAGAGTACACTATAAATACACACAAATCCGGGACCTTATCATATCGTATATCAAGCCTAAGATTTATTGCCAAAGGAGCAAAGCTGAACACAAGCATAATTAGGCAAAAAAACACAATATTTCTGTTTCACATTAAATTACTGTTTTCTTAATGCAAAGGAGCAGGTATCATGATCTGCATATATTTGTCAGTGTAATGTTTGAACTCTTCTGTCTGCATTGAATTATTACGGAAGCTAGTTAGATAGTTTATGTAATGGAATCTATGAACAATTTTGCCTGAAACTATTGAAATAAGATTGCATGCTTAGTAGAAATTCTTTTAAAAAATCCTATGACTGCAAATTTTTTAATCATAAAAAAATCTTTGAGAACTTAATGCAATTTCTCCCCGTGGTGACTAATTTGCATGCAATTTCCCCCACCCCAAAAAATGCACAAATTTTATCAAGCATAGAACTCACCAGCTTTTAGTTTTAAAAACACCTTGAGGGTTATTTTGGAAGCTGGCACTAAGACTGCTGTGCTAATGAGACATGCCTGTTTGAAAGTCTGGTTTCAGCTTGCAATTTTTGGACTAATTACTGATTACTAAGGATTAAGTATAACTGGAGGTGCTAAAGCAGGTAACTTACATGTTAAATATTCAAAGACCAATTAGAAACCTTTTTTCTTGAATGTGGCATGGACTCTCCATTCATGCACTTCTAGTGGCTGACACAAAACACAATGTTTCAGTAGACAGGACAGTGTGTGGATGGAGGTGTTCAATGCATTTCCTGTCCTTTCCTTCTTAGTGATAGACATTAGAGGCAATATTTTGCAGACAGGTATAGTATTATAGAGAGGCAACATGGTTAATTGAATGCAAATCAAGTGGGCTATTTTGTCCTGCTCCATGGTGTGTTTCTGAGAGTTGTTGGAGCTACGTTCATGCATCCCAGTGAATCAGGATCCATGCTCCTAATTTGTGCCTTGCAAATAATGGAAAAGGCTTTGGAGTATCATGAAGTGAGTCACTCATGAGAAGATAACTAGACTCTTCTCTGTAGCTGTGGCAAGTATGTGGCTGGTTCAGTGCAGGTTCAAGTCAATGGAAATCTCAACTGTGTTGTAAGATGACGGGAAATTAACAAAAGTAATGCAATTGAATATGGAGGGTAGATGATTAGACCTCTTCCTATGCACCAATATTGTCTGGTACCTATATGCTATATACATTACTTGCCTTTCCGGAGGCCATGCCACTCAGATGCTGCTATGCACTGCTTCACTGGTGTGGCCCATATCAATACTTTACAATAACTTATAGCAGCTCCAGAGTCCAATTTTTAAATTCAATTCTCATACAAGGCCTTCAACTTGCAATATTAACTTCATGTTCAAAGTACAGATATGTTGACATATATTACCTTGAGATTTATTATCTTGTGTTCATTTACAGGTGTTTTGTTGTCTCTCTATACACAGTGCCTGACTTGTTCAATATTTTTATCAATTTCTGCTTTGATTTTATAGCCAGTTATGCAGGACAGAAAGAGGCCAGTCAGCCCATTATGTCTAAGCCACTATGATCTACCTATCTACATTATTCACAGCTTTCAACTCTCAGCCCATGGTCTTCTGTGCTTTGGTGTTTCAAGCGCTCAACTAAATAATTTTGGAGAGAGTACCTGCCTGCACCACATGCTCAAGTAGCATGTTCCAACAACCTCTGGGTGAAAAACCTCAGATTCTGTCCAGACCGTCATGTGTCACAATGAACCTGTGCCTCTGGGTATAAGCTTCCTACTTCCTAAACTGTTCTCATAATCTTGTATACCCCAATTTTCTACTCCAGGGAAAATAAAACCAGTTTATTGATACTTCCAGTACCCTCTGTGTTTTCAGTTTGTTTTACTTTAAAATCATTGAGAAAATTTGCAGCAACATTTATGATCTCCACAGTAATGCACATTTCATTATTATTAATCACATGCTGACCACATTTCTCAATTGTACACATGTACTCAGATGTCTATCCACTTAGTTATATTTGTACCCAGCAAAAGGTTCAGTAGGATTTGGCCAGAAAGAAAACACTGGCAGGAAGTTTTCAACCTGTAAGCTCACTCTGTTCAAAGGTATTATCTTCCTGCTGACTATTTCTTTTATAGTTGATATTTATTTCAGATTTTCATTTTCTTGCTTTCATTCTTCCAGGAAGGAGGATCTTTATTTAGTGAAGCAGTGATGGAGAAGATTACATGATCTCACAAGATGTATATTGTTAAAGATGACTTAGATATTTACCCAAATATAGAAACACAGACAGAAGAAGAAACTGATAAGTACACAAACTACTACCCCAGACACTTCTGCATCATCTCCCACCCTGTATTAACCTTCAAGACTTTTCACTCCCATATTCTACCTGAAACATAGGTTAAATTTCCAAACCCGACATAATAAATTTATTAAGGTAAGGGATGAACAAACTGGGTGAGATGGAGTCAATTCAGAGAGAAATATACCAGTCATAAGCACTATGTGGTCAGGCAACAAGTACAAGGGATCGAATACAGGGTTTGTAGCGGGCAGGTACGTCCATCCACACTACATTAAGCAGACTCCAATGAGGGCCACAATAAAGATACTAGAATGAGAAGGCTAATGCTAACAAGGTAGTTGTTAGAACTGCCAAGTCAAATGCAGAAGATTCAAGAAACATGGTGGAATCCAGCTCCAGGCCTTGAACGATATTGTGCAGAAACAGGACATTCTGCACAGTACTTTGTGAAATTGTCCTCACACAATACCAACTAGAACAGATGAGATTTGTGAAAGTACACATGGAGGTTACGGAAATGCATACAAGTCTGGTCTCTGCCAAGGAAATAGAATTTTGCAAGAGCAGCTCAGTGTGCTAAAGAAACAGGGATTTGCCATGAGAGAGCAACTGGATATTGAGAGCAAGACAGGGGGATACAAACCATGAGAAATTCACAGTTCTTCATAAACAGAGAGAAGGTGAATGTCAGTAGATTTCTCTCCTGCACATTTAGAGAAGCACTATTGTTCAGCAAGAGCAGAGGGAGAGCACACAGTGTATTCTTACGTGAATATGTTCTATTTTTTCCCCCTTTCTCATTATTTTGAATGCGCGTGTGTGTTTTTGCACCTTGGCCCAAAGAAACACTGTCTCATTTGGCTTGTATCCATGTATAGTTTGAAAGACAATTAAACTTGATTTGATTTTATTTGAACTGCTGTCTCTACTGCAGGATCAGGAGCAAACTCTCTCACTTCTCTCCCCCTCAAAACTCATTATCCCCAATGCCTACTGTCACTTCTACTGCTCTTCACAGTGTGTATATTTTTGCTGTCTCAGAAACATACAACATGAAAACAGGACTTTCAGCCCAATTCATCTATGCCAACCAAACTGCATAGCTCAGCCAGTTCCATCTGCCTGTATTTGACTCATATCCTAAACCTCTGTACCTATAGTATGTATCTGACTAAATACTCTTTTAACATTGAAATTATACCCACCTCTACCACTTCTTCTGGCAGCTTGCTTCATATATCCACCACCTCCAGCGTGGATGTTGACCCTCCAGCACTCTTTAAATCTATTCTTCTTCACCTTAAATCTAGGTTCTAGGCTCCCAACCCCAGGAAAAAAAATATTAGCAAGTGACCATATCGATGCTCTTGATGACTTTATAAACCACGGTCCCCTCTGCTCAATGGGGAAAAAATCCCAGCCTAACCAGGATCTCCTTATAAACTAAGTCCTCTAGTCCTGGAAACGTCTTTATGAATCTTTTCTTATGAACAATTCCTTCCAAAAGCTCAGCAAACAGCACTGCACACACAATACTCCACAAACCTCTTCTGCACCCTCTCCAAAGCCTCGATATCATGTAATGGGACAACCAGGAATGTACGCAACGTGGTATAACTCGAGTTCTATAAAGCTGCAACATAACTTCCTGTTATTGTAGTCAATGATTGACTAATAATTGCAAGCATGCATTAAGCCTTCTTAATCATCCAATCAACCATGTTCAGGGAGCTATGAACTTGACGCCCTGATCCCTTTGCTTTTCAACACTATTAAAGGTCTTGCTCTTAACAGTGTACTGTCTCTTTACATTTGACTTACCAAGATGCAACACTTGCCTCCATTTGTTCCACTGATCTATAACCCATTGCATTCTTTGCCAGTCATCTATGCTATCCACCAATCTTTCAATTATCTGCAAATTTCCAAATCCACCCATCCACATTTTCATCTAGTTCATTTATGTACATCACAAACAGCAGAGATCCCAGTACAGGTCCCTGTAGAACATCACTAATCACAGACCTCCAGCTGGATGGATAGGTCCATTCAACCATGATGCTCTATCTTCTATAAGCAAGCTAGTTATGAATGTAAATAGCCAATTCACCAAATATTCCATGCATCTTTCTCTTCCAGTTAAGATGGCCCTACCAAAATTGTGTGACATCTTTCTGGTAGTCAAAAAGCTAAGAAATCTGATTAAAGCCATCACTAAAAATGCCTTTTCTGCAGTATATTGCGTTAAGCTATTGGGGCAAGCAGTGAATGGTGAAGCGAGCCCAGGAGATGAGCTGAGATGGTGTGCTGCAGAAACGTTGCAGCTGGAATTCCTATACCTATACAGTTGGACTGGGTGTGAGGTTGGACGACTCTGGGTACCAAAAAGAGAAGTGGGGATCTGGGCAGAAGAGATTTGGTGCCCCTACCACTGGCCTGGGTGTGAAGTTTGATCACTCTGGGCACCAAGCTGATTTGAGGACCTTGACAGCGGCCTTGGGCTAGGTGACGAAGTCTGGGCCCGGTGTGAGTCACAGGGCAGCATGGATAGGCCGGAGCCTTTCACAGCAGTATTCCGCAGGTTCAAGTGTGAGGTACGATATGCTGTTTAGACAATTTAAACACTGGCCCACATCGGAGGTGACAGCCGATTTTGCTCACTCTCTGCGAACTTCACTCCTCTCCAGGGCACTGGAGCCTTTCACTGTGTTCCATCCTTTGGTTAATTTAAACACTGGCCCAGATTGACTGAAAAGACAAGGTGTTGGTCTGGACAGGAACCAATTTCACTCATTTTCTGAGAAGGTCATCTCCATTTTGCTGTGGCTATTAAGACCGTTTTTAAAAAATTGGATTCTTTTGGGTTTCTTGCTTTGTGGCAACCTGTGAGCAACCAAATCTCAAGTTTGCATAATTTATACATTCTTTGGTCATAAATGTACTTGAATCCTGAATCTTGGATGAGGCTCCTCTGAGGAACCTTGTCAAATATAGCTTACCAAAATCCTTGCAGACAACTTCCATAGCTCTACCTTCATCAGTAACACTTGTCACGTCATCAAAAAAACTCAGTCAAGTTAGTAAGTCACAACTTGCTCCACACAAAGCCATGTTGGCTCTTCCTAATTAGGCCATGGCTTTCCAGATATGCATAAATTCCCTAAGAATCTCTCCAGTAACTTCCCTACCACTGATGTGAGATTTGCATATAGCTTCACATATAGACTCACTATAGTTTCCAGGATTATCCCTGGTTCCCTTCCAGAATAATGGAACAACAAGAGCTACTCACAAGTCCTCCTGGACCATGTCTGTGGCTAGAGAGGAGATGAAGATATTTGTTAAAGCCTCAGCCTCTCTCAATAACCTGGGACAAATCCCATCAGGCGCTGGGGACTTAACCACCTTCCTGCACTTTACAAGACACAACACTACCTCCTCCTTTACTTCAAAATGCCCTTGCATATTAATACTCCTGGCACTAATCTTCCTGTCCTCCACATCCTTCTCCTTGGTAAATATTGATATGAAGTACTCATTAAGGACCACCTGTATCGTCTACACACAAGTAAATGTTCCCTCCCTTTACCCTTGACTGGTCTCCCTAATTAACCTCTTGCTATCCTTGTCCTTATTTCTAACTGAAACTTACCTGTCCTGTCCTCTTTTCAGTTGGTCTTTAAACACCCTGCACATATCAGATGTGGACTTGCCCAAAAACAGCTGTTCCCAGTTAACCCTCCCTGGTTCCTGCCTTGATCCAATTTAATACTCCTATCCTTACCTATAGGTACCTTAAAACATAAAGAGTTGTGGTCACTGTTCCTTAACTACTCACCCACTGAGAGATCGGTCACTGGCCAAGCTCATTACTCAACATCCGATACAGTATAATCCCTCCTCTGTTGAACTATCTGCATACTGATTTAAGAAACACTCCAGGTCACAATTAACAAATTCTACTCTATCTAAACCCTTCGCATTCTAAAGGTCTCACTTTATATAAGGGAAGTGGAAGTCCCCAATGCCATTTTACACCTTTCCTAAATCTGCCTGCATATCTGTTCCTCAATGTCCTGGTGGCTATTGGGTGGTCTGTAGTACAATCCCACCAGAGTGGTTGTGCCCTTCTTATTTTTGAGTTCTACCCAAATAGACTGAGTGGACAAGCCCTCCAAAATGTAAAGTTCTGCAGTTATCCAAGTCAAATTCCATCCTTGTCCCACTTTCTCAGTTGTTCTATATCCTGCTTTAACCTTAAATAAACCTTCTTTGCTATCCGATATACTACTGTCCATTCATCCACAAACCTACTAATCATATCTTCGCTATGTTCATGCAAATCACTAATATAGATGACAGAGAACACTCTACCAGTTCCCACAATACTCTACTACCATCATCAGACTCACCACTAAGTCAATATCGTTATCCAATTAGATAATTCACCCTGCATCTATTGTGATGTAACCTCCTGGACCAGCATACCAAATGGGACCTCATCACATGCCTTTCTAAGTTTAACTAGACAACATCTACTCTCCTGCCCTCATAGGTCCTTTTAGCACCTCTTAAAAGAATTCAGTCAAATTTATAAGACATGATTTTACACTGCTGACTGTTTCTAATTAGTTATGCATTTCCAATTACAGGTCCATCAGAGTAACATTAGCAAATCTCCCTGCCAGTATATTGATCTATCTCCAGTTTGGGTGCAAGCCTTTGCTCCATACAGGTAATTTCTGCCATAGAGGCGATCCCAATATCACAATAAGTTGAATTTCACCCCCTACCTGGACCAGCTCACGTCACACTATTTACCTTCTCCTCCTATTCCCACTCTCAAAGTGTGAGTGGGAATTTTATGTCGGTAATGCAAAAATCTAGCATCTTTCTGGAATGCTAATTTCATTGTGCCCACAATTTCCCTCAAACACCCCTGCCCTTTTAACATTCTGTTTAAATCTCAGTACTTCACTCTTTTTCTATGCCATTGATATCAATGAATACAATCACTGTTTGCTGCTCTCCCTCCCCCTTGAGGATGTTTTGCAATCTCTGAGAGACGACTGATACTGTGAGGTAAGACAGCATCCCTGAGTCTTTATCATGACCACAAAATCTTCAGACTGTCCCGTCAATTCTCTGATCAGTCTAACTCTCCAACTTCCTGTGCCACAGACCTGACTACTGCTGCTTTTTGCCCTCTTAAAGGCCATCTGCCCCAACAGTAGAGGGCAATAAGCAATAGTTCATGGAGACAAAGCAATGGCTAGCATGAATGACCATCTCTTAATAGTAACACTGCTGGACTTTGACAACTGCATTAAATGGGAATTTATGAGTGAGATTCAGGGTATGTCAGATTTAATTATTCTCTATTATGCATTAATGCTGCTAAAAAAACTTGCCAAGTTAGACCCTGTGTGGTTTTGGTGCTGTACCACAAATGCGTAACATTTGCCTGCACTGGAGTCTTAAATTTCCCAATAAGGGATGCTGAGAAGTGATTTTATCAATGTCATCTTCCATCTGGTGTTATTGAAGAAACGTTAGATTCTGGCAGGGTTCCAGTTTGTCTTTGCTCTGTAGAGCCTGTAGTGTGCTATCATCTTGGCAAATTCAAGGCAGGGTTGGAGGGGTGTTTGAGGGAAATTGTGGGCACAATGAAATTACCATTCCAGAAAGATGCTAGATTTTTGCATTACCAACATAAATATACACTCAGTGGCCATTTTGTTAGGTATAGGAATGGAACCAGTCTGGTCTTCCACTGCTGTAGCCCATCCACTTCAAGATTCAATGTGTTGTGCATTCAGAGATGCTTTTCTGTACACCCTTGTTGGAAACACATGATTATTTGAGTCACTGTCCTTCCTCTCAGTTTGAATCAGTCTGACCATTCTCCTCTGAACTCTCTCATTAACAAGCCATTTTCACCTACAGAGCTACCACTCACTGGATTTCTTTTTTGCTTTTCACACCATTCTTTCTAAACTCTAGAGACTCTTGTGCATGAAAATCTCAGTTCAGCAGTTTCTGAGATACTCAAGCCCCCAACAATCATTTCATGGTCAAAGTCACTTAGATCACATTTCTTCCCCATTCTGATGTTTGGCTTGAATAACAAGTGAACATCTTGACTATGTCTGCATGCTTTTATGCAATGAGCTGCTGCCACATGATTGGCTGATAAGATATTTGCATTAATGAGCAGGTGTATGTAATAAAGTGGCCACTGAGTGTATATGTAATAGGAATTGATGTAGATATGCTTGGATATGAGGAAATTCTGTCAGGCAAAGGTATAATCTACATAATTGATAAACATACCAAAACAAAAGGCACACAATTAAATTAAACTTGTTAGAATTTGTTTTAAATTATGTTTATAAGGTAGTTGCTGTGCATATAATTAATTTACATTTTTTTTACTAAATGGTTGCAATAGCACTTATAGTACATTCGAAAATTTGATTTAAAAAAAATCTAAGTTTATAGTTTAAATAAGTTTGATTGTTTTGAAATATTCAAATTAGGAGCAGGAGTAGGTAATCTGAACTCTCAAAGCTGCTCCACTATTCAATTACATCATAACTAACCTAAATTCATATTTGCAATTCAACTCTATATTCTCACCTACTCCCTTGATTATCAAGAATCTAATTCAGTGAATATAAGGTTGACCAACCTTTTGTCAAACCCACTTTCAAATGCCAAATGGATAAAAGAAAATTGAAAAACTGCAAGTGTTGTAAATCAAAAATAAAACCTAAAAACAATGACAACATTTAGCAGGTATACAGTATATCATTCGTGGTAAGGGAAAGAAAGGCACTGCTTCTGGTCAATGACCTACCATCAGACATAAACTAACTGAAGATTCTCATTTTTGGTTTTTGGTTTCCTTCCTTTCTGAATAAAGGAACTTAGGCTGCTTTCCAATCTAGAGGAACCGACAGAATTTCCAAGGGATTTTGGTGAATTAACTATGAGTGCATCACCTCAGTGGTTACTTCTTGAAGATGCTAAGATGATTGATTACTTGAATTAAATTAAAGATTGGTGAATATCATCAAGAAACATAAAATAATAACCCAGATTTTTTCTTAAAATGTAAGTGTGTGTGAATGTGAAAGTTTACAACTTACAGTACTATCAGTTGTTGGCTAGGCTCCTCATGACTGAACCTCATAGTTAGGACTCCTATGAACTCCAGTGCCAGTGTGTATAATTATCATCATTATTCACTGCTCACAGTAAGGAATTTGCTTGAAGTACCCATGCAGATTAGATCTGTTACAATGCTCCAAGTCCTACAGACTTTTAAAAAAAGAGGGTTAACTGTTCTGTGTTCTTAAGAATTGCTTATCACTAAATTTTTGAAAAAAAATAATGGTTTCATTTACGTCTTTCAAAATACTGTATATTAATGGTGTTCTAGCTTTTAAATTAACAGATAAAAGCCAGGCTTGTCAGGGGACGGAGTTTTTCTGGCTGTCCAAATTTATTTCATCCATCTTGTGGTTAGAGCTTGTTCCTTTCATTTCCTCTAATGAAGACAGTTATGTGTACAGAGACATGTAGACATGTCATGTCTGAGTTGTACTTTACAGGTTATTCCTGCCTGGTTATCTACAATAGGTATGTACAGGCATTATTCAAGTCATGTGCAAGTCTGGACAACCTTCTGCAGCAGGAAAACCTGGGTCATGAAAGTAAAACAATTTTGATATGCCTTGAAATTAGAGTCATAGAAAAGTACAGCACAGAAACAGGCCCTTTGGCCCACCTTGTCCACATGGAAACCATTTAAACTACCTACTATCATCGACCTGTACCGAATCAAATTACCTGCGTATGGGATGATTTTAAAAGTATGACAATTTACCAGTAAACCATGATTATTCTGGTGTAACAGGAGCTAAAATATTTATGATGATTCTGGCTCCACATTCTAATTCACAAGAAATCCTGACAACTGTATAACAATGATCCTGATGTTCCAGGGTTTAGATGTAGAAGGGATGAGGGAGTGACATTGCTTATCAATGATAATAACACATGCAGAAAAGGAGGAAGTTGTGGAAGGATCATCTTCCGAGTAACTGCGAGTGGAAGTCAGAAACAGGAAGGTAGCAATTACACTATTGAGAGTATTCCATAGAATCACCAGTAGCATCAGAGACGCTGAGGAAAAAATCAGGAGGCAAAGTTTGTAAAGACTCAAAAATAACAGGGCTGTTGTCATGAACGACTTCAATTTTCCTGATATTGATTGGCACGTCCTCGGTGCAGCAGGTTTAGAATTTGTTAGGTATGTTCAGAAAGGCTTCCTGACACAATCTGTTGACCAGCCAACCAGAGAAGAAATTATATTGAATCCAGCACTAGGCAATGAACCAGGTCAGGTGACAGATCTTTCAGTGTGTGAGACAGGGACCACAATTCTCTAACATTTTGCATGGACTTTGACAAGTAGTGAGGTGACCTGCAAAACAGTAGCGAGGTCATGGACCATATCAGATTACAGAACAGGAGGTGCTTGCGTTCTTGAAGCAAATTATGGTGGACAAGTCCCCAGCAGCTGATATGGTGTCCCATCAGACCTTGTGTGGAAAAAGCAGGGGCCTTTGCAAATGAATTTAAAACATCCTTAGCCACGGGTGAGGTGCTAAAGGCCTGGGAGTAGCCAATGTTTCTCTACTGTTCAAGAAAGGCTCTAAGAAAGAAACTGGGAAATTACAGGCCAGTGAGCCTGATGTCAGTAGTGCATAAACTATTGGAAGAAGTGTAAGGGCGAGAATATAGGTATCTGGATAGACATCATGGTTTGTGCATGACAGGTTATGTCTAACTGACATCACAGTTCTTCAAGGTGGCTACCAGGAATGCTGATGAAAGACAAGCAGGGAGGGAGAGGGAGAGGAGGCAGTGAGAGAGAGGGGGGGCAGGGTGAGAGAGAGGGGGAGGGGACAATGGGAGTGATAGGAAGGCGTACAGTGAGAGAGAGAGAGAGAGAGAGAGAGGCAATGAGAGGGATAGAGAGGCAGTGAGAGAGGGAGAGGGAGAGGCAGAGGGAGGGAATGAAAAAATGAATTGTGGCATTTGCTCTTTCCCACTCTGCTGGAAAAGTTCTAAGATTCAGGGATTCTGGAAGGTCACAACCAACACACAGTATAGCTGCAGTCATTTCTTTTAGCATTCAGAAATGTAGGCCATCTGTTCTATGGGATTTGCTAGTTTATATGGCCTATTAATTTTCCCAGTGTTCTTTATTTTCTAATATCAATTACTTTGTCTTCCTAACTCTTATTAAAAAGACAGATAGTTTCCACCGACACAGATATTTATTCTTTACTTAGAGATACAGTGCAGAACTGGCCCTTCCAGCTCTTGGAGCTGCAGCACCCAGCAACCCACCAATTTAATCCTAGGCTAATCACAGGACTATTTACAATGACCAATTAACCTAGAAACCAGTACGGATTTGGTCTGTGTGAGAAAAGCAGAGCACCTAAAGGAAATCCAAGCAAACACAGGAAGGAGTTTCTTTGTACCTGTGTATAATGACAATAAAGATCATTCAAGTCATTTCAATTCAATTAATACAAACTTGCTAAGAGTATGTTTGTGTATTCTTGTGAGGTTTGGTAAAAGACATTTATTTAACATCTCCGCCATTTCCTTATTCTGCAATATCATTTTTCCAACTTCTGATGAACCCAAGTTTATTACTTTCATTCATTTACTAATTTAAATATGTTATCACGATCTTTTCTATTACAAACCTTTGTACTTTACATATACTTTGCCCTTTAAAAAAATATATATGCAAGTGCAGCACTCAATTCAGCTTTTGCATGTCAATGTTAGTTGTGATCAAAGAGTATGTCAAGACCTACGGTACCCCTGCTGTACTTCGACACTGATTATTTGTTTTTGATGCATTTCACGACTGCCCCCTGCAAAGTTGGAAATTTAATTTCTGCTGTTCTGCTCTCACAAACAAACAGTTCCCACGACACTATTTTGGAAAGGAGCATGAGTTGCCTCCCATGTTCTCATGAATACTTGGCTCTTGATCAACAGTTCTGAAAATATTATTTGACCACTGTCACACAGTTACTTGTAGTTGCTTGCAGAGTGCAAAATGGCTGCCACATTTCCAAGTAACTACACTAGAGTGAGTACGTTGTATATTGCTTATAATATACCTCCGGCCTTTCTGAAAAGAACAAAAGTGTTAAATAAATTTAAAGCTTGTTTATGTTAGCAACTAATATTAATATTTTATTATATTACCAACAATATATCCTGTAACAGCTATGCTTACAGTATACTTTGTTCACATTCTGCCTTTTCTTTTGCTTTTAAATGAATAGCAGTCCTATTTTTCTCATTTCCTGACAATGAATCTTTTTTATCTATGCCAAGCAGTCATTGTGAGGAGTACAGTGGTAAAAACTGTCTTAAAAGTATAGTAATTATCTAAATTTAAAGACTACGTTCATACTTTTTAATTAGTCATTGAATTCCTTAAGGAAAGGGTACACAGTCAAGTCAAAACTAAACTCACATTTTGTTAGAATGTAACAATATTTTTACTAACTATTATCCACTATTAGAGAAAAAAAACTTAAAAGTGCTGAATAAAATATCCTGCACATTTGGAGGTCAGTGCAAACTCTGACAGCAGAATAATAACAGTTATTTCCATCATTTGTTGCTGCAGACAGTTTAACTACCTGCTTTGTTTTGCATCAATGGCTCACGAGGACAACACGCTGTGTGGAAAATAAATGTGTTGCACCTAAAATGTAGTTAGCTAGTAAAATAAATGTGATAACTTTGTGAACCCACATTCTATTGAACATTAAAATAAAAGAACAATGAAATCTAAAGTGGTATCTTTTTTCTTGCAAAAGATTTCTGGTTATTCAGCTTCACAATATAAATAACTGCAATAACATTGTGTTTAATTCACTTCCTTGCTAACATTAAATGCCTCGATTAAAAACAATTTTTCTTAATTGTAGGACTAAATATCTCTTCATCCCTCCTATAAAATCTACTTATGACCCTTTATTGCATACCTTCTGGATCTCAGAGCTCAAACAAAATACAAAGTATCATACAGATAATTATAGAGACTTCTTTATACATTATTTCCCAGATATGCTGCCTAATCTGATGTACTGTGTTTGCTGTTGGATTATTTTGTCACATGTAGATTTAGAGTTTTATTGTTGTCATTTTCTGCCACATAATGCAAACTGATCTCTTTCAATAGTCATTAGGCCACTGACTGATTTGCATTCTTTAATAAAAACAGTTTAAATCTTGATGTTTTCTACGTCCATAGGAGATAAAAATAGGCTTATGCTTCTCATTCAAAAACAATGGTTCCACTGGTTTATGGTTTCATTTCAGATTATGGACATTTGCATCTTATTTCTTCTTACATCCATTCACATGATTTGTCATTAGCAATTTTTATAATAGTAATTTCCAAACAATGTAGTAATTTGCATTTCTCTCCATAATAATGCATGTAGGGTAATGCTCCCTCTTTTCTCCGAGGATAGTCATTTTGTCATGGTGAAGAGGCTTGTGAGTTCCTTAGATCCAGAGAGTGGTTCTGTCTGGAGCTTAGCTCTTAGTAGGGTCACTCATGCAACAAGGTCAACGGGGAAGATCCAGCCAATACCTCAACGGTAGAGCTAGTGGAAGATGATGGCACGTCGCAATAGCAGTGAAAGCAGTAGAAAGCTGCAGTGGTGAAGGGTCCTCAGTCATCTTGCACTGCATGCCACTGAACCCTGACCCTGATCTGTCAGGGACCAAATGGTGGCTGATTGCAATAAAATTGCAACATTCCCTTTTGCACTGTTAAGGATTCTTGGCCAGATTCAAATATAAGGCCCTGGAATTAATTTGTGTAAACATGATTTATTTTTGGTCAAAATAACTATCTCACTGAAAATCACGTGGCATTTGAATCAAATGAAAGGGCCCGGTGTACAAGAACCATGGACATTTATTCTTAATAAAACATCAAAAACTATGGGGCATGGATGTAAACCAACTATATTCATATCAAAGAATGTATAAATTAGGCAACCTTAAGATTTGTTTGCTTACAGGTAACCACAAAGCAAGAAACCCATAAGAACCCAATTAAAGAAAAAAATAAAAGACCAACACCTGAGGTGCAAGAGAAAGGGGAAAATAACACAAATCATGCAAACAATTTAAGCAAACAACATTCCAAACCAAATTGAGCTCTCAGATCAGAACCACAGAGCAGCCTGGAGTAGACCCAAAGCATTGCTTATCTGTTCATCATATTAAGAATACAAGAACATAAGAAATAGGAGCAGGAGTCGGCCATCTGGCCCAACAAGACTGCCCCGCCATTCAATAAGATCATGGCTGATCTGGCCATAGACTTATCTCCACCTAACTGCCTTTCCCCTGTAACCCTTAGTTCTCCTATTAGTGGGCATAGGGCAGTCTTCATAGACTCAGCACCATAGAGAGAGGAAGGATCACAGTGGAGAGTGAGCAAAATAGGCTCTCACCTCAGATCCTGACCCCTATATGAGGTTGAGTTCTTCATCAGTACTTTATATAGGGGCCATACTAATTTACAAATTGTTGCTGGCTTCTTTCTTGGGTCTGCAGCTGTTCTGTGGGTGTGTCAAATTCTGTCAACTTGATTCAATTTGCAAAAGTCTGTAGGGAATGATATGGCAGCTGACGACTATTTGCTGCTGACTTCTGTGCAATCCATGTGCCTCCAGTCAAGTATTAGTTGGGTCTCTTTGGAAAATAGTAACAACTAGGATAATGAACAGGTGGACACAAGGAGCTGGACCAGGTACTGGAAGAAGGCAGAAATGAAAGAGATTGGATTTCTGTAGGTAACCATGACATCAGCAAGAACTAATGCATGGTGCTTGCACTTTCACAAAGATATCCTCATCAAAATCTGTCAATGAACATGGAGGTAGTCATAACAACTGCAAGATGGCCATTTATCATTGTACAATTGAAATAAGACCATAAGATATAGGAGAGGAAATAGGCCATCTGCTCCGCCATTCAATCATGGGCTGATCCAATTCTTCCAGTTATCCCTGTTCCTCTGCCTTCTCCTCATACCCTTTGATGGCCTGGCTAATCAAGAACCTATCTATCTCTGGCTTAAATACACCCAATGATTTGGCCTCCACAGTTGCTCGTGACAACAAATTCCACAGATTTACCATACTCCGACTAAAATAATTTCTCTGCATCTCTGTTCTAAATGGACATCCTTTATTTCTGAAGTCCTGCCGTCTTGTCCTAGACTCCCCTACCATGGGAAGTAACTTTGCCATATCTAATCTGTTCAGGACTTTTAAAATTCGGGGTGTTTCTAGGAGATTCCCACCGACCCCCCCCCTCAATTCTCCTATACTCTGGGGAATACAGCCCAAGAGCTGCCAGACATTCCTCATACAATAACCTTTTCATTCCTTTCAGTATCTGAGATGCATTTTTTCAGGAGGAATAACATTCAGCTTTGGGACTTAAAATTATTTTAACTCTGTGAATGTTCAGCCAGTTTGAAGCTGATCCTGGTTGAAGTCCAAATATCTTCATTTTGCTGTGTCTGCTGCATTTATAACCATATAACAATTACAGCATGGAAACAGGCCATCTCGGCCCTTCTAGTCCATGCCTTACGCTTACTCTCAGCTAGTCCCACTGACCCACACTCAGCTCATAAACCTCCATTCCTTTCATGTCCATATAACTATCCAATTTTACTTTAAATGACAATACTGAACCTGCCTCTACCACTTCTACTGGAAGCTCATTCCACACAGCTACCACTCTCTGAGTAAAGAAATTCCCCCTCGTGTTACCCTTAAACTTTTGCCCCCTAAATCTCAACTCATGTCCTTTTGGTTGAATCTCCCCTACTCTCAATGGAAAAAGCCTATCCACATCAACTCTATCTATCCCCCTCATAATTTTAAATACCTCTATCAAGTCCCCCCTCAACCTTCTACGCTCCAAAGAATAAAGACCTAACTTGTTCAACCTTTCCCTGTAACTTAGGTGATGAAACCCAGGTAACATTCTAGTAAATCTTCTCTGTACTCTATTTTGTTGACATCTTTCCTATAACTCGGTGATCAGAACTGTACACAATACTCAAAATTCGGCCTTACCAATGCCTTGTACAATTTTAACATTACATCCCAACTTCTGTACTCAATGCTCTGATTTATAAAGGCCAACATACCAAAAGCTTTCTTCACCAACCTATCCAGATGAGATTCCACCTTCAGGGAACTATGCACCATTATTGCTAGATCACTCTGTTCTACTGCATTCTTCAATGCCCTAACATTTACCACATATGTCCTATTTGGATTATTCCTACCAAAATGTAGCACCTCACACATATCAGCATTGAACTCCATCTGCCATCGCTCAGCCCACTCTTCTAACTGACCTAAATCTCTCTGCAAGCTTTAAAAACCTACTTCATTATCCACAACTCCACCTATCTTAGTATCATCTGCATACTTACTAATCCAATTTTCCACCCCATCATCCAGATCATTAATGTATATGACAAATAATATCCTTGAGGCACACCACTAGTCACCGGCCTCCAACCTGACAAACAGTTATCTACCACTCCTCTCTGGCATCTCCCATCCAGCCACCGTTGAATCCATTTTACTACTTCAATATTAATACCTAATGATTGAACCTTCCTAACTAACCTTCCGTGCAGAACCTTGTCAAAGGCCTTACTGAAGTCCTTATAGACAACATCCACTACTTTATCCTCGTCATCGTTCCTCGTAACCTCTTCAAAAAATTCAATAAGATTTGTCAACCATGACCTTCCTCACACAAATCCATGTTGACTGTTCCTAATCAGACCCTGTCTATTCAGATAATTATATATACCATCTCTAAGAATACTTTCCATTAATTTACCCACCACTGACGTCAAACTGACAGGCCTATAATTGCTAGGTTTACTCTTAGAACCCTTTTTAAACAATGGAAGCACATGAGCAATATGCCAATCCTCCGGCACCATCCCCATTTCTACAGACATTTGAAATATTTCTGTCAGAGCTCCTGCTTTTTCTACACTAACTTCCCTCAAGGTCCTAGGGAATATCCTGTCAGGATCCAGAGATTTATCCAATTTTATATTCCTTAAAAGCGCCAGTACTTCCTCCTCTTTAATCGTCATAGTTTCCATAACTTCCCTACTTGTTTCCCTTACCTTACACCATTCAATATCTTTCTGCTTAATGAATACCAAAGAAAAGAAATTGTTTCAAAATCTCCCCAATCTCGTTCGACTCCACACATAGCTGTCCACTCTTTTTTTCTAAGGGACCAATTTTATCCCTCATTATCCTTTTGCTATTAATATAACTGTAGAAATCCTTCGGATTTAAGACACCATGGAACACAAAATCATAACTACTAGGTGATGGGGCAATTTGTTTACATTAAGGCTTACAACACAGCATGCAACTTGCATTGTTGCACATGGAACTAAAGCCTTGTAGATGTATGATATGTATAGACCTGGATTCTACTGAAGATGTACAATAAAAGGGACAACCGTGTATACCACACAGCCATGTCATAAAGAAATTTCAGCTCTTGATACCAGTGATATAGTATGCCAATAAAGAGCTAAAGAATAAAATTGAAGTGAAGATGGAAAGGGAAAAATGGGCAGGAGGAGGAAACCTGAACAGTTGCTTTCTTCCAAGAAAATCTCATCTCAGTGTGATTCCAGTGACAACAACCCAAATTACTCTTCATTCCCACAATTTCCAGCATATTGATTACTGCTTTGGATTCTGCTCTGGTAAATTTGAGCTAACACAACTATGTAAAAAAAAAAGAATGCATTGCAAGCTCAATTCAAAATCTTCCAAGTTGCTGATTATTGAATGCAATCTCTGCAGCATGCTTCTTTATGCACCAAGCTTTCACTGCATGTGTACAACTCTTCTCCTGTTGGCTGCTGCATCAAACACACTGAAATCCTTTGCAAAAATTATAACTTTGATGTGTTAGCTAAGGCTACACACCACTCATAGCTTGTCTCTCAGCACCTTCAGTGACTCTATACCTATGCTGCTGGTGAAGAATGTGAAATTGTCTTTATTATCACAATCATCTTGCTGTTCTTCTACTGCCAGGCCAGATTGCAGTTATCAGTATGTGCAAAATGAAAAGCATCAGGGGAGCATTGATGGAAAGGCAGTGCAGAAGTGCAGAATTAATACGTTATACTCTGATCATTTGAAGCTTGTGAATAAGACAACATTGAGAACTGATGAGATGATAAGATGCAAAATTTGATTATTTTTGAGCCTGTTGCTTGACCTGCAGTAAATAACAAAAGGTATATTTTTGGCCAGCACAATTATGATGGTTAAATCCTGAATAGGCAAGCCTGTCACTTTTTTTTAAGGTGCTGCCTCCAACTCATTTGGTCAAGGTCAACATATCCCATCCACCAGAAAACGCACAACAGCATTTGCATCATGCACCTATCTCTTACTCAATGACAATCTTCATTAATCATTTTACATGCCTCTCACACCACAACTGAACACTTAGACTTTTATCTCACAATTTACAGAGTTCCAACTATTCAGTTAAAACAGGGCATTCACATTTTTGCATGCCACACACTAACCAACACTCGTCCCTCTCTCTTACAAGACACACAACAGATGGGAGGGTGGATCCTTGTTCAGTGTTCAATGTCTTGAAGAGAGGATGTTGTCCATCATACAGCCTGTGATCAGTGAAAGATCAAAGATCACCGATGGCATGCTCAGATGTAATGTTCTTTCTCACATTCAACTTGCTACTTTATTACACACCCACTACCTTTCAAGTTCAAACTACTCTCAAGTATGAGACAGTATAAACCACATTGAGCTAGAAAATCCTATGATCAGATTAGCTTTGTTTTTCCTTTTGCTATTGGAACCAAAGTTCAGCAACTTCACACTATGAAGAAGGTTACTATTAGTTTTATTAAGGCATAGAGATCAATCCAGGTGAAATAAGATTTCTGGCAGCATATCTGACCAAGAATGAGGTGGCTAAAATGATTTTCTGTCAGGAAAACAAGTTCTCTCTGATTGAAATTAATAAATACATCTTTTAATTTTTTTTGTGATGTGGGCCAGAATTTACAAACCATCTTTAATTGCCCTTGAGAAGATGGTAGTGAGAAGCCTTATTGAACCTTCTGGTGAGAGTATCTTAAGGTTCAGGAAGCTGGTTAAGTATTATTTTAATTTAGTGATGTGCTATAAATTCTGATCTTGCCAGTGACATTTTGGAATGGGGAGTTGCAAGATTTTGCATCATTGACAGTATAGTACCAAATTTGGATGGAGTGTAGCATAGGAGTAAACAGCACGTGAAGGTGTTCCTTTGTCTTTCGTGATGGTAACTTTTTCAAGATGTAGAAGATGCTCTAAGTGTAGCCAAATCAAGTGACTCTGATGCATTCTGCAGAATGTACATGCTTTAGCCATTATGCATCAGTGGTATAAGGAAAAAATAACTCTGATGATGGATGGGGTGTCAATCAAGTAGGCTACTCCATCATAAATGGTGGTAAGTTTCACAGATTTGCGGGAGTTGCTCTCACCTAAGCAAGAGAGGAGAGCCGTTTCTTCTGCTGACTTGCTCCTTGTAGATAGAAAATGATGGGGGATCTCAGGAGCCGAGTATCACTGCAGAATACTCACCATCCGGTTTGCTCTTGTAACTATAGAGTTCATATGCTGGGTCCATTGCAATTCCAAGTTCATAGTGTCCTTCAGAACATTAACAATGGATGACCAGTGATGTGGGTGCCACTGAATGACAAGGGTGCATGACTAGAATCACCCTTGTTAGAGATTGACATTTCCACTGTGTAGTGAAAATCTTACTTGTCATTCTTCAGCCAATGTCTGAATATTGTTAAAGTCTTGCTGCATGCTATTATAGAGAATTCATTTGCTGAGAATTTGCAAATAGAATTGAGAATTATGCATATCCCTGCTTCTCACTAATGAGGCAATTAGAATCACCGTGCTTAGGACAATGCCCTAGGACTGGAAAGATTGACCTCTAACAATCATAACCACCTTCCCATGTCTCGAACCATTGAAATGGTCTCTTCTGCATGTCTCATAACTTCGGCTTCACCTCGATGCTACATTCAGTCAAATGCTACCTTACCATCAATAACTGTCACTCTCACCTTTCCTCTAGAATACAGATCATTGATCCATGTCTAGAGCTGGGTAACCATAAAGATGCACTGACCAGGTTGTGGTGAGCAGGATTTCAGAGGTAAAATGCCTTTTTGACAACATCATCAGTGGCACATTCCCCCATTTTGATGACGGACGAGAATACACTGATTGGGCAGAAATTATGCAGCCTGGATTTGTTCTGCTTTCAGAGCATACCTGGCAATTTTGATAAGTGTTGTATATGTCATGGAACTGCTGGCAGGAGTTATATTTGGTTCTGGAATAGAGATCTTCAGTGCTACAGCTGAGATGCAGTCCAGTGTGGCATCTTCATTGTGTCTGGTGGTCTCAGCCATTTACTGATATCACGAAGCAAATCAGATTAGCTGGAGAATGGTTTCTTTGATGATGGCAAGGAATCTATTTGGCATGCCTGTCTGAACATGGTTGCTGATACTTCCGCCTTGTCTTTAGCGCATGCTATGCCATCATCTCATTAAGAATGAAGACACTCCTGGTTCCTGCTTTGCAAGCCATTTAATTGTCTATCAGTGTGCTTGTCTTCATCAGTCAGGACATTGATTTGTAATCATTGCAGCAGCATAAAACTTGGTTAGGTCATACTGTGCACAATTCTGGGTTTTGCACTATAAAAGTGATGAGGAAGTTTTAAATAGTCTGCAGAAGAGGTCACTGGATTCTATCAGGTTTGGAGCATATTAGCTATAAGGACAAGCTTGGATTGTTTTGTCCGGAGTCTTGGAGGCTGACAGGTGACCTGACACATAGCATTGATAGTTTGGATAGTCCTCTCCAGGAATGAAAATGTCACACACTAAAGAGCATAGGTCTAGAGTGAGAGGGAGGAACTTTTAGGAAGATATGCAAGGCATTTTATTTTCAGTACAATATCATGTGATGGGAGATATCTTTAACACATTGTCAGCAGAACCACATGGAACTGGAACTCTTATTTCAACTATTTTCTTTCTCCAAATATTCAAAACCTGTTTCTAAAATTGAGTAGTACAATGCTCAACTATTTGTGCCCATAAAAAAGCTTCAGGTCAACTGAAGCAAGAGATACAATAATGTTTGTTCTTTTCTCTCTCTCTCTCTCTCTCTCTCTCTCTCTCTCTCTCGGAGGCAGTTTGCAAGAAGCACAAAACTTCACTCTTAGCCCATTCTCCAATAAAATGGCATCGTAACAGAGGGATTAAGAACATCATTTTATTTATAGTAACAACATGAATATGTTTTTCCCTTCTTCCTTCTCCCTTTCCCTGCACCTCTGTCTCTTATCCAATTCAAATACACTGCAGCCTTTGCCATAGCTAATGTTGTTCAACCCACTTAAGGTTGTTAAAAGGACGGGGTGGTTTCAAATCCATCACGCTAAAAATTTAAATAGTCAAACTGTTGTAGAATTACAGTCAAACATATATTTTTTCAAAACTTGCATTGGATAAAAATATTTGGACACATAATTTTTGCTGTCTCAAATCTGGATCTACATTTTTCAACCTAATTCCTCCACAAATGACTTTTCAGAAAAGTTATAACAAAAACAAATCTTGAAAGAAACAAAGTTAAACAAAGAATATCACACAGAATAATATGAAAAGACAATTAATTGTGCAAGAATTTGTATATATTTGCTTTGCCCAGTGGTGTACTTTATTTGTAAGATGTAAAAGAATTACAAAAATATTCAACCCCCTACTCCAATTTGAGATTCATTCTAAGAAATATTTATCTGTAGCTGAAATTAAGTCCAATAGAAGTATTTGTTCAAATTAGGTTTCCCTTTCTGTTCCTCAGTCCATGTAGTACGTCTCAAAGGAGAGTATACATCTCTGAGGGAAGAAAAAAATCTGTGGACTCACAGCTGTTATCACAGCAACTCAATAACAATGTCCTAGGGCTACAATCTCCTTGGAAATAATTAAAGGGTAGGTGGTTTCATTGCCAAGTCAACTCCCAAGATTTGCTTCAAGCAGACACACAAGATGATTAATGGCATTCCTATAAAACTATAAGTTAAAAAGAAATTGCAATCAAATTGTAGACCGCTATTCATTTAAAAAAAAAATCTTCTTGGTATGGATATAAAACTCACCATGCATCACATTATTAAAATTTAACATTAATGTCACAAAAAAATCAGTTTCTTAGCAGGAACATCTTCCCAAAATGTAACAGAACTGATTTCCCAGGATATAGATATGCAATTTCAAGCGGATAGCCTCAGTTGCCATCTCGTGTGTAATAATCAATTTGCTGTCCGGCTACGGCAATTTTCAGCAATGTTAACAATCCAAGCTGCATATCCCAAAAAGAAGATAATCTCAGATGGCAGGCTCCAGAGCTATGTGCGCTGTTAAAAACTATATTGCATATCAAGTGGCATCACTGTTCTACAAAATGCCTTAGCCTTCGAACTTTTCACATTCTGATGTGAATATTCAGAATTTAAAATTCTGACCTCTTTCCCACCACAACATGCTTCAGCAATGCTCAGTATTCAAAAGTTAAGGGTCATCTGAAGAGATGAATATCAGTACAAATCAGGAATTAGATTTAGGTACAGGGATAAGAAGAAGGTAGTAATATTGCAGAGTTAAAATTTAAAGATCAGAAAATGCCAATGTTTCAGCCTCTATATACTTCACTATCACTGCAAGGGTGACTGTGCATATATATACTTGGCATTCTCTGTCAAATTTGCATCAATCACCTATATATCACATCCTTAACTCTTCCCACAGTCTTAGACATTATTACCTATTAAGTTCAGTTTGGTACAATAAATACATTATTTTTGATTGAATGATTTTATTTTAAAATAGCAGTTTTAATGTGCTGGACAATAAATCAGAATTAGGGATTCAAAAGATTAGCACAGAATTCCAATGTATGTTGCTGCTACATAATGAAAATATATTAACATTTTGTTGAAACAAGATGAATTTTAGAAATGGACAAACACAAAATTCTGCTGATACATCTTAAAGGAAAGATAATTCCTAGTTCTTTCAGATTTTTAGACATACGATGAAACACTTATTTGTCACCAAAATATAGATACACTACTTTAGATCTTTTCACTTTCTGTTTAGATACATGACATTCATTCAGTGGCAACTTTATCAGCCAATCATGTGGCAGCAACTCAGTGCATCAAAGCATGCAGGCATGGTCAAGAGGTTCAGTTGTTATTCAGACCGAATATCAGAATGGGGAAAAATGTAATCTAAATGATCATGGAATAATTACTGGTCTGAGATGGGGTGGTTTGAGTATCTCAAAAACGGCTGATCTCCTGAGATTTTCAGGCACAATGATATCTAGAGTTTACAGATAATGAAGCAAGAAATTAAAAAGAAATCTAGTGAGTGGCGGATCAATGGGTGAAAATGCCTTATTAATGAGAGAGGTCAGAGGAGAATGTCAAACTGGTTCAAGCTGACAGGAAGGCAACAGAAACTCAATTAACTACATATTACCACAGTGATGTCTGTGCATCTCTGAATGCACAACACGTTGAACCTTGAAGTGGATGGGCTACACCAGCATGAGACCACAGACTTAGGCTCAGTGGCTACTTTATTATCATTCTTTAGCATGATACTTAAATGAATTCATTATATATGACAGGTCATACTGAAAAAAGCTATCAATGTAGCAACAATGAGAATTAACAAGACTCATGCTCTTCAACCTGAACTCAGTAACCAAGATGATAAGCTAACATTATTATCCCTTATTGGATAACACATGAGGGCGTAATTTAGTATACAAACAAGGCAACACTTATTTTAGTGCAATTTCTTGAAATCTTGCAATGATATTTTAATTATCATCTCATATTGTGAATAAACTATTTTAGATGATGACTTTTGAGAACTGAACATCATTCATATCTTGTTAATCTGCAGAGTTTCATTGTTCAGAATGGTATTTGTACCTGAGATACCCTCCTTCTTCAAAGAAAGGCATTTCCCTTTCTCTACCACGATGCTGCCCGCATCCACTTTTGGCCTCACCCCATCTTCCCAATGCCTCAACAGAAGAGCATTCCCCTTGTTCTTACCTACCACCGTATGAGCTTCTGCATCCAGTGCACCAGTCTCTGCAAATTCTGCCATCTCAATGGATCCTACCACTAAACTTGTCATTACTTGTCCACCACTCTCTGCTTCTGCAGGGATGCTCTTTGTGTGACTCCCTCCACACTGATCTCCCTCCTAGCACTTACCCGAGCAAGTGGAACAAGTGCTATACCTGCCCTATATTCCCTCCATTACCAACATTTAGGAGTCCAAACAGTCCTTTCAAGTGAGGCACCCCTTCAATTGTGAGTTTGTCATCGACTGTTATCTGGTGGTCCCGGTGCAACCTCCTCTGCATCGGTGAGACCGGACATATATTGGGGGCCCGTTTTGTCAAACGCCTTTGCTCTGTCTGCCACTAAAGGCAGGATTTTCCTGAGACCACTCATTTCAATTTGACATACTCCTTCCATCCCAACAAGGATCATGGCCTCCACTGCCACAATGAAGGCACTTTCAGGTTGGAGGAGAAACACCTCATATTCTGTCTGGGTAGCTTTCAACTTGACAGTATGAATATCGATTTCTCTAACTTTTTTCCCCCTCACCTTTTCTTTTTCCTTTCCCTATTGTGGCTCTCCTTTTATCCCTTCTGCTCATCACCTCCCTCTGGTGCTGCACCTTATTTCCTTTTTCCCCATAGTTCATTGTTCCCTATCAGATTCCTCCTTTTCATTTCTCTTTTCCACCTATCACATTCCAGCTTCTTACTTCGTCTCCCTCCCCCACCCACCCATATTCAACTTCACTTGGATTCAATTATCACTTGCCAACTTGTACTTCTTCCCCTCCTGCCACCTTCTTATTGTAGTTTCTTCCCCCTTTCCAGTCCTGATGAAGGGTCTTGGGCTGAAATGCCAATTGTTCATTCCTCTCTATAGATGCTGCTTGACCTGCTGAGTTCCTCCAGCATTTTGTGTGTGCTACTCTATATCTGCAGCATCTGCAGAATCTCTTGGGAGCAAGGAGAGAGTCAAAAATGTACCAACATTCTATATTGACTGATGAAATAACAAAAAAGAACTAGAAATAGAAGTGCTGAGTTTTACAAATTTAATAATATAAGCCCTCTTTCTTGGACGATTCAGTGCTCTGTCTACAAAAAGTATTAATGGAAGTACAGGATGTCCCAGTGAACTGGCTTGAGTCACAGACACCTTTACAAGTTAACAAATGAGCTGTTCTGTCTAATATCAATAGAAGACAGCCTAGAAACACTAGCATACTTTCTAAAATAAACACTTCCATTTTGATCAGTGCAGCAAATCACTCATCTTTGCTAGTGATCTGTTTTCCTGAGAAATTAATTAAGCGACTGAATAAACAAAAATATTTTCATTTCCATTATCAGCTGAACATGTGGCAATGTCTCGTCACGCTACCAAAAGAAAATCTATTGTGCCCTTCAAGAATTCCAGTCCTGCTTCATTCTGTGATCATTGTTCAAAGAGGTCCTGCTAGAATGGTTGCTTGAGCAAACCTTCAGAAGTCTTTTGCAATTTGCCACCACCTTGCTTCTCCTAGATATCTGATGAATTATGTTAACTGAGTTGGTATATCAATATGACATCCAGTTCATCAGAATCTTTGACACAAATCATGTTACATGGGAAATACTTCAGCATTCTTCCTGCATTGATGTATTTTACACTATGCCAAATAAAAGTGACTGTTTATTTTATTATTTTCTATTTCAATATTGTATAAACTCCTGAATTCTCATAGCATTGCAGTTGTTAATAGAAGTTTATAAAAATTTTGACTTGGAAGAGAGCCAGAAGTGACATCTTGGTAAGGTTGTCTTACATCAATATCCAAATTTAAATCATGCTGAATTTGGTTTTAATTACACTGCAGATTTTGCATCATTGTCGCAATCACACTTTAGCTGTAAGAAATATACAAATAGAATATGATCTAGCAAAAATAAAAATCCTTTGCCATAAAACACTACACATTAAATGCATCTTCCTACATGAAAACAAAATCTGAGGTCTATCTATCAAACTTGCACAAAGCAAATAACAACCTAAATTTGATACTGCAACAACCTTAGAATCATATCCTTTCAAAGCAAAGAAATAAATAGCAGGGAAACGTTCTCTCTTCTTTTGCACGCATTAGTACTGAAACAAGTGCTAAATGTTTAAAACCTACAATGACAAATAAGATGACAAAACAATCCAGTTAAATTGCTAGACAAAGATCAAAACTTAGTTTGATACAATATTTACACAGCATGTGCCTCAGATCAGATATGTGATGATTACAGGCTATTTTATTATTTTGCAGACTAAGGCATTTAAAATAAACCTCAGATTTTTATTTCCCAAGTATGCTTGATTGTGCTCTGTGCATATGGTATAACAAAGTTATAAATGATTTACAAGGTCATTAAATCTCGTCCACAAAGGAAATATTATCCAGTGGTTGCCAAAATGGCAGAAGGGTGCCTCATGTCATCAAGCAGCCTCCATCAGCTTCTGAGATTCTTAATTAAAATTTATTTTTTTAATGCCTAAATAGTGCTTTCAAAGTTTTCAAATATCAGTGTTGCTCAAAGTTATTTCTTATTGGTATCAACCACCAAATAAATAGGCAAGGTATTTTTATATTGCAATGTTTACAATTTAATTTTGGGACTAAGAAGCAATAGGAACTCACGTTATACAGTTAAAAAATAAAATTCATATCAAATGCAATGTTTGCAGCCTGGATGGGAGTACAAGATAAAGAAGATAGCAAATCGGCTTCAAGGTGATAGGCAGGCTAAGTGGGTGAGAACATAGTGGGTCAATAGTAAAGTGAATTGCTTTTGAGATAATAGGAGATTGACTGCTAGTGTTCTAAAGGCCTAGGTTTTCAAGTCACTAAAACCAAAGCAGTTCAAAGAGTACTGATATATTGTAAGAGAATTGGAACACAAATTAAAGAAATCTTACTGAATCTTTTGTAATAATCTGGTATCACTACACAAGGAAAAATAATTATTACAATGGAGCAAATTTGATGAGAGTTAAATGGATTATTAAAACAATGGTGAGGAAATTGTCCTAGAAGTGGAGGTTAAGTAGACTGTTTAGATATTCAGAGGTGATCTCACTACAGCATTATATTCTTTTGCGGCTTGGCAAGAAAGCCAAGGATGATGGTTCCCTTGGCTGGGATGTCTAGGAGCAGGCAGGCTGGCAATTCAAACATAGATGAGTTGAAATTTCTTCATCCACCGGGTTTGTGGTTCTTTGTGGTTCCTTCACAGCCTATGTATGTGGAGAACTCCACAGAGCATGCTTAAGAGATTGATATTTTCAATATTAAGGGAGTCAAGAATTAGAGCACAAAAGTAGCACTGAGATAATAGATAAATAATTTATTTGAATGGTGAACCAAGCACAACCACGAATTGATTTAAATCTGCTTTCCTCTGTTCAAAGATTAGTTGTGAGCTTGTGTAATTATGCATTCAGAAGCCAATGATATGCCCTGGCTTAAAAATCTAAACACAGGGTTTAACTTCAATTAACTTGTACAATCACTTTAGGAAGATTTAGACCACCCTCAGCAGGACAAATAAGAACCTCAGGCAAATGAAAGACCAGGCCTTATTGGCTTGCAATGTACCAAATTGCTCACCAAAATGGACAGAAAGCAGCTGGCTAGTTACATAGCAAAATGCTAGTGCTGGGTCAATGTTCTCTCAGAAGAGGGCCAAATTTGAGGCCAGCATACTGATGCACCATCAATAACTCTTGGAGACGTGAGTCGAGATAGGCTTTTATTAGCTGGAAGAAAGCACAGTCAGCAGCGTCAGCAGCCAAAGCACACCACACAGCATCCTGGAGACTGAGGGAGGAGCCACAGGAGCAGTCAGCGGGGGTGGGGGGGGGGCGTGTCCAGACAGGTAAATGTAGTTCACCACACATACATACAGTTTCCTGTTGAAGAAGAAACACTTCTTCACAGTACCTTTCTCCCAGAATGCTGGGAGAACACAATGGGCCAAGAACCGCAATGGAGGTAAAATGTGTCAGACAATGTTTTTGGTGAAGATCCTGCATAAAGACTGCGAGGAAAGATTACCATGATAGAATAATATAAATGGGGGGAAGGAGTGAAAAGGGTGCAGAGAATAGAACCTGCTAGGTGACAGGTGGAACCAGATGGAGAAGGGGTATCAGGCATAAAAAATAAAGTGGGAATAGGTTAAGGTCTGGTATGGAAACACTAATGACTAGGAATGTAAAAGGCAGCAGTAAGTGATGGATACAGCCCAGACCTTCACAGGTGAAGATCTCCCCAGCACTGAATACATTTACATGGATTGCTGCTACAAGAAAGCAACACCCATCTTCAAAGAACCCCACCATACAGATCATACCCTCCTCTCACAGCTCCCATCAGGCAGGAGAGGAGGTCTGGAGCCTTAGGTCCCACACCATGAGGTTCAGAAACTATTGTTACTTTACCACCATCAGGCTCCAGAGCCGGCATGGATAAGTTCATTCACCATTACTCTGAACTGATTCTATGACCTAGAAACTTGCTTTCAATGGCTCATTACTGATCATGTTCTCAGTATTATTTTTACTTGCACAGTTTATTTTCTATTTCATATTGGTTATTTGTTGGTCTTCGTCTGTACATGTTGCTTCTCATTAAATTCTATTTTATTCATCTTTTTACTGAAATCCTTGCAAGAAAACAAATCTCAAGGCAGTGTGTGCACAGGTACTTCGATAATAAAATTACTTAGAACAAAGGAAGAAGAAAACTAAGCTGACATGTGAGTAAGTGTAGGTGGAGAACGCAGCGTGTGAAATTAGCAAATTCAATGTTTATACAATTAGATTGTAAGCAAATATGAGGTGTTAATTTTAAATCTGTGTTTGACTTCTCAGTTGCAATGGTAGAGGAGAAAATAAAAACTGGTTGGTGTGGGAGTGGGAGGGAGAGTTAAAATCTCTTCTACACACTTTCTCATCCATCTAGTCTTCATTTCTTCTTGTTAACCTGTCCCATCCTTCTTCTGCCTCTTGATTCCATCTGCCCATTATCCTCTTCCTATCTGGTTCCACCCATCAACCACAAGCCCCCATCCCACCCCAGCCACCTTATACTGTTCTCTGCCTCCTTCCTCTCAGTCCTGATGCAGGTTCCATGATAGCGCTGCTGTGTAAGGAGTCTCTGTACATCCTCGTCATGGAATGCGTGGGTTTTCCCCAGGTACTCTAGTTTCCTCCCACAGCCCATAACATACAGGCAGGTGAGTTGATAATTGCAAATTAAGGTTAATCAGAGTTTTGGGGTTGTTGGAACAGCATGGCTTGAAGGACCGGAAGGGCCTGCTCCATGCTATATTGCTAAATAAATAAATAAACAATGAACCTGCTGGGTTTACAGTGTTCAGTATTCTTGTCCCTGATTCCAGCATCTACTGTCTCTATTGACTGTTCTAAACATGTCTCCTTTGCTTGTCTTTTGTTCTCTTTCTTGTTAGCTTTGGAATACTAAACCCAGTCAGATGACATTGTAGATTTGGATAAAATAAGTGCAATAGATCAGTCAGTGCACCTGAGCAATGGATCCCAAAGATTGCAGAAGAGACCTCATCACTCCCCAGATATAGAATATATGAAGAATTAATTACTTCATGACATATAACAGAATATAAGTTGCCAGCTGGTGGAGTAGTGGCATCAGTGCTGGACTTTGGGTTCGAATTCAAATCCCGAGTTTGAATCTGGCCGGCTCCCTTGCATGCTCTCCATCCGTGCCTGGGTTGAGCGTCAAGCTAGCAACTCGACCTCAAAAAAAACCTGGAGAGGGATGGGCTCCACCTGGTTTCAGATGCCCAAGACGATGAGCAATCACCAAAAAAGATTGGTGCAAAAAGCTTGTCATGATGGCACCCCGATGACTCCACCAGGAGTTAAGGGCGTGCACACACACACAAGCTGCATCAAACATTGTCCTTTTCCATAACATTTACTTCTCATCTTCAGGAATTACAGCAAGATCCACTTTTGATAGCAAGAGCTCAAAAAACCAGCTAGAAGTTCTAAATGTTAAATAATAATAATTCTCTACAACCCAGTTTCTCTCAAATCAGATATAAAACTTCTTAGTAATCTATTTAACTTGCATTGGCTATAGTTGGCTGGGAAGAGGTTTACCTCCTGCGGCTTAAATTTGGATCTTCTGTATGATTTGATTGCACATCATTGAGGTCCAATTTGACAAATGCATTATATTAATGAATGGAAACTTAAAATATAAGCATAAAAACTCCAGTCAAAGTGATACTATGGACAACTACACAATGGGCACCATGAGTCCATATTTGCAGTTCCAATGTTGACAAATAAAAATCAAACTTACTTTTGGACATATGCTGTAAAATTTGTTGTTCTGTGGCAACATTACAGTGTCAAAGAAATCTATAAGTTACGATAAAATAAACCATGCAAAAGAATCATTCTTCCTTTAAGAACCATTATAATGCTTTACTACATGAGATATAATGGAATGCTTTAATATTGAACTAAATAATAATGACATCTTGCCAAACTCTTTGGATCTAAAAAAAACTGTGTGTGCAATATGATCACAGACAATTTTGTTGCCAGTGGCAATCTAACTACACAGACTTCAGCTTATTAGACAAGTCTGAACTGATTTTACGGGGATCAGCTCCCATCAATTTTGAGCAAAATGCTGATCAAATAAGAACTTTAGGAAAATGAGGACAAGTATGTCAAATGACCCTTTGAGTATTTGAGAAGATCATAGGTGATCTTCTACCTCAATTCTATTTCCTTGCACAGTGCCCTTTATTTTCTTTCTATGCATTTTGTGATTGAACAATGGCAGCCTATGAGTAGAGAATTCTGTATGAATCTTGTTCCCTCTTTTTTTTCCTATCCCTCTTTTTTTTCCTATCCCTCTTCTCCTCCTCCCCCTCTCCCCATGTTCCAGACATTTGAATTCAAGGAAAACATCCTCGTCGAAACCAGCCACCCAATTACTACAAGAATCTTGTAGGATCACCTCCCATCTTTCTAAGCTCCAAAGAATCCAAGACCAGTCTACTCAATCTTTCTCACAGCAAGTCTGCCAACCCTGGAACTAATCAAGTAAATCTTTGCTTTACTCGCACTGAAGATATCCTTTCTGTAGCTGACACCACCAAAACTGCATAATTACTTCTGGTGTGGTGTCACTAAGCCCTATGTAAATGCAATATGGTATCTTCATTCCTGCATTCAAAATAAAGTCCACAATACCATTTGCTTGCTGCACCCACATAAAAGTTTTCTGTAATTTGCATACAAGGCCACTTGAGAACCTTTCAACACCAATGTTTTTGTACTTCTATCACCTGGAAAGCATTCCGGTTTCATGTTTTGTGCAATAAGGTGAATAACTTCACATTTTCTATGCTGTATTGTAGCTTTTATGTTCTTGTTCACTTATTTTGCTTGCCTTTATCCCCTTAAAGCCATTTGCACCTCCCTCCCTATCCAAAACCTTAATTTTATATCAGCAGACTTGAAAATATGACAGTGTAATGGTGTTTATAGGTTATGAAACGCCAGGTGCCAAGCATAAATCCCAGTAGTTGCAGCCTGGAGCCTGAGTCTCATTTATGCCTTCGAGTTTCTTACTGTCTGATAATAAATTCTCAATCTGCATTAACACCATCTTCCTTTTGTACATTCTGTCACATACAGGTGTTATGGGAAAGTGCAGCCCCTCTCATAAAACAGTTATTCAAATATATCTGGGACAGATTCATCACTTCTGAATTTTCACAGAATGCCATGTGCAACAGTGGATTGCGGTTGTGAATACCTATGGAAACTGATCATCAAGTTCAGACCAGCACAAATACTAAGACAATAAATTAGAATTTTTTAAATATTAAAAAATACAAGTTTTAAATATACATTTTAAAAAATAGAGCAACAAATTCTGGAATTATTTTAATTAGAAATGACTGGGATCCCAGAAGTGAATAAACATGGGTTCTAAAACCTGGAGAATAGTTCAGAGACAGGTTGGAGGAAAAGTAATGAAATAGCTTGAAAGCACATATGGGAGTTTTAAAATTAAAGGATTATTAAATGGGATTACTCTTAGCCAAACAGTACAAAGATGCTGTATGAATGTGACTTGATGTGATTTCGAAGACAGATAGCAGATGTTCCAATGAGCTTCTATATAATGAGTCTAATTTACATCTTTCAAGCAATTGTCAATTTTAACAATAATAATTCTCAGTCAAAGTAACGCTTTCTGGACTTTCAAGATAATTACAGATTTGATCCAGTAAGTCTCATCAAAATGTAATTCTGTTTTATCTTTATGCAATCCAAAGGCAAACTTTAAAATAACCATTAATCCATGTTTTTCTATTAAACTAAAGTTCCTATATTTTAGTTTTTAAAATAATAGAAAAGCAGGCCAGTTCATTGGAGGTAAATGAAAGAGCAACCCTAATGGGTTTGAGTCCAAGTGGATATTTCACAAAATTTGGAAAGCTATTAATGTTCTTACTGGGTATGAAGCAGCTGAAAGAATAAGGAACGATTCCAGAGTTGTGTGTACACTAAGAGTGGCTTTCAATCAATAAATGTAACTGTTCAGAATCTTAAAAGACAACCAGATACAACAGCAAAACAATTGTAGGTCATAAGGATGTTATATAATATTCAGTGATACACTGAATAGTTGTTATTTGCATTTTTACTTTTTTTTCTTTTTTTGCATATGCTACTGGTTTATATTAATTTTCCTAAAATGTAATGTAAAGCACATTGCTAAGCGTTATAGCATTCCATTGAACTTCATTCAAGCAAATACAAACTTCCCCAATATCTGGCAAGAGATACAAATATCTGCTTGAGATTCAAACCAAATGATAATGGTTTTGATACAGAACGTGGACCACCTTTAAGACTTCTTTTTCAGGAAAGAAAAATATCACTTCAGTAATTGTTATATTTGTGCAAAAGTTGAAAATAAATTGTTTAATTACAGATCTATAATATACGAGATAAATTACATACTGGATAATGTAAAATGTCCAAGTACATTGAAAGATGGAGGAGTTAATGTCATTTTATGAACATAAAAAACAGAACATCAGGAGGCCATTCCACTCCACTTAATTATTCAATAATATCACAGATATTTTTATCAATGCACCATTGAAAGCATTCTGTCTGGCTGCATAATGAATTCATATGACAAGTTTTCTGCATGTGACCACAAGAAATTGGAGAGTTGTGGACACAGCTCGGCCTCCTCTCAATTGACTTTGTCAAATCTTCACGTTGCCTCAGCATAAACAAATACCCAACCCAACCATGACATTCTCTCTGCTCCTCTCTCCCATCAGGCAGTGTTATGACCCCAGCCCCCTCCTTTGTGAGAATCGCAAGAGAGAGAGAGCCTTAAGGTTTGGAATGTGGTCTGGCCTCTCAGCCAGACAAAAGCCACGGACATGGCCATTGTCTTTGGAGACACCTTTGTGGAATAAGGGACTGGACTACGTGCAAACCCTCAGGGCAACATGGGCTGGGTGATGGGGAAAGATTGCCTCACCCCCACCCTGATTGACATCTACAACCCTGCCAGTCCAGATAAAAGGTGGGCTGCCGAGGCGGGGCCTCAGACGCACCAAGGAGACACACGAAGAAGACATGATAGCGCTTCCCGTCGGAGCAGGAAGCCATTTTGAAGGAAGCCACATGCGTTAGATTCCGGATCGGGAGTCTGTGGCTGAAACCATTTGAAAATAGCACCATCAGACTTCAGCGGACCTCTCTATCTTTGCTGGTAAGTCACCCGGTTACTGGGAACGTAACAGCAGTAAATATGAAAACCTGAAAGGATGTACCATCAGGCTCGAGCAGCTTCTATCAGGCTCTTGAAGTCACTTTTTGTACCATAATGGAACTTTGGTCTCAAAATCTACCTCATTATAAACTTGCACTTTATTGTTTCCCTTTTCTCTTTTTCAGTAGGTTTTGTTCTTTATTCTGCTTTGTTATTTATTGTTTTACCATATTCTAACTCAATGCACCATATAATGATTTAATCGGTATGAACAGTACACCGAAAATCTTTTCACTTTATCTTACTACAGGTGACAATAATAAAATAAAATGGATGATTTTTCTTATGGGGCTATTTCCCTGTTCTAAACCCATTTCCCTTTACTTTCTTAATGTCTAATAATCTATTGATCACTTAAGTAAACTCAAATTCTCACTACAGCTTTGAAACAAGCACCGTTTGCTCTCTATTCTTATAACAAAATGACACATGTAAATAATAATATTTCCTCTTCTTTTGTGATTATGGGTAACAGTGGCAAGACCTGCATTTATTATCTCATCCCCAATTGATGGAATGTCACCTTCTGGAACCTCACTGCCCACCCCCCCCAATGAATTTCCTCTCAGCTCCAATCTCCTGCTTTCTCCTCGTATCCCTTCATGCCCTGACCAATCAAGGTAGACCTAAACATATAGGGCATGCTTTAGGCAATGGATAATTGTGGTACAGCAGATGAATGTTCAGGATTTCTGATGGGATAAAATGGTTTATCCTGTATGGTAGTGTTGGTGTTGGGGCTGCATTGATCTAGACAAATGGGGAAGATTGAAGTGAGTAATAAAATCTTGAGTGGATTAATGGGACTAGGAGAGAATAGGTTACAGGGAAAATTAGTGGATGAAGAGCATGGTTTTGGTGATCAGCATATGCTTGATGAGTTAAAATGACTTCTTCTCAGTTGTAAGAAAACGTGGAATTGCAGATGTACTTGAATAAAGATTGTTCACTGTTCTTAATCTTCTCTTTGAATGCATGTTAGAAAGTGATGATTAATGTATTAAAGTCATGTGACTTAAATAATGATATGGATTTATTAAACAATAACACAGGTGATTTGAATAGTTTGTGTACACCATGATTATAACAAAAGTGATAATGGAAAGCACAGCCATGAAGATTAAGTAGATTATATCTGAACTGTGAAGTGCCTCTGGCTTTCAAACATACTGTTTAGTATGGTTTTCTAATTTTTGATAAAACATCAAAGTCCACAGAACCAGTTAAAAAGTTAGAGGTTGCCACAGCATAAAAACTACGTAAGGCACACAATATTCAATTGAGAACTAGTTGATAGAAAAGAGTTAATATCAGTCTGTTTGCAATGTCACAGATGCTTTTACTATAAAACAATGTCATTTTCTGCCACTGATGTGTTGAATATTTTAGAATATGATATGGAATTGTTCTTGTATCAAATGAGCCGCTAAGGTTGCAAGTAGTTAAAATGTAAAACGTATTTCAGCCAGTCTCACTTACTGAGATTGATCAAGTCTTATTATTTATGGTCTGGAGCTTTCAATTTGGTTATTTGAAGAAAATAATCTTTCCAGCTTCTTTCTGCTTGATACCATGTGTCTAGCAGCATTTTCAATTAAAAATATTTTCAGCATATATGTGAGAATTATCCCTAAATTGATTTCTTGAAGGTTTCATCCAAGATGTCATTTAAGTCACTGTCTTATATTATTTCTATATTTTATTCATATTCTGCAAGTGCTGCTGGGAAGACCAGCTTTTAATGGCTCATTCTTAATTGCCTTTGAGAAAACTGTGATACAATGAATTAGAGGCAGTCCTCAGAGCTCTAAGCCCATTTATTAGGATTGTAGGTGAATTTACTGTAATTGCAACTCCACAATCCTGTCTGCCCTGGTAACCTATCACCTCTTTACTTACTAAATATCTTTCTAAATCCATCTTAAAAAATCAGAGACTAATATGACTACCTTTTTTGAAGATCTAAAGTGTCTCATGTCAAACCTCATGTTAAGACATTTCAGAATCTTCCAGATTTCAAGAAAGTACCCTCTCAATCTTCAAAATTCTAACAGATGGAAATTTGGTCCTGTCCCAGCTTTCCTCAGAATACAATTCACTCATTCAGGCATTAATCCAGTTAATCTTTTAACAACTGTTTCTGACATAATAACTTGCCTCCTTTATAATGAAACTTCCAAGAAAGCCACAGCCTTGTCGTAGGCTTTGGAGGTGTGTGTGCTTTAATGACCTGGAGAGCCAAGATGGCTGGAATTCTGGCCTTGTGCTTTGACTCTTGGTAGGATCTCCCATGCCAAACAGGTCAAAGGATAGAGGCCAGAGAAAAAGTGGTCCAGCAGTCCTCCAGGCTCAGTGGTTTATCTCAGGGCCAACAACCCTGACTGGTCAAAAAATAATTGTTATGGAAACAGCAATGAGGAATTCCATATCTGTGTGTGCAATGATATTCCGGAGTCTCCACCCAGGGTTTGCATGACTGACAGTAGTTAAAACCAAGAGTAAGCTTCTGGCACTATGACGGAAGCCCTGAACACTGCCAAGATCAAGACGAAAATAGATTTTTGAAATGTACAACACTGGCAAGCTAGCACAAATAACTGCAGAAATATGTTGTTACAAACTACCTATACTGGGTGTCAGTGAAAGCAGATGGACAGGGTCTGGCAGTCTCAAGGCATAACAGAAACTGGTGAAACAGTTTTCAACTCAGGAAGGGAAAATGGTCAGCAGCATGATGGTGTAGCTGTCGCTTTGAAGGAAGGCATTGAGATGGTGCTTGCTGGAGTGGAAACCAATCAACGGTAGGGTGATGAGAGTCAGGATGAAAGGGAAGCTAACGAACATGACTGTGATCCAGTGCTATGCCCCACTAACAATAGTGGCATTGAAGAAAAGGAAGTTTTTTTTTACAAACAACTGCAATCAGAGGTACAGCTAGCACCAAACCATGACGTAATCAACGTCATGGAAAATCTAACCACCAAAGTGGAAATAACTCACACTTCACTAGGGTCACGGGCATGCATGGGTGCGGACTGATGAATAACACTTGTGGAATTCTGTGCCATGAACAATCTGGCTATAGGAGGGACCCCTCTTTCCACACGTGACATACTGCTCACCCACGGGATGTGACAAGAACCAGATTGACCACTTGATGACCAACGGAGACAACCCTTGCAGGATATAAAGGTGAAGAGAGGAGCAGATACAGGAAGTGATCACCACCTTGTTGTGGCAGTGATGAAACTCAAGCTGAGAAGCACTGGGACCAGAATACACGTACAAAGATGTTTTGACACTGAAAAGCTCAAGGACACCAGTATGAGTTCTGCCCTCACCATTTGGTGTAAGAACAGATTCCAGGCCTTGCAAAGCCTTGACAAGGATGTGTCAGTAGACAGGAATGACACAATGTGGAAACAGATTCCCTTAATCTTTAAGGAGAGCAGCGAGGCTTGTCTAGGATTCAGAGCTAGAAAGAAGAAAGAATGGATGCAGCAGGACACATGGACAGCCTTAGAAGATGGAAAATTAAGAAGAAAGTGTTAGATGCAAAGTCAACATGAATCAAGGAGAAACTTACACTAGCCTATAGTGAAGCTTAAAGAAAGTGAAGAGACTTGCAAGAATGAATAAGAGAGTCTACATGGAAGACCTTGCAGAGGAGGTGGAAGAACAGCCAATTGAGGTGATCAGAGCAATATATACAAAATTTTTAAATTGCAATGTGTAAAGTCCCAGGCCAGATCCAGTGGTTCCATGAGGAGATAAAAATGGTCTGTTTTTGCCAATTGAGAATGAGTAAGAAGCATGATAGATGAAGTATTTCAGGGAGTTACTGAATAAACCACCACTAAATGTAGAACCTGACATACAAGCAGCAGCAGAGAACCTTGACAGCAACACAGATCCACCCAATAAGAGTGTTTTGCTGCAACTAAATCATTAAAGAACAGCAAAGCTTCAGGACATGACAGTTTGAATGCTGAACTGTTCAAAGCTGAACCAGAAGCCATACTGCAACCACGGTTTAGTATAATCTGGGAACGGGGCAAAGAACTGGACAAAGGGAATTATTTTTAGGATCCCGAAGAAAGGAGTGCAAAGTGATTGCAACAACTGGCGTGGCATCACATTTTTGTCAGTGCCCAACAGATACCAGATGCTGTTAATATGTGCTTGATGATAGAGCAAGCTGGCTTCAGGAGAAACAGAAGCTGTGTTGACCAGACCTTTATGCTGAGTAATATCATAGAACAATGCACAGAGTGGCAGAGACAACTGTATGTGAATGTTTTGGACTCTGAAAAGGCTTTTGATGGCATCTACAGGGAGAGCCCTGGCAAGTTCTCAGATCATACGGGATCCCTTCCAAAATTGTCTAGCTGATCCAGAGTTTCTATCCTATCTTCACCTGCACAGTTGGGGACTGCAATCTGAGCTTTGAAGGCAAGACAGGAGTCAGGCAAGGCTGTGCGATATTGGTGATACTGTTTAACCTGGTGATAGACTGGGTTATAATGAAAGATAAGTACAGAGGCAATAGTTGGACTTTGTATTCTACTTTAGAAAACCTTGACGTTGTGGATGACCTTGCATGTCTATACTAGCACATGCAAGAGAAAACTTGAAGATCCTCTACATTTTTTTTAAGCAAAGATAGATTTCTGAACACACCCTTCTTCTTCAGTGTCACCAAGAGGACATGGCCACAATCAACGCTGCAGATAGATTGGGTACAAAATGTGAAGAGAGGCCAATTCCATCATCAAAACAGCACTTCACTGGACAAAGGGCAAAGGAAATCTGGGAGACCAAAGACAACTTGGTGCTGTACCATGGAGGCAGAAATGAAGTCCCTGAACCACATTTGGGGCACAATGGAGAAGATGGCCAAGGATAGCCAGAGATGGAGGACCTTCATTGCTGCCCTAAACACCAGTAACTAACTAACTTTATGAAACCATTTGCAATACACAGCACTCAAAGCAGTTTCACCAGTGCCCTATCCTATATAAAAGCATAACCCCCAAATATTTTCATTCATTTTCCTCAGCAATTAGAATGATTCTTTCAGCTGTAAATGACTTGACCTGCCTGCGTTTTGAGAGACTGCTCATGGCTAGAATCATCTACTGTCTAAGCAGGGTCCTGGATCCGATCCGCTGCTATTTGCCTATCTCCACAATAGGTTAGCATCAGATGCAATAACACTGGCTCCCCACTCAACCTTGGATCACCTGGACAATAGTAATGCCTGTGTCAGGCTGCTGTTTATTGTTTACAGCTTAGCATTCAACACCACCCTACCCTCAAATCTAATCAGCAAGCTCCAAAACATCCCTCTGCAACTGGATCCCTAACGTCCTCACCATGAGACCACAGATTGTGTGGATCAGAAATAACATCTCCTCCTTATTCACAATCAACCTTGATGAACCTCATGGATGCATGCTTAGCCCACTGCTCTACTCTCTCCACTGTACACACACAACTGTGTGGCAGGGTACAGCGCAAATGCCATTTATAAATTTGCCGACAAACAACTATTGTTGGCAGAGTTTCAGATAGTGATGCAAAAGCGTTCAGGAGCAAGACAGATCAGCTGATTGAGTGGGGTCACAACAACATCCTTGCACTCAATGTCAGTGATAATAAGCAACTGATTTTGGACTTCAAGAAGGGGAAGTCAAGGGAGTACACACAAGTCCTCATTCAAGGGTCAGCAGTGGAAAGGGTGAGCAGTTTCAAGTTCAGGGTGTCGACATCTCTGAAGTTCAATTCTGGACACAACATATTGATGCAATTACAAAGAAGGCAAGATGGTGGCTATATTTCATTAAGAGTTTGAGGAGACTTGGTAAGTTACCAGTGACACATTCTACAGATACCCTTTGGAAAGCATTCTAATTGGTTGCATCACTGTCTGGTATGAAGGGGATCAGAAAGTTGTAAACTCAGCCAGCTCCATCATGGGCATTAACCTCCCAGCACCTTCAAAAGACATGCTACAGAAGAGACACATACACACAAGCTGAAGATATCACACCTGATTCTGAGTCTCTATACTGTACTTGCATTTTGGACAACTGGCTTGTTCTTAACCTTTTTCTTGTCTCTACTAAAATGAACAATTCTACATTTTCCTACACTCTTTGCCCAAAATTTGAACACTCCCTTCAGCCATTACTCAAATTTACAGTGTGGGGGTACTTTTGCTATTCCATTAGATCCTGCAAGATTTTAATACAGTCTGCATTTATTGCATGATAGGTCCATTTTAGTACTGATCGGGGGGGGGGGGGGGGAGAGGAGTAGAAAACTTAGCCATTGAGTCTAATACTTACAAAAACTGAAAATAAATATTAAATAGATGTCTGCACATCTTCACATTCACTGTTAGATTTTAGAATCAAACAAAAAAATCTGCAGAAAGTACACAATTGGAAATTGTAATACCTGTCAAAACATTGATACGTTACTTCCACCGTTCTATCAGATAATGAGATGGCATTGCAGTGATTGTTAAAATCAATAAAAATCTTTAAAATAATCTGTGTGTGGTGCCTTCCACACAAGAAAATTAACAAGAATATGATATCACTGAAGAAATGTGAAGGAATGACAATAGATGGAGGCGCCACATCTAAGTACACTTTTTTATTACTGTTTGTTAATGTCACTGTGGTCTTCTCTCAACAAAGAGAAATATCATGAATGGAATGTGCCACTATTCACAATGCATTAGCGCAGTCTTAGGCCCATTAGGCAGCAATGGTCCCCTACCTTTCATAGAGTCCTGAACTACCTAAAGCAGTTACCTGAAGATATCAAGGAAGTTTCACTAATCTCTGCAAAACCCTGCATATTAACTGCAGGGTAAGCAAATCAACATGAGGGTCCTTTCCCAGACTTACTATTCCAGCATCAATTGTTTTAATTATATTTAAATTATATTTAGCCAGCCATACAGCCATGCCCAATACCGGACTGTTCTAGGCTTGACCAAGATGAAGACAGCCATGTGAAGAGAACGATATCAAAATTTCCTTGAAAAAAAATGTAACATCCACAACTATTCATGGAATTGCTGTCCTGAAATCTACCAAATTGGAGAAGGACCATTCAGGATGTCTTGAAGAAACTCAAGTCCAAGAGGCAATAGAAGGAGAGCATCTCTTATATTAGCCATTATCTCAATCCACACTCAAAACAGAGTTACCAAATACCACTTTACCCTTAGCAGCCATCACAGAAGTAGAGTGGAACCAAATCACACACAATCTGAAGGGAATACCCAAATAGAAGACTAACAACTGATATTGTTGATAAGGAAGGAATTTACTCATCTTAGTGTAAACTGTGTACATGGAGAAGTAGGAAATTATTCAAAAAGATTGTCTAAGTATCTTGATCAGTTGAGAAATTATGCTTAGAAAAATGAACAACAGCAGATGGAATTCAATTCAGACAATATTAATCTGCTTTTTTGAAAGGTAAACCAGTGCAAGACAAATAGTAAATGGCAGTGCTTTGAATACTATCGTAGTATGTATGGTTACAAGTACATTATTCCCTGAAAGTGGTGACACTTGTCGTTAGGGTGATGAAGGTGACATTTGGCAATCTTGTCTTCATCAATCAGGCATTGTGTACAAGAACACACACAAAATGCTGGTGGAACACAGCAGGCCAGGCAGCATCTATAAGGAGAAGCACTGTCGACGTTTTGGGCCGAGACCCTTCGTCAGGACCCAGCATCTGCAGATTGTGCATTGTGTACAAGAGTTAGGATGTCATTTACCAACTGCACAAGATATCATGAAACCAAACTTAGACTATTATGATTAAGCTGGAAAGGATGCAGAAAAGGCTTATGAGGTTGTTACTGGAACTGGTGGTTTTAGTTACAGGGAGAAACCAGTTAGACTGTTCCCCTCCACCCCCCACAGAGTAGGAGGCATAGTGGTGACTTTTCAAAAGGTTTACAGACATCACGAGGGCCATGGATAAGATGGATCGGCTCCGAATTTTTCTCTGAGTAGGGGAGTTTAAAACTAGATGGCACAGATTTAAGGTGAGAACAGCAAGATTTAAAGGAGATCTGAGGAGCAACTTTTTCCACAGAAAGGGTGTTGAGTATGTGAAACAAGCTGCCAGAGGAATAGGTAAAGGATGATGAAATTAGAATGCTTAAAGAACGTTTAGATTGGCATGTAGACAGGAAAGGTTTAGAGCGATATTATCAAATACAGGCAACTTAGTTGGAATAGACAACTTGGGCCAAATAAAGAAAATGATGTTTTGCACAAAAATATTCTATAGAATTTGTGGCTGGAAAAACAATGATAAATAACATCATCATTTTTAATAAAATCCCCCCAAATAATTTGGTCTTTTACACGTGCTCTCTACCCACAGCTCCCACCTAACCTTTCCTTTAAAGTCTGGTTGGACTGACTCTCTGGGTCTGAGAGACTGATCAATTTCCAGGACAAACTATAAAGACCGTCTTCTCCCTCGTCTCAGCAAAGCTAACAACTTTCTACAGAAGGCAAAGGATGGGGCAGATTTTAGCTCTTGACAAAGGCTGTGACGAAATTCTAAATTTTAAATGTTTTAAAATATTATGAAACATTTTCAAAGAGACTGTTCTCTTTTTCTTATATCCAGGCCAAAATTCCATCCAAATAAAAAATAAAAGCCTGTTGATCCTTTACCAGATTTGCCTGGCATAAAATCAGAGAGATTAATTCTCCAGTGTGGTGCTGTTTGTTTTTGCTGGTGGGGGGGGGGGGGGCGGGTCATTGCTTTACTGCTGACTACATGTGGGAGGGGTGAGCGGGGGGGTGCTTTGGGGTTCTAACATTTAACTCATTCATTCTTCGGGGGCACTCTGTTTTTGTGGATGGTTGTGAAGAAAAAGCATTTCAGAATGTATATTGTATACATTTCTCTGGCATTAAATGCACCTTTGAAACCATAGGACTCCTAAAGCAGCAGATGAGTCAGCATCTGTCATACAACATGGCACAGACTTACAGGGGTTGCTTAAGTCTAGAATTTATGAAGAACAGCAGCACAACAATACAAATAGACCCATAGTTGATGCAGTACATGTAGAAAATAAAACCTTTATTTCTGTGGACAAACTTGTTTTTAACATCTTCCTTATCATCAAACTGTGAACACCTGCAATCTTCATTGGATGAATTTGAGATTATTATTGTTCCTTCAGTTTTTGCCTACCCTTGACTTTCCACTGCAATATACATTTCCATCTTTCTCTGCTTTCTTCTCCCTGTAATATCCATTTACCGGTATGTTTTTGTCATTAATTTTGTTCCCTCCATCTATCAAACACATTGCCTTTCTTTTCTTCTCATTTTAGTGCTTCTGAGATGTTTTCACAGTTCCTTAATCAAGGCTAATACTTTGCCATATTTGATAGCACTCTCAACCACATCTATCTCCTGCCACGACCATAATAGGGATAAATTTCCCTTTATTCTATTTCTCCACTCCATCAGCCTCAACCGTCAATAGGCTATCCTTTGTATGTTTTCCCACTTTTAAGGAGATGCCACCACAATCCCCACCCTTAGAAGGAAGTTCTCTGTGACCAAAATTGGTGGCATAGTGGACTATGTTTTCTATGGTTACATCAAGACCTTGATAAACTAGTCCAGTGGACAAAGGAATGGCAGAGTTTCATGCAGATAAATTACCTGTTGCGTTTTGGTAAGAAAACCTTGGGCAGTAAGCTGTAAGAGATGTTGGTAAGGCCACATTTGGAGTGCTGTGTACAGTGCAGTTATAGGAAGGAGATCATTAAACTGGAAAGGGTGCAAAAAATTTACAAGAATATTATCAAGTCTAGAGTGTTTGGGTTATATGGAGAGATTGACTATGCTATGACTTTTTCCCCTGGACTGTAGGACATCAAGGGGTTGTAGAGGTTATAAAATCTTGAGGGGCATATAGATAAGGTGACTGGACAAAATCTTTTACTCAGGGGAGAGGAGTCCAAAAATAGAGGGCACAGGTTTACACTTGTGACATTTAAAATATATTTGAATAGTTAGTTAGCAAGGAAATGTTATGAGGAACATGAATTAAATGCACACAAATGGGACAAACTCAGTTGGGCAATTTTGGTCAAAGTGGACGATGGCCTGAAGAACTTATTTCTGTGCTGTCCAGCTATGACATCCTGGTTAATTCTTCAATATTCACCACATACTATTTTGGGCAAATATCTCATGATATAATATTGATGATATATAAATTTATCATTATTATGATATACTAACTGCCATTTCAACTCTTCTCCTCACTAAGAGATCAAAACTGTCTTCCCAGATGAAGAGGCAATTCATTTGTACTTCTTTCTAATTTACTGTTCTGCACTAAATTAGAAGTGCACTTCGAATTTAATGCAGTGTAATTTTGCTACTCACCCCACGGTCGCCTCTTATAATTGAGAAACCAAGTGCAGATTAAATGGCTGCTTTACAGAAACCATTCACTTAATTTGCAACAACGAATCTGAACTTCATTGCCTCTCACTTCAATTCTCCATCCCACTCATCCTCTAAGCAGTTCCAATGAAGTTCCTCCCAAGTCTGAGGAACATTACCTTGTTTACCATCAAGGCATCTTGCAGATCATGGGACTTGATTTTGAAATCAAGTTCATTTAATTAGCCTATTCTACATGTGTGAAAACTGATCATCTGACACAAGATCAGAAAGATTAAGCTAATTTTCCTCTCTCTTCAAATCCTACCTGCTGAGGTTTCCACCAAATTCCTTTTTCAGATTCGCAGCAATTAATTTTCCGCTATTCACAGTTTAATCTTTTTTTTCTCCCATCTCTCTGCCCTCATTCACAAGCCTCCACTCCCAATTCCTTAAACTTGCTTCACACATAGCAGCTCTGGTGAACAAGCATTCATCAATTCTCAGGCAACGCATCACTAGGATTCTCCCAGTCTGCGCCCAATCTTGGTTCTCTCTGTCCTACCCACACTTTTAATTTAACATATACTTGTCTGGTTCTGATGAAAGGATTTCAGTTTGAAACATTAACTGTTTCTTTCTCCATAGGTATACCATAAAGCCACGGAATAGCTCCAGAACTTTTGTTTTCATTTAAGAATCTGTTGTCCTCAGTTTTTCTCCTTTCTTTCTGCTTAGTTATCCCCACGTTAGTTGGCAAATGCATCATAGAGTTTTTATACTACCACCAGGTGCCACTTTACAATTAATGCTCTGAGCTCCCAGTTTTAGAGAATCAAATTATAAATTAATTGAACCCACCTAACCAGTTTAGCAGTGGAAGTACCTTGGTATTGAAATAAATAGGATGTGGAATTTTGGAATACTTACCTTAATACATTTCTGAATTTGGATAACTGAATATTTTAAAACTGAGGATGATAGAATTGTGTTGTGCAGATATATGCGAAGTATACCTAGCCAAGATATATTTCTGCCAATATTTAATTATGTGGTGAGAAAGGATGAAATGCCTATTGATTTATCTGTAACTCTATATACAGAAGAATGACGTGTCCTGAACACCAAATTATCAGTTTATTTTCTGTATCCAGAACTGGCATCCCTGCTTAATCCTATTTCATTTTGTATTTATGCAAAGATGTGCAAGATTCTTTCATGATCTGAGATAACAATGTCACGGGTTGATATAACAGGGGTGAAAAGGCAGAGCACCAATTTACTATGCAACCTACTGTACTTTATTGCAAGACATAAGCAAGATGCTAAACTTCATGAAACTTTATAAAGCCGTCTGTTGAAAGTCAAGACTAGTATAATCAACAAGGTTAACATATTGCAAATTCAAATTCTGTGCCAGAGATTTGACTCCATAGCAGGTATCATGTAATGATACAGGAAGTAAACAGCTGAAAAGAAATGCATTATAGATGCTGGCAAGTAGAGCAAAGCACTCTTCATATTCTCAGTGGGTTGAAACATGAACTACACTAAGGGCATCTTTAGAAATTGCATTATACATCTTAGCTCTGGTCACTGATCTCATCTTAGGAGCAATTTATTTAGTGTTTAGTAATGATACAAATAGTGTAAAAAACTAAAACGGATTACCTGTAATTCTAATACTAATAGTGAATATTTTCATATTTTATCTTTCTTTTTTATTCAGAGAGGCCTAGTTTTGTACTTTGTTTAACAGAGTGAGAGAGGCAAGATATTTTTTGAGAAAGATTATTATTTAGCGTTGGGTTGGCCAGGAAATCACAAGATTGCAGTCTTGAGCTCTGAAGTGGCTGTGTTGGGTGAGGTGGTGGAAAATGAAGAAGCAAGAAATAGGAACAGAGGGGGAACAACATTTTGAACCTATTGGAAAGAGAGAAAGAACAGGGTCAAAAACTTGCATCTTGATATCAGAGCTCATAAAATACTGAACCTATTGGCACAATAGCACTATTCACTGATGGAAATTTGGGTTCTATCAATTGATTCCGTTTTCTGTTTTTCAGAATAAGAAATACTCTGTTTTCACTAATAATAAACCATGGGAAAACTCTTAAAGTTTTGATATATCTTTCTTATTTCTTTGACGTGTTCATGGAAAAGAATTCACTAGAATGCACGGTCAAAAAAGAAACTTGCATTTCTTCCTTTTACGATATTGTTAAATGTTTCTCAATGAGAATCTAGTATGGCTTCCAATATTTGGCACATTCAGCCAGGCAGGACTGTAATTGTACATCATTCCCTCATAGCAAAGCCACTTGAAGCCAACAACCTAGTCTGCTTGCCAATTGTCAAGCATCTTGTGTGGTAGGAAAAGTAGTCAAGTCAGAATGCAGACAATTTAATTACTACATAGGGATTGAGATTATCAAGATTCGACACACCTGCAGGATGCATTTTCAAAAACTTATTGTACATTAACCACTTCACAAGAATGTGTTAATCCGTGGACTGGTAGAATTTCTTAATAAAGAAGTTTCTGACAACATGGCATGAGTGTTAAGATGTTGGATATTATTTAGAAAAATAAAATTATATTCTTTAAATTAACTAACTACATATTACTTCAAGTGGCATTATGTTCAGAATGTATCAACTAATCGCATTTAAGTTCAAAAAAACAAAGGTTTCCTTGTAACTCTGGATACCTGGTGAAGGAGTACAGCTTTAAAATAAGAAAATAATCATTTGATTGTTATGCACAAAAGAAATAATGCAAATATATAATTACTTAAAGATAATAAATGCTTATTACAAAAGTGTCAAAAATGTCATTTTATGATAACCAAAACAATTAGACTGTACAAGGGAAATACATCAAAACTCACATATGAAAATGATTTCATTATACAACTATTGAATGTCAGAGCACATACAAGTTGACACTGATCCTATACCGTGGAGGTTTATACACAAAATACTGTGCACTGTGTATTTTAAATTTATAGGAATTGGCTTGTAGATCCAGTGTGTGATACCGTTGAAATTACTTACCAATGCTATTACATATTCCAAGAAATTAAGTTCAGTGGAAATTATTTTTAAATCTTCCTGTAAATTTCCTGTATGTTAATTCTTACAGATACTGTATATGGTTTAATATTTGTTTATTTTGAAACCATTTATTTACTATTATTATTCTTTCTACTGACATTTTCCCCCATGCACAGCTGCAATTCCATGGACACTGGTTTTCCTTAAACATTCAAGTAATTCATTCAAATGCTGGTCAAGGTAAAAGGCTATGAACTAATTCAATAAATCATTCTTATTCCGCTGTCCATGTGGTCACAAACAAAAGGACTTGTGGATTAGGAGTAGGCTTCAGGAGCTTTGGTTATGTTTTTTGTCTCCTGCTTTTAATCACCAAGGTGTGAGCAGGTAGTCTGGGGGGAGGAGGGTGCAATTTTGACAATGTGCAATTGTGTAAAGCAGGTTAGAATGAACCATAAACACAAGCAATTCTTCAGATTCTAAAAATCCGAAGTAACACACATAAAATGCTGGAGAAACTCAGCAGGTCAGGCAGCACCTATAGAAAGGAATAAGCATTTGACATTTTAGCCGAAGTCCCTTCACCTGGACTCTTCAACCTTCATCGGGATGAGAGTAAACCAGTTAGTTGCATTATAACTCTGCCAATTTTTATTTCCATTAACTTTATTGTGAGGTCATAATGAGAAAAAATGTAAAGGATTATTAATCTCAATATCAGAAATCCAAGAATAAAATACACCAATTGGGTCCTCAAAAACAAATATAGCTTAGATCAATGAAGTCATTACAAACCATAGACTATAGCACATTCTCTGTCTCTGTAGCCTTCTCTTGTTTAAGAGATTGTGGGCTTCTGACTGCTGATGTCTAATAATCTTTAGTATTAAGGTGTTACTTCAGAGAAACTTCACAAACATTTGTAACACTGAATTCTTTGTGTATTCCATGATACAAAATTTGAATAACATGAGAATAATCTTTGTTTATTCAAAAAAAAGCAGTAACAGGTTGCTTGATAAAATATGGAACCATTCAAGAGTATTAGAATGAAATTCCAGCTGCCGGCTTTCTTTCAGTGGTAATTTTCAAAATTAAAAACAAACTTTAAATCGCCCTTAAAATTTCATCTATGTCAAAGTTACAATCAAACAAACAGAGGAAGACAAGGCTTGCTCCAAAGAGAGGGAAATTCTACATTGTAGATGTTAGTTATTGGCCTGATAAGCTGACTTGAAAAACTGCACACTGATTCAAAGGCAAATTCTGAAGGGTTTCTGCTATACATCAATGCACTTATATTAATTATCTTGTATTCATTGGATTCTGTTTTCAAAAGATGAGCTGTGATACTTTAGCACACATTTTATATATTTTTTGATGCTTACTCATACATTCCTCAAAGCACGCTGTTAAATTCTCCATCATTGGCATTTTTGAAATGCATTCCTTTATTTTAAGATGGATCAGCTACAATATTTTTTGTGCTATTTAGTATCTGGCAGTATCATTAAAATGTAGTACTGTTAAAATAACCAAAATGCTGGTAATGCCACTATAAGGAAAGCAACAGCTGGGATAACAAATTATTTTTACATAATTACTGATTTCCTTTTAAATTGCAAATCACATGTAACTTATGACAAATGTAGAGTTGCAAAGACAACTGTTCAGAAGTCAATGATAAAGTGTAAATTGACTTGAACATTTCCTACAACACTTCAGATACACTGATCATGATGTGAAAGACACCATGTAAATAAGACTTTCCATCAGATGCTATCTGAAGGATTCATTTACTTCACCAGGAGCAGTTCAGCTTTGGATAAGCCTGTTCATACAGGCATAGGTGATGCATGGAACTACTGATGCATGATATTAGACTGAGTCAGATAGGCAGCAGAGTTAAGACCTTTACAGAAAATGCACTTTAATTGCACACTTTAAGATGCATTTCATATCCTCTCCGAAATAGTAAGCAGATATCATTAACTAAAACATATGTATATGAATGTTGCATGATACAAAGCCAGTAAGGATGAGGTGAATAGAAAATGCCATATTATTAATGATTGCAAGAGCTTACATCTAACAGTTGAATGGTCAAAGAAAAATCATATATCAAAGTTGATTCTCATGGTACTCATGCCCATCTCACAGGCACACAATTCCACACTAAACTTGAATCAATCAAGGATGCTCGACAGTTATGGCAGGGTTTGAATGCTATCACCTCTTACAGAGTAAAATCAAGTGATATAGTGTTACGAACCCCGTAACTGGGTCACTTACCAGCAAAGATAGAGAGGTCCGTTGAAGTCTGATGGTACTATTTTTAACAGTATTTATTAGTAAAAATACACAAAAATAATATCAATGCAAACATACAGATAATATACGTCGTCAATACTAAATCTAAAAGTGCGGGTATAATAATAATCAATAAGAAATAAGCTCTATCGTTGTCTAGGGGATAATGTATTGTCCGATGGAAATATAAAAGTCACTCAGTTCATTCAGGCTGCAGCCTTTTGGTTGGAGAGAGACAGATTTTAGAAACTTGCCGGCTTTCCTTTATCCGATCTTGATCCGTATTCGTCCTTTAGCGAGGCCGTTCCGTGGAAGACTTGTCATCCGGGCAAGGATGGACACATACACAAGTCCCCACCGGTCTCATACGTTTCTCCTGGTGCGTCTAAAGGGGTTGTTCCCCAGACCCTCTTTTATCCTTACTCACGGGGTCTCAGATGTCAATCAGGTTGGAATGATGCAATCTCTCAACCAGCCCACTCTGGTCATCCCCCTGAGGGGCTTCAATGAATAGTACAGTACTGAATACACAATTCCATCTCCAAGAGACAATAGCCGTTATCAATGGTTCCGCCTTGCTGAGGCCGGGACACATTCCAAGCCTTGTGTATTCTGGACGTCTCTCTCTCATTTCCTGGGTCCCAGACCCGAATTAATAGCGATCTTGCGATTCTCAAAAAGGAGGGGGCTACTTTGTACCCTTCGGCCCCTCAGAGTTGTGGCACATTCGTAACAATAGTAACAACAGGGCTTCACTTTCAGATGAGCTCAATGCCTTCTATGCCTGCTTTTACCATCAAAACATGGAGAAACCATCAACAATTCCCATAGCACCTGATGACCCTGTGATTTCAGTCTTTGAGGCTGATGTGCGAGCATCCTTCAAGAGGGTGAACCCACGGAAAGCATCCCGTCCAGATGGGGTGCATGGCCGAGTATAAAAGACCTGTGCTGATGAACTGGCTGGAGTGTTCACTGAAACCTTTATTCTCTTTATTTAGCACTCTGAGGTACCCATTTGCTTCAAGTAGGCTTCAAATATACCAGTGCCTTATAAAAAAGTGGCAACCTGCCTCAATGATCATCATCCAGTAGCACTTACATCCACAGTAATGAAGTGTTTTGAAAGGTTAATGATAAGGCATATCAACTCCTGCGTGAGATGCAACTTGGATCCATTCCAATTTGCCTACTGATACAACAGGTCCAGGTCCACAGCAGATACCATCTCATTGGCTATTGACTCAATCCTAGAACATCTCGACAGCAAGGATGCATACATCAGAATGTGCGTTATCAACTACAGCTCGACATTCCATGCCAACATCCCCTCAAAACTAATCCATAAGCTTCAAGATCTTGACCTCAATACTTCAATGTATCATTGGATCCTCAATTTCCTCACTTACAGACCCCCAAGCAGTTTGGATTGGCAACAACACCTCCTCAACAATCTCTATCAGCACAAGTGCACCGCAAGGCTGTGTGCTTAGCCCTCTGCTCTACTCGCTTTACACTTATGACTGTGAGACTAAGCACAGCTCCGATGTCATCCTTAAGTTCACTGATGACATCACTGTCGTAGGCTGAATCAAAGGTGGTGACGATTCAGCATACTGAAGGAGATTGAAAATCTGTCTGAGTGGTGCTACAACAACAACCTCTTACTGCACATCAGCAAGAACAAGAAGCCAATTATTGACTTCAGGAGGAGAAATCCAGAGGTCCATGAGCCTAGCTTCATCAGAGAATCAGAGGGTTAGAAACTTTAAATTCCTAGATATTATAATATCAGAGGATCTGTCCTCGGTCCAGCACCGAAGTGCAATTATGAAGCACAGCAGAGTTGCTAATTCCTTAGCTATCTGCAAAGATTCGGCATGATATCTAAAACTTTGACAACAAAAAGTAGTGGATATGGCCCAGTGCATCATGGGTAAAGCCCTCACCACCACTGAGCACATCTACACAGAGTGTTATCGAGAGAAAGCATCATCCATCAAGAGCCGTCACAACCCAAGCATGTTCTCTTCTCACTATTGCCATTAGGAAGGTGGTACAGGAGCCTCAGGACTCACGCCACCAGGTTCAGGAATATTTATTACCCCTCAACCATCAGGCTCTTGAACTAAAGGGATAACTTCACTCGCCCCATCTTTGAAGGGTTCCCACAACCTACAGACTCACTTAAGGATTCTTCTTCTCATGTCCTCATTATGTATTGCTGACATTATTATCAATATTTTCTTATATTTGCACAGTTTGTTGTCTGTACACGCAGTTGGTGGGTTCGTTTATTGATCCTATTATCATTTTGGATTTATTGAAAAATAATCACAGGGCTGTATATAGTGACATTGTTGTATTTTGATATTAAATTTACTTCAAACTTTGAACTGTGGTGATGCAATTTGAAGGGAAGCTAAATCTATTCTGTCCTGTAAATGGTCAGTTCTGATACAAAACAGAAATTAACTCTGATAATGTAAAATAAATGCATTTGCGATTGTTATTTATTTACCTATTAACTACCCGCAGACTTGTGTCCTTTGCAATGTACTCCACAGTCTAGTTATTAGCAATACATAACAATGTCCTCTGCAATGTGCTGCACTGTCCAATTAATAGCAATGCATAAAGAAACACGTTGCTTCTAACTGCTACGTCAATCCAGTTATCTCATCTTATTTTTATACTGCTATTTTACCCTTCCCTCCCCCATTTTCTGTGCAGTTAAAAACAAGAAGACTTGCTCTTCATTTGTTTGTATCAGGATTGATCAGTTTTACATGGCACTCTCCTCTTCCTTTTATTCACTGGGCAGAGCTATACATTACCCAGCCTTCACAAAATCAGCAACTCAATACACAACATTCAAATTCAAGTTTAATTGTCATTCAATAGAGGCAAACGAAACAGCATTTCTCAGCGTCCAAGCTGCAAATCACAGAACCAAAAGTCATATACAGCACACTTAGCACATACAATTATGATAGCAGGAAAACATAATTAGAATTTTTTTTAAAGATAACAACAATATAGCACAAGTCCGAGTGTCATGGCCTGTAGATTGATGGTACATGGATGTTGTCCTGGAGCCCTGTTTCTGCAAGAACAGCCAGCAGCATTTCCTCATATTATGCAGTGTAGCCACAGACAAATGCAATCTTCATTTGTCTGCTTGGGTCTCCCACCCAAGCAGCACAGACAGGATGAGCTAGCTTCGAACCCATCACAGAATCCAGCCTGCTCCAGTGTCTCCTTCCTTGCTGGTCGCAACAAGCAATCTCGAGGTATAAATGAGGGCCTGGTCTGCGCCACTACAGAGGCAACACAACCCCTCTGCTGTCGACCTCGCCAATGCACCAGAAAATCAGACTCTCAATATTCTACATTACCGATGCCTAACAGAGTCTTGCAATCGAAACAAAAACATCCAAGACAATTACCCACAACATTTGTTACATCGTGCACCACCTTAGTGCACCACTACTGACAGTGCCTTTTTCCCTAGGAGGCTGAAACAAGCTATAACACGGCACACAACTAGTTCTGATCCATCACTACCCAGAAACTCGCTAGTGGGATAGACCCACAGTACTTGATGCTCTTGATAACTAGCCATGTCTTGTAATCTTGAAAAAGAGTGAAAGGATGATCAATTGTATCTTTGGTGGGAGCTAGAGAATGGCCAGTGAGTTCACCATGTTACCGGGATGTAACAAAGGAACGTAACTTCCCATTTAATGTTGATATTATTTTATCCAAGTTCATCCATTGCTGTCCTATATCTATTCTGTCACCTTGTCTAACTTGTTTTCTCTCAGTTTCGATAAAGACTCTTCAAGCTGAAACATTAATTGCTTCATGTACAAGTGCTGCTTTACTCGTTGAGCTTTTCTGAGATCTGTTTATATTTCAGATTTCCAACATCTGAATATTTAAAATTTTTGTTTTCTCTTTACCAGAATTGTTGGTCTTAGACCTTTCCTTACATGCTGTTTTCTAGCTTAGTTTCAAGTACCTTCATTTCAGGTAGTATTTTCTAGAGTACAAATGTGCTTCAGTATAATGCTAATACTGGCAGTGACAACTTTCCCCCTTTCTTTACAAGATCTGCCCTGCAGATTAATATTCCTCAGTTGAAAATAAAATATATCTGGCAAGTTTTAAATTGCAATCAGCATTTTCTAACCCTCAGCAATGACGTTGCAAGGCTCGAAGTTAGATCAATGACTCAAGTCCAACATCTGACAAGCAGCTCATGTTCTCATGCTAATGACACCAATCAAGGGGATAATTTTGGGTTCTGTGATTCTTATTTTCTACATGCATACTTTGTGGTTATTTGTTAAGTACTCAGTAAAATTTTCCTACTGAAATTAAAAAAAATTATGGCCACAGGCATAAAACTTGGCACCAACACCAATGAGAAATACTTTAAGGTAAATGTTTAGAATTGATGGTTGTAAACCCACAGGTAATAAGATTTTCTGTCATACACAAGTAGCATGAATGGTCAACAATTAATAATTCATTAAAGAGGAACAAATTTTACTCCCAAAAAGTCAAATTGTTCATAACAGATCAAAATCAGTGACTAAAGCTGAGAAGCTGTACACAGATGTTACAGCTGACAGCAATGCTAAGCAAAACCATACAACAACTGAAATGTGCTGACTATTCTGATGACTTTGGATGAAGAAGCTGTGACAATCATAATCAATCACCTTTTTCTATCAAAATTTGAGTGTCTCTTTTACCCAATTGTGAAAAAAATGTTCCTTCAATTTCAACTATTTTCTTCAGCCACAAACATTTTTCATTCAGCTACATGATACAACAATGCATATTGTTTATAGTTTAAATTGTTCAGGTCTTATTACACAAGAACATAATACTTTGCTTTAACTGTAAAGTTAATGTATCAATCAGATTTCAAAAAAAGTGAAAAGGTGAAAAAGAATGCAAATGCCATAAGATGGTACTATCACAATTGAAGCTGGAGTTTGTTTTGCTTTCTAGGTCTTAGGACAAAAGTCATAATGTGGAAAGAAGTCATTTGACCCAGGAATCTCATGCTATTATTTACTTTCCACGCAAGCATGAAAGATGTAATAAAATTTTAACTTCCTCTACAAATCACCTCACAGGTCATGTTCGCTTCTCACTACTGCCATTAGGAAGAAGGTACAAGAGCCTAAGGACCAACACCACCAGGTACAGAAACAGTTATTACCCTCAACCATCAGGGTCTTGAACCAATGGGGTAGCTTCACTTGCCCAGTCACTGAACTGTTCCCATAACCTATGGACTCATTTTCAAGGACTCTTCACCTCAAGTTCTTTATATTATTTGTTTATTATCTTTTTTGCTGCTGTATTTGCAGCATGTTGCCTCTTGTATGTTGATGGTTTGTCTGTCCTGTTGGACGTGCTCTTCCATTGATTCTATTGTTTCTTGGAGTTACTGTGCATGCCGGCAAGAAAACAAACCTCTGGGTTGTAACTGGTAACATGTATGGAAATGAATTTACTTTGAACTTTGAAAATCTCTTCAACACTTATCCAGTCCACAGTAACATTATTATCACTGTAATTAGTACACACCTGTAGAGTATAAGCACAACCAAGTTTCTGTTTAATGGATTTAAATCAGGTTGAAAGCAGAAAACCAGAATGTTCACAAAGCTAACAGAACAAAGAACAATATAAGCTGATATGAAGGGGAAGTAAGGTTACATTTGTGAAAAGGTATGCTGCAGATTTGTGTCGAGTTAATTTCCATAGACATTACAATTAGTCTTGCTGCATTCATAATGACATAAATCTACAAGTGTTAAAAGTAATCCATGTATATAGAGTGTAATCCACTTACTCCATTGCTGCCATGATTTACAGAACAGTCATTTGAACTTTCCCAATTGTGAGGACTATGCATTTTCTTCTCCCAGATTTTATAAATAAATGTTCTTTTGATAGAATGAAAGAGATAACAGAGACAAGGACGTTGATTAATGTGGAAGTTAAATGGAGAGGGGTGATTACCAACACTGATCCAGATGACCACAATTTCCAAGTTACAGGTGGCAAGAACATACATTCAAAGCCAGGAGGGCACTGCTCTGAAATGCTTATCAGGTTCTGACAAGACTATTGGGCCCTGATTTGTTATTTCTGGGCTTCCTGCCCATTCCAGCATAAATTACCAGAGGGATGCCCCTGTCTGGTGAAATAAACTGGGAATGGGCAGAAGGCCCAGAACAGAAACACAAGAGATTTTGCAGATGCTGGAAACCCAGAGGAACAGACACACAAGGCTGGAGGAACCAAGAAGGTCAGGAAGCATCACTGGAGATGAATAAACAGATGATATTTGGGCTGAGACCCTTTTTCAGGACTGGAAATGAAGGGGGATGATGCCAGAGTAAAAAGGTGGAGGAGGGAAAGGACGACCACCTAGAAGGTGATAGTTGAAGCCAGGTGGGTGGGAGAGGTAAAAAGTTAGAGAAAGAATCTGATAAGATAGGACAGTGGGCCACAGGAGAAAGGGAAGGAGGGGTACCAGGGGGAGGTGGTAGACAGGTGAGCAGAAAAGGTAAGAGGCCAGAGTGGGGAATAGAATTAAAGGGGAAAAAATTACCAAAAGAAGAAATTGATGGTCATGCAATAACGTTGGAGGCTACCCAGACAGAATATGAAGTATTGTTTCTCGATCCTGAGTGCGCTTTTATCATAGCAAAAGAGGAGGCCATTTACTTACATGTCAGAACAGGAAGTAGGGATAGGAATTTAAATGACTGGACATCAGGATATTTCACTTTTGGCAGATGGAGCAGAGATGTTTGACAAAGTGTTCCTCCAACTTACGTCAGATCTCATCAATATAGAGGAGGCCGTATCAGGAGCACTGGATACAATAGACAAAAATACAAGAGGGGTCCCTGAATGGAGGTAAGGGAGGAGGGTGAATGGGCAGGTGAAGGATTTCTGTCACTTGCAGAGGGAGATTAGTGGAGAGGGATGATTGGATAGGGGATCATGGAGGGAGTGAAGCAGAGAGTGGTGGGGAGGTTACGAGGTACTTGTTGGTAAGATCCAGTTGAAGATGGCGGAAGTTGCAGAGAATGATGCGTTGGATGAAAAACTCATTGAGTGATATGTGAGGATAAGAGGAACTCAGGGAGGAGGAGCAGCACCTCATACTTGGTCTGGGTAGCATCCAACCTGATGGCATTAACATCTATTTTTCCTTCTGGTATTTTTCTCTGCTCCCTTCACCCTTCTATTCCCCACGCTGGCCTCTTACCTCTTCTCCTCACATACCTATCATCTCCCCCTGGCTCCCCTCCTTTTTCCCTTTTCTTTCACGGTCCACTCTCTTCTTCTATCAGATTGCTTCTTCTCCAGCCTTTTATCTTTTCCACACACCTGGCTTCAACTATCATCTAACTAGTCCTTCTTCCCAGGCCCGCACACACATCTGTCTATTCTGGTGTCTCTCCCTTCCTTTCACATTCAGAAGAAGGGTTTCAGCATGAAACGTTGATTGTTTATTCATTTCCATACTTGCTGGTTTCTATGGAATTCCTCCAACATTTTGTATGTGTTATAGAAGGCTCAGAACATTATGTTTCAAAGAAGTTCATAAAAGCTCATCTAAATCTTACATGGAAGCTTGTGCCTCAGAGATCCAACCTGCAAGGTGGGATTCTGAGCATTTAACTAGTACCTGGTGTGAAGGGCTTCTGTTGAAGTGTCCCCAGCAACACATTCCTGCCTTGTGACTTGAAAAGCTGGGCAACTGTTTCCCCTGCGGCTGGCCCTTCTCACTTATAGCAACAAGACCCAACTATGAAGTTCAGACAAAATTGTCTGTTGCGGCCCCTCTGTGGGTATGCAACCTGCTTTGAGATTCTTCTGCTAGATGAAGTTGAACTCATCCTCACAGAACCAAGATGAACAAAAGAGTGAGGGTGCCAGAGCTGAAATGTAAGCAAGAGAATAAAGCTTCAAACTTAAAACTTCAGAGGCTAGCAGACACCAGGAGTCAGAGGCAAAGAAATTAATAAAATGAAAACCAGAAAATGCTGTAATTGTTCATTGCAAATAACATTATCAAGATTTATCACTTCCAATCAGTATTCTTGTCTCATACTTATCAATAAAAGTCATTTTCCATTAACATTAGATACTACCTCTGACTAAAAAATGCAAGTAATACATTTCCCCCGAGGCAGTTTTCAAAAACATGTTAAACGAAAAATCATGAGAAATCATTCAAGTTTCAACTCACTAAGTCACATTAATCAGTGAACAACTAATGTATTGAATCTCTCCTCAGGTTTCAAACACACTGATATGACAACTGGAAAAAGATAAATTACATCTTTCCTCATTTAAAAGTAGGAAAATAAGCAGGTGTAATCATGATCCAAATCTATCCAGGTTTTCTTTCAGCAAAACTTTCAGCAAGACCATTCCCAGTGTTTTGATTATATTTTCCCAATATAGAGCCTTAACACTGTTAATCATTTAAGGGTGGTTGTAGATGGTTCGCATTCTGCAGAGAGTTCAGTGACCAGAGGTGATCCGCGGGGATCTGTTCTGGGACTCCTCCTCGTTGTGATTTTTATAAATGACCTGGATGAGGAAGTGGAATGGTAGTAAGTTTGCTGATGACACAAAGGTTGGGGGTGTTGTGGATAGTCTGGAGGGTTGTCAGAGGTTACAGCGGAACATCGATAGGATGTAAAACTGGGCTCAGAAGTGGCAGATGGAGTTCAACCCTGATAAGTGAGAAGTGGTTCATTTTGGTAGGTCAAATTTGAAGACGGGATATAATATTAATGGTAAGACTCTTGGCAGCATGGAGATTTTTGGGTCCATGTCTATAGAACACTCAAAGCTGCTGCTCTGGTTGGCAGTGTTGTTAAGAAGGGGCATGGTGTGATGGCCTTCATCAATCATGGGATTGAGTTCAAGTGCCATGAAGTAATGCTAAAGCTATGTAAGACCTTAGTTAGACCCCACTTGGAGTACTGTTTTCAGTTTTGGTCACCTCACTACAGGAAGGATGTGGATACTATAGTGAGAGTGCAGAGATTTACAAGGATGTTGCCTGGATTGGAGAGAGTGTTTTATGAAAATAGTTTGAGTGAACTTGACCTTTTCTCCTTGGAACGACATAAGATGAGAGGTGACCTGATAGAGGTGGAAAAGATGATGAGATGTATTGATCGCGACCAGGGCTGAAATGGCGAACATGAGGGGGCATAGGTTTAAGGTGCTTGGAACTAGGTACAAGGGGAATGTCAGGGTTAAATTTTTCACACAAAGAGTGTTAGGTGTGTGGTATTCACTGCCAACAACCGTGGTAGAGGCGGATACAATAGAGTCTTTTAAAAGACTCCTAGATGGGTACATGGAGCTTAGAAAAATAGAGGGCTGTGTGCTAGAGAAATGCTAGGCAGTTTCTAGAGTAGCTTACATGGTCGGCACAACATTGTGGGGTGAAGGACCTGTAATGTGCTGTAGATTCCTATGTTCTATTTAGCTAAACAGCAGCAATCCAGTAACACTGTATCAACAGTCAAGCACAACAGAACAAAAAAGAACATGAGGAAATCTGCAGATGCTGGAAATTTGAGCAACACACACAAAATGCTGGTGGAACACAGCAGGCCAGGCAGCATCTATAGGGAGAAGTACAGTCTGAAAGAAGAGATAGTAAGAGATTTGAAAGTGGGAGGTGGAGGGGGAAAACCCAAAATGATAGAAGACAGGAGGGGGTGGGGTGAAGCTAAGAGCTGGAAAGTTGATTGGCGAAAGGGATACAAGGCTACAGAAGGGAGAGGATCATGGAATGGGAGGCCTAGAGAGAAAGAAAGGGGAGTGGTGCACCCTCGTTTGTTTGTTTATTATTTTCTCCTTTTTTTATTTTTTCTCTCTCTGTCCCTCTCACAATCACTCCTTGCCTGCTCTCCATCTTCCTCTGGTGCTCCCCTCCCCCCTTCTTTCTCCTTCAGCCTCCTCTCCCTTATCCAGCCTTGTATCCCTTTTGCCAATCAACTTTCCAGCTCTTAACTTCATACCTCCCCCTCGTCTTCTCCTATCATTTCGGATCTCCCCCTCCTACTTTCAAATCTCTTACTATCTCTTCTTTCAGTTAGTCCTGAAGAAGGGTCTTGGCCCGAAATGTTGACTGTACTTCTTCCTTTAGAACAAAGGCGAGCTGTTGGAACAGCAGATTCAGTCAAGAATCATAAATACAAGTAAGTCTGCAGATGCTAGAAACCCAAAACAACACAACAAAATGCTGGAGGAGCTGAGCAGATCAGGCAGAATCTATGGAAGTGAATCTACAGTCCATGTTTCAGTCTGAGACCCCACTTCAGGACTGGAAAGGAAGGGTGAAGACACCAGAATAAAGAGGGGGGAGGTGAAGGAGGATAGCTAGAAGTTGATAGGTGGAGCCAGGTGGGTGGGAAAGGTAAAGAGCAGGAGAGGAAGGAATCTGATAGAAGAGATTGGATCAGAAGAGAAATTCAAGGAATAAGGAAGGAGGAGATAATAAAAAAATTCCCTCCCCCTCCTCTCTTCTATTCTCTGCTCTGGAGGTCTTACCTCTTCTCATCTGCCTATCACCTTGCCATGGGTCCCCTCGTCCTTCCCTTTCTCCTGCGGTCCACTCTCCCCCCCTTGTCAGATTCCTCCTTCTCCATCCCTTTACCTTTCCCACCCTAGCTTCACCTACCACTACCTTGCTGTTCTCCTTCCCCTCCCTCCATTCTTTTTACTCCGGCATCTTCCTCCTTCCTTTCCAGTTCTGAAGAAGGGTCTCTGCCCAAAACGTCGACTGTTCATTCATTTCCATAGATGACGGCTGAATTGCTGAGTTCTTCCAGCATTTTGTGTATGTTGAGTCAGAAATCATATCCTTCCTCATTACAGAAGATGATGTTAAATTCCAATACAGCTCTTAGTCAGCTGATTTGATGTGGTGTAGCTTCTGCTCAATTGATCAAGCATTTAACACTGGCTACAATAATGTATCCCAAGAATCAATTAGCAGTTAACATAGATCTTTAAAATAGCAGCTTCAGTGTCAGTTCCAGCAAGTTGGCATGCACACATCAGCAACAGTGATAGTTTACAGCAGATCCTGCTGTCAGGTTTAAGATTATTTGCTCTATCATGAGGCTGTAATCAAAGGGTTACTTACAATGACTGAGATAGCCGAGCAAAAGCCAATCTGTTCCAAGCATGCATTATTTAGAGTTTTCTTTTGTCTTGTCCTCTCATGAAGCCTTGGATTGTATATCCAGAGCTCTCCAGTAAAATAGAGGGTGTAAACAAAACGTCATGGTACACATTGGTATTAACAACGCAAGTAGGAAAAGGGATGAGGTCCTGAAGAGAGTATATAGGCAGCTCGGTAGTAATTTCTGGATTGCCTCCTGTGCTTCACACCAGTGAGGCTAATTATAGGATGATTTGACAGATGAATATGTGGCTAAGGAATTGGTGCAGTAGGCAGGATTTTAGCTTTGTGGATCAGTGGAAACCTTGGAAAAAGTATTGGCTGTACAAAAAGTTTGGGTTACACCTGAATATGACAGGGGTTGAACCAATATCCTTGCAGGCAGTTTTGCTAGAGCTGTTGAAGAGGATTGAAACTTCTTTGTTAGGGGCATTGGAACCAAAGTGATAGGTCAAAAGATGGGGCAGTTGGTATGCAGCATTTAGAGAGACTTTGCAGAAGGCTAGGTAGTTGATAAGGCAAAAAATGCTGTCAGTGAAATGGGTTGAGATGTGTCTATTTTAACGTAAGAAGTGTCAGGAACTAGAGTGATGAACTTAGTGCATGGATCAGTTGTGGATTATGCTGTTGTGGCCAATTCTGCTCCCATATCTGACATAAGCATATATCTTATTATGAGGTGACCAGCAAGGAGCGAGTAGCACATAATGACCCTCTGCTCCAATTATTCTTTGTGTATCATTAAGGTTGTGATAGTGGGGGATCGTAATGGGGACAAGCATCCACTACCTATTAAATGCTTCCAATGGGGTGTGCCACAAATAGCCTCTGGCAACCAGGTCCAACTCCTGGCTGTACCATTTCTACCGAGAGGAGAAGGGGCAAAGGTGGATTACTGGAGCCTTAAAACCTGTCGCTTTGGGCAGATAGGGCTCATCAGCCATGGTTGTCAGCTCATCTAAGAGAAAGAAAACTCTAATCTCAAACCTCTGCTGTCTTGCAGCTATACCCACTCACTGGCAAGGCTTCCAGAGTAAACCTCAAGGGAATAATCCAGAGCTGAAGTCCCTAAGGCAGTCCTACATTGAGTTCAATGTTGACTGGCAACTTCTCCAACACTGCTGGTACCAAACTGTATCAGTCTCTGCTGTTCCTTCGGCTTCATTAGATGCATACGGAGGCGGAGCTTGCTACATGGGCAACAGCTTGATCTCCATGCTATACTGCCCAGGTTTCTGTATCTAGACAGCTAGGACACAATATCCATCATCAACTCTGACCAACTGAGGCCTCAGCTCATCTTTAATTTTATACTCATCATCCTCATTTGTTCCAATCAAAATGCAACTTTTTACATTTCTCTACAATAAAGCTTATCTGTTGTGCATTTGCCCATTCTCCCAATCATGCACATCCAGCTGCAATTTATCACTTCGCTTTTCACAGATCACAATAACTGCCATATATCGTGTTGTCTGCAAATTCAGAAGTCATGGTTTGCAACCACAAATCTAGATCCTTAATGCATATCAAAAAAAAACAATGCTCTTGACACCAATCATCAGGAAGCAACACTATTGACCTTCCTTCAGTCTGAAAAGCAACTATTCACTATGGCCCACTGATGCTCTTTTATTAGCCAGCTTGCTCTCATGCTATCAATATCCTCTTATCCCTTCTGCTCACAAGTCTGATAAGGAGCCCATTGCAAAAAAAAGTCTGTTGGAAGTTCATATACATCAACTGGATTAACCTCACCAACTCTAATTGTTAGCTGATCAAAAATATTGTCAAATTGGTTCAACATGATATAGCCTTCAGAAATCTACACGAGTTTGCCTCAAATAATGAGATTTCCTCCAAATGGTAATTAATCCTATACTCAAACAAGAAGACCATAAGATTATAAAACCGTGAGCAGAATTAGGCCATTCAGCCCATTGAGTCTGTTCTGCCATTCCATCATGACTGATCTATTATCTCTCTCAACCTCATTCTCCTGCCTTCTCCCTGTAACCCTTGACACCCTTACTAAGAACCTATCAACCTCTACTTTAAATATACTCAATGACTTGGCCTCCACAGCTCTAAGTGCCAATGAATTCTACAGATTCACCATAATCTCACTATAGAAATTCCTCAACATCTCTGATCTAAAGGGACACCCTTATATTCTGAGGCTCTGGTCTTAGAAGCCTCCATTAGAGAAAACATACTCTCCAAGTCAACTCCATTTTAGGCCTTACAATACTCAATAGGTTTCAAATAGATCCCTCTTCATTCTTCTAAACACCAGTGAGTACAAGACCAGAGCCATCAAATTTTCTTTATATGTTAACCCTTTTATTCAGAGAATAATTTCTGTGAACTTTCTCTTGACCCTCTGCAAAGCCATCACACCCTTTCTTAGGCAAGGGGTCAAAAACTGCTCACAATTCTCCAACTGTGGTCTGACCAATGTCTTGTAATTCCTCAGCATTATATCCTTGCTTTTATATTCTTGTCCTCTTGAAATGAATGCCAACATTGTAGTTGCTTTCCTTACCACCAACTCAATCTGCAATCAGGCCTTAAGGGAATCCTGCATGAAGATTCCCAGGTCGACCTGCAGCTCTGATTTCTGAATTTTCTCCCCACTTAGAAGATAATTCCTTCTGCTAAAGTACATGACCATACACTTCTGTACACTATATTCCATCTGCCACTTCCTTAACCATTCTCCGGATCTGTATGAGTCCTTTTGTGGACTCCCTTCTTCCTCAGCACTGCCTGTGCCATCCACAAATCTGTCCATAGAGCTATCAATACCTTCATCTAAATCACTGACATAGTGTATAATGTGAAAAAGCAGCAACCTCAACATCAACCACGGAATCAGAATCAGGTTTAATATCAGTGGCAAACGTCATGAAATTTGTTGCTTTGCCGCAGCAGTATATTGCAATACATAATATTTTAAAATATAAAATAATAAAGTATACAATATACATTAATTATCATGTAATTATTTATATATATAAATTAAGTAATGCAAAAAGAGAGCATAAAAAAGTGATGTAGTGTTCATGGGTTCCTTGTCTATTCAGAAATCTAATGGCAGAGTGGAGAAGGCTGTTCCTGAAAGGTCCTCAATGATGGATGCTGCCTTCTTGGGCATGCCTTTTGAATGTGTCCTCGATGCTGGTGAGGCTAGTGCCCATGATGGAGCTGGCTGTGTTTACCATTTTCTGTAGTTTTTTCCAATCCTGTGCAGTGGCCTTTCAATAGATATATAGATAGATACTTTATTGATCCCAAAGGGAATTACAGTGTCACAGTATCATTACAAGTGCACAGATATACCGGTAAATACTAGTAGAGAAGTAGAAAGAATAAAAATTAATTGACCTCAGTCTAACAGGTCTCCTCAGCTATATGTTGAATCATTATGGAGCCTAATGATCGACAGTAAGAATGACCTCATATAGCACTCTTTGGAGCAGTGCAGTTGTCTTAGTCTATTACTAAAAGTGCTCCTCCATTCAGCCAAGCTGGCATGCACAGGGTGAGAAACATTGTCCAGGATTTTCCATAGGATTTTTTGTTCTACCGCAGCCTTCAGTGTGTCCAGCTTGACTCCTATAACAGAGCTAGACTTCATCAGTTTTTTGAGCCTGTTGGCATCACCCATGTTAATACCTTTGCCCCAGAAATCCACTAGATAGAAGATAGTACTGGCAACAACAGACTGGAGAAATGCATGAAGGAGAAGCTTGCATACTCCAAAGGACCTCAGTCTCCTCAGGAAGTGGAGACACAGCCTGTGTTGGTTCTCCACTCAAGACTGTCATCCAGGTGCACCCCCTAGTATTTGTTGGTCCTCACCACATCTACATTCTCACCATCAATAGTAACAGGGAGCAGCGCATGCTTAGTCTTCCTGAAGTCCAGCACTATCTCCTAATGTTGATCTCCATATCTCCTATGTATGCAGATAATACAGCTTACACCATTTGACAAAGTCCTCCACCAGGGCCCTGTATTCATCCTCCCACCCTCTCTTTATACATCAAACTATTGCTGATCATCAGAGAATTTCTGCAGTTACCTGAAGTGCGAGGTATACAGGGTAAACAGGAAGCGAGCCAATACAGACCCCGAGGGGTCCCAGTGTAGCTGATAGCCATGTTTGATACACAGCTCTGAAGCCGCACAAACTGTGGTCTGCCAATCAGGTAGTCCATTATCCAGGATGCAAAGGGAGTGCCAACCTGCACTGAATGGAGCTTTTCCTTCAACACTGAGGGCTGTATGGTAATGAAGGCACTTGAAAAATCAAAAAACATGATCCTCACAGTCTGCTCTGCTTATCCAATTGGGAGTAGGCTTTGTTCAACAGGTAGATGACAGCATCATAGACTCCAATATGCTTCTGGTGGGCAAACTGCAGAGGATCGAGGGCTGATCTGACCAGGGGTCAGAGGTGAGCCAGGTCCAGCCTCTCTAGGGCCTTCATGATGTGTGAAGTCAGGGCCATTGGATGGAAGTCATTTAAGACTTTTGGTTTGCCCTTCTTGGGTACTGGGACCACGTATGATATTTTCTACTGTCAGGACCCATTCTTTGCTGAGACTTAGATTGAAAATGCACTGGAGAACTCCACACAGCTGCTCACCGCACTCCTCCAGAACCTTGGGTTAACATCTTCGGTTCCAATGCTTTGCCATGTCTGAGTTTCCCCAGATCCCCTCTCACCTGCTCAGTAGTGAAGGTGAGTCCATGATGACTGGGGAATTGGTGGAAGGGTGGAAGCTGGGAAAGGTGAAGATCAGGATGATAGAAGTTGGTATGGGAGCTGTGGATGGTAGGTGCAGGGCAAACAGGGGATGTAGACAGTGGTAGCCTGTATTGTTCATCCACGTGTTGAACTGGAGGGGGAAGGAGGGAGGAGGGGAGGTGTTGGTGCTGAGGAAGCATTAGGTGCCTCTTCACCTGGACTGGTGTGCTGGGGGGCAGGGTGTGAACAGGAGGGCAATTGTCAAACCTATTGAAGAATTGGCTTAACTTATTAGCCCATTCATGGCTGCATTCTGAGGCTCTACAGCTAGGCTGATTGAAGCCAGTGATATTCTTCAAGCCTCTCCACATCTCCTGTGTGCAACTCCACCCAAGCTTGTTCTCCAGCTCTCTCTCCTTGTATATCTCTTTAGCCACCTTGATCTTCTCCTTTAGTTCCTTCTGCACATTTCAATTCCTCCCTGCCTCCTGATCTAAAGGTTCTCTTTTTGTGGTTCAGAAGATCACTGGTGGCCTGTGGTTTGTTGTTAGGGAAGCAACAAACAGTCCTTGATGGTGCTACAGAGTCCATACAGAAGTTGATGTAACCAGTGATGCAATCAATAAGTCCATTAGTGTCCTCTCCATTTGGTTCAGAAAGCACGTTCCAGTCAGTAACCTCAAAGTAGCCCTTCAAGGCCTCGATGGCCTCTGAAAACTATTTCTTGACTACTTGCTGATAAGCTAGCTGTAGCTGTACTTTAGGCTTATACCAGACAGTAATGCAACCAGTTAGAATGCTCTCCCTGGTATACCTGTAAAGGTCGTGTCATTAGCAAATTTATAAATGGCACTTGGGCTGGGCCTAGCCACACAGTCATGGGTGCAGAGAGAAATAGTGGACTTAGCACGCATCCTTAATGTGCTTCAGTGTTTACTGTCAGAGAGGAAGAGCTGTTCTTTCCAGTCTGCACTGAGTGTGGCCTCCCGGTGAGGAAGTCAAGGATGCAGTCACAGAGGGAGGTATAGAGGTCCAGTTTTTGGAGCTTGTTGACTAGAACTGATGATATGGTTATGGTGAATGCCAAGCTGTAATCAATAAACACCAGCTTAACATAGGTATTGCTATTGTTCAGGTGATCCAAGGCTGAGTGGAGAGCCAATGAGAGTGCATCTGCTGTAGACCTATTATAGCAACAGGCAAATTGCCGTGGGTCCAGGTCCTTGCTTAGGCAGGAGTTGATTCTGGTTGTGACCAACCTTTCAAAGTATTTTATCACAGTAGATATGAGTGCAATTGGGCGATAGTCATTAAGACTGCTCACTCTACTCTTCTTGTGCACTGGTATGACTGTCACCCTTTTGAAGCAGGTGGAAACCTCCAACTGCAGCAGTGAAAGATTGACGTCCTTGAACAGCCAAAAACATCTCAAATGCAACCTTGGGTAGCCTGCAAACCAATAGCATGAATATCGAATTTTCCAATTTCAGGCAACATGTGTTACTTTTCCATTGTGCTCATTCATCCTGGTTCTCTTTCCACTTGTTTACAAGTCCTATCTCCATCTACACATTATGCACACACACTTATCTATCAGTGTTGCTTCTCCCACAGCCCTCCCTCTCAATATGGCTCCATCTGTCCATCATTCCACTCTCATCTGGTTCCACATCATCTTCCAGCCTCTATCGCAACCTTCCCCTTCCCCACATGCCTTAACCTACCCATCGTTTTTCCACCTTCTTCGTTTCCACCATGCCTCCAGCTTGTCTCTAAACACTCTCAGATGGCTCCATCTGCCCATTATCCCTTATCTCAGCTGGGTCTAATTATCATCTGCCAGTCCCACTCTCACCCCTTCCTCTCACCACTTTCCCGCTAACTCAGTCCCGATGCAGGGTCTCAAAGCAAAATATCAACCATCTCTTTGCCTCCAGGTGCTAATCAACCTGCTGATCTTTTTGGTCCAGTTTCCAGAATCAAAAATGTCTTTTGTCTCTAAAGTTTACTGCATTCTTTACTTAGCATAAGATATGAAGAATTAAAACATCACTGGAGTTCAAGAGTAAAAGGAATGATTATTCTCACTGGTCAAATGTCATTTTAAGATAGTCTAAGTTTAGGGAAAGCATTACATAAATGTAACTTTCTTTCTCTTTTTAATTAGGAAACAGAAATATGTCAGGTTGCAGCACAGAAATGAACATAAATATCAAACTATATTTTACCTGCAAGATTATCAATTTTACTAAGTGTGATAAGTCCGCAGACATCCTTTGAAGTAAAATTGAAGTTTTACTCTTTGGATATGGATCTCCCCAGTTATTTTTCCCTATAATGATATATAATGGCAGCTGGGTGTTTTTATATATACAAGATTTATTTGCAATTGATTCTGAGTATGTAAGCATTGCATTTCTGCGTCAGTGAGAATGTTTCAATCTATCCTGTGGTTTTGGATATAACTACATGAACAAGGCTTTCTGTGATTGTGGTTAAATATATTTATGATACCCAGTTTGTCATTCTCGCAGACCAGAACAGAGAGAGGAATTCACTTCATGTAAATGTGAATGAAGCATTTTAAGAAAGATTTGCATTTACAATGCATTTTTTTGCATCCATGGGATGGCTCTTAAGTACTTTACAGCTAATTAACTACTTTGTAAATGCAGCCAGTATTGGTATGCAAGCAAATCTGGCAGATAATTTATACACAGAGTATTCCCAAAACAGCATATGAGATTAAGGACTTCAGAATATTTCAGGTGTAGGATAAAGGAGGATTATATAAAAAAGCATTCAAAGATATGTAAATACAGTGTAGGCCTCAGTAAGGAGAAATGAATGAAAATAGCAAGAATAGTAACTGCAGGCAGAACAAGCTTAAATGTAAGAAATTAAAAACAGATTCTGCAGATGTTGGAAATATTGAGAAAATGCTGGAGGAGCTCAGCAATTCAGGCAGCATCTACGGAGGGGTATGAACAGTCAATAGTTTGGGTGGAGATCCTTCATCAGGACTATAAGAAATGAAGTTTTCTTCACCAAATCCAGGCCAGTTGGTTCAACTGTACTGGTGGGTAGTTAATTAAATTCAATTCTCCGAGGTAGCATAGATTTTCACTTTAAAAAAGACAGATCAAAGACTATCGGTGTAGATTGGTAATGGGAGATTACTTCTAATGACTGCTTTTTTAATAGAGGTAAAAGTGGAGGGTCGATAAGAGCTCTGCATTTGATGTAGTTCACGTTGATTTAAGCAAGACTTTTGACAAGGTTCCACATAACAGCCCAGTCAAAAAAAAAAGAAATACACAAGGAGGGATGGACTATTGATTCAGTGCTGCTATATACTTCCCTCTAATTTCAAAAACAACTGTCTGGGGAGTTGCATAATACACATAATGGGCTCTCTCAACAGACCATAATCTCGAAAGTCAGTTTTTACCTGTACAATTTTATTTACTATTCATGTGTTTCATACACATACAATCCAAACCCATCTCAGTCCATTTGGCATTGCTTCTCATTAACCCCTCTTATTATTGAATTTAAAATTTTTTTTAATTAAATTTTTAGAAAATTACAAAGAATAAATGTAATGATAAAATAGTAAGAAAGAGAAAAAATAATATTAACCCTTCCCCCTCCCCTTAACCCTCCCCCCCAACCCTTGTCTAAAGAAAGAAAAAAAAGAAAGAGAAAGATTGCCTGGATATCGGAGGATCCCCACATGCTCCATGGAGTTCAAAATAATTTTTATTTTTATTTTTACTTTCCCCAATTACTTTATAATTTTATCTTCAAAGGACCTATGTATTTAATCCTATCTTTGTAGGTATGGGAGCCAAATTTTCAAAAATATATCATATTCATTTCTTAGATTGTATGTAATTTTTTCAAGTGGAATACAACTATATACTTCATTATTCCAACGATCCATAGTTAAATATAAATCAGATTTCCAAATTGAAGTATTTTTTGATTTTAATGTTGTTAGTCTTTCCCAAGTCTCCCAGCACACGCTTGATACCGTTAATTCCAAGGTCTCCCCCTTGCACATGGATATTGCATTGAGTTCTGCCTAATGCAATATGTTCATCTAGAACAGCTGCTTCCTAAATCAGAACTCCTCCCATGTCCCAGGAATCGAAATCCCCTCCTTTCTGCAACCACTTCTCTTGCCACCCAGTACCAGGTCTAGTTGCTCTTGTGATTCCTATCTGTACCAGAATGGAGAACCAATATCCCAGCTAGAAGAGAAGCATAACAAGAGAGTTTTAAAAAATGATATGGTAGGTAATGGCAGGGTGGTAGTCTGGATCATGTTCAGATACCTGAGAGCAGTGTTTAGAAAATAATGTCAAAGTTAAGCTTGGTCGAGGCCAGACTTGTACATACAGGGAAGCACAAGCATTTTTAAGAAGTTTGAAAAGGAACTTTCACTGCATCGTTATGGTTTCACTAAAAACTAAATAGTACTTTCATGCTTTGTATTTAACATACTGTTCATTTAACATCTACATTAAGCTGTTTTTGATAGCAGTACATAATTCATTTTCATTATCACAACATAGAGGAAGTGTTTCATCAAGATAAATATTCATCTAAGTGAAACTATTTTTGATAGAAAAGTGGCAAGAGACATACCTGCTTCTAACTTTCACAACAATATGAGTAAGTTACTTAACAGTAGTGATCTAGGGCCAGTTACTTCAGAATTTAATCAAGCTACTTCAGTATCATTATATATAATTATTGTTTGTACCTTAGGTTTCGTGGCTTTAAATTTGAGGTTTTTCCACTTGCTGGAAACCTGCCAAGTGCAAGGAGGTGGAATGATCCTCCTAACCTGTCATCATCTAACTTGCCCTTTAAAGTAGATATTCCACAGGGCTGGAATAAAATGCAAAACCAGGTATTATTAATACCTGAAACAAATGTAACTTGTCAAGTGCCAAGTACTGGACCAGATGACAAACAGAATGCAAGTTTACAACGTCTCACACTGTTTTTTTTTCAAGCCAACAGACTGTCAAGTCTCCCTTGAACGAAGTTACCCAATCCTTCCTAGAATCAGAGAAAATCTACCCTATCATTGCAAGATCTTTCTTGGCTCCGCAGTTTCATGCCAACCTTTGAAACTCGAGTTGCAAGCTTTCAACCTTGCTCATGAGCTGGGATGAGTCTCTATTGGCCCCCATCACTACCTCTTGATACTTATTTATTCTCTCATCTGCCTGCCAGTGGGAGCTTTCAGCACTGAAAAAACAAAAATTTAAATGTACTTTAAGATTTTCTGAGCCTCCAGGTTGCTAGATGTGTTGGGTTGCCTCTCATATTTTTTGTAAAATAGATCTTTTTTTAGATATTAGATTTGTTTCTCTCTCTGGTGGTACATTCCATATCTTAACATTCCTCTGAAGAAAATTAAACAATTTCCACACCATTCCCTTAGGCAATTTGTATTGATGTCATCATTCCTGCTCAAAACAGTATCACTGACCACTAGAAAGAGTTTATTGCTTTATTATCCATAATTTTGAACACCCATATCAAGTTTCCTTTTAACCTGTAATGGTTTATGAAATCCAACTTTTCAATTCTCTCAATAGTTTATTACAAGGAAACTAATCATCTGAAAGCCAAAGTTTTTAGGGCAAAATCTATTGATGGTCTGATATTGTTTCCCCAGTAGGCCAAGAATAGCTATTAATTCTTTTTTTGATTTTGATACTGTATGAACTATTTTCTGAGGTAATAATAAATCAATTAAAGGGGAGTGGAGGTTAATAAAATGAAATGCTGCATTTGAAGGAATCCTTTGGAGGATTTGACCTCTAATCATGTGCTTCTGAGTGACTCCACATCAACTGACCCTGTGGTGCTTTGAATAAATTGCAGACCCAGTATCCCGACATGTCACGCAGGAGATCAGGGTTCAAAATGCTCAACTGGCAGATTAATTGACGTAGCAATTGGCCCAGGAACCTGGATTCAATTCCGTCGCTGTCTGTAAGGAGTTTGTATGTTCTCCCTATGACCACATGGGCCTTTCTCCACGTGCTCTGGTCTCCTCCCACAATCCACACACATTTGTGTTAGTAGGTTAATTGGTGTGATTGGGCAGCACAGGCTCAGTGGACCGGAAGGGCCTGTTACCATGCCTTATCAGTAGATATTTTCCACAGGATTGCAGAAAGAAAATCAATTATTTCAAGGTTAGTCTGATCTTAATTTCACCTGACCATTTGAACATTGATTTCTCAAACTTCCAGTAATGCCTCTCCCTCCCCCCACCACTTCCTATTCCTTTTCCCTCTATCATCTTATCTCCTTCCCTGCCCATCACCTCCCTCTGGTGCTCCTCCCCCGCTTTTCTTGTCCCAAGGCCTTCTGTCCTCTTCTGTTAGACTCCCCTTTCTCCAACCCTGTGTCTCTTTCACCAACTTCCCTGCTCTTTACTTCATCCCCTCCCCCTTCAGGTTTCACCTATCATTTGTGTTTCTCTCTGCCCCCTCCCCCGCTTTAAAATCTACTCCTCAGCATTTTTTCTCTCCAGTCCTGTTGAGGGAGCTTGGCCCGACGCAAAGTCTGTATTAACCATATAACAATTACAGTACGGAAACAGGCCATCTTGGTCCTTCTAGTCCGTGCCGAACACTTACTCTCACCTAGTCCCACTGACCTGCACTCAGCCCATATCCCTCCATTCCTTTCCTGTCCATAAACTTATCCAATTTTACTTTAGATGACAATATTGAACCTGCCTCCACCACTTCTACTAGAAGCTCGTTCCACACAGCAACCACTCTCTGAATAAAGAAATTCCCCCTCGTGTTACCCTTAAACTTTTGCCCCCTAATTTTCAACTCATGTCCTCTTGTTTGAATCTCCCCTACTCTCAATGGAAAAAGCCCATCCACGTCAACTCTATCTATCCCCCTCATAATTTTAAATACCTCTAACAAGTCCCTCCCCAACCTTCTACACTCCAAAGAATAAAGACCTAACTTGTTCAACCTTTCCCTGTAACTTAGGAGATGAAACCCAGGTAACATTCCAGTAAATCTTCTCTGTACTCTCTCTATTTTGTCGACATCTTTCCTATAATTCAGTGACCAGAACTGTACAAAGTACTCCAAATTTGGCCTTACCAATGCCTTGTACAATTTTAACATTACATTCCAACTCCTATACTCAATGCTCTGATTTATAAAGACCAACATACCAAAAGCTTTCTTCACCACCCTATCCACATGAGATTCCACCTTCAGGAAACTATACACCATTATTCCTAGATCACTCTGTTCTACTGCATTCTTCAATGACCTACCATTTACTGTGTATGTCCTATTTTGATTATTCCTACCAAAATGTAGCACCTCACACTTATCAACATTAAACTCCATCTGCCATCTTTCAGCCCACTCTTCTAACTGGCCTAAATCTCCCTGCAAGCTTTGAAAACCTACTTCATTATCCACAACATCACTTATCTTAGAATCATCTGCATACTTACTAATCCAGTTTACCACCCCATCATCCAGATCATTAATGTATATGACAAATAACACTGGACCCAGTACAGATCCCTGAGGCACACCACTAGTCACCGGCCTCCAACCTGACAAACAGTTATCTACCACTCCTCTCTGGCATCTCCCATCCAGCCACTGTTGAATCTATTTTACTACTTCAATATTAATACCTAACGATTGAACCTTCCTAACTAACCTTCCGTGCGGAACCTTGTCAAAGGCCTTACTGAAGTCCATGTAGACAACAGCCACTGCCTTACCCTTGTCAACTTTCCTAGTAACCTCTTCAAAAAATTCAATAAGATTTGTCAAATATGACCTTCCACGCACAAATTCATGTTGACTGTTCCTGATCAGACCCTGTCTATCCAGATAATTATATATATAATCTCTAAGAATACTTTCCATTAATTTACCCACCACTGACGTCAAACTGACAGGCCTATAATTGCTAGGTTTACTCTTAGAACCCTTTTTAAACAATGGAAGCACATGAGCAATTTGCCAATCCTCTGGTACCATCCCCGTTTCTACTGACATTTTAAATATTTCTGTCAGAGCCCCTGCTATTTCTACACTAACTTCCCTCAAGGTCCTAGGGAATATCCTGTCAGAACCCGGAGATTTATCCATTTTTATATTCTTTAAAAGCGCCAGTACTTCCTCCTCTTTAATCGTCATTGTTTCCATAACTTCCCTACTTGTTTCCCTTACCTTAAACAATTCAATATCCTTCTCCTTAGTGAATACCAAAGAAAAGAAATTGTTCAAAATCTCCCCCATCTCTTTTGGCTCCACACATAGCTGTCCACACTGATTCTCCAAGGGACCAATTTTATCCCTCACTATCCTTCTGCTATTAATATAACTTTAGAAACCCTTCAGATTTATTTTCACCTTACTTGCCTAAGCAACCTCATATCTTCTTTTAGCTTTTCTAATTTCTCTCTTAAGATTCTTTTTACATTCTTTATATTCCTCGAGCACCTCATTTACTCCCTGCTGCCTATATTTATTGCAGATCTCTCTCTTTTTCCGAACCAAGTTTCCAATATCCCTTGAAAGCCATGGCTCTCTCAAACTTTTAACCTTTCCTTTCAACCTAACAAGAACATAAAGATTCTGTACCCTCAAAATGTCACCTTTAAATGACCTCCATTTCTCTATTACGTCCTTCCCATAAAACAAATTGTCCCAATCCATTCCTTCTAAATCCTTTTGCATCTTCTCAAAGTTAGCCTTTCTCCAATCAAAAATCTCAACCCTGGGTCCAGACCTATCCTTCTCCATAATTATATTGAAATTAATGGCATTATGATCACTGGACCCGAAGTGCTCCCCAACATATACCTCCGTCACCTGACCTATCTCATTCTCTGACAGGAGATCCAACACTGACCCTTCTCTAGTTGATACCTCTATGTATTGCTGCAAAAAAACTACCCTGCACACATTTTACAAACTCCAAACCATCCAGCCCTTTTACAGTATGGGCTTCACAGTCTATGTGTAGAAAATTAAAATCTCCCACAATCACAAACCTGTGCTTACTACAAATATCTGCAATCTCCTTACAAATTTGCTCCCCTACTCTTTTCCATAGTTGCTGCCTGGCCTGCTCAGTTCCTCCAACATTTTGTGTGTTGCCTGGATTTCCAGCATCTGCAGATTTTCTCTTGTTTGAGCTTAAATTATCATTTGTTTTTTGACAGTCATTGAGGGCATATCTAAATTGAAGCAGTGGAATATCAACATGGCCACATTATAGAAGCACTTGGATTTTATTCATTTTTCAGACCATGAATTAATAATAAGAAACAATAATTTCATAGTCTGCACAAAAATTGAAATTTAGGTCCATTGCAAGTTAAAAAATGGCAAGGGAGATGTGTATTCAGAGTATTCAGTTTGGGGAAACAAGTTTTGATAATTAGGAAATTTCACAGTGAAGTGCACTGGTGTTCAGCCAAGGATACATTTGCACTGTTTTTACTAAGACACGTTCATTTGCAGAAAAATGCTCAGTGAAGCTAATTAAAAGGACACAAGGGGGAGGGGTAATTCATCCTGACTCACGCAAGTTTCACACAATATAACAATACACTGCCACTGCTATTTCACTTTTCAGATAAGCAATGGAGAAAAAACTTCAACCTGATATTTTTGAAATTAAGAATATGTTGTGAAAAGTACTAACTGATAAGAATGAAGGGGATCAAAAATTACTGTTACAAGCCAAGTGAAAATGCATTATTGAATTCATAATTAATAGAGCAGTTGGTTGTCATAAACTTGAAATATTTTGTTTTCTTGAATAGAGCCCATATTTTCATGACAACATATCTACCCTGGAGAAATGCTTTGTTTCTGCACGTCAATTTATTTTAAATATCCTTATTTTTAGCCTAAGTGCACAGCCAGAACTGCCACAGTACTATCTCTGGAAAACATATGATTATAGGCTCATTCCTCAAATAGATTCCCCTAAACATACAAAAGTAGTAATTTTCTGTTTCAGCCTCAGTTGTCCTTTAATTAAATTCTTATTTTACAGGCATTAGATATGGATTATAAATCCTCTGCTTTTGCATAACTGAAAGGAGATATCTTCATCCATTCCTGAGCTCTATTAAAATAAGCAAGATGTAAATCAAAATGGATAAATCACAAGATTAATAACACAAAAATGCACAGCAGTGTAATTCTAATGATCAAACATGTCATTGTGGTATTGTAATTGTATGAAGAGACACAAATATCTGTACTGCAGGTGTGAACAAAATTATACCCAGTGGGGATTGGTATGATTTTTGCCATACGAATGCCCTTTGATTTCCATTTCCACTTGCTTCCAGAGAGTGATACACTTTGCACCACCACTAGGTTTTGAATAATCACTTGTGTCTTCCCAAACATTCTGCAAAAGTTACATTGAATTCATATAGCTTGCACCTCAATTATGTCAAAGGATTCCACCTGCAGTATTATTTTTTAAAATGTTGCTATCCAACACCTATAATACAATTTCCAATGTTTTCCACCAGTTTCTGAAGCAGAGAGCAAAAAAAAGAGAAAATTCTATGCATTGATTTGGTTTAAAAGCATAAACTGAAACAGATTTGAAGGATCAATAGGGAAAGGTACCAGAAATAAGTTCACACCTGTAGGTTTCCACACCGCTGAATTTTCAAATGCATCATTGAAAAGCAACAGCATGTCATGGCCAGACTTATCCCCATGGGGTGGGAGAATAATCAACCAGACTGTCAGTCTGAGCTTGCTGTGATGCACTTCAGTTTGCAGAAGAGAAGTGCAGGAATAAATCCCTTCCTTCTTTTATATTAATTGTTTAAAAGAATTACGGATAAAATTACACCTTTATGAATAAGATTAAAACAAAGGGCCATAAAGTAAAAGAAAACTGGAGACGGAGAACACAGCAACCTTTGAATTAGCAAGAAGCCATTATGGATGAATCATTATTCCCAGTCTTTATGGCCCATAGCATCAATTAGACCTGAGCTCCAAATCATAAGCCTGAGTCCACAATCCTCCATAGTTACATATTTACTCTGCAAAGTTCCAAATAAAACACACATCTTTCTGTGGATCATGTCAAACACAAATCACCTTTTCCTCTGGTAAAATTGTAACCACAAATTGTACCCTTGGCTGCAAAGCACTGCGAGTCATTGCTGTTTCCCCAGCCTTTTAATCTATTTTATAGAAAGCCAGTGCAAGACAGCGAAGCCATTGCCCAATTTAGAATAAAATTTTGGAGCTCGGTGGGAATCTCAGTGGCAACCGTAATATATATTAAAATAATTTAAAATGTTATTTTTAGCTTGTCAGTATTTTTTTTGATTGCATAATCTGTGCTGTTCCTTAAACTATTAGTGACTCAGCACAAACATTATAGCTTATGAATGACTTAACTTCCACTAAAAGGACTTAAAGCAGCATTAACAGTCCTCCTTACGCTACTTGTAGAAGTTCCCTAAAACATGGGATCCACAATTCAAAAAATGAGCAAGACGTGGCAAAGATCAGCAGCAAGCCATATTGACCTTGAATCCTTAGAACAAAGTCAGGGCAACCCAGGCAGAGGCACAAGTCCAGATTTTAAATTGCAGGAGATCACAGAAAGGACAAAGAATTCAGTCTCTGTAAAGGCTGAAACATTCTGTGAATAAATAAAAGCTGTCATTATTCACAGTGGTCGAGGATGAAATAAAACACACTGGTGATACATTTCGGATGTTAAACTCATGTTGACATAAGTTAGAGTTTTGAGCAGGAAAATGAAGAGCTAAGAATTGCATCTCCCAACAAGCACAAAGACAAGTGGAGATGGTGTGGTAAACTACATATACCTGTCTGGACAAGCCCCTCTGCTGACTGCTCCTGTGGCTCCTCCCACAGACCCCTGTATAAAGGCGATTGGAGGCACTGCTCCTCCCTCAGTCTCCAGGATGTTGTGTGGTGGTCTCTGGCTGTTAATTGTGGTCTCTTGCTGCTAATAAAAGCCTATCATTCGCCTCCTGTCTCTGAGAGTTATTGATGGTGCATCAGATGGCCACAGATTGCTCTTCTCCATTAAACCAATTTTGACTCCACATCAGTTCTTTTGGGGGAATTTTGCAAAGGAATTTGTAGGTATTGTTGAGTGGAAATATTCTACTAACATATATAGCAAATGAATTAGGTGTAGAATATTATACTTAATATTAGAATGTTTATCAAAAAGAAACACTAATTCAAGCTAAGTGTTTTACAAACTAAACACTTTCTATATTTTGAAACCTTGTACAAATCAGAAAGGTTAACCTGTTTTGTTTGTTATTGATACTGTGGAGTTGGTGCAAGAGAACTATTTCATTGAGCAAATGCACAGTATTTTCTCATTGTAGTGAAATGTTAGTTAATTGGTGTCAGAAGTAGCATGCTGAGAGTCAATCACCAAATTTTACAGGTTCTACAGAAAAGACTGAAATATTTTGTGCCAGTTTTAAGTGACCAATGGGATCAGCAGTAAGTTTCTACTTGAGACCAGAATATAGCAGCCGTAAACAATTGCGTCTTATGCATAATCTTATAAATCATTGTCATCTTGTCATCCTAATCAAGAACCACACAGAAAAAACCCCTCTAAACTGTGATTAGACATAAAAATTATGTTAAAAGCTGGAGTTAATATGCACAATGGATAACATGACCAACAAGCTGTGATAACAAATTCACTCTCCTGAAACACAGTAACCTAAAATTCAATCCTCATTTTTAAAATTCAGATATTTTTCTTTATTTTAAAGTTCATTCTCAGCTTCATTCATTCTCCAGAAGTTCAGAAAATATGACAGGCAATGAAATGAATTGTTCACCTACTATCAGTGTTGAGAGTGGTATATAAAGGTGATCCCATCCTCAAATTCATTATAGATATTTTGCAACACCATCACAACATTGCAACACTAAGTTATTCTTTGAACATTCTGCTTTCTAGAAACACAGAAAATAGGTGCAGGAGTAGGCCATTCGGCCCTTCGAGCCTGCACCGCCATTCAGAATGATCATGGCAGATCAGCCAACTCAGAACCCTGTACCTGCTTTCTCTCCATACCCCCTGATCCCTTTAGCCACAAGGACCATATCTAACTTCCTCTTAAATATAGCCAATTAACCGGCCTCAACTATTTCCTGTGGCAGAGAATTCCACAGATTCACCACTCTCTGTGTGAAAAATTTTTTCCTCATCTCGGTCCTAAAAGGCTTCCCCTTTATTCTTAAACTGTGACCCCTCATTCTGGACTTCCCCAACATCGGAAACAATCTTCCTGCATCTAGCCTGTCCAATCCCTTTAGAATTTTATACATTTCAATAAGATCCCCCCTCAATCTTCTAAATTCCAGTGAGTATAAGCCTAGTCGATCCAGTCTTTCTTCATATGAAAGTCCTGCCATCCCAGGAATCAATCTGGTGAACCTTCTCTGTACTCCCTCTATGGCAAGAATGTCTTTCCTCAGATTAGGGGACCAACACTGCACACAATATTCTAGGTGCGGTCTCACCAAGGCCTTGTACAATTGCAGTAGAACCTCCTGTACTCAAATCCTTTTGCTATGAATGCCAACATACCATTTGCCTTTTTCACCGCCTGCTGTACCTGCATGCCCACCTTCAATGACTGGTGTACAATGACACCCAGGTCTCGTTGCATTTCCCCTTTTCCTAATCGGCCACCGTTCAGATAATAATCTGTTTCCCTGTTCTTGCAACCAAAGTGGATAACCTCACATTTATCCACATTAAATTGCATCTGCCATGAATTTGCCCACTCGCTTAACCTATCCAAGTCACCCTGCATCCTCTTAGCATCCTCCTCACAGCTAACACCGCCGCCCAGATTCGTGTCATCCACAAACTTGGAGATGCTGCTTTTAATTCCCTCGTCTAAATCATTAATATATATTGTAAACAACTGGGGTCCCAGCACTGAGCCTTGCGGTACCCCACTAGTCACTGCCTGCCATTCTGAAAAGGTCCCATTTACTCCCACTCTTTGCTTCCTGTCTGCCAACCAATTTTCTATCCACATCAATACCATACCCCCAATACCATGTGCTTTAAGTTTGCACACTAATCTCCTGTGTGGGACCTTGTCAAAAGCCTTTTGAAAATCTAAATATACCACATCCACTGGCTCTCCCCTATCCACTCTACTAGTTACATCTTCAAAAAATTCTATAAGATTCGTCAGACATGATTTTCCTTTCACAAATCCATGCTGACTTTGTCCGATGATTTCACCTCTTTCCAAATGTGCTATTATCACATCTTTGATAACTGACTCTAGCATTTTCCCCACCACCGATGTCAGACTAACCAGTCTATAATTCCCAGGTTTCTCTCTCCCTCCTTTTTTAAAAAGTGGAGAAAAACTGTAACCCCTACTGCAGAAGAAAAGACAACAACAATATACTGGAACAAACTTCCTATTGTTGGTTTTGGCACACCATAATGAAATCCAAGAAATATCAATGAACTATTATTTCTGGATTACTGCTTTAACAATATAATGTAGCAACATTACAGACATTTCAGCTGTCAAATCCAATAGCACAATGCTACTTCCAGGATAACTCAGAATGGGACAAACAAACAGCCTTGTCAGTGCTACACTTATCCCTTTTTATTCCAGAAAGGGAGCACATAAGTTGCTACTCATTAGCTCATCTGGTGATGGCAGATTTCTCTGTTATTCCAAAGAGTCAAAAACCCAGTTTGATTCACATCAGTCGTTAAAAATAAAAGGGGGGGGGGGGGTATGGTTGAATCACTGGTGTCCAAACAGAAACAGTTTCTTTTTAAAAATGCCAAAAGAGCAACAGTTCCCTGAGGCCTTTACAGAAAGGACATCAAAATAACTACACAGACCAAGTAAAGCAAACTGCAAAGTACTTTATTCAAGTTCAAGTTTATGTCATTCAACCATATTAATGTATACCACCAAACGAAACAAGATTCCTCTAGGACCAAGGTGCACAATACAACACAGTACATATAGCTCACACACAACAGAAAAAGTAATATTCCAACAAAGTCATTAATAATAAGGTGCATTTACAGCACAAGTTAAGAAGTAAACAGTTTATTGGCTCTTCATACGCGATGAGTCCTGGCTGGTGGCAGGGAGTTCTGGGGCTTCAGAGCCTGGGGGAAGAAGCAGTTTTCCAACCTAACAGTCCTTGCCCTAATTCTATGGAGTTACCTCAGAAACAATACTTATGAGCAACTTGAAGCCAGAATGATTTGTCAGAATAGATCCTGCCCGAGCTCAGCACATTCAAGATCTTTTGCCAATACAAAGTACCTTAATTCAGAGTCAATCTTAGATCAGAGATTCCCTGTAGTAAATGAAAGATCTTGGATTGCTTCAGCACCTTTCTCTTCTGTTCATTTGGTTCTATTACCACCCGGTATGTCAAAAGAACTGACCCAATGAAGAAGGTCATATTTAAACACGGACCTCCATCTGTAGCTTTAGGAGCCATCCATTGGCAGGTGAAAGCCTAAGAATGGCTACGCATTATCTGAACAGCGATTACATTGGATAGCCTTCAAAAAAGAATGCAGGGATCATGATAAACAATTAACTTGAGCTTGTACAGTGTAATGCAGGCAGCATGCCAATTTTGTACAGCCTGTTCATTATGATTCTTTTTACATGCAGCTGGCTATGCCTGAAGAGTCAAAATCATTACTAAATTACACTGTTTAAAAGCTGAATGCTTGGAGGGAAGATATACTAATGATGGAGTGATTGTGGCAGCCATTGCACAAGTGATTCTGACTTGGGAAAAGAGAGAATCAATGGCACTAGGCTTTCAGACAAAGTCCAAGTGTTTTTGATGAGTGTATGTCCTGCACTGTTAAGAGACGGAGAACAGATCAGTTATATGAGGCCAGTGGGATTAAAGCATTGTAATGGCATGAAAGAAACACCTTTGGAACTTGATGATTTAATGAACAGGAAAGCCCAGTGAACAGGTCTTCACATTCCATCGACTCCAGCTCAATTCTACCACTCCATACCACAGTCACCAACCAACTGGCAATTCCTATTAATCAAGAGTTGCATCTAATATTCATATGCCCCAGTTACAACAATCGGAAGGTATTCAAAAGCTATTTAATCCCAAACACACTCTCTTGCTGGCACACTTTACTTTCCTGCAGGAGAAGGCACTGTACATCTAGAATAGGTGGAGACTTCCTCTTCATATCCTAAGCACCTTGGAGATGGTATCTGATGTCTAAAATCTTCACTTTTACTGCAGCAAAATCCACACAAGAGATAAATATAACAGTAGAAGCTCTATATAGTGTCGCACTATCATGGGTCTGGATATCAATATGCAAAGGAAGTAAGAGGGAATCACAGCAGTCGTAGAATCTTTCTTTAAAATATAACTTGTCTCTAAAGACCTACTGCATGTGATACCTCGTTCTGGAAGCCCCTGATTCTTGCACTGTCTACTTACATTCCAATCCACACTGTATACCAAAACCTCATTGGGTCAACCATGCTTGCAAGCAAGCAGTTTAAGCACCAACTATTCTCCAATTCATAATGAAAGCACAAGTTAAACCATTTCCTCCACTTTGGTGAAAGACATCCAAAATGAAATAATGTGAAAAAAAGATATTTAAGCAACTTTTAACATAGCTCTTTTAAAATTCCCCTCGAAGAGATGCATGTTCAACCATCAGAAATTAAATGACATTGCAGTTTAGAGCCACAAAATGGCAATCATCTTGTCAACTTATACTGTAAATGCTGGTTAATTCCTTTACCAGCCATCATCGATTTTGCTCTAATATGCCTTTGCAATGTACAGTAGCTATACCAGCAAAAATCAAAGTGCATGATGTACCTGGTTCTTCCTTCTTACACATTCATATCCAAATTTGAGAGAGAATAAGGATGTGTTTTTCTCATATCATTAAAATATTAGCTAGCAATACTCCTTTCTACCTCACTGTTTGCCCTCAAGATCCAAGGAACTGTTGAAAACTCTTGCTACAACTCTGCAATGGAGTAAAGAACAGTTAAAATGGAGTAGCTCCAATATTTAATTATCATACTGCTGCTTTAACACCATGAGGTACTAGGGAGACTCCAAGAGATGCAATGTGACTCAATGCCAATTGGAATTCTATAACACTGATATGATCCAATTTTGAACAACAACTCTACAAGGAAACCACACTGGCTTTCCTGCTAGTTCAAACCAGATCTGCAATTCATCTTTCAAATGGGTGTATAATTTTCCAAGAGGAACAAAAGTACTTTGGAATACTTCAGTACATGAGAGACAATACATAATTGCAAACTACATTTTTTCCCCCCCAGTGTGTTTTTGGCAAAGCCATTCAACTGGTGAATTTGAAATGTGCATTACTCAATTCTGCTCTTGGTAATCACTTACCATTGCTTGAGAAATTATCAATTTGCTCATCTTCCTTCCACATTATTCTCATCATCATATCTTGATCTCAATCATGCCCTTCATGTGGGATGATTCGTATCTTGTTTCTCTCAGTTCTTAAAATAAATATAGTTTTTGCAAGTCCATACAGTCATTTATTGTTAAAGGAACCATTTTTGTTCTTCTTTATTGGAAGAATCTTTCTACCTTAGGAATGTTCCAATCCTACTAGATAATTTACTTTTGAAGATTAGTCATTGCTACGTTGGCATTCTGCAAGGTGACATACAAACCAACAGTAGTAATGACCAATTCATCTATTTTGATGACAAATGCCAAGGGAAGGATTTTCTTCCAGAATACCTGGAGAACCGTCTTGTTCTTTTTCAAATAATTTCTACCTTAGTGCAAAAGCATAACCTTGTTTTAAAGCAGAAATTCCATGAAGGAAGTATTTTCTCTGACAGAATAATTCATGAAATAGTTTCTAAAATATACCTTGCTTGCTTTGCAGGACAGAACATTAAAATGCATTCCAAAAAGCAAAATAATGCTCTCCCATTTAGTCAATAACCTCAGTGCTGATCAAATCTACCATCTCTCCTCTCATTTCATTTCTCAGTAATGGGACTTCAAATTTCATTTTTTTTTTCTTTTTCTAATGGTTCCTTTATTTACGTTTTTATTAGGCTAAAATCTGAAATAATTTTACCATCTCCCTACTCCTAATTGATTTCTTTTTTTCTTCAATCCTGTGAAACATCCTATGTATTTAGACTTTAAAAACTCATGCATGCACTGATTGGCCTCATCTTCTCCTTGACTATTGTTAGAGTGCCTAGAATATGGTTTTTATATTTTGGATTTTTAACAATACATTACGACCAAGTAACATCAAAGAACTTGTCATTTACTCCAAATAAATCAATCAGTGATCGTTCTGTTTGGCTGATGTCCATTCAAGACTGCTGACATAAATATATCTAGATATGGCACAGAATATTAAGATGGTACTTGAGTATAAAAGATAAGCTGAGCAAATACTGCTCCAATTTTAGGTTTGAGAATTTTTATTTAGTGCATTATTTCTTTGATCATTTTGTAAATCAGCAACACAGACTGAACAATTTAGCGCATTCATTTATTCTTTTCCTCAGAACAACATATTTGCTTAAATGTTTAAATCCACCACTTCGATCTTGATTTTCCTCACACATCCAGGCTCCTACTAGGATCTGCTGTCAGATTTAATTTATGATTGGGTGAGAACAGTGCTAATTTAAGTAAGACATCTGCAAGCACTTCTCTCGCTTCTCATTGCTGCACAAGACACCCTCTAGTGGTATGGAAATGAATGAATAAATCTTGACCACTGAAAAACTATTAGTTTCAATAAGTCAACTCAAAGGTTTCAATTTAGATTCCTATCATTGCTTATCTATTTTTGTAAACAGTTCAGATTATTTTGTGATTTCTCCAAATTCTGGAATGTTCCTATTCTATTCTACCTTCAGATACCGACTCATTCAGAAAAACTTACTTTGAGAATGTGAGGTTACCTTTATGGGATCTCAATCATATACATCTAGTTTAAACACAGGATTATGGACAATAAACATACTTGATTTGCACACATCTGCTGCTCCACTCAAGACACACTCAAATCAAATTATCTAATAGCCAAAAAGGGTTATGCCTCAATTAGTAAGACCTTAGGAATGTTAACATCAAAACTTTTACAGTTGTGCAAGAACATCTCTTTCTTCATATTAACCCATATTTACAAAAAGATGTGATGGCATTGGAGAAGGTCCAGAGAATTCTCACAAGAATGATGCTATTGAATATTGGAAGGTCTCGACAGAGTGGACATGCACAGTATGTTTCCAATACTGAAAGAGTCAAGGCCCAGTAGGCTTAGCTTCAGACTAGAAGGATGTACCTTTAGACAGAAATGAGGAGGAATTGATTTAGCCACAAAGTGTAAATACGTGGAGCTCAATGTCACAGATGGCCGAGGAAGTCAAGTCATTGGGTATATTTAAAGCAGAAGTTTCTTGATTAGTAGTAAAGGCATCAAAGGTTACAGGCAGAAGCCAGGAGAATTGGGTTGCAAGGTTAAATAAATCAGTCAGGATCAAGTGATGGAGCAGACTCCATGGACCGAATAGTTTAATTCTACTCCTATGTCTTGTGGTCTTATGGCCAGTGACATAATGCAATCCATAGTAAGTTAATACTTAATACCTTAACCATTACACGAAATAAGGACCAATAACCAAATATAACATCAGGAAAATCAGCAAATAAATCTCAAATCAGAATTATATGTTACAAATCTCATGAAATAATCAGGTATATCATAATATAAATCACCAGGATAACAAACATATGTGAATTTAAATTACTGGCAAAGCATTGCACATGAAGTTTAAAATATACAAAGCTTTAACTTATGAAATCCTAGAATAATATTAATTTGTGGTAAAGTGCTAAAACACTCAAGAAATGTAGGATAAAGTGTCTTTCCATAATTTATGGATGCATCTCTTTATACATTGTTATTTGGAGATTTTCACAATACTTTATTGTCTAATGGCAAAAGGAATTAAATTCACCATAATTCATAGCACTCCAATAATTATTCTTCACTTCAACTAACTTTGAAAACTGAGCAAATTGGTACTTTCAAACACAAAATACATTTCTTCATTGAACCAGTTAAGGGACTGGAATAAATTAAAAATGGAATTTTCCAGTAAAGGGGAAAAACAAATCTGAAAAATAAATTAAAAAGAGTATTGCTCCACAAATATTTTTATCACAGATGATCCCATTCAAACTGAGCAATCAACTTTAACAGAGAAATGTGAAATAACTTCTAATTTTATTCACTCAGCTGAATCTTTATTTCAGTTGGTGACTTCCAAATCAGATGCTTTACAAATAAATTATTCTGGGCTTTAAATCGCTACCATCACTACCAAACTTAGTTGAATATACTAAAATTGACAAGTTACCTGTTTTGTTCAAAGTCCTGCTGGAAACAATTTAACATAACACATTGCCATCAATGTGTTAACTATTACATCTTTAAAATAATTACATCCAAATCATTTAATGATAGAATATGTGATCATTCATAAAATGTGTAGTGAAAAAACATTAATAACTATTGGTTATCTATGTCAAATACAAATAGTTATCTAAATGGTTAGGAAGAGGAATTACAGCTACAGGCAAATGAAAATTCTAAAAGGTTATTTATTTACCAAAATGGATGAGTGAGAGCATGGCCAATATCTTGTGTTATTTCAGGGCAATGTAGCTTGTATTCTGATGCTTATCAAGAACCTACCAACATTTATCCACTTGTGATTACAGTGCTATAGATTTTCCAAAGACAACATCAAAGACTGCATATCTTGCACTTGCAGAAACATAGGAGACAGAGAGCCAATATAAAAGAAATCACAATAGCTGCATATATGACAAAAAGCATTAAAATTGCCTCTATTTCACAGATGATATATTTTATATAAATTATCCAGGTGTTAATGCTTTAGGTTGGGTAAATTATAACTTAGAAATTGATAAAATATTTCAACCTGACAGCTTTCACCAGCCTTGTATGAGGTACAGATAATATTTAAAATATTCACATTATATTTCCAAAGCTTTTTTTGTCATTCAAGTAGGATGCTCAATAACAAAGATCAAATTAGATTCTAATGTCTAATCATCCAAACAGGGTCAACCTGTGCAAGTATGCAAAGGTTAAGCATAAGATCTGTTTTGTCACCTCAGTAGTGGCATGGGATGATGGTTTAAATGAGGCATGGAATGAAGAGAAAATGAAGAAGGATGAACCGATATATTCCAATCAGCAGCTGCAGTTTCACTGGTGAAAGGAAGCCAATGTTTCAGATGCCGTTAAACTAAGATCATGGGAACAGGTCGATTGTATTATGACTTAAAATTATACACATTCCCTCTTTTACTTTACATTGTAGGAACAATACAGCCTTAGATTTTTTCTATTTATTTCGAAAAATAGTCATTGTGCTGCATTTTTAGTTGATTATTTTAGTTGGCAGTCTGAGAATACTAAACGAGTAATAATGCTCCAACAATCACAAAGTGCACAGAGATCTAAGATGACTGAGCGACCCTTACTTTGTTTTTGCTCTGGTTTTTTAAACTATTACTGCCGCTGCTGATGGCAGTACTAACTCGAATAGGTCAGAAATGCTCAAAGTCAATCACACAACAATTTAAACAATTCAGATGTATTCCTAAATAAACATTAAATATAAGTAATTTGACATTTCCGCTGGCATGATGTGAAACTCTGTGTTAAATTTAAAATTCACAAACAAAGGATGATAGTGAAGCTGCATAGGCTATGAACAGGGATTTTAAGTTTTCAATTTGTCATTAATCATTGTTTTATTAAATGGTGACCAAAATACTGCAATATATTTAACTGGAAACGATTGAAGTATTGACTCAATTAAAACAATTAAATACTCCAGTTTAACTGTCCCCTCCTTACAGTTTCTTAACAATGAGATTACATTACTAGCAGTCACAAAACTCATCTTAACCTCACAAGGCTTTATGTGCAGACTTTACATTAATATGACAATTAAATAAGGAAATAGAAGATAAATAAAAAGAAAAAAACCCACCATGTCCTCTTTGCAGTGAGGCAGGCGACCTGTATATAGCAATAGGCACTGAATGGTGTTTGCTGCCATGAAAATGGTGATTATGGTGAGCTGCACCTAAGCTCGAAGCACTCCATGACACGCCAAAAAAACAGCTGAAAGTCAAAAAAACTATCCAAAATGCCAAATGAACACAGGTTGTGATAGTTTCAATGCTGGACTTCACTGTTCCTCTCGGGTTCATGATGCTCCCTGAGAAAAAGATTTGCATCCCCCATGTAATAAATGTCACAATTGTACACAGCCCATTATTTCAAGTCTGCCTTACAGTTTTCTTACAGTCCTCTTCTGCTAAGAAATCCACAGCATACTTTAAATATCCAGTCAGTGCAGTCTGTTCCCAGCTAGAAAAACATAACTACCTGCATTTCCAGCAGTAGCTACCAGGTTCCTGTATGTTAATACTCCAATAGATCCAAGACTGAGAATGCTGAGGTTTTTCCTCTTTCCCTACATAAGGCACATCATCATCCTCCACTGGGTATTCAACATCATTTAAATTTTACAGGATGGCACTTCACAATGCTGTAAGGGAAATTAAAATGCTTCCTCAATCCAGTTACAGCCTGGGGAAAAAAAATGTAACACACAGCACAGCACTGTGTCAGACCAAAGCACCCAATAAATAGCCTGCTCTCCAATCCGAATACAGAAGTCAGGCTAGAGAGAATAATGGCACAGGATATTCCTCACTGAATTGTATACACTTATGAAAGGACCTGGAACAGACCATGCTGGTGAGAAAGCTATGCAAATCTGCAGTCTCAAAACAGCAAATCACTGAAGCTTGGATGCATTGCAGAGGAAGAGCCTATTTTAAAACAGGGATACTGAAATACATTGGGATATTCAATGGTGCTTGCATTTAAAAAGGAAACAAAGACGTGCAAAGACCTTAGAAAACATACCTTTAAAAAACCTTGAAATATTCACTTACAATATTTTTACATAAAATATAATAAATTAATGAAATAAAAATTCCCATTCTCCCCCAAGAAGACAATTCAGAGATTCCAATATCCTCAGTTAGTCCTTTACATTTTTTGAACGAAGGCAGCTGCTGTTGTGATTGGTCAGGAACCTCCCTGCACGGTCCACCAGGTGCTCAATCCAAAGCTACTAAATATGCCTCAACACAAACTACTCATCCATCATTTCTGATGATCTTCTAATTGCACAGTCATCTCCAGAAACTCACACCTTTCTCCCTTCAGTTGACAGATATTAAAGTTCCCAAATTCTAAAACATAGTGTGTGACAATTCTGGAAATAAAGGGGATAATTCAATTAATGGCATTTCTGTTGGGCTGAAAAAAAATTCAGAAATTTTGTTCACAAACATTTCTTTAAAATCACCCTTTATTTTGTTTCATTTCTAGACCAATCCTGACAAAGTAAATCTCTCCTGAGAACAATGTATTTATCTTGACAGGTGTTTGTAATATCAACAGTCTCTCAAAGGTATTGTTATTCATTGCACTGATGTACAATAAAAAACACTATCTGTAAATTAATGTGCTTACTGTATTGCATTCTAAAATAAAACTAAAGCTAGGAGACAAACCAGGTCAACATGAATGTCTCTTCAATTCTATATGCAAATCGAGTAGGATGCATTTCTTACAGAATGTGCATCTTAATCCTTTCTCAATCATGTACAACTGAAATAAAACTAAATGTCACCCAATCACTGAACATGAACGCCATTTTAATTTTTTTAGCTCTTAATTTTATAAATTCATTATGTTCTTCAGTATTTAAGCTGAACCTAGTACAAACTTAAATCAGCCCATTTAAATAATGCTCTGGAATACACAATAGCGTGGCAAGTGCCCTATTGGGAATACATTTCTATACCAGCACTGGGACTAATTAAAAAAAATACACGCAAATCATCCCTGGACTGAAACAAACCTATACTTTGATGAATTCAAACTAAACATAAATTCCTCCTGTTGTAGGACACAACAATGTCCATTTGAAATTCAGAAATCATTTCACACTCCAACAATTTCTTTGACATCCCACACAGAAGAAACCGGAAGATTTTTGCCAGGTGAGTAGAACATCTTGTTAATGACTTCTTAAACTCTTACCAGTATTTACAAGAACAACCGATTATAAATGGATCAGACAGTAAGGCTCTAGCAATTGAAGGAGAAATTTTATATATGTGCTTTCTTATTGACTTCTCATTACTTGGATTTCATTTTAAAAAAACAATTAATTAATTTATATAAATTCACATTCCCCAGCTGTCGTGGAGGGATTTGAACTCTTGTCTTTAGATCAATAGTTCAAAACAAAAGACTGAGTTCAGTAACATAACCATTTAGCTTTTATGTCCTGATAAATTAATTCTGAACCAATTTTATCAAAAAATAAAGGCCAACCATCTCTGCATCAAAACAAGTCTACAATTTGATTCACAACTTCTTCCAGGCTGTGAATTAACCATGCAGCTTAGCACAGCACATTTCTCAACTGGTTCCAAATATCTGCTGCTTTCCAAGGAGTGGCCACTTGTGAAACAAGTCAAGTCACTATGTGCAAGTGTTTCAAAATACTGCAGTTCTTTTTGTGCACTTGTGTATATTCTGTTGAAGAATTATTCTGTTGTGTATATTCTGTTGAAGACATCTATTTGTCAGATGTCTTCAGAAAAAAAACCCATTCTACTGGGATATGGTTGACGTGAAACACAAGATTGTACATTTTATTTGAAATAAAATAATATTGATAATCATACTTCTAAAACTGCTCCAAATAGAGTCAAAATAGATAAGTTCACAGTTGAATTTTGCCTGTTTTAGTTGGCGTTGTACTTCAGGGGCATATCTAATGTAAAACTTCCTTTAAAAACATAACAGAAAGCATCAGGTGACTATTGGAAGTGCTTGATGTTTCTGAACTGAGCATGAAAGAACTTTTAAATTGTTGTCTGATTTGTTTGGAGATTTTGGGTCCTCTGCTGGCCACAAATTAGCTTTTCAGTCAAGCAGAAAATGCAAACACAAAAAAAATCAAAATATCATGTTCATGATGACAAACTTAATTAAACCAAAAGATGCCTGCAATATTTAGATCAGTCAACATTTCAGTAACAAATTACAACTGTTGCAAAATTGTTTTAATTGTGGTAATGTAAAAAATACTTCCAGGTTGTCACTGGCACATATTAACAATGTGGGCTAGATCACTGCCTTTTGTCTAGTGTTCCAACTGAAAACATTGATGGTCAGCCATTGTAACTTAATTAAATCCCGAAACTGCTCTTCAGTAATGTTAAATGCAAAACTGCAGGATTTACTGTTGAATTTAAAAGGCAAATTGTCATTGGATCCAGTAACCCACTGTTTTATGTGTGAACTAAAATATAGGTTGCAGAGGGAGAGTAGGTTACTTTAAAGAAAATTAATTGCATTGCCTTACACCTTTAGAACTAAATGACTACCACCCAGGGGCATTATGAAGTGTTTTGAATGGCTGATAATGGCACATATTAAAATCTCCAATCCTGCCACATTGGACACTAAACAGTTTGTTTAGCAACAGAACCTCTCTACGAGATGTGTCATGCACCTGGCCCCGACACACCTAGAAAACAAGGACACTTATGTCAGAATGGAGTTTCTGGATTTCAGTTTGCCGTTCAACATTAAAATTCTACAGACCTTGGTGAACAATCTCCTACTCCTCAGTCTAAATACTACGCTTCTTGATTTAGGACTTCCTAACCAACAGACCTCAGATAGTCAGGATATATAACTGCTCCTCCCTCCCAATCATCCTCAACACAGGTGCTCCCCAGGACTGTGTGCTGAGCCCATTGCGGTACACTCTGCTTACACACGACTGCACATCCAAACCCCTGAGCAATCGTGTCGTCAAGTTCACTGATGACACAACAGTTGTGGGGTTCATCACCAACAACGATGGTCTACAGAGAGGAGGTGGAAGAACTCAAGGTCCAGTACCAGCCAAATGATGTCAATATAAAGGAGGTGGTTATTGACTTTAGGAGAATTCACGCCATTACCCTTTACATTGATGGCACAGCAGTGGTAACTGAAAGTAATTTCAAACTTCTGGGAGTGTACATCACATACAACCTTCTCTTGGTTCCAGAACACATCCTACACAGTCAAGAAAGCTCAACAATTCATCTGCTTTCTGAGGTGACTGACAAGAGCTAAACTTTGCACATCACTGCTTAGTACAGAAACTGCAATGCAGCGGACAGAAAGGCTCTGCAGTGGGTAGTCAAATTAGCCCAACGCATCACTGGCACCAGCCAACCCACCATCAAGGACATATGCACAGAAAGGTGCCAGAAAAGGGCCAGTAACATCATGAATGATCCCACACATCCTTGTTCATGGACTGTTTGTCCCACTTTCATCCGGGAGGAGGCTACATAGCATCCACACCAGGACCACCAGACTCAAAACTGTTACTCTCCCCAAGCAGTAAGGCTGATCAACACCTCCAACTACTAACTCCACCACTACTTTATTTTCCACCAGTCACCTTATGTACAGCCTAGTGTTGCTTTATGGACATGCAATCAATGTATATAAGCTATCTTCAGAACTTATATTTATTGTGTATTTTATTACTATTGTGTTTTTTTTCCTGCATCTGGTCTGGAGTAACAATCATTTTATTCTCCTTACCCACATGAGCAGGAAATAACATTATACAATCTTGATTTCTTGATCTTGAATTTTGGTTTTAAATGCCTCTGATTATGAGAGACATGAACTGGTAAAGTCAATGACAATTTTCACATGTGGAGAAGTTCCACCTCAGTTTTGTTTTTGTCACGAGCTTTTTAATTACGAGGTGACTGAAGTGCACCAGGAGATGCAGTTGCTGCCTGAAACACACTGCTGAGTTTTGCACACAGCTTGCCAGTGTTTACAGGCCCTCCGTGTCTGGCCCAGATAAGTGTGGATGTGGAAAGAGTAAAAAGCACTATCTGGCCAGCTGCGTAATCTCTAATGGGAGAAACATGCTAAGAGGTAAATATCAGTTTGAATTAAAGCAAGTTTTCTCAACCTCTTTGTGGATGCAATGGTCTCATTGTTGTACAAACACAGCAAACATCATGTCCTCTGTTTAAGTTAATGCACATTAAGCCATGATGCATGAAAATATAAATCAATGTTTTGCTCTTTACTGAACATGACAGTTAATTGTGGTTGCCACAAATTAGAGAACACAATCAGATCTCAAATTTGTGTGAAAAGCAAGTATATGCACTGGTTAAATCGAGTCAAAAGAATTGCAAAACTTCTGATATTACCGTCCCTTTCCAAGAGAGAGAAGAACATTCTAATAATTATATGAATGGAGAGAAACAGAGTTAATGTTTCAGGTTAAAGCCATTTCCTCTTCAACCTGAAATATTCAGAGTTTCACTTTCCAAGGTTGCTGGCAGACTCGCTAAGTGTTTCCAGCTACCTATGTCTGTTTAACTGCAAAGTTCAACAAATACATGGTGTTTGTATTTATATTGTGTGTGTAGGCCCCAGACAGTGACCAGAAGTGTCATAAACCATATTTAGTTAAGAAGCTTACATTTGAATTTCGCTCCAACAACATGGAGGAACTTACTTTGGCCAGTTTAAACTATTATACAAAATAATTTATTTAAAGTTACTGCAGGTATTTTACCCTAATTAATTGTTCATGATGATATTTGTACTATGTTTGCTTTACATGATGGATAGTTTGAAGGAGAAGTGGGAAAAATGGGAACTATTTTGCTTTTTGCAATAACATTTGCATCTTAAAGCTTAAATAGTTCTTATTGGTTGAAGCATGGGATCCATTTCAATGTTCAGGCAAACTGCTTCAAACTTCAATCAATTGACACAATTCCAAAAGAACTTTTGTTATTTTACCTCAAATAATTGTTGAATATTTGCTGCTTCAAACATTTTTGTCATCTGGAGTGGGTGCATCAGTCAAAACAATGAGACAAATTAATACCAATAAAAAAAAGCATATTAATGACTGAAGACCAGCTTTGGAAGTAAGGGGAGATGAGCAAACCAGACAATGAAGTCATTTAGAACATAGAACAATCCAGTACAGGCCCTTTGACACAGGATGTGGTACTGCCCTATGTAAACCCACTCCAAGATCAATTTAACCCTTCCTTCCCACTGTGATAGATATTCACTTCCATCTTATGTTTGCTAAGCTTGCTTTCTAAACAGCAGCTGCCATTTGAAAGGTCACAAACAGTTGTAGGTAAACTTTCAACTATATTGCCTTATTTAACTTTTGGGTCACAACAGAAGTCAGTCTTCAGTTCTTAAAATGTAAATGGAAGGCAGCTTGAAGTTTAAAAAAAAAATCACTCTTTACAGAACAGCTTTGCAAATGGACTCGTATTTTGAAGACGCTCTGTCTGTGAAGAGTCACTGCACCTACTTTATCGTTGCTCAAGAGTCAAGTGTAAAGCAATGAACTGCTTAATTTGTGTTGTTTCATGCAGACAAGCTGACTTAAGTTGTTTAGTTAAAGGTAGCTTGCAGAACCAGATGGACACTATCATTTAGCATATTAATAACTGATGTGTTTATAGTTGGAAGGTTTTATGTGTTAAATGGTGAAGTGGCAGATAAAGGAAGTGATGCATTTTGGTAGTACTATTAAGATTATGCATCATATAAGTTAATTCCGGAGAGTTATGAGGAATAAAGGTACCTTGGTGTGCTAGTCCAAAGAACTTGAAGGATGCAACACGGGTAGCTACAGTGGTTAAGAAGACATATAGCCTTTATTAGTCAGAGCATTAAGTACAAGAAAATGGTATGTTCTAAGCTAGGCTTACTCAGCTCAAAGCTGCTCAACTGAACTCCCCAAACTCATTAACAACGTTGCAAATCGGTACCCTTTCATCAACCTCACTCTAATCATTGGAGAAACATGAGGACACACAAAAGCACACAGAAAACAAGTGCTAAGGGAAATCACTAAGGAGGTTCATTGATGTTTGCATTGGCTTCATCATGCTGGGAAGACAGAGTAGATAGAACAGCGTTTTTTTCTGACCAGAAGTCTATGACTAATTGTACCTTGCAGGACATTCTGCAGGGCTTATTAATATGTTAACAATGTATGTATTTATCTTTTATTTATTGAGATACAGTGTGAAACAGGCCCTTCAAGACATGCCACCCAGCAATCCCCCAATTTAACCCTATCATAATCACGGTACAATTTACAATTACTAATTCACCTACCCAATGGCACATCTTTATTGGAGGAAACCAGACCACCTGGAGGAATTCCAGATACTTACGGGGAGAACATACAAATTCCTTAAAAGCAGCGGTGGGAATTGAACTCAGTCACTGGTACCATAAAGCATTGTGCTAACCACTACACTACAGTGCTGCCCTATATTTCAATTATAATATAGGCAGTCTTATTAGTAAATCCGTGGATAACACAAAAATTGGTAGAGTTGTGGATAGCAAGGAAGGTTGTCAAGGGATTTAGCAGGATATTGATTGGTTATAAATTTAGGTGAAACAAAGGCAGATAGAGCTTAATCTGGATAAAGATTAGGTGATACATTATAGGAAATCTAATGCAAAAGATAGAGAAAATACAGGATCCTCAAGATCTTTGCTGCATAGAGGGTTCTTGTGTGCAAACCCATAGTTCCTTAAAAGTAGTTAAAGAAACATAAACATACAGCACAATACAGGCCCTTCGGCCCACAAAGCTGTGCCGAACATGTCTTTACCTTAGAATTACTTAGGCTTTACCTATAGCCCTCCATTTCTCTAAGCTCCTTTTAGCGATCCAGGAGACTCTTAAAAGACCCTATCATTTCTGCCTCCAGAACCTTGCCAGAAGCCCATTCCATGCACTCATCAGTCTCTGCATAAAAAAAAACTTACTCCTGACATCTCCTCTGTACCTACTTCCAAGTACCTTAAAACTATGCCTTCTCGTGCTAGCTATTTCAGCCCTGGGAAAAAGCCTCTGACTATCCACATGATCAATGCTCTCATCACCTTATACACCTCTATCAGGTCACCACTCATCCTCTGTCATTCCAAGGAGAAAAGGCCGAGTTCACTCAACCTATTCTCATAAGGCATGCTCCCCAATCCAGGCAACGTCCTTGTAAATCTCCTCTGCACCCTTTCTATAGTTTCCATGTCCTTCCTATAGTTAGGCGACCAGAATTGGGCACAGTACTCCAAGTGGGATCCGATCACGGTCCTATATACGATTGGACAGGGTGGAAAGAGAGAATGCTTGTCCGGCACAGAGTATACAAGTTAGCAAATCATGATGCAGCTGTATAAAACTTTGGTTTGTCTCCATTTGGAGTAGTGTGTGCAATTCTGGTCACCATAGTAAAGAAAGGATATGAAGGCTTCAGAGAAAGCGCAAAAGAGCTTCACTAAGATGTTGCCTGCATTGAAGTGCATTAGCTATAAGGTTTGACAAACTTGACTTGCTTTCTCTGGAGCTTCGGAGGCTAAGGGGAAACATGTAGGATGTATAAAAAATATACAAATAGGGTCATAAATAGGATAGACAGTCAATCTTTTTCCCCCAGGGAGGACATGTAAAATACTAGAGCTGTCTTTTATTTTGTTACTGTGGTCAGACAGGGACAATAATGATCCGCTACAGAGGGTACAAAAAGGGGAGTGTTGTGCTTAAGAGTTAATGTTGTGATCAATAAAATAACTGTCTATTCAGATGTTCACAGAAGCTAGAAGGGCCTCCTCCTACCTTCTGACATTTCGTCCTGCTCTTCTGTTATTATTGGGAGGGTTGATCCACCTGAATCTAGTTTATCCAGAAAACAAAATAATTACATAAATTTGAAGGCCTATTCTGTTCTATACCACAATGCATTTCTAAAGGACTTCAGATCAGTGTATAAATGGTGTCTGTATACATCAGCAGATAATAGCATTGCTCTCAGTGCAGACATTGTTCTTTGATGTGGAGTCACATTGGAACAAAGTGCCAGATGATGAAAGAATAGTACTGGTTCCTTTTTTGTCACCCTGTGGTCAGGCTCCAATGGATGGAACATAGCTTACTAAACTAAAATGTCATAACAAACCCGAGTATCAAGCAGTGAGCATCGTGATGCCTTGGATCTGATCCAAGAGCAGCTTGGCCATCGGTGAGAGTGCAACTTGTGGTTGCTTTGGAGGAATTTGCCAAATGTCTGGTTGAAGATAGCTCTGACATCACTCAAGAATCTCAATCCCTTCAAAAGCAAAGTGTAGTGTTTGATTAGCACCCATCCATCACATTAAACATTCACTTGCGCAGACTCTTTTTTTTTGGTAACTTATTCAATTTCCCAACACAAGACAAGAGCGATAGGTTCATCAGAACACTGCAACCTTCTAGCTGTTCTTGAAGTGCTAACAATCCTAATTTGGAAACCTGCTCCAGGCTCCGTGACATTTTCTCCACTATGCACTGAACCGAGACCGAGGCTGTGGCCTTCTCCAGGCTTAGTTTTTGAGGATGCACTTTCATTCTAAACGCTACTTGCTTACTTATATTGTTTGCACAATTTGTTACTTTTTTCTCTCAGCACATTGGGTGTTTTTTTTTTGCTTTTGGGTTTCTTTGTTTTGTGGCTGCCTGTAAGGAGATGAATCAAGGTTGTATTATGTTTCCATACTTTGATAATAAATGTACTCTGAAATTTGAAATTACTGTACCTTCTCTATCCAAGTTTTAGGACCAGTGACATTACTACCCAATAGCACTGGGGGATTACCTTCACCAGAAATGCTGAAGTGGCTTATGAATACCTTAATAGCATTTGGCAAAGAGTAATAATTTCCAGTAAGCCTGCAATGTCCACAACTCATAAATTAGATCACGTTTTAAACAATAGATATGTCATAGTCCGTGTGAGGCAACTGATGTCAATGATACATTACTAAATGTGAAGGCCACAGTCCAGTGAACGTATTTGTTTCTACTGCCTCACTATTTTAGTTGAGAAAAAATGGTAATCCAAACTGCAAGGGTACTTTATTAAAGAACTGAAAATTTACATTCTCAGGGCATGTTTTTGTACTTTGCCATACTCCAGATACAAACAGACTTTGGAAGTTCCCTTTGTTAAAAATTGCTACAACAGAAGTTAACTCACGTAAGACAATCTTAAAATAGCCGTCTTTGTTCCCAGCCAACACCACACTTAACTCTTATACAGATACTGCATTCGTTGACTGCAGCGGTCTGCTAAGGCAAGAGTCGAATCCCTCATTTAGTGGAGAACATCTATGACCTTTCTCATGCATAGGTGTTTTCTCATGCACAGCAATGTTGCAGATGGCCTTGAGCCAGTATAGCATTGATGGCCTACGTGACCAGTACAATTCAGTCCCTGGTCTGTGGCTATATTTTGATTGAAGAAAGTGGGATCTGTCAGTATTTACTCCTTAAGCAAGTGGGACCCAAGGACTTATACTCACAGGAGCAAAACTCCTTTATAATGGCTGCTGGATAAAAACCTCATGCCATTTCTTCTGCTTCTCCCCTTCCCTTTCCCTCCTCTTCCCTCCCTTTCCCTCCTCCCATGATCCCCACTATCCTATTTGTACTACTCACCAGCTCAACATCTTAAATTTAGCCATTTTGTGGGGTGCATAACCCTCTTCATTCCTCGTCTCATTTCTCTAAGGTCCCTAGACTTTATCAAGCTACACAAGGAGGCATTTGCATTATACAAATCGGAACTGATAACAATTATTCATAATCTTTCGTTTCATATATCACCTTTCTTTATAAGTTGAAAAGGAACTCAGTTCCCACAAACATCTGCCATTTCTAAATGGTAAAGACTGCAAATCTCTGAGATGTAGACAAACTTGGATGGCTATTGTGTGATTTTGAAAAGGCTTGTAAGCAGATACATTAGGAAATTGTTACAGCGGCTGTCATCTGAGTGGACACAGTCAGAGTAGTGAGGTTGAGGCTTTAGCTCTTCGAGGCTTCAGCAAAGAGAGGCTTCAGTCAGAGAAAGCAAAGGAAAAACAAGCTCTACTTTAAGTTTTCTTCTCCCTTCTTTTTCCTTCTTTATATCTGCTCTGTTAGTACAGTAGAGACACCAGGCAGGATAGTAGAATGCTCCTCTTGCAAGATGTGGCAAGGCAGAGACATCTCCAGTGTCTTGATGACTACAAGCGTGAGAAGTGCATCCAGCTGCAGCTTCTAACAATCTGCATTAAGGAGTTGGAGCTGAAACTGGATGAACTCCAGATCATTCTGGAGGCTGAGAGGGTGATAGAGAGAGGGGTAGTTACACCCAAGGTGCAGGACACAAGAAACTAGGTGACAGTCAGGAAGGGGAAAGGGGTTAAGAAGCCAGTACAGAGTACCCCTGTGGCCATCCCCTTTGAATACTGTCCAGAGAGGTGGGGGGGGGGGGGAAATGAGTTAACATACACAGTGGTCAGGTCTCTGGCACTGAGTCTGCCTCTGTGATCAGAAGGGAAGGGGGAAGAAGAGACACGCTGTGGTGATAGGGGATTCGTTAGTTAGGGGGACAGACAGGAGGTTCTGTGGGTGAGAATGAGATTCCTGGATGGTATGTTGTCTCCTGGGTGCCAGGGTCTGGGATATCTCAGACCTTAAGTGGGAGGGTGAACAGCCAGAAGTCATAGTCCATATATGTATCAATGATATCCGAAAGAAGAGTGCCAAGGTTCTACATAGGGAGTTCAGGGAGTTAGATGGCAAGTTAAAGGGCAGGACCTTTAGGGTTGTGATCTCAGGATTGCTGCCTGTGCCATGTGCTAGTGAGGCCAGAACAAGGAAGATTCTACAGTTTAATATGTGGCTAAGGAGTTGGCGTAGGAGGGAGTGTATACGATTTTTGGATCACTGGGCTCTCTTCCAGGGAAGGTGGGACCTGTGCAGAAGGGATAGGTTGCACTTGAACTGTGGAGAACTAATATCCTAACAGGAAAATTTATTAATGCTGCACAGTGAGGTTTAAATTAGAGTTGCAGGAGGATGGGAACCAGAGTGCCAGAACAGTTAGTGGAGAGATCGTGCAGACAGATGTTGGTAAATGGATCGAAAGTTGTGCATGAGTGTGCTTAATTGATGGATTTTCAATCAGAAGAGATAAAGAGCTTGGAATATTTTGGGGGCAGTATGGCAGCATAGCGGTTAGCAGAATGCTTTACAGCACCAGCAACCTGGGTTCAAATCACGTACGGATGTTCTCCCCATGACTGTGTTTGTATTCTGCTCAGTGTTCCGGTTGGTGTATGGGGTGGTAGGTTAATTGGCCACATGGGTGTGCCGGGGCAGTGAGAGTTTTTTGGGCTAGAAGGACCCATTACCATGCTGTATGGCTGAATGAAATAAAATAATCTATAAAGTTGGATTAAATAATGGAGAAAGTGTCATTTTAAACATTGTTTGCAGTTCATCCTCAGTCTCAATCTCCAAAAATCAAGTAATAAAGGGCACTTGAACTTTAAAGGTGCACCTGAATCAATACAATTATTCATCTGTCAATATTGAAAATTGTCACCCTGCCCGCAAAACTCAGTCTCGGTCAGTAACATATCGCTGATCCAGGCAGAGTTCTCAGTTTGCAGTAAATTACATTGTAATACTTTAAGCACACGAAAAATCCCAGTGGCAACTCCTTAAGAGCGTAAGGCAAAGATCAGTTGAGTAAAAAGAGTTCTTGATACAGGGCAAAGGCAATCTCTTTAGCTTTTTTTCCCAGTAGCTATTAACAGAAAACCATGGTTCATGTACAATTATATATTTCAACTGTGGTGGCAGAAGCCGGACTGAAAGAAATACCACTGAAGTACATCTGAGACAGTGGCAGAAACCTGATTGAAAACATTCATTTATTTAACTGCATGAAGATGGAGACAAATTTAGCAAGGACATGCCTTTGAGGAATTTTGCAAATCATGGGAAATTATTGGAAGACTGTGGTTTGCATAAACAGAAGGGCCAAGTGATTTTTCTGAGGTGGGGACAGGATGCGGTCAACATGAAGGTGATGAAATGTGCTGAGATATCTGCATTTCAGCAGATACAGGGCCATAAGTGTAAAAAACGGTCCCAGGGATAACATGAAGTCAGAGAGGTCGTGCTCTAGAAGACTCTTTTTGTCTCAGACTTAAATAAATTGGCTGAATCCACATGAAGTGAATGATACAAATAACTGAATTTTTAAGGTTAAATCCGGTTACTAAATTTGTATTCATACTGTTTCAATGACATCTTTCATTTATCTTTGCCTTCAAATTTACTGTAAAAATTGAAAATAACAACTAATTCTGAATTTTTCTGACATCTGGTCTATGGATGAAGTCAGAAAATCTGATGACTAATGTCTGGCACAAACTAATTCTAACTATTAGTTTGCCACCTAGTTTCTGCGATCTGTTAACACATGTACAGACAAGCAACTTATTTTCTTGTTGCCAAAGCTGGGTGATGAATTTCTCACTGTGCTAATTTTTAGAACAACTCCACAAATTTGTGCATTAACTCATCAAATAAACTGTTCTGAATTATGCCCCCAGACAAAGACTAGCATTCAGATGAATTAATAGCAATCCCTTCTCTGCAAGATGACTTTATGTACAAGCAATGGTTTTCAAAAAAAAAAGAAAATAAAAACATCAGCTCAGTTATAAATATACGGATGATAAAATTCCTTTGGATTTAACAATATTTTACTTCCAAATTTCTACATGCAAAGAGAAGCAGAATGTTCCACTTGTAGTCAGCCTTAGTAATAGTCAAACTTTTCAAATGCATTGAAATGTTGATGAGGATGTGCATCACGTGTGCAACTGAACCATGGCATATTCTTCACACGCCAGATTCCTTTTTTATTCACTATTCATATACAACGCAGGAATACTTTGAGCACATGTGCTGGATTTCATGGGATAAACATAAGATTAATGAAAATACGAACAATACACTACACTAGGAAAATCAAAGCTGCTGCCTTTGGTCATTACTAAAAGCTTCATTTTCTTGTCAACCACTCAAGGTTGAATGCTGGCAATAAAAGGATGAGCAGGATTACTTAAACCTTGGTATTTTCATCTCAATAGGTTTCATTAGGTACATTTAATGTCAGAGAGATATATACAATATACATCCTCAAATTCTTTTTCTTCACAAACATTCACAAAAACAGAGGAGTGCCCCAGAGAATGAATGACAGTTAAATGTCAGAAACCCAAAGCCTCTCTCCCAGCTCCCCCCTCCCATGTACAGGCAGCAGCAAGGTAATGGCCCCCATCCCACACCCACTGGCAAAAGATCATCAGGGCCCTCCACCGAACACTCAAGCGTGCAGCAAGCATCATTAAAGATAGAGATTTGCAGTACCCAAAAACTACTCATTTACCCAGTAATTCAGCATACCACAGGCTCTCTCTCTCTCTCCTTAACAAGGGAGAAAGAGATGTCCCCATTTCACAGCGAGAGGGGAGACGTAACAAACTGGCCTCAGGATGAGCTTTCTGATCACATATTAAGTTTACTTGTTTCTACACCTGTAACACTGCCTGACCCCACTCTACCTCAGCTGACTTGCACCTCTCAGCTTCATTGCTCCAATACATTCCTGCATTTGGGGATATTGAAAACCCTGCTGCTTGTGATTTAACTTGCAACAGGAGTTTGGTGATTAACAGTGATTCCCATACAGAACCCTCTAATATTCAATTTCCCATGCTTTTGCAGCATCTTTCAAACCCTCAGCCTCACCATATAAAACCACAAGACATAGGAGCAGAATTAGGCCATTCAGACCCTTGAATCGACTCTGGCATTCAATCATGGCTGATTTAATTTCCTTCTCGACCCCTGCCTTCAGCCCATAACCTTCAATGCCTTTAATAAACAACCTATCAAACACCACTTTAAATATACAAGAATTTAAGTACGATCATGATGACCCAGGGAAAAAAAAATCATAGGCCAGGGAACCTTAGAACAGAGATAGGGAAATTAATGGAGGTTATCTCTGCAGTCTTGTCCAATCAAATTATACCCCTGCTTCCTGCACCTCAAAATTTATATGCATCTTTCATTTAACAATTGGCTGTAGTGTCTTCTGGAGCCACACTGGAAGCCTGCTGCTAACTTTGTTTTGTTACTGCGAGGACCAGAAAGAATGATCAGCAGCAGAGACCCATTAAGAAGTGTGTCTCGGGGATGAGTGGTAGCTCTTGTTGCAATGAGAACCAGCAGTTAATAGGAGGGAGACAAGATCTAATAGAGCAACCATTTGAAAAGACGCTTTTGAGGTTGGAAATGCTGATATTAACATCAAAGTATGAGCTTCAGTGAAGAGAAAAAACAGCGACAAGTCAAGACAAGATAGGATTTTTCATTTTCCTTGAGCTTTTAAAAAGGGCAGGGATGGCAGTCAGTGGAGTGATATGTCCCCTTCTAGGTCAAGATGGAGCCAAGGTGCAGTCTCCATTGAGGTTACGGATTTGACTTAGTTGTTTCAAGTTTTCTTTAAGATTTGGTTTTGGTGAAAGAGAGGGAAGATAGGAGCCAGGCTAAACTAAAGGGACAGGGATGTGGGGGGAATTAGTGGACAAGCTAGAGACTAAGGCTCTACTAGGCATTTGAAGGCCAGCAATGTTGTCGAATGGCAGGCCAGCAGACCAGTGATGACATTTGGGGTCCTGACAGTGCAGGTCCAGAGCTTGAGGCATGGGCTTTGGGTCTTCATGCAGAGGCCTTATTTCACTTTATGTACATACTTCACTGCGTGTTTCGATGCACATGTGGTAAATAAATTTGAAACTGAATCTGACACGTGGGAAATCAAGGAGTCTAGAATCCATGATCTATAGGAAGTGTGTCCAACTGCATCTTATCTGAGACCACATGGATGGATGGGAACTGCAGTTGAACCCAGTGAGGAGCTTGCAGGAGCCAGACAGTGTATACTTAGGAGTTCCAGGAAGGAGGTGACACCAAAGATTCTGTCAGATGGATGGGTGACTACTAGGAGGTAAAGGAATGCAGTACAGGATTCTCACATGGCTGTCCCTCTCTATAACAAGTATACCACATTGGACACTGTTGGTGCTGGGAATGGTCTCTCAGAAGAAAACGAACTGCACCAGCAGCCAGGTCAATGGCATCGTGACTGAATAATACATAGCAGGAGGACAGGATAACCTGGATTGACAGGAGAGTTGATATAAAGGGGAGATTCTTGATTAGGGCAACAAATGTTGTGGGGAAAAGGCAAGATAATGGGGTTGAGAGGGAAAATGATCAAGTGACAGAGCAGACTTGATGGGCCAAATGGCCTAACCCTGCTCCTATGTCTTATGGTCTTCTTGAAGATTGAGGGAAGAGCAGTAGATGTCTACATTAGTAAAACCTTTTACAAGGTCTTGCATGATAGGCTGTTTCACAAATTTAAATCACATGAGATCCAGGATGAGCTCGTCAACTGGATACAAAACTGTCTTGATGGTAGTGAAGGAGGCCTGTGACCAGCAATATGCTATGTCTTGCTCTAGATTTCCAGCATTTGCAGAATCCCTTGTGTTAATGATTTGCTGTAGACATTGGTGCTGTGCCCACTTTTGTTTGCCCTCTGTGTTAACAATTTGAATAGAATGTAATGGCCATGGTTAGTAACTTTGTGGCTGACATAACAATTGGTGGTACACTGGAGAGTGATAGAGGCTATTCTGATCAACAGGATCGCAATCAACTGGGCAAATGAATCCAGGAATGGCGGAAAAGATTTAACTCAAATACAAAGTGTTACATTTTGGTAAAGTTAAACCAGGGCAGAAATTACTCAGTATATGGGAGACCCCAGGACAGTCTTCTAGAACAGGGAGTCTGAGAAATGTAAGTACGTAATTCCCTGAAAGTGGTGCAAATGATGGACAGAGTGGTTGCAAAGGCATCTGGCACACTTGCTTATAATTTTTCTGAGCACTGAGTTCAACAGTTGGGATGTCACATCACCACTCTACAAGAGCTTTTAAGCAGTTTAGTTACCAATATAGGTGAAGGATATCATGTTTGAATGGGTGCAGTAGAAGTTCACGAGAATGTTACCGGGATTAAATGGCTTGAATAACAATGGATGGGCTGGAGTTATTTTTCCCCAGAGACATTGCAGGTTATGAGGTAATCTTGCAGAAATATATAAAATCCTGAGTGGCATGGATAGGGTGAATGGTCACCATCTTTTTCCCAGAAAAGGGGAGTCTAAAGCTAAAGGGCATAGATTTAGTACAAGAAGGTAAAATTTGAAGGAATCTGAGGGACATTTCCACCCGCAGAGTGGAGGCTGGAACAAAGTGCCAGAGTGAGAGGCAGATGCTAGTACAATTACACCTAAATGACGTTTGGACAGGTACATGTCCTGGAAATGTTTTGAGGCACTTGGATCTAATACAGGCAAATGAGATTTGCTCAGGAAGGCAATTTGGTCAGCACGAATGAGTTAGGCCTGTGAGCCTGTTTCTGTGTTGTGTAACTTTACCATTCATACTGTGCATAAGTTTAACAGCACAGCAGACAACTTGTTTTGCTCATACTATCTTTTCTTTGCCATCCGATACAAATTCAGAAGCCACCTGGTGGTGGATCTGGAAGAACAAGAGGGAACAAGAGAAAATCTGCAGATGCTGGAAATTCAAGTAACACACACAAGATGCTGGAGGAGCTTAGCAGGTCAAGCAGCATTTATGGAAAAGAGTACAGTCAACGTTTCAGGCCGAGACCTTTCATCGAGACTGAAGAGAAAAGATAAGGAGTCAAAGGTGTGGGAGGGGAGGAAGAAACACAAGATGATAGATAAAACTGGGGGAGGGGGTGAAGTAAAGAGCTGGGAAGTTGATTGGTGAAAGAGATACAGAGCTGGAGAAGGGGGGAGTCTAATATAAGAGGACCGAAGGCCTTGGAAGAAAGAGAAGGGGGAGGAGCACCAGGAGGTGGTGATGGGCAGGTAAGGAAAAGGGAATGGGGAATGGTGAAGGGGGGGGGGGAGAGATGCATTGCCAGAAGTTAGAGAAATTGATGTTTATGCCATCAGATCGAACCCGATGTAGATTGGGAGACTGCTTCGCCGAGTACCTCTGTCCGCCAGAAAAAGTGGGATCACCCAATGACTGCTAATTTTGAATTCACTTCCCACTCTGACGTAATGAGCCCACACTCAGGTTGGAGGAGCAACACCTTATATTCCGTCTGGGTAGCCTCCAACCTGATGGCATGAACTTCGATTTCTCTAACTTCCAGTAATGTCCTACTCTGCTCCTTCACCATTCTCCATTCCATTTTTTCCTCTCTCACCTTATCTCTTTACCTGCTTATCACCTCCCTCCGGGGCTCCTCCTCCTTTATTTCTTCCATGGCTCTCCTATTAGATACCCACTTCTCCAGCTCTGTATCTCTTTCGCCAATCAACTTCTCAGCTCTTTACTCATCCCCTCCACATTCCACCTGTCACCTTGTGTTTCTTTCTCCCCTCCCCCACCTTCTAACTCTGACTCACAATCTTTCCTTCCATCCTAATAAAGGCTCTCAGCCCGAAACATCAACTGAACTCTTTTCCATAGATGTTGCCCGGCCTGCTGAGCTCCCCCAGCATTTTGTGTGTGTTGCTGGGAAATCATGCAAGTCAACTTCCTATATTTAGCTCTGATCTATTGACCACCAAAGCCTACAACTCTTTTAATAATCAGGATCTTGCTGAGGAGCAACCCACCATCTATATTCAAGGTTCACAAAATCATCTCCCTGTGAAACCATGGTATGTTAAGAGGCAACATTGAAATACATTCTTTATCCTCACTGAAATATATATTGTTCTGCGACTTCAAATACAACCTTACATGTATATGAAACTATTTTGGTCCTGGACTAAAAGTTCAAAGTTCGATGTAAATTTATTATTGAAGTACATAATCTCTCCATAATCATTTTCTTGTGAGCATACTCAGTAAATCCAATAATCATAATAGAATCAGTGGAACACTGCACCCAACAGGACAGGTAACCAACATCAAAAGACAACAAAAAGTGCAAACACATAAAAAAAGGATAATTAAATACTGAGAATACGAGATGAATCGTCCTTCAAAATGAGTCCATAAGTTGTGGGAACAGTTCATTGATGGGGCAAGTGAAGGCAAGTGAAGTTATCTCCTTTGGTTCTAGTCAATATACTCTCCACCACACATTTATAGAAGTTAATCAAAGTTTTAGATTTCATACCAATTCTTCGCAAACTTCTAAGAAAGTAGAGGTGCTGTCACGTTTTCTTTGCAAATGCACTTACAAAAGGAGAAAATAAAGTTGGGAAGCTTTGATGCAACTCTACTGGGTACTATTGAAACATCACCCATGATACTACAGTTTTGACTCCATATTTTTAGAATTTTGTATTTGTTTTGGAGGCAGTGCACATCAGGTTCACTCAGTTGATTCCTGAAATAAAAGGATTGAATTTTTTTAAAGATAGATTGAGCTTAGAGTATGAGATTTTGGAAGAAAGAGGGATCTTACTGAAACACAGAATAATTTGAGAGGAATTAATACTGTGGATGCTGAGAGGACGTTCTCCCTTGTGAGTGCATAGAATAATAGATGGTATGGTTTCAGAATAAGGTATAGCCATTTAAGATGAACACAGAGATAGAGGAATTTCTACTCTGTGTGTCATGGTTTTTCAGAGTTCTTCTCTGGAGAGCCAAGCTGTGGAGTTGATCATTGAATAAATTTATGGTGCAGGTTGACAAATGTTTGAACTACAAGGAAGTTGAAATCAGAATCACTTTAATGCCAGTATGTGAAACATAATTGAATTGATTGTGGTTTGGTGCCAGGCATAAAGCACAGGACAACACCGTAACAGGCAACACAATAGTAACCAAAAATTTACAAAACAATATTGCACACTGCCATGAGCAATCAACAATTAGCAGAATGGTCACATGCGCAAATATCAATAATCAAATTTAAATAAATGTACATATATGAATAGACTGAATAATTATCAACAGAACAACGACAGCAGGAAAGACTATTTAGCGGATGTTGTCCAGTGACAGGGTATTACTCCTGAGTGAGTGTCATTGAGAAGCTGGAAAGAAGCTTCGGAGATGCCATGTAGTCCTGGTGGTGATGGACTTGCATCGTCTCCTTGATGGCAATTTGGAGAAAAAGTGACTACTAGGGTGGATGGAGGGATGGAGTCAGCAGCAATCTTTTTCTGCTCTTTTCTTTGCTCTGGCGATGAACAAGTCTTATAACGTCAATAGCTGACAGCCAATGATCCTTGCTGAGTGAACCATGTGCTGCAACCTGGAGTTGTGGAGGGAAGAGGTGAAGGGAAAGCAAATGGAGATCACAACACTCTCAATGATGGATGAATAAAAAAATTCATTCCGGTATGTCCTGAGACGCTAAGTTTCCTAAGCTGGCGTAGGGAGAACAATCTCTGCTGGGCTTTCCTAGTGATGAGCTTACTATGCTTTTCCCACTTCAATGCATTGGTAATGGTAGTCTCGAGGAATTTGAATGACTCTACCGCAGCACTTTCTGGCCAATAATTTGTAAAGGAGGCAGGTAGAGGGTCATTGACAGAAGTCAGTCCTCATTTCCACAGACATGGCGGCATTAAGCTGCGAGCTGTTACAAGCACCTTATGCTGCAAGAAGGTCCACCTCTCCTTGAAAGCAGGTCACTTCATTATTAGAGACGAGACCAACTACTATCATGTCATCCACGAACTATGGGATTTTAATGGATTTCTCTGTGGAGGTACAGTTAATTGTATAAAATAAGAACAGAAGGGGTGAAAGAACACAGCCTTGGGGAAAGTCTGTGCTTATAGACATTAGATCTGACAAGAAGACAAGAAGGAGCCCAGCCTTCCTTCTGTCAGGAAGCTTGTAATCTTCCGACAGATACTGTAAGACACAGCTAGCTGGGTTAACTTGCTGGAGCAACTCCAGAAGAATCGTGTTGAAGATGAAGCTAAACTCCACAAAAAAGATTCTCACACAGGTGCTGGGGGAGTCCAAATACTGATGAACGTAATGAAGGCACAAGTTCACAGCATCCTCAACTGAGCAATTGTAGCAGGTCAAGAGGAGAATTGGCAACGGACTTCAGGACAGTCAACATCAGATGTTGAAAGATTTTCATGATTTCTAAAGTCAAAGCCACTGACCTATAATCATTAAGTCCAGTGATCTTTTTCTTGGGAACTGCAATGATTGCATGGAGGTGTTAAATATCTCAGTGAAGGCAGGCGTTAGCTGATCTGCACAGTGCCTTAGAGTACCACCTGAGGCACCAGCAGGGCCTGCAGCTCTCCTAATGTTCTGTTTTCCAAATAGCTTGTGAACGTGTTCCTGCTTCACAAAAAGCATAGGCTGGAATGGAGTGAGGGGGCAAGATGGGGTGGGTGGAGGCTTAAGAAGTGAATGGGGCTGGGGTGAAGGGGGATGGTGACATTGGAGTGGTTGAGAAAAGGAGGAGGGTAGGGGCTCAACATATCAGGATCAGAGGAAGTGAGAAGAGAGAGATGTTGATTGTCCTTATCAAGCCATCACTAAAACCGATTGAACTTATTAACCAAGGTAGGAGAGGGAGAGACTTGGGAGCACTCTGTTTGAAGTTGGTCTGACTTTGCAGGGAACTCCAAACTGCCCCAGTTATAGCTGGGGGCATGTTGGATCGGTGAGGTAGATCAAGAAAGGATGGCAAGATCAAGATTAGAGCAGCCATGATCTTAACATTTGTCTTATTTAAGTTGAAATAATACATATTATTGGTGCAATGATAACAAATTATAATGATTGGCCTCCGGTAAATATACACATATTCCTTTGTACTTTCAGCAATGTTACATCTAATCTACATAAATATACTTGATACTCAAGCAATCGAAAAATATTAAAGTTGAAATAAATAATACAGATTTAAAGCTGAGGACCACTGAAAGCTTTCCAGAAAAACAAAATAATTTATAAAAATTATTTTCAGTTTTGCCTTCCAAATCTTGTACATCTATTCAAGTTAATTGAAATTTAGATCCAACATCAGATCAGATGCAGGGTAGGATCTGAGAAGCACTTCCCCTGACTAAATGTGGAGAATCCCACTAATAATATATCTCCACCTTAAGTTCAAATCTTATGGCAAAATTTAATCATCAGATTCATTATGAAATACATGTATGTGAAGGCACAACAGATCAAATCATACTGTATTGTACCGAGCATAAATTTTATAGTTGGTACGGTTCCATCCAGATAATAACGTATTTTTGTAATAATGGAAAATAGAAAGTGTTTTGCACTTTCTGTAAAACATTCAGAAATCTTCCTTTTGCCGTTCAATCCCTGAAGTAAACACAACTCTTACAACAAAATTGAATTTTAGAATTAACCAACTACATGAAGCAAAAGAAATTATAAAGAGATATTGTATGAAAATTCTACTTTAGATGAGATTATAAATGCTGAGTAGCATCTGAGAAGAGGCGAAAAACTAACAAATCTTCTTGTCTACAAATATATATTCTGACAGATTGAAGGCAAACTAGGGAAATATATCAGTAATGAATTGGAATTGAGGAGTGTGAGCAGTTGCAAGGTTAAAAACAGGCATGAAGAGAGGAAGGTAATTGATGAAGCATTCAAGGTTGGTTGAGCCTGAGGTATTGTACGAAGGAGCTACTACAACAATACCATCTGGCTGCCCTCCAACAACCATTATCTTCCCTTATACTTTCACCCTTATTAATGTAATGCACATAAATGTGTCTAACAGTTAAACCAATTGCAAACCACAAAAAGCAGAATGTAAGTAAATATAGACCATGGATACAAGCAACAATATAGTGGTTATTTAACGAATGGCTACAAAACAAATGAGATTTAACCCAATTGTTGTCAAATGTCACAGAGAAACTAGTAAATCTGTGATCGAAGTGTATAAAGAATGAAAGCCAAATAACAGAGTAATTTGAGAAGAAATTTAGTACTAGTAACAAGGGTGTCACTTTTAGTCTGCTTAAAAAAGACTTATAAATCTGATTCTTACAACTATTAATAAAAAGATAAATTACACAAATTATAGTAAGATTTTGCATTTGTAAGGGGAATGGGATTTTAACTGTGTAACCTTGTAGTGGGAAATTGCCACCTTCAGATAATTATCCACTCACCCAGAGAATGAGATTGTGATGATTTTTATCATCAGACTTCATTAACTCTTGCCTGAAAGATGTGACTAGCAAGGAATGTCATCTTGCTAAAATTCATCCTGGATCCCATGCTGGAAAAAGATCTTGCCTTTTCAGCTGCTTGTGCTCTTCCAAATGGATTTAACTGACCAGAAAGTCAAAGATGCATGAAAATCTGATCAATGTTCAACATTCAAATAATGATCACAGCCAAATAATAGGACTGAACCTTAGTTAACAGTCAAAAGTATCTTTTTTGTCTTCTCAGAAAGACATCTGAAGGAAATTGACAATGAAGAGTACAGATTTTTGTGGCTCATGAAAGCTATTGTCCCATGTGTAATATCTGGACTACTCTTAACCGAACAGTATTCTTAGCACTGATGTTTATACCACCTTTTACTAAATGAGTATTAGTAGTTTGTATATGTCCTTATGACAAAGGAAACCTCCATTGGACTTATGCTAGCACACATAATACTCCGATCAATGCCAGTCCCCCTTTTATCTCCCCATTCTCTTATCAAATTCTGCCAATCTCCCACTCTATAGACAATTCACAAATGCACAATTAAACATATCTTTGGGCTGTGGGAGGAAACCTGCAGGAAATTAACACTATCACAAGATAAATGAGCAAATTCCCTACAGACAACACTGGCAATTAGGATGAAATCCAAGTCACAGAAGCTGTACAGCAGCAGAACTAACTGCTCCCCACTGTGACTACAATCCTATCTTTCAATCCACAGGAATACTTTTCTGGAAGACATGGAAGTTTTGAAAATAATCAGAACATGCCTTATCTCCATGGATAACTCTTTTAAATCTTTGGGATTTAGATCGTTAAATTCTTGGGATTTACGAGTTACCAGTTTACTCGATGATCTTTCATACAAGTTTCCAAATATTTTATCCAGTAATGTAATATCACATTTTAAAAAGGCTCATTTCTTGTTATTTTCTTACGCAGAGTTTATAGTGATGCACTTGTTCTATATTCATTAAAATCTTCTGCAAACACTATAATTTTAGCCATTTATTAAGTCGTCACTTTTTATTGTCATTTCGACCATAACTGCTGGCACAGTACACGTTTTCATTTTATAGTAAAGAATAATTCTGTCTCAAGATTCTGGGGCACTACGGAGATGTAGCATGATGCACTGGGGTTTGGATTTCAATTCCAATGTCCTCTATAAGTATGTCTCAACGTTCTTCCCAGATGCTCTGTTTCTCCCACACTCCAAAGACGTACCAGTTAGTAGATTAATTGGTCATTGTAAATTGTCCTGTGATTTAGCTAGGGCTAAGTCAGTAGGTTGCTGGGTGGCGCAGGAAGGGCATGTTCAATACTGTGTCTCTTAATAAATAAAATCCCTGGAACACATTATTTATGGTCTAATTTTCTGAGAAACCACAAAACAGTGGAATTTGATCGTGTTTGTCCAAAGATTTGATTATCTCTGCATGCATGTTTCTCTGTAATTCTAAATTACAGATCTAACTACCATCTAGCTCTTTTCAAAGATGTTAGTTAACACAGGATTAACTAGTTTAGGTCAGACTTTGTTTCTATAAAAGGCACAATCTGTGGAACAACAATTCACAAATAGCTTTCCTAAAGCATGAAGTTGGATTCATTTAATTTCACACAGTCGAACTTAAATAAACTACTGTTTCTATTCTCCATTCCTTTGACCATCTGAAAACTCAGACATGTTTCATCTTAACTACTTTTTTTGCTAATGAAAACATTAGTTCCTCAAGTTGTTTTCATGCATAACTCTAAATGAACCATCTTAGCTGCTTTCCCTGAACCACTTCCAACATATCACATCAATTCATTTCTTTAAATGAAAGTGTGAACCAAACAAAGAAAGCATAAACACACACAAAATACTGAAGGAACTCAGAAAGTCAGGCAGCATTTATGCAGATGAATAAACAGTTGACATTCGTAGCCGAGACCCTTCATCAGGACTGCAAAGAAAGGAGGCAGATGCCAGAATAAGAAGGTGTGGGGAGTGGAAAGAGTACAAGTTGGCAGTGATAGGCGAGACCTGTTGAACAAACGCTATGTAGGTGGGGGGGGGGGGGGGACAATGAAGTAAGAAGCTTGAAAGATGTAAGATGTAAAAGGCTAAAGGAAATTTTTTACTTTAGTCAGATACAGTGCAGACAAGGCCCCTTTGGGTCCTTCAAGCCATGCCACCCAGCAGTGCCCGACAACACCGATTTAACCCTTACCCTAATCACAGGCCAATTTACAACGATCAGTTAACCTACCCGTTATGTCTTTGGACTGAAGCAGCAAGGGAAAACCTAGATATTCCAAGGGGAGAACGTACTGACTCCTCACAGAGGAAGCCAGGATTAAACTCCAAACTCCAGCATCTTGAGTTGTAAAAGTGTAGTGGCGTCCAATCTAATATAAGATACAGTGGACCATGGAAGAAAGGGAAGGAGGTGAGGAACCAGAGGGAGGTGATGAGCAGGTGAGAAGATAATCCAATTGGGAAATGGAAAAACAGATAAGGAAGGGGGAGGATGAAATTAACAGAAGAAGGAGAACTCAATGTTCACAGCATCAGGTTGGAGGCTACCCAAATGGAACATGAGGTGTTGCTTCTCCAACTAAAGTTTGGCCTCATCTGGCAGTAGAGAACCATACAAAGACATTTCAGAATAGGAATGAGAAGACGTACAAAAAAGCTGGATGAACTCAGCAGGTCGGGCAGCATCCGTTGAAAGAAGCAGTCAACGTTTCGGGTCGAAACCCTTCGTCAGGACTAAAGAAGGAGGGGGCAGGGGCCCTATAAAGAAGGTGGGGAGAGGGTGGAAAACCAATCAGAGGAAAGATCAAGGGATGGGGGTGGGGAAGCAGGGAGGGGATAGGCAGGAGAGGTGAAGGAGGAATCTAAGGGGAAAGCACTATGGGTAGTAGTAGAAGGCAGAGTCATGTGAGATGATAGGCAGCTAGGAGAGGAGGCAGAGTGAAAGTGGGATGGGGGAAGGGAGAGGGAGGGAATTACCGGAAGTTGGAGAATTCGATGTTCATACCAAGGGGCTGGAGACTACCCAGACAGTAGATGAGATGTTGTTCCTCCAACTGAAGTTTGGCCTCATTATGGCAGTAGAGGCGGCCATGTATGGACATATCCGAATGCGAATGAGAGGGAGAGTTGAAGTGAGTGGGCAACCGGGAGATTCTGTCTGTTGTGGCGGACGGAGCGTAGGTGCTCAACAAAGCAGTCCCCCAATCTGCATCAGGTCTCGCCGATGTAGAGGAGGCTGCACCGGGAGCACCGGATGCAATAGATTACCCCAACAGACTCACAAGTGAAGTGTTGCCTCACCTGGAAGGACTGTTTGGGGCCCTGAATGGTGGTAAGAGATGAGGTGTAGGCACAGGTGTAGCACTTATGCTTGCAGGGATAAGTGCCAGGTAGGAATGAGAAGTCAAACTGAGATGAGCAGCCAGCCACTTACAGCGGATAAAGTGAAGATATTTGGCAAAGTATTCACCCTTCTAAATCTGGTTTCTGCCCCCTTCCTTACCAGTTTTGATGAAGGGTCTCAACCCAAAATATTGACTATTTATTCTCCACTAGAGATGCTGTTTGATTAGCCAAGATCCTCCAGCAATTTGTGTGTGACTCAAGATTTCTAGCTTCTGCAGAATCTTGTGTTAAAGAATGAACAATTGTTAATTAATAGATGAACAGGAACAAAGAAATCTTGAAGCATGATACCACACATTCCTGAATGTAGAGGGATAGACACATTAAGTTTCATGAAAATTTAGTATTTTATTTGCAGAGGCACTTAAGAGCAGGAAAGTCATGCTGGACCCATATAAACTCACATAGAGAAAGCTACAGTACTGTGTGCATTTCTGACCACCATAGCACAGAAGTAGCAGAGTGGGTACAGAGTAAAGTTAGCAGAATAGTAAACACAAAGTACACTGCAGATGCTGTGGTCAAATCAACACGTACAAACAGGCTAGAGGAACTCAGCAGGTCGGGCAGCATCCATTGAAACGAGCAGTGAACATTTCGGGACATGTCCTGATGAAGGGTCTCGGCCCGAAATGTTGACTGCTCGTTTCAACGGATGCTGCCCGACCTGCTGAGTTCCTCCAGCTTGTTTGTACATGTTAAATTTAGCAGAATGCTGTCTAGTCCAGAGAAATCTAGTTATAAGGACTGATCTACTGTGTTGGAGTTGTTTCCATTGTAAGAAAAGGGACTGAGGAGAACTTTAAAGGAAGTGCACAAAATTATGAGGAATTGTAAATATAATCAAAATAAAGGGTGATTTCCTTTGGAAGAGAGATTGAAAGCTAAAGGTAAGTGTACTGACTTAAAAGAGAAATGATCTATCATTTTAGCTAGTACTTTTGTTCAAGGTGCTACTGTGATATAAGAATCTGTACACAGAAATCATCGCAAATGAGAAAACAAGTAAAAAAAAATCTATGTAAATCATGCTAAGGGTTAAATATTTGCTTGGAAATTGTGGAGTATACCCCTTCAATTCTTTAACATAGCACCATGGAATCATTGTGTCCATTAGAAAAGATAGACAGGACCTTAGTTTCAGAGTTGCTATTTGTTGATTAGTTTTTGAAAGAACCACAGGAGGTAAAACAATCACAAAAAGCAAATCTTATCTGGCTAATTACTGTCACATGGCTAAATACTGCGTACATATAAAATATAAACTACAATATTGCAGTGCATTGGTGGTCTGTTTGCTTTTTGTACAGAAGCAGGCAAGTTATTTTCAAACAAGTATATGAAATAGGGTTGTTAACATCAAAAATAAAGTGCTAGTGTTGCTTATGTGGTGTTGTTTGTTGTGATTGTAACTTAATGGGAAGCACTCAATGTGGGGAGCCTTACTTTTGCCAGAATCTTGGCTTGCCTCACAATGAAGGAGTTTGGCAGATTCTTTAAAGCTGGGAAACTCCAAAATAAGTTTCAGCAATTACAGAGCTTCGTGATGAGCTGACAGGTTTTTTTTAAACCACTAACCTCAAAATTCTGAGTCTTTGCATTTATTTGTAATTCCAGGACAAAGAGTCCAAAATTACTTAGTTCAGGATGTTGGGGGAAACTGATTAAAAAGACATTTTAGGGACCAGAAATACAGAACATTCTGGTCTAATATGAGGTTGTTAGTAAACATTTTCCCTCCTCTCCTTAATCTCTTTCCTACTTTCCTCCCAAATCCTTCTGCTCAAAAGTATCAATCCACATTTTCTGACTGATTTTTTGGTATAATTGGTCTCCAAACTTTAATTACAACCCATAAAGCAGTTGAGATTTGGCTTGGAGTTAATGTTCTAAGGTTACACTGGAAGTTAAATTAAAAACGAGCATCAAAAAAGTAATGAATCTATAACTTTAGACTCACACATTTTGAAATTGAGTACTTCAAAGGCTACCAAAACTAAAAAAAAATAGATTTAAAAGATCAATGCAACTGTTTCAAGGGATGAATAAAGAAAATCCTAAAGAAAAAGTATAAATAAAACAGGACGCAGATCAGAATGGTTCAACATAAAGGCACAAACCAGACAAAGCTAACAAAAAAATTAACTGCAAGGTCACCTAAAGCTTACTTAAAATTGTGAAACAAATTGTTTCAAAATCAGGTTTCTTAACAGTGATATATGCTGTGAAATTTATTGTGGGAGCAGTACAGCACAAGAGAAAAATACTATAAATTACAATAAAAAGTATAATAAATAGCACAAAAGAGGAATAGGGAAGTACTGTTCATGAGTTCTCAGACTGCTGAGGAATCTAATGACATAGGGAAAGAAACTGTTCCTAAAACATTGAGCGTGGACCATCAGGTTCCTGTACTTCCTTCTAGATGAAGGTCCTTAATGAAGCTGTCTTCGTAGAGACTGCCTTTTGAAGATGTCATTGATGGTGGGGAAGATTGTGCCTGTGATGGAAGTTACTGAATGCTGTGCAGCCTCTTGCAATCCTGTACGTTGGAGCCTCCATACCAGGCAGTGATAGAACAAATACAATGCTCACCACAGTACATACGTGGATATTTGTGCAAGTCTTTGATGACATAAATGGCTAGATGACAGATCTCTCAGTGAGCGAGCAATTTTGAGATGGCCAATGGATGGTGTGGGAAAGAATTTAACTGAGTGAGGGTGAAATGATGCTATTATGTAGAAAATTGGGGCCATCTTTTGGGAACAGATTCATTCAAGGAAATGCAGAACAGAAATGTTGAGGTTGTTTAGGGAGTACCTACATGGGGTCCTGGACCAGTTTGCCTCACTAAGGCAGGCAAAGAATGGTAGTGTGAAGAACCATTGTGGTAGGAGATGTGGAACATCTAGTCAAGAGTAAAAAAGAACTATACATGAGCTTTTGGAAGCAAGGATCAGACTGGGCCTGTGAGAGTTAAAAGGTAGACCTAAAGGAGCTTAAGAAGGGATTTAGGACAACTAGGGAGGGATATGGGAAGGCCTTGTTGATGATGATTCAGAAAAACCCCAAGGCACTTTACATGTATGCAAAGAACAGAAAGAATACTAGAGTGAGGGTAGCACCAATCAAGGATAAAAAAAAGGATCCATGCCAAGAGTTGGAGTAGGTAGGGGAGATCCTTAATACTTTATTTCAGTATTCATCAGTGAGAGGAACCTTGATGAATGTGAGGCCAGTGTAGAACATGTTCATAAGCAGGAACATGTTAATGTTAAGAAAGAGGAGGTGCTGGAACTTTTGGAAAACTCTAGGGTATACAAGTCTCTGGGCTATGAAAGGAAGTGAAGGAAGAGATTGCTGCACCTTTGGCGATGATCTTTGAATCTTCATTGGTCCCAGGAGTAGTACCAGAAGATTGCGGGGGTGGCAAATGTTATTCCTTTGTTAAAGGTTATAAGGATCATCCTGAGAATTATAGACTAGTGAGCCTTGCATCAGTGGTAGCTGCACAATTGAAGAGGATTCTGAGAGACGGGATTTACGAGCATTTGGAGAAGAATAGTCTGATTAATGATGGTCAGCATGGCTTTGTGAGGGGCAGGTCATGCCCCATGAGATTGATTGAATTCTTTGAGGATATGACAGCACATTGGTAGAACAGTTGATGTGGTGTAAATTGATTTTAATAAAACTTTTGGCAAAGTTCCCCATGGTAGGCTCATTCAGAATATCGGGAGGCATGGAAACCAGGAAACTTGACAGCGTGGATTCAGAATTTGCTTGCCCATAGAAAGCAGAGGGAGCTTGAAGATGGAGTGTACTCTGCCTGGAGGTCAGGGATCAGTGGTATCCATAGGGATGTGTTCTGGGGCCCTTGCTCTTTGTGATTTTGGATGAGGAGGTGTAAAGTTGGGTTAGTAAGTTTGCAGATGACATGAAGGTTGGTGGTGTGGCTAGTTAGAAGGTTGTCAAAGATTACAAAGAGATAATGATAGGTTGCAGAGCTAGACTGACAAGTGGCAGATTGAGATCAATCCACAGAAGAGTGAAGTCATACACTTTGCAAGGTGGAACTTAAAGGCAGAGCACAGGGCTAATGGCAGGATTCTCATCAGTGTGGTGGAAAAGGCGGATCTTGTGGTTCATGTACATAGATTCCTCAAAATTGCTGCACAAGTTGATAGGGTTGTTAAGAAGGCCTATGGTGTGCTGATCTTTATTAGTCAGGGAATTGAGTTCAAGAGCCATGAGGAAACGTTGCAGCTCTACAAATCTCTGGTCAGAATACCCTTGGACTATTGTGAGTAACACACAAAATGCTGGAGGACCTCAGCAGATTAGACAGCATCTATGGAGAGGAAAAAATAATTGACATTTCAATCTCCGGACCTTCATCAGGATTTACAGCTTCTGCAGAAGTTGGAATCCAAAGCAACACAGACAGAACACTGGAGAAGCTCTGCAGGTGAAGCAGCATTTATGGAAAAAAAATAAACAGTCGACATTTCAAGCGGAGACTTTTCTTCAGGACTGAGAAGGAAGGGTGAAGACTTTACCATAGAAGCTGCCCGACCTGCTTAGTTCCTTCAGCATTTTGTGTGTTACTCTGCAGAATTTCTTGTGTTTATGCCTTGGAATATTGTGTTCTGTTCTGTTTGCTTCATTATAGGAAAAATGTGGAGATCTCTAGAGAGGGTGCAGAGGAGATTTACCAGGCTTGGATTGGAGGGCATGCATTCTGATGATAAACTAAGCAAGGTAGGGTAGGTCTTTTCTCCTCGTAGCGACGGATGAAGAAAGGTGACTTGATAGAGGTGTACAAGGTTGAGTGGACAAACACAGACATTTCTTTTTTAAGGGTGGAAGTAACTTTTATGGTGGGGGGAGAGAGAATAATTTTAAGGTGATTGGAGGAAAGTATGTGGGAATGTAAATGCAAGTTTTTTTTGGAACGTGCTGCCAGAGAGTTGGTAGAAGCAGATGAATTACAAACATTTATGAGACTCGTAAATAAATACATAGATGACAGAAAGAGATTGGAAGGCTATGTGGGAGGGAAGTTTTCGACCACAAGACCATAAGACATAGGAGCAGGATAAGGCCATTCAGCCCATTGAGTATGTAGTGCCATTTCATCATGGCTAATCTTGGATCCCATTCAACCCCATACACCTGCCTTTTTGTCATATGCTTTGATGTGTTAGATTGATCATAGAGTAGGTTAAAAGGTCATGTACTGTGGTTTATGTTCAAACTCCTAATGAGGTACAACTACTGGTATGGCTTCTTTGTGATTGCATCAATATGTTGGGGCCAGAAAAGATCCTCTGAGAGGTTGATGCCCTGGAACAAAGCTATTTATCCTTTTCAATGCTGACATCCTAATGAGGCCTGCCTACTGTGCATTCTCTCAACTTCCCATTCCTGAAGTTACCAATCAATTCCTTTGTCTTGCTGACTTTAAGGGCACAGCTGTTGTTGTGATACCTTAACTAGCTGATCTGAGATTCTACCAATAGTAGCATAATCAGTGAGTTTATAGACAGAATTTGACATGTGCCTAGTGAGCCATGAGCGTAGAGAGAGTAGAGCATCCCGAGGAGCTCCTGTGTTGATTATCAGCAAGGAGGAAATTCAAGGATTCTGAGTTACAGTACATCAGAATGAATGAACATAAATTTTGCATCTGCCTTGTTACACCAACCAGCATGAAGCAATCCCACCCAGGCCCCCATCCGTCAACTTGATGGCCTTGGAAAAGATTGAGCCTTTGGTTTTATGATATAGCTATTCCCTACAAAATTGGCCCATGATTGTTCATTAGGCCTAAAGTAGTAGTTCTAAGCTCCTCCACACAAATTGCCCTGATAATCTCCTGATAGCTCATAAGGGTCAAAGTTCACTCTACCAGCATATTGCCTCAGACCTGAGAACCTTGGTACTTCTGTAAAAAGTGATTTTGTTTTTCTTTAAATTGCTTACCTCTTCAAGTGACCCAAATGCATTAATGGTACAAATCCTGCATCTTCAGCCAAATATAGCTGTGTCTGTTGGTTATGATTCTACATAATAGCAAATCTCCAAACCCAGGAAATCTTAAACATCTTCATTAGGGGATTGGTGACTTTGTACATCTCTTATCTTCCACGCAATCTATGTTCATTTTATTACAACGGACTTTGCTTTTCTCCTGCTTGGCTGCAGTTGTACTGATATGGTTGATGGTTCATAATACTGATAATTAAGCTTTATATTCTACAGTACTATGTTATGATGAGACAAATCTTGGAACAGGTCTACTCAAGGTGATATTGCCCCAATTAATGTAAGCTTACAGTCCCCAAATAAACTGCTACAATTCTGGTAGCATTGCTATTTAACTGGTCCTTAACTATCATTAATGGAGAAGAATTGATATAATTATCGTAATTGCATTTACTCGATTAGAAAGTTAAGTCATCAAAGATTTTGCCTTTAGATTATGTGATATTGGTTTTCAATAAATACACTTGACATACACTATTTTGCATTATGCAAGACAAGCATTTCACTGTAAATCGTTACATGCGACAAGAAGATACGGTCAAGGGAAGTGAAAGAGTGCATACAGTACTGCTTTGAGTTGATGGACTGGACAATATTCAGGAATTCATCTTTGAATCTGAATGAATATGACAGTTGTCACTGACTTCAAGGCCTGTGTGGATGAGTGCATGCATTCAAGAACATACTGGAAATGCCCTAACCAAAAGCTCTGGATGAACCAGGAGATTCGTAGTTTGCTGAGGGATAGATCTGTGACATTCAAGACTAGTGATTCAGAACTCTACAAGAAGCCCAGTTATGACTATTTTAAGAGCGAAAAAGCAATTCTACTTGAAGTCAGAGACTGAATTGGATGCACGTCAGTTCTGGTGACATTTGCAGGCCATTACTTCCTACAAAGCTAAACCATGAATGAATGGCTGTGATGCTTCACTCCTAGATGAGCTAAACACATTTTTTGTATGCTTTGAAAGGGAGAATAAAACTACACCTGTGAAAATCTCTGCAGCATCTGGTGACTCTGTGATCTCTGTCTCAGAGGCTGACATCAGAACATCTTCCATGAATATGAACCCTTAACAAGGTATCAGGCATTGATGGTGAATCTGTTAGGGCACTGAAGACCTGTGCCAACCAACTGATGGTGATACTCAAGAATATTTTCAGTCTTTCACTGTTGCAGGAAGAGGTTCTCACCTGCTTCAAAAAGGCAACAATCATACCAGTGACTAAGGAGAGCAGGGAGAACTACCTCAATGACTCTTGCCCACTGGCACTCACATTTACTATGAAGAGCACTGAGAGGTTGATCATGGCCAGAATCAACTCCTGCCTAAGAAAAGACCTGGACCTGCTGCAAGTTGCCTAATACTACATTAGGTCTACAGCTGATGCAATCTCACTGGCTCTTCACTCAACCTTGGATCACCTGGACAATAGCAATACCCACGTCAGGCTGTTGATTATTGATTACAGTCCAGCATTCAATAGCATCATATCCTCAGTAATAATCAACAGGTTTCAAAACCTCAGCCTCTGTACCTTCTTCTGCGATTAAATCCTTGACTTACTCATTGGGAGACCACAATCAGTGTGGATCATAAATAACATCTCTTCACTGGCAATCAACACTGACCACCTCAAGGATATGTGCTTAGATGATTGTTCTATTCTCCCAACAGTGTGGTTAGGCATAGCTCAAATGTCATCTGTAAATTTGCCAATGACACAACTATCATTGGCAGAATTTCAGACAGCGATGAAGAGGCATACATTGATCAGCTGGTTGAGTGGTGTCACAACAACAAACTTGCACTCAACATCAGTAAGATCAAGTAATTGATCATGGCCTTCAGGAAGAGGAAGTCAAGGAAACATCAGTCCTCATCGAGGGATCAGAAGTGGAAAAAACGTGTGGTTTCAAGTTAATGGATGTCAACATCTCTGATGATCTATCCTGGGCCCAACATATTATTGACTTACAAAGAGGGGACATCAGTGGCTATATTTCATTAGGAGTTTGAGGAGATTTGGTATGTCACCAAAGACTCACAAATTTCTACAGATGTACCATGCAGAGCATTCTTACTGGTTGCATCAATGTCTGGTGTGAAGGGGACACTGTACAGGATCGGAAGAATCTGCAGAATATTGCAAACTCAGCAAACTCCATCATGAGCTGTACCCTCCCCCAGCATTGAAAACATTTTCAAAAGGTGGTTTTCATCATTAGGGACCCCCATCACCCAAGACAAGCCTTCTTTTCATTGCTACCGTCAAGGTGGTGGTCCAGGAGCCTATTGACACACACTCAATATTTTAGGAACAGTTTCTAACCCTCCAATATCAGATTTCTGAATTTCTCTTTTTGTAATACTTATTTTATTTATGTATATTTCTTATTGTAATTTATTGTTTTATTTATTATGTAATGCAATATAACTGTTGCCACAAAACAACAAATTTCATGACACATGTCAATAAACCTGATTTTGATTCTGAAAAAACCAAGTCAAATTCCAGGAATGTTTGTTTGAAATGGTAACACCAGAAAGTGTGATTACTAGTATAGGGTTAAAATAAAAGTCCTTGTTCCAAACCTACCCTGATACTATTCCCCAACTTTTCCACTACATCATTGACTACATGGGTGTCCCCTCTTGCACACCTGCTGAGCTTGTCAATTTTATCAACTTTGCTACTACCTTCCAACCTGAACTCAAATTCAGTTTCAACATCTTTATCAGGATACTAACTAGTCACTGACATTTCCTATAATCCCAAAAGGGCCACAACTACATGTCCTCTCAAATCCATTTCTTGTAAGGATTTCATCCCTTCACTCAGTTTCTCCATCTCCACTGCATTTGTTCTTGAGAATGGGCTTTCCATTCCAGGTTATCTGAAACATATTCCTTCCTCAGGACAACATGGCTTTATCTCTACAGTACTGTAATCGATGAAGCCTACATTCACATCTTCTCCATATCTTGCAGTTCAATTCTCACCCCAGTCAGAACACAGATAAGAATACCCTTTATTTTTATGCTTCAAATTTCCAGCCTCAGCATCCAGCACATCATTCCTTTGCCATGTCCTCCAGCTGCTACATAATTCCACCATTAGTCACATCTTTCCCCTTAATCCCACCCCTTTCTATTTTTTGCAGAGACCACACTCTACTTGACACCCTTGATACTCATCTTTCCCCACCCTCTTGGCATTTTTCCCTTCAAGCTTGGTGCAACACCTGTCCCTATACCTCCTTCCTCATCATGGTGCAGTCACTGAAGCAGCCCTTTCAGGTGAGGCAAAGATTTACACACACCTCCCTCCACCTTGTTACTGAGCTCAGTGCTTTATTGTGTAGCCTCTTCTAAATAGGTGAGATTTGATTTGAGCATCTGCAGTCTACTGTGACTCTAAAATTTTAAAAAAGAGCTTTTTGCTTGGGGCTACTGTTACATTGGTATTTCCAGTTTCCCCCCCCCCAATAACCTATCATGCAATTATTCTATTCTGAATATCAAAATTATGAATATAAAATAACAGATTAAAAAATTGAGACATATTTATATTATGAGCGCATTTAAAACTTGTTGCTTTATATTATCATATGGCTACTGGCATGAACAGCCACACTTATGCAAGAACCATACAGATATTTGTGGTTTATAATAAGCACTTGAGTCCTGTGTAGTTGACGCACTTGCAACATTTTGACATGATTTACTGCTGTTCTCTGATTCTTCAACAATAGCCCGTTCTATGGCAGTATCAGGAAAGGATTCAATTTTATAATATACTTCAGTATCCACAAGGAAAACTATTGATATGTGACAAGAACAAATATTAAAAACTGATAGAATTGTACATTGGCAACTATAATGTCTGGTAAAATAAGCACTCCTACAATATCACTGAATTCTCTCTATACCTAGAATAAAATCCCTAATGTTCAATGCTAGTTGAAGTAACATCAAGACGTTATGTTGCAATCACTGCACTAAAAATAAAACAGAAGTAATAAATGCAGATCTGTTAATAAAATTCAGGGAACACATTCTCCCATATGAGGTGAGTATATTGACAACATAAGCCACACTTACATCACCCGATCATACAAGTGAACTACAAATTAATTTTCAGATGAAATCAAAATTGCTATGAAATAACAAACTGGGCTATTTTTCCTTCCTGTATATTTTGACTGGTAGAAAACTGATATTACCCTTCTTTACTTGCCCAAATGCAGAGAAACCATTGGAAGAGGGGGCCAAAAATAACTCAAGTGTGCAGCTGGGGTTTAACTGACCACTTGAAGATGATTTAATGTCTAGTAGAAGAAGGTCCTTCTAAGTGTATTGCACGATGTAGAAAAAGATTAAAAGAAGATTACTTAGGTTATAAATTTGGCAAACAGAATTTGAATACAAGAGTTGGAAGATTCTAATCAGACTAGCAATTATTATAAATCTTAAAATAGACCTTGGATTGCACTAGCTTACTGGTATGTTCCACTTACTGTAGAGTAATAGATACTGGACACTTGAATTCCAAGTGTTTACTTTATCTATTCTAACAGCATAAAGCTCCCTAGGCATGGTGCTTATACACTAAATAATCACCATGACCTGTGGGCATGATATATATTTTTAAACTCTGCACCACTTCCAATCGTTGAAGGAAATATGTGTAAACATTTTTCAGTTACGGACAGATATTACAGATGGAGTCTATTGCTGGCTTCCTTAATCATTTTGACCTTCTCAACTGTATACTCATCTCTGACATTGTGCTTGTTCTGATGAAGTACTTGCAGCCTCTTGACTTGATTCACTGTAGTTCCACAATTCTCAAACAGTAGCTAATTCTCTGCCGATATCAGGAATAGACACATTGTTATTCATTACTGCAGTGGCTGTGTTTATGTATTCTTCAAATTAAATGCCTGCACTCTTCACCAAGCTTCTATTTCAAGTCTTCCCAGATCTCAGATTTTAAAACCCTCACTCTGTAAAAATATTCTTTTTTTCCCTCAAGAAACCGCATTCTGCTTCAGCTCATCTCTCTACTTTATCCCCTAAGTTAGGGAGTACCAAGCTCAATCATTAGTGAAGCTGACAACACATAAGCAGTTATTCTGAAAAAAAATCACTACGCATTCATGCAGAGTTTAAGCAAGGTAGTTAATGATTCATCATGAAGGTAGACTATCCTTAGAATACCTGATTCTTCAAGACTTCTTTTAACATGCATACAGATCTCTCAGCTCCCCATCAAAGCAGATTGAAACAGAGAAATCAGTAGATACAACACACACAAAATGCTGGTGGAACGCATCAGGCCAGGCAGCACCTATAAGGAGAAGCACTGTCGACGTTTCAGGCCGAGACCCTTTGTCAGGACTCATCGGGAGTCCTGATGAAGGTCTCGGCCTGAAACGTCGACCGTGCTTCTCCTTATAGGTGCTGCCTGGCCTGATGCATTCCACCAGCATTTTGTGTGTGTTTGAATTTCTAGCATCTGCAGATTTCCTCGTGTTTGCTCTTTAAAATCAATAGATGATTGGCACTAGAACTTCACACAAACAAACCAAACATGTAAACTCAAACACGAGGAAATCTGCAGATGCTGGAAATTCAAGCAACACATGTAAAATGCTGGTCGAATGCAGTAGGCCAGGCAGCATCTATAGGAAGAAGTATGGTCGACGTTTTGGGTTGAGACCCTTCGTCAGGACTAACAGAGAAAAGAGATAGTAAGAGATTTGAAAGTGGGAGGGGGAAGACCCGAAATGATAGAAGACAGGAGGGGGAAGGGATGAAGCTAAGAGTTGGGAAGTTGATTGGCAAAAGGGATACAAGGCTAGAGAAGGGCATGTATTATAGGACAGAAGACTTTGGAAGAAAGGGTAGGGAAAGGACAGAGGAAGATGGAGAACAGGCAAGGAGTTATTGTGAGAGTGAAAGAGAGAGAGAGAAAAATAAGGGGGAAATAAATAAATAAATTAGATAAATAGGGATGAGCTAATAAGGGGAAGAGGGGTGTTAATGGAAGTTAAAGAAATCAATGTTCATGCCATCAGGTTGGAGGCTACCCAGACGGAATATAACGTGTTGTAAACTAATCTATTATGAGACACTAGTTCTGTCCATATTCCATTTCAACTGGGACACTCATACATGTTTGATTTCACTCCACCTTTATTGTATGTCAATAAGCACATCAACATGATCATTCTCCTTTTGACAAAAGTCAATATGAACTCACTGGAATGACTGGCCTGGCTATTTCCTTAGCTGAAATGATGTCTCAAGAAGTATTGTCCTGATTTGTTGACAAACTGGAAGCATGGACATAACTTCCTTTAACATGGTGATCCGGTTTTCAATATTTTTAGCCCATTGATAATTGAAGCATGATTGTGGAAGAACTGTACAGTTTTATATGAGAATTACAGACAGTCTCATGAAATCCATGGTCACACATGTTGAGAGAAGGAATGAAGGTATAGACTTTCTTCTGAATGGGGAGTGAATTCCCTGAAGGTTAACCTGAAGATTGAATTTGTGGTGAGAAAGGTAAATGAAATGTTAGCATTCACTTCCAGAGGACAAGAATGTAAAAGCAAGAATCTAATGCTGATGCTTTATAAGGCACTGGGGAGGCCTCACATGAAGTATTGTGAGCATTTTTGGACCCCAACTATAAGAAAGGATGTGTTTTCGGGGGAGAGACTCAAGAGGAGGCTTACGAGAATTATCAGGAATGAAAGGGTTAATGGTATGAGGAGAGTTTGATGGCTCTGGCCCAGTACTCACTAGAGTTTAGAATGAGAGCTGATTTCATTGAAATCCAATGAATATTGAAAAACCTAGATAGAGTGGACATGCAGAGGAAGCTTTCAGTTGGACCAGAAGGTACAGCTTCAGCATAGAAGAACTTGCCTTTAGAGATGAGGAGGAATTTCTTTATCCAGAAGATAGTGAATCTGTGGAATTCATTGCCTCAGGTAACTATGGAGGCTAAGTCATTAAACCAGAGATTGATAGGTTCTTGATGAGTAAAGGAAAGGGGAGAAGGCAGGAAGGAGAATGGGATTGAGAGAGAAAATAAGTCAGACGTGGTTGAACAGATTCTGAGCTGAATGACCTAATTTTGCTCCTATGTTCTATGGACTCGTTAACACAGAATGAAATGTTTAACTGAGTTGCTTTAGTCATAGAGTATATTGTGCAGAATCTCCCAAACAATCTCAATGACTGCTATCGGGAATACAGGCGAGTGTAAAATGGCTAAAAGGATCACCAAAGTCTCCCTCCCCACTATTTATGGCATTTGCCATGAGTGTTGTAGACGAAGGGCTAGAAGTATTACTTGGGATCCCTACCAACCATCACACAATCTCTTTCACTCACTACCATGAGGGAGGTGGAACAGGAGCATCAGGACAAGGACAACCAGACTGTGCTGCAGCTTCTTCCCTCAGGCTGGGAGACTAATGAGTACCTTGCCACCAACGAGGTCACGTCAAAAGGACAGCTGTTTTCTGTACCTGTGTTGTGCATTTTGAACTATATTTTATTAACTAATTTATAGCAATACTGTTTTATATGTGATACATGTTTTGTTGGTGAACCATGACCCAGAGGAACATTGTTTTATTTGGTTACATTTCAGTAGAGTCAGATGACAATAAATACAAACTTGCATTTGAACATCTTCAGGTTGCAGAGTGAAAAATTGACCTTTCACTAGCAAGATAAATCAAATTTAATTATAAGTCAAAGAGTAAGCACTATGTAGAATTAACCTCCAGTCTTGCCACCCAATCTTTACTGTTGGCCACCCACAATTTGGTGATGAATATCGATAAAATTAGGTTCTTATTAGCATAGCACATTGTGCATTGCATTGATAAAACTTTCAAAACTAGTTGTTCCAAAACTTGCATTGTCTATCAACAGATGACTAAAGTTCTTGTTTTGTATTTATTTTTCCATGTTGAAACAGTCTATTGCTGTATTGCTCGACATCTCTTCTGACTCTTAATCACAACTGTGATTTTGAATTCTCATTGTCTCAAACTATGGTTGCTTTTAGCACAATACTATATAAAGTAAATTCTATGTCAACTGAGAGCTGAAATATTATTCAGAATCTACTTTTCATGATTCTTTCAGACAAAATTATCATTTTGCTGACGTTGCATTGGAAATGACCCTCCTGTCTGCTTGTTTGTAGCAGTTAAGTTTGTGAATCACTGATTCATCATGAACCGCAAGTAATTTTAGAATATTTGCTTCATATGCCTTTTCTATTAATAATTTGAAGTTGTATGGGAATAAAGTGGTATATTTATACTTGTTCATTCCATTTAAAGTCACATAGTGCAGATATTGCCTCTGGATGAAAGGCAACTATACTTGTGGATGGGATAAGATGGAATTCTCTGGGATTCTTGGCTGTCACCTCCAACGAAGGAGCAATATTACCTCAAATCAAATGCAATACTTTTGTGCCAAGCAGCTTCAACAGGATCCTTTCATCACTTAGACCACACACAATCTTTTCTGTAGTTCAGGGAAAAAAAGATTCTTTCAAGTTACAAATAGATCTCTGAGCACTGTAATGTAATTTCTCATTGGTTCCACAGAGCTTTTGATTGCATTTAGCATATCTGTAGCACTCTTTCTTAAAGTCATTGTCGTTTGAAATATTCTTTCATCCTCTGGGGGAAGTCAGGACACGCTGCACACCACACTTCCCAAGGAGACACTGGATTCTGCATAATTAGGCACTTAACAATAGCCAATAAAAATAAGTTAGTTTTAAGCCCACAGCCATCATCAGAGTGGCCATTGTCGGAGTGAGCCAGTTTTAGAGTGGGGAGTGCAAGCTCATAGAAGTTTTAGTGAGAAGAAACTAAGCTGTAAGTAAAAGTTTTTGTTTAAGATTTTGTTCTTTCTTTCTTATTGCAGAGTTAGAGCAGTGGGGATGCCAGCAGCATAATGGAATGCTCCTCTTGCAGGATGTGAAAAGGCAGGGAGACCTCTAGTGGCCTGACAACTGCACTTGCAGTCCATTCAACTGAGGCTTCTTCAACACTGTGTTAAAGAATTGGAGCTGGAGCTGGATGAATTTCAGATCATTTGGGAGGCTGAGGGGTTGATTGACAGGACAAAAAAGGAGGTAGTTACACCTAAGGTATAGAACACAGATAACTGGGTGACCGTCAGGAGGGAGAAAGGGGATAGCCAACCAGTGCAGAGTACATCCGTAGCTATTCCTCCCTGACTACTGTTGGAGGGATAAGATATCAGAACAAAGCCACAGCAATTAGGTATCCATAACTGAGCATGGCTCTGTGCCTCAGAAGGGAAGGGGGAGAAGAGAGAAACTGTTGTGATAGTGGAATCACTAGTTAGGGGAGCAGACAGAAGTTTTGGTGGATGGTAATGAGATTCCTGGATGGTTTGTTGCCAGGGTCAGTGGCATCTTGGGTCAGATCCACAGTTTAAGTGCAAGTGTGTGTAGCCAGAGGTTGTGAACCACATTGGTACCAATGACATAGGTAGGAAAGGTGACGTGGTCCTGCAAAGTGAGTTCGTGGAATTAGGTGCTAAGTTAAAGAATAATACATCAGGTTTGTGATCTCAGGATTGCTACCCTTGCCGTGTGCTAGTGAGCCCAGAAATTGGAATATCATACAGTTTAACACATGAGTAAGGGGATGCTGCAAGCAGAAGGTCTTCAAACTTCTGGAACATTGGACCTACCTCTTGAGAAGGTGGGATTTGTATAGAAGATACAGTTTGCACCTGAATTGAAGGGAATTAACATATTGTGGGAAGGTTTGAGAGTGCTGCATGGAGGGGGGGGGGGGGTGGTTAAACTTGAGTTGCAGTGGGGTGGGAACCAGAGTGCCAGAGCAGATCGTGGAGTGGTTGTGGGGAAAGATGTTGTTTGTTGTTAAGCCTACATACAAAGTTTGGAATCAAAAAATTGAGCTTGACGGGACCAATTTTCTGAGTTGTGTATATTCCAATGCAAGGAATATTGTAGGAAAAGTGGATGAGCTAAGGGCATGGATCAGCACGTGAAATTATGACATTGTAGCCATTAGTGAGACTTGGTTGCAAAGTGACTACAGCTCAATGTTCCAGGGTTCTGTTGTTTTAAACATGTTAGAACAGGAGGGATTAAAGGGGGAGGACAGCAATTACTACTCTCGACAGTGCTCAGACAGGACAAACTGGAAAGCTCATCTACTGAGACTTTTAGGGTGGAAATGAAGAATGAAAAAAGAGATGACCATGTTAATGGAATTTTATTATAGACCACCTAACAGTCAACAGCATTTAAAGGAACAATTTGTAGAAAGATCGAAGACTGCTGCAAGAAACACAAGGTTTTGATTCCAGGTGATTTAACTTTCCACATATTGACTTGGACTCCCATACTGTAAAAGGCTGGATGGGAAAGAGTTTGGCTAATGTGTTCAGGAGGTTTCCTTAATCAGTACATAGAGGTCCCAACTAGAGAGAGTGAGATACTAAAAGCCCCCTTTTAAAGAATAACACAGGGAAAACGACGGAAGTTTGTGTCAGGGAACACATTGCATCTGGTGATCATAATGCTATTACTTTCAAGATTATTATGGACAGGATAGGTCTGGTCCTCTGGTTGAGATTCCAAATTGGAGAAAGGACAATTTCGATATTTTCAGAGAGGATCAGGGAAGAATAGATTAGGACCAGTTCTTTTCTGTCAAAGATGTACTTGGTAACTGAGATTCCTTGAAAACTGAAATTTTGAGTGCGTAGAATTTGTACGTTCTTGTCAGAATAAAAATCAAGGATAACAGGTATAAGGAACTTTAGCTTTTGAGAGATATTGAGGGCCTGGTTCAGGAAAAAAAAATGGAGGTACATATCAAGTATAGTCATGAGGGACCAAATAATGTATTTAAGGAGTATAAGAACTACAAAAAACATTTAAGGAGGAAATCAGGAAGGGTGAAATAAGGCATGAGGTTGCTCTAGCAGGTAAGGTGGTGGTACAGGTAGATAGGGTCAGAAACAATGCTTATGGCACATTGGCCTTCATTAACCAAAGTACTGAGTATAGGAGATAGGATGTCATGTTGAAGTTGTATAGGATGTTGTTGAGGCCTAATTTGGAGTATTTTTGGTCACCTACCTGCAGGAAAGATGTAAATAAGGTTGAAAGAATGTAAAGAAAATTTATAAGAATGTTGCTGCAACTGGAAGACCCAAATTATAAGGAAAGATTGAATAGGTTAGGAACTTATTCCTTAGAATGTAGAAGATTGAGGGGAGATTTGATAAGAGGTACACAAAATTATGGAGGGGTTTAGATAGGGTAAATGCAAGCAAGCTTTTTCCATGTCATGATGAAGGGTCATGGCCTGAAGCGTCGACTGTTTCTTCTTTTCCGTAGATGCTGCCCGGCCTGCTGATTTCTGCCAGCATTTTGTGTATGTTACTTTTTCCACTGAGGTTGGGTTGGGGTACTAGAGGTTATAGGTCAAGGGTGAAATGTGAAACATTTAGGGGGAACATGAGGGGAAGCGTCTTCACTCAGAGGGTTGTGAGAGTGTGAAACAAGCTGCTGGTGCAAAAGGTGCATGCAATTTCAATGTTTAAGAGAAGTATAGATGGTAGGATTTGGATGGCTAACACCCTTGGTGACGGTATTTGGTAATAGGCAGTTTAAATGGTTTGGCACAGACTAGATGAGCCAAAGGACCTGTTTCTGTGCTGTGTTTTACTATGACTCTGAAATGATGGAGAATACCAAGGGCTTCTACCGATATATCAGACCAAAAGGACAGTAAAGGACAAAAATCAGTACTCTGGAATATGAGAGTGACCATATTGGATAGAACTGAAAGAGATGGGGGAGATGTTAAATGGATTTTTATATCTGTATTTACATAGGAGACAGACAAAAAGTGAGGCAAAGTAGCATGAGTTCATGTAATGTATACAAAATACAGAGGAGGAGGAGGCATTTGCTCTCGAGGAAATTTTGGTTCAATAAATCCCCAGCGACTGACATGGGGTTCCCTCAGATCCTATGAGAGTCTAGTGCAGAAATCACAGGGGCGCTAGCAGAGGTATTCTAAATGTCCTTATTGATGGTTGAGGTACTAGAGGATTGGAGGATAGCCAAAGTTGTTCCGTTGTGTAAGAAAGCCACTAAAAATAAACAAGGAAACTATACACTGGTAAGCCTGACATCAGTCGTGGAAGGTATTCTAGGGGATCCAACATATAAAGATTTGGATAGAGTGGGGCTGAGTAGGGTAATCAGCATGCTTTGTGCATGTTAGGTCATGTCTAACCAATCTTTGTTTTTTTTGAGGAAATAGCCAGTAAAGTTGATGAAGGTAAGGCAGTGGATTTTGTCGGCATAGAGTTTAGCAAGGCTTTTGACAAGGTTCAGCTTGGGAGGTTGGTTAATAAGTTTCAGTCACTTGGTATCCAAAATGAGGTTGTAAATTGGATTGGACATTGGCTTTGTGGGAGAAGACAGATGGTGCTGGTAGAGGGTTGCCGCTCTGATTAAAGGTGGGTGATTAGCGGTGCTTCACAGTGAGAGGTTCTAGGTCCATTGTTGTTTGTCATCCATATCAAAAATATGGATGAGAATGTGGTAGACTGGATCAGCAAGTTTGTAGATGACACCAAGATTGGGATTGTAGTATACAGCAAGGAAGATTATCAAAGCTTGCAGCAGGATCTGAAACAGCTGGAAAAAATGGGCTGAAGAATGGCAGATGGAATGTACTACAGACAAGCATGAGGTGATGCACTTTGAAAGGACAAACCAGACTATGACTTATGTGGTGAGTTGTACGGCACCAATGAGCATGTTATTTGGGAACCTGATCAGGGAATACAGATCCATAATTCCTTGAAAGTGGAATCACGAGTAGAGAGGGTTGTAAAGAAAGCTCATGGCACATTGGCCTTTATAAGTCAAAGTATCGAGCCCAGGAGTTGGGATGTAATGTTGAAGTTGTATGAGGCATTTCAGGTAAGATTTCTGGGTCACAACATCCTTGATGCACTTCCAGATGGAACTCGTGACCACTTCCATGGAATTGGAGACACCCTCATCATGGAAAACATTCCAGTCAATGTCATCAAAGCGGTTCTGTAGCATGGAGACCGATTGGTCGGACCAAAAGTGGACGGTTTTAAATAGGGCGGCCTCTCTGAAGCTCAGAACTTCAGAGAGACTTTAGTCAGCGACACTCTATTAAAGTCACCAGCGACGATGAAGACGGCCTCTGGATGTGCAGCCTCCAGGGTGCTGATGGTCCCGTGCAGTTCCTTGAGAGCCAGGTCAGTATCAGCCTGCAGCAGAATATACACAGCTGTGATAATAACAGCCGCGAACTCTCGAGGCAGCCAGGTACTCCAGATCCGGGGAACAAAAGAATTAAGGCATGCACATTCTGGAGTTTGCACCAGGCATTATTGACCATGAAGCATACCCTACCTCCTTTACTCAGGGAGAACCCAGAAGGCCCGATGGCATGATACAGTATCTCATCTGTCACTCAGGTCTCCACAAAGCACAAGATGTTACATTCCTTTGTTTCCCGCTGGTAGGAGATTCTGGCTCTCAGTTTGCAGCACAGCTTGTTGTCCAGGGACTGAACATTAGCCAGGAGTCTGCTAGGGAGCGGCGAGTGATTTGCACGCTGTCTCAGTCTCACCAGGACCTTCTCCCTCACCTCCAACACTGCTTCCGAGGTAGCGGTGGTGTAGTAGGTGAGTCACCCATTGATCGCGCAAGCATGGGATCGCAGTGTAGAAAAGGCAGCTTGTAGTTGGTCAATGCCATCTTCCTAATGTTCAGGAGAGTTAGTCTATCGTATCTGATGTGACAACCAGCTACTTGAACAACTGTGAAGGATATCACAGAAATTAAAAGTATACTGTAAAGTTGGAACAGAGCTTGCAACACAGCCACCATACGTGTTGCCATCGAGAAGCCTCTAGGCAAATGATCTTGTATCACTACATCCTCAAACTCATACATGCATCACATTCTCATGTGTCCATAACATGACCTTCAAAGTCAATTTAAATGATAATCTCAAGAAATGTTAGAAAAAGATGGAAAAATGATATGCTGTATTTCCATGTCTATTATTTAAACATTAGGTGTGAACTTGGGTGAACATACCTGTGGGGAAATATAAAATAGTCATATTGCCCAGGCTGAAAATCTCAGACACAGAGACAAGATTGTGTGATGGATATTCACTGTCCAGGGCCAAGTCCTTCATTTTTACCAAGCTCAGCCTTCTAACATAGCAGCTGAAACTGCCAGGAAACAAAGGGCTGTTTTTGAATAAGATAAACTTCCAACCAATAATCTTTGTTTAGCTTCTTGTCATAAATGGGAGCCAGCCTTCGGTTCTTAATGCAAATGGAAAGCAATAGTCAGTCTGCAGTTAAGACCATAGCTTTGCAAACAAACACACTGTCTATATAGCACAGGATGTTGGGCGACAGCACCTGAGCTGATTTCTCAAGAATTGCAGTGTAAGACAATGGGGTTATTTAATTGGGTTTGTTTCAAACCACACAGACAGTCTAAAAGCTTTTGGAGACAAAGTTCCCAGATTCCCACAACTAATTTTATGAAACTGACTCTTTGAGCACACAAACCTTCCAACTAGTAACAGATAAGCTATTTGATGTGCTAAGTGACAGTAGGTGGTTATCAATACAGCCAAAAGTGTGGCAGCCAATTCTCAAAGAGTAAAAGTGGCTGATAACTTTTTTTTTTTTGCATACCTACAGCATGTGTCTGGAATGGAAATATAAAAATATACCCTGCAAGATGAACTTAAAAGAATTGAAACAACCACAGATAAAACTTTGCAATCTGGAAAAATGCATTAAGGCTGTCAAATGGGGATGAAGATGGTGGCAGCTGCAGCTTTTATAGGAACAAAGCCTTTAAGCTTGTCAATACACTTCTTTGGAGGTGTGGTAGGCTATTGATCATGACCTTGAATGTGGATGATAATGGTGAGGCAATACTGTGGAACGGGAAGTGAGAAAGATCCTGGAGAAATAGGGCTCAGGAGTATCAAAGAATGGTGAGCATTGGAGGATTCATTAGACATTACATTATGCCAAGGTCCAGGAGTGGGTGGGAGGTGTAAGGGAAGTCTGACAATGTGAATGAGAGTGTGATAAAGGGGAACAAGAGCGAATAGCAATATATACAAGTCAATGGATACGTTCAATTAATACTCAACACATCCTTTCCATAGAATGCACACATGTTCTGCACGAGCTCCCGTTTCCTCCCACAGTTCAAAGATGTACCGGTTAGTATGCTAATTGATCAATGTTAATTGTCATGGGATTAGTTAGGCTTAAATCGGGGGTTGTTGGGCAGCACAACTTGAAGGAACTACTCAGCACTCTCTCAACAAATAAATAGCCATTTGCAGTTAAAGTACGCTTGTGTGTGTTCAGAGCAAAAGTGAAGAAACTAATACTATGCAACACTCATCAATATAATGTACTCTGTATGGTAGCACTGTGCCTGTCCAATGCTCTTCAAGAGGAACAGGACTGAATTTCAGAATGCTCATTAAAATAAGATCTATTCACATGGTGTAACATTCTGTATGATATCATTAATTTGTGTGGCACACAACATATTCCACTCTGTAGCAGAATTTGTAGACTGAGAAATAGCTTCTTTCTTAAGCATTTGACCAAGATAGTAAGAATAGAGTTGAAGGCAAATAATCACAGGGAAAATTGAAACACTCATCAGGATATATTCAGAGTCAAGACAGTTTCAAGATATGACTGCTGTGCAAGAAAGTGAGAGAGAGTAAAACCAAGTCCATTCAAAGGATATAGTGAAGCTGACATTACAGAGATCTAAATACAAGAAATTCTGCAGGTGCTGGAAATCCAGAACAACACATACAAAAAATACTGGAGGAACTCAGCAGGTAAGGTAGCAACTGCCAAAATGAATAAGCTGTCGACACTGAGGGCAGAGACTGGAAAGGAAGGGGGAAGTTGCCAGAATTAAAAGGAGGGTGGGAGAGGAAGTTCAATAAGCTAGAGGGTGGTAGCTGAAGCAAGGTGGGTGGGAAAGGGCTGGGAACAAGCCTCTTGGTGATGATAAGTCCCGAGGAAGGATACGAGTCTGTGATAGCAGGTCTGGGTGAGTACATGGTCAAAAAGTCAGAGGGTAGCAAAGATCAGAGAGAGCAGCAAAGAAACATCTCACTAAACTCCCTTGAAGATAAAACTTAAACTGATTACAAGTCTAACACAACTATCATCTGTGTATCTTTAGAAAGGTCAAGACACGTGAAAAGATGCTCAAGTATTAATATGCCACAATTTAGAAGATAGACAAGTTAAAATAATTACTTGTAAATTAAGTAATAATAAAGGACAATAAAACCATAAGACATTGGAACAGAACCAGCTATTCTGCCCATTGGGTCTGGTCTGCTAATTGATCCTGGTTGATTTATAATTCCCTCTCAACCCTATTCTCCTACCTTTGCCATAACCACTGACACCCTTAATAATCACGAACCAATCAACCTCCGCTTTAATTTTTCTTAACCTCATCATGGCTTTTTTTTTCCCTCTCCTCAGCCCCAATCCTCCTTCCCCATACCTTTGATGCCATAGCTAATTAAGAACCTATCAATCGCCCCCTTATATACACCCAACAACCTGGCCTCCACGGCTGCCTGTAGTAACAAATTCCACAAATTCACTAATCTGAACATCCTCTACATAGCAACATCCAGAGACAGAGAAGCAGTTTCAGCGACAGGTTACTATCGATGCAATGCTCCTCAGACAGGATGAAGAGGTCAATACTCCCCAATGCCATTAGGCTTTACAATTCTACCGCCAGGACTTAAGAACTTTTTAAAAGCTATTATTAATGCTTTTTGAGATAGTGATTTAGATGCATATCATATTTTTTTACTGAGTTAAGTATTGTATGTTATTAGTTTTGCTACAACAAGTGTATGGGACATTGGAAAAAAAAAGTTGAATTTCCCCATGGGGATGAATAAAGTATCTATCTATCTAATCTCTGGCTAAAGAAATTTCTCCGCATCTCTGATTTAAATGGACACCCTTCTATCCTAGGCTGTGCCCTCTTGTCCTAGACTACCCCACCATGGGAAAGATCCTTTCCACATCTACTCTGTCTAGGCCTTTCAATATCTGAAAGGTTTCAGTGAGATCTCCCCTCATCCTTCTGAATTCCAGTGAGTACAGACCCAGAGCCATCAAACGTTCCTTATATGATAACCCTTTCATTCCTGGAATCATCCTTGTGAACCTCCTCTGGACCCTCTCCAATGTCAGCACATCTTTTCTAAGATGAGGGGCCCAAAACAGTTCACAATGTTCAAGGTGAGGCCTCACCAGTGCCTTATACAGCCTTATCACATCCCTGCTCTTGTTCTATACCTCTTGAAAGAAATACTAACTTTGCATTTGCCTTCCGCACCATTGACTCAATCTATAAGTTAACCTCTAGAGTGTTCTGCACAAGAACTCCCAAGTTTCTTCATCTCAGATTTTTAGATTTGCTCTCAATTTAGAAAATAGTATGCACATTTATTTCTACTACTAAGGTGCATGACTATGCATTTTCAACATTGTATTTCATTCGCCACTTTCTTGCACATTCTCCTACCCAACTCCTGCAACACCCCCTTCCTGATTTCTCAGCACTGCCTTCCTCTTCATCAATCTTCATATCATCTGCAAACTTGGCGTCATTGATATACAGCATAATAAGAAGCGGTCCCAACACCGATCCCCAGCGGAACACCACTAGTCATTGGCAGCCAACCAGAAAAGGATCCTTTTATTCTCACTTGCTGCCTCCTACCAATCAGCCAATGCTCTGACCATGTAGTAACCTTCCTGTAATAGCACAGGCTCTTAACTTGGTAAGCAGTGTCATGTGTGGCATCTTGTCAAAGGCCTTCTGAAAGTCCAAATATACAACCACTGCATCCCCCTTATCTATCCTACTTGTAATCTCCTCAAAGAATTCCAACAGGTTCATCAAGCAGGATTTTCCTTGAAGGAAACCATGCTGACTTTGTACTATCTTGTCCTGTGTCACCAAGTACTCCATCACCTCGTCCTTAACAATCGACTCTAACATCTTCCCAACCACTGAGGTCAGGCTAAATGGTCTATAATTTCCCTTCTACTGCCTTCCTCCTTTCTTAGAGTGGATTGATATTTGCAATTTTCCAGTCCCCTGGCACCACGCCAGAGTCCAATCATTGCCTGCCCTTCTTGACAGTCAAACTCCATGCTATCTTTGCTTTTTTACCACCCATCCTATCTTGAGTCCCTTCACTCTGGTTCCCATCCCCCTGCCAAATTAGTTTAAACCCTCCCCAATCACTATAACAAACCTAAAGAATGTGAGGAACTGAAGCCGGGTAGCTTAAATTGTGTCATTGCCAATGCAGTCCTCACAGAATGCAAATTCCATCTTCTTGTTGTTGAAGTGCATGGCTCCTCAGCAGGTTCATCTTGAGCCTCAGCTGTCATGTCCTTTACCACCTTCACTCTTTCTAACTCAGCCAGATCTTTACTTGAAGGTTCAGCTTCATGAGACTTGATTAGCTCTTGAACCCAAATAACGTCGACTTTCAGCTCAAGCTATTCAGCAAGCTTCATGATTTTATCTGTCACCTCCCATTAAATTTCATCCTGTAGTAAACTTTTAATACTGTTTTTGAGCTGGGGAGCCAGCTTTTTCCATACGCTATTTAAACAGGTATCAGTCACATCTCGCCATACCTTATTGACATTTTAGATCCCTTATCTTGGAAATATTGTAAAGTTTCCAAATATCATGAAAATTCTTCAGAGCCTCTCCCCTTTTGGTATTTAATGTTTCAGCAAAGGCCTTGCTAAGACAGAAGTCTTTACAGTCTGCATTAACTTCTCTGATCCATCGATTGAATGAGGTAAATTTGTGTTGGAGAAACACTGCTTTTATGTTCATGTGCAGGATGGCCAAGAGGAGCATTAACCACAAGCAAAACCTTGATTGGGATGCCCTTGCCTCTGCAGCATTCTTATACCTTGGGAATAAAGCAATTACTGAACAATCCTCGAAGATTGAAAATGTGATCCAAGCCTTTTGTATTCGCATGAAAGTGAACTGAAAGGGTAATTTTACTTATGTCCTGAAATACTCTGGCTTTCTGAATAATACCCAAGCAGTGGATTTCAATCTGTAATCTTTGGCTGCACTAGCCCCAAGCAAAAGTGTAAACCAATTGTATTTTTCAGCTGTAAAACTTGGCATTTTTTTTCTTTAGAAAAGGTCTGTCGAACATTCCATTTTCCAAAAATACCCTCTCTCAATGACATTAAACATCAGCTGTGCCATATATAAGCCTTATATATTTTTTGCCTTCAACACATGTAATAATATAGTAGTGTTTAGCATATCCACATAAATGTATTATGATTTAGCATGTTGGCATTGTCTAATAGAGTATTCACATATGCAGTCGGCCCTCCTTATCCGCGGATTCCACCAAACGCGGATCGGGAAAACCCGGAAGTTCTCTCTCCAGCACTCGTTGCTTGAGCATGTACAGACTAATTTTTCTTGTCATTATTCCCTAAACAATACAGTATAACAACTACTTACATAGCACTTACATTGTATTAGGTATTATAAGTAATCTAGAAATGACTTAAAAGTACAAGCAGTCCCCGGGTTATGAATGAGTTCCATTCCTGAGTCTGTCTTTAAGTCGGATTTGAAGTCAGAACAGGTACATCCGGTATTATTTAGCGTCAGTTAGTCAAACGTTTTTCTTAGTATATAGTACATATTTTACCTTTCTACGCATATAAAACACTTAAGAAACATACGTATTTCAATAATTTAACCACTGCATTGCTTAGTAATAGTTGTAGCTTTCATCGGGGCAGGGCCTTTCACATTCTCCATTAAAATTTTTCCGATCGTTAACCGACTGTAGCCTAACGCTTTTCCAATGACCGATGGCGTTTCACCTCTTTCCGATCACTTTATTACTTCCACCTTATTTCCCAATCGCGATCGTGATTGTTTTTGTGAACAGAAACACTAGATTCAGAACTGCACCGCCAGGTCCTAATGTTCTACCACATGGAGACAAAATAAAGTCTGGGGTTCCGCTGGGTCCTAAAGGCCACCGTACTGATACATGTTAAATAAGGGACTTGAGCATCTGTGAATTTTGGTATCTGCGGGGGGTCCCGGAACCAATCCCCCGCGGATAAGGAGGGCCGACTGTATTGGTAAAAACCTTAGCTACTGAGAGACAGGCATTCTATTACCTAATTGGGGAATGGTCACTGTCACAACTACATCAGAGAAATTGCGCAGTCAGTAAAGCTGAACTGAACAGTGGTATTGAAAGGTAACGATGACACATTTACTGACTATCATGACTGGATTTATCAGGTAGTGATCAGATGGATTCCAACATTGATAACTGAAATGAACAGAAATGCACGAATATGATGTGTCACAGCTTGTGTGAAAATTGCGCTAGCTGAAACAATAGAAACAAATAGAGCTTGGGCCCATTTGTTTGACTCTAAAAAGTGGCCAATAATTCTCAAAGTTAGAGGACAAGCACATCAATCAACATCAAGGTGTACAGTCCATGGGAAGTCTATGAAGAATGGTCATCTGAGATCGGGTAATATCCGTAACCTCAAAGTAAATGGGGGTTGTAACCTTAAGGGAAATAGTTTAGCACGAGTCTGAGCTCTTGATATTTAAGGTAACATTTTTGAGGAATTTGTTATAGACCAGGGAACAATTCCATTATTTTCCTTTATGCACTAGCAGCCTCACCATGCACTTTCACGTTATAAAAGTCATCACGAGCTTTAAATGCATCAAACCATCATTAGACATAAATTTGGTGATGGTATAATTATTTTTTAAAGTCTATAAAGAGGCTTCTACCCCCAACTTGAATCATCATTAGGCTAAACAGTACTCAACATTTAATTACATCTTTCACCCAAGAAGGAAGTAACTTCTCCATCTCTCAGAGAGCACCTGATGTTTACTTCATTACAGTTCATTTAATTGATGCCAAACATTTCACTTGGTGTTTTTTTTTTTAAATGTGCTCTCTTATTTTAAGAATCATATTCACTTTTGAGGTAGCGAGACCAAGCTAGCTTGAAAGATACAAAATATTTGGCCTCCTTCATACTTACAAATGGTTCTCATTTTCTGCTGCGACATAATTATTTTATGTTTATGAGGAGGTCCAGCATTCTTGTTGCAACTTCATGTTCGTGTGTCTGTTACCTGCACTGGGATATTGCAACAATGTGACCAAGTTCATGTAGCAGAAGACATTTCCTACCATACACTTCCACTACATTAGTTTCTATAGCTAACTTCCCTGTTCTGACTTGTGTTCACAAAAATCAAATTTCCACAAGGCACAACTATAATCCAAGAAAGTGACAATGATTTTGCATAGTTGAGAGCTTTTTCTCCAGTTTATGGTGTTATGCCATTGGCCCCCTCCTTTGTGAAAATCGCAAGAACTCTAGTTAAGGGGGGTCAACTGACCCAAGAGAGAGAGAGAGAGACGTGCGGAAGACCACGTTCTCCCAAGAAGCAGAATAAAGGTGACTTTGACTATTGTCTCATGGAGACCACGTGAAAAGCCCTCGGGCAAAGTGGGCTGGTTGAGAGAGAGATCGCATTACCTGCAACTTGATTGACACCCGCGATCCCGTGAAGAAGTATAAAGGCGGGTCTGAGCAGACGCACCCAGTAGACACGAGATCGATTCCCGTGGGAGCGGGACGCCATTTTGAAGGAAGCCACGTGCGCTAGATTCCGAATTTGAATCTGTGGCTAAAACCAACGAAAGACTGCTTTTAAATAAGAACGGGGAAGTCTGCTTCCCCTGATTCCAAGGATTTGCTCTGCCAAGACGACGGGCAAGTGTGCATCTTTTCTAAATTATAAAGGAAAAAGCCTGCAAACTTCTGAGTGACTCTTTAGACTTCCGTTGGACTCAGTATTACCCCCTAGACAACTGTAGAGCTTATTTCTGATTGATTATGGTTACACCGGTGTTTTAGATTGAGTTTTGACGATCTGAATGTTTTGTATTAACCATACGTTTGTGCCCTTGTTGAATAAAACGTTTGAAAATAGTAGCATCCGACTCAGCTGATCCATCTATCTTTGCTGGTAAGTTACCTGGTTACGGGGTTTTCGTAACAATGGGCTTACCCACTCAACATTAATCCCATCTGTACAGTTGTGCTAATCCTCATCCCTTCTATATTTGCCTGTCTTATGCTTCCATTTCAAAGCTTATATTAGATTTGATTATTTTACCTGCCTTTCCTATCAGATAAAGCAGTTAAGTTCATTTCCAGAAATTAAATCTTTTATGGTCTGTTCATTTGATGGTTCAATAAATGTTCTGGAAAAAGATTTTGAATACACTAAAGAATCTTATCGCTTTGCTATTTGATTATCCTGCTTCTCCAAGAATATAATGATTATAATCACCCTATGTAACATTTATTTTTCAAAAGCTGCATCTTCATGCATTTTCTCATTACCAGAGTTTACAGAAAACTTCAATCAGATCCTTGCCTGATGGAAATTCTCAGACTATATTTGGAACATTGTGAGCAGCTTTGGGTCCTATATTCCGGTAGCCCAATCCGTGGTAGAAGCAGCGCACAGTGAGGAGGCTTCTCGCAGCTGTTTGGCGTCATTCCAGCCATCCCATCAGTGGCGGAAGCAGCGCAGTGAGGAGGAAATAAAAGTACAGGAGGAACAAGCGGAGCAGCCATTGCTGGAGTGGGCCGATGGTGAGAGTGGGAGTATCAGGATTTGACTCGGAAGAGGTGTTGGCTCTGGGTAAGGTGTCCGGATAAATTTATATTAACTTTCCCTTTTTCCTTACAGTGTAGTTTAAATGTCCACTGTGCATACCTCATGCCAGATGTTAGAGTCCTAGGAGGTCCAGAGTCTCCCAGCAAAGTACATCTGCGTGAAATGCCTCCAGCTGCAGGTACCTGAAGACACTATTTTTTAAAAATTAAAAATATACTTTATTCCAAAAAATATATACAATAACCATTCAAAGACTTTCAATTCTTTACAGTTGGTACCATTACTGTCTTTACATTTTCAAAATTCAAAAGTTTTGCCACCCACATGCACTCTTTTCTTACAAATTTACATTCAGGGGGTATACCCCCCTACCCCTCAACTCCCACAGGAGAAGAACCCTAGACTGTGGTCCTTCCCCACCAGGCCCTTGTGGTGGCTGCACCGAGTTTGAGTGCGTCCCTCAGCACGTACTCCTGCAGTCGAGAATGTGCCAGTCGGCAGCATTTCCCCACGGACATCTCCGTGTGCTGGTAGACCATCAAGTTTCGGGCCAACCAAAGAGTTTCTTTGACTGAGTTGATGATCTGCCAGCATCACCAGATGTTGGTCTCGGTGTGCATCCCCGGGAACAGCCCGTAGATCAGAGAGTCCTCTGTTACGCAGCTGCTGGGGATGAACCTCGACACTGCTCCTTCCATCCTCCTCCACACCCTCTCCGCAAACCCACAGTGTGCAAAGAGGTGGGCCACCGACTCCTCCTCACTGCAGTCCTCCCACAGGCAAAGGGGTGTGGAGACGACGTTCCGGGCGTACAGGAGGGATCGGACTGGGAGGGCCCTTCTCACCGCCAGCCAGGCGAGGTCTTGGTGCCTGTTGGTGAGGTCTGGCGATGAGGCATTTTGCCAGATAAACTGGACAGTCTGCTCAGGGAACCACCCCACTGTGTCCATCACGTCCTTCTCCTGCAGTGCCTGCAGGACCTTACGTGCTGACCACTGCCTGACGGCCCTGTGGCCAAAGGCGTTGACCTGAAATAACTTCTCTATGAAGGACAGGTATTGTGGCAACGACCAGCTGACAGGGGTGTTGTGCGGGAAAGGGGCCAGACCCATCCTTCGTAGCCAGGGCGACAGGTAGAACCTGGGCACGTACTAGCACTTGGTGCCCATGTACCTGGGATCCACACACAACCTGACACAGCCACACACGAAGCTGGCCATCAGGATGAGGGCGACATTGGGGATGTTTTTGCCCCCATTGTCCAGGGACTTGTGCATGGTGGTCCATCTGACCCGCTCCATCTTGGATCCCCAGACGAATCTGAAGATGGCTCGGGTGATTTCCGAGCTGAAGGAGCGGGGGACTGGCCACACCTACGCCAAGTACAGCAGCCCTGAGAGCACCTCACACCTGACGACCAGGTTCTTGCCCGCTATCGATATGGAGCGCCCTCCCCACAGACCCAGTTTCTGTTTCACCTTGGCAGTCCGCTCCTGCCAGTCTTGTTGCATGCCTCAGCCCCTCCGAACCAGATCCCCAACAACTTCACGTGATCAGCCCTGATGGTGAAGGGGACATTGGATCAGCCTGGCCAGTTGCCGAAGAGCATGGCTTCGCTCTTCGTGTGGTTGACCCTGGCCCCCAACGCCTGCTCAAACTGTTCGCAGATGCTGATCAGCCTGCGAACTGACCTCGGATCAGAGCAGAAGATGGGGACGTCGTCCATGCGAGCCACCTGAAGACACTATTAGGGATCCGGAGCAGCATCTGGATGACCTTTGTCTTGTGCAAGAGAGTGAGGAGATCTTGATTGGAGTTGCAGGGAAGTAGTCACCTCTAAGTTGTAGGAGGTAGGTGGCTGGGTAACTTTCAGAAGGAATGGAAATGCAAATAGACAGAAGCACAGAGCAACACTGTGGTCATTCCCTTCAATAATAAGTATACCATTTTGGATACTTTTGTGGGGGATGACCTCTCTGGGGAATGCCAGAGATGAGATTACAGGCACTGTGCATGGGTCCATGGCACAGAAGGGAAAGAGGGAGAAGAGGGGAGCGATAGTAATAGGGGACTCAATAGTCAGAGGAACAGACAGAAGATTCTGTTGACATGAATGGATACCTAAATGGCATGTTGACTCCCAGGTGCCAGCGTCAGGGACTTTTCAGATCTCGTCCACAGCATTTGGGAGGGGGAGAGAGAGCAATTAGATGTTTTGGTACATATTGGTACCAATGACATGGGAAGGAAGAGCAAAGAGGTCCTGAAAAGAGAATTTAGAGAGCTAGGCAGAAAACAGAGAAGCAGGACCTGCAGGGTAGCAATTTCTGGTTTGGCAGATTAATCCATGGCTGAGAAGCTGGTGCAGAGGGAAGGGCTTCAGGTTCTTGAATCATTGGGATCTCTTCTGGGGGAGATACAACCTATATAAGAGAGACGGGTTGCACTTGAACCTGAGGTGAGTGGAGGAATGGATGAGATGCTGATCTGTTACAGAGATATAAATGAACAGAAGAAAAAGGCCACTGTCCAATCATGACTTAACTATCCAGTCAATTAAGTTTGTAAGACAGAAAATTTCACATTTCCATAGAGTTTCAGCTCCTTAGCCTCCTCTTTATTTTGTGAATTATTTACTGTAACACTTTTATTTAACGCAATTACAATTTGATTGCTTTTGACCTCAGCCAACATTTGGAAGTCCTCCATTGATGCTGCCTGTCTTCCCGAGTTCCTCCAGTATTTTGTGCGAGAATTCAAAAGTCCATGTATTTTTTTAAACCTAAATAATACTAAAATGTTTTGTGATATATATTAACAACCTAAAACAGTATATATGCCATTACTTACCAGTAGTGTTCAGGTGAGCACAGAGGACAAGTGATGTACTAAGATTAGAGGAAGTGTGTGCAGAGTAATACAATATAGGTAGCTATACTAAATGCAGAACCAAGACAAAGCAGTACATCAAGAAGAGACCCAATTATTTTTGACAGTGGAGTGGCTTTTTATTTTGGTTTGGGGGAAAATTGTTCATTTATAACTAAAAAGAGGAAAAAAAAGTTTATGGATAGTTTCCAGGAGTGAAACCTGGAAGTAACCCAAGGGCTGTCTGTCCGAAAAGAATTAAGTTTCATTTACATATTTTGTAACTATTAATGTTTTCAAGCAGCACCAGGAGAGGTAGGGTGTCAGTTTCTGGACTATGGAGAACAAAAAATAAGAACTAGCAAAGGAAAATAAATGTACTGCAAGTAGGTAGATTTTCTAAAAAGGTAGTCAATGAGCTCCCATTTTCAAGCATTACAATGAAATCTTGCACAAGCAATTGTGTATCGTATGAAACATATCCAAAAATTATTTCTGGCATTTCATAAACTTTTCCTATTATGTTTTTATAAATGTGGATAATTGCTTCCACTTAACTCTGGCAGCTTAGAGCAAAGCAATCATACGATGGAGTATTACAAGCTTGAGTCATTATTCACAAGTGGGAGGATTGGACCTGTGCCATTAACTTAGATGAGTTAAAAATTCATCAGTGAGGCTGTAACTTTTGGGAAATGAAGATTATATTCTGTGTGGTTTCATTTCGACTAATGATATGACATGAAATATATTTGTAAAATTGCATAAGTGCTCAGTGTACTAGAACATCTCTTTATAACAAATTGTTGAATAGTGCACCTCAGATAAAATTCTAATATTATCTTGTAATCCATAATCCTAAACTGCCTATTAGAGAGTCATTGTCGCACTGACAAGAGTATTCCAAATTTTGTGGATCACAATGGCGAAAGAGACCATTAATGAAGGTGCAACTGGTGGCAGAGTTGCCACAGATTGTATTTGTCACAACAGATTGATTTCATTACTACAAAGGCTGCCTATTTCCATCTTTAAAACATCACCTAACTCTACACATTTAGCTCATTACTACTGAAACATTCATCCATGCCTTTATAATCTCCCTGATTTTGGAAGTCTGATGTATTCAAACATGACGTCCCTCATTTTCCTCTTCCAAACTTGAAGCTGTCCATTAATATGCTAGTCATTAATTAACTGAAATCATCTCCATGCAACCATCAAGACCATGCTTGCATACTGCCACCCCCCCAAAATGAGAGCTGCTTAGACAATATCTTGATCCTTATTTTCAAATTCTATAATCTCATTTCATTTTTTTCTTTGTATTATTCACTAGCCCCATAAGCCTACAAGATATCTGTAATTATCCTATTTGTGTAAGCTTCCTTAAACTCTTCAAACATATATTCTATGATAATTCCTTTTCAAAACCTCGATCTCTACCCCTCACCTTCTTCCTTTAAGAGCACCAGTGAAATCTATTTGAAAGAACTTCATTGTCAACTATTCTAATATTTACTGCTCTACATTTTATTTTGTTGATAATGCTCGTGTGGTACATTGGAACATTTTTGCTCTGTTCAAGGTGCTTTAAAATTGGACATTGTTGTCTTTATGATAGCAATGGAAACTACAGTACATTTTCTTTCCTTGCCCTATTTAATATCTAGGCTTTACTCTGATAAATCACAACATTCTTCAAATGACTTTTCTTTTCCATACAATTCAATCTCTCAAAAAAAGGGTTTTTGCTTCCTTCAGGCAATCATTGAAAGAACATCCTGACGTTTTCTATTTGTGTACCCACACAATCTCCTCAGCCTTTTTACGGGTCTGTATCTGTGGCTGCATTGTTTCATGACTCCGTATCCCAACTAATTCACCTTAATGCTCTTCAAAAGAGCCAGTATTACCATCACTTCCTTTACACATCAGATATATTAACAATCATTCAGAGGAAATAAAAACAAGGTAATAGATATCATTTTATACAAGATTATTCTTGTATAATGCCCACACAGCATTTTGAAGATGTTGGCAAGGTATTTATAAAAACAATGTTAAACCATTTATGTACAATTAAATTTAAAACAGCCAAATAATCTGATACAGTTTGCCGTGGAGTCAGGGGCAATCACTTCACATCCTTAGGTATTCACACAGCAGATATAGAATTTTAAATTTTACTTGCAGGTGGCAACTTCAGCAGCACAGTCCAGAGAGCAAAACAATGCAACAGTTCACGAACATCAGTTCAGTTAACATCAGTCTTTTGAGCAGGTTGGCCAATCTGGAGATCACACGGTAGCTTGGAAAGGTCGACTAACTGACTCCCATTCAAGTACTAAAAGGTAGTATCCTGAGAACTGCTGTAGGCACCTAACAAAGTTACAGGGGCATACAAGTGTTGATGTTTGAATTTCTTTCAACATTTTCATTTAATACTAGGGGATTTTACAAAAGGACTGAAGGGCAAAGGCAGAAAAATCTGGAGGTCATAGAATGAAATACATTTCAAACAGAATGAATAACCCAAGGGAGATGAATAAAAAATATATTGTTACAAAAAAGTTGAAAGAAATTTTAATTCATAGATCACGGCATAAATTTTACTTTACTTTATTGTCACCAAACAATTGATACTAGAGCGTACAATCATCACAGCAATATTTGATTCTGTGCTTCACGCTCCCTGAAGTACAAATCAAAATAAATATAATGAAAATTTAAATTATAAGTCATAATTAGAAAATAGAAAAGGGAAAGTAAGGTAGTGCAAGTCAGGTCCAGATATTTGGAAGGTATGGTCCAGATCCAGGTCAAGATCCGTTCAGCAGTCTTATCACAATTGGAAAGAAGCTGTTCCCAAATCTGGCCATACGAATCTTCAAGCTCCTGAACCTTCTCCCGGAGGGAAGAGGGACAAAAAGTGTGTTGGCTGGGTGGGTCGTGTCCTTGATTATCCTGGCAGCACTGCTCCGACAGCGTGTGGTTTAAAGTGAGTCCAAGGATGGAAGATTGGTTTGTGTGATGTGCTGGGCTATGTTCACAATCTTCTGCAGCTTCTTCCGGTCTTGGACAGGACAACTTCCATACCAGGTTGTGATGCACCCTAGAAGAATGCTTTCTACAATGCACCTATAAAAATTAGTGAGGGTTTTAGGGGACAGGCCAAATTTCTTCAGCTTTCTCAGGAAGTAATGGAGCTGGTGGGCCTTCTTGGCAGTAGACCCTGTTTGGTTAGACCAAGTCAGGTCATTTGTGGTATTCACCCCGAGGCTTTTGACCTGTTCCACCTGTGCACCACTGATGTAGATGGGGTTGTGCGGGCCACTACTCGTTCCAAAGTCAACAACCAATTCCTTTGTCTTATTGACATTGAAGGATAGGTTATTGTCTTCACACCGTGCCACCAGGTTCTTAATTTCCTCTCTGTACTCAGACTCATTACCCAAGATGTGGCCTACAATTGTGGTGTCATCAGCAAACTTATATATTGAGTTCGATGGAAACTTGGCTACACAATCATGGGTGTACAGTGAGTACAGCAGGAGGCTGAGTTTACAGCCTTGTGGGGCACTGGTGCTCAGAGTGATTGTAGAGGAGAGCTTGTCCCCTATTTTTACAGCCTGGGTCATGTCTGTGAGGAAGTTGAAGATCCAGCTGCAGATCTGAATGCTAAAACCCAGGTTCCGGAGCTTTGGAATCAGTTTATTTGAAATGATGGTATTAAAGGCAGAGCTGTAGTCAATGAAAAGGAGCCTTACATATGCATCTTTATTCTCCAGGTGTTCTGAGGAATGTAGTGCCAGAGAGATGGCATCTGTCATTGACCCGTTGCTCCGGTAGGCAAATTGCAAAGCATCGAGGTTGACCGGTAGGTTATGGTTGATGTGTGCCATGACCAATCGCTTGAAGTACTTCATAGCAATTGATGTTAGAGCCACAGGTCGGTAGTCATTCAGGCACACCACCTTGCTTTTCTTCGGCACTGGGATTATCGTTGCCTTCTTAAAACAAGAGGGGATCTTAGACTGAAGCAGGGAGCAGGTGAAGATGTCAGCAAACACTCCAGCTAGCTCGCTTGTACAGCCTGGAGAACCTGTCCCAGGATGCCTTGGACTTATCTTCAGGAAGGCTCTTCTAACGTCTTCCTCGGTGACGATGAATCAAATGCCACCAGGTCCGGTTCATCCAGAGGGGGCGGGACGCTCCTCTTCTGTTCGAATCTTATGTAGAATACATTAAGTTCATCTGGTATTCATAATCAGGTAAACTATTGATAGTCCCAGCCTTTTCTTTGCACCCAGTGATCTCATTTAGACCTTTTATTTAGACCTCTTATTAATCAAACCCAAAATTTAACAGCAGCATTAGTCTGTTCTACCTAATTTAATAGGTGAAAAGTGGAAAGATCTTGCTTGACTTGATAGTGATATTGTAGTGTATACAAAGAGAGCAGATAATTTGATCCCAAAATAATTATGCACTGAAACTCTGATCTTTGCAACAGCAAATTTAAATACGATTTGATCTTCCAGAACTGAACCCAATTTATGGTTCTGGAAATATTTATTTTGACATTTTGTTCAAACCTCAGACAAATGTGTAACATGACAAAGCATTTAATCGATCAAGAGAGTTTGATTTAATTGATTTACTTAGCATTTTTGTTCTCCTCTTTCATGATCTATCCTCACTTCTTTCATTTATTAGCACAATAATTGGTTAAGTATCTTTGTCCACTACAACATAACATTTGACTAAATATTTCTGAGAATATGATATTGCAAGGCATTACATAAAATAATGCAACTCAATAACAATCTAGATTTACACTCCCCCAAGGCTGTGCATAGCTCCATTGTAAAATCTATACACCCACACTTTGACGAAAACACACCTACCCCTTGAAAAGCCCACATCTGACTCCCAGCTCCAGCTAAATTGTTAAAGTGCTACACATTTGTTATATGCAGCTCCTCTGAGAGAAACTGTTCTATCCAGCTCTACTTCCCCACTCCAAAAATTTATCCACTTTATTTTTAAACTTTATATTTTATCAGTAACAACAGTAAAAATCAAATGAATATATACAGTAAATAGAATGTTTGGCTTGTTCAGATTGTGCATGAATGTTTTGATATAACGTTGTTGAGTTGTCCATCGGTCAAGGTCGACCATGGACGTTGTGTCCGAGATGTCTAGATATACAAGCCTTGACAGTGCGATATGGAGAGCAAGCTCTTCCCCTCCATACAACTGATGAAACAAAGGAATGGCAGAGACTGATACTGCTTCGCACCAGTAGCATCGCAGGAGTTGCTAGTCAGTGTTGGACTCGACATAGGACTACCCTAGGGTCTCTAGCTCTGGACTTTTTCCCCTCAGGGTTTTCTCCCGAAGCCCTCCCCATGTGATGGTATAGCCACAAGGGAGTAGAGGCTTGGGATCAGAGTTTTCCTTCTCCTAGATGAGCTGACAATCAGGGCTGACGAGCCCCATCTGCCCGAAGCAACTAGTAGCCTGCCTTTATCCCTTCTCCTATCAGTAGAAAAGGTTCTGCCGGGCTTAGTAGCCAGGTCACATGCGAAGGACAGGACAAAATGCTGGTGGAACACAGCAAGCCAGGCAGCATCTATAGGGAGAAGCGCTGTCGATGTTTTGGGCCGAGACCCTTCGTCAGGACTAACTGAAAGGAAAGATAGTAAGAGATTTGAAAGTAGGAGGGGGAGGGGAAAATGCGAAATGATAGGAGAAGACCGGAGTGGGTGGGATGAAGCTGAGAGCCAGACAGGTGATTGGCAAAAGGGATACAGAGCTAGAGAAGGGAAAGGATCATGGGACGGGAGGCCTAAGGAGAAAGAAAGGGGGAGGGGAGCACCAGAGGGAGATGGAGAACAGGCAGAGTGATGGGCAGAGAGAGAGAAAAATCTAAATATATCAGGGATGGGGTAAGAAGGGGAGGGGTATTAATGGAAGTTAGAGAAATCAATGTTCATGCCATCAGGTTGGAGGCTACCCAGCCGGTATATAAGGTGTTGTTCCTCCAACCTGAGTGTGGCTTCATCTTGACAGTAGAGGAGGCCATGGATAGACATATCAGAATGGGAATGGGACATGGAATTAAAATCTGTGGCCACTGGGAGATCGTGCTTTCTCTGGCGGATAGAGTGTAGGTGTTCAGCAAAATGGTCTCCCAGTCTGCGTCGGGTCTCACCAATATATAAAAGGCCACACTGGGAGCACCGGACGCAGTATACCACACAGCCGACTCACAGATATCCACCTAATATACCGGCTGGGTAGCCTCCAATCTGATGGCATGAACATTGACTTCTCTAACTTCATTTAATGCCCCTCCCCAAAGAGTGGTGCAAAAAGCCATTTCATATGCTGGCCTTCTTCAGTCAGAGAAGTGAATAGAGGACCTGAGAAATTATGTTGCAGTTATACAAGTCATTGATGAAGTTGCACTTGGAGTACCTTGTACAGTTTTGGTTGCCTTGTTACAAGATAAAACTGCATAAAGTGCAGAAAAGATTCAAGCACGTTGCCAAGGCTAGACAGCCTGATTTAAAGGGAAAGGCAGGCCAGGCTATATCTGGGATGTTCCTTGGAGTATTTCATTGGAAATGAAGGGCAACCAAGGTGTATTGATTTAGGGTAAGAGGCAAAAGATTTTAAAGGGACCTGAGGGGTAATTTCCCAATACCCCCCACCCCCCCACACACACACACACAGAGGGTGGTAAGTATATGGAATGAGATCTCAGAGGTGGCTGAGGCAGATACAATAATATCTGTTAAATACTTAGATGGTACATTGAGTGTGAGGCTGAGAGGGGTATCTGTGGAATTTGTTGCCATGAGTGGCTATAGAGGCCAAGTCATTGTGTACATTTAAGGCAGAGATAGATAGGTTCTTGATTAGCCAGGACATCAAAGGGTATGGGGAGAAGGCAGGGGAGTGGGGATGACTGGAAGAACTGGATCAGCCCATGATTGAATGGCGGAGCAGACTCAATGGGCTGAATAGCCTACTTCTGTTCCTATATCTTATGGCCTTATGGGAATAGGCTGAATGCAAGAAATTAACCCAGCTGGTTGGGCATTGTGGACTCATTGGGGTGAAGGATTTGTATCTATGCTTTCTTTCACTATGACTCCAATATTGGACATTCACTTTTCTTTCTATCTCAAATTTCAGGATACCTCCACAATATAGTTTATTATATTTAGTATTCAGCATTCAATACATATTTTCTGGCATTCATTTCATAGAGTATCAAAGAAACTTAAAGAGATTGTATCTTAATTGTTGCTCCTTTAGTGGTTTACATTGATTGACAGAGCATAAATAAAAAGAACCATTATTAAAATTCACAATATGTATTATGCATGTGTACACCAAGGTTTAATCTCATTATAATTTATATAGACACCTCAACCATTAAAGCTCTGCTCTTTCTTTCTAAAAATTTAAGTCATCCATCATCCCAGGCATTGATAACACAAAATAAACAAACATTATTAAACAAACATGCTTAAAAGGATGGATTTATGCTTGATCTTTGCATGTTAAATTGAATATTTTTTGATAGTTTTATATCCGGTCTTAATCCAGTTTCCTTACAAAAGGCAACCATGTCAGGAGAATAGACTGAAGGGGAGAAAAATGCACTTTTATAGTAATGATAATCAACTAAATATTAGAAAATGTACTTCAGTCTTGCTAGCTTCCTTTTAATTCATTTTTATAGGAAGCAAATTCAAATTACCACATTAGGTACATTCACTGCCTTTATAACATATTCCTGAAGGTTTATAAGATTTGAAACAAGACATAACCTAGCTACACAGTGTATAATTCAGGTAGCCTCCCTCCCTTCCTCCCCACTGCCCCCCACTCTCCCACAAACAATTCATTTTATGGAACAGAGGCTGAATCTGGCTTCTGAATCCCTTATGTATCTGGGGCAAAGGGGTAATTCTGATTTGATCAGGCTTACCAATGAACTGAGCTCTGAAACTAGGCCTGCTTTCAGAGCAAGGTCTGCTCCCTTCAAAAGCTTCAAATATTTTGAAATTACCCTCTTTGCCCATCTCAGGCACACACAGACTGATGCAAACACATCCAGTGATGTTGCTTAAGGGACTGGAGAAGGGTGGGGGTGTTGTGCAAGTGAAGGGGGACCATTTTAGATAGTACTTATGAGTAAAACTTTTCAGTGTGGTTTCAGGTCCTTATTTTAACCGTAGAATCTGTATCATAGTCTTGATAGTGGTACAAAAACTTGTTATATACTTTGAGAAGCATTGATGCGCCGAAAAATGGGAAATATTTGTGAAGTTAGACAAGAGGTTTAAAAGAAAAGCATCAGATTGGAGGATATTCAGTTACAATACCCAGTTACGCACATCAAAGTATCATGACCTAGAAATTAATTAGCTGCATAATGCTTGTAATCTTTTGCCTTCAACAGCAGTTATATGGTTTTCAGTCATGATCCTGTGTAGAGGTACATACATGTTTTCACCAATCAGAATCAGGTTTATTCTCACCGGCATGTGTCGTGAAATTTGTTAACTTAGAAGCAGCAGTACAATGAATACATAATATAGAAGAAAAAAATAAAATAAAATATTTACAATATACATATATTGCATAGATTAATAATCGTACAAAAACAGAAATAATATATTAAAAAAGTGAGGTAGTGTTCATGGGTTCAATACCTATTTAGGAATCAGATGGCAGAGGGGAAGAAGCAGATCCTGAATTGCTGAGTGCGTGCCTTCAGGCTTCTGTATCTCCAACCTGATGGTAACAATGAGAAAAGGGCACGGCCTGGGTGCTGGGGGTCCTTAATAATGGACGCTGCCTTTCTGAGACACTGCTCCATGAAGATGTCCTGGGTAGTTTGTAGGCTGGTACCCAAGATGGAGCTGACTAGATTTATAACCTTCTGCGGGTCCTGTGCAGTAGCTCCCCCAAACCAGACAGTGATACCGCCTGTCAGAATGATCTCCACAGCGCATCTATAAAAGGTTTTGAATGTTTTTGTTGAAACCAAATCTCTTCAAACTCCTAATGAAGTATAGTCACTGTCCTACCTCCTTTATAGCTGCATTGATATGTTGGGACCTGGTTAGATCCTCAAAGATCATGACGCCCTGGAACTTGAAACTGCTTACTCTCTCCACTTCTGATCCCTCTGTGAGGATTGACATGTGTTCCTTCATCTTACCTTTCCTGGTCCACTATCAGCTCTTTCCTCTTACTGACATTGAGTGCAAGATTGTTGCTGTGACACAACTCCACTAGTTGGTATATCTCGTTCCTGTATGCCCTCTCATCACCATCTGAGATTCTACCAACAATGGTTGTATCATCAGCAAATTTATAAATGATATTTGAGCCAGGCCTAGCCACACAGTCATGTGTATACAGAGAGTAGAGCAGTGGGTTAAGCACACACTCCTGAGGTTCACCAGTGCTGATTGACAGAGAGGAGGAGATATTATCACCAGTCTGCACAGATTGTGGTCTTTTGGTTATTAAGTCCAGGATCCAATTGCAGAGGGAGGTACAGAAGCTCAGGTTCTGCAATTTATCATTCAGGATTGTGGGAATGATGTTGTTAAATGCTGAGTTATAGTCGATGAACAGCATCCTGACATATGGGTTTGTATTGTCCAGGTGGTTTAAGGCCATGTGAAGAGCCATTGAGATCGCGTCTGCCATTGACCTATTGTGGTGATAGGAAAATTGCAATGGGTCCAGGTCCTTGCTGAGGCAAGAGTTCCATCAAGTCATGACCAACCTCTCAAAGCATTTCATCATTGCAAATGCAAGTGCTTCTGGGCGATAGTCATTGAGGCAGTTCACATTATTCTTCTTGGGCACTGGTAAAATTGTTGCCTTTTTAAAGCAAATGGCAACTTCCACCTGTAACAGTGAGAGTTGAAAAAATCCTTGAATACTCTCCCTAGTTGATTGGGCACAAGTTTTCAGAGCCTTACCAGGTACTCCATTGGGACCCTACCTCTTGTGAGGGTTCACACTCTTTAAAGACAGCCTAACATCAGCCTCCAAGACAGAGATCACAGGGTCACCGGGTGCAGCAGGGACCTTCACAGCTGTAGTTATATTCTTCCTTTCAAAGCAGACATAGAAGGTGTTGAGTTCATCTGGTAGTGAAGCAGCACTGCCATTCATGCCATTGGGCTTCGCTTTGTAGGGAGTGATGTCTTGCAAACCTAAGCAGAGCAATGCTTCCAAATAAAGTTTTGCGATTATTGTGAGGAAATCTCAGTTTTGTTCAGCTGCTAACACTTTGCTGTTACAAAAAGTAGGACTTTAATATCAAGCTGTGCCTTATTGTCTCAAGTTGAAGGAGAATATCCTCCTAAGATGCTAACACCTACAGGAAGCATTGTGCACAAAGAAAGGTGGCGGTTTCAAGTTCCTGGCCATGAACCTCTCAGTGGATCTGTCCTGAACCCAGCACATGGATGTACTCATAGAGAAGGCATACCAGAGCCTCTGTTTCATAAGGAAGTTGAGGAGATTTGGTAGGTCACCAAAGACTCTTGCAAATTTCTGTACACGTAGGGTGAAAAGCACTCTGACTGATTACATCACCACCTGGTATGCAGGCTCCAATGCACAGGATTGCAAAAGACTGCAGAGGGTTATGTAGGGTAACATAATTGGTGGAGATGTACATAATTTACTATCACCGACATGCAATTGGGGTTTCACTTTAAGAGGCTGGTATGACATGATGTCATCACTATGTAAAAGTCTTTTAGCACACTTTAAGCTCATTTTCTTGGTGTTCAATATTTGAGTTGCTTTGGCTTTTCTGAAACATAAAACACTTCTGCTATTTTATTTGTGAAAACTTACAGTTGTAGACTCAGCTAGTTCCATCACAGACATTACCCTCCCCAACATCAATGGCACTTTCAAGAGATGATAGCTTGAGGAGGAGGCATCCTTCACTCAAGACTCTAAACTTTTGGAATATGCCCTCTCCTCATTACAAACATCATGGAAGTGGTACAGGAGCCTGAAGACTCGCACCCAATGATTTGGAATCAACTTCCCCACCCCCTCCTTCCTCCATTAGATTATTGAATGACCCACAAATCCCTACTTACTATTGCTTTTTTTGCACTAATTTATGGTGATTTTACATCCTTGCTCTGTACAGCAGCAGCAAAACAACTAAGTCAGTGATAATAAATCGGATAGCCTTCAACCACAATGTACATGGGTGATAAGGCAGGACTTGTTGGCAAATGTGCAATTCATGGAAGTGTCAACCATAGCCAAAAAATATAATTAACAATCATTACAGATAATTAAGATGGAATCTCCAGCTGTTTTACCTGCTCTTTAACTGCTCTCACAAAAACTAACACATTCAGACTCCTTAAAAAGCTCCATACATACACTTCATACCCAGAGAACATAGACAGGTACAAATACACGAGAGATATCCATCATCTCTCTCCCCACACCAGAGATGGCCAGACACACAGTCTTTCTGATCCCATCAGAACTGAATTAACTGCCATAAAGAAACACATTGCTCCATGAGAGAACAGTCAAATACTACCTACAAGCAGAAATCTAGAGTTTGTGAACAAAAACTGACTCCAATATGATGGGCTCCAATAGAGCCCATAACTCTATTGTAGGATATGCTCTGATAAAAACAGGATACTGGTGACAAAATACAAACAACCATTATTGACAAGATACTGAAACTAAAGGTTTGTGCTTTATTACTACAAAAATATGCACCCAAACTTACATTTAAGCCTTAAATGGAGTGAATGGCAGGATCAAAAGGGCCAATCTTCAGAATCCACTTTAAGAAGTTCCAACGAAGGATGAGACCTGATGTCCAGAATTGTGAGCATGGATGTAACAGTTTTTAATCCTTATGTAGTATTCTTTCCAGCTTTTAGCCTTGAAAATTGCAATTCCTGCATGTTAGCAAAATGCTTGTTCCCTTTCCATCATGTGATGTGGCCTAAGTGGTAGTTTCAAATGTAGTTGACATTGATTTGTTGTGTGATCAACCTAATTTGAAGCTAACATGCCCATTGGTTAATTATGTGGCTGAGGCTACACCTGTAATGGCTCTGGCTGGGATTAGTTTAGGTGAAGAAGCATTCACAGGGAATATCTAACGCTATTTTACTGCCTATTAGTTGACTCGGGTATTGATTGATTGCAAAAATAGAGACTGCAGCCTCCAAGGCTCATTAACTTGTACAATTCAATGCCAGAAGTACCAAGATTGTTAGGATCAATTGATGGCTGGTTATAGAAAGCTGCCCATAATACAGGTGCTATGGGTTAAGGCAGATGTGCAGGTATGTGTGTTTAATTGTCAGACACCTTAGATGGTGAGGAAAGACTAGCATTTTTGTGCCATTTTTACTTGACTGCACAGCATAAGAAAATGAAACTCAGACAGGCCTCTAATTCACTAAAAAAAAGCACTTTGGTCACTTCTATTTGTGTTATTACAGATAGATAGATAGATAGACAGTACAGCTGAAGGAAGAGTGACCTTTTGACATTGGTCCTTTATCACTGAATACCTGCTCCGTTTGGTTAGGAATGTTGCCCTGTGCTAACATTGTGAAGGCTATGAGTTGTATGTATTCCTGAGCATATACTGGCTGTTGAATGTACTCTGAAATCACATCCGGAGAGGGCAGCATGTGACCTTTGTCACTGTCCTTCAGCTTATCCACCACCTCCTCTTGCGTGAGTCTCCTGGCCAAGGTTTCTACTCTCCTGCTGATTATGTCATCATCTACCAACTGCTGTGCAGCACAGTGCAAAACCCTATTTCATGAATACTACAAAGATAAGTTCTGTGGGAAGCACAACGGAGCACCTAATAGAGCTGTGTGTTGGAGTGCCATTGACCAGGGTTTAATCCTGACCTCCGGTGCTGTCTGCACAAAGTATACACATTCTCCATGTTGTAACTATGTGGGTTCCTCCAGCACTCTGATTTACTACTACATCATGGCCAGGTGACTGACAGTTTAATGGGAGAATAGTTAGGGAAGAGCAATCCCAATTTCTTAAGTTTTTAAGGTAGCAATAGCTAAGGATTTATATCGATCTTGTGGGAGGTACGAAATTGAAGCAGAGCAAATGATAAGAGCTTTAGGCAGGAATAAGGGAGAGTTCATTGGGAACAGTGGATTTTGAGCAAGTCAACATCTGACATATGTGCGATGTTTAATGATCAGCTGTGCAGACTGCAGGACAGATGTTCCAATAAGGAGAAAGGACAATATATATAATATATATTATTATAAAGGACAAGATTGGGAAGGTAAGGGAACGTTGGATGTCGAGAGAGGTGGTGAATTTAGTCAAGCAGAAAAATAAAACAAATGCAAGGTTTAGGAAGCTAAAATCAAATGGAGCCCTCAAAGATTATAAAGAAGCCAGAAAAGAACTCATGAATGGGACCTACCAAGGCAAAGCCACAGTGACCAATTCTCTGGCACTGAGTCTGGGACTATGGTTCAAAAGAAAAGGGAGGAGAATGGTAGTGATAGGGGATTGAATAATTAGAGGAACAGACAAGAGATTCTGTGGACATGAAATAATCTCACAGATGATATGTTGCTTCCCTGGTGTCAGGGTCAGGGAGATTTCAGATCGGGTTCATAGCATTCTTAAGGGGGATTGTGGATGGCTTGTAGTTGTGGAAAAAATTAGTACCAACAGCATAATTAGGAAAAAGGATGGGGTTCAGAAGAGCGAATAAAGGGAGCTAGGTAGGAAGCTAAAATGCAGGATCTCAAGGGTTGTAATCTCCAAGCAGCTGTCTGTGACAAGTGCCAGTGAAGGTAAGATTGGGATGACATGTAGATGAATGTGTTGGAAAAGTTGGTGCAGGAGGCAAGGTTTTAGATTCCTGAATGAATAGGATCAATAGGGAAGGTATGAGCTGTACAAAAGGGGCAGGTTACAACTGAACTCGAGGGACCAATATCCTTGTGGGCAAGTTCGCTAGAGATGTTGGGGTGCATCGAAACTAGGTTGGAGGGGATGGGAACCAGAGTGACAGGTCAATTGGTGTAAAGATAGATGCAATGTATACAGAGTCTGTAAGGAAGGATAGGCAGTGGATAGGGCATCAAAGGAATCAGTTTGATGGATTGAAATTTGCCAAGACTATGCGAGAAGTATCAGAAAGGGAAGGAGGTAAAAGAGACAAGGAAGTGGCATTGCTAATCAGGGATAGTTTCACGGCTGCAGAAGGGAAGATGTCATGGAGGGTTCATTTAGTCCTCTTGAAGTGAATGCTAACATTGTATTTGCCTTCCTTACTACCAGCTCAACCTACGAAATTGACATTTAGGGAATCCTGGGCAAGGAGTTCCAAGTTCATTTGCACTTCTGATTTTTGAAATTTCTTCCTGTTTAGAAAAGTTTTTTTTTATTCCTATCAAAGTGTATCCCACAAATATCTTAGGATCCAGTACCAGCCTAATTTTCCCAGTCTAGTTGCATATTGAAATTCCTCATGACCATTGTAACATTGTCCTTCTTATATGCATTTTCTGTCCCCCACTGTAATTTGTACCTCACTTCCTGGCTACTATTCAGAGACCTAACGTATCTCCAATTGAGGGCTTTTTACCCTTTCAGTTTTTTTTGTAATTCAAATTTTTATTATTATTTATTCTTATTTTACAAACCAGCACAGCATATCATAGAGCAGATACAGTACAGCATATTTATACAGCCATCCCATGACAGGAAAACATAAAACTAAGAAACAGAAAAAAACTCCTAATTTAAGTTTAAAGTAACGTATACCAGAATTGATCCTACGCGTCTTGCACTTTTCCCTCACTGTTAATTCTTCCCAACATGTGTTCATATGATGAAATCTTAACCATTTCCTCAGTCCATTCCCTCACAGTGGGACATCTGGGTTTTTTCTAGTTTTGCAATATAATTCGTGCAGCTGTGATGAGACCCACCTTTAAAATAGTAAATTTGGCAATGTTTACTTTAGATATCATTGTCCTATCACCCAGGAGACAAAGCCGTGGGCACAAGGGCAGTGTAGGACCCAACCAATTCCCCAACAAATCAAGAACTTTACACCAAAATGGATGAACCATGGAACACTCCCAAATCATGTGAAAATATGTGCCCACCTCATTTTTATATTTCCAGCATAAATGATTATCAACAATCCCCATTTTGAAGAGTCTAGTTGGTGTCCAATAATATCTGTGTACTATCTTATACTGAATAAATTTCCCTCTTGCTTCCCTAATATATCTACCAACATTTGATAAAATATTTGACCACTCATTATCTTCAATATCACTTCCAAGATCCTTCTGCCATACTGCTTTTTAACTCTGTCCACAAAGATTCTACATCATCTGATCATATGGGGTTTTTTTGTATAAAGTTTTGACTTCACTTTTTAGCAACAGTGCCATCGCACTCCCCTGTTGTCTCCTGCATGCTCTTTGATATGATGTATATCCTTGGATGTTAAGCTCCGAGTTGTGATCTCCTTTTAACCGTGACCCAGTGCAGTCCACAACATACCTGCCAATTTCTAACTGACAAATAAGCTCATCTATTTTATTTTGTATAACACCTTCAGTCCTGTATTGATCACCCTTCTTCTCATTTTTTTTCCATGTTGCCTGAACTTGAATTCTTATAACATTCTAAACTTTAGTTTATTTTTCATTTGGAGAATTCAGTAACCTCTCATGCACTCCCTTTCCCTTTTATTTTATCCTTACTTTTCCAAGCTGTTGAACACAGACCACCACTATATAGTTTAAAGCCCTCTCTGTTGGGTATTTAATGTTTTATTAATATTTGAGTAATATTGTAAATATATTGTTTGATTAAGCTTTCTTTGTTGGTTACATGATGCATTGCAGGTTATACATAAAAGTACATAAATGGCATATGTCATTAAGCCACCACTCACCTCGCTTAAAGTAAGAAATGAAACTATGAGTTAGACTCATATTCCCACGGCTCCCTTGTATTCCTTTCTATTAGTTTTTATGTTTTGGAGTTACAAAACACAACACTATCCATAGCCCTAGTTATGCAATTTCAAAGACCCTGGTCTCAGTGTGGGTCAAATGGAGCCTGTCTCATTGCAGCAGTTCCCTCCTATACCTGTACTGGTGCCAATGGCCCATGAATTCAAACCCACTTCTCCAACACTAATCTTTGAGCCACATACTCAATAATCTGATCCTAATAACACTGTGCCAATTTGCAGGTCGCTCAGGGAACAATCCAGAAATTTATTACCTTTTTGGTTCTGCACTTTAATTTAATACCTAACTGCTCAAATTCCTTCAGCAGAACCTCTTTCCTTGTTCATCCTCTGTTATTATTACCCACAAGGACCATGACGAATGGATCTTTCCACTGCCACTGAAAAGTCCTCCACTAGTCAGAGGAGATGTCCCAAACCAGGACAGGCAGACTACACAGCCTTTAGGATTCAATCCTTGTGACAGATTTTTGTCTATTCCCCTGACTGTACTATATCAACTTTTCTTTTCTCCACCGCCCCCCCCCCCCCCACCCTTGAATAGTTTCATCAACTAAAGGGTTATGTTTTGGTTGCTCATCTTTCCTACAGCTCCTACTATAAACCAAAGGAGAAGGATCTCAGACCTACTGGACAAACTCAAGGGTGGAGTCTTCAACACTACCTTGTGAATCACTCTACCTGTCTCAGTCATAGTCACACCCTTTTGTTTCTGACTACAGACAGAAAATGAAGTACCGGTAGTTAATCTGATGGGTGTGACTGCCTTTTGAAATGCAGTGTTCAGGTAAATCTGCACTGCCAGCAACCACCAGCCACCTTCGCCCCACCACCCCCACCAGGACAGGCTAACAACTAATGTGCAAAAGATAACACACTGTGCAAATACAAAAATTAATAATATTTAATTTTAATTTGAACATGAGAGGAAGAGTCCTTGAAAGTGAGTCCTTAGGTTGTGGACCAGAGTGGTGATGAAGCAACGAGTTAAGTGAAGTTATCCCCTCTGGTTCAAGAGCCTGAGAGTTGAGGGGTGATGGCTGTTCCAAAAATCCTGGTGGTGTAGGTCCAGAGGCTCCATGACCTGTGTGGTGAGGGTCCCTGAAGATGGATGCTGCTTTCCTGTGACAGCGCTCCATGTAGATGTGCTCAATCGTGAGGAGGCCTTTACCCGCGGCGGGCTGGGCTGTATCCACTGCATTTTGTAGGATTTTTCATTCAAGGGCATGGGTGTTTCCATACAAAGCCTTGATGCTACCAGTCAATATACTCTCCACCACACCTCTTTTGAAGTTTGTCAAAGTTTTAGATGACATGCTGAATCTTCACAAACTCCTAAGAAAATAGAGCCACTGCCATTCTTCCTTTGTAATGTCACTTACTTACTGGACCTAGGACAGGTCTTCTGAATTGATAACACAGAGGAATTTAAAGCTGCTGACCCTCTCTACCTCTTATCCCCTGATGGACCTTTAGTTTCCTTCTCCTGGTCAATTATCAGTTCTTTGGTCTTGCTGACATTGAGTAAGAGATTGTTGTTGTGGAACCACTCAGCCAGATATTCAATCTCTCCCCTATATTCTGATTAGTCATCACCTTTGATTCAGTGTACAACAGTGGTGTCATCAGCAATCTAGAATATGGCATTGGAGCTGTGCTTTGCTACTCAATCATACATATAAAGCAAGTAGATCACAAAGCCCTGTGGCACACCTGTGCTGATGGAGATTGTGGAGTTGATGTTGTTGCCAATCCAAACTGACTGGGGTCTACAAGGGAGGAAATTGAGGATCCAATAACACAAGGAGGTATTGAAGCCAAGACCTTCATGCTTATTAATTAATTTTGAGGTCATTACTGTCCAGACGTTCCAGTGTTGGGTGAAGAGTCAATGAAATGGCATCAGCTCTGGACCTGTTATGTCGGTAGGCAAATTGGAGTGGATCCATGTCACTGTTCAGGCAGAATTTGATAAGTTTCTTCACCAAACTCTCAAAACAATTGGGTTGAGCGTTGAGCTAGCAACTCGGCCTCGTAAAAACAAGAAAGCCTGCTTAAAAAAAAAAGCCACCGTCATGATGGCGTCCCGATGACTCCACTCGGAGTTAAGGGCTTTCTTCTTCTTCTTCTTCTTCTTCTCCTTCTTCATTTGTTGTTTTATGCTGCTCTCATTCTTCCCTGCTCCAAGGTAAACAAATCCAGCCACTTTTAATTTCCCTATAACCAAAGTGTTCCACCTTATGCAACATCCTGGTTATTTGCTCTACAGCCTCCAGTAAATGTTTCCTTTAGTGTGGTGAACAGAAATGCTCATGGTACTCCTGCTATGGTGTAACCAATGCATTTCAACTTCCCTGCTCTTGTATTCTATACCCTAACCAGGAAGTCAAATCATCTCCATGCCTTGTTTACTACTTTATTTACCCAAGCTGCTACGTTCAGAGACCTATGTACACTCAGGTCCCTCTGTTCTCCAATACACCCTGGAGTCCCAGACAGTATTCATTGTATATTTCCCATTTTTATTAGTCCTTCTAAAGTGTATCTCCTTACACTTATTTGCATTAAATTACACCTGTCATTACTCTATTCATTTTATCAAGTCATCAATATCTTCCGTTAACCCAAGGCTATCCTCTTCATTATCCACTGTAGCACCACTCAATGTGTCATTTCCAATATCTCGGGAATTCATATCCAAATTGTTCCTGTAAATAGCAAAGAGCAAGGACCTCCCTATGGTATACCTGTAGTCATAAGCTTCCCTACACCATCACCCTCTGCCTCGTATTATAAAGGCAACTTTGGATCCAATTTACCAACTCCCCTTAGAACACATGGACTGCAGTATTCTGGATTGGTTTTCCAGGTAGAACCTCTTCAAAGGCCATATAATCTAAAAGATCAGTACTTATTAATACATTTTGTCACCTATAAAAATATTCAACTGAATTAGTCAGACAGGACCCCCACCCCTAACAAAGCCATGCTGAGCATTTTTGAGTAATTCCCGCTTTCTCCAAACATAGATTCATCATGTCTTTTAGAATTATTTTCCCAATAATTTCCAAGCACTGACATTAGACTTAATGGCCTGAAATTACCTTCTAATCACGGCATGCGTGATAAAAGAGGGTACCACAACTGACATCTCACTTGTGGCTAGCAAAGAATAAGTAAGTTACCAATATTCTCCCTTGCCTTCCATAATGACTTAGAATAATTCCCATCAGGCTTGGCGATTTAAGTACAATTGAGCGTGCCAAACCCTCTAATATTGCCTTGTGAATTGCACTCTTCTCCAAATCAAATCCTCATTAGTGACATTTTGACATGAAGCATGGTAGGTTCCATAAATCATTGTTTTCATTAACACAACACTAAAAGCAAACAGAACAACACCATTGTGAGTAACAGAATTTTTTTTTCTTCTTTGTCATTTGTAAAAACTCCATGGTTTACCAGATCCACATAAACGTAAATACTATCCATTTTTAAATTGTCTTTATTCTGGTATTTACTTGTTATTTTTTTTCACAATTAGGTGCAAGAATAAAAATGGAATGGTAATACTAGACTTCACTTAGTCTCATACTCTACATGAACTAGAGTTAAAGCTAAAAACTTATCTGGTTATTGAAACAGCGACAGCATGGCTGTGCAGAAAGGAATTAAAGTGATATCTTCATAGACTACAGCTCCCTGCGGAAAGCTTACCCAGCCAAAGGCATGGTGCGCTGAAGGCCCATAGAAATGTGGGATTGAGTTCACATTCATGATTCCCCATCAAGGGGAACATGTACTAAACTGCAAGCAAATATTTTCAACTAGTGACTCAATGTTATAATATCCTACTTTGAAATTTAAATCCATCCATTTCAGGACCAAGTTAATTCATCCTAACAAGACTAAGAAGTTGACTAAGACACCTTCTTCAATGTCAGGCAGTTGGTTACTGATTAAAATTTGTAAAAGTCAAAGAGTAAGTTCCTTTAAGCCTTTGAATCAGCATACTGTGTGTAAAATGTGCAGGTGGGAGTGGAGTGATGTTTGGAGAGAGAGACAAAGGTGAATGGGAAGGGCAGGAAGTTAATAAGTTACAGAAATGAAATTGATTAAACAAATGGAAAAATTAAGCCACACAGAACAAATATTTTTAAAGGCTAGAAATTTGACATATCATAATGTTGGAAATACACTATATCTGTGACACCTTGAAGGAAAAATGATCAACATTTGTGATCAATTGTTCTTAGAGACAGCAAGAACATTATCTTTCCTTAGAGATGTTGGTGGATATGACATATACTTTTCCTTTCTGGGTTTAACTCCAGAATTACTGAGGTCCTGATTTTGCTCTAGAGTCTCATCTTCAGGCTTCCTTTTCCAAAACAACTTTCAATGGCACATGAAAAAATCTAAGACTATTGTTTGAACTTTACCCAGTAAAAGTCACTGCCTCAAAATAATAGGGAACTGTTTGGATCTTTCATATAACTTGCAGATGTTCCTTTGAGTATATGTCAAAAATCTCAAATCTTTCTTGTTTCTCAGTCTTTAACAAGGCAGCAATCACTTGCAGCTGTATTTTATCTTATAGTCATGAAATAGCTGTTAATTCCAGCATTTACTCTCATTTATAGAAATAAAAAATATCCCTTGATAACTGTGCTTTGTAATTGTTAAATGTTACATATCAATGTATGTTGATTGAAACTGTGATTCTTTTGGTCATTTTTTTTCTGCACATGAGGCTTAATTTCCTCAGTGGCTTTTCCAAGATAATTCTAAACATTATTCATTGAATTGGACTTGTTCATTGTAACAAACCTTCTTCATGAGTAGTTAGACCCAATGGGCCCAATCCTGGAGTGGGCTCAAAATGCATCAACACCTGCGGAGCATTTGTTCATTAATGGCATCATTTGCTCACTAATGGGATGACAGCAACAACAAGGCCAATGCCCCATTGAGAAGTATATGACTGAAAGGTTAGTGGAACCATGGACACCCTAAGAGGTGACCATGAGATGATGGTTAGTTGACTGAAATTCAACTTCTAAAAAAAAAGTGTCTTCCACTACATCATATTTTGTCATTGTGTCTTGAGTGAAAATCCAGATTTTAGTACTGGTGTTGAAATTTGTTTTCTTAAACTAGATATAATTTTCATGCCTTGCCAGTAATTCTCCTCTAAATTCTCCCTAACCTCTCATATTACAGCATATTTACCCTCAATATCCTTCACATCAGACCGCTTACTACAATACCTGACCTCAATTACATGCCATTGAAACAATTATTCATGACCATATTATCTGTAGATTCAACTAATTTGATGCATTTCTGCTCATCAAGTTCGGGCACACCATGTTTATCACCTGTGTTATTTACACTGATTGCTAGTTATCATTGACTAGAAATTTGATTCCATACTCCAGCAGTAATTTTTTTTCTTTGAAATGCTCTGATGTTACTATATACAAAATACTTTGCATTGCCCCATCTGCTTTATATTAAGTGCAAACTTATCATCTAGTATGAACTCTTGGGCATGTTTTAAATTTTAGGTTGTTGTGCTTAGTAAATTTCTATCGTTGCTTTTTTCCCTCTCTGATCTCTTCAGAAGCCTGGAGAAATCAGAGAGGGAATTGTGACATCACAATTGTAACATCATAACAAAGAGCTGTTGGTCTCCCCTCTTGCTGTGGCAGGAGTGATATGCCCCCCTCCCTTGTTAGTGACAGAGACCATTGGGATGTCAAACTGTTGAGATGAACAGTGATTTTTGATAGACTGCATATCATGGTCTCTTTGGGGACTGTGTTATTGTTTGCATGGCGTGTTTTAGAGCTGATGCTTCTGGTGAGGTAAATGGGGGAGAGGGGGAGGGGGAGGGTTGATGCTTTGCTGTTGCTTGTGCGTGAGAGGGTGAAGGGGGCTCTGGGGTTCTAAAGATTTTCTATCATTCATTCTTTGGGAGGTGTTTGTTCTATTTCGTGGATGTCTGTGAAGAGTAAGAATTTCAGGCTGTATACTGTATACATTCTCTGATATTAAAAGGAACTATTGAACGATTGAATTGCAGCCCTCACCTCATCATCTGCAATCAATGCAGTTCTAAATTCTGTCCCTCTGCTCAAGTGTCTCTGGTGCCCTTTAAGACCTGAATAAACTCATATCTTTAACTGAACCTCGGCCATTTCTCTTCTATTTACTTTATTGACTCAAAACATTCCCACTCACATTTCTGAAACGCATGTTTGAACAGTTTTTTATGTGTTAAGAGTATTGTACATGAGCAAATTGGTGTGATTCTTGCTCTGACACTGAAATGTACTCTAATGGACAAAACAATAATGAATCTATTACCTGGCAGAATGTGATGGAATTACTTTCTCCCATAGTAACAGAAATTCATCCAATTTTCTACAGTACATATGATAATTTTGCAAAGAATAAGTGCATATTTGTAATTGCAAAGGAATCTTTAAATATTAACCAAAATGCATCAATTAAAAAGTTATTTTTTTCTAATTTGTGACACAAAATTGCACTAAACAATAAATTTTCATTGCTTTAAGGCATTATGTTTATGCTCTCTGGTATTGGAATCCTTGTGGTGTTGGGGTCTTAGGTGATGGAGGCAGCTATGGTTACAGTTAAGCAGAGTTAAGAGAATAAGAAAACATAGTCCAGGGATGTGATGGAAACAATTATAAAAATTGGAACGAGAGCACAAAACTAAAAAATGAAGTCTTTTCATAACTCTGTGTATACCTTCAAGGGAACTCAAACATTTGGGTTGATAAACTTTAGTTTCATCAGATTAACTCTCTACAACATGTTTGCTCCCACATATATCAGGCTATGAATATTTTTTTACAATCATCTCTGAAATACCAGGGAATAATTTAGATTCAGGACTGACAATTCCCAACCAATAAACAGTCAGTTCTACTCCTTTGCTGTTTTTACGGGATTAGCAGTTGTATTATTTTTTTACACTGACCCTGATTTTACAGCAGCAAACATGAAAGTGTTGAGAACTGAATTATTCAAGTATAATGTGAGAATGTTGTGCTATAGTTTAACAGCTATCTCTGAAAACGCCTTACTACAATGACAATGCACTCTTAAAACAAACCTTTGATTGATAAGACCCCAGACTCTAAGCAGACTGTTTTGCTAATTTAATAATGTAAATTGTTAAATTTTGTTTTGGGAAAATTTGAATAGTCCATGCTATTACAACATAACACTGCACTGAATATCTTCTCAAAGAAACATTAAGGAAGCTTTTCACCCACTTTTGCAATTTCCATCATAGAAAGATATTTTCACAAGTTTGTAGTCTTACATTAGAGTTGCTTTAAGACCCATAGGAATCAAATTTAAATGTTGTTTGGGTTTACCTTCCATTACTTTTACTGTGAGAAAGGTTTTGCAGAAGTTGAAGAGTTGAAGGTATATGATCCCATTATGAGAGGAGAAATAAGAGGGTCTATGGTCAACATCAAGGCAAGTATCAACCAATTATTCACAAGAGTGAAGAATATGGAAAACCACTTTCCAATATGGACTGGTATCTGACCCACAACCAAAAATAACAAAAAAATCAGGAGTAGGTTAACTGGCCCCTTGGGTCTCCTACATCATTCAATGAGATCGTATCTGATGCACTCTTATATTCTGGATCATTTTCCCAGTCTCATCCCACACTCCTCGATACTTTACTAATTCAAATATCTGTCAATCTCTGATTTGAAAATATTAAATAACTTCACATTCATATCTTATTTGGGGTGTAGAATTCTAAATAGCTAGGACTTCCTATGAAAAATGCATCTCATTTTTGTTTTAAAGGGACAAATATTTAATTTGAAGTTATATTGCATAAACATAGACACCTGATCCAGATGAAACATATTCTTAGCAATGGTCAGTCCCCATCCGAGTCTCACATGGTTCAATAATATCACCTCTCATCTAATCTACTTTGAGTATATGCCAATCAGCTCAATCTTACTTTGCATATCATTCTTCATCTCAGATCCCCACTATCTTTTGTATCTCTCTTTTCCATTTTAGTTACCTCTCCCTTCATACACTGTAGTCCAAAAACAAAATCAACAGGAAGTCTCCCTCTAAATTATGGACCATACTAAACTCAACAGTTCCACATTTTCACATTTGGCATCTACCTGACAACATTTTCTATCCTTTATATCTTGATGTACAGTATTACCTCTGGCAAAATTAAGGTTGAGATTTTTGACTAAAGCAATTTATTCAAAGGGTACTTCTAGCTTATCAAATATTTGGGTGACCTCTTTGATGACTACATGCTCATTTAATACCAGAACCTTTTCAAATCAGTTCACCTTTATTGCAATTTATTTGCACAGTAGAGTTCAAATGCAATAATAGAATAGGATATAATGAAAGTTCCAACTTGTTTTATGTTGGACTATGGAAATAAGAGCCAATTAAAGCACAAGGTATTTTTTTCTCCATTAATTATATTTCTATATCCCGTTCCAGAATGAAACCTGCTGGAGTGTTCATTTGGCCCATTAAAGAATACACACACACACACACACACACACACACACACACACACACACACACACACACACACACACACACACACACACACACACACACACACACACACACACACACACACACACACACACACACACACACACACACACACACACACACACACACACACACACACACACACACACACACACACACCCTTATCCATAGCAACAGAATGGATTGTGTCTTTCCACCCTATAAACAAGTCATGATTCAAAATTTTAATATGTACATTGAAGATTTATATTGATTACACACACCAAAAATGTAAAGTTTTTTTTTCAAATGCAGAACTAAAAATGACTTAGAGACATATTCCCTAACAAAAAGCATACAAATACCTTGGAATGATCTGATACCAAATTATATGTATTTGGGACACATATGAAATAAGTATTTAAAGGGCTTGAACTTAGAAACATAGAAAACCTACAGCACAATACAGGCCCTTCAACCCACAAAGCTGTGCTGAACATGTCCTTACCTTAGAAATTACCTAATGTTACCTGTAGCCCTCTATTTTTCTAAGCTCCATGTACCTATCCAGGAGTCTCTTAAAAGACACTATCGTATCTGTCTCCACCACTGTCACTGGCAGCCCATTTCACGCACTCACCACTTTCTGCATAAAAAACATACCCCTGACATCTCCTCTGTATCTGCTTCCCTTAAAACTGTGCCCTCTTGTGTTAGCCATTTCAGCCCTGGGAAAAAAACTCTGACTATCCACACGATCAATGCTTCTCATCATCTTGTACACCTCTATCAGGTCACCTCTCATCCTCCTTAGCTCCAAGGAGAAAAGGCTGAGTTCACTCAACCTATTCTCATAAGACATGTTCCCCAATCCAGGCAACATCCTTGTAAATCTCCTCTGCACCCTTTCTATGCTTTCCACATCCTTCCTGTAGTGAGACAACCAGAACTGAGCACAGTACTCCAAGTGCGGTCTGACCAGGGTCCTATATAGCTGTAACATTACCTCTCGGCTCTTAAACTCAATCCCACAGTTGATGAAGTCCAATACACCGTACGCCTTCTTAACCACACAGTCAACTTGCACAGCAGCTTTGAGTGTCCTATGGACTCAGACCCCAAGATCCCTCTGATCCTCCACACTGCCAAGAGTCTTACCATTAATACTATATTCTGCCATCATATTTGACCTAACAAAATGAACCACCTCACACTTACCCGGGTTGAACTCCATCCGCCACTTCTTAGCCCAGTTTTGCATCCTATCAATGTCCTGCTGTAACCTCTGACAGCCCTCCACACCATCCACAACATCCCCAACCTTTGTGTCATCGGCAATCTTACTAACCCACTTATTCTTCCAGCACATTTATAAAATTCGTGAATAGTAGGGCTTCCAGAACAGATCCCTGAGGCACACCACTGGGCACCGACCTCCATGCAGAATATGACAAGTCTACAACCACACTTTGCCTCCTGTGGGCAAGCCAGTTCTGGATCCACAAAGCAATGTCCCCTTGGATCCCATGTCTCCTTACTTTCTCAATAAGCCTTGCATGGGGTACCTTATCAATGCCTTGCTAAAATCCATATACACTACATCTACTGCTCTACCTTCATCAGTGTGTTTAGTCACATCCTCAAAAAGTTCAATCAGGCTCGTAAGCCGTGCTGACTATTCCTAATCATATTATGCCTCTCCAAATGTTCATAAATCCTGCGTCTTAAGATCTTCTCCATCAACTTACCGACTACTGAAGGAAGAATCACTGGTCTATAGTTTCCTGGGGTATCTCTACTCCCTTTCTTGAATAACAGGACAACATCCGCATTCCTCCAGTCCTCCAGAACATCTCCCGTCCTCATTGATGAAGCAAAGATCATTGCCAGAGTTGCAGCTATCTCCTCCCTCACCTCCCACAGTAGCCTGGGGTACATCACATCCACTCCTGGTTACTTATCCAACTTGATGCTTTCCAAAATCTCCAGCACATACTCTTCTTTAATATCTACATGCTCAAGCTTTTCAGTCCACTGTAAGTCATCCATACAATCACCAAGATCCTTTTCCGGAGTGAATACTGAAGCAAAGTATTCATTAAGTACCTCTGCTATCTCCGCTGGTTCCATACATACTTTTCCACTTGCTGCCAGTGATAAACCATTTGTGCTTATTGCTTGTAAAATAAGTATTTACCTCTTTGTGAACCCATCAGTGCTGACTTTCAGCTCAAATCATTCCAATTCTAAGTGTTGATTCCCTTCACTAGAAAGAACATGGCAGTTAGTGATGACATACCCTGAAGCTTAGTGAAAAGTCAATGCTGCCAAAAATGTGCGAGGGCTCAAAAATGTCAGAAACTTTCAAAGACATAAAATGATCAATTTATTTGAACAAGAGTATTTTAATTTATACTGTTTTAAGTGTCCTGTGGCCATTTCTCTTTATTGAAATGAATAGAATTAATTATCCTTCGCTTGGTCTACACTGTTATAGATTCAGCTGGCAAATTCCACAAAAGTGCTTGTGGCACATTCTCAGAAAAATAGCAGTAGTTTAGTCTAGAGTTTTAACACAGTTTCTTTTTTGTCTTTGATGATGAAGAATGTCAGCTAAAAGACTGAAATTGTCAATTGTGGATAGTCCAATGTCAGATTAACTATTTCAAAGAGAAGTTGTATTGAATAATTTTCACAATCTAGTACAATATCCATTAATTCCAAACTTTGATGTACTGTACCCAATACAGTTATATGGATTTTTTTTTCTATAAACCAAAAATCTTTTTAGTCTCTTATGACGATACTAACTTAAAATCTATTCCACATTGTGGATATTATGCTCATTAAGATCTCTGTTGAAACTATCCATTACGTCATCTGAAAATCTTAGGGCAAGTAGATGTGGAAATTTTACTCTGGTTTGGTTACATATTCATGAAATGATTTGCTGTCAGCACTCCACAGATCTGTGCACATAAAGGAAAAGCAGTGACACTCAGATCCATAGATTATATTAATTTGGTTTTCAGTGATTACTAAACTACTCTACATTTGTAATAGATTTCTGTAAAGAGAACAATTAGTGTGTAGTAGGTGATTCTATAGTTGTTACTATGTAATAGAAATATATTATCCAAATGTCTAGTGAATAGATTTGTTCAAAACTTTAATCCATCCTTGTTCTGCAGCAGTTGATAGTCTGATATTGGAGGACTGGTAGCAACTAGTACTATGCTGGGACTGTTGACACTGGGCAATTAGCTTATAGCATACCTGTGAAACCAGCAGTAAGAACAAGATAAGCCTTGTAGAAATATATCTCTCCAGGTTGCAACAGGTGGATCTACTTACCTGCTAAGATATTATTTACTTCATACAAAAAATTATTCAGCGAACACAGCCATTTTTCATTGTGAAAAATACCTCTAGAATTAATCATACCATTGCTCATATCTGCTTGCACACTTTAGAAAGCTCCTGAATCAAGTTCTGCTACCCTAAGAACTATCACTGATTGTTATTTAATGATTCAGAATTTGAGTTAGCAAGACAGAGAGACTTTGAGGATGGGGAAAGCTGCCCACAGAAGTGGTAGATGCAGGTTCAATTTCAACATTTAAGAGAAATTTGAATAGGTACATGGATGGAAAGGATATAGAGGGCTATGGTTCAGGTGTAGGTAGATGGGATAAGGCAGATTAATAGTTTGGTATGCCCTAGATGGGCCAAAGGGCTTGTTTCTGTGCTGTAGTGCTCTATGACTCTATGAATCTATTACAAAGCAGGAAGTGTGTAGCAAATTCCTATGACTAAAATATGGTGTATATCCTAAGTTGGCACTGGAAGGTTTGGCAGCACTTACGGATTGCACTCAGAACACCTTGAGATACTGGTATATTGGTTGTTAATGCAAATGATGCATTTCACTACCTGTTTTGATGTACATGTGATAAATAAATCTGATTCTTAAACAAGTATGAAAAGGTCACTCTTAAGTGGCTTTATTTTATCTCAAGTTTCACCTTAACAATATCTTACCACTTGGCTTGGTATTCAAATAAATGAAGTTGTTGTTTCAGACCCATTAGGTACCAGCTGAACATACCAGAGAGAGAACAGTTAATTTCAAGTGAACGAGAAAACTTTAACCATAACAAACTAAACTCCATGGCACAGAAAATTAATTTCTACATCAGTGACACACACAAAATGCTGGTGGAACGCAGCAGGCCAGGCAGCATCTATAGGGAGAAGCACTGTCGACGTTTCGGGCCGAGACACTTCGTCAGGACTAACTGAAAGGAAAGATAGTAAGAGATTTGAAAGTAGGAGGGGGAGGGGAAAATGCGAAATGATAGGAGAAGACTGGAGGGGGTGGGGTGAAGCTGAAAGCCGGAAAGGTGATTGGCAAAATGGATACAGAGCTGGAGAAGGGAAAGGATCATGGGACGGGAGTCCCAGGGAGAAAGAAAGAGGGAGGGGAGCACCAGAGGGAGATGGAGAACAGGCAGAGTGATGGGCAGAAAGAGAGAAAAAAAGGGAGGGGGGAAAAACTAAATATATCAGGGATGGGGTAAGAAGGGGAGGTTACCCCATCCCTGATATATTTAGTTTTTTTCCCCCCTCCGTCGACAGTGCTTCTCCTTATAGATGTTGCCTGGCCTGCTGCGTTCCACCAGCACTTTGTGTGTGTTGCTTGAATTTCCAGCATCTGCAGATTTCCTCGTGTTTGCTTCTACATCAGTGGATTGTTCTTTCAGATGTTGAATTTTATTAATATATCAATTTTATTTTATTAATATATCAAGTTCTTTTTACTTTTACTTTTTACTTTTAGCTACTTTCTCTTGTATTTAATTTCATCGTCTTTTTCCCCTCTTCTATGAAAATAGTAACTCCATGGTTCAGATTCTGCATGCAAATAAATAAAAATTTCAAGCAGACTACTTTGAGGAGATATGTTAGTACTTGTTCTTTTCATTCAAACTCTCAAACTTCCATTTGTTTACCCTGTGTTGAAATAAACTTCCCATGATTGCAATTTGCCACAGAAGATGACTTTGGACATCTACAAGCAACATACAATGTATCAACAGATACCTACGAATCACTTTATAAAAAGGCATGAGACAATCCAAACACACAGACCAAATACTCTGTCACCAGCTAATTTTCTCTGCACCGGCACACTTAGCTACAAGTTTAGTACTTTAAGTAACGCAAGTTGCTTGAATATTTCTTTTTCAGTACATATCAAAAGATACCATGCTGCAAATTTGTGCTGGTAGACTTCAACGTGAAAATACTGTATAAAATATTTTTTTTTTCTCTTCCTCCCCAACAATTGCTAGGACTTCACAGCAGAAAATTCAACAGCTCTGGTACTTCAAAAACTACAGATTTCTCTCCGAATATATTTTGATCCATTTTGACTAAGTTCGAGGAACTTGGTGGAAATCAGCTTAAGCCAGCTCTCACAGTTCATTTTTCTGAAATAATTTGTCTTACAAAAAACAGTCTGACTGAAAAAAGAACTCTTATTAACTACTGGTCAATTTGATAGGGCTAATTTTCAATCATATTGGCTCACAGAAAAGTACGGCTTACACCAGAACTAAACTGCAAATTCATTGACATGCAATTGGACACTAGCTCAGCAGTTTCTGTCGTTCCACAATATGAGTTTGAATGGCATTTAAAACATTTGGAACTGAAGCCTGCAGATATCCAATTTAGAATTTATAGTGGAGGGAAGATAACTCTGATGGGGATGACATTTGTAACTGTGAAATACAACAACCACCAAGCCACATTGGGCTGTTATGTGGTAAAAACAGGAGGGCCAGAATTGTGGGGATGTGATTGGCTGTGACAACTACAACTTAATTGGAAGTGAATTAAGAATGGCACAACAGTCTTCAAGGATGGCATTGGAAATCTCAAACATATCAAGGATAAAATATTGTTAAATAAAAATGCCCCACACAAGTTTTACAAAACTTGTCTTGTTCTTTATACCATCTGTGACAAAGTAGGCAGTGATCTAGATTTCATGGAAGCTGATGGAATTCTTTCTTAGTTTGAATGGAGCCCTAGGACAACACCAGTGGTCCTAGTATCCAAGAAGGATGGGTCTGTGATGATTTTAAAGTCACCATCAACCCAGCACTGAAAGTAGTTCTGCTGATGGATTGTCTCTCTTGGAAAAGGAGATTACTGAAAAATTCACAAATTTTTTCTTGGCATATTCTCCCTAATGCAAATTGAAAGTCTCCCTATTATGGCAGAGGTGATCCAAGGGAAAGTAGAAAAGACCTCACATTGTCTCACGTCTATATGTCCACACAAAATTGCTGGAAGCGCAGCAGAAATTTCTGTTCCTCCATTTTTACCAGCTCCACGATGAACTTGCCCTTGATACAGGTTGTCTTGTGTGGGGATTGAGAGTGGTTGTAGCATCCAAACTGACAGCTAAACTGTGGGAGCGGCTACATGTTCGTATTTTAGTCATTTGCTTGAAGCTTTGTCTAATGGCCTGGGAGAGATCAGCAAATCAAGCAGCTTGCCATGAACTGTTTGAGATACAAACAAGATGCCAAGAGCAGTGCCTGACATGGCCTGTTTTGCTGAGGCAGAGGATTCATGTGGATTTTGCTGGACCATTCATGGGTACAAATTTCTTGGTAGTAGTGAATGCAGCTACTAGGTGGCCAGAGATGTCCCCAGTTCTCTTCACTACAGCCTCTATGCTTCTGATATGTTGAGGAGCCTCTTCTCAAGGACTGGTGTTCCAGAAAACTTAGTTGTGGCAATGGATCACAGCTAGTTGCGGAACATTTTCAGTCATTCCTAACAATGAAGGGAATTAGACATACTACATCCGCACCATACCACCTTGCCACAAATGGCTTGGCGTAAAGGTTTGTCCAGAGTCCAAAAAGCACACTGTGAATAATGTCAGCAAAGCACACTACACTGAATCAGAAGCTCACCAAATTTTTCCCTGCCTATTGCAATACAGCACACTCCACAACTAATAACTCAACAGCTGCATTATTCCCTTGGATCTCCTCAAACCCAGTCTCAGCAGGATTATACAGGACAAACAGCTGACAAATTGAGGGCTTCTCAAACAAGCAGGTTTGATGTTTCACTCCTGGACATGGGACTAAAGACATAATCAAATGTTGGCACTTGGGAAGATTAAGGACTGAACTGGACCACTATCCTACAGAGTGGAGACTGCATCTGATGCCATATCCAGATGACACATCGATCAGTTGAGGAGAGCAGAGTCGATTGTTAGAGAAGAAAATTGTCTAGAGCTTTCAGAACCAGTTCCTGCAGTCCCAGGGTCAGCTTCAACAACCACCATAGAGGAGGCCCCAGAGCCTGAGATGATTTCACAGACAGAAATCTCACCTGCCAAGTAGAGTAACCCCCCCACCCCCATCATGAAAGACAAGAGTAAGAAACTGCCCACAGCGACTAAGCATGGAGGAGTGTAGTATATCCAATATTTCAGTTTAATTTGAGTAATATTGTAAATATATTGTTTGATGAAGCATTCTTTATTTGTTTAGATAATTCATTAGGGGTTATATACAAGAAGTACATGAATGGCTTATGTCATTAGGCCTCCATGTCATATGTGAGTGCCTCACTGAAGAAAAATTAAGTAGAACATAGAACATAGAAACCTGTAGCACATTACAGGCCCCGCGGCCCACAATATTGTGCCGACAATGTAACCAATTCTAGAAACCGTCCATTTCCTCTATTTTACCAAGGAAAAATAGAGGACTCTATTTTAGTACTCTAGTACCATGTGATAAGTTATCCCAGCCGCCACTGTTTTTCGTTCGATTAGCTTTTGGAATTACTATACATGCAGAATTTTTTATATTAATGAAATTACAAGAAACACACAATCTTAACATGACTTGTGCAATGTTTAGGAGAGGTGAGCCCACTGAAGTACATCTTAATGGGAGCAAGCTTATTTGGCCAGATGCATCCTCAACTCTTGCCCAAACTCTTTGCAGTTCCCTAACCCCAGACTCAAACTCACTATTGGCCCATAGGATATTCAATAGCACTTCTACTCTACAACTCTGATTTTCCTCCATCTCTCAAAAGCCCCTGATCTGGCCAGAATCACCTCCTCCTCCCTATTCCTCTTTATGCAAAAAGAAAAAGGAATGATGCATGTTGTTTGCAGAATGCTTTGTGCCTTCTAGGCTATAGAATTTGAAATATAAAATAAATGCTGGCCTTTACTATTTATGCATTACTTCTGAACCTTAGGGGGAAAAGTAGGTACTTCATTTTTCCACTAACTGATTTTGAACCGTTCTTAAACGTCGTACAAATCTTATTTTACAAATGGTGTCAGAGAGCACTACAGCACAGAAACAGCCCCTTGGCCCGTACGGTCTGTGTGAAACGTTGTTCTTATTAGTCCCACCAACACACACTCAGACCTAACCCCTCCCATCTATGTACTTATCCAAACTTGCATATATTGTTGCAATTGAATATGCATCGACAACTTCGACTGGCAGCTCACTCCACACTTGTACCAATCTCTCAGTGAAGTTGTTCTCCTTAAATATTCCACCCTTAACTTATGAACTCTTCTTCAAGTCTCACCCAACCTCAGTGGAAGAAGCCTGCTTCTGTTTAGTCTATCTACACCCCTCATAACTCTCCATCAATTTTCCCTTTATTCTTCTGTGCTCCAGGGAATAAAATCTTAACCTATTCAACTATTCCCTATAGTTCAGATCCTGAACTCCCAGCAACATTCTTGTAAGTTTTCTCTGTATTCTTTCAATCTTATTGATATCTTTTCTGTAGATGGGTACCAAAACTGTACACAATACTCAATAATTTGCCTCACCAACACCTTAAACACTTTCAACATAACATCCCAACTCTTGCACTCAGTGTAAAGGCTAAGGTGCCAAAGGCTCACTTTCTAACCCAATCTACCTGTGAAACCACTTTCAAGGAATTGTAGATATGTATTTGCATAGGAATATCATTACATTAATTATAATATTCACATCAGAATAGAATTTTATATATTTATAAATATTGTTTAACAGTCCAAATTTAAATACAGCAATATGATAAACAACACTTGAACAAATGCACTTCTGTATTTACCAAATATTTGTTGCCAGGAAAAGAGAACCCTCCAGCTTCCTTCATGTTTGGGATCATAATGTGACTGGCAGCAGATGTGCTCACCAATTAAACAAATAATTTATTTTAAGCAGGACATGAAATAACCACTAGAGGGCCTCACTTTGAAAAGAATCAAAGAGAAAAGTCAGAGAAAGATGAAGATCTTGCTGGAAGGTTCCGAAGACAGGCTATTTTTAAAAAAAAAATAACTTAACAGAGCTACAGAGTTGATTCTGGAATGGTCCCCAGTATGGCTATTGAATGCCATATTTTCACTTTCACTGATCTCTTTTGCTATTTAATTACTGAACCACTAGAATTTATCGATGTTCCATACATTTACTTTCATCAGTTTGAACCCTACTTTTTCTTTGTCTTTGCTTATTTAAACCCTTTTAAATCTTGAACCTATTCTGTTTCCTTTTCAAAACATGATGCTGTACCTGTTGATTACTTCTGTTTTATGTCAAACTTCCCGTACTCATGGCATTTTGGTTTTGAATTCCATTATTTTAATTGATAAAAACAGCATTATAGTCACATGGTAATATATTGATTATTCATTAAGTACGATGCTGTCTATTTCCTGATTTTTTTTATACCAATTGCAAGTACAATAAGGAATATATTAGAAAACCTCTCCCTCAGAGAACAGGTGAAGGGATTGCAGTGCAGTCATATTCTACACCTATTAGATTTGTTATGGGAAGTAGACTAATGTTGCCCTGCTTGCTAATTAGCACAATTCTAACAGACAACTTATGGTACCCATACTGATGATTGACTATTAGCTTCCTGAATTACCCATGAACTCATAAACACCATCTCACAGTTCCTCTTTTCCATTATTTGTTTAAATTTTTACTGTAATTTATTGAAATTTTTTTAGGTTGTGACACCACTCAACTAGCCAATCTGTCTCACTCCTATATGTTTCCCTGTTGCCATCTAAAGCTCTGCCAACACCAGTGGTGTCATTGGTGAATTTATAGATGGCATTTATAGCTGAGATTAGCCATACAATTATGAGTGCAGAGGGAATACAGCAGTGGACTAAACATGCATCCTTGAGATGTGCCTGTCTGATCATGTCTGATCTGGGATCTGAACACCTTACAGTTTCATGTTTAAACTTGTCAGCTGCAACTTGAAGATTAGAATTTTAAAACTCTAACAGACTGTGTGTTAAAATGCTCCTCAATAACTCCCGAAAGGCTCTTCTTTAACAATGCCTGCTGGCCCTAGACATCCACCATTGGAATTAGTTTCGACCTCACTACCTATTTGTCCCATTAAAATCTGCAATATTTTACTGACACCTGCATTAACCTTTTACATTCCAGAACATACTTTGTGGAATTATTGCTAATAATTTCACCCTTCATGTCCAGTTTTCACTTAGTTGAATCTGCATTACCCATCCTCAAAAACCAAGGTGAGCATGTCCTTCCTGACGTGTAGAAGCTGCCCAGCTCATCACACTGCTTCAGATGCTGCTTACAGCTTTGTATTACAGAAGTATAATTTCTATTCCATTAGATTTTTTTAATACCACCTTCACCACAATCTAATTTGGTCGAACTTGCGCTAAAAGGCATTGGATACCATTTTAAAATCAAATAACATCCTGCTGGCTTTATATGTCCATCTCTAAAATTAGGAAATGACATAGCCTGATTCAGCAGAGACAAGAAAGCTTACTGCAAAGACAGAGAAAAATAAAATGAAACCATCAGCAAGTGTAAGATTGGCAAGGTAGCTTTTCTTCTGCCTAGCTTCTCATGGTTTCAGTTATCAAATTATTACATTGATGAAACAAATTATAAATCAATTCCAGAGATGATTAAAACAATATATTTCAACATTACCCCTTCCTATTCACACTTCTCACTGTTTACAGCTTCAAATTCATTCCAAAGGACACCTGTTTTGTAATATTAGCAATCTAACTGTCTTAGATTTCACCGCATCCCTTCTCCATTAGATATTTTGCACCACATCCAACTTGTTAACTTCTCCAATAAATATTTTAGTTGAAGAACATTGCAATTCATATTTCATCTAAAAGGATTGACATTTCCCAATGGTAATACCACAAATCAAAATATGTTATGGGCCATTACTACTTAAGTAAATTGCTAATTCTACCATAGATATAAATTTATGAAAAAATTTATTATTTTGTAATTGAAAGAAGTTTTAAATGTATTACTGAATGATACAGTATGTGACACTCTGCTAAATAGTATTGCAAATTGTATTGGTGTATTTTCTGAATCACAATTTGGCCCTCCCCTTATTCAAAAACAGAGTAAAATTTTTTTGATGAAAGGAAAGCTGAAAGGCAATTGAACCAGCATGTCCAAGTTGCTGGATTTTAGAGCAATGTTGCCAGTGGGCTGGATAGAAACAATTTGCCTGCCTCTTTTAAGTTGAATGGAACAGTGAGCAAGGTAAGCAAACATTGCCAGTTCAAAACTGAAAAGCTATTCACAAATTGAAGTACTCATGCAACAACACATTTAAGATGTTGACTCTCAGAAGGGCAACACTGATGTAATTTGAATAAATACATTACTTATTTCTGTTGCTTGACTATAGTTTCCTCTAGATAGTCATTTATGGTTTGATTACAGAATATCATAAGAAATAAATGCAAAGGTCTAAATAGATTTACTCAGTTGGCACCAAGAAACATTTGTTGGAAGAATGAGTCATTTCTCGTGTAATAACATCACACTGCGAAAAGTGAATTGTTTTCAAACCTCATACTGATAGAGCTAAAACAAACTAATCCTCCAAAGAAATCTGTCTTGGGATAACAAAAAACATTTTCTTATTTCTGCTGTGCTAATGTCCAGTCAAGCATCCATTCTGTGCAAAATGCCTAATATCTTTTATCAATAGATTTCTTCATCATACAGCATTTAAATGAAGATGTTGTAAAAGCTAATGCCCTGCATTATTTCTGGTTGACATAGAGCTGGTGACTGCATTTTAAGTATTTTATTTCATTGAAACTCATGTTCCATGTTTGAGGCAGCATTAAACTTGCTGTCCATTGTGTACAGAGATAAATAATCTTATCATTAAAATTAAAATATCATTTGGATTCTTTTTTGCTAAAACTGTATATTTCATAATTAGTTAGAAGAGAAAAGATTTATACTTATATTTTGTACTATTTTGGTCACAGAATTCAGTTCTATTCAAGTATTAAAATAGCTACAGTGAAATACTGCAGCATGAATAGAATATTTTCTTAAAAGATTAGATACCCAAAATGGAAAACAAGCTGCTGCCTGTCCACATTTAGGATGGACTGAGTTATAATATAATCACTGCGTGGAGTGTTGCCCAAGATGAAGATTTTGGCAACTGACGTCATGAAGTGTCTGACTGAGCAATGATACCTAATGCCTAATGTGAAAAGATTATTAAATAGGTGGTAATTCAACAATGTTTTGTATTTGACAGATAGTACAAAGGAATAGCAACTTTATATGGGGAAAAACACCAGGCTGTAATCAGGGATTACTGCCAGGATTTACTATTACAGCTGTGGCTTAATATTTGTAAGTGCTTGCAGAACTATTCTTCTGACAAGGTGAGAATCAATAGCATATGTGGTAATGATCCATCAGTCTCAAATGAGCTCAATGCTTTCAATGCTACACACACATCCCAGCATCTGCAGATTTTCTCTTGTTTGTCAATGCCTTTAATGTATGCATTGATAGGGAGAACTATGACCCACTTCCAGATGATCCTGTAATTTATCTGAGGCCGACGTCTTAGCATTTATCAAGATGATAATTCCACAAAAGGCATCTGATGCAGGCAGCATGAAAGATTTGTGCAGACCAACTGGGTGGAGTATTTATAGACATATTCAACCTCTCACTTCTGCAGTCTGTGGTTTCCACCTGTTTCAAAAAGGAACCAATTGTACCAATGCCCAAGAAGAGCATGGTGATGCTTCAGTGACCACTTCAATGGCACTAGCATCAACCATAATGAAGTGCATTGAAAGGCTGGTACGGTGTGAATCAGCTCCTTCTTCAGAGATGATCTGGAACTGTTTCAATTTGCCAGTTGCCACTATATATGAAGAGCAGACCTGGTTTCTTTGGCACTCCATTCTGCTCTGAAGCATCTGGACAACAGGAACTCATACATCAGGCTGCTGGCCAGTGACAACAGTTGAACATTCAACACAATCATCCCATCCAAACTCATCATGACCTGGGCCTGTGTGTGTCCCTCTGCAGCTGGATACTCAGCTTCTACCTTGCAGACCTTAATCAGAATTGTTAACACCTCCTCCTTGTTGACCATCAACACAGATGCACCTCAAGGCTTCGAGCATAGCCCCCTGTTCTACTCTCCATATACACGTTACCCAGATTGCTAAGCACAGCTCCAATGCAATCTTCAAATTTGCTGATGACTCCATTTGTTGGACAAATCCGGAGGGGTGATGACTCAGTTTGCTGGCATCACTGGCACATTCTTCCTACCATTGGTAGTATCTACAGGAGGCAATGCCTCAAGAAGGCAGTATCTGTTATCAAAGATCCCCACCCTACGGCCCATGCCATCTGTTTGCAGCTACTATTAGTCAGGAGGTACAGAAGCCTAAAGTTGTAGCACCAGATTCAGGAAATGCTACTATTTGGTTATTTAACTAACCAGTAAGATCCTAATCACTACAATGAACACTTTGACCATGCTGTAATGAAATTGTCCTTTCTTCTGTTCTATTAGTGTTTTATTTGAAAAAAAATTGTTTATTTCATGATTAATTTATTTTTATATGTATATTTTATTATTTTTTTAATTTGAATGCCACTTATATGATACTGTGTCCTTGTCAAACTGTTGCAAGTGAGTTTTTCATTGCACCTGTGCACACATGTACTTGAGCATATGACAATAAGTTCAATTTTGATTTTGACTTTAAATCAATTTATAGATACTTAGTGGAACATTGTTTATATCTGTGTATCTCATGTTTCAGAACAAATCTATTCTTTAATTTTGAAAAATGTGTTGCAAATTGTTATACCATTTCTTAATTGTATTCTCTATCAATACTCAAACAGAAATATTGGTAATCAAAATATATTATTTTACAAATGCTGAAGAGAATTTTGGTACATTTCACACTATACTGTGTTTCATTTACTCACACAGAAAGGAATGTTCCAGGATTTAACTCTAAGTCTGATGGGTAGGTTAAAAACACGAATATGAGCAGATAGGAGCTGACCAATGTGTTTCCATACATTTACTAGGTGGACAGAAGGTAGGCAAAAACATATTGCTCTTGGTTGTCTTTTCTTGTATTCTAGTGCATTATCACATTGGAGATTTCTTTCAGCTCAGATACAATCAGAACAATATACTAAAAGAAAACAATTGAACACTAAAATCTTAGCTCTTTTTGAACAGCTGAACTTTTGGAGAAATTCCTCACATAATATATTCATATTTTTGATTAGTTACCAGGGACAGCCTTTTGTTAAAAAAATAAAACCATATAATAGCTTTTAAAATGCAAGAATGGTAATTCCATCATTAACACTCCTTCTATCTCATTACTAAGTTCAATGATAGGCAGTAATTGATTTTACAACAGAAATGCGGTTCCAGTTCTCATAACCATGACAACTATAACTTCAATTCTGAGCCCACAAAGGTTCTTTGTATTCACCACTGAAATTTAACCTGTTGCTCAGCAGGCTGATGGGTTTGACACATACATTGTTTAAATTTATCACCAAGATTTTTTTGTAACCACAACAATATCAAACATAAATAAAGAACATTTTATTTTGTCCTGGGGAAAAAATAAAATATGGAATTGATTTTGCAATCTTTGAATTTTTGCATGATTGGATAATAAATGTCTACAATATACAAACACTCACAGCAATGTTATCAAGTGGACACACAACGCATCACGTGAAAATATATGAACATAATCAAAGGCATTGCTTACTTTTCAGAGAGTTTTACAATCTATTGACTATCTGTTTAGGCTTATTCTTTCCCTATTGGCAATGGTTTGTGCAGAAAATGGAGTTAAGCAAAATGCAATATTTCCCACAGCCCCATAATAAATGTGCAATTTTTTCCATGAGATAAAAGCAGATTATTAATGTTCATTTCAATACTATTAAATAAGTAGATTTCTTGTCACCTTTTAAGCAAAGTTCTCCATTTTGCCCCAGTGTGGCACTTTGTAAAATCTCAGATAGATCAAGTCCAATTTGCATACAGCTCTTCAAAGCATGCATCCCATTTCATCGTGAAGCTTCACAAATTATGATCATTAATTTCAATTTAATGTCAATTAAAGTCCATGTCAAGGTCCATGTCAATTTAAGCTTTAGGACTTCATGCTTTAAAATTTCAGAGTCATTTCAGCACAAAATACATGATCTTACCCCACAAATTGTATAGTTTATGCAGTACTGTATCCTCATACTTTCATCTTGTCAAAACTATCTCAGAGCAATCCCAAAGTTCCACTTATTTCTGCGTAGCCTTCTCCTTACTTACTTACAGTAAGCAATTACTGCATTTTGTTTTAGGGATGTGTGACCCATCACTCACTGAGTAAAATAAAAAAACCCTCCTTTGAAATTACCTCCTCTCACATTAAACACATGCCCTCTGGTATTAGACATTACAACTCTGGGAAAAAGAGATGCTGTCTGTCTACTCTATCTATGCTGTTCAGAATCTTATAAACCTTTATAAATCTCCCCTCATCCCCAGCTGCTCCAGAGAAAACAAGCCTAGTTTGTCCAGCCTCTCGTTAGCATATGCCCTTTAATCCAAGCAGCACCTTGGTAAACCTGTTCAGTACCCTATCCAAAGCTTCAACACCCTATACTAGGGCAATCATAATTGTACGCAATACTCCAGATGTGGACTAACTAGAGGTTTATAAAGCTGTAGCATAACTTCCTAACTCTTGAGCTCTGTGCTTTGACTAATAAAGGCAAGCACAACATATGGTTTTTTAACTGCTCTATAAACCTGTGTAGCCACTTCCAGGGTATGATGAACTTGGACCCCAAGATCTCTCTGTTCATCAACACTGTTAAGGATCTTGCCATTTTCACATGTGATCTACCAATGTGCAATATTTCACATTTGGCCAGGTTAAACTCCATCTGCCATTTCTCCACCTCCATCTATTATTGATCTACAAACGTATATCCTGCTGTATCCTGTGCCATCTACAACAGTATCAATCTTCATATCATCTGTAAACTTCCAAACCCACCCACCTACATCTTCATCCAGGTCATTTTCAGTATATAGAGCAAAAAGAGCCGAGGTCCCAGTACAGATCCCTGTGGAACAGCACTAATCACAGACCTCCAGCTAGAGCAAGTTCCTTTGACTACTACCCTTTACTTTCTTTGGACAAGCCAGTTCTGAATCAAAACACCATTGATCCTATCGATCTTAATCTCCTGGATGAACCTGCTATAAGGACCTTGTCAAACATCCAACTAAAGTCCATGTAGACAACATCCACAGCTTTACCTTCATTAATCATTCTCATCATTTCATTAAAAAACTCCATCAAGTTAGTAAGACACAACTTATCCTGCACATATCTGTGCTGGCTTTCCCTAAATATACCATGGCTTTCCAAATGCTCATAGATCCTAACCCCAAGAATTCTCTCCAGTAACTCTCTAGCACTGGTGTGAGACTCACTGGTGTATAGTTTCGAGTATTTCCTTCTTGAATATTGGAACAACATTTGTTACTTGCTAGTCCTCTGGGACATTACCTGTGGTGAGGGAGAACACAAAGATGACAAAGATATTGGTCAAATCCCCAGCAATCTCTTAACTTGCCTCCCTCAATATCCTGGGATATATCCCATCAGGCCCTGGGGACTTATCCATCTTAATGCTCTTTAAGAAACACAACACTACCTCCTCCTTTAGTTCAACAGGCCCTAGCATATTATTACTCACAGCACTGATCTCCCTATCCTCCATGTCCTTCTCCTTGGGTAAAACTGATGTAAAAAACACATTAAGGACCTCACCCATATCCTTTGCATCCAAGCAAATGTTCCCCCTCTTTAACCTGAGTGGTCCCACCCTTTCCCTGCTTATCCTCATACTCCTGATGTATTTATAGTATGCCTTGGGATTCTCTATAATCCTACTTGTCAAGGCTCCATCTGGCTTTTCTAATTCCCTTCTTGAGTTTTCTTCTGGCTTCTTTATAATCCTCAACTGGTTCTGTTTGATTCTAGCTTCCTAAGTTTTACATACTTTTCCTTTTTCATCTCACTCGACATCCAAGGTTTTCTTATTTTGTGATCCTTGTCTTTCCTTCTGACTGGAACATACCTGTTGTACTCTCTGCAGTTGGTTTTTAAACATCCTCCATTTGTCAGATATGGACTTGGCCAAAAATAACTGTTCCCAATGAACTCTCTCTAGTTCCTGCAGAATGGTCTTGTAAGTAGCCTTGCTCCATCCAGTTTATCACTTTCCCACAAGGTCCATACTTATTCTTATTTACAGGTATCTAAAAATTAGAGTTGTGGTCATTGTTCCCTAACAGCTCACCACTGAATGGTCAGTCACCTGACCAGACTCCTTTACCTAACACCAAATCCATCACAGCCCCTCCTCTTGACAAACTACCTACATATTGATTTAAGAAAACCCCCAGATGCCCCATCTAAACCTCCTACAGTAAGAAGGGCCCAGTTTATATTAGGGAAATATAATCCCCCACAACAACAACCCTATTGCTTTTATACTTTTCCTTAATCTGCCTGCATATCTGTTCTTCAATGTCCCAGTGGCTATTGGGGTCTCTGTAGTACAATCCCATCAGAGTGATTGCACCCTTCCTATTACTTATTCAATGAGCCTTCCATTATGTCTTCTCTGAATGCAGCTGTGAAATTGTCCCAGATTAGTAGTGCAAATCCCCCGTTTATCTTCTGTCTTTTTTAAAACATTGAAACCCTGAGGCATTAAGCACCCACTCTTGGCACTCTCTCAACCGAGTCCCTGTAATGGTCATAACATTGTAATTCCATGTACAGATCCATGCTCTAAGTTCATCGTGTTTGCCTACAATACTCCTGGCAGTAAAGTACACACACTAAAAACTAATCATCCAATCGTATCTATTACTTAGCTCCTGACTTTTTTTTACTGGCCCTGACATCTACCTTCCTCTCTGTTCCTCTACTTTCTGACCTAGTGCTTTGATTCCCTACCCCTGCCGAACTAGTTTAAAGCCTGTTAAATACCACTAGGTAACCTCCTGGCCGGGATATTGGTTGCCTTCCAGTTTAGGTACAACACATCCCTTTTGTATGAGTCACCCCGCCTCAGAAGAAGTTCCAATGATCCAGAAACTTGAAACCCTGCCTCCTGCACCAGTTTGTCAGCCATTCATTCATCTGTACTCTCATCCTATTCATGCCCTGACTAGCTTGTGATATTGGAGTAAACCAGAGATGACTACCATGGAGGTCCTGCTCTTCAGTCTCTTTCAACACCTTATACCTTATAATCTCTGCACTATTGTTCTTCTTCAATCTTTTTACCTATGCCATTGATGCCAATGTGCACCACGACCTCTGGCTGCTTACCCTCCCCCTTGAGAATTTTCTGCAGCCATCTTGTTCCTTAGCACCTGGGGGGTGGGGGTGAAAACATACTATCTTGGCACCTCTTTTGCGGCCACAGAATCTGCTGTCCATTCCTTTAATATCAAGACTCCTATCACCATTGCTGTACCTGACTTTATCCTGCCCGGTCTCAAAGCTGGTCACCAGTGCCAATGGGATGGCTACTGCTTCGGTGCCTTGTTACAACATCCACTGCCTTAATCTTCCTGCCTACACTGAACTAAGAACTATAAATTTAAAGACAATAAAAGTTTATCTGTCCTTAACTGTGTCTTTTTTCTGAAACCTTTGAGCTTTTCACTCACCTCAGTCACTTACTCAGCTTCTTCTCCCTGAACATGTTATGCCTTTGACTCCAACTTCTTAAGCTGAAGTTCCATAATCAAAAACAAAAGATAATGAACAACTCAGCACCTCAGCCTGCACTGTTCTTACCAAAGCCTGACGAGCCAAAGCCCGACCACTCCAACAATGGCCGCTCCACCTAAACCTCCCCCTCTTTTTAAGGGCTCAGATAAAACTCACTCCCGATGAGACATGCTCCCACAATGTTACTACTTCACTCCCGATGAGACATGCTCCCACAATGTTACTACTTCACTCCCGATGAGACGTGCTCCCACAATGTTACTACTTCACTCCTGATGAGACGAGATTTCTCAACACAAGAGAAACTTCAATAAGTTTTGTAGGACATTTATTCTGTAGGCACTGCTCAAGCAGAGCCAAAGATACAAAAATAGTTCTGCTTGAATTTCTGACTCCTTCTCAGTTGTACGATCCTTCGGCGTGTTGAGTGTTTTACCAACTGATTTTATCTGTGGCTCCAATCACGACAACGGCAAAAGAAATCAACACGGACTCCTCTAAGCAGCAACAATCCCAGATGGAGTTTGAGCCAGTGTGCCTCAAGCTTATGTTGGCCTTCATTGGAAGAGTTCAGGAAACCAGACAATTAGGCACAGACAAGAATGGAATGGAGTATTAAAGTGACAGGTAATCATTTCAAGTATCCATATTCTCAGCTTGTATCAGAAAGAGAGTTAAATTATAGGTTATCCATCTGTAATATTTACGAAATTCTCCCTCTCCATTGGCACCACCTGATTTGCTTAACATATCCTACAGTTCTGATCTACGTTTTACAACATGTAGGTGTCTTTTTTTTTGTTTCCTTTTCAAAATTCTTTATTCATCCATTATCTACTTGTCTTCATCAACACCTTGTCAACACAACAATCCGGATCAGTTCTTATTGGAGCTATTTCCTTTGTCCCGCTTTTCCTTTTACCATTCTCTCTGCAAATAGAACTAACTTATGTTTTCTCCTAATCCCAAGGAAGGGTCTTCAACCTGAAAAGGTTAAAGCTGTTCCACTTTTTCACAAATGTTGCCTCACCGGCTGAGCATTTCTAGTGTTCCCTATATTTTAATTTTATTTCAGAATTCCAGCGTTTGTGATATATATATGAAGTCTGGCCCGCAAAGTACTATGTAAAAAATAATAATGAAATGTGACAATCCTCAATTTGCATGACTGCAATTTTCTACATTATATTCCTTTTTTTCATTTTTTATGTTATAAAATGGCTCCAACATCCCACCTTTTTCTTATTCTCTTTGGAATAACAGAAATGATGATAACAGCATGGCCTCTGTCACTATCCAATCTATATGTTTTTAGGAAGTTAGTTCAGCCTTCTCGTGGGTGGAACTGGCTAAACACAATCTGCTCATTTCACCCACACACAAACTAACGACACTAAAAGGTAACACAATCACTGACTTGTTCTCTTTTACATTTTTATTCTGAAAAATAAATTTATATTTGCTAATCTTATGTAGGAATGTTCTTCTATACTTAAAAATTCTAAAATTCCAGTATTAAATTTTACATACAACATCCTATGTTGAGGTTTCAAGATGTCAGAGATTACACAATTTCAAAATTCTGTTTTTTAAGGCTGCTGATGACCCAGTAAATAAATGTACGAACTGGAAAAGACTTAGCTATCCAATAGATCCCTGATTCAACTAATTTTTTTATCCTGCTCAAAACGTAGCTATGCTGAAAATAAAATAATCTCTTTTATTGTCCTGGCACAAGACAAATGAGAACAGAGGATCTTCTGCAATGAATCCAACAAAAGCAAATCAGCATCTTTGCTTACTGGTGAGGAAATCAGAGCTCTGGAAGAGCACCAAAACTGAAGTGTCCATCAAATCACTAAAAGACAACACCAAGGCATGTTGCTGGTTATATAATTTCAAACTTAATTACAAGGAGTCTGGAATAAAAAAAAGGTTATAAAGCTCTGTAACACAAAATCTTGAATATATCCAAGAATGAGTTTAAATTTGGACACAAATCCTCATATACTCAGGCAGGTATTTGGTCCTGAGAAATAAGATGCCACCAGAATATCAGCTGCTGGTTAATATTAATAATAATAAAAAGAAGTAAATAAGTATTTTATTGATCCTGAGTGGGAAATTATTTATATGTTCCTCTCATTTTCCCCCTTTAAAACAAAGGTGATTCACACATGATAAAATGATATGGAGATTCTATACAATAAATCACTGATTGAAAAAACATAGAAGAACATAATTTAGGCAATCATGTCTGTATTGGGTCTCTGAAATATTAATCCAGTAAGCCAACATCCTTGCCTTGATTCTACTATTAGGTCAACCAGTAGCTTCCACATCAAACAATTGGATGGGTTAAAACACATTCCTTTACTCTTATGTTATTTATACTAAATAATTTAAACTGTCTTTCCAGTTACTAGCCATCCTGCCAGAATAACTTTTTTGTTTACTATAGACAGGTAAAAGAAACTATTACTTATGTTGATGGAATGATAAACTAGATAATAAAATCAGGATAATTCAGATGACCAAAACTGGAAAACAGGAAAATACACACATGTCAAAGGAAGAGAAGCCTATCTTGAAAGGCTCATATAATATGGAGTGAAGATAAATACTGACTCAGACCAATTCGGGTGTCTGGCTTGTTTCAACTTGAATTTCATTGTAAGTTCTATTTATCTATGAACTAATTGAAACAATAAGACTGGGCACCCACAAAACTCAGCCTAATATTCATACCCTGCAATATCCTCCAGTCCTATACTCTTGGTGAACCACAATATTTCAACTCTGGTCCTTTATCCATTCCAATTCTTTTTGCCCTATACAAACTGAAAAGATTACTTTTGTTAACTCTAAGATAAACATTAGCAGCCATTTTCAACCAGTGAGGGATAACTGGGGTTAATGGATTAGTAATCCATTACATCCCCCATCCAATTTTCCGTTCTATGTCAAAAACCTGGTGAACAAAATATAGTAAAAACACTGAAATTGCATTTGAGCTGAGATGTTTTCAAATCTTTTTCATTTTGAAATCAATCTTAATTGTTGTATGATCAATATATTTGATGTAAATTCTTCTAGCATTTCATACAAAAATATTTAAGAAATTATCAAATAGTTTTACACAAGCACTTGTAAGAATTCTTGGATATCATAAACCTTGTCCAGAAACATAAAGAATACTTTTTGTTTGTGAATTTGTTAATTCAATGTCTTGGTTTAGTTTTGTGTCACATATCTGATTTACGATATATGCTTACAGAATATATAGGAAAATCATCACAGAAATAACGTTCACCTGACTTATCCAAAGCAGCGACTGTGATATACTAGGGTCTCCTCCCTTCTGTTCTTATCAAAATCAATCAGTGCAGTCGTCTATTCCCTCAAACTTGTCCAGTCTACTTCTAATTGCCAAATACTATTTATTTCAACTCCTGCCTACCGAAGTGGGTTTCACATTGTTATTTGTTAAACAGTTTTCGTCTGAAATCTGCATCATATTACCAGGATCTAATACTGATTGGCTGTCTTTATGTTCTACTGTCCAAGAGCTAACATTCTATTCGTATCTTTCATCATGCTAAACACTTATACTAGGTCACTGCTCAATCTTTATTTTAAAAGTCAACAGGCATAGATTGTTCTGAATTTAATGTTATGTGAATTTCTCTGCCTGTTGACCACCTTGTAAATTTATTCTGCATACCCCATCTCCATATCTGTTTCAAAATATGAAAGTGAGAATGGCAATATTGCTCAAGTGAACGAAAATATGAACTAACCAATGTTGAATAAATGTTTCATATAATTTCTCGACTATTCCATTCTATCCATTCTAAGTTTCTATGTTCTATGCTGTTTCTCACATACTGCATACCAATAATCTGGATAAGAATGTACAAGGTATGTTTAGTAAGTTGGCAGGTGCCACCAAAATATGTGGGATAGTGGACAATAGAGGTTATCAAATATTACAGGGGGGTCTTAACCAACTGAGTAAGGAGCCCAAAGAATGGTAAATAGAGTTTAATTTGGATAGCGCAAAGTATTGAATTTGGGAAAGTCAAAGTTAGGTAGTTCTTTCATAGTGAATGGTAGAACACAGAGAATGCTGCACAGCATTTCCCTTCTTTGTCTTTTCAAAATATGTTAAACCCTCGATGTTGAAGTCCCAGTCCCGATTCAAAGTTCAAAGTACAAAATAAATTTACTGTATTTTCAAAGTACATATATGTCACCATAGAGATTTATAGAGAACCCTGAGATTCATTTTCTTGCAGACAACCTCAATAAATTCACAGTAGAATAATAACCATAGAAGAATCAATGAATGAAAGACTTCTGAAGCAATGTTATAATAATTCTTATTATGTCTGCTTCCTCACAGGTTTGTTTTTAGTTCCAATTTTATTACAAACCCTATATGTCTTGATATTCAAGTACCTAAATTTATGCAAGTGTACAAAAATATATACAATTAGTAACTTTCAGGTTAAGCACAAAAGAGCTGATTTTTACTTTATCTAGTGCTATGACAAACTTACACGATGAAAATCATTCCAGCTTCTACATGAGATCATTCTTTGGATTTGATGATATCTAATGAATCACGTTCACTGAGAGGTGCTGAACTATTATATTCAAGGTACATAATTCACCGTGAAATTACTTTCACTGAAGCTTAGTGCTGCCCTTAAGTGCTCCTTTACATACCCAGCTGAATTTCTATAATGTATTGAATGGATTTCAGTTATTCTAGACTGCAGACACCAATCAAATGCATATTTAATAATATTGTTTAATGTACCATGTTTTGTCTTTTTCATATACATCATTAAGAAATGTTAAAAATATTCTCTAAGTACAAATAAAAATTAAAATGATGCAGAGCTATTAAATATCAAAAAGTCCTGGTGTACAAGTCCTTGTGTATAAATTAAGCACCCCACCATTTATGAATGAATTACTATTTAATGCTCTGTAACAAGATAAAACATGATACAAATAAAACTTAAAATCCACAAAATCTGAAATAAAAAAAGAACACTAAATATTTAAGAAGGTCAGGAAACATCTATGAAGAGAGAGAATTAGAGTTCATACTCCAGGATGATGTTCTTTCACCAGGAAACAACTGTGCGCTAAACTTACAGATAAGGAAGAAGAATAGAGAGAATGTTTGTGAGAGGATGCCATTGAGGGAGATTGGTGAATTAATATTAATCTTAGGTGATGTTTCTGGAAATATTGTATTGAACAGTTTTTTTCTGTGCTCTATGCACTTCTCCCTCCATTTACACCTCCTTCAGGCAAATCAACTCTGATCAACAAGCCTTCACTAACCCCTAACAACATTTGTGACATCCAGATTCTATTGACAGTCTTCATCCTGTCATAGGTTTGAGAGCACTGTACCAGGTAAAAGCATAAGAAGACAGGAAATAAGCAAATGCACAGAAGTGATTAGTTTGAATCAATATAGTATAAATTGATGCATAACTTTATCCTTCATAGAAACATGGACAAAAAGCAACAGTTCAACATCTCCTTTCTTCCTCTTCCTCTTCATTGAATAGCTAATGATAAATGCCATTTCCTCCTGATTATGAAGTTCTACACTAGGCACCACCATAATATTGACAACTGTTATGCTAGGATTGCCCAGACAATCCCACTTTCATTTCTGTCATATTTTTTGCAGCAGCATGTTAGTTGTTGCGTGAAATGGACATGTATGTACATTGCGTAAGAAGTCCTGAGGCAATATGTTTGTGACTAGCCCGTGACTGCCCCTTGGTTAGCCATGATCAAAGGCACGTAATTTAACAGACTGCTGCATATTACAGTTTTTGTAACTGCTGCTACATTATCAGTGATATGCATATTTTGCTACCTTATGCCATTTATTCACTGGATGCTGAACAAACAGATTCAGTTTGCCGCAAGGTGGAGATGAGACGTGGTACATCCCAAAGCAGTGCACATGCAGTCATAGTCCTTAGCCTTCCCCTTCCCTCCCCACCTCCTTCTGTGATGGAAACAAAGTGTGGCTTTGGAAACAAAGCCTTGGTGGCCTCCCTTACATTACAGTGGGTGACAAACACTGGGGGAGCAAGTAGCTGTCAATTAACATTTCAGCATCGCAATGGAAATTGACTCAACAGAGGTAACAGTCACCACCAGAGCAATATTCCTGCAGCTCTGAGATTGCACTTGTGGCAGATTTAAGTGATGGTAGTCTTAATGCAATACGCACTTCATTCATGTGTTTTTTTTTCTGGGTATGAAAGCTGCTCCCCAATTACCATGGCAATTAGAGTCCAACTGTGCTAATGATAAAGAGGATTTCCTGCTGTTTGCCAAAGGGAAAGTTCTTGCTGGATCCTTCTCCCACTTGCTGCTCCCTGACCTTGCAGTGCAAGGATTTGTCTTCCCAAGTGTATGTGAACTTCAACATGCAGTGACTCCAAGGAAAATACAGACAGCAGTATCAATGTTAACTATTTCTTTTTCCACAGTTGTCATTTCACCTGCAGGTTCCAGTATATTTTGTTTTTATTTCAGACTTTTAACATCTGTCGTTCTTTACTGATTTTCACTATACAAGGTTTTCCTCATTCTAAAGCCTTTCATCCCCCTCCTCATTTGATTCCTGCAAGCCCCTGCCTCACCTTTATCTCTCACTTCTTTCTACTGGTTATTTCTCCTTGACATTCTCAGTCCTGATGTAAGGCCTTGACCCAAACTGTTGATTATCCCTTAGCCTCCATAGATGCTGCCTGACCTGCTGAGTTCCTCCAGCAGTTTATTTTTTTGCTCCATCTAACAGTATGTGCAATCTTTTATGTCTCAGAACTTTTTCCCATTTTGCATTTGCTCTGTGGCATATGAGCTATGATATTAACCAACATGTCTACAACACAAAACATCTCGGTGAAGACCAGTATTGAACAGAACCGCAGAATGGGGAATGATGTGCCCTGCTCATTGAAACATACCATAGGATGATCTTTATATTCACAACCAGAACACAAAGATACTCCAGCGACCTCTTTCTGCTTCAGCACACTGCCATCTGCCACAACACTTCCATCCAACACCCCAATGCCCTCCAACAATAAAGCTTCATCATGAGTCTCTGGAAAAAGTGGACCTCTTCCCATATCTGAGGAGCCATATCTCTTGGCAAAGGCAATAAATAGATATGTGGGATAAATTGGAAGCTTGAAAAGTACAAGCAGGAACAACCTGTACATGAAAGAAGTGGAAATTTTCATTGTGGCAAATCACAGGATTATGTTAGAATAATCATGTTACAGAATCACACAGCACGGAAACAAGTCTTTGGCCCAAATTCTCCCTGCTTCCATTGGGTCGAAGGTACAAAAGCCTGAAAGCACATACTACCAGGCTCAAGGACTTATTCTATAAAACTATTAAATGATCCCTAGTATGATAAAAATGATTCTTGACTTCACAATCTACCTCATCATAATCTTGCACTTTGTTTACTTGCATTGTACTTTCTCTGCAGCTGTTACACTTTATTCTGCATTCTCATTGCTTTACCTTGCTTCACCTCAATGCACCATGTATTGATTTGATCTGTGTGAACAGTATGCAAGACAAGCTTTTCACTGTAACAGTAATAAAACAATTCCAACTTATCCATGCTGACAACTAGGCACCCTTCTGAATTAATCCTATGTCTGAGGAGTTTTCTCCACAGTCTTCTATGTTTAGGTGATTCCAATGCTCATCTAAACACATCTTTACCCTTGCAGTTTTGTTCATGCTCTCAGCAGTGCATTCCAGGTAGTTATCACTTTCTGGGTGAAAATGGTTTTCCCCTCCCCATATCCTGCTTTAAATTTCTTCCCTCTGACCCTAAATCTGTCTCCTCGAGCTTCATTTGCCATGCATGCCAGGGAAGTCACCCATTCAGTATGGAATGCCCATTCAGTATATCTCACATTATGAAGATGAAGAGCTAGAAATAGGAATACTCAATGATACATTTTAAGAGAGTGATGAAGATAATACCATGTTGATTGTGAGTCATTGCAAGAGATGAAAAGACTTACATGTATTGTACATTGGAAAATTTCTCCACACTTTCACTTAAAGGGATCAAGATAGTGTTATGCATTCACTTAGGAGACACGACTGAACTACATCAAGTCATTCAGGTTAAAATTTTGTTATTTCTAAGTGTCATAGCTTGGGTCAGTGAAATCCTGAAGCTACTCATGCAGGGCACTGACTGTAGAGATGTTACTATTGAGATCATGATATATGAAGTATGCAAAATACAATGTAAAATTGTACTTAGTTATTAAGTAGAGTTCAAATTGATATAAACTGCATTCTGCCTACAATTTGTGTTTGTTTAAATTTACAACTCTGAACATATCTATCTTCAAATTGCTCAATTTTATATCTTTAATTTTATTATTTAATATTTGCAGATAGTTGATGGTTTGCAAGGGTCTGTTACCTTATTTCAAAGTAATGCAGTATAGTATATATAATGCATGTACCTTTCTGAAATGAGGGTACACTTTCTCTGTGACCTTGATATATCGTTGCATCGGTCACTGCTTTCACTTTGAAGTTGAGCTTCAATGCAGGATGCTGTCTTATTAGCACTGTCCAGCCTGACTGCCAATACTTGTTTCAACAGCAATGCCATTATACATCTATCAATCCAGACACTGCAAAGCGAAATACCAAATAAAATACCTACGGTTGCGGGCAACAAGTTCATACAGTGCCCTTCAAATCAACAAAGATCATTCGGTATTCTATACGTTGTTAGCAACCTAAAACAACTTTGTAAACACTGCTTAAACCAAAAATGACAGTGACAGTGTGAAAAGGATAATAGTATACTGGAGATGGAGGAATCCATTCTGTAGTTTAACATATGTTTAGCAATATGTGTGGCCTTTTCTGGTTGACTGCCGTTGACTAGCGGTGTTCCTCAGGGGTCAGTATTGGGACGGCTGTTTTTCACATTGTTTGTCAATGACTTGGATAATGGAATTGATGGCTTTGTGGAAAAGTATGCGGATAATACAAAGATAGGCGGAGGGGTAGGTAGTGCTGAGGAAGAAATGCGATTTCAACAGGACTTAGACAAATTGGGAGAATGCGCAAAAAAGTGGCAGATGGAATACAGTATTGGGAAATGTATGATAATGTATTTTGGTAAAGGAGCAATAGTGTGGACTATTACCTAAAAGGAGAGAAGATTCAAACATCAGAGGAGCAGAGGGACTTAGAAGACCATATGTAGGGCTCCCAGAAGGTTAATTTACAGGTTGAGTCTGTGGTAAAGAAGGCAAATGCAATTTTGGCATTTATTTCAAAGGGAACAGAATATAAAAGCAAGGAGATACTGCAAGCCTTTATAAGACACTAGTTAGGCCGCGTTTGAAATACTGTCAACAGTTTTGGGCCCCATATCTCAGAAAGGATGTGTTGTCATTCGAGACAGTCCAGAGGGGGTTTTGCGCGGATGATTCCAGGAATAAGAGGAAGCATTTGGCAGCTTTGGACCTGTACCTATTGAATTCAGAAGAATGTGGTGGGATCTCATGGAAACATATCGAATGTTGAAAGGACTACATAGGATGGATTGGAGGGGATGTTTCCTATGGTGGGTAGAGGGGTTACACTTTAGGACAGAAGTAAGGAGGAATTTTTTTTTAGAGAGTAGTAAATCTGTGGAATGCTCTGCCATAGAATGCCAAGTCCATGGGTATATTTAAGGCAGAAGTTGATCGTTTCCTGATTGGTTAGGGAATCAAAGGATATGGCAAGAAGGCAGGAGGAAAGGGTGGAGTGGGATTCGAGATCAGCCATCATGGAATGGTGGAACAGACTCAGTGGGCTGAATGGCCTAATTCTGCTCCTATGTCTAATGATCTTAAGAGGCAAAAAGAGAGCATTAAGTGAAACACTTAGAATGGCAAAATGGTGGTGAGAATGTAATCATCATTGCATAATCTGAATAACATTAGCTGCATACACACTAAAAGTACAGTAAGCATGAGGCAAAGCAGCGTGTGTGCATGTATGTCAGATTTCACATCTGAAAATGATCCATGGTGTCTAAATAATGGAAGTCACCAACTCCAATTTGTAGGTCACAAAAAGCTTTATTGAAGACTGAAGTTGATACATAATGAAACTGGAAGCAACATGATATGAAAAATCTCTCTGCTGGATAATAAACGTGAGTAACTTCAATCAAATCACTTTGTCAACAGCATGAGAACTACCACAAATCTATTTGTTTGGTGTCCATACCATTTTAATACAAATTTGCCTCTATGCAGAGACAAATTTTTGTATTCAAGCCAAACTACTTTCAATACTTTTACTGAAAAATTATGCACTTAATACAATATTACATTTCAGTCAAGGTAAAAGATCTAATTTTTGTTTGCATAGATGCACACGTAAAAAAATTCTACTCAGCAGTGAAAAAGATCATGTTCTAAAACTTTCAAATTATAACCATTTGTAAGTTTTTTTTTCTTATAGAGTTTCTTCTGGTTTTGTGGCCCATTAGATAGTATATGTTAAAATTCTGTTAATTTTTTTTGAAAATCACATCCAATTATGTGAACATAAAATTTGTTTCAATATGATTCCTTGAATAAAATGATGCTTCATATCAAATACAACAGTTTTTCTTTGGAAATTACTAAAGTTATTTTAAAAGGGAAATATAAATGTTACAATACACTTTTCTGAAAAAAAGAAATAATCATGAACCAAAGAGCACCAACAGAAGAGCTTGTAAGTACAACTAGGAAATATGTACTGTTCATATCTAAACTGTTACTTCATTCCTCAACACTAACTTTATCTGAGAACAAAAGCAAATGGGCAATTAAAATCAGCCAAGTTATGTTCCCTACCTGAAGCTGCTAGATGTAAACAGATTCTTATTTTCACCTCCATTGGAGCAAAGAATACGTGTTACAACTGGAAAGGAGTGTCAGATCTTGATGGTAGTAGCCTATACAACTGAGTGTACTCTGTGGTGTAATATTGTTATCCTGTTATCCCAGACACTGCTAGTTATTTTGAGAATTGATGCCACAATAATTGATGTTCTGTTATTAGCTTTGCCTAGTCTGAGTGATTATACTTGCAGTAACATCAAAGAAACACAGTGCAACAGTGTCAACAAGATCTAAATCCAATCCTTACAGTACCCCAGGAAGGAAACAGCAACAAATTTCCAACAAGCCAACTAAGTACTGAAGAAGATCAGAACCTATGCAGGGGGCATAAAGATTTGCTGGAAACACTCAGTTGGTCAACACATCAGATGAAGGGCGTCGGAAATGAATTCAAACATTAACTTTGCTTCCTTTTCCATCAACGCTAATTGATCTGCTGAGTGCTTCCTGCATTTTCTGTTTTTATTTCAGGTCTCCAGCATCTGCAGTTATTTTTTTCTACTTTTGATTTTCATTAACAATTTTCAGAAGAGTCAGAGGAGCAGCATTTACATAACTAGCCCCAGAAGAAAGCTTAAGTATCCTCAGGGATAACTTTTCCATCTCCTTCTCAGGCAGCCCATTTCTAATCATTTTATATGTGATGGCTCTTTCTTTGATCCTGTCAAATAGTTCATGTTGATAAACAATCACTGGGTCACCTAGCATCCTGCACAGAATAAAATTCAGGAAATTCAGATAGCTTTCGTTTTATCATGGACTGTAAGGTAATTCACTGTCTGATAAGATTCGAGTTCTATAACACTATATTTACTGAGTAATTACAGGTTTGATCTCTCCTAGAACATCAAATTGAGCTAAGGTCCTGCAAGATTATTCTCCCCCTCCCAGTTTCACCTGTCACATTGTGTTTCTCTCTCTCCTTCCCCCACCTTTTAAATCTACTCATCATTTTTTTTCCTCCAGTCCTGATGAAGGGTCTCGGCCCGAAACATTGACTCTACTCTTTTCCATAGATGCTGCTCAATATTTTTAGAATACTGAAATTGATTCTTTAAATTGTATACTTAAATGGGGTCCTCCAAATGGATCAGAATCTTGTCATGGTTTGGAGGCTTGCATGCCTCAATGAACAGAGCTACATTGGCTGAAGTCAGGGCTTTATGCTTTGACTCTTTGTAGGGTCACCCATGTCAAACAGTTCAAAGTGCAGAGGCCAATCTAAGAGTGGTTCACCAGTCCTCCAGGTTTGGGAGTTCATCTCAGGGCTAACAACCCTGACTGGAAAATCAAAACTGTTATGGAAACAACAATGAAAAATCCTTCTGTATCTGGGTACAGCAGTATTCTTGAGACTCCACCTGGGACTTACATGACTGATAGTAGTGAAAACTGAGAGGTAGCTAGTGATACGATGAAGGAAGCTGTGAACACTGCCAGAGATGGAGGACCTTCATTGCTGTCTAAATGCCAGTGGCATAATGGGGAGTACATAAGTTAAATAAGGATACATGAGGATAATGGGGATAACATAAAATTGTCAGAGCCCATTGTGTTTAATGTACAATCCACCCATCTTTTACTTCTACCAATCTCAAGAGTCAAAAATCTAGCTTGTTCAAAACATAGTAAGGGCAATGCAATCTGTTGATATTCCACCAATCAATGGAAAATATTCATCATGTCTTTTGATTCTGTTTTGTTTGCGCTAAGCTTATATTTTCACAAAGATAGACAGATAAACAAATAAAGAGTAAACCTGCAGTGTGGAGAATAGGCAAAACAAATTGCTTCATATATTTACTTTCTCCTCTCAAAGTACAATGAGGCCACATTTTTGTAGGCTAACTCAACTGTTTTTGATATCATCTTTCTTCATAGTAAACGTATTGGAAAAAATAGCCATACAGTATATTTTTGCTCTTTTATGCAATCTGTGCTTTTAAAATCCCACTTAAATCTCTTAATTAATATCCAGTGTAGATGTTTCTCCCTCCTTTGGAGCATAGGTTTAATGAAAATATTCTCCATGGTTCTCAAGATAAAAGATTGTCAATATTGGATTAGACTGTATAGTTATTATTTTCCATATAACTTATAACTCCATATAACTTTCCATTTGAATTTTTATATAGTTACGTATGTAGATGTAATTGTTCAATGTATTTTTGAAGTTGCTTTTGTAACCTCTTGCTTACAGTTGTGGGTATTGCAGTTGTTATTTTTTTTTGTACGTTGATTGTTCATCCATCCTGTTAGGTGTGGTCTTTTGTTGATTCTAGTTTGTTTCTTATATCTACTGTGATTGCTCAAAAAAAATGAATCTCAGGGTTGGATATAGGGACACGCATATATATAATTCGATAATATATTCACCTTGAACTTTGAACATTATTTGAATGGGGCTCTCTGATTGGTTAACTCTTATTTATGGAAATTCAATGGAATCAGCAATCTAGTGTAAGAAGAACCTCAGATCAAAAACATCAGCATTCAACCCCAATTTGACAAATACATCTCAGAATGAGGTAATAGGTTCTCATAACATTGGTTTGAGATAGACTGAAAAGCTTTATATATTCCTTACTTGGCATTCTTCCTTTAATAGACACATTCAACATATAACCTAGAGTCTTACTTCAAACAGATTTGGGACAAATACACTCTTTTATAACAAAGCACTTAAAAGTAGGTAATCTAAAAACATAGCATTAAACTCATTATTAAACATTTCTACATCTAAATGAGTGAGCAAAGAAAGGTAATGAAGGAAAGAACTAAATGCAATTTATTGTAATTTATAGAAGGACAATGTTTCATTTTCTAGGTTTTATTAATGTTTTAATCAATTATGAATTTATGAAGTTTTTCAAATATAATTTATTTTACTGCTTAAATATCTTACATGTACAAATCCATGTGGTTCTATAGTGTCATGAAATTTGTTTTATTCAACTCTTTCAACAGTGTTCATCAAGAGCACTTAACTGGTATAACAGAATTGGTATTAACTAGAGGAAAAGATTTGTGCACTCTGCATCAGTACCAGAACACTGTACAAGGAATAAAATCATCTTCTTATGAAAAAGTTACTTGTTCTATTAACAAAACTGTGAGACAGCATTAATTTGAAATATATGACTCATGATAGTCAGCATCTATTATGTAAAAACACATTTGTCTGTTGTTCATTGGAAGATTTTCACCTTTCGTAAATGAATAATTTAAGATTTCTGGTGGATTTCTTTCAGTGTTAGTTTTGCTTTTCATGCCTTCAATCCAGAAAGTGGATTTTTTTCATCCCCACAAGCCTAGCTTTCAACATAGGCTTCACTGTAATAGAAAAACTATGCTAACTTGAAGAAAATGTATCCCTATCCCCTTGTAATATTGATAAACATCTTGATATCATCTTGATACCGGTTGACGCTTCAGTGCCAACAATCAGCAGACAATCTGCTGATCTTGCAAAATGAATCTTCTCAAAGATGCAGTCCTGGCCATAAATATAGGTAGCAGCGAGAAGAACAAAGTTTCAATTTGACTCATGCCAGGTACTTGGGAGAATTCACCAGCATTAGGAATTGATCCACAAAAATGTAAATTGCAATGGTGCTTCTTCCCACCAATCGTCACTTCCATTAAAATAGTTCAAAGTAAAATTTTGTTTATAAATTGTATGTTTGAGTATCAGAGAAAGTGTAAAATGGAGTAAAGGTTTCTCAGGTTTTTTTTAACAGAAGTAGGTGCCCTGGTTGGAACATACTTACTGGTAGAGATATGCATTGGACTTTTGAACTCCACAGGAAACAGTAAAAAATTAGCACCTGACTTCAATTAAACAAATCCATTGCTAATCTGCTCTATTTTAGGATAAGCTAATTTAGAAATGAAAAATCATGAGAGTAATTAATTCAACTCCTTTGAACCTGACTACTTGCAGTTATAAACTATACTTGTCAGAATTCACCCCACAGGAAATAAAATCCCAGACTGCAGCAATAGCACACAAAAACTACTGTATCTTCATTAATTTTGAACATACTACTATTTTTTCAATTTCTATTTGGAATTTGAATAATATAGCTGCAAGACTGCAATAATATAGCAGATGCTGAAAGGATTAATACTCACCAATCTATCTGTTATGGATATTTTTTGTGAATGACAGCAGAACAATAATGTGCCCTCTTACATAGAGGGATGTTGCCTTAAGGGATATTAAAGCACACCTTAAGGGATATTGCCGCCATGTTATATAGGATAGAATCAGAAACTGGGCGTCCATGAGACACTGATCATGAACACTGATACAAGTTTATTGTACTGTAACTTAAAGTCAGGATGCAACATTCATTCAGTCTAAAACCTGGAAATCAATTGCAGAACATTAAGGAGTATAGAAGTGCAACACCACTTGCATCCAATTTTTAAAATAAATATCAACTTGATGAAATTACAATTCAAGAGCATGTGGATAGCAAATACCAGAAGAACAAAAAAATCTCATGCCATTGTGAATAGTGTTGGAAAAATTAAACAAAAAATAGTGGTGGAAGAAATTCCATCGCCAAGCTCAATAATGACAACTTAGAACAGGAGAACAGAGGATGGGGTTGATATATATGGTATAAACACCAGCTGAATAGCATTGTATGAATGCCAAACATTCACTCATTATGTGCCATGTCATATGACATGGGAGATCATGGTCTTGATTATGATTGTTGTTGCAAATTTTTCCACAGAAGTGGTTTACGATTGCCTTCTTCTGGGCAGTGTCTTTACAGGACAGATAACTTCAGCCATTATCAATACTCCTCAGAGAGTCTCTCTGGCATCAATGGTTGGATAACCAGAAATTGTGATATGCACCAGCTACTCATACGGCCATCCACCACCTACTCCCAAGGCTTCACATGACCCTGATCAGGTGGGGGTGGGGGGGTGGGGTCAGTAAGCAGGTGCTTCATCGTGCCTAAGGGTGATATGTAGGCTAGCAGAGGGAAGAAGCAAAGCACCTTACACATTCTTTGGTAGAGAAGCATCTCCACCTCACCACACAGTAACCTCCTGAATTTGCTACCCCATCTCACATGATATGTGAAAATAATGCTGATTTTTTTTGATATTTGTATTGCTGAGAGTATATATATTTATGTAAGCTTGTGGACCTAATCAGTATAACTTAACCATTGAGAAAAATCAGAACTATCAGAAACTTGATGAACTTGAATTTTATTAGAAACTTGCAATGTGGCGAAGAAGCATAAGATAATTGTATGCAGGTCAGCTTCTATCCTCAATTACTTGTACATTTATCCATGCCCTTCTCCTACCATTACTCCCCTCCAAATCAGCAGCATTATTTTCACATGTCATGTGAGATGTGGTAGCAAATTCAGGAGGTTACTGTGTGGTGGGGTGGAGATACTTATCTACCAAAGAATGTGTAAGGTGCTCCATCCCTCTGCTGGCCTGCTCTACTATCCACCAGCCTCCCCCCAAGCCCCCAACCATCAAGCCCAAAGCTATTAATAGTGTCGCTCCTTCAGACAAAATAAGGAATTTCCAATGCCAAGTATTACAGCAGAAAAAGTTGAAAGAACTTTATGGTAATATCCGCACCAGGAACTTTATTTGTGGCAACATGCACAGGATGAAATTAAAAACCTACGACTATAAATGGAATGTGATTACAGTCATTTTGTATTGCACCCCATATGTCATTTATTCACCATTTCTATATATAGCAAATGATACTTCAAAAATGTTTGCTATAATATAACATTTCTTCACTAACTTTAACATATTCATCACGCATGAAGAAAAACTATGATAGATTTGAGGTGACTAATAGTGTTATCATAGTAGTAATTTCTGAGATTTATTTGAAGACAAATAGAAATGTGACAAGAGATAGAATTATGATGCAGGATTATTACATCACATTCTACATTGTAAGGCAATGGCTGAAACATCTGGGATCAGCTGGAAGACAGATAAGAAGAAAGATAAGGTCAGATCATGTGTGATCTGAGATAAGATACTGCAGGAAGTTTGAAAGATAGCGTGAGGAACCAAAACCAACTGCTTAATTGCAGTACAATTTGCTACATGGAAAATCATTGCAAATCCCCTCCAGTAATAGTGGACAGCTTCTGCAGTAGAATCTCATTCTTAATTCCATCCATGTAGCAGTGTAGCAAACACGATTGTCACTCTATGTCAAAGGCAAGAGAAATGGATCACCACAAAACATAATCTTTGACTTTACATTAGCCTTTGAATCCATCAATGGAGAAGAACTGTAAACATCCTTCTTTAATAGTACCACTTGGGCAAATGCATCTTCTACCGATGTCGGCTAATGATGGCACACGAAGTATCAAGTTATTATTTTATTTATTTATTATTATTGAGGGATACAGCATGGCAATAGGCCCTTTTGGCCCAATGAGCTCGCAGTCCTTAACTTCATCCAGGTGAATAATTGACCTTCTTTGGAATGTGGTAGGAAACTGGAGCTCCTGAAGGAAACCTGCATGGTTACGTGGAGAACGTAGGAATTCGGTAAACACAGCAGCGAATTTGAACCTGGGTTGCTGGCACTGTAATAGCATTACATTAACTGCTGTGCTACTATGGCATTTGTGAATGTTTTCAGTTATTCACTGAAAATTCACTAATTTCCTTCAGCAACCTTCCCCCAGCGTCCCCTTCACTGTCAGGTCCAATTACATGAAGGTGTTGGGGATCTGGTTCGGAGGGGCCAAGGCGAGCAATAAGATTTGTCTGCAGCGAAGTGCCAAGGGAAAACTGGGACTGTGGGGAGGGCGCACCCTAGCAATAACGGAGTAGAACCTGGCCATAAGGTGTGAGGTGCTCTAAGGGCTGCTATACTTGGCACAAGTGGGGTGGTTCCCTGAGCAGACTGTCCAGGTCATCTGGGAAAATGCCTCATCTCCAGACTTCACCAGCAGGCACCAAGACCTGGCCTGGCTGGCAGTGAGAGGGGCCCTCCCAGTCAGATCCCTTCTGTATGCCCGGGACGACATCTCCACATCCTGCTGTCCACAGGAGCACTGCAGTGGGGCAAAAACAGTAATTCACCTCTTTGCACACTGTGGGTATGTGGAGAAGGTGTGGAGGAGGATGTAAGGGCCAGTGTCACACTTCATTCCCAGTCGCTGTGTAACAGAGGACACTCTGATCTGTTCCCGGGGACGCACATAGAGACGAACATCAGGCAGATCATCATTTTGGTGAAAGATGCTCTTTAGTTGGCCCGAAACCTGATGGTCTACCAACACATTGAGCTGCCCCTGGCAAAATGTTGCCGACTGGCACATTTTCTGCTGCAGGATAACTTGCGAAGAAACACACTGAAACTTAGTGCAGCCACTGCAAGGGCCCGTGGGGAAGGACACGGTTTAGGGCTCTACTCCCATGGCAGTGGGAGGGGTTGGGTGGTGGAGAGTATACCCCTCAACTACCATTGTATTATATAATATGAACCACCGGAGTGGCTGAAATATTTTTAACTGTATGGAATGTAATGGAAATGTCTGTAAAAAATTAGTTATTGAATGTTTTATTGTAAATAATTTTATTGTGAATAAATTTTATTTTGATTATAAAAAACCTTCCCCCAAACCATAGTTCTAGCAAATCTTCATGCTCACAATACCAGACTTCCAAGTTTGCAGCTTTGCATCACAGCAGAGGTGAATTTCATTCCTTTGGAAGACCATCCCAGATACAGCCGCACAGTCAGATTATGCTTGCTAGAGGGGACCTGCCTCCTGGCTCAAAACCTGGAAACCTTACTATTGGATGAGTTGCATCTTTGACTATTAAAGAAGGAAAGGTGAATCATTACAGGCTATTTGGGTATAGCCAGCCAGAGCCACTTTCCAGTCATTCTTCAATCTTACCTTAATCAATGCAAAACCAAACTGCTTTGAAAAGTGAGAATGATGGAGAGTGTCATGCTATCATGTGGCATTTGTTCCCTGATGCTTTGTATAGATTTATCAGAACTTATCTGCTCCAAAACTCAGAATCAGAATCAGAATCAGGTTTATTATCACAGGCATGTGACATGAAATCTGTTAGCTTAGCAGAAGTTCAAAGCAATACATAATATAGAGAAAAAAATAAATGAAGTAAAAATAATAAATAAGTAAATCAATTACAGTATATGTATATTGAATAGATTTTTTTAAATAATGTGCAAAAAACAGAAATATTGTATACTAAGAAATGTGAGGTAGTGTCAAGGGTTCAATGTCCATTTAGGAATCGGATGGCAGAGGGGAAGGAGCTGCTCCTGAATCGCTAGGTGTGTGCCTTCAGGCTTCTGTACCTCCTACCTGATGGCAACAGTGAGAAAAGGGCATGCCCTGGGTGCTGGAGGTCCTTAATAATGGACGCTGCCTTTTTGAGACACCGCTTCCTGAAGATGTCCTGGGTACTTTGTAGGCTGGTACCCAAGATGGAGCTGACTAGATTTACAACCTTCTGCAGCTTCTTTCGGTCCTGTGCAGTAGCCCCTCCATACCAGACAGTGATGCAGCCTGTCAGAATGCTCTTCACAGTACAACAATAGAAATTTTTGAGTGTATTTGTTGACATGCCAAATCTCTCCAAATTCCTAATAAAATATAGCTGCTGTCTTGCCTTCTTTATGACTACATCGATATGTTGGGACCAGGTTAGATCCTCAGAGATCTTGACACCCAGGAACTTGAAACTGCTCACTCTCTCCAATTCTGATCCCTCTGTGAGGATTGGTATGTGTTCCTTTGTCTTACCCTTCCTGAAGTCCACAATCAGCTCTTTCGTCTTACTGACGTTGAGTGCCAGGTTGTTGCTGCAGCACCACTCCACTAGTTGGCATATCTCACTCCTGTATGCCCTCTCATCACCATCTGAGATTCTACCAAAAATGGTTGCATTGTCAGCAAATTTACATACGGCATTTGAGCTATGCCTAGCCACACAGTCATGTGTATACAGAGAGTAGAGCAGTGGGCTAAGCACACACCCCTAAGGTTCACCAGTGTTGATCGTCAGAGAGGAAGATATGTTATCACCAATCCATAAAGATTGTGGACTTCTGGTGAAGAAGTTGAGAATCTAATTGCAGAGGGAGATACAGAGGCCCAGGTCTACAACTTCTCAATCAGTATTGTGGGAATGATGGTATTAAATGCTGAGCTATTGTCAATGAACAGCATCCTGACATATGTGTTGGTGTTGTCGAGGTGATCTAAAGCCGTGTGAAGAGCCATTGAGATTGTGTCTGCCATTGACCTATTGTGGCGATAGGCAAATTGCAGTGGGGCTAGGTCCTTGCTGAGGCAGGAGTTCAGTCTAGTCCAACCTCTCAAAGCTTTTCATCACTGTCAATGTGAGTGCTACTGGGCGACAGTCATTAAGGCAGCCCACATTATTCTTCTTTGGCACTGGTGTAATTGTTGCCTTTTTGAAGCAAGTGGGAACTTCCACCATTGCAGTGAGAGGTTGAAACCTCATCACAACTATGGACCATAACAAATACACTGACTTTCAGAGACGTTTTGAAGGGGAAAAACAAAACTAAACATCAATACTCTGCTGACGGCACATCTTTGCACAGAACTGTGGAATACAAAGAGCATCAGGCTTCCTGCTCCACCACTGAATTCATCTTTCAGCAGCTCCAAAACACACTGAAGAGAACAATTATTTTACGTCAACAAATCAGACAGAACTCTATTAATATTTTAAAATATAATTGATTTTAAGATTTGAATAATTTAACCAATTTCAATATTTTTTAAAATATCCCTGCCTCTGCTTCCCTCACCTCTACCTTTTGTAGGTCCTTCTGTTCAAGAGAATTAGGTTTTTCCACATTAGGCCACGATGTAACTAGTCAGTATACTCTCCACTCTGCTTGTATGGAAATATGTCTATGTTTTAGATGACATACCAAATCTTCACAAACTTCTAAGAAAGTAAAAGCACTGCCCTGCTTTCTTTGTAATGACACTTAGTGCTGGGCCCACGACAGATCCTTTGAAAAGATAATGCTCCAGCAATCAGAGTTATTGACCCTCTCCACCTCTAATTCCCTGATGAGGACTGGCTTACGGACCTCCGGTTTCCTCCTCCTGTAGTCATTAACCAGATCTTTCATTTTGCTGATGTTAGTGAGAGGTTGTTGTTGTGGCACCATTCGGCCAGATTTTCAACATTCCTCCTATATCCTGATTCATCACCACCTTTTACTCAGCCAAGAACAGCAGTGTTGTCAGCAAATTTATGGTATTAGAGCTGTACTTAGCCTCACAGTCAAAAGCATAAAGTGGGTAGAGCAGTGGACTGAGCACACTGCCCTGTGGTGCAGCTGTGCTGATGAGAACTTAGAGTAGATATTGTTGCTGGTCTGAACTGAGTAGGATCTTCAAATCGAGGATCCAGTTGCACAAGGAGAGATACATTTAATATTGTTCCACAAAGCTTTTCAATAAACATTTCACCAGGGTACAAAGCAGAGTATTGCTTGATTAAACGCACATCCAGTATCAGGATGCACACTTATGAACAGAAATTAGTGGCTTGGCTTTTCTGCCAGAACAAATGACTACCAAGTTAACTGAGGACCTTTTCAAAATCAGACTTGATAAATGGGATTAAGTTGCTTGGTCATCCTTACAATTTCAGAGTACTGCTTTGAAGACAACTATTGTGATTGCAGTAATGAATGAATTATACAATAAAATTGCTTGAAAATCCATTGCATAGTTCCAAATGATCTCTGGTTTATTGTGTTCAGTGGAATTTGCTTTATTCTTTATAGTAATTGTTTTTTAATAAGTGGATGCTGCATTAATATATGCATTAATATATGTTTGTTAGAGCTGTTGGGAAGGGCTTAAATTAATTTGGCAGGGGGGTGACAACCAGAATAAAGGGATTGAGGATAGGATGGAAGGTAAAAAGCAAAGGTAGCGTACAGTCAGGCTGTCAGGAAGGGCAGGCAAATGAATCATGGCTTAAGGTTTGTTGTAGTTGGGAGCTGCGTGTCCAAAGTTACAAGTTGCATTGGAGAGATAGGAAGGTAGGCAGAGGGCTGGTGTGGTTCTGCTGGTAAAGAATGGCATCAAATCAATAGAATGATGTGTTACAAGATAAAAAGATGTTGAAACTTTGTGGGTTGAATTAAGAAACCGCAAGGGAAAAATGACCCTGATGACAGTTATATACAGGATCCCCAACAGTAGCTGTAATGTGGACCACAGATTGCAGTGGGAAATAGAAAAGGCATGTCAAAAGATCCATAAGATAAGGATGCATAGAGCTGGAGGTAATGTATTAGCATGGATAGAGGATTGGTTAACTCACAGAAAGCAGAGAGTTGGGATACATGAGTGCTTCTTTGGTTAGCAATCAGTGGGGTACCACAGGGTTTGGTGCTGGGCCACAACTGTTCACAATATGATGGAGAAGATCCTGACAGGCAGGATTTATGAATATTTGGAGAGGTATAATATGATTAGGAATAGTTAGCATAGCTTTGTCAAGGGCAGGTTGTGCCTTACGAGCCTGATTGAATTTTTTGAGGATGTGACTAAATACGTTGATGAAGGTAGAGTAGTAGATATAGTGTATATGGATTTCAGCAAGGCATTTGATAAGGTACCCCATGCAAGGCTTATTGAGAAAGTAAGGAGGCATGGGATCCAAAGGAACATTGCTTTGTGGATCCAAATCAGGCTTGCCCACAGAAGACAAAGAGTGGATGCAAAACTGGGCTGAGATGTGGCAGATGGAGTTCAACCCAGATATGTGTAAAGTGGTTCATTTTGGTAGGTCAAATATGATGGCAGAATATAGTATTAATGGTAAGACTCTTGGCAGTGTCGAGGATCAGAGGGATCTTGGGGTCCGAGTACATAGGACACTCAAAGCAGCTACGCAGGTTGACTCTGTGGTTAAGAAGGCAAACGGTGTATTGGCCTTCATCAATTGTGGAATTGAATTTCGGAGCTGAGAGGTAATGTTGCAGCTATATAGGACCCTGTTCAGACCCCACTTGGAGTACTGTGCTCAGTTCTGGTCACCTCACTACAGGAAGGATGTGGAAACCATAGAAAGGGTGCAGAGGAGATTTATAAGGATGTTGCCTGGATTGGGAAGCATGCCTTATGAGAATAGATTGAGTGAACTCGGCCTTCTCTCCTTGGAGTGACGGAGGATGAGAGGTGACCTGATAGAGGTGTATAAGATGATGAGAGGTAATGATCATGTGGATAGTCAGAGGCCTTTTCCCAGGGCTGAAATGGTTGCCACAAGAGGACACAGGTTTAAGGTGCCGGGAAGTAGATACACAGGAGATATCAGGGGTACGTTTTTTATTCGGAGAATGGTGAGTGCGTGGAATGGGCTGCCGGCAATGGTGGTGGAGGTGAATACGATAGGGTCTTTTAAGAGACTTTTGGAAAGGTACATAGAGCTTAGAAAAATAGAGGGCTCTGGGTAAGCCTAATAATTTCTAAGGTAGGGACATGTTCGGCACAACTTTGTGGGCCAAAGGGCCTGTATTGTGCCATAGGCTTTCTATGTTTCTATGTACATTAGTAATATGGAAGAGAGGGTTGAGTGCATTGTTTGCTGATAATAATAAATTGAGCAAAAAAGCAAATTGTACAGATGATACGGAGAGTCTGCAGAGAGATATAGATAGGTTAAGTGACAGGGCAAGGGTCTGGCAGATTGGTGCAATATTGGTAAATGTGAGGTCATCTAATTTGGAAGGGAAAATGAAAGAGCAGATTATAATTTTGATGGTAAAAATACAGCATGCTGCTGTGCAGAGTGACTTGGATGCTTGTGAATGAATCACAAAAGTTTGGTTTTCAAGTGCAGCAGGCTATCAAGAAGGCAAATAGAATGTTGGCCTTTAATGCGGGAGGGATTAATTTATGAGCAGGGAAGTTATGTTGCAACTGTACAGGGTACTGGTGAGGCCACACTTGGAGTTCTGCGTGCAATTCTGGTCTCTTTACTTCAAGAAGGATATACTGGCTTTGGAGGTGATGCAGAGGAGGTTCACCAGGTTGATTCCCGAGGGGTTAGACTATAAGGAGCTTGAGACTGTACTCACTGGAATTCAGAAGAATGAGAGGAGATCTAAGTGAAACATATAAAATTATGAAAGGGGTAGATAAGATAGAGGCAGGAAAGTTATTTCCACTGGTATGTGAGACTAGAACTAGGGTACATAGTCTCAAGATTCGGGGAAGTAGATTTAAGATGGAGATGTGGAGGAACTGCTTTTCTTCAGAGAATGGTGAATCTGTGGAATTCTCTGCCCAATGAAGCAGTGGAGGCTATCTCAGTAAATATATTTCAGGTAAGGTTGAATAAGATTTTGCATAGTAGGGGAATTAAGGCTTATGGGGAAAAGGCAGGTAGGTGGAGATGAGTCCATGGCCAGATCAGCCATGATCTTATTGAATGGTGGAGCAGGCTCGATGGGCTGGATGTCCTACTCCTACTCCTATTTCTTATGTTCTTAAAATGGCAATGTTATGATAGTCATGGGAGATTTTAACATGAAGGTCAATTGGGAAAATTAGGTCAGTACTCAATCTCAAGAGAGTGAATTTCTTAAATGTCTACAAAATGACTTTTTAGAACAGTTTGTTGTTGAACCTATTAGGGACTCAGTTATATTGGATTGGTTGTTATGTAATGAACCATAAGCGATTAGGGAGCTTAAGGTAAAAGAACCCTTAGGAACTAGTGATCACAATATGATTGAGTTCAACTTGAAATTTGATAGGAAGAAAGTCTGACATAGCCATATTTCAGTGGAGTAAAGAAAATGACAGTGGTGTGAGAGAGGAGTTGGAAGTATATGCTGGCAGGGATGAGAGCAGAGCAACAACTCCTTGAGTTTCTGGGGAAAATGAGGAAGGTACAGGATAGATGTATTCCAAAACCCAAGAAATACTCAAATTGCAAGATAGTATAGCCGTTGCTAAAAAGGGAAGTCAAAGCTAATGTAAAAGGAAAAGAGAGGGCATACAACTAACCAAAAATTAACGGGAAGAGAGAGGATTGGGAAGCTTTTAAACACCTACACAGAGCAACTAGAACAATGATTTGGAGGGAAAGGATGAACTATTAAAGCAAGCTAGAAAACAATATCAATGTGGATAGTAAAAGCTTTTTCAAGAATGTAAAAAATAAAAGAGAGATGAGAGTGGATAAAGGACCGCTGGAAAATGAGGCCGGATTAATATAATGTGAAAGGAGATAGCAGATGAACTAAATGAGTATTTTGCATCAGTCTTCACTGTGGAAGACCCAGCAGTTTGCTAGATGTTGAAGGGTGTGAGGGAAGAGACATGGGTGCAATTACTATCACAAGGAAGAAGGTGCTCAAAAAGCTGAAAGACCTATGGGTGCGTAAGTCACCCAGAGCAGAATGAACTGCACCCTACGGTTCTGAAAGATGTAGTGGTAGAGATTGTGGAGGCATTAGTAATGATCTTTCAAGAGTCATTGGACTCTGGCATGGTTCTGGAGTTCAGAAAAATACAAAGGGCATTCCACTCTTTGAGAAAGTAGGGAGGCAGCAGAAAGGAAATTATAGACCAGTTAGCCTGACGTCAGTGGTTGGGACGATGTTGGAGTCAATTGTTAAAGATGAATTTATGGAGTACTTGGTGACACAGATCAAGATAGTACAAATTCAGCATGGTTTCCTTAAGGGAAAATCTTGCCTGATGAACCTGTTGGAATTCTTTGAGGAGATTACAAGTAGGATAGATAAAGGGGATGTAGTGGATGCTGTATATTTGGACTTTCATAAGGCCTTTGACAAGGTGCCACACATGAGGCTGCTTACCAAGTTAAGAGCCCATGGTATTACAGGAAAGTTACTAACATGGTTAGAGCATTAGCTGATAGGTAGCAGGCAGCAAGTGTGAATCAAATGAACCTTTCCGGTTGGCTGCCAGTGACTAGTGGTGTTCTGCAGCTGTCAGTCTTGTGATTGCTTCTTTTTCTGCTGTATATCAATGATCTAGATGATAGAATAGATTATTTTGTTGCTAAGTTTGTAGATGATTCGAAGATTGGTGGAGGGGCAGGTGGTGTTAAGGAAACAGGTAGGCTGCAGAAGGACTTAGACATATTTTGGAGAATGGGCAAGAAAGTGGCAAATGAAATGCAATTTTGGAAAAGGCACGATCATGCACTTACGTAATAGAAATGAATGTGCAGACTATTTTCTAAGTGGGGAGAAAATCTAAAAATCTGAAATGCAAAGTGACTTGGGAATCCTTATGCAGAACACCCTAAAGGTTAACATGCAGATCGAGTCGGTGGTGAGGAAGGCAAATGCCATGTTAGCATTCATTTCAAGAGGTCAGGAATACAAGAGCAGGGATGTAATGCTGAGGCTTTATAAGGCACTAGTGAAACCTCACCTTGTCAATAGTTTTGGGATCCTCATCTAAGAAGAGATATGCTGACATTGGGGAGGGTTCAGAGGAGGTTCACAACAATCATTCCAGGACTGAAAGGGTTATCATACAAGGATTGTTTGATAACTTTGGGTCGACTCACTGGAATTTAGAAAGATGAGGGTGAATCTCATTGAAACCTTTTGAATCTAGAAAGTCCAAGACAGAGTAGATGTGGAAAAGATGTTTTCTGTGATGGAGGAGTCTAGGACCCAGACTCAGGATAGAGGGGCACACAATTAAAACAGAGATATGGAGAAATTTCTTTAGCCAAAGGGTGGTGAATTTGTGGAATTTATTACATAGGCAGCTATGGAAACCAGATCATTGGGTGTATTTAAGGTAGAGCTTGATTGGTTCTTGATTGGACACGTCATTGAAGGTCACAGGGAGAAGGCTGGGAAGTGGGGCTGAGGAGGGCATAAAATGATTGAATGGTGGAACAGACTTGACGGTTCAAATGGCCTAATTCTGCTCCTATGGTATTATGGTCTCATGGCTGTATTTAGGTACTTTAATAATAACCTTACTTTGAATTTTAAACTTTTATGTTAAGTGTTATTATATTACTGGACACACTACGAACATGGACAGAAACTATACAATTGGTTGGCAATTGTGAAACTCAATTTTAAGTTACTTCATGGGATAAGGATATGGGTGTCACTGTAAATTCTGGCTTTCTTTGCGAGTTCTAGAACCAGTTAACACAGTTAACTTCACTGGTTTATCTTGACCTGCAGATTGTCCAAAAGCCAATGATGCCAGGTTTCCTCAGAAACCTGGTGGTCTTTACTGCAGTCTGGTTGTTTCATTCTCACCATGAGTACTATAACCAGCATTTTGCCACCACATTTATTTTATTTAAATTCTCCATCTACTAGAGTAGGATTTGCAACCTGCCTTTGGATAAATAGCCCAGACCTATAAATGGTAGTCCAATATTATTGACATTGTGTTATCATTTCTCTCAATCAATCCTGAACATTTCTAATCCACTCCTTCAAATCAATTTCAAACAATCAACATACCCATTTAAAGAAACACACCTCCACAAGTGCAGTGAATTAAAAAAAAACAGAACCCTTCAGACTAATAATATGAAATAATTATTTTTATTTTAAGATCATAATGTAGCAATGATGAAAAAGTCCCAATATATTATTAAATGTTTTTAATACAGTATATGCTTTGTGTGCTAACATTTCTCTCTTACTAACTTTGATTTGAGCTTCCATGTCACAACATAACTGACTAAGAATTTTCTTGTGGGCTTCCCACCTTGCATATTATAATATGAAGCTAACCAATTAACCTCAAACATTGATGGAAGTATTAAATAAATGTAAATTACATGAGCTTTCTTCAAATCCCTGCTGCCTCACAAACCTAACTCTTTCGAACTGCTTCAACTGAAAGCAATGTTATTGCTTGGACAACCTTGGTTTTGCCACTATTACAAACATTCACACTCTGCAATTTCAAAAACATATTTGCTTTCCTTTCCAATTCTGTTGAATGGTCTTTCTCTCCGGCAAAGCTGTCTGAGTGTTTCATACATTTGAAAACCAAAACTAATTATCTAGGTCCCTCTTTGCAATGTCAGCCACTTAGCCAGCGTCGAAACCAATAACATTAACCTGATAAACCTCCACTCCCTGTCTTCACCACACATTTAAAAAAAAAAGTTATAGGAAAGTACACTATTGTGTATAATGCTATTATTTTCCAGAATAGTTCAAAATATTTGTCTAAAATAACATAGCAGAAGATTAATTATTTATTGGAGAACAGCAGATATGAATCATCTTATGCACCAATTGTCACTTTATGTACAATCAATCTCTGTATCAGAGTCAAGAATCAGGTTTAATATCACAGGCATTTTTCATGAATTTTGTTGTTTTAATGTGCTCCCACTTTAAGCATGAAGCCAGTTGCAATTGGATTTCCAAAGAAATCCAATTTCATCTTATTTACATTCTTAGCTGGAACGTCTCAATCAAAGATTTCCTCAATCATGGTGGGTATGAGGAAACTTTACTTCACACTGTGAAATATGTGTACAAGGGAGATCCAGTGGATGTAGTGTACCTTGATTTTCAGAAGGCATTTGATAAGCTCCCATATAGGAGATTGGTGGGTAAAATCAGAGCTCATGGCATTGGGGGGAAGATATTGACATGGATAGAAAACTGGTTGGCAGATAGAAAGCAAAGGGTAATAGTGAATGGGTGTTCCTCCGAATGGCAGGTGGTGACTAGTGGGGTGCCACAGGGCTCGGTATTGGGACCACAGTTGTTTACGATTTACATCAACAATTTAGATGAAGGCATTGAGAATAACATCAGCAAATTTGCTGATGATACTAAGCTGGGTGGCAGTGTGACATGTGATGAGGATGTTAAGAGAATTCAGGGTGACTTGGATAGGTTGAGTGAGTGGGCAGATACTTGGCAGATGACGTTTAGTGTGAATAAGTGTGAGGTTATCCACTTTGGGAGTAAGAACAGGAAGGCAGATTATTATCTAATGGTGTAGAGTTAGGTAAGGGAGAATACAAAGAGATCTAGGAGTCCTCGTTCATCAGTCACTGAAGGTGAATGAGCAAGTGCAGCAGGCAGTGAAGAAGGCTAATGGAATGTTGGCCTTTATTACAAAGGGAATTGAGTACAAGAGCAAGGAAATCCTTTTGCATTTGTACAGGACCCTGGTGAGACCACACCTGGAGTATTGTGTACAGTTTTGGTCTCCAGGGTTAAGGAAGGACATCCTGGCTGTAGAGGAAGTGCAGCGTAGATTCACAAGGTTAATTCCTGGGATGTCCGGACTGTCTTACGCAGAGAGGTTAGAGAGACTGGGCTTGTACACGCTGGAATTAAGGAGATTGAGAGGGGATCTGATTGCAACATATAAGATTATTAAGGGATTGGATAAGATAGAGGCAGGAAATATGTTCCAGATGCTGGGAGAGTCCAGTACCAGAGGGCATGGTTTGAGAATAAGGGGTAGGTCATTTAGGACAGAGTTAAGGAAAAACTTCTTCTCCCAAAGAGTTGTGGGGGTCTGGAATGCACTGCCTCAGAAGGCAGTGAAGGCCAATTCTCTGAATGCTTTCAAGAAGGAGCTAGGTAGGTATCTTATGGATAGGGGAATCAAGGGATATGGGGACAAGGCAGGAACCGGGTATTGATAGTAGATGATCAGCCATGATCTCAGAATGGTGGTGCAGGCTCAAAGGGCTGAATGGTCTACTTCTGCACTTATTGTCTATTGTCTATAGCATTTCAGTTAAAACTCTTTATGTAGGAGAAATCAAAATATTACACAGTGTCAATCTTAATTATTTGGTACAATCATTTTTATTTATATCAGTCCTGCAAAATTTCAGAAATAACATTATAGTGATGAGTTAGATGTCTGCACAAGTTCATTCCTCATGTTTTAGGTTGTCATTAGAAACAGGAGCCATATCTCTTGAGGTTTTATATGTGACTTATTTATTACATTTTATATATATTATAATTTTTTTTCAAAAATAAGGCTCAAAATTCAAAGTAAATTTATTATTAAAGTACATATATGTCACCATATACAACCCTGAGATTAGTTTTCTTGCAGGCATATTCAGCAGATCCAAGAACCAGAATAGAATCAATGAAAGACCACCCCCAAAAGGATGGACAAACATCTAATGTGTAAAAGATAACAAACTGTGCAAGCACAAAAGAGAAAAAATAAAATAAATAAGCAATTAATATTGAGAATATGAGATAACGATTCCTTGAAAGTGAGTCCATAGGTTGTGGGAGTGATGGGGCAAGTAAAGTTGAATGAAGTTATCCCCGCTGGTTCAAGAGTCTGATGGTTAATAATTGTTCCTGAACCTGATGGTGTGAGTTCTGAGGCTCTTGTACCTCCTTCCTGATGGCAACAGTGAAAAGAGAGCATGACCTGGGTAGTGTGGGTCCCCAATGAAAGATGTTGCTTTCCAGAGACAATGCTCTATATAGATAAGCTCAACTGAGGGGAGGGCTTTACCCGTGATGGACTGAGCTGTATCCACTACTTTTTGTAGTTCTTACATGCTGGTTTTGAACTCATACAGAATATTTTACTTCTTATAAATCAGGTGTGAAATGGGTTTTTACATTAATGCCAGCTATAAGTTCCAAAGAGAACAACGAAATAACAATTCTAGGTATCTTACTAAGTATATTGGAGTCAATCATTCTGTGTGATAGACCTTTTACTAAATTAAGCTATTAGTTTAGCACTTTCTTCCTTAGGGATTATAATGGGGTTGCAATTAATACTTCCTTGAAGTACTAAGAGCAATTTTGAGAATGACTCCTAATATTTAAAAACTACAATTAAGAGAAGTAACTAAATTTCCATTGAGTATTCAACCACTAAATGTCTAATTCAGTTCATTGCCTAGTATATCAAAATTAGCCCCATGAACCTTTGTACGAAATTCTCACTTAAAAGAAAAATGTCAATTGGCTGCTAATGGAGCCAATGAAAATATGAATTTTTATTGTTATAATGGGCTAATGCCATTGGTAATTGTGCACACCAATAGTTTTGAAATACAGTAAAGATTTTTTAAAATGATAATTTTTTAATTACATTTATATATGCAGTGTAATAGTCTGGGGACTGATTTTCCTAAGCACAAAAGCATAGAATCATGCAGGTAATTATAAAGGTCGAGCAAGAATTTCAAACATGAATTTAGAATAGTAGTAATTGATCTCAGTGGGATGTCCCATGTTCTGAGAGAGATCGCACAGGTAGATGCTGAGTTTTGAAGGCATAACTTTTGAGTTAAAAATATCATTGATATTGAGCTGCAGAACATTCTCAAGTATTAAGGGTAGAAAAAAAACCTCATTGTTGGTATATATGCTCCAAAAACTTCAGTTTCCAAGTTTGGATGTTATATATTCCAGAAGCAAAACACAGGTTGTTGCAGTGCCGTACTCTTGCTGTTTTTGACTTAACAAATGACAGAGCCATGGAGTTAGAGGCTTCCAAAAATACATAGCAAGTTTGTATAGTATAGTTGATTAATAACACATCCATAAGCCAGCTGCAGTGCAGCAGTGGTGTAGAAAGTGTACATTTTGGGAGTAGGTGAGATGTCAATCTTGCATTTTTTAAAGAAATATTTTAATGAGGATGGCACTTAGGTCTGTAACATTTACCTGGCAGGCTCTTTTATATTTCAGATCCTAGTGGAACTCTTGGACTTTGATAGAAATTTCTAAGATGGATTTGATCATGGTAATGCCACGGAATGTCAGTGGAGATGACTAAATGCTTTTTTATTTGAGATAAATGGTGTAATGTTCCTTTCCAGTCATTATCCTACACTTGAACATTGTCCAGGTATTGATACATATGGACATTGACTGTTTCCATATGATGGCATGACAGTGGAACTAAGTACAGAACAACCCACAGGGAATAGCTTCACTGCTTGAATAGTGGAAGAAATGTTACTGATAAAGCAGTTGAAAAGGCTCAGGCATAAGACCACGGCATTCGTGAGTCCTGCATTAACAATATTGAATTGAGATGAAGCACCTCCTAAAGCCATAACATTTTTTCTCAGTGTCAGTTACTTCCATCTGGTACAGTTTCTCCTTCATCTCCATTGAACATTAAGATGGCTTCTACTTAGCACACTCAGTCAAATGCTGTCATGACAGCCAGACGAGTCACTCTCATGTACCTTCTGTAATCTAACTTTATTGATAGTGTTTGGATTGCAGATATAATGAGATTGGGAATAGGAAAATCCATGTAAAATTCAAAACTGAGCATCAGAGAGCTGATTAATTATCAATGAGACAATCAGTACCAACTTTCTTCAGTTTACTGATTATCATGTGTCAATCGATCAGGAATTGATGTCTGGATTATAATGGGGGAGAAGGGGTGATTGTATTGAAATACAATTCTGCAGCAATTGAGGCTCACTATGCTTCATGAAGTTCAATCATAAACTATTATACCTGTTTTGAATCTTTCTTTATCAAAATGGAAAGCTGGACATAATTAGTACTCTGCAGTGGTTGTTTGTACAACTGGTCACATTACAGTATGCCCTTCCATCTGACAAATTGCTAAGGTAAGATCTAGTAGGTTTACACGTTGAACATCTTCTCTCATCATCTGCTGACAACACTACACTTGAAGCCTTGAGCTTCTTGATGAGTATAATTGACTTATACTTGATGAACATTAAAATGCTCAATCAGGAATTAGCCCTTTTTAACCATAAAAACTTATATTTTCATTGGTCTCCATTAACAGTCAATTGATATTTTTCTTTCAAGTGAGGATTTGTTTTATAAAGATTCATGGGAATTATTTTAATTTGCTAGGCAGGTGAACTGAATTAGACATTTAGTGGTTGAATAGTCAGTGGAAATTTACTTTTCTTAATTGTAGTTTTTAAATATTAGTAGTCATTCTCAAAATTGTTCTTAATACGTCAAGGAAGTATTTTCTGCCCTTCCTACATTCAGTCATTCTTCTAAGTGGTGCTCAATGTGATAGCATAGTGATTGTTTGTCAATATTTGACCTGCGCTTTCAGGCTTCATCAGGTCTATAAGCAATGGTGAGTACTATCACTTTCTCCGAATTATGCCACGTTGCTACCACATCTATGAAATCTGCTATTTTGTTATGTATTTGAAATAAGGCACACCAAGAAATGGAATGTGGTATGATGCCAGGAAGATATAATTCAATGAGAATAAGTTCATCTGGCTGTTTGATTATTGTGGGATAACTGTTCCTTGTGGAGGGCATGCATGTATGATAGGAATACTCATGATTTCTTTTGTTGCAAGCCCAAATCTGGTAAGGATCAGTTGGTCCTCCAACTTGATTAAAATTATGACTTTCTCACAGTCTGATACAACAGCCCCACCATTCCAGAGAATAACTCGGTCAACAATGTTGCTTAGATTTGAAATTATGTGTAGACATAATCATTCAAGGACTGCAAGCACTGAAGTTAATTATAACTCAGTTGGGCTTTTACCTACAATACACCAATTTTAAGAAATATCATTATTGATAGTAGCTCTTTAGAACCACATTATTTAAGGAACTGAAATTATCCATGCCTAATACAATAGTAGGATTTGTATCCATGTCTCTGGACTATTAGCCAAGGCCTATGGAATAACATGCATAAAGTAAATGCAATGCAATCATTTCCAAACGTTCTATAAAATATAGGAGAGCAGTATTATGGAGAATTGGCAGCAATCAATCTGCTCTTGATAGAAATTTATCTTGAAATGTTACTTCAGAGCTTGTGAAAATAAGAGGGATAATTACCAAATCATTTGAAGCTTGAATAAACGAATGACATTGCGTCTAATTTTACACTGTCAAGATACTTATTTTCTCTTGGCTTTATATAATTTGATAACTATGATTTTCATTACACATAGTGAATTCTACTTCCTCAACTGACATTAAACAACATTCTATTCAGAAGTGACACATACTTTAATCCCTGCATACTGAGATGAATCACTTTCCTCCCTCTCCATTGATACAATAGTTCAGGATGTGTCCTTTTGTGGGCAGACTAGGTGAATCTATTTCTCCAATTTTCAAATCCACCCAGCTCAGTTGTGCTTTAGGATTGCATATTTGAGTCTGTTATATAAGAGTTTAATAAAGCACTAGTTAGCAACTTTAACATGCTTCAAGGTGATAACATGTGACCAAATTATTTGCCACTGCTGCAGTTATTTATAAGTGTGCTGGCTGCTCCCTGAGAACGAATTTACAACTTGCTCTAAGTAGTGCAATCCTAGTTTTGCAATTGAAAGGAAGTATGTATTATTCATTTTAGTTAAAAATTTCACCATTTGCATGTGGAATAGAGTGAAACAAGGGAGGTTACAGCAGGCCAGTTCTCCCGATACAATCAAGTTACAGATGTTCTTCTTCATATTGTTCTGGTAACACCATTGCAGAAAGGATGTGCAGGCTTTGTGAAAGGTGAGGAGAGGTTTACTAGGATGCTGCCTGGACTAGAGTTTATGAGCAAAAAGGAGAAGTTGGATAACCTTGGAATGTTTTCTCTGAAGTGTCAGCAGCTGAGGGAAGATGATACAATTTATCAAATTATGAGAGGGACAGGGGAGACAGGATTTTTATCCTAGTGTTGGAATATTTAATACTGGAGAGCATGCATTTAAGATGAGGAGGGTAAAGTTCAATGGAAATATGTAGGTCAAGTTTTCCCCCCACACAGAGATTGGTGGATGCCTGAAACAGGCTTCCAGGGGTAATGGTGGAAGCAAATACCGAAGTGGTATTTAAGATGTGGTTAGAAAGACATATGAATATGCAAAGATGGAGGGATGTGGATTGTTTACAGGAAGAAGAGATATCCAATTTAATTCGGCATATTGAGGGCAGATGCTGTGGATTAAAGGGCCTGTTCCTATTCCAATGTTCCTTGTTGATATTACTTTCCTTTTCCAAGATCCTTTGGTATGACTTGGGGCAGAGACCTTGGGCACCAAGACTCATTGGTCAAGTATTTTCTTAACAGTATTCATAAATGTGCATGTTACAATCACAGGGACAACGATGAGAAAATTATCTTCCCAGCTGAGGAGCATAGAGGGAGTTTTAGCGAGCATACAACCATCAAAACTCAGATCAGGTAACAGAGCATTTCAACACAGTTCATTACTTATATGTGTATGGCTCAGTCACATACCAGACATTCAGTTCAGAGGTGGCTCCCATCAGATAAAATAATACAAAATTGTCTTGATGAAAATAATCATTATTCTATTAGTCTTAATTATCATGGAGAATCTTCACACCCACACCTTCTCTCTGCGGAGGCACCAGGTAACATTTCTATTTCTGTACTTAGCTACAGAATTTTATTAGATAATAGAATAATAGAAACATAGAGCTGTAGTTGGCCACCATTCAATATGGGCATGGCTGATCCTCTAATCTGATTTGCATGGCTCTAATTGATATGTTTTTGCAGGGATTTTTTGACAATTGGTGTGAACTAATAAATTTTCCATCTTCCCTTTAAATCTAAGAATACAGAAAAACATTTTTTTAAACTAATTACTTCTCCCTATGTAACTTAGATCAGTAGGAAAATTGAAGACAGGACCTACAGATCTGCATGTCTTTAGCGAATCAATCTATAGATTGCAGGATTTGAAATAGTTTTAACATATTTTTTGTAATCATTGGAAAAGTAAATATACTTCATGAATTGAATGTTTTATTACAGGACCAATCACATAATTAATTTCTGCTTTGAACCATAGAACAATAGAACATTACAGCACAGAAACAGGCCTTTTGGCCCTTCTTGGCTGTGCCGAACCATCTTCTGCCTAGTCCCACTGACCTGCACCTGGCCCATATCCCTCCATGCACCTCTCATCCATATACCTGTCCAAGTTTTTCTTAAATGTCAAAAGTGAGCCCGCATTCACCACTTCATCTGGCAGCTCATTCCACACTCCCACCACTCTCTGCGTGAAGAAGCCCCCCCCCCACCCAATGTTCTCTTTAAACTTTTCCCCCTTCACCCTTAACCCATGACCTCTGTTTTTTTTCTCCCCTGGCCTCAGTGGAAAAAGCCTGCTTGCATTCACTCTGTCTATACCCATTATAATTTTATACACCTCTATCAAATCACCCCTCATTCTCCTACGCTCCAGGGAATAAAGTCCTAACCTGTTCAACCTTTCTCTTAGTTTCTCAAGTCCCGGTAACATCCTTGTAAACCTTCTTTGCACTCTTTCAACCTTATTAATATCCTTCCTGTAATTCAGTGACCAAAACTGCACACAATACTCCAAATTCGGTCTCACCAATGTCTTATACAACCTCACCATTACATTCCAACTCTTATACTCAATACTTTGATTTATAAAGGCCAATGTACCAAAAGCTCTCTTTACAACCCTATCCACCTGTGACACCACTTTTAGGGAACTATGTATCTGTACTCCCAGATCCCTCTGTTCTACTGCACTCCTCAGTGTCCTACCATTTACCTTGTATGTTCTACCTTGGTTTGACCTTCCGAAGTGCAATACCTCACACTTGTCCACATTAAATTCCATCTGCCATTTTTCAGCGCATTCCTCCAACTGGTCCCAATCCCTCAGCAAGCTTTGAAAACCTTCCTCACTGTCCACCACACCTCCAATCTTTGTATCATCAGCAAATTTGCTGATCCAATTTGCCATATTATCATTCAGATCATTGATATAGATGACAAATAACAATGAACCCAGCATGGACCTTTGATTTAAACTGTTTTTGAATATTGTGCCAGATCATTGGAGTAAATGTCAACACCTCCACAATGAACAGCAGGAATGCATCTGGATAGACACAAGCAAGTTTGGGACTCAACACGTGTACAACTGAACACTTCTGAGCAGAACATCACAGAAAATCACCACTACCAAAGCACAATCCTGCCGACATTCATGAGGGAAACTACTCATGGATCCTTAACAAGGTGTGTTTCATGTTTTTATGTTCACAGTATTATTTCTAATTATTTAATTGTGCTTTCTATATGACTTAGTGATTTCATGTTTTATAAATGTTCACATTATTTAAATAATTCTTAAAGAATGTGTATACATTTTTTTTTTCATTTTAATAGTTTTTATCCTGCTAAGGAATACGGTGTCACAATCTTGACAGTTTTGATAGACAGCAAAGCAGGCTCATGCTCTGTAGTCAGCCAAATGTTTCCTTAGCAAGGTCTTACACAGTGCTTCTCCCACTGAGTTGTCTTGAGTATGTCTCTATGGTAGGCCTTGTAATCAGAATCACCTTCAGGTTTATTATCACTGACATGCTGTATGTCATGAAAATTGTTGTTTTGTGGCAGCAGTACAGTGTAAGACAAGAAAGTTACTATAACTCAGAATAGTAATAAATTAATAAATAGTGCAAAGGTGGAAAAGTGAGGTGGCGTTCATGGAATCAGTAAAGGTCATCAATGTCCTCCACCCACTGTCCTATTCTTTGATCAGAAAGGAACAATTACCGTAGATGTCGGATTATAAGCCGCTACTTTTTTCCCACATTTTGAACAGCTTTGAACACTGCGGCCTTTAATACGGTGTGGCTAATACATGATTTTTTTCATGCCGCCAAAAACATTTTGCCTCGTAACAGTAGACCAATAAAATTGATGAGTAGTTCACAGAGGTCCAATGAAATTGTACGATAAATCAAGCGCACTTTCACAATTAAATTATTGTAAATCAGTCATTTGTACTCACCCTCATCAACATGGAAAACACTCGAAGAAAAGCATTGTGCTGCCTTTATGGCAGTTATTTAGTTTATAATATTTTCGCTTAGTAATTCATTTTCTAGTTAAAGTTAGAAGTGTTTTAACTATATTTGTTTTCTGTACTACATCGCGGGATGCTATGACGTCACACCCGGTTTCGCCGCGTCTTGTGGGAAAAATGCTGTTTGCGATAAACGGGACGGCGGGGGGCGAGCGGCGGAGCGGCGGAGCCAAAACGCTGCTTTTAAGTTAAAGGCGATCAATAACTTTTCCTGGTAGGCTGCAGTATATATATTTTTTACCAGTCGTTAGGAGATATTGGAATGTTGTTCAGTAAAAAAGTATACACAACGTATATTTAAAAGTAGCCGCGTTACAGGCACGGTTCGAAAAAAAGCATTTGCAATATGTATTTGTTTATGTTACCATATGGATTTAATTAAAAGTTAAAAAATCCTCACGTGTAATATCTTTCTGTGTAAATATCTCATATTACAACGTGGGACACCTGCGGCCGAAAATCCGGTGCGGCCGAAAATCCGGTGCGGCCTAAAATCCGGTGCGGCCTGTACAAGTAAAAAATTGATTTTCTTTCTAAAATTACAGCCAGCGGCTTTTAATCAGGTGCGCTCTGTAGTCCGGAATCTACGGTATTATGAACTGCAATTTAGAAGATAATGTTACCAGTGAAATTCATTAGGTATTTTGTTAATCTCATGCCATATAGCCAAAGAAATTATATTTCCAACTTGCAAAGCAACTGCTGGTAAGCCAAAGTTGGTGACATTTTTTGAGAGTTAGTGCTTCCAATGATAACAGTGGCAAGTATACCAAATGAGTGGAAGTGAACTTGCATTTAAGAGAATATAAGATCAACCCCATGCCCCTCTTCCCACTCTACAATCTGAACCCTATCTACTTCTATCAGCGAGGTCCTGAAATTGGATCTACAAATACTTACGTTCTGACTTTAAAAAAAAATCAGATTGGCTCTATCTCCAATTCGAGCAGTAGAAACAAACTGAGACATTTTTTCACTATCTTCACTTGGCAACATCACCCAGTTCATCCAAGTACCTCCAAGCCCCTCTCACACACAAGTGTATGCCAATATTTAAATTGCTCATGGCATAGTATAGGTATGAAACAGATGATTTAATTCCAGGAATATTGCACTTCTGCAACTGGACCTACAAGCTCATAGAACCATTAATAAAGAACAATTGGATATTAAAGTAGAGCATAAGACCATAAAACATAGGAGGAGAATTAGGCCATTTGTCTCATCATGTCTGCTTCACCATTTCAGCAGAGCTTATCCAATTTTTCTCTCTGCCCCAGTCCCCTGCCTTCTCCTTGTATCCTTTGATGCCCTGACCAATCAAGAATGTATCAATCTCTGCCTTAAATATACATAAAGACATCCTTCACAGCTGCCTGTGGCAGAGTTCAACAGATTCACTACTTTCTGACCAAAGAAATTCCTTCTCATCACTGTTCTAAAAAGCCACCCCTCTATTTTAAGGCCCTGTCCTCTGGTCTTAGTCACTCCCACCATAGAAAACATCCTCCTCACAGTCACTCTATCAGGACCTTTCACCATTAGATTGGTTTCAATAAGGTCACTGCTCATTCTTCGGAATTCCAATGAATACAGGCCCAGAGCCATCAAACATTCTTCATGTGACAAGCCTGGAATCATTTTTGTGGGCCTCCTTTGAAACCACTCCAGTTTCAGCACATCCTTTCTAAGATAAGGGCCCCAAGATTGCTCACAGTACTCCAAATGAAGCCTCAGCAGTGCTTTATAAAGACTCAACATTACATCCTTGCTTTTATATTCTAGTCCTCTTGAAATGAATGGTGATGTTAAATTTGCCTTCGTCACCACAGACTCAAGCTACAAATTAACCTTTAGGGAATCCTGCACAAGGACTCTCAAGTTCCTCTGAGCCTCTATTTTTTGTATTTTCTCTCCATTTAGAAAATGGTCAATCCTTTCATTTCTTCTGCCAAAGTGCATGGCCATAGACTTCACAACACTTTATTCCATCTGCCATTTCTTTGCTCATTCTCCTAATCTGTCTAAGTTCTTCTGTAGCCTCCCTACTTCCTCAAAGCTACCTGCCCCTCCACCAATCTTCATATCGTCTACACTATGCAACAAAGCTATCAATTCCATCATCCAAATCATTGACATAAAACGTAAAAAGAATTGGTCCCAAAACAGACTCCTGTGGAGCCTTCTGTAAATCCAAGTACACAACATCATCTGATTCTCTTTTGTCTATCCTACCTGTTTTTTTTCTTCAAACAATACCGACAGATTTGTCAGGCAAGATTTTTCCTTGAGAAAATCATGCTGACTACAGCCTATTTTATCAAGTGCCTCCAAGTACCTTTGGATTGCACCCTTAATTATCAACTCCAATATCTTCCCAAACACTGAGATTAGACTAACTAGGTCTATAGTTTTCTTTTTACTGCCTCTCTCCCTTCTTGAGGAGTACAGTGACGTTTGCAATTTTCCATTCTTCCGGCACCATTCCAGAATCTAGTGATTCTTAGTGAATCTAATGGAAAGATACCCCCAGGGGTGCCTGGGGGGGGGGGGGGGGGAGGATGAGCACCCCCAGTCGGACAGACACGATGGCAACAGACCCAGGCAATGAACAAACGACTATTAGCAAGCAGTGTGCATGTGGCAAAATCTGCAAGAACGATCGCGGCTTGAAGATCCACCAAGCAAGGATGAAGTGTGTGGCGGGAGCAGGAGCAGCACAAAGCGCAGGTGACCAACCCAGTGAGACGAAGGAGGTGCCAGGCCCGGAATCACCCCATAGTGCCCGGAACCTCCAACAGTTGCAAACTAATCCCTCTAATATCAAGTCTAACAGGAGGTGGATCAAATGGCCTGCAGCTAACATGACTTAACTGTGGAAGTAGTTTGATGAAGATGTCAATCAAATTTTGGAGGCAACGGCGAAGAGAGAGGTCGATAGGAAGGTACAAGCCATGACAACAATCATTGTCAGCATTGCAGCTGAACGGTTCGGAGAAGAGGAGAAGAAAGACTCCAGAACTCCTTACTCAAAGAAGCAAAGAGTGTTGAGGATCCACAACATCAGGTAGGAGATGAAAGCACTGAAGTGCCAGTACAAGGAGGCAGGAGAAGAGGAGCGCATCGGCTTGGCTCAGCTGATGTGCATACTACGAAAGAAGATCAGAGTTCCCCACCGGGCAGAGTGGCATCGGAGACAGTGTTGTGAAAGGGCCCAAAAACGTGCTGCCTTTATGCAAACCCCTTCAAGTTCACCAAGGAGTTTCTGGGGCAGAATCGCAGTGGGAAACTGGCCTGTTCACAGCAAGACATAGACCAACATCTGGAGAAGATATGCAGTGATCCTGAAAGAGAGCAGGAGTTGGGAGAGGGCAACATCCTAATAGACCCCCCTGAACCAGATGTCCAGTTCGACATGTCAGAGCTGCAGCTAAAGGAAGTCAGAGAGGTTGTCCACAAAGCAAGGGCAAGCTCGGCTCCAGGACCAAGCAGCACCTCGTACAAAGTGTACAAGAATTGCCCCAAACTCCTGCTGCATCTGTGGAAGATTCTGTGAGTCTTCTGGAGAATGGGGAAGATCCCAGAACAGTGGAGAGTGGCTGAAGGGGTATGGATCCAGAAGGAGGAAAATGTCACCCAGATAGACCAGTTCCGCATCATCTCCCTGCTGTGTGTCGAGGCAAAGATCTTCTTCAGTGCCGTTTCTAATCAGCTATGCACATACCTAGCAAAGAACAACTATATCGATACATCAGTCCAGAAGGGTGGCATTTCAGGGATGCCGGGCTGTCTGGAGCACACCAGTATGGTGACACAGCTCATCAGGGAGGCCAGAGAGAAAAAGGGCAACTTGTCAGTGTTGTGGCTCGACCTGGCAAATGCATATGGCTCCTTTCTGCACAAGCTGGTGCAGCTCACACTGACCAAGCATCACATCCCCAGCAGAATCAGAGACCTTATCACTGATTATTACAGCAACTTCAGGATGAGGGTATCTTCAGGAGCAACTACATCAAACTGGCACAAGGTGGAGATTGGCATCATCACAGGGTGCACTATCTCAGTGACACTGTTCTCCCTAGCCATGGACATGCTCACTAAGTCTGCTGAAACAGAGTGCAGAGGGCCCAGAATGAATTCCGCTCAACGGCAGCCACCCATCAGGGCATTCATGGATGACCTCACAGTCACTACAGAATCAGTCACCGGCTGCCAGTGGATTCTGCAGGGGCTCGAAAAGCTGGTGGAGTGGCCCGGATGCGTTTCAAACCAGCCAAATCAAGATCAATGGTGCTGAGGAAACAGAAGGTGGAGAACAAGTTCCAGTTCAACATTGCAGGTACAGCCATCCCAACCGTATCAGAAAAGCCAGTCAAGAGCTTAGGTAAGGTTTTTGACCGCTCTTTAAGGGACACAATATCCATTCAGGTGACCTGCACCGAGTTGGATGGCTGGCTGATATCCATGGACAAGTCTGGCCTACCTGGGAAGTTCAAAGCCTGGATGTATCAGCATGGCATTCTTCCCAGAATCCTGTGGCCCCTCCTCGTCTATGCAGTTCTGATCTCGACAGTCGAAAGCTTAGAGAGAAGGATCAGCAAGCGCCTCATGAAATGGCTGGGGCTGCCAAGGAGCCTGAGCAGCATCACACTCTATGGACATCACAACAAACTGCAACTGCCCTTCAAATCCCTGGAGGAGGAATTCAAGGTAACAAGAGCCAGAGAAGTGGTACAGTACAGGGACTCAAGTGATCCGAAGGTGGCTAGAGCAGGGATCCAAGTGAGGACTGGCAGGAAGTGGAGGGCGGAGGAAGCTGTTCAGGAAGCAGAGGCAAGGCTGCATCACAGGAGGCTGGTGGGAGTGGTCACACGAGGCCGAGCTGGGCTAGGATCCTTTCCAACTCCCCAAATGGACACGATCAGAGGGAAGGAAAGGTGCCACCTAGTTCAGGAGGAGGTGAGAGCAGCAGTGGAGGAGAGGAGAACCTGCAAGACAGTGGGAATGAAGCAACAGGGAGCTTGGACAAGATAGGAGAATGCGGTTGAGAGGAAAGCGACCTGGGCTGAGCTTTGGAAGGCAGAGCCACACCGCATCCAATTTCTCATCCAGGCAGTGTACGATGTGCTTCCAAGCCCATCAAACCTGCACACATGGGGGAAGGCAGAGTCATCTGCGTGCCCACTGTGTTCCAAACGAGGAACCCTGGAGCACATCCTCAGCAGCTGCACAAAGGCACTTGATCAGGGATGGTACCGATGGAGGCATGATCAGGGCCTCAAGACCATCACTGAAGCCATCAGTGCAGGAGCTGAGTGGGCGAAGCGGTCCTGACCCTCCAAGCAGGCCATTGCCTTTGTCAGAGCTGGGGAGCAGCCAATACCCGCCAAAAGAATATCTGCAGGCATCCTGACTTCTGCAAGGAACTGGCAGCTGTTGGTGGACCTCGAATAGCAGCTGACATTCCCCAACCATATCGCAGCCATCACCCTGCGACCAGACATTGTCCTTGTGTCTGAGTCTACCAAGTAAGTGGTGCTGCTGGAGCTGACAGACCCATGGGAAGATCGCTTGGAAGAGGCCTTTGAAAGGAAGCTCTCCAAGGATGCAGGACTGGTCAGCAACTGCCAGCAGGCTGGATGGAGAGTGAGGTGTCTCCCAGTGGAGGTTGGATGTAGGGGATTCGCAGCCCGTTCCTTAGCCAGAGCCTTCAGCAATTTGGCCATCGAGGGAGAGCCATCCGCAGTACCACCAATGCAGCAGAGGGGACCTCAAGATGGCTGTGGCTCAAAAGAGGGGAGCCATGGAGTCATAAGTAGCTAGTCATCTGGACACAGGCTGGGGCCTGATCAGCCCCGGCTGGGTCACCTGGAGAAGGGTGTATGATGTTGAAAGACCTAAAGCACCTGATGATTCCAGGAACATCACTGAAGATGTGTCCAGAGGCATCAGTGGATGTATATACATAGCACAACGAACATTACAATGGTCTCCATGATCTCTTCAGTCACCTCTTTCAGAAATCAAGGGTGTACCCCATCTGGTCCAGGTGACTAATCTATCTTCAGACCTTTCAGTTTCCCAAAAACCTTCTCTCTAGTTACAGTAACTTTATATAGTTCATGTCCCCTGACACCTGGAACTTCCACCATACTGCTAGTATCTTCCACAGTGAAGACTTATTCAGTTCATCCACCATTTTGTCCCCCCCCCCCCACCATTACTACCTCTCTAGCATCATTTTCCAGTGTTCTGATATCCACTCTCACGTCTTTTACACCTTGTGTATCTGAAGAAACTTTTGGGATTTTCTTTAATATCATTGGCTGGCTTACTTTTGTATTCCATCTTTTCATTCTTAATGACTTTTTAGTTGCCTTCTGTTGGTTTTTGAAAGCTTCCCAATCCTCTAACCCCACTAGTTTTTGTTCTATTTATATGCCCCCTCTTTGGCTTTTACGTTGACTTTGACTTCTTTTGTTAGCTACAGTTGTGTCATCTTTTCTTTAGAATACTTCTTCCTCTTAAGGACGTATACATCCTGTGCCTTCTGAATTGCTTCAAGAAATTCCAGCCATTGTTGCTCCGCCATCATCCCTGCCAGTGTTTTTTATTTCCCCCAATTAATTCTGGCCAACTCTTCTTTCATTCCTCTGTAATACTGATACATCTGACTTTAGCTTCCCTTTCTTAAACTTCAGGGTGATTTCAAATCAAGATCAAGGTCTCTACTCAATTTTGGTTCATTGCACAACACCCAGTCCAGAATAGCTGATCCTCCAGTGGGCTCAACCACAAACTGCTCTAAAAAGCCATTTTGTAGGCACTCTAGAAATTCTGCCTCCTGTAATCCAGCACCAACCTGACTTTCCCAATCCTCCTGCCTACTGAAGTCCCCCATGACTATTGTTCTGTTGCCCTTTTGGCCTGCATTTTCTATCTCCCATTGTAAATTACAGGCCACATCCTTACTACTGTTCGGGTGTCTGTATACAAATGCCATCAGGATCTTATTACCCTTGCAGTTCCTTAGCTTTATCCATAATGATTTAACACCTTCCGACCCTCTGACACCTTTTTCTAATGATTTGCTTTCATTTTTTACTAACAGAGCAATGCCACCCCCTCTGCCTTCCTGCCCATCCTTTCGATACAATGTGCATCCTTGGACGTTAAGCTCCCAGCTATAATCTTTCAGCCATTATTCAGTAATGCCTGCCAATCTGCAACTGTGCTGCAAGTTTATCTGCCTTATTCCGTATATTGCGTGCATTCAAGTATAACACCTTCAGTCCTGTATTCACCCTTCTTGATTTTGTCACATCATGCTCAACCTTTAGTTTCCTAACTTTGTCTGAGGACTTACCAGCATCTGCCACGACAATCTCTACACTCATTCTTACCCACAGAACCTACTGTCCGTTTCCCTAACTAACAAATTCCCTTTCACTATAGCATGCCTCTTCTTCCCCCTTCCCTATCGAGTCACAGAGGGAAACTCAGTGCCAGAGACCCGATCACTGTGAGTTCCTCTGTTAGATCATCCCCCCCCCACCCCCCAGCAGTATCCAAAGTGATATACCTGTTTTTGAGAGGGATGGCCACAGGGGTACTCTGCACTGGCTTTTAACTCCTTTCCTCTTCCTGACTGTCACCCTCCTCCCTGTGTCCTGCACCTTGAGTGTAACTATCTCTCTATATGTCCTATCTATCACCCCTTCAGCCTCCAGAATGATCCACAGTTCATCTCCTTAATGTGGTTTGTTAGAAACTGCATGTGGATGCACATCTCGCGGTTGAAGTCATCAGGGATACTGGAGGTCTCCCTGCCATCCCAATCCCACAACAGAAGCATTGCATTATACTTGCCTGACATCCCTACTGTCCTAGCTGAGTTGATATAAAGACGAGAAGGGGGGAAAAAAAACTTGTGCTTTTCTCTCCTTTGCTTTCTCTGAGTGAAGTCTGCCTTCACAGAAGCCTCAAAGAGTTAAAGCCATAAGATCACTACTGTGACTATGTCCACTCTGACGATGGCTGCTGCCTTTGCCCCTGCCGTCCTTTAATTTGTTCTTACTAATCAATCCCAAACGCCATTTGGCCGCTGTTTAAAGCTCCATTACACTGCCACGAACCGTTCCTGCCTTTTAACCTCAGTAGCAGACCTGTTTGAAGTCCCCTCCTCTCCAAACTTCCAATGTTTACACATGACTTTGCCCAAGAATCACAAACTTATAAAACTGTTCATTGGATGATATCAAAAAAAGTCTTAAAATAGGAATATAGCTCAAATATTTAATAGAATATTCATGAATGTTTCATAACTGCTGGAAGAAAATTGAGAAATACATTTCTAGATCTGGAAAAATGCAGAGATTTTCTGTCTCAAATATATGAAGAAAGCCTCAATTCAAAATGTAGTTAATGTGGAGGAAATTAAATCATGAATGTCCCATATCAAATCCTTTGACTTTGCTGAGGTCTTGGCAATTCAGTGCAAGTGACATGTAAGTGCAAAGGCTCTCCAACAGTTTACAGCCTCAGTACTCTTTAGCTGTAAGTTCACCTAAATCTCTCAACAGTGCTATCCTGTTGGATGTGTATGACAAATTTTGGTGTGAGAGAAGGAAAGGTAATCAGCTAAGATTACCTGACCTGATTTCTACCTTCAAATGTCCATTTGAAATTGAATTTATGAAGATTGGGACAAGAGATTTCAGATCAGCACACATTATCTAATGATCTAAACAGCAGAAATTCTTATCACTTTCCTACTACAATCAATGGCATCTCAGTTGCTGCATCCTCTAGTGGGTACCACTAACTGGCAATTCAGTCAAGTGACATAAATTCTGAGGCACTCCAACAGTTTAGAGCCTCAATATTCTTTAGCTGAAAGTTCACCTACATCTCTCAACTATGTGGAGGGTAGCAGCAGGAAAATGGAAGTGCTAGCATCTCAAAGTTCCTCCTGAGTCATGCACAGCTCCTGATTTGGCATAATCTCAAAAAACTGAATCCCTTATCAAAAAGCATTGCAGGAGCCACTTTTTGCACTGTAGATATACAAAGGAATAACACACCTCCAGCTGATTTGACAACTAGGGAGGTAAATGAATTTCAACCTTGGTGCCAAAAACTGAGTACTGTAATAATAATAATAATTTATGCTCATTATATAGAGCTTACACTTATTGTTTAAACAATGCATAAAGGATTTCCCAACAGGCTAATGAAAAAATGAAATTATAACCTAATATTAAAGCAGTACTTCAGGAGAAAACTGGGACAGAAAAACAGGAAAATAAAATAATTTGGCCCACTTTCAGCATCATTAAAATGTCACAGAGACTGTTTTTTCGAAGCAATCTTCGAAGCAACCATTAATATAATGCAATTGTTTTCAACATTATGCTTCATGTAATTCTCTTCCCAAATGAAGATTTAAATGGCCTTTGTCTCCCTTGTTTTTGCCATGACTAAATAGAAAGCAATCTGTATTTTAATCAATTGTGGAAAAAACATCTCTGTTCTTTAGGTAGTGGTCCTTAAGGTGAGCCATATGGCCCCACCGGGTACCATGCCAGATTTCACAGGGGCCACAAGTAAAAAATAAGAAACTGGGGGCCACAGGAGTTTCTGAATGGGCCTTGATAAGTTTACTGTTTTAATGAAATATTACTAAAATGCAGTATATAAATAAAATAGAAATGACTATGGTATGCAATTTGAAGTAGGGTCACATCTTTCTTCAAATGAATATGTCCTGAAAAAGGGTTTTGGCCCAAAGCTTTGACTGTTCATTCATTCCCATAGATGCTGCCTGACTTGCTGTATTCCTCCGGCATTTTGTGTGTGTTGCTTTTGAATTTCCAGCATCTGCAGACATTCTTGTGTATATATAATTTTAATTAGAATTCTAAATGAAATAAATGGGTAAATATGCTAGATTCTGCAAGTGAGGCAGCAAAACAGCTTAGCGTGCATGTGTGCGTGTGCGTGTGTGGGGGGGGGGGGGGGGAGTTGTGGCATGTCAATCATTATCTCTGTTCCTGCTTGACCATTCACAAATCACCATTCACACCCTGAACTGAAGGGTGACCATCTGAACTCCACTTCACATCCATCCCCAAATCAGTGAGTACACAGTGAGTCGGCAGATGTGACCCATCAGGATACCTTGCAACGTACCGCACCAGCTAGTGATTATGATTTGTAGGTCAGAAGGTAAGTTCATTATTTATTTCTTACTTAACTCTTGAGAGAACAGGGGGCATGTCAACAAGGCTAGTGTTCTGTTCTGGGTGTCAGATGTGGGATTTCCGGGAGACAACCAGCCTCCCTGATGGCCACATCTGCACCAGGTGCATTAAGGTGCAGCTCCTTAGAGACCATAATAGGGAACTGGAGCTGCAGTTTGATGACCTTTGGATTGCTAGGGAAAGTGAAAAGGTGATGGACAGGAACCACAGGGAGGTAGTCACCCCAAGGCTACAGGAGACAGATAAATCGGTGACTGTCAGGAGAGTGAAGGGAGAATGTCAGATCATGGAAAGCCCTCCTGTGGCTGTGCCCCTAACAATAAGTACTCTATTTTGAGCACTGTTGGGCGAAGGTGGGGGGAGGTTTGACCTACCTGAGGGAAGCGACAGTGGCCGTGCCTCTGGCACTGAGTCTCGCTCTTTGGCTCAGAAGGGTAGGGAATGGAAGAGGATGGCAGCAGTAATAGGGGACTCTATAGTTCGGGGGACAAATCGGTGATCCTGTGGATGTGGAAAAGAAACATTGATGGGTTTGCTTCCCAGGTGCCAGGGTCCACAATGTTTCTGAACGCATCCACAATATCCTGAAGGGACAGTGAGCAGCCATTAGTCGTGGTACATATTGGTATTGGTACCAAAGACATAGGCAGAGAAAGGGAGGAGGTCCTGATAAAAGAATACAGGGAGTTAGGAAAGAAGCTGAGTAGCAGAACCTCAAAGGTAATAATCTCAGGATTGCTTCCTGTGCCACATGACAGTGAGGAAAGCAATAGAATGAGGTGACAGATAAATGAGTGGCTGAAGAATTGGAGCAAGGGGTAGGGATTCAGATTTCTGGATCATTGGTACCTCATTTGGGTCAGCTGTGTCCCTGATTCGGGTTGCACTTGAATCCGAGGGGTCCAATATTCTTGCAGACAGGTTTAATAAAGCTTTTGGGAGTAGTTTAAACAAATTGGCAGGGGGATGGTAAGAAGTATGATAGAGCTGAGGATGAACCAGAAAGTTTACAAAGAGATGATGTAATATGTAATATGAATGTATGGAAGGAAAGCCAATGATTGGATACAACTGCAGAAAGAGCAAAGAGTTAAGTTGTACAACAGAGGCAAAATTGAAAAGGGCGAAGAATGCAGGACTGAAGCTGCTGTATTTAAATGCAAATTGGTTTTGGAATAAGGTGAACGAACTTGTGGCGCAGTTAAGATTAGTCAGTATGGCGTTGTGGGCATCACAGAGTCGTGGCTGAAAAAAGGCCAATGTTGGGAACTTAACATCAAAGGATATACTTTGTATTGAAAGGACAGTCAGGAAGACAGAGGCAGTCGTGTGGCCCTGTTAGTAAGAGATGGAATTACCTCTTTAGAAAGAAGCGACATAGGGTCAGAGAATGCCATATTTTTGTAGGTGGAGTTAAGAAACTGCAAGGATGAAAAAAAACCATTATGGGGATCATGTATAGGCCTCCAAATAGTAGCAAGATGTGGGGTTGAGATTGCAAAGGGAGCTGGAAAAGGCATGTAATAAGGGTAATGTCACAATTGTAATGGGAGATTTCAGTATGCAAGAGGATTGGGAAAATCAGGTTGGCATCAGTTCTCAAGAAAGGGAATTTGTTGAATGCCTACAAGATGGCTTTTTAGAGCAACTTGTGCTTGAGCCTACTCAGGGAAAGGCTATCTTATAGTGGATGTTGTGTAATAACCCAGATCCTATTAGAGAGCTTAATATAAAGGAACAATTAGGAGACAGCGATCATAATATGATTGGAATCATACTGCAATTTGCAAGTTAAGTCTGTAGAAAAGAAAGCAAATGCAATGTTGCCATTTATTTCAAGGGGAATAGAATATAGAAGCAAGCAGACAATGCTGAGACTTTATAAGACACTAATCAGGCCACAGGTATTCAGGTATTGTCAACAGTTTTGGGCCCTGTATCTCAGAAAGGACGTGTTGTCATTGGAATGAGTCCAGAGGAGGTTCACAAGGATGCTTCTGGGAATGAAGGAGTTAACATATGAGGAGTGTTTGACAGCTTTGGAACTGTACTCACTGGAATTTAGAAGAATGCATGGGTATCTCATTGAAACCTTCTAAATTTTGAAAGGACTAGATAAGCTGGATGTGGAGAGGATGTTTCTGATGGTGGGGGTATCCAGAACTGGAGGGCACATCTAAAAATTGATGTAAGGAGGATTCTTTTTCAGCCAGAGAGTGGTGAGTCTGTGGAATACTCTGCCACAGACTGTGGTGGGGGCCAAGTCTGTGGGTACATTTAAAGCGGAAAATAATAGTTTCCAGATTGGTCAAGGCATCGAAGGATATGGCAAGAAGGCAGTTGTATGGGGTTAAGAGGGATCTGGGATCAGCCATGATGGCCTAATTCTACTTCTATGTCTGAAGACTTTGAGGGATGGAGAAACAGAACCTTAATCTTCCATCAGGACATTCTTTCTTTCCTTATAATTACACATGCTTAAAACTGAATTACACCAGCTGTTGGTGTGCCAAAACATGGTTGGCATTTAGTGTTCATGACAAGTTTTATTACTTATAAAATTGGCTAAAATCTATGTTTAAATGGTAGGAAAGGTGGTTTAAATCCAGAATTAAGTAGACAGATCTGATTCCAGATAAATCTCACTCAGTTTAGCACAGCTCTCAACAATTTGCTGTGCATCAGCCCTAAAGGACACACTCCTCTGGGATTAAAACAGCAGCAACACAACATTTGTCAGGCAATGGTAATCTTAAACAAGCATAAGGTCTAATTAGTGTGGCTACAATTGACAGTCAATGGCTTGGGGGTCCTCTGATGAGTGTTTCATCATTTTACACGCCAAAGCCTTTCCTCCATACACTCAGTGCATATTGGGCATGCAATTGAATTTTCTCCAATTGTCTGGTGGAGTGAAGCTTTAACCCTCGAGAATCTGAATGTCATCAAGGATGAAGCAACACATGAACTACTTGAAACATTAATTTGCCCCCACACCAACATGTAGTGAGCTACTGTGTACACTCTTCAAAATGTACCATGCGTTATTCTGAAATTATCTCCTAAACCTGCAGCTCTTCTATCAAGAAACACAATGACTTCAAACACATGGAAAGACATTTTCTTACAAGTTATACACCATCCTAACATATCACCACTGTCATTGGATCTAATTCCAGAAACTCCCAGTCCAATAGCACTGTAGAGGTACATTCATACGATGGTCTGCAGTAATCCCAGACAATTAGGAATATGTAGTAACTTCTGATGAGGTTCAGCCAGTAACATCTAGATCTGAAAAATGACTAAAAACACACACACATACAAAGACTGCTGTAGAGGTGACAGAAAAAGACAGAATAAGACAGCTCTCACATTCATTTAAAAGGACTTGTAGGTTCTGGTCAATAAGATGCATACTGGAAGCAAAGAGAACTGATACCTGCCAGGCCCACCATATGAAAATTCAGCAGGAGGCAAGTACAATAGCCTTTGTTGAAACTAAGAATGCCAGGACTGTGGAGCATTGCAGGAGGGAATGTCACGTCCTGAAAACAATATGTTAGGTTATCTACACACAGCAGGATACATGTTAACAGCACTAATCCTCACAAGAAAATATATTTTATACAAATAATTGTGTGCTTCAGGAAACATAGAAATGATGTGGCAGGCAATAAATGTAACTTGAACAATGATTATTCCATGTTCTAAAATTGGTGCAGGTGCATCCATGACATTTAGGCTCCTGGCCTGATTATTGATGTATAGTATTGATTCTTATGATTGGAGGTTGGAAAAGCACTCTGTAGTTTGTTATATATGTTTGAGATGAACATTACTTTCTCAAGAATTCCTTTGCAGACTATGCCAATGATGTTACTCTACTCTGCTTACCTGGGTATATGAATTATGAGGCAGAATTCTTTGAATTTGTTCTGCAATTTAATGGAAAGTATAGTTGACCTCACTGTGCCTACAACACTACATTCTTGTTTACCTGCTGTAAACTTTTACCTACTGCCTTTACAAGAATCTACCTATCTCTTAACTTAATCTCTTAAATCCATACAAAAACTCTGCTTTCACTCCAAGGAAGAGAACTCTAAAAATATTTGAGAGAAAATATTTGATCTCACCTCTAAGCTAAATGGGGGTAACACCTTATTTTTGAACTGAATGCTCATTCTAGATTCTCACCCAAAAGGAAACACCCTCTCCATATCTACTGCTCAGGATTTTATACTGTTCCCATCGAGTCACATCTCACCCTTCAGAACTCCAATGAATACAGCATATACTACTCTACATTTCTGTCATCAGCAGATTTAGTAAATATACTTTGTTATCTTCACACCGATCATTTTAAAATATTGAGGCCTCAAGTGGATCTATTTCTTTTAGAGCAAAGACTCCCACCCCCACCTCCTTAGCACTACACATTGATCTGTTGTCTATGCATGCACATTGCGCTCTCTCTCTCTCTCTCTCTCTCTCGCTGCAATGTGAATATACCAATTAAAGCCATCTCCCACATGCGTGCTTACAGGACGAAACAGTGAGAGTTAAACAGTACAGAGAAGGCCGTCATGGATGCGAACAAATGATGGGTATAGTCCTTAGCAACAGTGAAAGACGCGCTGAATTTAAAGTGAAAATAAAGTGGCGATGGCTTCAGTCGGGAAAGCTGGCAAATTTGATAGCGCTAATGACTGCTGGGAGTCATATATCAAGAGGGTGGAACTATTATAACGTAAACAACATGGAGGAGCAAAAGAAAGCTCCTACAGTTCTTAGCTTAATGGGTCCAAGAACATTCAGTCTCTTACACAACTTAGCAACCACTTCAAAGCCTGCAAGCAAGACACTTGATGAAATTGTTACAAATTTACAAGATCACTTGAGCCCTAAACTGCTGGTAATTGCTGAAAAATTTAGATTTTACGAAAGGAATTAGTCAAAAGATGAAAGCCTTCCTGAATACAATGCAGAACTGTCCAAATTTTCCCAGTACTATGACTTCAGAGGTGGACTTTCTGATATATGAATGGACAGGCTTGTATGTGGCATGCATACTCAATGCGTAGTCTAACGAGGCTACTGGCAGAAAGAGAACTAACCTTAGAATGGGCATTGAACATTGCAATACTGTTAGAGTCTGCAGCAAAGGATGCAGCAGACTAAACAAAAAGTTAGAAGGTGAAATGCATAAAATGTCCCTGAATGGTGAAAAAGCCAAAAATGTTATCAATGTGGCATATCCATCAATGATACAAATGACTGTTGGTTCAAAGAAAAAATCTGCAGTGTCACCGACAATGTGAGATAGAGAAAGTGTGCAAGGCAAAAAGAGTCTTCCAAAGGCAAATTGAAAATAATGTGACGTATGGAGGCCAAACACAGCAGTTAGAACTTTATATTGAAAAGCGGAGAGCCAGCACTTTTCAGACATGAATATTTGAGAAAAATTAGTCAAAGCTCTCAATATGGCATCAACAGGCAATGGCAGCCCAAATGGTAGTACTAATCAGAGATTGGCACAGCTGTTTAATACTAATGAGAATGCATTTGAGAAGGGGTTGGTAAACTCTAAGGCATGACTACCAGAACTGAATTGAATCAAGCAGCAACACTAAGATTCCACAAAGCGCGTCCAGTTCCTTACACAGTATGTCCTAAAGTGGATGCTGAACTGCAGAGCTTGGAGGCATCTGGAATTCTCTCCAAGGTTGAGTGAAGCAATTGGACATGCCCATTGTCCCAGTGATCAAGAAAGGGAAGTCTGGAGCTGTTTGCATATGTGGTAAGCATCAAGGTAAGCATCAACCCTGTGCAGTGTACTGTGCACTATCACTTGCCATGAATAGAAGACACTTTTCCATCTTTAGCAGGTGGGGAAAGGTTTTCAAAGACTGGCTTGTCACAAGCCTATCTGCAAGTGGCAATTGAGGAGTCAAGCAGGAAGTTTCTCAGAATCAACACTCACAAGGGACTGTTCCAGTATAGTCGTCTCATCTTTAGCATTGCATCAGCTCCAGCAATTTGGCAAAGAGCAGTGGAACAATGCTCTAAAATATCCCAGGAACACAATGTTACCTTGATTACATCATTGTGACTGGCAAAAAATGATGAAGAGCACCTCCAGAACCTTGGTAATGTACTTACCAGGCTGAGTGAATGTGGTCTGTGTGCAAAGAGAGAGAAATGTGAGTTTTTCAAGAATGAAATCTGATATTGTGGACATGTCATTGACAAGCATGGCTTACCTAAGTCACAAGAGAAGATTGCAGCAGAGTTACCATCATCCAGACTGGAAAATGTATCACAACTCAGGTCATACTTGGGCCTTGTACACTACTACCACTGGTTTGTCCCAAACATTGCTAGAGTGCTGCACCTATTGAATGCACTGTTGCTGAAAGGAACGAAGTAGAAATGGTCAGAAGGATGTGAAACAACATTCAAGGAAACAAAGATTTTAATAACATCAGATGAACTGCTCAGCCATTATGACCCACCTCTGCCCATCAGACTGGCGTGTGACGTGTCTTCTTACTGCATTGGTGCCATTTGGTCACAAACTATGAACAATGAATCTGAACGCCCAATTGCAGTTGTATCAAGATCACTGACAAGCGCAGAACACAACTATACATAGATCAATCGAGAGGCTCTGAGTCTAGTATGGGGAATAAAATAGTTTTACCACTACCTCTGCAGACAAATATTTATGCTAGTGACAGATCACTAGGCCCCTGTATCCATTTCCAATCCCAGAAAAGGAATTCCAGTGAAGACTGCTACCTGGTTACAACATTGGGCACTATATCTAGGAGTCCACACTTATAACGTAGAGTTCAATGCTATCAAACAACACAACAATGCTGATGGATAGTCATATCTTCCACTATTGTCAACAAATACATTCAAAAATTTCTATAGTTGTACCGTGGAGAGCATTCTGACAGGCTGCGTCACTGTCTGGTATGGAGGGGCTACTGCACAGGTCTGAAAGAAGCTGCAGAAGGTTGTTAATCTAGTCAGTTCCATCTTGGGCACTAGCCTGCAAAGTACCCAGGATATCTTTAGGGAGTGGCGTCTCAGAAAGGCAGTGTCCATTACTAAAGACCTCCAGCACCCAGGGCACGCCCTTTTCTCACAGTTACCATCAGGTAGGAAGTACAGAAGCCTGAAGACACACACTCAGCGATTCAGGAACAGCTTCTTCCCCTCTGCCATCCGATTCCTGAATTGAGTTTGAAGCTTTGGACACTACCTCACTTTTTTTTAATATACAGTATTTCTGTTCTTTGCACATTTTTAATAATCTATTCAATATATGTATTTGATTTACTTATTTATTATTATGTTTTATTTATTATTATTATTTTTCTCTCTTTGCTAGATTATGTATTGCATTAAACTGCTGCTGCTAAGTTAACAAATTTCACGTCACATGCTGGTGATAATAAACCTGATTCTGATTCTGACGAAGGAAAATCTTCATACTGTGACCCAGTAGAAGTGTTCCACACTGGATTGGTGGACCAGTTGCCAGTAACAAATTCCAAAATACAAAGGGAAAAAAGGAATGACCCAACATTGTCAAAAGTTTATGAAGTCACCATGGAAGGATGGCCAGCTCACGGTAACCCTATGTTTCCAGAGTTCTCAGCGAGATGAGACCAACTCTCAGAAAATGTCAAAAAATGTTGATGTGGGAACTTGTGTTGTGGTTCTCTCTAAACTGCACACCAGCGTGTTAGAAAATTTACATGAATAACAACTGGGTACAGTCAAGAAGAAGCTAGAGCTATGTGTGGTGGCTGGGATGAGATAAACAGGTTGAAAACTTGATCAAAAGCTCTTCAGGATGCCAAGAAGTTCAAAATACAACCCCACAGGGATCATGACACCTGTGGGAGTGGCCGTCATCACCATTGTAAAGAGTAAATATTGATTTTGCAGGGCCATGCATGGACTCCATGTTTCTGATTGCAGTGGATGTTCATTTGAAGTGGCCGGAGGTTATACTAATGAAGTCAACCACCTCAGCAAAGACTGTCTACCCTCTGAGGACTATTGTCAATAGAAATAGCTTACCAGAACAAATTGTGAGTGACAACATACCACAATACATGTCAGAAGAATTCTGATTGTTCATGAAGAAAAAATGTGTTAGATATTTCAAATCAGCTCATCACCCAGCAATGAATGGGTTAGCTGAAAGGTTTATCCAAACCTTCAAGTAGTCCATTAAAGCGCTGGACAAGGAGGACATTTCTCTATAGCACAAGGAGGACAACTTCGTTTTTGTATGTTGGAACTCTGTTCATGTGATGAGAAATCAAACACCTGCAATGCTGTTCATGAACAGGAATCCGAGATCTCACCCATACCTCCTGAAACCAGACCTCCGAGGGAAGTGCTGAATAAACAGTCATGTGGACCAGATGCTGGATGCTTAACTGAAGAACACACCTGAGTCGAATGCATCCGATAAGATGGACACCTCCAGTCACTGGACTTACCTCTCAGTGATGATATCACTGACAGCAATGAAACACTGGAAACTGAGAACGTTGTTTTAGATGAGACACCTTCCAAACCTGATGCCACTCCACAGGTCCAGAGGTGCTATCCTGAAAGTAACAGAGCACCACCCAAAAGACTGAACCTTTAGAACTGTGAAGTTAGTTATGGACTGTTATTGTGAAAGCATGTTTATTTGAACTGTTACGCCTGTGCCCCCTCCTTTTTGAGAATCACAAGATCGCTATTATTTCAGGTCAGGAGACCCAGGAAATGAGAGAGAGACATTTGGAATGTTTGGCCCCTCGGCGATACAAAGCTACGGGAAACGGCCATTGTCTCTTGGAGACGGAATTGTGTATTGAATACTGTGCTTCGTGGAAGCCCTCGGGCAACGTGGGCTGGTTGGGGGATGGCATCATTCCACCCTGATTGACATCTGAGACCCCGTGAGTGGGGATAAAAGAGGGTCTGTGGGAACAGCCCCTCAGACGCACCAGAAGAAACGCTAGAAATCCTGTAAAAGCGTAATAGCAAAAGCCGGTGGAAAGCCACGTGCATCCTTTTCCATTTGCCTCGGAATTGGTGGGCCTTGCCACAGAAGAACGGCTTTAGCTAACAACAAAGGAGAAATCAGCCCCAATGACTCTCGAAGGATTGACATCATAAAAGAAATGGGCAAGTTTTAATCCGTCTCTCTCTCCAACCAAAAGCTGCAGCTTGAATGAACTTGAGTGACTTTTATATTTCCATCGGACAATACATCATCCCCTAGACAATGATAGAGTTATTTCTTATTGATTATTATTATACCCGCGCTTTTAGATTTAGTATTGATAACGTGTATTATCTGTATGGTTGCATTGATATTATTTTTGTGTATTTTTATCAATAAATACTGTTAAAAATAGTACCATCAGACTTCAACAGACCTCTCTATCTTTGCTGGTAAGTGACCCAGTTATGGGGTACGTAACAGAACATATACAGTTTTATCTTGCATTAAACTCAAGAGGGAGGAAGCGTAATGTATGGATCTGTTTCTTTTAGGGCAATGATCCACTCCCCCTGCACCAGGTGTTGGTCTGCTATCTATGCATGCACATTGTTCTCGCTCGCTCTCTCCTCTGCAATGTGAATACACCAGTTAAAGCCATCTCCCACGTGCCTGCTTTTATTTAATTGATATGTCATTGTGCACAGACACAACACCTAGTCTGTACATGCCACCTGGAACATCTTGCCAATCTGACAAATGATCCACTTATGCCTATACTTCATTTCTTGTTGGTGATTCAGTCTTTTCTCCATCCCAGACTCCAAATGCCTGAGTAAGGACACTCCACTATACTCACTTCCTGAGTTTTGGATCATTGCAGAGATCTGTTATGAGTATTTGCAAAGTTCACAAGAAAGGAAGTTGAGAATTAATGTGTCTTTAGCTTACAAGGAAGAGTGCTATCCAGCCATAGATAATTTGCACATAGTGTCTTCCTGCAGAACTTAAGATATGCTAGCCTTAGAAAACATGAGCTTGAAGATACATTGCGTAAAGTGAGAGTCAGATATACCGTGGTTTCTCTAAATACCCTCGAGGAGCAGCTGCTCTGTTGTTGGCCTGACCCTTTCTTCATGGCCCAAGATCCTGACCAAGCCTGTGCGGCCAGTTAAAACCACATGATGCATCCAATCATGTCACTACCAAGGCACCCCTGGATTTATTTTTAATCAACAGTTGAACGCAAGACAAAATGCTCCCTGTTAGTTTGACCACCCATATATAGATTTTTTTAGTTCTGAAACTGCTTAGTTAGAACTTCCCATATGAGGAGCATTTCCTTTCAAATAGTAAGAAAATTAATTTGGAAGCATGACATACCCTGAGTTTCACTGATATTGTTTCATAATACTCATAATATAGTGATTCAAACTCCAATTTACATTGGTACAAGCAGAAACAGAACTTATTTAATAATTTCACTGGGTGGGCTGATGCCAACATGAACAGTGTACAGAACACAATACAAAGAGCACAGTGCACAGTTCAGCAATTCACAAGGACCTTGTAAGATTTTAGGGAATTTCAGACGATCACAACCAATGCGTCCACTGTCTCTGCAGTTACTTGTTTTATACCTTTAGAATGCAGGACATCCAGTCCAATCGACTCAGTGGTCCTCTGTTGCATTAGCTTCTTTCATAAAAGGTCTTCAACAATATTAATAATTTCAAGTACTTTATAGTTTTTTAAACCTCAATTACTATTTTAGTATATTTATATGTTCTGTTGTCAGATAGAAATAATTTATTTGAGGACTAATTTTCCCAATCCACCATAGCTGGCTCATTCATCATACCAATTTAGTTGTTTCTGCTTAAAATTGATAGATAGATAGATAGATAGATACTTTATTCATCCCCATGGGGAAATTCAACTTTTTTTCCAATGTCCCATACACTTGTTGTAGCAAAACTACTTACATACAATACTTAACTCAGTAAAAAAAAAATATGATATGCATCTAAATCACTATCTCAAAAAGCATTAATAATAGCTTTTAAAAAGTTCTTAAGTCCTGGCGGTAGAATTGTAAAGCCTAATGGCATTGGGGAGTATTGACCTCTTCATCCTGTCTGAGGAGCATTGCATCGATAGTAACCTGTCGCTGAAACTGCTTCTCTGTCTCTGGATGGTGCTATGTAGAGGATGGCACTAATTTCAAGCAACAGCTAGTCACTCTCAAAAGGAATGTAAAATACAACCATTATTTCCCTGCAAATCTTGCATTGTGATTATTCCTGGATATTGGTAATAAACTAGGATCAAACCCAAAGTTGCCAATTCAGATTCAAAATGTAATAGAGAGATACATCATGGAAACAGTCTCTTTGTTCCTTTGAGTCTGCACAACCATGACTCCCCTTTTACACGAATCCTGCAATAATTGCACTATATTCTCATCGACTCTCATCAAATTCTATCTCTCACCCACACAGTAGAAGAAACTTAACAAAGACCAAATAACCCCACCAACCCACTCGTCTTTGAGATGTGGGAAGATGTGAGATCTGAATTGTGGCTGTCTTCTGTGGGCACAATGTTGCAAACAGTGTGCTATGAAGATCCCAACCCTAAAACATTTATAAGATGATGAGAAGCATTGATCATGTGGGTATTCAGAGGCTTCTTCCTAGCGCTGAAATGGCTAGCATGAGAGGGCACAGTTTTAAGGTGTTTGGAAGAAGGTACAGAAGAGATGTCAGGGATAAGTTTTTTCATTTAGAGAGTGGTGAGCGCATGGAATGGGCTGTCAGCAATGGTGGTGGAGGTAGATACGATAGGGTCTTTTAAGAGACTCCTGGATAGGTACATGGAGCTTAGAATAATCGAAGACTATGGGTAACCCTAGATAATTTCTAAAGTAAGCACATGTTCAGCACAGCTTTGTGGGCCGAAGGGCCTGTATTGTGTTGTAGGTTTTCTATGTTCTATGTTCTAGTTCTACTAGCCACTAAAACAGAGGGCAAAGCTGAGGCCAGAGGTTTGCCTTTGGTCAAACTGTCACAGATATTTGTAACAGTCCTTTAAATGTCACTGACCTTCAAAGACATTTAAAATGATAAAATTGAAATAAATAATTTAAAAGTCAAAACTGGCGCAGGAACCAAATGTTTACTCCCCAGCACAATGCATAAAAGTGCAAAATTTATTTCTGTTTGTAAGGCTGAATTCGGCAGTAACAATATGAACTGATGATAGAGCAAAGATGATTTGATTCAGTAATATTCCCTCAATTTGCCTGTAAAGGGAGGTCTCTCCTGTTTCACTCTGCTCACGTTGTGTTCAAAAAGACAACAGCTGGATGTTACTGAGTAAGTAATTTGCCATCGTTTACCAAATAGGCAGGGGCAATCTTGGTCTCATTGTGGGTAGTGGAATATGGACATCCACTATAAACACATTTGGGTAGTTTAAATGTAAACATTTACTGACTATATTTGGATGTCAAATACTAAGGAACATAGCAGGATGCTGGTAGCTAATAATAGAATTTGTTAACTACCAGCATCGTGGTTACAAGAAACAATAGCAGCTGAATCCCAAGTGTTCAAACTGTTTTACAGTGCACTTGCCAAGATTTTTTTTTCAGGGAATAAGCTAACAAAGGGAAAGAACTGAGAGCAGCAGTTCAGTCTGGAGATTGAGATGATAATGACAGCCATTAAGTAATATTGTGGCCTTAGTTCTCTGACACAGCATGGGTAGACAGTGTCATCACTAATTATCCAATTGTTTGAGGCATACTCCAGTTGCTCAAACATTAGTTGAGTATTTTCCTTTTCTACATTCAGGCAAAAAGAGATGATATTCTGTCTGTTGTTAAGAGGTTCTCCTGAGAGTATTCTCAATTGACATCAACTAGCCTCCAGCAATTTCAATCAATGGTATTACATTAATAAGTGGACTTTTATCAAGCATATAGTGTGATATAGTAATGCATAAATAACTAAATTTGATTAAAGGACTTAAAATGATAAATGTTTATGGAGATAGTGATTTGACTGTCCCTGCTGCTGTTACAGTACAATACTGAATCAGTTGAATTCTGTGAATGTTGCCTTAGCTACTGCCTGACCTTTCTGTTATTATTCTTTTGCATCTCAGTCTCAGTCACCACTATTATACTCATAACTGGCAAGCCACTTGTGGTTGGATCTGCTGTCAATCAAACATCCAGCAGGTTCATTCTCACAAAGCGCAATCACTTGTATTGAAGAACTGAAGAGTTTGATAGAATATAGTAAGATGGATATGGAAAAATATGTAATATTCAGAACCTGATTTCAAGATGATAAAAGGAATCAAGGTGATATGAAGGAACAGTAGATTAATGCCCAAAGGTGATCATTTACATGTGGTAGAGAATGCTCTTACACTCACATTTATGCACAAAATATTTTCCTAAACCAAGACTAAGTCTTTCTCCACAGGGAGGGAGGAAAAAGAAAAATGACATGCAAGCTACTGCAGGCACTTTTCAAATGGATCTTAGCAGCAGGGTTGAGATTACCCATCAAATCATATGGGAACAAACTGACTGTCTGCTTTCTTCACCAGGAAATGATGCAAGACAGCAGAAGAAGCTTCAACTTGGGAACAAATAAAAATACTTGACTCCTGAAGAGATCCTATGGAATAACTGCTGAGCACATTTTAAAGATATGGCTTTTTTGGGATTTAATCTTGACACTGATCCGCTGAAAATATATTGGTTGACAAAATTGTTGGAATAGGTGTCGGAATTTCATATTAAAATATTCAAAAATAGATGACTGTAAGGCCTTGAGACAAGTAAAATATGTTAAAAATAATAATGCTTTTGTATTATACACTGAGAAAGAGAAAAACAGCAGAGGAAGTAGAGTAAAATACTAACACAAGAGATTCTAGAAATTTTGAGCAACATGCACAAAGTGCTGGAGGAACTCAGCAAGTCAGGCAGCATCTATGGACGGAAATAAACAGTTGATGTTTCAGGTAGACACACTTCATCGTGACTGGAAAGGAAGGGGGTAGAAGCCAGAAGAAGTTGAAGGGAGGGGAAAGAGTATAAGCTGGCAGGGGATAGATGAGATAAGGTGAAGGGGAAAGGTGCATGGGTGGATAGGGAAAATTGAGTAAGAAACTGGGAATGGGGTATGTGGAAGAGGTAAAGGGTTGAAGAAGGAATCTAACAGGAGAGCACTGTGGAATATGTAAGAAAAGGAAGGAGGAGCTGAACCAGAGGAAGGTGAGAAGCTAATCAGATTTGGAAATCAAAAAAGAGAAAAGGAGGCAGGGGAAAAAAATAACCAGAAGATGGAGAAATCGATGTTCATGACATCTTGTTGGAGGTTATTCAGATGGAATACGAAGTGTTCCTCATCCAACCTGAATTATACCTCATCGTGGCAGTACAGGAAGCAATGGGCAGGCATGTCAGAACGGGAATGGTATGTTGAATTAAAATGAATAGCCACCAAGAGATTCTGCCTTTTGCAGTAGACAATACAAAAGTGCTTTACAAAGTGGTTCCCAATTTATGTCAGGTCTCATAGTGAGGCCCGACAGTGTTGGTGAAACAGACTTTAGCGCAATATTACACCAGGAGCACCTGCCCATCATATCCATTTGGTTCCCCTCCTCCTTCTTTTTCTTCCATCGTCCATTGTCCTCTCTCATTAGAATCCTTCTTCTTCGGCTTTTTACCTTTCCAGCTTCTCACCGAATCTCTGTAGCAATTCAGGAAGGTAGTGAACCAACTTGGGGTGGCAGGGTGACATACATCTCTACCAAAGGAAGTGTAAGGTGCCCCTACCCTCCACCAGCCTGTGGGTCACCCTTGGGCGTAACACCTTCTAAGCTCCCCGCCCGCCCCAGATCAGGATCACAGGATGGCATGGGAGCATGAGTAGATTATGCACATCAGAAGTCCTGGTTCTCTGACCACTGAGAGCAGGCAGGTAATCTCTGAAGAGTATTGATAATGACTGGGATCACCCATCATGTAAAGACACTGCCCAGAATAAGGCAATGGCAAACTGCTTCTGTAGCAAAATTTGCCAAGAACAATCATGGTCAAAGAACATGATTGCCCATGTCATATGAAATGACACATAATGACGATGATGAGTTCACCACCACTTTCTCAATCATGATTATGGATGGATAATAAATACTGGCCTTGCCAACAATATCCAGTTCCAAAAATAAATGAAGAGTTACCATATATAACACCCTGGTTAAGATTTTTACTGCTATGCTGTAGGTATTTCATTTTCAAGTCAAGTCAAGCCAAGCCACTTTTTATTGTCATTTCAACCATAACTGCTGGTACAGTACACGGCAAAAATGAGGATAATGTTTTTCAGGACCATGGTGCCACAAGAATCAATACAAAAACTACACTGAAAACAACACAGAAAAAAACTACACTAGACTACAGACCTACCCAGGACTGCATAAAGTGCACAAAACAGTGCAGGCATTACAATAAATAATAAACAAGACAATAGGCACAGTAGAGGGTAGTAAGTTGGTGTCAGTCCAGGCTCTGGGTATTGAGGAGTCTGATAGCTTGGGGGAAGGAACTGTTACATAGTCTGGTCGTGAGAGTCCGAATGCTTTGGTGCCTTTTCCCAGACGGCAGGAGGGAGAAGAGTTTGTATGAGGGGTGTGTGGGGTCCTTCATAATGCTGTTTGCTTTGCGGGTGCAGCGTGTAGTGTAAATGTCCATAATGGCGGGAAGAGAGACCTCAGTGATCTTCTCAGCTGACGTCACTATCCACTGCAGGGTTTTGCAATCCAAGATGGTGCAATTTCCGAACCAGGCAGTGATGCAGTTGTTCAGGATGCTCTCAATACAACCCCTGTAGAATGTGATGAGGATGTGGGGTGGGAGATGGACTTTTCTCAGCCTTCGCAGAAAGTAGAGACACTGCTGGGCTTTCTTTGCTATGGAACTGGTGTTGAGGGGCCAGGTGAGATTCTCCGTCAGGTGAACACCAAGAAACTTGGTGCTCTTTACGATCTCTACCGAGGAGCTGTCAATGTTCAGCAGGGAGTGGTCGCTCCATGCCCTCCTGAAGTCAACAACCATCTCTTTTGTTTTGTTCACATTCAGAGACAGGTTGTTGGCTCCGCACCAGTCCATTAGCCGCTGCACCTCCTCTCTGTAAGCTGACTCGTCATTCTTTACTGATGAGACCCACCACGGTCGTGTCATCGGCGAACTTGATGACGTGGTTTGAGCTGTGTGTTGCAGCATAGTAATGGATCAGCAGAGTGAACAGCAGTGGACTGAGCACACAGCCCTGGGGAGCCCCCGTGCTCAGTGTGATGGTGTTGGAGATGCTGCCTCTGATCCAGACTGACTGAGGTCTCCCAGTCAGGAAGTCTAGGATCCAGTTGCAGAGGGAGGTGCTCAGGCCCAGTAGGCTCAGCTTTCCAATCAGTTTCTGAGGGATGATTGAGTTGAATGATGAACTAAAGTCTATGAACAGCATCCGAATGTATGTGTCTTTTTTGTCCAGGTGGGTTAGGGCCAGTTGGAGGGTGGTGGCAATGGTGTCATCTGTTGAGCGGTTGGGATGGTACACAAACTGCAGGGGGTCCAGTGAGGGGGGCAGCAGGGTCTTGATGTGCCTCACGATGAGCCTCTCAAAACACTTCATGATGATGGATGTAAGTGCAATGGGACGGTAGTCATTGAGTCAGGACACTGAAGACTTCGTCAGCACGGGAATGATGGTGGCAGCCTTGAAGCACATTGGAACGGTGGCGTTGCTCAGGGAGATGTTGAAGATGTCAGTGAGAACATCTGCTATCTGGTCTGCACATCCTCTAAGCACCCTACCAAGATTATTGTCTGGTCCAGCAGCCTTCCGTGGGTTGACCCTGCACAGGGTTCTTCTCACATCAGCCATGGTGAGACACAGCACCTGGTCATTTGGAGGAGGGGTGGACTTCCTCGCTGCACATCACTTTTCTGTCTCAAAACGAGCATAGAAGTTATTCAGCGCATCTGGGATGGAGGCATCAACCGCACAGTCAGGAGATGTTGTTTTGTAGTTGGTGATGTCCTGAATGCCCTTCCACACGCGCCGCGTGTCGCCGCTGTCCTGGAAGTGGCTGTGGATTCGCTGGGCGTGTGCACGTTTTGCCTCTCTGATGGCCCGGGACAGTTTGGCCCTCGCTGTTGTTAGGGCTGCCTTGTCGCCTGCTCTGAAGGCGGAGTCACGGGTCCTCAGCAGCGCTGTTCTGTAAGAGCCGTCTGCACTGCTTTCAGCTTGTTTGTGTTTCTCACCGCAGAATCCAGTGGCTGTTAGAGGGGGGCTAATGAGCTGATTTTCCAGAGACGCCCAGTAAAAGGGGGTTCAACCACATATATTAGCAAACAATGTCAAACAAAAGAAACAATGAAGATTAATGATGCAGAATCATTTCAGAAAAGTTTATGTTAGCCATTGAGGCCTCCACCTTTAGACATCCCACTGGAGGTTCAGGCAAGGCACTGGGGAGGGAATGATCATTTGAAATTCAGAAATAAGTTGAAAGGTTCCTGTCAAAACATTCTTAATTGGCATTAACTATCCTCCAGCAATTATAATGAACCAAACCAAGTGTGGTTTCATCAAACATTGTAATATATTATTAAGAAAGAACTAAATGTAAGGACTCACAGTAACAAATATTTGCCAGAGATTGTGACTGGACTGCCTTTACTGCAGTTATGGTGCAATTATGCAGAAATTGTTATCCAAATGATGGCTCAGCAAACGCTCGACCTTTCTGTTTTTATTTAAGGAATTTAAAAAACTGCTCTTTAAGCATTTTAGTGTTGATAGCCAATAAATATAACTGTGATTTGAAGTGCAGATATTGGGTCAACAGAGCACAGCAGATACAACTCGATAAAAATCACAAATTGCAGTAATTCTTCAAGGTGGAATTTGTGATTAAAATAACCAAGGGGCAGCCCCACTTTAGGCCAGAATTTTTATAGAGGACAATAGAGTTTCAGTAGTTATTGGGCAATGTACTTCAAAAAACTTCTCTGCTGAGACACCATGTGGCTTTCTTGTTTCTATTCCATTACAAACTACAAAGTCCAGTCTCTCTGTTACCTCAGAATGACCAGAAGTTGAAAAGGTCAAACATCAATTGAAAATGCCATGAGAGAGGATGACATCCCTGCTGAAGTACAAGAAAGAACACTCAGACTTGCACTATTTCAGCTGCAATATCTGGGCAGAAAAGGAGGACAAAGCAAGATATTTCAGAGACACTATTGAAGTGACCATCTCCAAGACCATCTGATTACTGTAATTATTGAGAAAGTCATCAGTAGGTGCTTACCCATCTTCTCCCAGTGGCTAATAAGTTGTTCTCTAAGCCATTGTACCGATAGCATAGAAATCGTCCATGTAGAGGTATTGTGGACTTGATCTTCAATGCAAGCTAACTTCAAGAGAAATGCTGGTAGCAACAACAATCATAATACATGTTCCTTGGTTAACTTCACTTATCTTTTTGACCCCACCATTGAGAAAGTCTGTAAATAATCTCTCTTCCCTGCTAAGTTCATCTGCTTCTTATATCTTTTATATAATGGCATAGAAGCTGTAATTCTACCTCATGAATCTGCAGCAGCCAACGCTGTGAGAGCAAATACTATTTTAATCTTTCCTACAGCAAACTCCAGCTCTCCTTCAACAAGTTTCCATTTGCATTGAAACTAATCTACAAGACAAATGTGAAATCATTCAGCCTTGGCTGTCCCCACTGCACAGCCAATATTATTTTGACCTCAGTTACTGAGTTGTAGTATGCAAATGATTCTTGTCTGTGTGCATGTTCGGAATCCAAGCTCGAAGTCAACTTAAGCAAGTTTGACATATCTTTGGGACACATGAGGAAGAGAGAGCACCCAGAAGAATTCCACCTGTTGACAGAAAGATTGTACAGATGTCACACACACAGTACCATGAGTTAGCATTGACCCTGGTTCATTGGCTTTGTGAGGCAATAATTCTACAGGCTGCACATCTGTGCTCAACAAGTGCTTCCATCCTTGTGCACATACGTAGATTTTTTTTAAAAAATGACTAGAGTGCCTCAAAGATCTGCCTCCATCAGCCTACAAAGAGGGATTCAGTATCTCTCCTACTGTCTGTGCATTATTTCTACCTCTGACATATTAGTGATGTTGTCTCCAGTCTGTCCTGTAATCAAACCTTGTTCTCGCAAAACCCTGACTGTCATCTGATTCCCTTTTTCTTCCCCCAGCTTGATTATCCAATCCTGCATTATTTCTTGTACCGTAACATACCCAATTCTCATCTCTAAAAGCAGATCCTCTTCTGTTCCCAGCCTTCTCCACCAGTGAATCCTGGACTGTCCAAGGACTGCAACAGTTAAGAACCCTTCCAGCTAAGCTACCTGGATGGTAACATTTACTATGAGAAATAGCTAAATTTGGCAGTTCTCTTTGTCCGAGGCCTGACAAGTATTAATTTAAAACACCTCATTCCTCTTGTTTTCCATTTGATCTTCTGCTAGAAGCCAGTTTATTTCAGTTCTAACAGAGCTCAACAGAGAATCAACTAAATTTTAAAATCAGATAAAACTGTTTTCTTCTGAGAAATTAAACTTACCTAATTGGCAAAACCATGTTTAATATCATTGGCGTATGTCATGAAATCTGTTGCTTTGCAGCAGCAGTACTTTGCAATACAGCATAATGATATATAAAAAAAACTATGAAGTACAGTAAGAAATATATATCAAAATAAATAAAATATAATAGTACACCAAAAGAGTAAAAATATAACAAATAATGAGATAGTGAACAAAGGTTCATAGTCAATTCACAAATCTGATTGGCAGAAAGGAAGGATCTATTCCCGAAACATTGAGTGTGTGCCTTCAGGCTCTTGTACCCCCTCCCTGATGGTAACAATGAGAAGAAGACATGTCAAGGATGATGTGGTTAATTCTTTATGGATGCCGCCTCTTTGAGGCATCACCTTTTGAAGATGTATTTCATTCTGGGGAGGCTTGTGCCCATGATGGAGGTGGTTGAGTTTGCAACATTCTGCAGCATTTCTCATCCTGTGCAATGACCCCTCCATACCAGATGGTGATGCAACCAGTTAGAATGCTCCCCACAGTACATCTGTAGAATATCTAAGGTGACAGAACAAGTCTCCTCAAGTTCACAATAAATATAGCCACTGTCTTTCCTTCTTTGTAATCCTATCATTATGTTGTGCCCAGGATAGACCTTCAGAGATATTAACATCCAGGAACTTGAAACTGCTCACTCTTTCCACTGCTGATCCCTTAATGAGGACTTGGCTTTTTGAATCCACAATCAATTCCTTGATCTGACTGACATTGAGTGCAAGGTTGTTGCTGTGACAACACTCAACCAGCTGATCTATCTCACTCCTGTACAGTTGTGTCATTGGCAAATTTATAGATTGTATTTCAGATGTTTTGAGCCACACAGTCGTGGGTGTCGAGAGAATAGAACAGTAGACTAAGCACGCACCCCTGAGGTGTGCCAGTGTTGATTGTCAGCAAAGAGGAGATGCTCAATTCAATTGGAGTTTAATTGGCTAGGAGGCCTCTCCTTCTGCGGCTGAAAAGCAAGTGACCCTGCAGCTTGAGGCCCGAGTCCACTGAGTGCTGCTAAAATATCTGCAGTTGGCCAAAACAAAGCCTGTCTTCTGCTGAGTGAAACCCTGGGAAGGTAGCTCCAACTCTATTCTGGACACCACGCCGGTGAAGCGCAAAGGCTTTGCCCTCTCACTCTAGGTGGCTGCAAACAGGTGACACCATGGTTTCAGGCCTAATCATTGCTATGACCAAGGACTAGGACCACTCTATCTTTCCCTGCTCACATCCAATAAATCAGCGAATGGAACTTGTGGCGTAGTGAATTAACAACATCCGAAGGGATCTTGCGAACACAAGAAAAGCCAACATGACGACCACTCACTGTTTGACTGTAAGCCTCCATCAACTCAGGCAGCATCACATAGCATTGCTCCTTCATTATCTCCACCCGAGAGCAACTCACTTATGATATAGAGGTGCAGTCCTTTGAGTTGTTAATGTATAGCAGGATTTTGCGATCTTTAGACACACGTTTAAGTATAACGGTAACACCTTTTGTTGACCCCAGAGAAACCACTGTGACAAATTGCGCCGCCATGTTGCCAGAAACAACCCTTTGAGCCCCTGTGCCACAATCTCTGTATTATTTCTGATCCGCACTGACTGTGCCTCCTGGTGAGGAAATTAAGGATTGATTTGCAGAAGGGTTTACAGAGCCCCAGTCTTGGTGATTGTTGGTTAGAACTGATTGTTCTGTATGCTGAGCTGTAATCAATAAACTGCAGCCTGCCATAGGTATTACTATCATCCAGGTGAACCAAGGTTGAGTGGAAAGCCAGTGATATTGCATCCACTGTAGACCTATGGTGGTATAGGCAAAATGCAGTGTGTCCAGGTCTTTGCTTAGGCAGGAGTAGATTCTCACCATGACCGAACTCTCAAAGCACTTCACCACAGTAGATGTGAGTGCAACAGGGTGGTAGTCTTTGAGGCTGCTCTCTCATTATCAAAACTTTTTTCGCCCACAGAACTGAGGTAATTACAAGTTCAAGTTGCTTTTATTGTCATTTCAACCATAAATTGCTGGTACAGTACACAGTAAAAATGAAACAACGTTCCTCCAGGACCCTGGTGCTACATGAAACAACACAAATCTACACTAGACTATGTGAGACAGCACAAGGCTACACTAGACTATGTAAAACAACATAAAAACTGCACTAGACTACAGACCTGCACAGGACTACATAAAGTGCACAAAACAATGCAAGGCAGTACAATAATTAATAAACAAGACAATAGGCACAGTAGAGGACAAATTACAATGTCAGTCTAGACTCTGAATATTGAGGAGTCTGATGGCTTGGGGGAAGAATCTGTTGCACAGTCTGGTCATGACAGCCCGTATACTTTGGTAACTTTTGCCAGATGGCAGGAGGGAGAAGAGTTTGTTTGAGGGGTGCGTGGGGTCCTTCACAATGCTGTTAGCATTGTTTTTTGCACCATTCTCTGTAAACTCTGTTGTGTATGAAAATCCCAGATCACCAGTTTCAGAGATACTCTAACCACCGTTCTGCCATCAACTATCATTCCACAGTCAAAGTCACTTAGTAACATTTTTTTCCCCATTATGATGTTTGGTCTGAACAACAACTGAACCTCTTGACAATGTCTGCAAGATTTCAGGCCCACCATATCTGCACAGGTCATGATGCCAATCCAAATTAATCCTATCAGTCTGCTCACACTCTATATCCTTTCAGCTCCTAGCTGATCATATACCTGTCTAAATGCCTCTGAAGTATTACTACTGTATCTGTTTCCACCACCTCCAAAATTGCAACACTTCACACCTGCACATACTAATCTGCATGAACTAACTATTGTAGTGCTTTCTTGTCCCCCATAGTGCAGTTTCTATACCAAGCAGTGATGCAGCTTCTGAGGATGCTCTCTCTACTGTACATCAGTAGAATGACGGGAGTATGGATGTGCAAAGTCCAGCTCTCTTCAGCCGCCTCAGAAAGTGGAGGTGTTGGTTAGCTTTCTTGACTGTGTAGAATGTGTTCTGGGACCATGAGAGGTTCTGTGTGAAGTTCACTCCCAGTTTGAAATTGCTTGCAGTTTCCACTGTTGTTCCGTTGATGTAAAGAGGGGTAAGAGTGGAGCAAGTTCTCCTGAAGTTGATAATCATCTATTTTCTTTTGATAGCATTAAGGAAGAGGTTAGTTGCCTGGCACCAGGCCTGGAACTCTTCCACCTTCTCATCATTGTTGGTGATGAGACACACTATTATTGTGTCATCGGCGAATTTGACGATGTGATTGCTCGGGTGTTTGGCCGTGCAGTTATCAGTGAGCAGTGTGTACAGCAATGGGCTCAGCACTCATTTTTGGTGGGGGGCACCCATGTTGAGGATGATAGGGATGGAGGAGCAGTTGTTGAATGACAATAGTGTTGAATGGAGAAATGCAATCCAGAAAGAGCATTCTGACATAATGAACACAATACTGCGAGTATGAACTAATCAGAGTTTTATAGAGCTGCAAAATTAGCTGTGAACAGAATCTTCCATCTAATGAAGACCAAAACACAACATGCTTTCTTAACTACCCTATCAACTTGTGTAGCAACTTTGTGGGATCTATGGACATGTACCCAAGATCCCTTTACTCGTCCCCACTGTTAAGAATCGAATACACACTAACACGAGGTTCCAGCACCAGTTCTTGAGGAAAATGACTGGTCACAGACCTCTAGTTAAAAAAAAACAACTTCCTTCTACTACTACACTCTGCCAAGCTAACTTTTAATTTCGTCTACCAAGTCTCCACAGTTCCCTTGTGCCTTAATGTTCTGTTTTCGCCTTGTGTAAAGCTTCATTGAAGTCCATTTGTGTAACATCCAATGCCCTACTTTCATCAATCATCTTCATCAACCCCTCAAAAAAATTCATACAATCTTCTAGGACCACAATTAATGATTTCACCTACACTGTGGTTTTCCATTTGTTGTTCCTATCCCCAAGAATCTCCTCCAATTATTTCCCTACCATTGATGTAAGGCTCACCCACTTATAATTTTCTAATTTGTCTTTCTTAACAGAGGAGTGGGTATTCTCCAGTCCTCTTGGATGTCACCTGTGGCTAAAGATCATGTCAAGGTCCTTGCTCTTGCCTCTCAAAATCCCATCAGGCCTCGGGATATCTATCTTAATGTTCTTTAGGAGCCTCAATATCTCATTCGCCACATTTTATCAGCATAATCCTCCATGAATTTGCTTTGCTCTGTGTGCTTACCCTTTGTGAATACCAATACAAGATACATATTATCTTTTCCATTTTCTCTGGTTCCTGGCATATTTGTCCTGCCTCTTCATAGTTAACCTTTTGTTTTAATGTATGTGTAAAATGTCTTGAGATTCTCTTTATACCTACTCACCAAAAATGTGAGATGTACAGCAGACCAGCAGTGACTTGTAAAATTCCCTGCATGTGAGATGAAAGACAGTGTGTGCAATAGGATGGATACTCATGTGTATTACATACAAAAGCCTTCCTTTAAATTGCTCTAAAAATATTGGTGCATCAGGCTGAAGAAAAGAACCTCAAAGAAAATATTGTAGAATTATAGTGGGAGGCTACCCTCAGCCCTGGAGATATGTCTTGATTAGGACTGAAAAATGGCTTGTCATACGAAGAGCGTTTGATGGCTTTGGGCCTGTATTCACTGGAATTCAGGAGAATGTGGGGTGACCTCATTGAAACCTATCAAATGGTGAAAGGCCTGAATAAATGGATGTGGAGAGAATGTTTCCTATGATGGGATATTCTCAAATCAAAGACCACAGCTTCAGAATAGAGCGGCATTCTTTTAGACAGAGATGAGGAGTAATTTCTTTAGCCAGTTAGTGGAGAATCTGTGGAATTCATTGCCACAGCAGCTGTGCAGGTCAACTGTTTGTGTATATTTAAGGCAGAGGTTGACAGATTCTGGATAGGTCAGGGCTTGAAGGGATACAGGGAGAAGGCAGGAAATTGGGGCTGAGAGGAAAATTAGATCAGCCATGAAGCAATTGCAGTGCAAAGTCGATGGGCCAAATGGCCTAATCCTGCTCCTAAATCTAAAAAAAGAAATTGAATTTGAGATGTGGTCATGGAGGATGGTAACCAAGTTAGGATTTGTGGCAGTGGGGATTTTGCAGCTTTAGGAGAGCTAGAGCAGGATTAAGTTTAAATTTAAGGCATCAACTTGTATCCAGTTGCCAGTGCAGACTTTCATGGGCTGGGAATGGTTAGGTAAGTCAAATTTAAAGATAGCAGAACCAGACCAAATGTTCACAGAGAAGGGGTGCTTCAGTGTGACTGGACCATTGTTTCCATATACCACTCATAGTGTAAATCAGGCTTGCAAAGGACAAGACTGAGCATGCATTACACATCATAAAATACCTCTGTACCTTACTAGATTCATTCCTAAAGACAGGCAGGAATCTTATACACAGTGGAACTGGAAAGAAAACTGCAGACTTTGAATATCTGCAATAAAATACAATGTGTCTAATTCTCTTTCAATATTTTATGATACAAATAAATTGTTACCCTATATGATTGATGTTTGGGTGTTATTTATATTATGTGATCAGTAAACATAAAACAAAAAGGAAGTCTGATCACAATTCTACCTGCTATGAGAACTGACTAGAGGCAAGAAAATGAGAACAGTACTAATATAGAATGAGTAAAGGCATTTCTTTTGATAAAGTCCTAAGGGCATGAATGCCTATATCATGCCGGCTCAGAATTGCTGCCAATATTCCCCTGTGTCTCCACTTATCTTGTTCAGATGTGAAAGGCCTGACTCCGAGTAATGACAAGGGCTCCATGATAATGCAAGTAGGAGGCTCCAACCTTAATGCCTCTGGCAAACATTGATGGCTGGAAATTTGGGCGAGGAGCTTTGGCTGTAAAAATTCTAATTGATTTACCATGGATTTTCAAAGTCTCTGGAGTCAACCAAATTAAAATGATTAAAACAGAAGAAAAATTCCCTAAACATAAAACACAACTTTTAAAAAATTATTATATTGAAATCATGAACAGAAACATGATCCTTTTTGACATAATCTCTATTGAAATCAATGGGTTCTTCAGATTCTGTACCAAAGCTCCATTTGGCGTCCAAAATTGGAGGCAACGGGAAGATCAGCCTTTCAATCAGAAAATTAATTCCCAGACTAGCACAGTTCATACTGTTAACATGACAGCCTGGGTTTCATTGCGATTGATTGCCGATGACTATGATTGGAGCCATCAGCCGCAACCAGTAACATTTGGCTTTTGCCTTTCTGGGGAAAGAAGTAATGATAGAAAGACAGCATCCGATTTATAAAATGCACCTACCGTATGATACTGGGAGTGTCAAATGATCAATTTATTTTCCATTTGCGAGATTTTGCAATGCTTCAGAAGTGGCAAAAGCCACCTGTGTATTTGTAATTAAAATGAAACTCCAGAAATTATCAAATGAAAAATAATGTGGCCAATATGTGTTTAAATAAAACAAAGTGGAAAATCATTATACATAGGATTGATTGCACATAAGAAGCTGGCAGAGCTCAGCATCAGCCTCAAGGAGCTGTTGGTTCCCTTTGCTTCATTATACAAACTCAAGAGTATGAGAATATCTTATTCCTTATCACATTTGTATCTACATAAAACAGTCATCAGCATTTCACTGAATTATTATGACCCCAACAATACATGTAATAGTCCACTTTGTATTTATCATCAGTGTTATTTAATGTTTCTCTGAGAAGCACTTATTTTAGAATGATACAAAAGCCATTTGTATTGGAGCTGTACATGATAGTGTACACCTATAGAAATTAAATGTTTTACAGTCATTATTATTTGCATTGATTAAAGAGTAAGAGTAAAGTAATATAACAATACATTGATGGCACAGAATCATAAAATGGGTTACTTATTGGGGGAGACCATTCAGTCTACAAAAAGCTCAGAATAACAATGTAGATTGTCCTGCTTCTCTGTTCTCACACAAAGACTGCAAATTTTTTTTTCTTTTCAGTATCTTAACTGGTTCCTTTCTGTGTACTGTTGACTTAAGAAAACAGTCTGCAAAAAATAGTTCCCTCAAGTCACTGATCATTCTTTGGTCAGTCAGATTCATTCTATGTCCTCCGGTTTTTGACTCCTTCCACCAAATGGAACAAATATAGTTATGTACCTCAAACAAGTTTCATCAAAACTGTTGTGTATTTAATATTTCTGTAATATCTGAGTATTATTGTAATATATTGTCTGATTCAGCACTCTGTTTAAATGAATTATTATGTGTTATACTGTATGTAAAAGTGCATGTATGGTTTATATCATCACACCATCAGATCATATGTGCAGACCTCACTTAAGTAAACCAGAGTAGACATGCATCATCCCAGCTCCCATGTTTTTTCTTTCGATTAGTTTCAGAGTTACAGAGCATAACAGTATAAAACTACCTGATTGGCAATGAGGTAGTTTTAAAACAATTGCGAAATGACTACCTACCTGTTGAAGTACAGCATATTTTTCTTTGCAAGGGGAGAGAGAGACGGTTGAGTTAAAAGAAAAGTGCAGCATATGTTTCTTTGGAAAGAGAGAAGATGGCTGAGTTTAGAAAACAAGAGGTAGAAAAAAGGATGAAATTCATTATTCATAAACAGTAACTTCTGGGCGATAATAAAAGTAATTTTAGAAAAAAGGGAAACGTTTGGATATATTGGAATGATAGATGTGTTTGATTGCAGAACAGATAACCAGAGGATGTATACTGAATGAATTGAGCTGTATTTTTGAAACAAATTAAATTGCCAATGAAAACTGAGTGCCACTGTTACTAAGTACAATGGGTGGAAGAGCCTACCATTTGCTAAGACACTTAACTGCTGCAGCAAACCAGTCAAAATGTGCTTTGCTGATTTCATGAACATAATGCAGGAATATTTAGAACCGAAACCATTGTTGATTGTGGAACTCTTTAGGTTTTGTAAGTAGAATCAAAAAGAAGGGGAATCTATTTCAGCTTATGTGGTTGAACTGAGGAAATTCTCTGAACATTGACAGTTTAGTGATGGGCTTAATGATTCACTAATATATCGCATAGTTTGTGGAAACTCACAAGAAAGCACTCAAAAATTGTTCCTAACTGAAGCACAAATTGCTCTTAAATGAGCAGTTGTATCAATGGATTTCAAAGATACTGAACTTAAGCCTGCAGATATCCAACTAATATTAGAGAAAAGGTAATTTCTGTAGGAATGACATTCAAAACAATGAAATACAACAACCAACATGCCACATTGGGCTTGTATGTGGTCAAAACAGAATACAGCACAATACAGGCCCTTCGGCCCACGATGCTGTGCCGAACATGTATTTACTTTAGAAATTACCTAGGGTTACACATAGCCTTCTATTTTTCTAAGCTCCATGTACCTATTCAGGAGTCTCTTAAAAGACCTTATCATATCCACCTCCACCACTGTCACTAGCAGCCCATTCCACGCACTCACCACTCTTTGCATAAAAAACTTATCCCTGATATCCCCTCTATTGTGCCCTCTTGTGTTAGCCATTTCAGCCCTGGGAAAAAGCCTCTGACTATCCACATGATCAATGCCTCTCATCATCTTATACACCTCTATCAGGTCACCTCTCATCCTCTGTTGCTCCAAGAAGAAAAGGCCAAGTTCATTCAACCTATTCTCATAAGGCACACTCCCCAATCCAGGCAACATCCTTGTAAATCTACTCTGCATCCTTTCTGTGGTTTCCACATCCTTGTAGTGAGATGACCAGATATGAGCACAGTACTCCAAGTGGGGTCTGACCAGGGTCCTATAAAACTGTAACATTACCTCTCAGCTCTTAAACTCAATCTCACGGTTGAAGAAGGCCAATGCACTGTATGACTTCTTAGTCACAGAGTCAACCTGTGCAAAAGCTTTGAGTGTCCTTTGGACTCAGACCCCAAGATCCCGTTGATCATCTACACTGCCAAGAGTCTTACCATTAATACTATATTTTGCCATCATATTTGACCTACCAAAATGAACCACCTCACACTTATCTGGGTTGAACTCAGAACAGATCCCTGAGGCACACCACTGGTCACCTTACCTCCATGCAGAATATGACCCATCTACAACCATTCTTTGCCTTCTGTGGGCAAGCCAATTCTGGATCCACAAAGCAAGGTCCCTTTGGATCCCATGCTACTTTACTTTCTCAACCAGCCTTGCATGAGGTACCTTAGCAAAAACCTTGCTAAAATCCATATACACTACATCTACTGCTCTAACTTCATCAATGTGTTTAGTCACATCCTCAAAAATTTCAATTGGGCTTGTAAGACACAACCTGCCTTTGACAAAGCCATGCTGGCTATTCCTAATCATATTATGCCTCTCCAACAATTCATAAATCCTGCCTCTCAGGATCTTCTCCATCGACTTACCAACCACTGAAATAAGACTCACTGGTCTATAATTTCCTCGACTATCGCTACTTCCTTTCTTGAATAATGGACAACATCTGCAATCCTCCAGTCCTCTGGAACCTCTCCTGTCCCCATTGATGATGCAAAGATCATTGCCAGAGAATCAGCAATCTGCTCCCTTGCTCCCCAGAGCAGCCTGGGGTATATCTCATCCAGTCCCTGAGACTTATCCAACTTGATGCTTTCCAAAAACTTCAGCACATCCTCTTTCTTAATGTCTATATGCTCAATTTTCTCAGTCCACTGTAAGTCATTCCTACAATCATCAAGGTCCTTTTCTGTAGTGAATACTGAAGCAAAATATTCATTAAGTACCTCCGCAACCTCCTCCGGTTCCATACCCACACCCGTCACACTTGATTGGTCCTATTCTCTCATATCTTATCCTCTTGTTCTTCACATACTTGTAGAATACCTTGAGATTTTCCTTAATCCTGCTCACCAAGGCCTTCTCATGGCCCCTTCTGGCTCTCCTAATTTCATTCTTAAGCTTCTTTCTGCTAGCCTTATAGCCTTCTAGATCTCTAGTTTTTTGAACATGTTGTAAGCTTTCCTTTTCTTCTTGACTAGATTTTCAACAGCCTTTGTATACCACGGTTCCTGTATGGTCATTAGAATGTACCTATGCAGAACATCAAGCAAATATGCCTTGAACATTTGCCACAATTCTGCCATATATTTCCCTGAGAATATCCGTTGCCAGTTTATGCTTCCAAGTTCCTGCCTGACAGCTTCATGTTTCCCTTTACTCCAATTAAACGCTTTCCTAACTTGTCTGTTCCCATCGCTGTCCAAAGCTATGGTAAAGGAGATAGAATTATGATTACTATCTCCAAAATGCTCTCCCACTGAGAGACCTGACACCTGACCAGGTTCATTTGCCAATACCAGATCAAGTACAGCCCCTCTCTTCTTGTGGGCTTATTTAACAAACACACATAACAAACTCCACCCCATCTAAACCCCCGTGCTCTAGGAAGATGCCAATAAATGTTTGGGAAATTAAAATCTCTCACTATGATGATCCTGTTATTATTACACATTTCCAGAATCTGTCTCCTTTCTGTTTCTCAATGTCCCTGTTACTTTTGGGTGGTCCATATAAAACACCCAGTAAAGTTATTGATCCTTTCCTGTTCCTAACTTCCACCCACTGAGACTCAGTAGACATGACTTCCTCCTTTTCTGCAGCCCTGACACTATCTCTGATCAGCAGTGCCAAGCCCCCACCTCTTTTGCCTCCCTTCCTGTCCTTTCTGAAACTTCTAAAGTCTGGCACTCTAAGTAACCATGTATTGGATGATGCCACATTAGTGTTCAAGGTTGGCGTAGAAAACTCAAACATATCAAGGGCAAAATAGTGTTAAAAGAAATGCCACACTCAAGTTTTCCAAAGACCATCAGATTCTTTATACCATCTGTGATAAAGTAGCTAGTGAGTTGGATCACAAGGACGATAAAGGATTTCCTTCCAACCTTGAATGGAGCCCATGGGAAACACTAGTCATCGGAATATCCAAGAAGGGTGGGACTGTCAGAATCTGTGGTCATCTTAAGGTCACCATCAGCACAATACTGAAAGTAGATCATTAGTCTCCACCTAGCATAAAGAATATCTTTGCAAACCTTCCTGCAGAGAAACACCAGCAAAGTGCACATAGCTGAGGCATACCTACATAAAGAGATGGAAGAAGAGTCCAAAATATTTCTCACCATAAACACTCACGAAGTGCTTTATCACTATAACAGATTTGTTTTTGGAGTAGCATCTGTTCCAACACATTGACATAAAGCTATGAGCAAGTGCAATAAGGCTGCCCAGGCACTTATTGTTACCTGGACAACACCATTGTTCCAGCGAGGATGACTAGGAACACCTCCAAAATCTCAAGACAATGTTAAAAAGAGAAGATGATTATGGGTTTACAGCGTGACACAGAAAGTGTTAATTCTTTAAACCAAGCATCTGTGGTCACACCATATTCACAAAAGTATTACACAAGTGTACTGAGAAAATTCAAGCAGTGGTGGATGCCCCATGGCAAAAGGACATGTCACAGTTGCAGTCCTTTTTAGAATTAGTCAATTACTATAACAGGCCCCCGCCAAAGCTGGTTACTGTGCTCCACCCCTTGATCTTATTACTACAGATCAGGAAGAGATGGCATTGGACAAAGCAATGTGAGCTGGTATTTCCAAAGACAAAGGAAATGGTGATGCAAGACAGTGTCCAGTGAAGCTCATCTGTGACACCTCACCTTATGATTTAGGTGCAGTCATGACAAATGTTATGAGTGAAGAAAGTGAACTCCCCACAGCCTTTGTATCACTTTCCTTTAATGCTACAAAGAAAAATTAGGAACAGATTGACAGAGGGACAGTGAATATGGTTTGGGGTGTAAAATATTTCAGCCGATACGTATGGGAGAGCGTTCACCCTTGTTAACCTCCAGTTCCCATTTTGAATCCACAGAAGGGTGTTCCACTAACACCAGCAGTATAAATGCAGAGATGGGCTCTGTTTCTTGGAGGGCACAATTACAAGATCAAATTCAAGAGGACAACTAATCATGGAAATGCTGATGTATTGTCATATTTACCCTTGGAAAAGAAAATGCCTAAAAATTTTACAAAAGGGGACACACCTTTTGAGTATTCTCCCTAATGCAAATTGGAAGTCTCTATATTATAGCAGTGATAATCCAAAGGGACACCAGGAAAGACCCCATACTATCTCAGGTCTCTTTGCCCACCCAAAATGGTTGGAATGTGCAGCAGAATCACCAGTTCCCCCATTTTTACCATCGTCAAGATGTATGGCCTTACGTGGGGACTGAAAGTTGTTATACCATCCAAGCTGAGAGCTAAAGTGTTGGAGAAGTTACATGCCAGTCATTAGGGCATGGTCACAATGAAAGTGTTGGCTTGAAGGTCTGCTTGGTGGCCTGGGATAAAACAGTAGATCGAGCAGCTTGCTATGCACTGTTTAGGATGCCTACACGTCCAGAAGATATCAAGCGCAGCACCTGTCCGTCCCTGGGAATGGCCTCCATTGCCCAGGTAGAGGCTTCATGTGGATTCATAGGCATAAATTCCTTGAAAGTAGTGAGTGCAGCTACAAAGGGGCCAGAAGTGTTCCAGGTAGCTTCCACTACAGCCCTGCACTCTGTTGATATGTTGAGCAGCCTCTTCTCAAGGACTGTTGTTCCACAACACTTAGTCAGTGACAATGGACCACTTTTTTTTTGCAAAACAGTATCAGTCATTCCTGAAAATGAATGGAATAAGACATATATAACTTCAGGACTGTACTACTCAGCTACAACTGCCTTGATGGAGAGGTTTGTCCTGAGACAAAAGAACACACTGCAAGCAATGTCAGCAGAACACAATACACTGAATCAGAAGCTCGCCTATTTCTTCCTTGTATATCACAATTCAGCACACTCCACAACTAACAATTCAGCAGCTGTTCCTGAATTGTCCCTTGTATTGACGTTTTGATCTCCTTAAACAAATACTTTGATGTTTCACTCTTGGACAAGCAGTTCTGATGAGGTACTGCAGAGGTGATTAAGAGATGGTACTTGGAACGATTTAAGGACAGAAGTGGACCACTCTCCTAAACAGTGGAGATTGCACCTGACATCATCAGTTGAGGAGAGCAGAGGCAATTGTTTGAGAAGGAAGATGTCCAAAGCTATCAGAACCACTTTCTGTAGTCCCAGAGTCAACGCCTAGAACCACCACAGAGGAGGCCCCAGAACCTGAGATTATTTCACAGCCAGGTCTCACCTGCCAAGCAGAGTGAATTCTCCCCACCCCCATTAGGAAAGACGCTATCCCACAAGAGTAAGAGATCCTCCACAGCAATAAATCTTTAGGCATGAATGGGACAAATTAAAATGTACTATACTGTGCATGCCTGTATAGTAGTTGGATTATATAATATATTGTGTATATTGTTGTGATGCATTCTAAGCAGGGAGGAAAATGTGTATTTAATATTTCAGTAATATTTGAGTAACATTATAAATATATTGCTCGATTAAACATTCTTTTTTAAAATAATTCATTATGGGTTATATGTAAAAGTATGTGAATGGCATATGTTATCACGCCACCACATCATCAGTGTGTACCTTGATATAAGTATAGGGAAACTAACCACATGCATCAGACAGCTCTGATCCTTTTCAGAAAGGTGTAGTATCAAATGTTTACAATATAATTATGAAAATACGTTCAGTGGCCTTTTATAAGATTAAAAATGATTGGAAAAGAGAACTTAACTTTACTATCCCTATTGAGAATTGGGATAAAATTCTTCAATTAGTTAATTTATCCTCTATATGTGCTAAACATTCATTGATACAGTTTAAAGTTGTGCACAGGGCTCATATGTCCAAGGATAAATTGGCTCATTTTTATTCCCATATAAATCCTATATGTGACAGATGTCATTCTGAGATAGCTTCTTTAACTCATATGTTTTGGTCATGTCCGCTTTTGAAAAAATATTGGAAAGACATTTTTGATATTATTTCCATGGTATTGAACATTGATTTACAACCTCATCCTATTACTGCAATCTTTGGTTTACCAATGATGGGGTCAATCCATTTATCTTCTTCTGTTTGTTAGATGATTGCATTTCTTACATTAATGGCTGGAAGATCTATTTTGTTGAATTGGAAAGAAATTAATCTCCCTACCGTATTTCATTGGTTTTCTCAAACTATGTTATGTCTAAATTTGGAGAAAATTAGAAGTGTCGTATATGACCCTTCTATTAAATTTGAAAAGATTTGGAGGCCATTTATTCAATATTTTCACATGATGTAATTTGACCCTGTTCCAATCCTATTTGTTTTTCTGGTTTTGAATATATATATATGTTGAGAGGATCGGAGTTGGGGACACTGATAATTTTGTAATTTTTTTTATAGATACCATAAACAGCCCATTTTTTTTCTTCTTTCTTTTTTTTTCTTTAAAGGTTAGTGGTTAGTTTGTTAGTTTAGTTTTTCTTAGAGTATTTTTTTTTCTTTTTCTCTTTTCTGTTTTTTTTTTCAACATGATTTACCTAGTTATTTTTTGTTTCGTTTATATGACATTTGTATCATTCATGATTTGGGAAGACTTAACTATATTGTACTTATTGCTTGTGTATCCTTTTATGCTCATTTTAATTTTGTAAGTTTGTAATCCCATGATCTATGTACTAATCTTATCATGTTGATATTAATAAAAAGATTGAAAAAGAAAGACAGCTCTGTGTTTTTCTTTTGATTAATTTTATGTTTTAGAGTTACCAAACATAGCATTAACCTCCTTTATTTCACAGAGAACAACTCTAGCTTCTCCATTCTATCTGCATGACCAATTATTGCATGTTCCTTAAAATGGGGAACCAAGAACTGAATGCAGTACTTCCGCTGTGGTCAAGCAAGTATAATATATAGGTTCACCATCACTTTCCTGTTCTTGTAATCTATGCCTCTTTATAAATAGGGCACAAGCATCCCTGAAGGATTTTAAACATTTTCAACAAACTCCATACTTCACTCTAAGATATCTCTATATATCTCTATTCCTATGCTCCTTTTACAATCAGCTCCTCTGGCTCATGTTGTCCCTTCTGTAGATGTGAACTTCCAACTATTCAAGACATTTACAAAGACAAGTGTGTAAAAAGTGCCTGAAGGATCATTGGGGACCTGAGTCACCCCAACTCCAGGAAGCAGTACCGCAGCATAAAAGCCAGGACCAACAGGCCCCGGGACAGCTTCGTCACCAGGCCATCAGACTGCTTAATTCATGCTGATGCAACTGTACTATGTTATATTGATTATCCTGTTGTACATACTATTTATCATAAATTACATATTTATACGGAGACATAACATAAAGATTTTTACTCCTCATGTATATGAAGGATGTATGTAATACAGTCAATTCAATTCAATTCGTAACGTACAACATTTCACATTTCACAGCACTTAAACTCATGTTTTGCATTAAAAGAATTTTCAGAAATTATTTCCTGATCAAATGCCAACTCCTGGAAGATTCCACTATACAATCTCCTCCAGACTGTAAGAGCACGTCCACTGCTATCTCTGTTTCCAGTGTCTATCCATGCTGTTGCAACTCCTATTATTCTATGGCCAATTTTGATGACATTTCTTTTGTGATACAAGATCAAATATTCAATTTAAAGTCCATACAGACCACATCAACCCTCACTGTTTAGAGATGGATGACTATCAGGAGAAGCAAAGCAGTAGGCATTCAGTGCTAAGTTCCTCTGTGGACATTCCCTTCACACATATTTACTTCATCGTCAGCCACAGGCAAATTTCCGACAAACTGGAGAGTAGTGAATGTTGTTCCATTGTTAAAGAAGGTCAGCTAATGACAGGCCAGCTAACTACAGACCAGTGAACCTAACATCAGTTGTAGGAACATCACTGGAGAGAACTCTGAGGTAAAGTATCATCTGGAATGTCAAGGCCCAATCAGGAATAGTCAACACAGTTTTGTGTGTGGAAGGTCTTTTCTAACAAGTCTTAGGAAAAGAAATAACTCAGGGGCTAGATGAAGGTAAGGCAGTGGATGTTGTTGGCATAGACTTTATTAAAGCCTTTGACAAGGTCCATTGTGGCAGGCTAGAAGGTTAGTTCACGTGGGAATCAGGGGAAGTTAGCTACGTGGTTTCAGAATTGGCTCCGTGATAGGAAGCAGGGGTGACGTTTGAAGGTCGACTTTCCAACTGGAGGCATTTGACTAGTGGGCTTCCCTAAGGATCAGTGTTGGAACACTTATATTAATTATGAATCCAAGAGATTTGGATTAATACTAACTTGGCAGTCTTTTTGTCAGAGAAGCAGGTTACAATGAATTGAAAGATATTGATCAGTTACAACAATGTGCTGAGGACTGGCAAATAGATTTCAAAAATGAAATGATGCATTTTGGACATTCAAACCAGCATACAACTTATACAGTGATTAGCAGGGCAATGAAGAGAGTTGTGGAACAGAAAGGACCTGACAGTACATGTGTATAGTTCTCTGAAAGGAGGGATAATGGCACCTAAGGGCAACTCCTTTGCTTGCATCTTCAGAAACAGCTGTATATCCACCTTTAATATCTTTATTTTTCCCTTTTAGGGTTCTTTTGAAGACGCTGACCTGGAGTTACACATAGGCTTTGGTTTTTTGTGGGAATGGGACCTGTTCTCGGAGTTCCATGACTGGCCATTATTTGACATGCCAAGGGTTTGAGAGTCTCACTCGTGTTTGGAAGCCTAAGATGTCGGGGCTCTGCGGACGGGCGGATCGAGGGTTGGTTTCATGGCAGGAGACTCGCGTGACATCGGGGAGGCCAGCAAATCTTTCACTGTGGGCCAGAAGACCTGAGATCTTTGTGATCTTTAGACACAGAACTCGAAAAAAGCGATGAAATGGACTTTTAACATCGTAAACCAAAGGGAGAGGGAAATGTCTCCCCTTTTTCACAGCGAGTGGGAGACATAACCCACTGGAGACATTTCTCTCTCCCTTATTAGGGAGAGAGAGAACCTGTGGTTTGTCGAATGTCAGATGAAATGCGAAGACTTTGGGGTAACATTGGTTTGTGTCTTTGCTATTGCTTAGCACACGCTTGGGCTCACTGACCATAGTGCTGCACTTCTTTTTTGCTGGTGGAGGGAAGGGGGGATTGTTGTTAGCTGCCGCTTACGCACGTGAGGGGAGAGGGACCGCAGGGTTCTTACGTTTAACTGTCGTTCATTCTTTGGGGGCACTTCTCTGTTTTTGTGGATGTTTGCAAAGAAAAAGCATTTCAGGATGTATATTGCATGCATTTCTCTGACATTAAATTGGACCTTTGAACCTTTGGAATGACCACAGAGGGGTGGAGATGAGGTGGATGTTCATAGTCTTTCTGGGAAGTCCAAAACTAAAGGGTACCGATACAGGATAAGAGGGGAGAGATTTAAAAGAGACCTGAGAGGCAACTTCTTTACACAGAGAGTAGTGAGTACCTGGAATGAGCTGCCAGAGGAAGTGGTCATGGCAGGTACAATTGCAACATTTAAGAGGTATTTGGATAAGTACTTGGAGGGGTGTGGCTTGGAGGGCTATGGGCCAAATGCAGCAACTGTGACCAGCATGGAGGATGCTGTGGTTAGAAAGATAGAAAACATACAGCACAATACAGGCCCTTTGGCCCACAAAGCTGTGCTGAACATGTCCCTACCTTAGAACTACCTAGGCTTTACCCATAGCCCTTTATTTTTCTAAGTTCCATGTACCCATCCAGGAGTCTCTTAAAATACCCTATAGTTTCTGCCTGCACCACCACCACTGGCAGCCCATTCTATGCACTCACCACTCTCTGAGTAAAAAACTCACCCCTGACATCTCCAAGCACCTTAAATCTATGCCCTCTCATGCTAGCCATTTCAGCCCTGGGGAAAAGCCTCTGACTATCCACACAATCAATGCCTCTCATTATCTTGTAAAACTCTATCAAGTCACCTCTCATCCTCCGTTGCTCCAAGGAATAAAGGTCAAGTTTATTCAAGCTATTCTCATAAGGCATGCTCCCCAATCCAGGCAACATCTTTGTAAATCTCCTCTGCACCCTTTCTATAGTTTCCTCATCCTTCCTGCAGTGAGGCGACCAGAACTGAGCACAGTACTCCAAGTGGGGTCTGACCAGGGTCCTATATAGCTGCAACATTACCTCTCAGCTCTTAAAGTCAATCCCACGATTGATGAAGGCCAATGCACCGTATGCCTTCTTAACTAGTTGGTAGGGTCATTTGGACTGAAGGGCCAGCTTTTGTGCTGTATTATTCAATGACTCTCAATATGATTTACCTTTTACAGATCCATGCAGGATTTTTCTATTTGACATCATTGTATCATCTTTTTTCACAAATGTAGGGGAAAGCAACATTAGACAAAGTTACTAAGTATTTGGGATAAGAGACTTGACAGTCCAATAGTGTTGATCTTCACCTGAGAATCATTTCAGGGGAATAAAAAGTAGGTCGTCAAGAAATTCAGACACTCGTCAGCATGACACCTCAGATAAAGTTCAAACAGCAGCTTATTAAATGTCTAGTATCTCAGAGCCTCAGCAATCTCCTGGTTTGTTTGGTGTCTTAGAGAACTATCTTTCTCATGAACAGAACTTCGACATGAAACTCATAACATGATTGTCATGGGACCAGTCCTTCACATACAACAGAGTAACAAAAAATATCAGTCCAAAGTGTATCGCTGAAGTCATCAGCTACTGACTCCTTCTTGACACTGCTGAACATCGATTCTCAGAGGCTGGAACAAAATCTCTATCGCTCATTTCATTGATTGTATTTCTGTGGGACCATCACATCCAATCACCATAGAATGGAAGGGTTGCCACCAGCAAATCAAGATAATCAAGCATTGGAGGTCACAATGGAACCAAAATATTCAACAGAAATTGTCACCAATCCCATAGAACCTGGACTCAATCTTTTACTCAAATTTAAATAGCCCTCTACTGGAAACCAACAGAGGGTGGTGGATTTGCAGAACAAGTTGGGGAGGGTACAAATACAATATTTAAAAGCCATTTAGACAGGTTAATGGATTGGAAAAGGTAATACAGACAAATGGGTTTACCTTTGTAGGCATGGATGATTTTGGCCTAAGACTCTAGACTCTACCTTGTTCAACTCATAACATGTCCTATGACTGAGACAAGGAAGATCTAGCAATTTATGTGAATAAAATACTCTCTGAAATATAACAGTTAAAATTATTTTTTATATTATATCCAACATCTATTTACAAGCAATACAGTATACACGCTCACTATTTTAAAGCACAAATGACATGTTAGCATCAACAATACGTAAGATTGGACAACATGATTTGAAAAGCAGGTGCATCTTGAAACTTCAAGTTTAACATGTAGAACAGCCAAAGAAGGATATTATGTTGTGCAGGGAGAGGAGTTGCAGTGCATGGCACTGATCTACACCAGTAACTGCCATTGTTGCTAATATAAGAGAGTTAATGCTTGGTTGAAACCTGATGTCAAAACCATTTGAAATACTACATCAGCAAGTTGGTCCGCAATGAAGCACACATATTTTATTGAGAAAATAAATTTAAGACATTGGCATTCACTGACAAGTTTCAGCTAATTCTATTTGATCTGTATGCTTCACTACAAATAGTACCCTAATGTATTCAGAAGCAGTCAAGTAACTGAATTTTAGAGCATGTTTCCTCCTCTATCTTAGGTGATGTGCATTCGATCTTTACATTGGTTTGGCCGTGGATCAATCTAACGGAGCACAGAATTCACAGATTCAGTCTCTTACCATTGACTTTGCTAATCACAGGTCAAATAGGACCAATCAAAAACATGCTCCTAAATATATCACCATGTAGCCAACAAAGGCTTTCCTTGTTTACAGTCCCTTGAGTGCCAAGCCATTGCCCAGTTTTCATGTGAAATGGCATTCACTTTTACTCTGCTAATCAACATGAATCAGTGCAAACAAGAGAAAGTCTGCAGATGCTGGAAATCAAAATAATAAACACAAAATTCTGGGGAACTCAGCAGGCCAAGCTGAGACCCAAAACATCGACTGTTCACTCTTTTCCATAGACACTGCCTGGCTTGCTGAGTTCCTCCAGCATTTTGTATGAAACAGTGCATTTGGGAAAGTGGCCCTGCAGTATGAACAAATGGTACTGGTGTTTTCAGTGAATTAGATTAAAATGCACAGTACATTTTGAATAATGGACTCTAGTCAGTGAACTATTCTGGTTGCAAGCAGAAACAGGTATTGTACAGTACATGAAAATTGTGCCCTCTGAAGGACCCCAGAATTTTTGGTATGGCTAGCTCTGAAGGATGTCATGAAGTTTAATCTCAATTAAGCAACAGAATGTGATTTGTAGTTTTTGGTTTCCATTTCATTAAATTAAATTTATTTATCATTATTTTCATAAGCAGCTTTAATAACTTTTATTGTGTACTGGTGGCTAATTCGCAAGAGTTCCAAGTACTAGAAAAAATTAAATAAAATTTAAACTTAAATTCTGTCAGTGAGTGACCCTCTTTTGTTTAACTCCTAATTAATTCCAAATTTTATCCATGTATAAATTAATGTAGTTCTTTGTACATAATGTGCAAATAATATCAAACTTAATGTCACGCTTAACAAAAAATTATATCAAGACTATATGCACAGAATGTGAAAATTAAAGAATAAACATCAAGCCAAGGCTTTTAACATTTATTTACACTTAATGCTTTACAACAAATCTTTAAGGTAAGGAGTTAATGTCAAGACTTCTATGATATCTGAATGAATTCCTGTTATTAAAGTAAATCACACTCTCATCACAGAAATTACTGATCTATATATTTCCCTTCCACTTTAGAGTATGACTTGAAACACTTAAAAATTTCTTTCTTTATTGTTCTGTGACAGAAATCAAACGATGCTGGGAGATTAATTATTGAAATGGGGAAATGTGTGTTTACTAAACATGCACATTTCTAAAAGCTGAAAATTATTGTCAACCTGTGAGTCTGGTTATACCAAGAATGAAATCTTATTGCCTCTAATTTTGCAGGATAGCACACATTGCATACTATTGTCGAAATATTTCCCAAGGTATTATTCTATGAAATACCCTCAGAATTAGACTGAATTTTGCATTCAAGGAAAAAAAAATTCTTCTTTATGTGATATTACTTGAAATTGCCTTCTTCATTAATGAAAGTATATTGTAGTGTCAAACACAGACGACATTTGTAAATGAGCACAGTGCCATCTAGTGGAAATAACTAAGTGGTAACAATGAGTTCTCATAAGGCTCAGTTAACAAAATAATCGAAATAATTGAAATTCAGGATTGAATTATATATGTATACTACAGTATATGCATTCATAAATAAACATAAGTGATTTTGAAAATTAATATTTTAATAAAACTGACAGCTAGCAATCCTTAAGAACAATTATGATTTAATCATAAGCAATGCAATGCATTAGTGAGTTATTTTTCTGCACATCATTTATTAAAAATTTACTGTCTCTAGTCTATGCATTCCATATCTTTATTATTTTGCCCTTTTTGAAAAGAAATATTCACATTGTTGACCAATCTAATCTCTCTCCAGGTTTGCTGAGTTTCTTTGATTTCAAAGAATTATATTGCTGGCATTATATCCACTTCTGAAGTTGAGAGAGATGTCACTCCTTTACTCAATACATTAGAAGCCTGTGCTCTTTCACTAAATTGGCTATGCTAGGTCGACTTCTGGAATACACTGATGATCACATAATTCTTCAATATTGCCTAGACGTCTCACGCAGGAATAAAGTGACTTACATTACATCTCTAACTCTGTCTTCTACTTTCACAATATATCATTCCAGCACCTTATTTTTGAGACTAGAGTTTCCAGGCAGTGTTAATTTATAAATTCTGCCTCATTATTTAAAATGTCTCTCTTTCTAGCTTGTATCAAAACTTTGTCTTTGTTTCAATTTTTTCTTCTGCTCAAGGTTTGACTGAACTCAGCTTAATTATGATCATCCTTCTATCCTTAGTAACTCAGAAAGCTAACCCGTTGTGGAATGTGGCATTGTTCCATCGCTGAGGCAAATGCTTGCTAATCAATGTCTCATTATAAAAGGTGAGTATTTTCATAACACCCTTAAAATATTTGCTTCTCTGTTTCTTTCACAATTCTAGCTCTGGATAATATGGTGAAGTAAGCATGTATTTATTGTTATTCCACTTCATAAGGCACTCAAATATAAATGCACAAAACCAGAAACTTTTGTCCAAGGCTATATCATTTCATCAACTACGGAATGAGAAAATGGAACTCAAATCTCAGTCTATAATACAGAGCTGAGTTCTGATCACACCAATCCATTTCAAGTGGCTGTGAATAATAGATATCACCACACCATTATCATGTACTCTTTGGAAAGATCTCATTGACACCAACTCTGAAAGGTATCTTTCCTAGTTTAGTTTTACAATTTTGAATCTTTTCAAATGCCTTTGCCTTGATAATTTCTCTGTCTTTGACTGGTTGCAATCCATTTGCGTCAGCTTGTAGCCAAAAATAAACCACTACACTTGATAAGAATGCATATTTGGCTCTTTTGAAACTTTTATTTGTGCCCATTTATTTGTGCAGCAATCTCAAAACACACAAGATTCAGATATTTACTTCTTTGGCACTTATGACTATCACTGCATGTATACTTAGTGATCTTTACCATGCCTATGTTAAGATGAGAGACTGTCAGACCAATTTAAACCTATAAAGTAATTTTGTAGATGAAAAATTATGTTTATGTATTTTCATTATATAATATTGCTGATGCATCTTTTTATACATCTTAATATATGCATGTGACAGTTTGAGAAAATGTTGGCTTCTGCCAACTCTATATGTAGATCCAATATGGGTAAAGTGTCAACCTTTGCTTTGTTCACTGTCACCTTATATTTACCACATATTTGCCTGGATCAAAGGATTTTAATTGTGTCAAGAGATTGAATAGCCTGGGACGGCTGTCCTTGGAGTGAAGGAGGCCAATAGAGATTTCTAAATTTATAAGTAGCATAGATAGGATACGCACTCTGATTCTTTGGCCATGAGAGGGGCATGGAAAATAAGAGGGCATACAGTTAAATTGAGAGGAAGGAACATTTAAAAGGGATTTGAAGGGAAAGATTTAGTTTCCTACACAGAGAGTCAGTGACACTTGGAAGTCATTGGCAGAGGAAGTGGTAAAATCAGATGCAATCACTACATTTAAAACATATTTAGACAGGCACTTGGGTAGGCAAGGTTTAGGAGGATACAAAACCTATTTTAGGCAATTGGTATTAGAATAAATGGGCAAAAATGATTTGTATGGACATTAGGCACTGTACAACTCTAAAACCCTATAACAGCAATGAGAATGGAAACATAGGGTACTGAGACAAAGGCATGTTGAAATGAGCACCCCATTATCAGTTGTGACAATACATTGCCTGCCAATCTGAAACATTCCTCCAATGAAACAGACAGCACGTTGAGTCACCTCATTAAATCCAAAAAAATTCTTGCTTCACCATTGTTTCTTATTTAACTCACTTTATCATAAGATACTCAGAAGAACATTCAGATAATATCTAATTAATAAAATGACTATACAAAACTTGTGCATCATTTTGCCACATACAATGCAGATAAATATTACTGTTAAATAACAACAAATTTATTACCAGACACTGCTCTCTGCAGTATCTCGTACATTTCGGCAGTTGACTTTATACTGCATAATCCACCTTTTCATAAAATGAATGCCTACATAATGATTTATCTCACTAATCATTCAACTTTACTAAGGATGCCATATCAATTTATAGAGTATTGCTTTAACTTCGGAATCACAGTGCGTTCCGAACATGAATATGTACTTACGGTCATTGCATAAAGAGCCAATATATGAGGTCATAGTGCAGTCACAGGTGAAGCCATCCCACTGTTGCAGGCAGACTCCTTGGTTTCCACAAGAATCCTCTTGACAGGTTGTACTTGGCCCTGAGTCAGAACACACAAAAACGTGCATTTTTGCCAAAGCATGTTGTTAGTCCTACTATGCTAAATTTTGCATGCTTTTTTGTCAGTTGTAAGCTTGACATAGGAAGGAACATATTTAGGTTAGGGGCTAGAATGAATGAAAGAACTTGGACACTTCTAAACAATTACTAAAAGCAAATAGAATACCAAGGATTAGCAAAAAAAATGTATTCAACATACTAAAATAATAAAACATTCAAGACTGAAAGCCCCAAGATAATAAGCAATATGTTTTTAAAAATACTTATTGATTCTGAATTTTGACTTAAGAGTAATCGAGTTCCAAAGCAGATAAATGCTGTTTGTATGCATATGGCACAGACACGGTTTTCAGTCTTGTTTTGTACAAACACACAGCTATCTACCTTGCAAGTCAGCTTTCATCAATGCAACTTTGCCAGCAAAATAAAAGCAAAATATGTAAAAGGTTAGTAAGCAGTAGAGGCATGTTAGCAAACATTAGAAAAAATTCAGAGCAAACATGCTGCTATAAAGGAGAGAAAGATGCAATAAGAAACAAAAGATATGATAGCAGCTTTTTATCATCAATAAGCCAGCCAGAAACAATAAGTAATATTCTGCCATCAGAATGGTATACTTTGCCATAGCACTTCAATAATTAAAAACATTCAAGGAAAATATTTTGATAAGGCAAGCATGACTGAGCAAAATGCAAAGAAAATTACTCACTATAAGGTACAAAATTAAATATTTCTGAATTGTTATGATTCATATAACATGGTATAAAATGGTTACCAAATGTATACTTATTTCATGCATAGCACTTCCATACTATTTTTCTGATAACCCATTCTTGTTTCCCCCATTATATGAGCACCATGTGGTCAGTTTGATTTTATTTAAGAAAAGAAAAGCAATTAATTGATATAGATAACTTTCCCTAAAATATATTTTTAAATCATTTTGAAAACATTGGTTGCCCTTTCATCTTCCATGTCAGAAGATTGTAGGAATAGAATACCTCAGAATGAAATTTGGACCCCAAGAACCATCTGCTCATCAACAATACCCTTAACGGTGTACAGCCTCTTTGCATTTGACCTATCCAGGTGCAACACTTCACATATGGTTGAGTTAAACTCCATTTGCCATTCCAAGCCCAATACCAAGAACCAAACATGACCAAAGTTTTTGCCTCCTCTGTCTTCCTCTCATTTATTCCACTTCCAGACTATTTAGTTGCCATTATCAAGCCTGCAGCATCTTCCCCAATCAATGCTAATCAGTGCCAGCCATCTTTTCTTAGCATCCACCTTATCACAAATATCAACTGTGATCTTTTTATCCATTTCCTTGTAATGCAAAGTTAAATATGTCTCTTCCTTTAAATACTTCCCAGTCTTGTAACAAGCTCATTAGCCAGAAACATAACTATTCTCCTGTTACCTGATCTGGAAAGTATTTTCAGCACTTACTGTTTTTATTTCAGATGTTTAGTTTCTGTGAATTGCTTTTTGCTTTTTTGACCAAGTATGGCTGTCTTGCTTCTGGAAGTTGAATTCACTTGCCACTCTGTGATGCTGTCTTCCCCTCTCTCATCACAGCCCATCAGACTTGTGGTGAATAATCTCTTAAACCCAACCTCTCAAGCAATGGGTTGCACACTTCCAGCCGCAAGAAGTCTTCCTGCTTTAAATATTAAATCTGAAGACTTAACTAATGGCAACAACTTTTATCATAAAATAGAAGTCAATACTCAGAGAAAAGAACTGTAGGGCACACCAATCAATGAACAATTCCAGTGGGAAAGTGAGAAAATGAATTATCTCGCTCGAGCATTGTTACTCACAGAAGGCAAAAAAGAACCAAACCTGACCACATGGGAACACTGAAAGGAGAAATCACATTGGAGACAAATGTAGCTCTTTTGAAAGAATCAATATCACCTGCAGCCTTGCAGAATATTAGCCATGATATGTGCAGGACAATATCCAAACTGTTAAATTTTACATGTAAGTCAATGCATTAAAGATCATTCTTAACTTTTAACAGTTAACCCTTGCTTGATAAATGCATATCATAAACTCAGCTTTGCTCAGTGTCACTGATCATCTTTTATTTGCTATTTCAAATATAAAACAAATAAATTGGAACCCATAATTTCAGAATTCAATGACTCAATCTATAAATACCCATGAGATCACAGCCCTTTTTAAGATTAACTTAAACAAATAATAGTCTCTACAACAATTGTGCAGTGACATTACACTCTGGAATATCACATACAAATTCATTATTAAACAAGTTACTTGTTACATTCTATGCATACTATTCCACATAGTGATTTTAAGCAAAGTATCCAAGTTTTTTCTGAGATAGCCATTTTTTCGTTCTTCGATATCCAGCTGGAAAGGACACTGTTCCTCTTCTGGATCAGAATTTACATTTTGCAATAAACTGTCCATTGAACCCATAAATATTACCACTCTTTGTGTATGTTGATAATGGTTTAACACATTCCAATTTAACTACCTGGATTAGTTAAATGTAATTTGTCAAAATGCTCTTCCAAAATAATGGATAAGAAATTTATTACAAAACATGTTATATTTCTGTGACATGGTAATTATTCCACATGGGAACTTCCTAATGTACTCATCTCTTAGTATCCACATGCTAGTAATAACTGCAGTCATCGAAACTTCAAAAATAACAAATTGAGAATAAGTTGTTAAAATATGCAAATAAAAGAAAATTACAAATGTAAATAATTAGATATCCCTGTTTTTCACCATTTCTATTAAATATTCCTGCTTCTATACTCATCAGAATCTTGTTAAGTTTATTAGAGTAGGTTATGTGAAGTACAATCTAATGGTACAACTTTAGAGTAAAGCCCTGGCAATAAAGGTGAATAAGAATAAGTGAGCTAGGAAGATAAAAGATTACAACAAAAGAAGGACAACAAAAAGTTGTAATGTAATGTTTTATCAATCATTAAAAATACATTATGTAAATCAATGAAGTTACAAAATAAAGCATACAAATTTTGGAACCTTTAGCTTATAACAGATATAAATTTGTGTATTTAGGATTATACATGAAGAGCTGAATTTCTGTGTTGCTGCTTGTTGAAATGTAATTTAATTATGTAAACATATAGTCACAGTATTATGTGATGCTTATTTATATTTTAATGGCCAATTTATGTTTAAACCATGTTAATTAACGTGTCCCAAATGTATAATAGCCATTTTTTCATGAGATAAGACTTTAAGTTTCATTCCATGATCCATCCTACTTTTTGGGGCCACGGCTAGTTAAGAAACCCTGTTGGGCATGCTCTGCAGGTTAGGGATAGGGATATGAGGAGAGTATAACTTAGTAGCACCATAAATGCATTAATTTAATCCATGACTGTAGAACATAAACAGGAGTTTGTAATTCACCAATAAAAATGAAAGAAATTATCTTTTGGAACAACAGAAAAAAAGCTGAAAAAACATTGTCATCCCATTTCATGATTTGTTCACTGCATTTTTAAAAATTATTTATTTTAGTGATACAGTATAGAGTAGGCCCTTCTGGCCCTTTGTGCCATGGTGCCTCAGCAACCCCACAAGCCCGATTAACCCTAACCTAATCATGGGACAATTTATAATGGCAAATTAATCTACCCAGTACATTTTTGGACTGTAGAAGGAAACCAATACACTCCACAGGGAGGCCATACAGAAACACCTTAAAGAGTGGTGCCAGAATTGAACTCTGAATGCTGGAATTGCTGCACGCTGTTACAACACTCTGCTGACCTCTAAGTTACCATGGCGCCATGGACATCAGTCCAAAATGGACTGAATTATTCATAAATACTGATAGGTGATAAAAAGGATGAAAATAAGTGAAACTGTGTCTTGACTCTACCCTCATTGATCCAGACAAAATGATTTCTGCATTTACCCCAAATGGTAATTCAGCCACCCCAGGTGATGTTCCCAAATTTATTACACATTAATAGAAGAGGAGGAATCTATTCATCATATTTGAACACAAAAATTATTACTCTCTTTAATATTCCATACATGAATATTAATTGTATGATCAAGGTTAAATAGATTATTTCATTTTGCAAACCTTCCATTTATCACATCATCATTTAATACTACTGTAATTAGAACAATAAATGGGTACTTAACTACATCATACTTTCTTGTTCTACTGCTTATCAGAAATAGCAACCCATTCATTTTGAATGATCTCACAACTTCATTAGAAATGGTGAAAAGAACTTGATTTAAAGGGATTAAATAAAAACACACTGTAATTTCTACATGTGGTTTATGCTCTGGATATGTGGGGCAATAACATTTTGAACATAAAGAAAACATATTGAAAACAATCTGTGTAGAAACACAATCTATTAGTATTTGGTGACCTATATTTAAAATACTACTCTCGCTGACTGACACAAAAAATTGTATTATTATTTTTCACTTAAACAAATCCGTGATCTAACTCACCAGAATACTGCAATACGGAACTAGCAGAAGAGTACAAACACTCTAAAGGTTAAACATAACAGGGTAATACTGAAAACCAAAAAGATGTCACAAATGAAACTGTAATTGACATAAACATGGTGGTTTCTTTATAGAATAATGATGATTCATTTGGTTGTTGAGTGAGTGAATCAGTGATACCTTCACAGTCTCGCTCAATCTGCCCATTGCAATACAAAGCGTCAGAAATCAGATCCGGAAGCCTTCCATTCAGGTCCACTGAAGCCAAACAGCCTTGAAATCCCTCCTTTGATGCCACCAGCTTTGGTAATGTTTTGTACATGTCTTTGGCAATCCCTCCAATATACAAGTCCCCTATGGATTACAGAAATAGAGGTGCAATTAATACATTAGAATGTACTGAATGATTCTATATGATCATACTATATTCAGCATATATTTTCATACAAATCAAACAGGTCTCTGACCATTAAGTACCTATATACACTGATCTTACAGTATTCTCATTCCACCTCATATTAACAACCACACAACAGTCCCCTGTCATTTTTCCCAGAGAGAGTGGTGGGTGCGTGGAACTCACTGCCGGTGGTGGTGGTGGAAGCGGACACAATAGGCTCTTTTAAGAGCCTCTTAGATAGGTACATGGAGCTTAGAAAAATAGCGGACTATGCACTAGTGAAATTCTAGGCAGTCTCTAGAGTAGGTTATATGGTTGGCACAACACTGTGGGCTGAAGGGCCTGTAAAGTGCTGTGTATTTCTATGTTCTATGTTCTACATTCATTATTAGCTGAATAATCTGCCAGCACACACATCTCCGGCATGTGAGAGGAAACTGGAGACCCACAGAAAGTCACAGTCAGAGGGAAAACATACCAACTCCACACTGACAACAGCAGACTTGTAAAATAATGACTAATAGTTTAGCCACCGTGTTGCCGTGTGGTCATGTTATACTCACAAGAGTGTTGCATTTTCTACAACAAAAATGCTGTGTGAAAATTCAGAGGCAAAATAACTTAATTAAGTAACTGCATACACTTGGAGACACCATGCATCTGTACTGCAGGTTGATCTGCAATGGACAAGATCTTTGGTCTCTGCCCTCTTCAAGTAAAGTGCAGAGAACAGGAAGCAACATACTGACTCACATTTGTGGATCTCACCAAATCATTTCATAGCAAAAGCAGAGAGGGTTCCAGCCCAATACTGGAAAAAACTGGGGCACCCCCCCCCCCAAAGATCCTCAATTCTTTCCTTGAATGTTGACATAGATGGCAGCATTTAATTTAATAGCTTTACATCTGATGGTTTTCAGATGAAGAATGACATGGAGTAATGTTTTGGGCCCTTCCATTGCAGCTTTGTCCCTCGATTTCTGATTTATACTTTCCCTGCAGTCATAGATGGAATGTGTCTTCACACATGATCAAATAAGCAGCATTTCAATCTATTTGTACTGAGGTCACTAACAAAATTGAAACAAGACTTAATCAAAAAACCCATCTGTTCAGATAACACTACACTGCTTCTCTGGACAAAACAATAACTTCTGCAGCTCATCGATACTCATTGCCAAGGCTGCACTATTTTCCCCTTCATTATTAGTATAAAGATATATTAATGTCAAAATTTTGTGTCTTTATCCATTATATGATTCTAAAATACTTGACTGGAAACAGTTAATAAGCAACTGTTTTGAGTTTATTCTAATGATAATGAATTTATTCTCAGCGTTGGAAAGACTGAACTACTGGCTTTGACCTAACAACAAAATGGGATGTCAGAGTAACAAAATCACCTTTAGGGCCAAGTTGCAGATGTATAGTGATCTGCACTCTTAGAATATTGCCATATGGCATTGAAGTATAGAAATATGGATTACTTAAGGCCGCCAACAGTAAAGGCTCAACAACATGAACCCTTGATGTTTGCAGCATATCCTTGGCATCTCACATGTGGAAAAAGTATCCAACAAAAATGCCTGCACTGAAGCAGATGTGCCAAGTTTATCAGTTTTCTTCAAGCAAAGAACATTTTGTTGGCTCTGGCACATAAGCAAGTTGGAAGATAACCATATATTTAAACATATACAATGTTGGGAGGTGGCCTGAGTTGAGAGATTTGGAAGGGGTCCATCTCGGGAATGGTTAAAATGGAAAAAATGGTTCAAAGGTTAAAATATATGTCAGCTTTCAATACTGAGGGTGCTGATGTCAATAGTAAATGGCAACATTGGCTGTGATTCGGGATAAACTATTATGTTAGCTAGATCACATATCACCCAGCATCATTTACCTCCCTGTAGTGACAGCTGTCACAGATTTGCTATTTCAGTAATCTGTTTGTATATGAATAGAAATGTAGGACATAATCTGGACTCATCACAGAGTGAAATCTCCATTTCCATCATCTCTCACAGCAAGAAAACTGTGCCATAAAGACGATTATACACCCAATGCTGAAGTAGTTCTGTAATGACGAAGCTGGTGACTAGAACTGCAACTGTCAAAGCAACAATAAATGAGCTAAGTTGGTTTCCACATGGGAAAAATGACAGAATGTGAACAATATTAGGAAAAACATTGTGTTACAGATTGCAGCGTAAAATTCAATAGTTAAAAAGTTCAGGTATTCTATTCATATAATAGAAGTGCACTGAAACATCAATAACATTCAGATGATTATTAGCTGTTGTGTGATTTTCACTGGGTGAAGAGTCGAATGGTTCATTAATTTTAAACACCTCTAAGAAGTGATTGATGACCTTACTCTGCTGAACATAGGAACTAAAGCTCTCACACACATTATAGTTTATTTCATTGGGGAAATAACACAAGTGTAAAGGCTATTTTGCAAGGCTGCTGCCTGTACTGGAAGCATTAGCAGATCTTGTATAAAGGCAATTTGAAATGCAGTAATAACCTGCTGTATAGTTCTGAATGCCAAGACAGCTATTAAGAAATAGATACAGAGGGGGGTAATTACTTATCTTAAATGTGTGTTGCCTTCATTACAACTTCACTCTTTTAAGGTAGAAAATGGAAGAAAATGCTTTTCACAGAATGAAACACATGTGGCCAATTCTTTCCATCTGTAATCAGCAGCTTCATTAAAAACAGTCACATTTTTCTATAGAATCTTAGTAAGTCTGGCATTTCCTGCGAGTGTTGCTACTCCTAGAAATCCACGATTTATCAAAAGAAAGATGGCGCTGCATCTACCATTAAATCCCATTGCTGTAGAGCCAAGTGCCAAGCTTGGTCTTGCTGGGTACTCATTACATGGGAGAATTAGTTCTCCCACCTGATGCCAGGTCAGATCATGTGGAGAGTTTGAGTCTCCACTGATTTCAAAAAAGTTAGATGCAACAGCAGTGCACAGTGGCATTTTGATCAATGATATAAGATGAGTCATATTACAATATATGCTTCATTTTACTTCATCAATTAACAATACAACAATACAAGTGGGCACATTTGAGGTGGCAGCTGTTGTCTCTGCTGGAATTCTTTCATCTGTTTCATTAAATATTACCCACTTTGCCAGAAAAGGATTCCCAGTGTCAGAAGTGGTTCTTATCCACAATGTAGTTCCACAATTAATGCGCTGCTGCACTAGATTATAATCCCTTTTTCAGAGTATTAGAATGTTAAAGGACAGCACAATGACTGATCAGAAAACGGAAAAGGAATGGTGTTGGTCGTATCAAAATCAAAAAACTAAAAATGTCACAAAATGTTATTATCTTTAAAGTGGACACTAACAAACTAGCAATACACTTTCCACCAAGCTCTTTTTTCCTGCTTTGCTGTAATCAAGATGTTGCTCTAGAGAAGTATAGTGTTTGATGTTGGTGAATTGAGCCTTCACCGAAAATTAAGAAAAAAATCACTACACAAAATAAGATGTTGTTTAAAAAATCATTTTTTAAAAATCCTTGGCCTTATAATGCATTGCAACCTTTTCTATCCAGATATGCTGATACCTTATGTTTACTGTTCATCCAAGGCAAGAATGAGCCTAGTGGAGATACTAGGTTTTATTTTGGCAAAATATGTTAATAGATTAATAGGGATATGTTACTGATAAGAATGCTTAACTTGTTATTTTGTTCTTTTTAGGGGTTTATGAGTCAGATTCAGTTTCAATTATTTATCGCAAGTACATCGAAACACACAGTGAAACGTGTCATTGAATGACCAATACAAACTAAGGGTGTGCTGGGGGCAGCCCACAAGAGTCACCATATATTCTGCCAGCACGATGGCATGCCCAAAATATTAAGCATTAAAAATGGAAAGGATAGAGAATCACAGCTCACTTGTGTTCATGCTATAACTTAGAAAATGTCAGATTGATTGTAGAACTTAATATTTTCTAGCAATATCTGTAATAAAGTACCAGCGGCCCCCCCCATCTCGATAAAATTCTTCATATTTCCACTGCCTGAATACAATTTATTTGAAGACAATTCCTTAGATGCATTTATTGTTTCTTAAACTGTTTTTTAAAGTTCTTTCTAAATTCATTTATATTGTGAGTGGCAATTACTTTCAACTTAATACATTGAATAACTATAAATTCATTGTGGAGTATAACACAGATTCTGCCAAACTGGTTCAAATCTGGTATTATATACAGTAAATTATCTGGGCCAGATGATCCATTAAGTTCAGCCAATGCAATATTGAATTGCAATTAGTTTATTATTGTCACATGTACCAAGAAACAAAGAAAAGCTTGTCTTGCATGTTGCACATGCAGATCAAATCCAGAACAACATCAAAGAACTGATTATCAACTGCAGGAGCAAGAAGCTGCAGGTCCATGAGCCAGTTTTCATTAGAGGAATGGAGGTGGAGAGACTTAATAGCTTTAAATACCTTGGTGCTAACATATTAAGGGAGCTGTCCTGGGTCCTGAAAGTTAGTGCATCATAAAGAAGTCACGACAACACATCTACCTTCTTAGAAGTTTGAATAGATTTGACATGCTACCAAACAACTGGTTGTATCACAGCCTGGTATGGAACCATCAGTGAATAGGCAATGGGAGTGGCTACAGAACAGCATGGATATACCCCAGTCCACCACAGGCAAAGCCCGCCACACCATTGAGCACATTTACAAGGAGCACTGTCACAAAAAAGAAGCTTCCATCATTAAAGACCCCCACTATTCAGGCCACACTCTCTTCTCACTACTTTCATCGGGCAGAAAATGCAGAAGTTCCCAATGATGGGTGAAACTAGAACTAGGGGGCATAATCTTAAAATAAGGGGATGCCGTTCCAGGACTGAGATGCGGAGAAATTTCTTCACTCAGAGAGTAGTGGGGCTGTGGAATTTACTGCCCCAGAGAGCTGTGGAAGCTACTACACTCAATAAATTCAAAACGGAGATAGACATTTTCCTGGATAAAAATGGCATTAGGGGATACGGTGAGCGAGCAGGTAAGTGGACATGAGGCTAGGTTTAGATCAGCCATGTGATCTCCTGGACCAGTTTTCGATAGCCTGGATGGGTCGGAGAGGAATTTTCCAGATTTTTTCTCCTCAATTGGCAACTCGTTTTTTTTTTCCCCGGGTGATCACATGGGTTTGGGCGGGATGAATAATAAAATAAAATGGGCGGCATGGTGCCCTGTTGGTTGGCACTGTTGCCTTGTGGGATTCGGTGAAAACTAGAATTAAGATTGGATCAGCCATGATCTTGTTGAATGGCGGAGCAGGCTTGAGGGGCCGATTGGCCTACTCCTGCTCCTATCTCTTATGTTCTTATGTTTAGGACCCACACCATTAGGCTCAGGAACAGATATTACCCTACAACCATCAGGCTTCTGAACCTGTGTGGAAAACTTCATTCATCACAATTCTGAACTGATCCTATGACCTACATACTCCCATTCAATGACTCTTTACAACTCAAGATCTCCAGTATTATTTTTTATTAGCACAATTTGTCTTCTTTTGTCAGTATTTTATATGCATATGTTTTTGTAAATTTTATAGTGTTTTGTTACTTCATTGTAAGTACTTGCAAGAAAATGAATCTCAAGATGGTATCTGGAAATGTATTTTGAGAATAAATTTATTTTGAACTTCTGAATTAAGTAAAACAATAACACCGCAGAACAAAGTATAACAGAGGCTGTGCAGTGCAGGTAAACAGTAAAGTGTAAGATCTTAACAAGACAGATTGTGAGAACAAGATAGGGAACTGTTTAATAGTCTCACAGAGGTGAGGCTGAAGCTGTCATTGAGTCTGATGGTATGTGCTTTCAGGCTGTTGTAGAAGAGGGGAGAAGAAAGAATGTCCATGGTGGGAAGGACCATGCCCATGTCCATATTTGATTATGTCAGCTACTTTACTGATGCAGTAATAAGAGTAGAGAAAGTCTGTGGAGTGGAGTCTGGTTTCTGCAATGTGTTGAACTGTGTCCAAAACCCTCTGCAGTATTTTTCTGCTCGTGTGCCGAACAGTCGCCATTCCAAGCCCTTATGCATTCAGAGAGAATTCTTTCTCTGGTATATTGATAAAAATTGATAAGGAGCAACAAGGACATGCCAAGTTTTTTTTGCCTTGTGGGGAAATAGGGGCATTGATGAGCTTTCTTGGCTCTTGTCTCTGCACTGTTAGACCAGGACAGGCACACTAGCAGCCTGGTGTTCACTCCTAGGAATTTGATGATCTCAACCCTCTCAACTTTAGCACTGTTGAGCATGTGCACCAGCCCCCTTCCTGAAGTCAATGACAGGATCTTTTGTTTTGTTGACATTGAAGGAAAAATTATTGTTATTACACCATTTTACTAAATTTCTATCTCCCTCCTGTACTCTGGAACATCGTTGTTTCAGATATAGCCCAATACAAACGTAGATGGATTTTGAGCAGAATCTGGCCATGCAGTCATGAGTGTATGGGAGTAGAGTAGGGGGCTGAGGACACAACCTTGTGGAGCACTTTTCTTAGAATAATTGTGGCAGAGGTGTTGTCCCTCCTTACTGACTGCAGTCTGTTGGCAATATGAAATATTTTCTATGACCTACCAGTTATTTTTGAGAACATCATTGAATTAATTAATTAATACATAATTAAGCTATTCTGTGTCTCCAAAAAGTTGGTATTTACAGATTTCTCTGAAGTCGTTAAACATATGCTAAAGAGATAGTTGGGACTTATACTTTGTTAGCATCACCAGTTGGATGACTCCAGAAAAAACTAATTAATCAAAAAGTATTATTATTTATGGCTAGACAGTCACTTTCCTGTAAGGCATTTCTCAATTCTAGCAATTAAGAAATCATTGTTTTCCACATAATTTTAATTTACAACTCACAAGGTTATTTGAAATGCTAATTGTCAACATAGTATTAGTTTTCAGCACATAAACAGGGAGAGGATAGCCACATTCAAATGTTGAAAACAGATCAAGGCAAATTCTGGGGAAAAAATCCTGTTTGAAGTGTCATAATGTGCAAGAGGGTCAGGAATTTCCATAGGCTTTTGAAAACATTTGAATTCCATCTCCATTACTGTTTGCCATTACCAAGGTTGTAAGCAGTGAAATCGTTGAAGGGTAAGGGATGTAAATGTGCCAAATTTTGCTTCTAGTTTACTCTTTCTAATATGTCTGTGCTAGAAGTGAATAACAAAATACAGTCATTGAAAAAGATTTCAGCTTGTTCCTTTGTTAATTTACTACAGAGGAAATTACAGCAACAGGTTGTTTGATGGAAGGTGACAAAAAGGCATGTAATTCCTTGCTGAACAAGCTCTTGTGAAGTAATTTCTCTCAGATTTTGGCAGGTAGCACCTGGAACACCTACAAATGATCTTGGTGGCTGCCACCAATTGAATGTTGTTGGCAAATGATTACTCAATATGATGTCATTCAGACAGGAACCAGAAACGTGATTGAATTATTAAAATAATGTTCCCAAACATTTTACAAGGTAGTTTGTTTCAGCTACCTATTGCCTTTCAGAAGTATATGGCAGAGTTGACTTAGCATTACAGATACTGTCACATTTTTGTCATCCTATTGCCTCCAGTATTGGAAAATCAGAAGCAGAAACAGAATAAAGTTTAATATTACTGGCATATATTGTGAAATTTATTAACTTTATAGCAGCAGAACAACAAAATACATGCTAAATAAATATTATAGAGAAATAGAATATTAAGTATATGTCTATTAAATAATTAAAACATGCAGTGCAAAAAAACAAATAAAATAGTAGTGAGGTAGTGTTCATGGGTTCAATGTCCATTCAGAAATCAGATGGCAGAGGAGAAGAAGCTGTTCCTGAATTGCTGAGTGTGTGCCTTCAGGCTACTGTACTTCCTTCCTAATGGTAACAATGAGAAGAGGGCATGTCTTGAGTGGTGGGGTTCCTTAATGATGGATACCACCTTCCTTAGGCACTACTCCTTCAAGATGTCATAGATACTACAGAGGCTAGTACCCATAATGGAGCTGATTAAGTCTACAAGTTTCTGCAACTTTATTTGACCTTGTGCAGTAACAACCCTTCTCCATATCAGACAGTGATTGTAGCCAGTCAGAAAATACAGGGAATGGGATAAAATGTCACTTGTTAATGTTATACTTACAACCCCCAAAAAAATTCATGCCAAAGGATCAAAATTCATCCCCAAGAGCAGGTCCTTCAGACTGGCAGGTCCGTGTACCCACCCAGGCACAGAACATGAAACATATGAACAGGACCTGTTGTGTTGAACTAATTGAGCAATAACACCTTTGTTGCTTGCCTGTGCAAGTTCCATACCCCTCTATTCTCTGCATAGCCATGTGTCTGTCTAAGAGCCTCTTAAATGCCTATCATACCTGATCTCTACCACCACCCCTGACACCATACTCCAAGCACCTACCACTCTCTCTGTAAAAAGCAAACTTGCCCCACGTATCTCATTTGAATTTCAGCACCCACATCTTACATGTATACCCACTAGTATTAGACAATTTGACCCTAGGGAAAAAATACCGGCTATCCACTTTGTCTACGCTTCTCATAATTTTTAAACATTGTGTAGGCCTCTCCTCAATGTCCACTGCTCCAGAGAACACAATCCAAGTTTGCCCAAAGTCTCTGTATAGCAGCATCCTGGTAAACATATTCTGAACCCTCTCCATAGCCTCTACATCCTTCCTATAATGGGGTGACCAGAAATTAATGCAATATTTCAGATGTGGTCTCACCAGAGTTTTATAAAATTGCAATGTGACTTTGACTCTTGACAACACACACAATGCAGAAGGAACTCAGCAGGCCAGGTGGCATCGATGGAAAAGAGTACAGTCAACGTTTCAGGCCGAGAACCTTCACCCGAAACATCGACTGTACACTTTTCCATAGATGATACCTCGCCTGCTGACTTCCTCCAGCAATTTGTGTGTGTTGCTTGGATTTCCAAAATCTGCAGATTTTCTCTTGTTTATGACTCTTGAACTCAATTCATAAGACCCTAAGACATAGGAGTAACATTAGGCAATCTGACCTAATGCAAACTGTTGCAAGAAACATAAGGTTGTTTTAGTAGGTAGTTTTAACTTTCCATATATTGACTGGGACTCCCATACCGTAAGAGGACCAGATGGGATAGAGTTTATCAAATGTGTTCAGGTAAGTTTCCTTAATAGACGTAGAAGTCCCAACAAGAGAGGGTGTGATAATTGATCTGCTATTAGGGAGTGAGACAGGCAGGTGGTAGAGGGTTGTGTAGGGAAACACTTTGCATTTAGTAATCACAATGCCATTAGTTTCAAAGTAAATATGCAGAAAGATAGGTCTGATTCATGGGTTGAGATTCTAAATTGGAGATTGGCCAATTTTGATGGTATCAGAAAGGATCTGGCAAGTGTGGACTGGGACAAGCTGTTTTCTGCCAAAGGTGTATTTGGTAAGTGGGAGGCCTTCAAAAGTGACATTTTGAGAATACACATCTTATATGTGCCTATCAGAATAAAAGGTTACAGGTGTAGAAGATGACAGGTTTTCAAGAGATACCAAGGCCTTGGTTCAGGAAAAAAAGGAGGTGCATAGCTGGTCTAAGCAGATAGGAACTGATAGGGTGCTTATGGAGTATAAGAAATGCAGCAGTGCATGAAGGCTAAAAAAAAAGCATGAGGTTGTCCTAGGAGACAAGGTGAAGGAGAATCCTAAGGGATCCTACAGAGAAGTTAAGAGAAAAAGGATTGCAAAGACAAAATTGGTTCTCTGGATGGTAATCCATGTGTGGAGTTAAAAGAGATGGGGGAGACCTTAAATAAAATTTCTGCATCTCTATTTACTCAGGAGACAGACACAGAGTCTATAGAAGTGAGGCAAAGCAGTACCAATTTCATGGACCCTATACAGATTATAGAGAAGGATGTGTCTGCTGTCCTCAGGCAAATCAGGGTGAATAAATCCTCAGGTCCTGAAAAGGCGTTTCCTCGGGCCCTGTGGGAGGCAAATGCAGAAATTGCCAGGCCCTAGCAGTGATATTTAATTCATCCTTAGGGACAGGTGTGGTACCAGAGATTGGAGGATAGCTACTGTTGTTCCTCTGTCAAGAAAAGCTCTAAAAATAAACCAGGAAATTATAGGCCTGTGAGCCTGACATCTGTAGTGGGAAAGTTATTGGAAGGTATTCTGAGGGACCAGATATATAAGCATTTGGATAGACATGGACTGACTAAGGATAGTCAGTATGGCTTTTAAGGATATTAAGTCCTGTCCAACCAATCTTATAGACCTTTTTGAAGAAGTTAGGAGGAAAGTTTGTGAAGGCAAGGCAATAGATGTTGTCTACATGGACCTTAGTAAAATATCTGACAAGGCCCCACTTGGGAGGTTGATCAAAAATGTTCAGTCGCTTGGCATTCAAGATGAGATGGTAAATTGGATTAGACATTAATTTGTGGGAAAAGCCAGGAAGTGGTTGTAGATGGTTACCTCTCTGATTGGAGGTCTTTGACTAGTGGAGTGCCGCAAGGAGTTTTGGTCACTTACCTACAGGAAAGACGTAAAGCACTTTGAAGGAGTACAGAGAACATTTACAAGGATGTTGCCGGGTATGGAGGACCTGAGTTATAAGGAAATACTGAATACGTTTGGACTTGATTCCTTGGAATATAGAAGATTAAGAGGAGATTTGATAGCAGTACATAAAATGATGAGGGGTGTGGCTAGGATAAATGCAAGCAGGCTTTCTCCTCTGTGGTTGGGTGGGGCCACCACTAGAGGCCATGGTTTAAGGGTGAAAGGTGAAAAGTTTAAGGGGAATATGAGGGGAAACCTCTTCATGCAGAGGTTTCATGATAATGTTGAATGAGCTGCCAACATTAGTGGTGCATTTAAGCTCAATTTCAATGTTTAAAAGAAGTTTGGACAGGAACATGGATAGTAGGGGTATGGTGGGCTATGGTTCTGAGGCAAGTTGATGAGAGTATGCAGCTTAAGTGATTTGGCACATACTAGGTGAGCCAAAGGATCTGTTTCTGTACTGTATTTTTCTGTAACTCTATAGCCATCGAGTCTGGTCCACCGTTCAGTCACGGCTGATTTATTATCCCTCTCAATCTCATTCTCCTACTTACTTCCTGTAACCTTTGATGTCTTAGTAATCTAGAATCTATCAATGTCCACTTTAAACATATTTAATTCCTCAACCAATAAAGTCAACCATTCCATATCCCTCTTTATCACCTTGTGAACTTGTGTGGCCATTTTCAGGAAGCTATAAACTTGGACCCCAAGATCTTTCTATAGATCAATGCATTTAAGTATTCTATTATTAGTTGTATACTTTCCCTTTCCATTTTATCACCCAAACTGAAACCCCTCACATTGCTTGGATTAAACACAAACTACAATTTCTCTGTTCAAATCTGCAACTGATCTACATCCTGCTGTACAAATCCCATTTATTCACACTTGATCCATAATCTTCTTAGACCTGGTGATTAAGTGTTCATCTAGATATAGCTTAAATGGTGAAAATGATTTGCTTTAAATCCCTTCTAATCCTCTTACCCTTTACCCAAAAATCCGTGTCCTCTCTTTTTAGACACCTTTGTCATAGGGGAAAGATTCCTATTATTTCTGTTATCTAAACTCTTCATATATTTTTCCCTCTTACTATATACACCTTCAACTTCCACCTCTGCAAAACAAAAAAGCAAACCTAGTCTGTTCAGTCTCCTCTCATAACTGAAAGAATATATTCCAGGCAACATCCCAGTGAATCTCCTCTGCACCCTCTCCAGTGCAATAACATCATTCCTACAGCCTGGTAGCCAGAACTATACACGTTATCCAAGCTCAGGCCTAAAAAGTATTTTATCAAATTTTACCAGAACCTCCTTGTTCTTATATTTTACATGCTAAATAATGATGACCGGTATCTCATAAACATATTGACCACTCTATCTAGCTGTGCTGCCACCTTCAGGGATCCTTGGGTCTCACTGTGTCCCTCTGTTCCTCATTTTTGCCTCGGACATTTCCTATCTAAATTGCTTCACCTCACACTTATCAGTATTAAATTCTCTGCCTGTTTTAGCAAGTGATCAATATCATCAATTTTCATGTCATTTGGAAATTTCCCAACATAAATTATTAATGTTCTGTAAACAAACAGAAGGTGCCCTACACTGATGCCATTACTGCACCATTGGTCTAGTTTTCAATCAGTAAAGCAAACCTTCACTATTAACATCTGCCTCCTATTACCATGCCAATTTTAGCCACAATTTGTCCTGGATGCCATGGGTTTTAATTTTCTGGACCAGTCTCCCATGTGTACTTATCAAAGTACTAGCTGAAGTCCAACTACACTGTCCTGAATAACGTTGTCCTCAGTTTAGGATCTCCTCCTAACAAAACACCTCGCGATAGACTGGTGTCCTTTCCGGGGGAGTCTCGCACTCTCAGTCGCTTCACACCACGGAAACCGGTATAAGCACCAGCCTGATGAACCTATAAGGCTTGGGACAGACCTTAACTTTTAACCTAACAAAACAATGCTTAAAACAATGATTAATCTCAGTATTTCCAAGTTCATATCACCTAGCCCTTAGAATTTTTCTAATAACTTCCCTTGCACTGATACTAGATTCATGGGCCTGGCTTATCCCTCCTGTTCCAGCAGAATCAAGATTTACTCTTTAAAGCAAATTAGTTCCCATTAACTGAGGGAGGGCATCCAATAGTATGATAGCAAATTAAATCTAAGCTTTAAGAGAGGGATTTTGAGGCAGGCGAACATGGATTGAATTGTAACAAAGATGGTTTTAAATTTAAGAATATAATCTGAAGATCAACCTAGTGTCAAATTTTGCAATTAATAAGCTCAGTAGAAATAAGTGACTTGATGGTTGACACAGACTCAGTGGGCTGAAGGGCCTGTTTTAGCACCATTTCTCTCTCTCTGACTCCAATATATCTGGTTTAGTTTCTACAGTTAAGGGAAAATGGAGTCAGTAGCAGAGAATGGAGATTGTAGAGGAGGTAAAGCCAATCAGCTTTGATCTACTAAAATTGTAATGGTCACACAGTCTAATTTAAGACACATTTTTCATTTGCTTTAGTTGCATATCAGGAAATAAAGTCAACATTTTATGCAAACCTGCAGACAAAGGTGGTGCCCTAGTAGTCTGGCAGATGGACCTCTACCTCACTGAGGCTAAACAGCAGCTTTCTGACACCTCCTCTTACTACTGTCTCCCCCACCATCACTGCCCTTATCAAATCCGGAGACAAAAAAGTCATAATTCCCACACCCTGCACTGCTTGGTTTTACCTCTCCCTCAAGATCCACAAGCCTGACTGTCCTGGTAGACCCATAATTTCGGCCTGCTCCTGCCCCACCGAACTTGTATCTGCCTACCTGGACTCCATTTTGTCACCCATAGTTCAGTCCCTCCCCAGCTACATCCGGGATACATCCCATGCCCTCCACCTCTTCAATAACTTCTAGTTCCCCAGTCCCGACCACTTCATTTTCACCATGGATATACAATTCTTATACACTTCCATTCCCCATCAAGAAGGCCTCAAAGCCCGCCGCTACTTTCTTGACAATAGACTTCACCAGTCCCCCTCCCCCACCACCGCCACACTCCTCCGGTTGGCAAAACTGGTACTCACACAATAACTTTTCTTTTGGCTCTTCCCACTTTCTTCAGACCAACGGTGCAGCTATGGAAACTCGCATGGGCCCCAGCTATGCCTGCCTCTTTATTGGTTATGTGGAACAGTCTATGCTTCAAACCTATACTGGTACTGCTCCCCAACTTTTCCTTCACTACATTGACGACTACATTGGTGCTGCTTCCTGCACCTATGCTGAGCTCGTCAATTTCATCGACTTTGCCTCTAAGTTCCAACCAGTCCTCAAGTTCACTTGGTCCATCTTGGACATCTCTCTTCCCCTTTCTCGATCTCTCGGTCTCCGTCTCTGGAGACAGACTGTCCACTGACATCTTCTATAAACCCACTGACTCTCATAACTACTCGACTATACCTCTTTCCACCCTACCACATGCTAAAATGCTATTCCCTATTCCCAGTTCCTCTATCTCCGCCACATCTGCTCCCAGGATGAGGCTTTCCCTTCCAGGACATCTCAAATGTCCTCTTTCTTTAAGGATCGTTGTTTCCCTTCTGCCATCATCAATGATGCCCTCACCCGCATCTCCTCCATTTCCTGCACTTCGGCCCTCACCCCATCCTCCCGTCACCACAACAGAGACAGAGTTCCCCTTGTCCTCACTTACCACCCCACCAGCCTCCGGATGCAGCACAATATCCTCCGCAACTTCTGCCACCTTCAACAGGACCCCACCAGTAAGCACATCTTTCCCTCTCTACCCCTCTCCACTTTCCGCAGGGATCATTCCCTCTGCGACTCCCTGGTCCACACATCCCTCTCCCACCAGGCTCTTAACCCTGCAAGCATAAGTGCTACACTTGTCCCTACACGTCCTCTCTTATCACCATTCAGGGCCCCAAACAGTTCTTCTAGGTGAGGCAACACTTCACTTGTGAGTCTGTTGGGGTCATCTATTGCATCCGGTGCTCCCGGTGTGGCCTCCTCGATCCATGGTGATCCATGGTGAGACCCGTGAGACAATTCGATCCATGGTGAGACCCAAAGCAGATTGGGGGACCGCTTCATTGAGCACCTCCACTCCGTCCGTCACAATAGACAGGATCTTCCGGTTGCCACCCACTTCAACTCTGCTTCACATTCCCATTTGGATATGTCCATACATGGCCTCCTCTACTGCCATGATGAGGCCAAACTGAGGTTGGAGGAGCAACACCTCATACACCGTCTGGGTAGCCTCCAGCCCCTGGGCATGAACACTGAATTCTCCAACTTCCGGTAATTCCCTCCTCCTCCCTTCCCCCATCCCAGTTTCAATCTGCCTCTTCCTCCAGCTGTCTATCACCTCCCTCATGATTCCACTTCCTTCTACTACCCATAGTGCTTTCCCCTTACATTCCTTCTTCGCCTTTCCTGCCTATCTCCTCCCTGCTTCCCCCTCCCACCCCTTGATCTTTCCCCTTACTGGTTTTTCACCTGGCACCTACCAGCATTCTCATTCCCACCCTCCCTCCACCTACTTTATAGGGCCCTTGCCCCCTCTTTCTTCAGTCCTGATGAAGGGTCTTGACCTGAAATGTTTACTGTTCGTTTCCACGGATGCTGCCCGACCTGCTGAGTTTCTCTAGCGAGTTGTGCGCATTGCTTTGACAGCATCTGTAGAGTATTTTGTGTCAACATTTAATGCACCTCTCTAATTTTGCTTAACATTGTAACTGTCAACCCAGCCATTCTAGCTCTGGAAATTCCTTCATAAACCATACAACCTTTCCTCTTCTACATTATCACTATCTTGTTGTTGGAACATTTGGACATTTGTCTTCTTCTTTATCATTTGGTGTCACAATTTGTTTGATAATGTTAAGCATTTTGCAATGTTTAATAATGTTCAGTGTACTGTATAAGTACGAGATGTCAATATTGAGATGGTGAGGTAAGGAACTGCAACTATGCAGATTAAACATTTGATTCCCTGCTTCTTGCCCACTTCTTGTGGACATAAGAGATGCTGATATCAGAGAAGGGAATAAAAAAAGATTCTTCAAACCAGTTTTGCGAAGAATCTAAGGTCAGCCTACATCTTACTTTTCATTCAATAGTCAAGAAATGCTTAAATGTTAAATAAAAACTATCTCATATTTTTCTTCGATGACAATGGATATGACACTTGCATCTCCTTCATTGTTATATACTATGTTCATATGGAGCTTGCAACACCATACTCTTTGGCAGTTTATCAGAATACAACTATAGTTCCATCCTCTGGTTCTTTTTGTTAATACCCTTGCAATTTTTTTCTCTATTTTGGACAACCTGTACAAGTGAAAAGCTTTTCTTTGCGGTCAAATCCAACTTTTATGTGTAAAACATCAGTTTACATCTATGCCAGTTTTGACATGGTAGATTTCACCTGTACCTATAAATTGGATAGGGTAATTGAATAATGCAGTGACTTGTTTGAAGGAAACCAGTGCATCTGAGCAACTAATGCAGATTGACTCTGAAGAATAAAATCAACACCTCCTCCAAGAGAATCTGAAATCTCCTGAAGGAAATGACAAAAGTTTACCTTTGAGATCGAGATTTCTGGCTCCAACTGTATTTTGAGTGATGAGTTTGGAGTTGATTTTCACAGTGTGCAAGTTGTTTGTGTCCCTTGAAATCAGCACATTGTGCCACTTATTGTCATTCAGTGGTTTGTCAGAGTTGCCCTTAATAAGGGAAGGACCAGTTCCTAAATCAAATACATAGTGTAAGTATCTGTGGGGGAGGAAAAAAACAATAACAAGTTAGTGCTCAATTCACTCATTTCAGTATTGTGACTCAGTTTAAATATTCTTTCAAATTCAAACTAAAATCAGTATTCTCCTAATTAATACAATTATCAAGATTCTACACACAGAACAATGTTGCTATATACACCATAAACAGGGACAATTTGTAACAGTTTTAAACTGTGTTGTATTTTAATTTTATGACAAAAAGTTCATGCATAATTTCCCAAAATACTTCATAGCAAACTTGAAAGGAAACTGAGATATTGCGTATCCATTTGAAATTCAAAAACTGCAATCATACCCTTTAACAAGTTCAATTACAATGAAATCATTGCCATCTCCGCTATTGAAGAGTATCAGGCCATCTGCTGATGTCGTCTTGAACTGGAAGAACAGGTGCATGGAGGTGTAAGCCTGCAAAGTGGACAGTGCAACGTAGCTGGATTTTGTCTTGAAGGTCACAGGATCAGCGATGATACTTTTTAAACCAAATCTAGCATTGAGTTCACAGTAGTCAATATCACCATTTTTGCACAGGTCAATATAAGGCATTCCATTAAACATGAGGCTCTGTAAATGGCCGATGAAATTTGAAGGGACATTTGACATGTATCTCCTTTCAGTCACTATGCCTGTTTCAATATTGTGGAACTCCAGTCGAGTGTGATCTCCTGTCATTTGATCTAAATTAAAAACAATAATATATAAAGTATAAAGTAAAATAAATGTCTTTGTAATACGCACATGAAATATATGTTGAACATTCTCTGTTTAAATTCTATTATCTTCACATCACTCTACCCATTTGTCTCTCTCTTAATTGTATTCTATTTGCTTTCATAGATCTTTTCCTCTCAATAGGCATGTCAGTTGGATGCTGACATAGAAATACTAGTTTTACCTTAACAAAATGGAAGATAAGGACTCCTTTCAGTGTTCCTACCCAACATATTTCTTCTCATGCAAGCTTTGACAGTATCCAGTAGGTGGCTGTATGCATACACATTTGTTGCAGAACATGAAGAAAACATTTCTAATATTGTTCTTCAGCATTTGAAAAAAATACACCTTATTTTTTACCATTATGTAAAACATGGGTGTATTTGATCTTTTGTTAGTGTCAAGTGTTTATTATAATATTCCTTTTACTGTGGGGAACAATAGATTCAATAAGATTTGTATTTTTCTCCTTCTTTCCAGAACACATTTTATTCGACTGAAAATCTCTCAATCCAGTTGACTGAACAAAGAGTAAAATATGACTGGCTGCAATTGAAAAGAGACAAACTCTTATAGAATACATTTTCATTAATCAGCAATTTCTCTTTTGAATTTCAATCTGACAGAAATGGTACAGATTTGTGCAACTGTATACATAACAAATCAAACTGGAAATGTTTGAATTATTTCATTTATTATTTCAATGACTTGATATCAGTCTAAAATTAAAACAGATTCTCACAGATATAAGCATTTAATTTGCTTTATGTTTAATATATATTTCTTGTTAATGTTAAAAGAAATGCCTGTGTTGTTTTAATGAGGTACTGTCCAATCATATAATGTTAGCTTGCCTTGTTACTTAGCATTTAATTTTAAATCAGGACCTAAACTTTGTAAGATTTGTTCTTCAAAACTAAAATTTACACTAACTGATCTCACAATTGTTCACATATGTTTCAATGGAAATGAGAATGACATGGCAGGATACAAGAGTCCTTGGCGAAAAGTAAAATTCAGCTGATCTGTACAGAACAAATAAGACATTCAGTAACTCAGAACTGACAGCAAAGATTATTAATCAGACTTTCTTTCATTGAATGGTATTTCAGACTCTGAAAAGCACTTTATATTCCATATCTGTGAATGCCTCCAAAGTTTAGCATCAAGTGCAATTGCTTGATACCAATGCAATTTGAGCAGTATGAAAATCTGATGGAAGGGTAGATCTACATCACATATACATGTAGCTTATTAATCTTTTTTGAATGAAATTACAGGGGGGCTGCATTTAAGAGGAGGAAGTTCATTCATTATGTGTCATGTCATACGATGTCAGTGATCGTGGTCTTTCTATGACTATGATTGCTCTTGGCAAATTTTTTTACAGAAATTCATTTATTATTGTTTTCGTATGGGCAGTGTCTTTACAAGAGGGGTGACCCCAACCATTATCAATCCTTTTCAGAGATTGTCTGCCTGCCTGGCATCAGTGGTTGCATAACCAGGACGTGAAATGAAGCAGTGGCTCATACAACCTGCTCCCATTACTTCCTGATGGGTTGGGCTAAGAAGGTCCTACACCTTACCCAAGGGTGATCTGCAGGCTCAACGAGGGAAGGAACATCTTATATCTCCTTTGGTTGAGAGGTATCTCCACACCAGCACCCAAGGAGGAAGAGATGACAAATAAAAGACACAAAATCGATCTTTGGAGTTCTCACTGTAAGGAGGGTAAGGTATAGCCTAACAGGAATGATGGTTTCTAATTAAATATAGGTTTCACTTAAGCTTATACAAAGGCACCATGTATGAACTCAGCTTCTGCAAGTCAGAAGATCAGCCACAGAATTCCAATTTAAATTCCAGCTGCCAAAATTAAAAGATTGTCATCATTCAGATCTTGCTGTGGGATGGAAGTAAGTCAAACATTTAGCTGACAGATTTTAAGAAAATCGTTGAGAAAACCATCTGCCTGTGCCAGCTTCTTCTTTCTTTTTGTTTGCGAATGGCAGCACAGATGTATGAAAAGTATTGGAGGTCAGAGAGGTCAAATGCCAGCAGCCATTCCCCCCACTCCACCTGTAATTTTGCTCCTGCTGATTGTTGAGCTGAGGAGCCAGATACACTTCATATCCAAATCTCTGTTTTACACTTGGCATACAATGCATAGTTGGCATGAGTGTTGTTTGTTTGAATGTACCATCAACTTTATTCTACTCCTCAGTTAAAAAAAATGGACAACAGTCACAAAACCACGGTGACAGGCATTATTAAGTGTTAATTAGATTACAAATGTAGCTGCAGATTTACTGATGCCGAAGTTGCTTCCAAAATATTGGTGACTTTCATGCAAACGTCACCTCAAATGTGTCAATTATCCAGTAACACAACACATGATAAGGTGAGGGCCATGAGCTGCAGAGCAATGTTCTACTATTAGCCTCAAACTGGTGACACCAGGGAAACTGGAGAAACATCAGATTTAGGATGAAAATAAGGGGCTCTTCAGATATGTGGGTTATGTTTTTAATGATATTTAGTTTCTCTAACTTTGAAGATTTTGAACAGGACCAAGTGAAATAAGACTACCCCAGTCCCAAAGGAAATAAATAGTTCTGAAATGACTTTGTTTATCCAAATTTGAAATTGTTACTTTGTTATTTTTCTTTTATGTCTTACTTTTCTTCTTAATCCACATTTCTCTCTCTATTTTTATATATTCTCCTCCTCCTGCAACTGACCTAACAAGAATTCATTCTTCATTCCTCTGCATTCCAAATCCCAGCCCAACATTTGTTCTGCTCATCTGTTCCAGAGTTTGCTGAAAGTTCTGCAACAGCCTGCATTCTCAAATAAACAGATTAATAACTGTCCTAATTTGACCCAGGAATGAGCTTCATATGAATTGCGCTGGAACTAGTGCCTTGATGAATGACATAAATTGTGTTGTAAGCTAAACAGGGATGGGAAGAGCTCCAAGAACAGAATGTCTAATAGATCAAGAGGGAGAGAGAGAACAGGCTTGTGCAGGCAAGCTGATAAGCAAAGTATCACATGCCAGGGCATGAAATTTAAAGAAAATTACGCGGCTCAAAGAAAATCCAGAGTTCGTAAAAAAGTTAAAATATCAAGTAATACTCAATAACAACACACATAAAACACTGGAGGAACTCAGCAGGTCAGGCAGCATCTGTGGAAAGGAATGAACAGTCGATGCTTTGGGCCAGGACTTTCATCGGGACTGGAAAGGAAAGGGGCAGAAGCCAGAATAAAAAGGTGGGAAAGGAGAAAAAGTACCCCCCAGGAGGTGATAGGTGAAGTCAGGTGATTAGGAGAGGGGGGATAAGGTGAAGCAACAGCTCACCTGCGAATCTGTTAGGGTTGTTTACTATACCGGGTGCTCTCGATGCGGCCTTCTCTACATTGCAGGCACCTGACGTAGAATGGGGTACCCCTTTATCAAGCACCTTCACTCCATCCTCAAAAAAGCAGGATTTCCTTGTGGTCACTCATATTCTGACATGTCAGTCCATGGCCTCCTCTACTACCACGATGAGGCCACTCTCAGTTTGGAGGAGCAACACCTCAAATTCCATCTGGGTTGCCTTCAGTCTGATGGCATGAACATCAATTTCTCTAACCTCTCCCCCTTCCCTCTTCTGGCTCCCCTCTTATCTCTTCAATTCTCCTCACCTGCCTATCATCTCCACCTGGTGCCACTCCTCCTTTCCTTCCTCTCATGGTCCACTCTCTAATTTTTTTTTCAGCCTTTCCCACCTATCGCCTCCCAGCTTCTCACTTCAATCCCACCCCTTCACTACCCACCTGGCTTCACCAATCACATTCTCGCTTGTACTCCTTCCCCTACTCCAACCTTCTGCCCTTTTCCTTTCCAGTCCTGATGAAGTGTTTCAACCCTAAACATTGACTCATTATTCCTTTCCTCCAGAATTTGTATATGTTACTCTGGATTTCTTGCATCTGCAGAATCTCTTGTGGTTAAAGTTTAACAGTCCTTGTTTGAATGCACATGGCATAGGCAATATGATAGATGAGTTGATAGAACAGATAGCAATATACATGGATGATTTAACAGCCATTATAGAGATACGATTTCAGGGTGACTAGGTCTGGGTGCTCAATATTCCACAAGAACATACCTAACAGGAAAGTAGGGAGATAATGTTGTTGATCATGAGAAGTACTAGCACAGTATTGAGATGTGAAATAGAGGCAGTGGATATTAATGCAGAATCAGTTTGGGTTAAAAATCTTAAATAACAGGGGAGAGAAGATATGGGTGGGAGTTGTCCAGATTCCCAAGGTAATAAATATGGAAATATCCAGGACAGGGGTGGTGAATCTGTGGTATAAGTACTCGAGATGACACATGGCAATCTGTGTTTGAAATAACTTGCAATGGCAAAATTAACAGTATTTTCATCAAACAACACACACAAAATGCTGGTGGAACACAGCAGGCCAGGCAGCATCTATAAGGAGAAGCACTGTCGAGAAGGGCCGAGACCCTTCGTCAGGACTAACTGAAAGGAAAGATAGTAAGAGATTTGAAAGTAGTTGGGGGAGGGAGAAATGCGAAATGATAGGAGAAGACCGGAGGGGGTGGGATGAAGCTAAGAGCTGGAAAGGTGATTGGCGAAAGTGATACCTAGTTGGAGAAGAGAAAGGATCATGGGACGGGAGGCCTCATGAGAAAGAAAGGGGGAGGGGGGGAAGCACCAGAGGGAGATGGAGAACAGGCAAACAACTAAATATGTCAGGGATGGGGTAAGAAGGGGAGGAGGGGCATTAACGGAAGTTAGAGAAGTCAATGTTGTATGAGAATGAACACCACAGAACCAAAATCACTACCTTCATTTGGACTAAAGGTAATTATAATGGTGGCAGAGTAGTTCAAAATGGACTTGGAAAATAAACTAAGAGTCAGGTCAATTGATGAACTTCATCAAATATATAAACAACTGATCCAATCACAAGAGAAACTCTGCAGATGTTAGAAATCCAAGCAACACACACAAAATGCTGGAGGAACTCAGCAGGTTATGCAGAATCTATGGAAAAAAGTATAGTCGACGTTTCAGGCTGGGATCCTTCATCAGGACTGGAGGAAATAAGTTGACTGGTCAGAGAAAGAAGGTGGGGAGAGGGGAGGAAAAACACAAGGTGAAATCGGGAGGGAGATGGGTGAAATTAAGAGCTGGGAAGCTGATTGGTGAAAAAGATACAGGACTGGAGAAGGGGGATCTGATAGGAGATGACAGAAGGCCATGGAAGAAAGAAAAAAGGGAGGAGCACCAGAGGGAGGTGATGGGCAGGTAAGAAGATAAGGGGGAGAGGGGGTGTTACCGGAATTTTGAGAATTCAATGTTCATGCCATCCATTTGGTAGCTACCCGAATGGAATACAAAGTGTAGCTCCTCCAACCTGAATATAGCCTCATCGCGACGGAAGCGGAGGCCACAGGCTGACATGTTGGAATGTGAATGGCAAGTGGAATTAAAATGGGTGGCCACTGGGAGATCCTGTTTTTTCTGGAGGATGGAGCGTAAGTGCTCGGTGAAGTGGCCTCCCAATCTATGTCAGGTCTTACTGATATAAGGAAGTCCACAGCGGGACCACTGGATACAGTAGATGGCCCCAACAGACTCACAGGTGAAGTGTCACCTCACCTGGAAGGATTGGTTGGTGCCCTGAATGGTAGTGAGGGAGTAAGTGTAGGGGCAGGTGCCAGGAGGGAGATCAGTGGGGAGAGAGAAATGGACAATGGAGTCACATACGTAATGATCCCTGTGGAAAACAAAAATTGGAGTGGGGGTGAAGATGAGCTAGGTGGTGGGATCCTGCTGGAGATGGCGTAAGTTCTGGAGAATATCTGCTGGACACAAAGGCTGGTGGGATGGTAGGTGAGGACAAGAGGAACCCTATCCCTGGTGGGGTGTCAGCTGATTGGGGTGAGGGCAGATCACTAGTCCATTACTCTAAGCAGCAATTTATCCCTATTACGGTAGTGAGAGGGATTCCATGAAAAAAGCAGCAAACTATGCTTAGAGTTGGGATACAAAACACACAAAAGGAGTAAAACAAACGCATAGTAGTTTTGATATTTAAAAACAAACAAGGTGGCTATTGTAAATGTGGGACCTCTAAAGAATGAGGCAGGTGATTTAATAACAGGATACAAAAATGCAGATGTGTTAAATCAATTTTTTTACATCAATCTTCACTGTGGAGGATGCCACAAACATCCTTAAGATCATAGATCTTTCAAATTTCAGGAGAGACATGTAAAAATCCATAAGGGTTACAGTATTATCCCCTTATCATCATTCCAGTGGATTATCATTTCAGGGTATTATCATTTCTGATGATCTGTCCTGGGTCCAACATGTGGGGGCAATCACTTAGAAAGCACAGCATCACCTCTACTTTCTTTGGAGTTTACAAAGATTCAGCATGTCATCTAAAACTTTGACAAACTTTCTTAGGTGCACAGTAGAGAATATACTGACTGGTTGTATCACTGCCTGGTATGGAAGCACCAATGCACTTGAATGAAAAAGCTGACAAAACGTAGTGGATACTGCCCAAGCCCTCCCTATCATTGAGCACATCTATGTGAAGAGCTTTTGCAAGAAATTATTGTCTATCTTCAAGGACCTCCATATTCCAGGCGTGCTCTTTCTTTGCTTCTGCCACCATGAAGGATTATAATGGTGGTAGAGTAGTTCAAAATGGACTTGCAAAATAAGCTAAGAGTCAGGTCAATTGATGGACTTCATCAAATATACAAGCAACTGATCCAATTACAAACAAGAGAACCTCTGCAGATGTTGGAAATCCAAGCCACACACACAAAATGCTGGAGGAACTCAGAAGGTCATGCAGAATCTATGGAAAAGAGTACGGTCGATGTTTCAGGCTGAGATCCTCCAAGAAATTTTGTCCCTCTTCAAGGACCTCCACATTCCAGGCATGCTCCTTCTTTGTCTCTGCCATCAGGAAGGAAGTACTGGAGCCTTAGGTCCCACATGAAGTTCAGGAACAGTTATTACCCCTCAAATATCAGGCTCTTTAACCAGAGTCGATAACTTCACTCACTCAAACAATGAACTGAGTCCCCAATCTATGTACTCAGTTTCAAGCACTCTTACAACTCATGTTCTCAATATTATTAGTATTTTGTGTTTTTTTTTTTGAACAATTTGTTGTCTTTTGCACATTGGATGTTTGTCTGTCTTTGTGTGCAGTTTTTCATTGATATAATTTTGCTTCATTGTATTTGTGGTGAATGCCCACAAGAAAATAAACCTCAGGGTAGTGTATGGTGACATTTGTCTGCTTTGATAATAAAATTTACTTTGAAATTTGAACTATAGAGCTCACAGTGTTAAAGGTAGGCAAATAACCAGGACCCAATGGCTGTATCCAACTGAATTGCTGCAGAGATAGTGAATTTATTCATGAATTTTCAAAGGCCACTAAATTCCAGGAGCTGACTCCTTGTTCAAGTCATGGAGGAAGACAGATGGAAGAGCTGCATCGGCTTAATATCTATTATTGGCAAGAAGATGCTAGACAATAATCAAAGAGGACATAGCTAATCTTTTAGGATAACTGAATAAGATTAAACCAAAACAATATGGCTTAATGAAATATAAATCATGTTTGAAAAGTTTGCTGGAATTCTTTGAGAATGTGACAGGGAGAGTTGATAGAGAGTAATCTATAGATGTTGTGTATTTAAACTTCCATATGCTATCTGGCAAAATGACATATATAAGCGTAGTGTCCAAGAGCCCAATGTATTAGGGGAAGAGTGCTAGCATGTGTTGAAAACTGGTAGTCATATGGAAAATAGAGTTAGAATAAATAGACTAAATTCAGACTGGGGGTATGTATCTCATGCACACACAGGAATCAGTTCTTGGATCTCAATAACCTGCAGGAGGTTAGAAAATATGAGATTTCCTGGTGCCCATGGGACAAATGCAGGTAGAAGGGGCATGGTGCAATGCAGACATTATAGTTCTCCAACAGATATAGACAGATTGGGTAAAAACCTGGCAAATTGAGTTTAATGTAGGGAAATTTAATACCATTCATTTCAGTAAAAGTTTAAAAAGATGGATTTTATCTACATGTAAAGACAGACTACAAGTGAGTGAAATTTAGACAGATATAAGTGTTCTACTAATTTTCAGATTAGAACTAAAGATCTTATATCCCTGTTGTAAATATTTCCTGTGATACAAATATCCTACTTCCAAGACCTGGAAGATAGATAAATATTTCAAAGATTAAGGAATTGAGAGTTAAGGGGAACTGGCAGAGAAGAAGATTGAGGCCAGTGCAGATTAGTCACGATTAAATTAACTGATAGGGCAGGATTGAGGTGCCTGCTCCTATTTCCTTTGTTATTTTGCACCAGTTGATGTTTTGACCAGGGAATTTTGAAAAACTTCTGAGGACAATATCTTTCAGATATCCCTGGATGAGCAGACACTGGCATGTGGAATTTCAGTGTCTATTTTCCAAACTGGATGAAGTACAATTTTCCTTCTGCCAGTTTGCCTATGTCAGTGTCAGGGAGGTGCTGCCAGTACACCTCCTCTTTTCAGTGGAAAGGTAGCTTGTCACTGAGCCCCTCATCATCTTGAGTGTTTGCATGCTGGTCCTTCGTTTTCCCACTGGAGTCAGGAATCTCTCAGCCTCTGCATCAGTATCACTGTCAGTGGTATGTACTCTACTGAAATCTTTTGGTATGTTCACACTGCTGTGGTTGAGTGAAATCTCTGAAAGGAATGAAATTTGGATGTGAAGCAAACTGGAGGAACGGCATTTAATTTTCATATTTTTCTTTCTGCATCCTATAATAGAGATTAGTAGAATGTTGCATCTGTTCACCAGGACACTGTGCCCTCCAGGGCTGGCAGGAAGAGCACTGGGTGTATTCATTCAACATTCAGCCATAAAATAAGCTGCCCACTCTTCCCTTTCATTCAATGAACGCTTTAGAGTCTGGAGACTGTCCAGACCAAAGGCATGATCCAATAGGAAAATGAGATGAAATGTTAATGAAGATCACACTTCCATTTTCCACCTGAATCCTCACTAATCCACAGATATCACTTTGCTGTATCCTTGCACAACATGCAATTTATTTTCTCATACTGAGACGAATTCTTGCCAATTTCTATTGATGTTCTGTAATCTTCTGTTCCCATTCAGTCTACTACATTGAACAACAAGTGGTGTCTCCCTATGCAAAGCAAACAAATGACAGGAGGACCATATCAAGTAATGCAATGGTGGGACTGAGATAATTGCAGAGCAGAGCTGCCCACAATTATGAATGCCACTTGGTTATCCCGAGGCCATTAATCATCACTGAACAGGCTATGACTGCTGCATGACAAATGACTTGCAGTCATGAAATAATTTTGGGAATTTGGATCTTAGTTTTATTACAACATTGAGCAAGGTGGCAAGAATTGCTTGGATAGATGCCTAACAGAGCACTTCTTAAGTTGTTCTTCGCAATGAAAAAGAGATACCTTTTCTTGCCACAACATAATATCTTACTGCACTGCAAATTTTCAAATGCTGTCAAATAGTTGTTTAAGTTACCAACTAATCATGGTGCTTAAAATTATACTTGGGATTCAGTTTAGTTAAGTTTGGGACTTGATTACATCTATTTAAAAATTATAATTTTGAAATAAAAATAACATATTTCATAAAAAATAACAGGTTTCAGCCATTAACATGATATGTAAATGATTAAACAAGGCCAGAAAATACACTGTTATTACTCTCTGAGTTGAAAAGTCACATGTTTCTCGTGAGAGGCACAACAGAGGACTTCAATGCTGACGTAAGCCAGATCCAACCACATGGTCTCTTTGCAACACAAACAAAATGCTGGTGGAGTTCAGCAAATCCGACAGTGTCTTTGAAGTCCTGCTGAAGGACCTCTGCCCAAAATGTACAAGAAGGGCCAGAGTTGCTGCTAGTTCCTGAGGAGCAGAGAGGAGCACTTGTAGTAATAGACTAAGACAACTCCGAAGAGCATTATATGAGGTCATTCTTACCCTTGGCCATTAGGTTCTATTATGAGTCAACCTACAACTGGGCAAGTGATGACCCCCCTCCTGTTACACTGTTGGAGGTAATTTATTTTTTATTCTTTCTACTTCTCTTCGAATATTTATATCTGTGCACTTGTAATGCTACTGTGAGACTGTAATTTCCTTTGGGATCATTAAAGTATCTATCTATCCATTTATCTATTCATTGCTCTCTGCTGAACCACAAGAAGTTTGACAGGATAAGAGGTGCTTTGCTCAGTGACCTGAATTATGGTTTTGACTTGTGATATAATAGCCCAGAGAAGGTAAGGGGGACTTCCTAGTTCAAGGTTTGTGCATAAAGAGGGAAGATACCGGATGTATAAATCTGATTACAGAATTATTTTGGAAAATATTAAAGAGTAAAAAAGAAACAAGGATATTTGTATCTTCCACCTAGATGGTGAATTGAAGTACTGCAAGACTGTCGACAACAATATAACTGGAACAGTCATTTGCACATGGTGATGTATCTTTTACAATAATATTTCCACTCTCAATTATGACCGACTCCAGTCTTGATTGATTGATTGTTTGTTGTGAGGAAATATCAGCGTGTTTGGAATACATAAAGGATGTGAACACAAGCAATATCCCAGTTCTAATGATGAAGAATATGCTACAGAAACACCTGAGCCTGAAGCCAAACTCTTCCAGTAGATGTACAACACTGGCATTTGTCTGATAATATGGAATTTTGCCCAGGAATGACATCACCATTTCAGTCAATTACAATCCATCTGTCTACTTTCATTCAGCACAATTGTAGAAATAGCTGCAGACACTGCTTTCTAGTGGCAATTACTACTCATTCAATGACACTCATTTCTGATTATTCCATGACAAGGGCAGCACGGTAGCATAGCGGTAAGCACAACATTTTACAGTATCAGCGACCCAGGTTCAATTCCTGCCACTGTCTGTACGGACTTTGTACATTCTCCCTGTGACCATGTGGGTTTCCTCCAGATGCTCCAGTTTCCTCCCACAGTCCAAAGACTTACTGGTTAGTAGGTCATTGTAAAGTGTTCTGTGATTAGGCTAGGGTTAAATCGGGGGTTGAGGGGTGGAACAGCTTGGAACACCAGAAGGCTGCTCTATCCCAATAAGTAACTAAATAAAATTTCCTTTGATCAAAACCTGGACAAAAAAAATCCATTGATAAGGTAAAATGAGAACAATGGGACTCAACATCAAAATGTGATATCAACAGCCTTTATAAATTTGAAATGAGTCAAAATCAGGGACTATATTCTCTATTGACTTGACCTACACCTAGCACAAAGGAAGCTACAAGTGCTACTGGACATCAGTGAATTCAGGCTGAGGACATTGGACATGTCTAGTCTGGTTCATCATACTAATGTCAAAACTGAGATGCTCTTAACTTCAATTCTAGTTGCATCTCATTAAATAATGAAGTAATTGGTTCCCTTATGGACTAAGAACAGCACAACTTACAGCCAGAGGCAGACACCTGGCATCAATGTTATTTTCCTCTTGAAGTGGGAGATGATGACTAATTTCAATCAGAGAAAGCCCAGCTACCCCCTAAGATTTATAATGATTTTCATTGTCAAATTAACAAGAACCAACAGCCAGAGGTTCACAGTTGGGCAGAATCTGAGAACATTTCAAATTCTGTTCATGTTTTAGTTCAATTGCATAAGAAATAAATATACTATGCTCCTGAACAGCAGGGCTGACTAAAAGAGTTCATGTATAGCTCATTAATAGAGCACTGACAGGGGCAGAAAATAGGAACTAGAAAATACACTGGTGTTCTCTTCTTCATCATTGGAATTAATTAATTCACTATAATTAATGAAGAAAATATTTTAGTCCATCAAAATCCTTTCAGGATCCTGGAACATTCTAAATACTCAAAAACTCATTAAATAACTTCCATAGCTGTTACTGTGCAGCCATTTCACAAAAACTTTTTAACTGGAAATATTAAAATGTATAATTTGAAACCTGCTTATGTAGCCTAAAGAATTCTCTTGTTTTTTCACTTGTTTTTAATTTCCTCTGAGAGTTCCCAAAATGTAACTGTAAATAAGTATCTGTAAACTATCAATGACATTGTTCATTGCTTCACCAATGCCTGCATGCCCACATTGTTAACTATTAGATTTTATAAATTAAGTTCACTTCAGTTTTCCATTTCTGTATTTTTACAACACGCAAGCTGCAATGGACAATTATCCACTTTTCTTTATTTCTTTAGAGATACAGTGTGAAACAGGTTCTTCCGGTCCAATGAGTCTCACCGCCCAGCAACACACCCATTTAACACTAGCCTAGTCACAGGACAATTTACAATGACCAATTAATGTACTAACCAGTATGTATTTCAACTGTGGACGAAACTAAGGCACCCAGAGAAAACATACATGGTTCATGGGGAGAACGTACAGACAGTGCCAACATTGAATTCCGGAATCCAGAACACCAAGAGCAGTAATGAGGTCATGCTATGCTTTTTTCTTTCCATAAATAGCATTCAATAAGTATTTCCAACTTCATGAGACAAATGGTGATTACTGATTACTACCCAACTAAATTAATAAGATGGGCTTCAATTTCCAAGTGAACTTGGCTGTTTTCAGTGACCAGGCGTCATTCATCCTAATAGGAACTGCTTCCCTCAGCCACCTTCTCTACCTCTAGAACATTTTAGTTGGCTCTAAGTAAGCCAACGTCATGCAGTGCACAGGAGGACAATCTTCCTAATATGAGTTGAGTTATTTTGGGAGGCTGAATGTGCCTGTGGGTGAGGAGGTGGTGATTCTCTGTAGTTGCAGACAATTAGTTATTCTGAGTAAGGTTCTTGCTGCTCCTTCAGGTCTCACCAAGGGAAGCCTATATTTTACATTAAACAGCACTCTTCTCCTATTTACCATTATCCTAGAGCAGGATATCAATAATAATCGGTCCTCCGAGGATCCAGGAAAATCCCAGATAGTGATGAGCTGTTTGGCTAATTTACATAATGTGTGGCATTACAATAGGGAAATGTATGAACTGAATAGAGAGAGGGAGAAAAAAACTGCCATCTCAGGCCATTTTAACTGTAATAACACCTTTTGTGGTTTTCTGAGCTGCCTTCCTGGCCTTTCCATACAAAAGAACTAATTACAAACTTCCTCCCCTCACCCTAACTTCTTACTCTGACTTCTCATCTCTTTTCTCCAGTCCTGATGGAGGGTCTTGGCACATAGATCAACTGTTTATTCTTTTCCATGGATGCTGCCTGCCCTGCTGAGTTCCTCCAGCATTTTGTGTGTATTAATTAAGAACAACTCTATTAAACAGAACTCTATTAAAGCTGGAAATAGATAGATAGATAGATACTTTATTCATCCCCATGGGGAAATTCAACTTTTTTTCCAATGTCCCATACACTTGTTGTAGCAAAACTAATAACATACAATACTTAACTCAGTAAAAAATATGATATGCATCTAAATCACTATCTCAAAAAGCATTAATAATAGCTTTTAAAAAGTTCTTAAGTCCTGGTGGTTGAATTGTAAAGCCTAATGGCATTGGGGAGTATTGACCTCTTCATCCTGTCTGAGGAGCATTGCATCAATAGTAACCTGTCGCTGAAACTGCTTCTCTGTCTCTGGATGGTGCTATGTAGAGGATGTTCAGAGTTTTCCATAATTGACCGTAGCCTACTCAGCGCCCTTCGCTCAGCTACCGATGTTAAACTCTCCAGTACTTTGCCCACGACAGAGCCCGCCTTCCTTACCAGCTTATTAAGACGTGAGGCGTCCCTCTTCTTAATGCTTCCTCCCCAACACGCCACCACAAAGAAGAGGGCGCTCTCCACAACTGACCTATAGAACATCTTCAGCATCTCACTACAGACATTGAATGACGCCAACCTTCTTAGGAAGTACAGTCGACTCTGTGCCTTCCTGCACAAGGCATCTGTGTTGGCAGTCCAGTCTAGCTTCTCGTCTAACTGTACTCCCAGATACTTGTAGGTCTTAACCTGCTCCACACATTCTCCATTAATGATCACTGGCTCCATATGAGGCCTAGATCTCCTAAAGTCCACCACCATCTCCTTGGTCTTGGTGATATTGAGACGCAGGTAGTTTGAGTTGCACCATATCACAAAGTCCTGTATCAGTTTCCTATACTCCTCCTCCTGTCCATTCCTGACACACCCCACTATGGCCGTGTCATCAGCGAACTTCTGCTGTTAAATTAAAAGGTCTATTCTAGAAAGCTCAAAAGGAGACAATGTGCTGTCATTTAGGCTAAGAAAACTGGAGCATCATATTAACTCCTGACAAAAAAAATATAGTAGCATTGATAGATGCAGCTATCAAAACATTTGTCGATTAAAAATGGCCTGGGAACGGTATGGAGGTACATCATCTGGAGTAAAAGAAATCAATGATCATGGAATTGGTTTAAATTACCCAAAAGTATTGCAATAAAGTTAATTTATGAATTTAAAGCCTAAAATACATAGCCTGCAAAATCTGATTCCATAGGACATGCAGTTTGGTGCCAGGGATGCTGAATTGTTTCTAAACTAAAGTTCAAGTATGTGCAGAGATTATCGGTGAAAGAAATGCTGAACACTTTTTTTGCTGTGGGCATCAATGCTTGGGAGAGTCAAAAGGTCCTGATGTCAGGCATCATGGAATTCCTATTTGAAGTCAGCACTAGTATATTAGAGCTCAACTATGCTGAAGCCTTCAGGAATCTGCAGAGATTTTCTCTGACTTCAAGGATTGCAAAAAAATAGCAATAGCTGCACCCACATACGTATGCCTCTAGAATACAAAATAGATAGCAGTCTCAGCAGGATATACTACAAGCAGAATATGCCAAGAGCTGAATATGTTGTTGGAAGAGGGAGGAGGAGGCGGAACAGCTCCCAGGAAGCTACTTTGGATGTTCCAAGAGAGTAATTTTTCGACTTGAATTCTAGCAAGGAATGGTTTATATACTACTTACACATTAGTGATAGAATACTTATAGAAGAAAGCCATTAGTTACCATTACCACTCTAAACCCCGAGCAGGGCAAGGGTCACACAACCAGTGAAACTCCAGGTGACTGTGAACTTCAATGATCCTCAGAACTCTGCTGAGGATACTTGAAACATTATGTTTTTGCTGAATACCATTGCATGAAAGAGTCAGTAATGCTCTCTGTTGGAAGAAAACTAATTACATATCCCTCTCCCTTCCAAGAAAACAAAAAGCAGAGCAAACAAATGACTTTTCAATGATTACACACATTTCTATTGGGACAAGATCCAATTATTGCATGTATATTGTATTGCTGGCACCCATATGTGAGGAATAGAAGAGAGTCCACTGTATGAGTAGTCAAATGATGGCTGACCAGAAGTGGAGTGCTTTGATTTCAGCAGTTCCAATGGCTTCATTTGGAAGCAGTCATACTACATTCATGTGAGCCATTGCAGGAAAACAATTGGCGGCTGCTGGATCACAAGTTACATGCTCTTCATTTCAGACCTGAATTGACTGATACCATGTGTGCATGTGCCCAGGAATGAAGACAACAAAAGTATGCAGCACATGGAAAGTGATGGAGCACACCAAGGTGTTCTGATCTAAAGCAGCCATAGGTATATGGCCCAGAAACTGCTGAGATTCACTGTCACTTCAATTCACCCACAAGAGTGTGTGAGCACTGCTATATGATGAGCAGCTGAAGAACGAGAGGAAGAGGAAGAATGGGTAACCCATACAGTCATTTTCAGACTGATTTGTCTGTGAACACCTAACATGGAGACCAATTACAATGGACCCAACCCATTCACTCACAGTCTTACACCTTTACTTCTTGTATTCCTCCCAATCACAGTGTCCACTAGAACACAATGCAAAGTAAAAATCAAAACTAAATACAATTTTTCAAATCAAAATTGATACGTCTATTTGCTTTATATAGAAGTATCAACAAATCAGCTACAGCATCCATTTGCTGAACCCTGTAGTGGGCTCTGCAACTCCTGCAAAATGTTCATCAGAGACAACAACAGGGCTGGTAAAAAGCTACTGACTTAATGCGAAAGGTCCACGGCAACCATTAATGTTCAAGGTAAATTTATACAATCCTGAGATTCATTTTCTTGTGGGCATACTCAATAAATCCAATAACCATAATAGAATTAACAAACAACCAGAATGCAAAAAAAAACAAGCTGTGCAAATACAAAAGAAAAAAATAATAAACAATAAATAAGCAATAAATATTGAGAACATGAGATGAAGAATCCTTGAAAGTGAATACATTGGTGTGTGAACAGTTCAGTGATGGGGCAAGTGAAGTTCAGTGAAGTTATCTCATCTGGTTCAAAATCCTGATCGTTGAGAGGTAAGAACTGTTCCTGAACTGAGTGGTGAAAGTCCAGAAGCTCCTGTACCTTTTTTTCTGATGACAGCAGCAAAAAGAGAGCATGACCTGGGTGGTGGGGTTTACTGATGATGGATGCTGCCATCCTGCAATAATGCTCCATGTAGAAGTGCTTAATGGTTGGGAGGGCTTTACCCATTATGAACTAGGCTATATCCAATACTTTTTGTAGGGCTTTCTGTTCAAGGGCATTGGTGTTTCCATACCAGGCTGTGATGCAGCCAGTCAGTATTCTCACCTCCACATATCTGTAGAAGTTAGTCAAAGTAAAACTGCAGATGTCATGCCAAATGCTTGCAGACTCCCAAGGAAATACAGTCTCTACCGTGCTTTCTTCATAATTGCAATTATTCAGCCCAGGACACGTCCTCTGAAATAACACCGTTATCATTTAAAGTTGCTGATTCTCTCCACCTCTGACCCCTTGAGGAGGACTGGCTCATGGACCTCCAAAAGTCAATAATCAGCTCCTTGGTCTTGCTGATATTGAATAAAAAGTTGTTGTTGTGGCACCACTCACCCAGATTTTCAATCTCTCTCCTATATGCTAATTTCTCACCACCTTTGATTTGGCCAATGACAGTGGTGTTGTCAGCAAACTTAAATATGGCTTTGGAGCTGTGTTTAATCACACACTCCTAAGTGTAAAGCGAGTAGAGCAGAGTGCTAAGCACAGAGCCTTGTAGTGTACCTATATTGATGGAGATTACGGAGGAGACGTTGTTGCCAATTCAAACTGACTGGGATCTGCAAATGAGGAAATCAATGATCCAATTGCACAAAGAGGTACTGATGCTAAGGTCTTGAAGTTTATTGATTAGATTTGAGGGAATGATAGTATTGAATGCTAAGCTGTAGTTGATAAAGAGCATCCTGATATATGCATCTTTGCTGTCCAGATGTTCCAGGGTTGAGTGAAGATGAAACGAAATAGCATCTGCTGTGGACCAGTTGTGCCAGTATGCAAATTGCAGCACAGTGTGGAGAAGCTATGGGTCTGAAAAGCCAGGATTTAGATTATATCATCACTGTGGTCATGGCTATATGCCCTGAAACAAAAGGAAGGCCTCTTACAAAGTGTCAACAGTAGGAACAGGAAGGCTGTCAGCATGAGAGAGAAAAGCAGGGGTTTTGCCGATGGAACAATTGCCATCCCTTCAGGGCAGTGCTGTGCATTCTAGTAAAAGGAACAAACTCGGACATGTTTTCATATGAAGTAAAGCAACAAAGTAAACTGACTTTCAGGATTAACTGGGGTAGACAGATGGATAAATAGCTGTCATATACAGTATGACCAACCCTGTAACTGGATCCAAAGTTACAACTCACAGCATCTCTACAGGATAATGCAATCCTCTTACTTTGACAACTTCAGAGGCTGTTGTACATGTTAACCTCATTTGCCAAATAACCATTTCACCCATTACAAACTTGGAGGTACATCAACTATAAATTAAATGTTTGATCAGCTACATTGAAAAGAGCTATAAATGTTTTCCAGTTAAAATAAAGGACTTTCCCGGAAAGTGGTCATGGTCTACAATTAAGAATTATGTTGACACATTAAAATGCATCTGAAAGCCACAAATCCACAACAGCTTTTATTACCTTCAACGGGTTGTAATTCATCCACAATCAGCTTCAGATACTTTCCCCGGCGACTCACACGGACTGTGTGCCATTCATTATCATTGAGATTTTGTCCAGCATAAAGCATTTCTGGACCCTTGCCTGCATAACAATATGGCAATGGATTATTAGGTTTGTGAATTCAGTTTAGACAACATATTTCATTACACTTGAACACGAGAGATTACATAAAATACTTGAGAAAAAAAGATTAGTAAAAGTTGCAGCTATATTTAATCATTATCTTACGCTAGTCTACAAACAAAATAAGAGTTTATGCACAGTATATCACATTTAATTAGAAGTACCAAACGTACATACATTGTTTGTCATGAATAGGCACAAGTGTTTCCTTTACAACAGGAAGCTAATTATTTATTTGCTCAATGTAATTTTATATTGCAATGGTTTAATTCGAAAGAGAACACAAAGCACAGATAATGCTGAAGTTCCCTATTCAATAGCGCAGAAAAATTCTCTTCAGTTTCATTGGCATTCAGCCAGTGTTTTATTTCTCTATTACCACATCAGAATCCCAGAGTTCTATGTTAAATGTCTGTTCAATGGCACACCAGTTCTGTTTAATGAAGCACCAATTCACACCTCTCCACCACTGTTGACAGAAGCCTACACACTCCTGAATTTTTCACATGTTTTTTTCCCTAAGTAGCTTAGGTGAGTAACTGCAGTGCTGTCTGTAGATGGTACACACCACAGTTGCAATGTACTAGTGGTAAGGGGAAGGGATATATTACATACAGAATATAAAAGTTGGGATGTCATGCTGCTATTGTATAAAACACAGGTAAGACCACACAAGTATTGTGTAATTTGGTGCCACAGTATTGAAAGTGCACTGGACATTCACCAGTATGTGGGCTTGACTGCAGGAACTTGGTGACATTAAGAGGTTGCTTACACTGGACTTTGTTAAGAAAGGAGGTTCAGGGATGATCTGATAGAAGTATTATAAGAGTATTATAGGGTAGATAATTATTTTTCCATGTCCCGTGATAGATGTGTTAGAAACAAAAGGTAAATGTTTTGGATGAGAGGAAGATGTTTTAAAGAGTATTTGAAGGTAATGTTTTTGTTTAAACACTCACTTAATTATTCATTGCATGATTGGATTAAGTTTATAATGAAGTCTAAAGCCAAGTGATACAGACAAAACTCAAATTGGGTATTGGTGAATAGATTCTGCTTGCTAGTACTGAGAATGGCATTGTTCATATCTTTGCTAATGATTGAGAGTAGATTGACTTGGCAATAATTAGCCAGATCAGATGTGACCTTTTTGTGAAAAGAGGTAGTTTTCTGCATTGGGAAATGAATTGCCAATATTTGAACTGTACATGAACTGATTGACTAAACACATATGCAATTCAAGTTTTCAGAACCACAAGTAGGATGCGACTCTGAAAACAAGAAGTAGGATGTTGTCTGGTTCTCTCCGCTTTGTTATACCCATTCTTAGGTATTACCAGAAGTGAATAAAACTGGTCTCTGAGATGTTGGAGGAATTATTCTGGAAGCTGTGATGAAGTATTCACTCACAGCCTCTGACAGAACATTGGTTGCGAGAGGTTCAGCCTTTTGTGTTTACATAGTGGACTGTGTTTTGTTAAGGATTAGCATGTTCTCAGAATCCTTACCTCCCATTACATGATTAGTTTGGACACAATGAGCCAACATCCAGTTCCTACGTTTCTAAATAAACAGATGGATTGATGCAATATTCTAAAATACTTATGGCCCTTTCTTCACTATCTAATGTGTTTGGTTCCATTTTGATTTTTGTAGTAACTTCAGATTACCAGACATAGATTTTACTGCACAATTACACCATGATTTGCACAAATATAAAACAGGATACATTAAAAAAAAACTCACCAAAGCTTACTTTATCCATAATAATCTGTGGTCTTGTGCCATACCCTTCTCAATGAGTTGTCATAAGTCAGCAAAACAATCATAATATTTCAGAATGGTAGAAGGTTCTGACAAGAGTTGGAGGCCTATGGTCCAAAGTGTCCATCTGAGCTACTGAGCATACTTGCACCTTCCAATACAAGGTGTGTATACTTGAAGACAACAGCTCATCAAATGCATTTCCAATATGACTAGTGCATTTGTCTTCACGGTCTTTACAGGTGAAAAAAAATCATCCTTTAAAATTTTCTACTAATGTCTTTAAATCATTGCCACTTTGACCAATTTGATAAGAGTATTCTGCTTTTGCACTATTTTTTAAATTATAAATTGTAGCACCTTTTTTCTGTCTTGTTGTGTACTGCTGTCACAAAAAAATAAATTTCATGTCATAGAGATAATAGATCTGATTCTGATTCCTTACAATTTTAACTAAACTCCCTTTAATTTTATACACCTCGGTTACCTCTTCCTTCCACCTTGTCTGTTTTAAAGAAAAATATACTTACTCTAGTTTATCCAATCTTTCCCATAAGCTGCAGTTACCTAGTCTTGGGAACAACATGATTTCTCTGCAAAAATGTCATATCTGTAGTACAGTGACCAGAAATGTATATAGGTCCTAAACTGTAGTCTGATAAATGTAGTGTACAAATCTACCAGAGAGAGAAAAAACAGGGAAATTCTACTCTAGTTTTCTGAAACATGAATATGAAAACATGTTAAAATATTTTATTCTTTGTAAGAGTTATTCAGCTACCAAAATAGCTACATAATTAATATTTCATTGAGAAATCTTGTCTGGCCAAGTGATAGAATCATTCAAATAATGAAATTCAATTTCCGAGGGCAATATATGGAAGTGGTGCAATGACAGCTGACCGTAAAATAGTTGTCTTTATTTATTCCCATAAAGCACAGCTTCAAGTGCACCAATAACTGTTTCTAACATATCATTTCCATTATTGTCCTACACAAAATCATTCAATATCCCTGTATATTGATTTGATAAGTTATGGTTTAAGTCTGCACTATTTTAGCAAAAATTGTAAGAAATTTCTGTTCTTTTTAAATGTTGGTAAACACGGCTTTCAGATAATTGACAGATACATCTGATATCACCTTAAAAACCACCAAGAAAATTAAATAAAGCTGGAGGAATGGCATACATGAATTTAATATAGTTTTAATGAGAGCTGTTAACATTGGCACCATGTAGGCTAATGAAATTTGGCAAGTCCCTTTGACCCTTAACAAACTTATCCTTTCCAAATGAATCACATTTTAGTGAGGCAACTACTCTGCCCACGACTATAAGAAAGTGTAGAGAGCTGCAGACAGAGCTTTGCATATCCCAGAAACCAGCCTCCCCTTGATGGACTCTGTCCACAGGTTTTTTGCCTCAGTAAAACAGCCACCATTTATCAAAGACCTCATCCACCACCTCTCTTCTCCCCCCTCCCATTGAGCAAAAGATTCAAAACCCTCAAAGCACTATCACCAGATTCAAGAACTGCTGTGACATTATTGTCTACATGCACTGGACTTTCCCTGTACTGTAGCACTTTATTCTGTTATTGTTTTATCTTGTATTACTACTTCAGTGCAGTGCTGTAATGAAGTGATATATATGGATGGTATGCAAGACAGGATTTCCACTGTACCTCAGTATATGTGACAATAATAAACCAATTTAACAATTTACTGATCCAGTTTACCAATTTGTGCCTTTTTTGGCACAGTCACAAGGAAGTCATTTTCCCTTGAGAGGCACCTTATTGGGATGACACTCTGTAACAGTAAGCCACTTTTCATCACAGTGCTTAAGAGATCTGCTTCAACATTATTCATTGTGCATCCCAGGCATGGCATCCTGTGCCACAGATACCTCAAGCAGTTTAATAATATACCTTTACCTGCTCTTTCTATTTTTTGCTTTCCACCACATCAGTTCATGCTTAACTGCACTACCAATCTTCTGCCTGATCCTTGCCCTGGACCACTTAATAATATACTAGCCTGAGTCTGGAGTAGAGCTCCAGGACTGAGTTCTCAAACTGTTTGCTGGTCTCTCAGCTCACCTTCTCCACAATCTCTTTGTCTGAGCTCTTGTCCCCTTCTTCAATGATCCACAGCAGCAAATTGTAACCCTTCAGTTATTTTACTTTGAAGTCCCAATCCTCCACAATAAAGGCCTTTCAGTGTAAGGGTCCTAGTTAATAATATACAATACATTGTGCCTTGCTATAGCTGAATGCTATAGTGTCATACTCTCAAACAAAACTTTCATTCCTTGCAGTACACTACCACATTAATAATATACTTCAACAGGCAGCCTGCAGATTAGTGACATTAAATGCAACAAATACAGTGGACCTCAGCAATGAATAACCCAAAATTTTGAAAATAATATATTCCAAGAGATAGATATCACAATTCCTAATAAAAATATGCTAGACAAAAAATGAAGTCTGCTTATAAAGTACAAAAAGCTATGAAACAAAGATAGGTGAAGGAAGTTTAGAGATTATGCATGATAATTAGCATGGATTGAGAACTATTGAGTATGGTTAAAACTAAATTCCTAATGTAAATGATTTTATGCATAATTGTGAGGTAGTAGTGCAGTGCAATATGGTTTGTGGTCCTCTCAGATAATATCCATTTGCTGTAGTGATGTATAACTGAATAACTAAAGATAAAGGTTTTTTTTTAAATTCAAGAAGAAATGCTTAAGAATCAATAGCAATGGCTACTGAATACCAAGTTGTTAAAACTTACTAAGCTGCTGCACTTCATTTAGAACTCTCTGCAAACTTTCTTCATTCTTCTCTGCTGAGATAATGAGGACATCATGCACCTGGCGCTCTCTGATTAACAAGTCTCAGGAAATGTAACTGTCTCACAGTTTGTTTCAAACAAAAAAGCATTCATGCAGAAGTGCACGTACACCCAGTAATCTAGCATTATGTTATCGCTGAAAGCAGATAAAGGTTAAAGGCAGAGATCTCCAAATTTCTTCTTCAATCTCATTTCATTTTAAAGCTAAAGAGAAATGTGTTTTGTATAAAATTGTGCCCATTCATGACTTACCATATTGTCCCAGAAAACGTAACAAAATTAGAACAGTCAATAAAGCAGATATAACATAAAAAATATTTCACAATTTTATGTCTTACTATTCATTAATACACAGAAAATAGTCCTATATAGCACTAAATTTGTGCAACAATAAATTCACATTACATCAAAAAGCTTTTCACTTTACAAATAAAAATGTCTGATCATGCCAGTGTCTGTGTTATGTATTAGAAATGTAGAAAATAAGACTGGACTGTGACTTCAAAATAGCAATTCAAGCCAAATATCACAGAAATACATTTATTGTGGAAATTCAGGCTCTGTATTAACTTATTTTGATGTTGATACAAGGAATTAACATTAAAAATCTAAAGAACAGAATATCTTTTATTCACCTTTTATCACCATTAAATTTGTTGAATACTGCAATACTTGGAATGAAATTTCTAGAAATCAACATTATCTCTGATTGTTAGAATTTTGTGGGAAAATAAATTTTCCAGCATTATAATGCTTTGACTGGAAGAATTATTTGTTTTTACTGAAATGAAATAACTTGACCCTACAATTAAATCACTTGCGAATGTGACTGGTTAGCTGAAGGATTGGTTATGATTTTCTAAATGTAACAGAAACATGTTTAGAAATAAATAAATGAATAAGATGTTGACATACCATTCTCTCTATAAATTGACAGTCATAGTTACAAAAATGCAATTATGGTTTAAGTACTCACAAAAATGTACTCTAGATTTATACAATGATTAGGTGATTGAATCACAGTTCATACAACTTTCTACTAGATCACTTTCACAGAGACAAAGATATCAAAATAACCAAGTCCCCAAACCTTACAGAATACACGGGTAGATTATTCACATTTATGTTTCAGATATGTGAAACATATCCAGCATTACCTATATTTCAGATTTTCAGAAATAGTTAGATTCTGCACCTCACAGATTCCGCATGTTTCTAAAAAAATTCTCCTTTCTGCTTTCTTCATCTTCCTCCATCAGACAGATCAATTATGATTAACAAACATTCAGGAGAAGGCAGATACAGTGGTGACAGAAACTTTGTGAACCCTGTAGAATTTTCTCAATTTCTGCATAAATATGACCTAAAATGAGATCAGATCTCCATGCAAGTCCTAAAACTAGATAAAGAGAACCCAATTAAATAAATAGCAAAAAAAATTACACTTGTTTATTTAAAGAGGCATCACTGGCAGAGGCTGCCTGTCCTGCTGTGTTCCACCAACATTTTGTGTGTGTTACTTGTTTATTTATTTATTGAGAAAAATGATCCAATATTATGTGTATTTGTTGGAAAAGGTATGTGAATCTCTGGGTAATGCCTGCTACAAAATCTATTTGGAGTCAGGTTTTCCGATCAATGAGATGAGATTAGACATGCGGGTTGTAAAGGTGCCCTGCCCTATAAAAAAAAAAGACACACAATGTCAGATTATTGACAGGGCCTGCTCTTCTCAAGAAAGTTCTGTTTATATGCACCATGCCTTACTCAGAACAACTTTCAGAGGACCTTAGAAGAAAAATTGCAAAGATACATCAAACTGGAAAAGGCTACAAAAGCATTTCTAAAGCCCTGAGTGTCCATCAGTCCACATTGTGAGAAATTGTCAACAAATGGAGGAAATTCAGTCTGTTGCTACTCTCCCTAGGAGTGGGGGTCGTCCAAAGATCACACCAAGAACACAACGTGCAATGCTGAAGGAGGTGAAAAACAACCCAAGGGTAACAGCAAAAGACCTGCAGAAATCTCTAGAACTTGCTGAAGTCTCTGTTCATATCTCCACTAGAAGAAAAACACTGCGCAAGAATGGAGTTCATGGAAGGACACCACGGAGGAAACCATTGCTCTCCAAAAAAAAAAACATTTCTGCACATCTCATTTTTGCAAAAGACCTCCTGGATGTTCCACAATGTTCTGTGGTCAAGTGAGTCAAAAGTTGAACTTGGCAGAAACACACACTGCTATATTTGGAGGAAAAAGGGCACTGCACAACAATACCGAAACCTCATTCCAACTGTGAAGCATAATGAAAGGAGCATCATGCTTTGGTGCTCTTTTGTTGCCTCAGGCCCTGGACAGCTTGCAATCATGGGAACATTGAATTCAAAATTGTATCAAGATAATTTTTTCAGGAGAATGACAGGGTAATAGTCCATTATCTGAGGCTTAATAGAAGTTGGATAATGCAACAAGACAATGATCCAAAAGACAAGAGTAAATCAATAACATAATGATTTAAAAAGAAGAGAATTTGTGTTTTGCAATGGCAGTCAAAGTTCTGACCTTATTCCTATAGAAATATTGTGGAAGGACCTGAAGCAAGCAGTTCATGCAAGGAAGCCCACCAACATCTCAGAGTTGAAGCAGTTTTGTAAGGAGGAATGGTCTAAAATTCCTCCAAGCCGATGTACAGGACTGATCAACAGTTACTGGAAACATTTGGTTGGAAGTTATTGCGGTACAAAGGGGTCACACCAGTTACTGAAAACAAAGGTTCACATACTTTTTCCAATGAATGCAGGTAATATTGATCATTTTTCTCAATAAATCAGAGAATAAGTATAATGCTTTTTGTGTTATTTACTTAATTGGGTTCTCTTTTACTAGTTTTAGGAGTTACAAGAAGATCTGATCACATTCTGGGTCATAGTTGTGCAGAAATAGAGAAAATTCGTCAGGGTTCACAAACTTTCTAGCAGTACTGTATGGTATTATCTATTATAATCAGAAAAGAAATACTGAGAATCAGTCAAGATTAAAAATCAAACCTCAAATGTAAGTGAAATAGTGCATAATTATGAAGTGGTAGCTTGGAGCAATTTGGCTTGTGTTCCTCCAGGTTGCATTCAAGAACAGACATTTCCAATAGCACTTGTGTCACTCTGATTCTGATGGATTTCCTTGGTTCTCTCCATCTTTCTTTGTTGTCTATACATAAAACACACTTGCTTTCTTATTTCTCCAGTTCTGATGAGCAGTCATCAATCTGTAATGATAATTCCAAGTTTCACCACGTACTGCCTGAACTGCTGGGTACCTCCTGCATTGTCTGTTTCTATTTCATTTTTCCAGCAAAGCTTTGCAATCACTCTCGGCTTGCTAACTCAACAATGTCTGCTTTGGGTTTCACCAAAAAACATTTGATTCCAGCCATTATGAAAACATTGGTCCAAACATGAATCAAAGAGCCCAATTTCAGAAGAAGGGTGAGAACGATTCCCTGACATATAACCAGGAGTGGTATTAAGCCCTGATAAATCAGAAATCAATGGACAAGAAGAAAACATACTCTCACAAAAGAAGATATTCATAGTTGTTAAAGATTAATCATTCAAACCCCAGGACATCAATACAAGAACTCCTTAGGTAGCTTCCTGAGCCTAACATATTCTCCTATTTCATCACTGATCTTTTATAAAACTGTGTGTGGAAAAGTTTACTTATAATTGCACAATGTGTGAGAACATTATTAATTCCTTAGTCAATAAAGTGGTCTATGCTGAGATGCATCAATATCCAAGAAAACATTCAAACATAGACAAATGAAAGGCAAAAGCAATATTTGTGACATAAAAGTGCCAGGTGCCAAAAAAAAGTGCCAGGGAATGATCATTGTTAACAAGAGAAAGGGTCTCACAATTAATTATTTGACCAATGCTGAGCCCACGTCAATATCCTGAGGTTAGAAACTCATCTGGACCAGCCACTAATAGTGTAGGTACAACAACAAATCAGAGTCATAGTGTGGTGAATCTGTGGAATTACTTGCCATGCATAGCTGTGGAGGCCAAGTCATTGGTGATATTTAAAGCAAAGGTTGATAGGTTCTTGATTAGTAAGGGTGTTAAAGGTTGCAGAGAGAAGGTAGGTGAATGGGGTTGAGGGAGATAATAAATGTGCCACGATAGAATGGCAGAGGAGTCTCAATGGGCCAAATAGCATAATTCTGCTCCTTTATCTTAAGTCAGAGGCTGAGTATTTGGCAGTGAGGAACTCAACCATTGATCAAGAATGTGATGAAATACTTTTCACTTAATTGAATCAGCATTGCTCTTCAAAGTTCTAAACCATTCTGCTTCGTAGGCACTTTTTCCTCCAGTATGATCAGTACAATGCGTACAAAATGCAGATTCTCACAGCGGGTGCTCTAACATCATCTGCTCCCAGCAGATGCACAGAAACATTACTACTTGCAGATTAAACTTCAAATTACACAGCATTCTGACCAGGAATTAGTGTGCCATTCTTTCATTTGAATGGGTCTAAATCCTGGAGAGCTGTACCCAATAGCAAAGTGGCATGACCTCCATCAGATGACTAACCACCACCAGCTCAAGCTGGCCTAATTAACAACACCCCCAAAAAATAATGCATATAAAAAAATCCTTCAAATCTTTAACTGAGATGAGTAATTAGGAAATGCCAATAACGCTATGGTTAAGAAGACAAACCGTGCATTGGCCTTCATCAATCGTGGGATTGAGTTTAAGAGCCGAAAGGTAATGTTGCAGCTATATAGGACCCTGGACAGACCCCACTTGGAGTACTGTGCTCAGTTCTGGTCACCTCACTACAGGAAGGATGTGGAAACTATAGGAAGGGTGCAGAGGAGATTTACATGGCTGTTGCCTGGATTGGGGAACATGCCTTATGAGAACAGGTTGAGACTGAACACGGCCTTTTCTCCTTAGAGCGACGGAGGATGAGAGGTGACCTGATAGAGGTGTACAAGATGATGAGAGGCATTAATCATGGATAGTCAGAGGCTTTTTCCCAGCGCCGAAATGTCTGCCACAAGAGGGCACAGTTTTAAGGTGCTTGGAAGTAGGTACAGAGGCGATGTCGGGGTAAGTTTTATTATGCAGAGAGTGGTTAGTGCATGGAATTGGCTGCTGGCGATGGTGGTGCAGGCAGATACAATAGGATCTTTTAAGAGATTCCCGGATAGGTACATAGAGCTTAGAAAAATAGAGGGCTATGGGTAACCCTCAGCAATTTCTAAGGTAAAGACATATTCGGCACAGCTTTGTGGGTCGAAGGGCCTGTATTGTGCTGTAGGTTTTCTATGTTTCTCTGATCATAAAGTGCTCACATTCCATTTTTTTCTCAATGATCTTCTCTACCAAAAACATCAAACAAAATATAAAGAAATGTTTTAGACTTCTCACAGCCTTGAGAGTGAAATTGACCTTGGACAGTCATGTGGGAAAGAAACTAACTGGGTGTAAACTAGTCGGATAATTTGTTGTCACGTGTTGCATTCCACTGTCTGATTGGCAGTATTAGAACAGCAATATATTAGCAGCTACAAATTCCATTTGCTTGCAAAATTATGCTCCACTTATTTCAAGAAAAGCTGGTCAGAGGGTAATAATACCATCCAGATGAACAAATTTTGCATTTAGATGACAGATAATCCAATTGTTACATCAAATCAAAATATTATTTTCCTGTATCTTTGCTCTCTGCAGCTTAATTCCTAATAGATATATTTAAGAAGTTAACACACTTTAATATCAAATAACTGTCAAAACAAAAAATTTTAAGAGTGAAGGCTTGAGCTATTAGATTCTGCAAATAAATAATCTGGCACTATTCCCAGCTGAATTTTCATGGAGCCGACATGATGGGCCAAATGGCTTAATTCTGTTCCTATGTCTTTTGTCTTATAGTCTTCAGGTGCAATAAAACATTGGAAAAACAGGCTTTTTCCAACTTTTTTTCCTGCACTTACTGATAACATAAGGAAAAGAAGCAGAAATAGGCCAACCTCATAGCTGGTCTTCTATTGCAACCACCACTTTTGTTCAAAGTTCTAAGTAAATGTATTATCAAAGTACATATATGTACTACCATGAGATTTGTTTTCTTGCAGGTATTCATAGCAAGTACAAAGAAACTAACAGGATCGATGAAAAACTACACACATAAACGAACAAACAACCAATGTGCAAAAGACAACAAATTTTGTAAATACAGAAAGAAAAACAAAATAGAATAAATAAATAACCAACCAACCAAACAAATAAATATATAATATTGAGAACATGAGTTGTAGAGTCCTTGTAGGTGAGTCCATAATTTGCAAAATCAGTTCAGTGTTGGGGTAGTGAAGTTATCCACTCTGGTTCAGAAGCCTGATGGTTGTGTTCAGAGATCAAAGTAAATTTATTATCAAAGTACATATATATCATCATATACAATCCTGAGATCCATTTTCTTGCAGAAATACTTAATAAATTCAATAGTCATGATGGAATCATTGAGAGACTGCACCAACAGGGCAACCAACCAGAGTGCAAATTCGAAAAGAAAGAAAAAAGGAATAATAATAATAATAGATGAACAAGAAATATTGAGAACATGAGATTAAGAGTCCTTGAAAGTGAGCCTACAGGTTGTGGGAACAGTTCAGTGATGGGCAAGTGAAGTGGACTGATCCTGATGGTTGAGGGGTAATAACTGTTTGTGAACCTGGTGGTGTGAGCCCTGAGGCTCCTGTTGCTATGTCTTGATGGCAGCAGTGAGATTAAAGCATGATCTAGGTGGTGGGGGGGGGGGGGGTCCTGATGATGGATGCTGCTTTCCTGTCACAATGTTTCGTGCAGAGATGGGGAGGTCTTTACCCATAATGGACTGGGCTGTATCCACTACATTTTTGCAGGATTTTGCACTGAAGGGCATGGACACTTCCATACCAGGCTGTAATGAAGAAAGTCAATATACCCTCCATCACACATCTATAGAAGTCGGTTAAAGTTATAGATGACATCCTGAATTTTCACGAACTTCTAAGGAAGTAGCATCATTGCTGCACTTTCTTCATAATTGCATTTTTGTGCTGGGCCGGGGAGAGGTCCTCTGAAATGATAACACCAAGGAATTTAAAGTTACCGACCCTCTACACCTCTGATCTCCTGATGGGAACTGGCTCACGAACCTCCAGTTTCCTCCTTCTGTGTTCAATAATTAGATCTTTGGTCTTGCTGACAATGAGACAAGTTTTCAATCTTTTCTGCTCTGTTCCCATGATTGTTTTCAACAGGCAAAAGTATGTCATCCCTATTTTGAATGCAATCAATGGCTACCCCTCTTCAGTTCACCAGCAAGGAGTATTCCAATCCTCTGATCAATTAAAGATTCTAAGTAGAACAAGGAGTGATCTGCTAACTTCACAATGTATCTTTTCCGTAACAGGTTCAAATCTACAAATGTGACTTTTCTGTGAATTATTTTAAATGGATCATATTCCGCATATACATGAATTTCTGGTTTCTGCTGCCAATGTGCAGATTTTCCCCAAAGTTATAAAATTAACATCAACATTCTTTTTGAAGTGAAATCTTTTGCAGTTGAAAAAAAGGGAGGTGATAAAAAGGGCGACAGTGGCCAACTTCCCTAAGTCCATCTGCGAAACAGTTTAAATTCTTCATTCTAATGCCGCCTCTTTCCTTTTGAAGGTGGCTGGGGTCCTGTCAGAGCTACAGATGTGCTCAAACTGCAGTTCTTCACGGTGGTGGGTTCCCGCTCTTCGCGCCTCGCCAAGTGGCATTTCTGATATCTCCAGTAGCAGACTGGGAGACTTCAGGGTGCCGTCTCGTGCAGCTCTGTGGACCTGTTTCCTTGCCGAAGCACCGCGGGAGATCAGAACATCAAGGCAGTGGGTGCAGCTGTCAGAAGCCTCTGCCCTCGAGCAATCATGCTCTCTCTTGATGGTGTGAGTGAATTTGCTGCCAAGTCTCGAGTTGATGAACTCAAAATAAAAGTGATACTTCAGACTGTAACATTGAAACAGTGAGCTGTTGGTGTCCCTTGTCACTATGATGGGGGTGGGGGAGAGAGAAAGGAGAGAGAGAGAGAGGAGAGAGGGGAGAGGGAAGAGGGAGAGGGAGAGGAAGAGGGAGAGAGAGAAAGAGGGAGAGAGAACCTGTGGCATGTCAAACTGCTGGGTGAACAGTGATTTTTGATAGACTGTAGATCACAGTCTTTTTGGGGGCTTTGCTGTTGCTTAGGTGCCAGATGGTGGGGAGCTGAGGCAGGTGAAGAGAGGGGAGAGGATGATGTTTTGTTGCTGTATGAACTGGCAAAGCTCATGTCTAACAACTCACACAGTGGCAGCAATCTGTTCATGGGATGCATCCACATTTGCATCACTTCAGAAAGCTGGAAAATATTGTTTAAATTTGTTTGCAGCCAAAATACTGCATAGATTAATTTCAAAATGCTTACAAATAAAGTATTACTTGAATATTACACTCAGTGGCCATTTTATTAGGTACAGCAGGTACCTAATTAGGTGGCCACAGAGTGTATGTTCATGAATTATTATGCTTGGCCCATTTTCTGCTACTTAGGCCATGATCACCCAGTGTCAGCTGTAGTGGCCGGGGCACGTGATAAGGATGCCTCCATGTCAGCGACCCCGCAGAGTGTTATACGGCCAACTGCATCATGGTTGATGCTCAGCTGGAGGGCCGAAGAAGTGCTATAAGGATCAGATGAAGAATGCTTTAAGGAAGTGCAAGATCAGACCTGAGGACCTGGAGGACGTTGCTGCTGACCGTAACACTTGGCGACAGCTGTGTAGGGATGGGGTTCGTATTCTGGAGATGCAAAGAACAACCAGAAGACAGCAGAAGAGAGCCAGGAGAAATGCAGCCATGGTTGCCATCACTACCACCACTACCACATATACATGTCCCACCTGCAATAGAGCTTGTGGGTCCAGGATAGGACTGTATAGTCATCAAAGATCTCACCATTAAAGGAGTGAACATTATCATCGGATTCGATTGTCAACTGAAGAAGCCCATCTACTTCAATGTTTGACATTTTATGCATTCAGAGATGCTCTTCTGCACACCACTGTTGTAACATGTGGTTATTTGAGTTATTCTGGCCTTCCTATCAGCTTACAACCATATAACAACTACAGCACGGAAACAGACCATCTTGGCCCTTCTAGTCCGTGCCGAACACTTACTCTCACCTAGTCCCACTGACCTGCACTCAGCCCATAACCCTCCACTCCTTTCCTGTCCATATACCTATCCAATTTTTTTTTGATGACAAAATCAAACCTGCCTCTACCACTTCTACTGGAAGCTCGTTCCACACAGCTACCACTCTCTGAGTAAAGAAGTTCCCCCTCATGTTACCCTTAAACTTTTGCCCCCTAACTCTCAATTCACGTCCTCTTGTTTGAATCTCCCCTACTCTCAATGGAAAAAGCCTATCCGTGTCAACTCTATCTATCCCCCTCATAATTTTAAATACCTCTATCAAGTCCCCCCTCAACCTTCTGTGCTCCAAAGAATAAAGACCTAACTTGTTCAACCTTTCTCTGTAACTTAGGTGCTGAAACCCAGGTAACATTCTAGTAAATCTCCTATGTACTCTCTCTATTTTGTTGACATCTTTCCTATAATTCGGTGACCAGAACTGTACACAATACTCCAAATTTGGCCTCACCAATGCCTTGTACAATTTTAACATTACATCTCAACTCCGATACTCAATGCTCTGATTTATAAAGGCCAGCATACCAAAAGCTTTCTTCACCACCCTATCCACATGAGATTCCACCTTCAGGGAACTATGCACCATTATTCCTAGATCACTCTGTTCTACTGCATTCCTCAATGCCCTACCATTTACCATGTTTAAACCAGTCTGAATCAGTCTGGCCATTCTCCTCTGACCACTCTCATTAACAAGGCATTTTCTCCCACAGAACTGACACTCAGTGCACTATTTTTTCCACACCATTCTCTGTAAACTCTAGAGTCTGATGTCTATGAAAATCCCAAGAGATCTGTTTCTGAGATACTCAAACCCCTCCATCAGGCACCAGCAATCATTCCATGGTCAGTTACTTCAGTTACATTTCTTCCCCATTCTAATGTTTGGCCTGAACTACAAGTGAACCTTTTGACCATGTCTGCATGCTTCTGTGCATTGAGTTACTGCCACATGATTGGCTGATTAGGTAATTGCATTAATAAACAGGTATACAGATGTACCTAATAAAGTGTCCACTGAGTCTATATGAAAGTAGGTTGATGGTTTAAAATAGCTTCGATAGATCTTTTCCTACAACTGAACACCACTTGTAGTCTTACAGAGTTGAGCAGCACAGTGGTGTGGCTGGTATACTGTGCTTGTATAGCTCCAGCAATCCCAGGTTCAGTCCTGAACTCCAGCATTGTCAATGTGGAGCTTACATGTTCTTCATGTTCTCTGTAAATTATCCACACTTACCTGCACAGCGTGGTAATTTACTGAGGCCAATTAATCTACAAACCCACAGCACTTCGGGGTGTGATGTGAAACTAGAGCATGAGACGAAACTCATGCATTCCTGAGAAGAACATGTAAGCTGCACATTGACAATGCCGGAGCTCAGGACTGAAACTGGAGGGAGTTGATGGTAACAAGGGAAGAATAAAGATAGAGACATTCATGCAGTGTTAAAGCAAATGGCAATTAATTGTCAATGTGGACTTAGCAAGCTGAACGGCTCATTTTTGATGTCAAATGATTCCATGTTTTGAAGTACTTCAAGAAGTGAGTCATAGCAAAGTCCTGCAGCAAGTCAAATCATAGAGACCCTCCAAAGTGGAATGCACAATGAGAAATTCTTGAGGAACCATATTATCCTATAAATCATCTGTCATGAAATCACAGGTTAATGTAATTTTCCCTATTATATCCCATCTGGAGTGCTGAAGAAACTTGCAGTATGCATTCCTGGAAATGATTAGGCAGCTTAGTCCCTTGTAAGGTGACATTGTCAGATGCCATTTCTTCTTTCAGGTCTCATTCTGGCAGTGAGATAATACTCCCACTCCATGATTGCCATGCTGCCCCAGCCATCACTTCTCTACGATCCAGGCTCAGACTTCCAGATCTGCCAAATTATAAACCCCTGGTTCGAGCCCCAAGCTCCCAATCTGTCTTCCACCACAATTGCAAGAAATGATTCAGAGTAGGTTTACTCGACTAATACCTGGAATATGTCCTCCTGGAAATGACCATGGAAGGCCATCCTTTGAGAAGATGTAACTATGAGTGATTTATACAGACTTAGCTGATATTCATTAGAGTTAAGACAAGTAGCAATAGCTTGATTAAAACGTGTAAGATTGTGAGGGATCTTAACAGCATGTAGAAAGGAATGTTTCTTTTTATAGGAAAATCTTGAATCAGAGGTCACCCATTTAATACAAAAATGAAGTGAACCCTTTCTTAAAGGACTGTGGAAGCAGAGTTTGAACATTTTTATTACAAAGATAGATAGACATTTAGTAAACAAGACATGAAAGGTTATCAAAGATAAAAAGGAGGTAGAGTTGAGGATACGATCAGGTTAGCAAAGATCTTGTTTAGTAGTGGAGTGGATTGGATGCCCTAATTCTGCTTCTAATTTACATCATCATGATCCACCCATCAGAAATGGAATCACTCTGAACATGACACACCCTCAATTGACCACCCATCGTCACTGAACTTACACAAACTCCTCAAGTCAAGCATTCATTTACTAGCTTTACAATTTCCTGAATTCACACCTACTCAGTCATTGGTGCTAGGATCTATAAATCCTGACCAGCATTCCTCTCCGATCAGTGCTGGGCTGTGATGCCTTTCTCCTTTCCACTATTGTTAGGTTTGAAACCATCACTACCTGTTCTCGAACCTAACCATCCAATAGTACAGGACTCCAGCCTCTACTCATGTACAGCAGAGACCTGATCAGCCAGTGACTACTGGTCATCTAGACTTGGGAAATCCTGCTGCTGAACAGAGTACCAACAGCACATTATCAAACTGAGCTGTGACAGGGAGTTTCTAATAAAAATAATCACTGGCACCTCACTGCCAACTTCAGATGTACCACATTTCTTAGTGTGAAATAGCACAGGATGTGAAAGAATGTGTTTCAATAATTATAAAAGTTGGCCATGAAGATACTGATTATTATCAGATAACAAAAATAAAAAGGTTTGTGATGAGCAAATTTCAAAAGTCTCACCACACATGTTCAGAACTGCTCTCAGCAGAATATCATATTTTTTATTCCAAAACATTAAGAAAATATATATGCTATAGAAAGAAAATTTTATATTGAAGAGCATTAGGTCTCTGAGATTACAATGATGTTCTGTGAATTATATGAAATGAATAATGTTTGTGATGTTACTTCAGATACCTGAACTGGTGGCGAGGTTAATAGATATCAAAGGGAAAATGCTTAAAAGACTGGAGTCAGAACTCACACAAAGGAAAACCATTATTACCACCAGGGAGCAGGTACAGGAAATTGAAGACCCAGAATCAATGATTCAAGAATACTCTACCATCAGATTTCTGAACAGTCCACAAATCCACAAACACTGCCTTATTAAAACATTTGTACTATTTATTTATCTTTGCAACCTATAGTTATTTTATGTCTTTACATTGTACTGCTGCTGCAAAACAAACTGCTAAGTCAGATCTGATTCTGATGTCAGTCCCAGAACATTATTGGAGGCATTCATACATTCATATAGGTAACACCCTGAGTCAACCATCTTCAATTGTTACTTCATATACTTCCTTTTTATTATTAAGCCAAAATGACATTTTTTTGTGATTATTCAATGGAAATCTGAGCAATAAAAGATCTTGGGACACTGAGGTAGTCCAGCACTTCAGGCTCATCTTTTATCTTAAGTTTTGCTTGCCTTTTTCATTCCATCGAGTAACTACTTTTGTTCATGTAGTGATGGGGTAGATTTATGTGCAAACGTTCAGACTTACCACAGAAGACATTATTTTTGCTTTGATCTGGCTATTAATTTTGTCAGAACAATTTTCATAAAGTTTGGTGAAGAAGCATTAGATTCAATGCAGGGCAGTTTGCAATTATCTTCAGAGAGACAGAGGAGATGGAAGTCAGTGAAATGAGTGAGGGGTATGCTGATATTCTAGGGCAGGGGTGTCAAACTCATTTTAGGTCACGGGCCGGATTGAGCAAAATGCAGCTTCATGCGGGCTGGATCAGTGGGACGCGTGCGAACGCAGCTTTCGTTGCCTCCGTTTTTTCAGCCTGCTCTCATGTGTCTCAGTCTCTGCTATAACTACAAAGTGTTTCACTTTACAAATTCCGTTTCTTATGAAGAAGACTGCCAAGCAAGACTGCCGAATAAACACTAAAATCCCTGAAAACCTGGTACCTGAATAAACTCAGCATTAGCCATATCATATGCCATAGGCGCTTCGATTACTGGGGCCAGCTTTAATAGTAATTAGATATTATCTCGTGGGCCAAAGATAATTCCACCGCGGGCTGGATTTGGCCCGCGGGCCTTGAGTTTGACATATATGTTCTAGGGCATGTTGGTATCAAGGAGGATGAGATGAGAGTTCTATTGTTATTGAACTTCAATCACCCCAGGAACCTCTCACTCCTAACCATTCTACCCTTTAATCTCCATGTTTTTCACACACAGTTCACCAACCTTGAAGTCCTGGATATTCTCCCCCTACCCACATTCCAAACTTCAAACTTACCAACAGAACCTCGAGTCTCCATCATTGCCTATTCCTTGCTAGTGTGTGTCAACCTCTGTCAGCTGAATCATTATCCATTAATCAATAACTGCCCCCATCCATTCATCACCTGAGGACCCATTCACCTATCCATCCCCACTACTCGATCAAATCACTCCCCAGCCAATCATCTAACACCAATTCATTGGTCTCTATAACTGAAATTTGCAGCAGTAGCAAATGTCACCTGCTCCTTTCATCAATCATGAAAATCTATGACATTACCTTTGATTTCCATTGTTTTTGCCACTGTTAAATATTTCCTAATTTTGAATGCCTCTATCATATCTCCTTCGAAACATCCTTCTTGAATTATAACAAAATAATTTTTCTAATCTCTAGAACACTGGTCTCGCTCCATGGTATTTTTCTGATCAAACTTCCCCACGGCCTCTATGTTTTGATATTTCTGCTGTTGTATAATACCCAGAAATGAACAGCATTCAGAATCAGAATCAGGTTTAACATCACTGGCACATGTTATGGAATTTGCTGTTCTGTGGCAGCAGTACAATGCAATAAAAACAAAAACTATAATTACAAAAAGTATATACGCATAAGCATAAATTAAATAAGCAGAGCAAAAAGAGAGGTGGGAAAGTACTGAGGAAGTGTTCACATGTTCAAGTTCCATTCAGAAATCTGAAAACAGAGGGATAGAAACTGTTCCGGAAATGTTGACTGTGTGTCTTCAGGATCCTGTACCTTCTCTCTGATCGGAGCAATGAGAGGGGTGCCATGCCTGGGTGTTGGGGGTCCTTAAGGATGGATGCCATCTTTTTGAGGTATCACATTTTAAAGGTGTCCTGGATGCTGGGGATGCTAATGCCCATGCTGAGGCTGGCTGAGTTTACGATTTTCTGCAGCTTTGTCTAATCCTATGTAGTGGGCCCTTCATACCCAACGGTGATGCAACCAATGTGAATCCTCTCTATGGTACATCTGTAGCAATTTGCAAGTGTCTTTGGTGACATACCAATTCTCTTCAAACTCCTAATGAAGTATAGCCACTTTGTGCCTTCTTGGTAATTGTATCATTATGTCCGGCCCAGGATAGATTGTCAGAGATATTGACACCCAGGAACTTGAAACTGCTTATGCTTTCCATTTCTGATCCCTCGATGAGGACAGGTGTGTGTTTCAATTCCTTGGTCTTACTGATATTGAGTGCAAGGTTGTTGCTGCAACATTACTCAATCAGCTGATTTATCTTGCTCCTGTAGGCCTCCTCATCACCATCTGGAATTCTGCCAACAGCAGTTGGTCATTTGAGTTATGCTTAGCCACACAGCCTTGGGTGTAGAGAGAGTAGAGCTGTGGGCTAAGCACATATTCTTCAGGTGTGCCAGTGTTGATTATCAGCAAGGAGGAGGTGTTCTTTCCTATCTGCACAAACAGTAGTCTCCCGATGAGGATGTCAAGTTTCCAGATGTAGAGAGAGGTACAGAGGTGCAGGTTTTGGAGACTTTTGATGAGAAATGAGGGTACGTACGATTGTGTCGAACACTGAGTTAATGTCAATAAACAGCAGCCTGACCTAAGTATTCCTATTGGCCAGGTGTTTCAAGGCCAAGTCGAGAGCCAGGGAGATTGTATCCGTTGTAGATCTATTGTAGTGATAGGCAAATTGCAATGAGTCCAGGTCCTTGCTTTGGCAGGAGTTGATTCTAGCCATGACCAACCTCTCAAAGCACTTCCTCACAGTAGATATGAGAGCCACTGGGCAATAGTTGTTGAGTCATCTCACCGTGCTTGGACACTGGTATGATTATCACCCTTTTGAAACAGATGGGAATCTCTGACTGCAGCAGAGAGATTGAAAACTTTCTTGAACACTCCCTCCAGTTGGTTGGCACTGGTTTACAGCACCTCACCAAGTATATCATTAAGGCCTGATGCCTTACGAGGGTTCTAACAGCACCCTCTGATACAGAGATCACAGGGCCACCAGATGCTGCAGGAATTTACAAAGCTGTAGTTTTATTCTCCCTTTCAAAGTGTGCATAAAAGGCATTGAGCTCTCATCTGGGAGCAAAGCATCACCAACATTCATTTTATAAAGGCTTAATATAAGATTCTAGATTTTCTGCTTTATGCCTTTACGAATAAACCTCGGGACCCAAAGTAAACCTTTAAGCATCTTTAATAATCTATCAATCTGTTCTGTGAACACCACTCACATCTCTGTTCCCATAGTTCCTGCAAAATAGTATGCTCTCTCAAATTCTGCATTCATAGGTTATTCCAGCATTTCTTTCATGGTCTCAATAACTTTTGAATCACTGAGGGGATCAGAGATCAGAGATACTGGTGAGAGGCAAAAAAGAAACATTTTCCAAAAATAATGTTGTACTGCAAGTCATATTCCAGTCACAAACCCATAAAAAACTTCCCCATCTGAGCTCATTTTTTCCTATAGTTACACACCTTACCTTAACTGAAATCACTCTCATATGATTAGCTTCCGAGCTTTGATAACAGTCTTTTCTAATTCAATACTTTGAGGTACATTAAATGTGAACCAAACTAACTTTTTTGATCTTCCCTGATGGCATGTACTGTCACAAACTATATCACCCTGGCAACCACAGAGGGATGGAGACTGCACTATGTTGAAATTGTTTTCTATACATATATATTTTATTGTAAGTACCCTGCAGCACACCAGGGTATACTCAGGGACGCCTGCCATTATAGTTCTATTGCTGTTCTGCCTGAAGCTCACTAGCAAGTCAGATACTGTATAATAATGGACAATGCACTTTTAGAACTTTCAGAAGCACCTAACAAAATTAAATCTATGGGTGCAAGTCTTTGCATCCTGAATTTCTTGCTTCCAAGTAAACAAGAGATAAAATAACTGTAGGTATTTTTCTTTTCTTGCCAGATCATTGGCTTATGAGCAATAACACATATTGTTAAAGCTGATATTGATGTAGAGACCAATATCCTGTATTGTTGCTGTACAGAAATATCTCCACCCAAGAGTGAAATTCCCCTATACCACTGAAAATTATGCTTTTATTTTGGTGGATCCTTAAGAAATATAAGAGCTTTTATACTGTGATAAACTATGGCAAATGGTGGTGTTTGCAGATCAGTGTGTAGTTCCATGAACAATTAGAATACTTTGTCACTTTTGTGTTAGCTGAGGCTACTAGAGTGCCTCTAAATGAAAGGACTGAGAATCCAGGTCAAACTCCAGAGACTTAAGGACAAAGACTTAAGCTAATACTGCTGTGATGAGTAAGTGCTGTTATGGTGAATGGTGGGGGTGGAAGAATGCTGACTTTCTGCTGGGGATTGAAAGTAAAAGTTTCATCGCCCACTGAGATGGATGCTCAAAAAGAAAACTCACAACATTTTTAAGAACAGCTGTGTGTTAGTCTGCTCATTTGAACAATAGCCCTGTACCAACACCATTAGAGAAGTTGCTCAAGTCTTTGATGAAGATGACAAGAAAGTCTATGACGGTACGTTTATTTTATCAGTTGATAAAGTTCTGCATGTTGGATTCTATAGAAAGTTCAATTGATTGGGATCCAGGAACAACTAGGTAATTGCATACACATTTGTCTAGATCAGGGGCTCCCAAACGTTTTTATACCTTGGAACCCTGGTCTAGATGGTAGGAAGCAGTGAGTACTGGTAAAACATTTCAATGCATGTACATGTATGCACAGGTGCAATGAAATACTTCCAGCAGCCTCACAGGCTTATAGGATCGTATAAGCAGCATTCACAAGAAAATTAAACTTAAACATAAACTTAACAAAATTTTTACAAGGAAGTACAATTAAAACAAAGAAATAATTTTAGTGCAAAGTGGTCATAAACAGAAATGCCTATGTTTTTCTAGTTGGTTCAAGAACCAAATGATTGAAGGGAAATACCTGTTTTTGAACCTGTTGGTGTGGGACATTAGGCTGCTGTACTTTCTGCTTGATGACAGCTGTGAAAGGGTAGCATAGTTTTCAGACTGGAAGCCTATGGTCAGTGATGTTCTGCAGGAGTCAGTGCTATTCCCATTGCTATTTGTCATCTATAGCAATTATTTGGATGACAATGTACAAGTCAGGCTTAGTAGATTAGCAGATGACATTAAAACAGTTGGTATCAAAGACAATGAGGATGGTTATCAGGAATTACAGTGCATTCCTGATTAGTCAGAGAAGTGGCAAATCAAATTTAAGTCAGAAAATGTTGTTGCATTGTTGGCAAGTCAAATCAGGGTAGGACTCTCACAATGAATTGTAGGGCTCTGGGTGTTGTTGAAGAACACAGGGACCCAGGATTACAAGCACACAGTTCACTGAACATCCCATCACAGATGGATAGGGTGATGAAATAGGCTTTTGGCAAGCTAACCTTCATCAGACAGATCAGTGAGTATAGAAGCTGGGATCTGAAATACAAGATATTGGTGAGGCACATTCGGAAAATTGTGTTCCATTTTGGTTCCCTGCTGTAGGAAAGAGGCTATTTATCTGGAGAACTGTACAAAAGATTTAGAAGGACGCTACCATTACCTGAGGGATTGAGTTTGAGAGAGGGATTGAGCAGGGTAGGGCTTTATTCATTGGAGTGTAGGAGGATGAGGGATTATCTTAGAGCTGTGTGAAAAATCATGAGGGATATGGATACGGCAACTGCACCCAGACCCTTTCCCAGAATTGCAGAATCAAGGACGAGAGTTAACGTGAAGAGGATGTTTCCTATAGTTGGAGTTCAGGACCAGAGGGCACAGTCTCAGGATAGAAGGGCATCCATTTAGAAGAGATAAGGAGGAATTTCTTTAACCAGAGGGTAGTGAATCTGTGGAATTCATTGCCATAGACATCTGTGGAGGTCAAGTCACTAAGTATATTTAAAGTAGAGGTTGATAGATTCTAGTAGTCACGGCATCAAAGGTTAGGGGGAGAAGATAGGAGAATGGGGTTGAAAGGGATAATAAATCAGCCATGATAGAGTGGCAGATGAGACTCGATGGTCTGAAAAGCCTAATTCTGCTCCTTTGTTTTATGGCCTTATGGAGAGGACAGAGATTGCAGGTGAGAGGGGAGAGATTTAATACGAACCCGAAGGGCAACCATTTTACCCAGTGGGCCCTCTGAACATGGAATAATCTACCAAAGTACATGGTTGAAGCAAGATACATTAGTATTTAAAAGACATTTGAACAGGTACATGGATAGGAAAGGTTTGTCAGTATAGATGTTAAACGTGAGAAAACGGGACCAGCTTAGATGGGGCACGGACCAGCTGCACCAAAGGGACTTATTCTGTATGACTCTATAACTTTTACTCGAGAGCAAAATATCTGATTATTACCATATTGGTTTTGTCTGACTTTATTGTATGCAAACCATTTGTTTAACTTTTAGATTATAGATGTAACCGCATTTTACATGTACCGTACTGTATAAACGATCAATATGTGCTTTATTCCTTCGTTACTTACAACCACTGGAACTTGTAATTATTCTCTGTATTGGATCCTCCTTGAATAATACATGCAAGAAGATGTTGTAGTGGATATACTTTATTTAACAACAGGAGTCAATTAATTGATATCTACCAGTAACTTCACTTTACGTATTATTACTGCCTTTCATTACAAAGTTCCCATTTGCTATACATTAAATGTTAAATTTTAATATTGTTTTAATTCTGAATACTGAATCCTGTATTTAGCTCCATTGCCAAATCCCTTAAAGTTAAATAATTTATCAAGAACTTTTAGAGATAGTAGATGACAATATGTGCTGATGAACTTTCAACACTCTAACACTTTGTAGTTAACTGAAAAATTGGTCAACACAATATTGATTTTATAGTTAGGTATAGAGTGAGGAAAGAATGAAGAAATATTATATTTTTTACAAAAATAAGTTGGGCTGTCAGAAGAAGCATGGTGCTAATTAAGCACAAATGCTTCCAAGTTTGGGAAACAATGCTGAGGCAAAATAACACTCCCCTTGCAATAGAGGATTTATAATTTTATTTGAAATATCTACTCCAAGGACTGGTTGGGGCAGAAGTTATCTTCCAAGAGAAAATCGAGTAAGTATTTGATGCAGTGAAAGATCAGAAGAGAGTAGGGCAATACAGCTCAAAACCATAATGTGGACAGCTGCTACTGCAGTCTGATCCATCACTGAACTCTAGCGGACAGCTAAGCTGACTCATCTGCTATATGAAAACAAAAAATACTCAGTTTTTTTACTGGGATTTTCCACACATTTGATAGCAAACCATATTGAAGAGAGAAATTCCATAAAAATGTTTATTTATCAGTTACAACATGCTCATTCCGGAGTGGTAGCAGATTCAAAAGAAATATATTTATTTATTTAGTGCAGAGCAGGCCACCCTTCCAACCCTTCAAGCCACGCCACCCCAGCAACACCTGACAAAGCCGATTAACACTAACCTAATCACAGGGCAATTTACAATGACCAAATAACCTACCCGGTACATCTTTGGAGGAAACCAGAGCACCATGGGGAGGATGTACAGACTCCTTAAAGTATAGCATCACAACTGAAGTGCCAACTCCAAAAACGCCCCAAGCTGTAATAGTGTCACACTAACTGCTGTATTTATCACCAATCTGACAAACAGCTTTCTCACTTGTGTTAAATTGCTCAATAGCTTTGAAAATCTGGCCATCTTGCTACAGGTTTCTGGCATTAACTTTGAATTGCAGCCCCGAGCAAGATTTTAAAATTTATGGTGGCCATATTCACATTAGTCTGTCATTTGTTAAGCATCCATTAGGAAGCAGGGCAATCTTTCAAGTAACCTGTTAAGGACACTTTAAGAGCCGAAAGGTAATGCTGCAGCTATATAGGACCCTGGTCAGACCCCACTTGGAGTACTGTGCTCAGTTCTGGTCGCCTCACTACAGGAAGGATGTGGAAATCATAGAAAGGGTGCAGAGGAGATTTACAAGGATGTTGCCTGGATTGGGGAGCATGTCTTATGAGAATAGGTTGAATGAACTCAGCCTTTTCTCCTTGGAGCGACAGAGGATGAGAGGTGACCTGATAGAGGTATTCAAGATAATGAGAGGCATTGATCGTGTGGATAGTCAGAGGCTTTTCCCCAGGGCTGAATGGCTAGCACAAGAGGGCATAGTTTTAAGGTGCTTGGAAGTAGGTACAGAGGAGATGTCAGGGGTAAGTTTTTTACGCAGAGTGGTGAGTGCAAGGAATGGGTTGCCAGCAGCGGTGGAGGCGAATACGATAGGGTTGTTTAAGAGACTCCTGGATAGGTACATGGAACTTAGAAAAATAGAGAGCTATGGGTAACCCTAGGTAATTTCTAAGGTAGGGACATGTTCGGCACAGCTTTGTGGGCTAAAGGGCCTGTATTGTGCTGTAGGTTTTCTATGTTTCTATGACAAAAATAGTTATTGCTTTGTTTAAATTTATTCATCTACCAGTCCACATATACAACTTTCACAAAAGTGGAGTCAAGTGATGTGAGGAGCAGGCAGGAATGTCAAGCTGTGGTTCTAATCAGATTAGCTATTATTTTGCAGAATAGAGGACCAATGTGGCATGTTCCTTATAATTTCATATTTCTATGTTTTATGTATAGACTATATACTTTATTAGAAAATTGCGACACTGGCATAACAAAATACAATTGCTGCAAAACTGGTCTACTGCAAACCTAATCTAGTCTCATATGGCATAAAAGATCTCGATAAGAAGCAACTGAATTTACTAGAATGGGCTCCTTCTGACCAGTGTAAGTGGTATTGTGTGAAAGATGGATAAGGATATGGAAATTATGGAGTCATGCTCAGTCGAACTATAGATCACAAATAAATTGTCCATTGCTCATTTGAAAGACATGAGTGCACCAGAACATGAAGGGTCAAAGCACAATAGAACATCCACAATGTAGCAAAGTAGTATTCAACTATTAACAGGATTGATGGGCTCTTCCTAGACACGTTTACTGTATGAGTTAGGACTTTGTCTAGGACTTCACAGCCTGTTTTGGAAAAATCAAATCTTTAAAAAAGTAGATCACTGTTTGTACACTAAGACATTACATCTACAGAACTCTTGATAAAAATTGAGTACCTTTTTGAGCTATTGTTCAAACAAATTTGATTTTGGGAGTTGAACATCATCATTTCAATCAAAAATATCACCATGACACTCATCATAAGGAATACAAATGAACAGATACTAATGTGTTCATCACAACCACTTTCTGCCAAGCAAATCAGGCTTACACAAATGGAAGACAGGAACAAACACAGGTTAGGAATGAAAGCGCATTGGATTGAAATTTTTGATAGAATCAATGTTCATATACAATAGAGGCAATCATGAAGTTGAGTCCACATTGAATTCAATGTAGATTTCAGGAAGTAAAGGACCAAAACTATGCAAGAACCACCTTTGAGCTCTAATCCAGAGATAAGCAGCCCAAAAGCCTACCACAGAAATTGGTAAGGTGTTCAAGAAGACTCCAAAAATCAGTTACTAGATTTAAAGCTATTTACTTAAAAGAGAAAGGCAGTTATAAATAGGTGAAACATGTATATGAGTTATTTACTTGGAACTCAGCATATAAAATTTAAGGTGTCGTGGAAAAGATCTCTAAAAACAGGAACAGTACTATCTCTCTAAATACAAGGATCTATTCGTATCCTGTTCAAAGAAAGAGTCATGCCATGAGCCTGCTTTGTAATAATGTCATTGAAATAAATGCAGTTTCTAGTGGGAGCTTGAAAACTCAACCTATGTACAGATCATAGAGTCTAGCTTAAAATAATTCTAATGCTTCTTTTGATATAAACAAAAGTACAGGTACAGGAGCCTGAAGACATACACTCACTGTTTTAGGAACAGCTTCTTCACCACCCCTATCAGATTTCTCAATGGACATTAAGCCATGTACAGCATCTCACTTTTTTTTACCTCTCCTTTTGCACTACCTATTCAATTTATATATATTTCATCTTGTAATTTATATTTATTTTTATTATGTATTGCATTGTATTGCTACCATAAAACATTTTTCACAACATATGCTAGTAACATTAAACCGGATTGTGATTCTGATTCATAAAGATCTGTCTTGTATATACTTTAAGACAAATCTTAAGTTACGTGTAGCTATTGGTAGAGTAAACTGGAAGATGGTAATGAGTTAGTTTGGCCTTGAACCGATTTATACAAAGAGAGTAATCCTTGGCAAATTTCTATAATTCTGAATAGATCCCAATGTTTAACTGGAAATAAAGATTCAGATAGCTCTGGTTACTGGACTTCAGCATAGAACTTTAAATTGATCATTTCCTCAGTCTTTCTCTAAGTTCCTTAAATTTTTTATATCCAGTGAGGTTAGTAAAATTATAACAGTTTTGTACTGAATAAGCTTTTTTTTTACTTTCATGATTGGTTAGTCTATTTAACAGCATTGTGAAGGACCCTACACACCCCTCATACAAACTCTTCTCCCTCCTGCCATCTAGCAAAAGGTACTGAAGCATTCGGGCTCTCACCACCAGACTGCAACAGTTTCTTCCCCCAAGCCATCAAACTCCTCAATACCCAGAGTCTAGACTGACATCGACATCATTTATTATTATATTGAAATTTGTCCTCTACTGTGCCTATTGTCTTGTTTATTAATTATTTATTTACTAATTAATTCTTGTACTGCCCTGCACTGTTTTGTGCACTTTATGTAGTCCTGTGTAAGTCTGTAGATTTGTGTTGTTACATGTAGCACCATGGTCCTGGAGGAATGTTGCTTCATTTTTACTGTGTATTGTACCAGCAGTTTATGGTCGAAATGACAATAAAAAGCCACTTGACTTGACTTGATTTAAAGAATAAACTAAGCTGGGCCATCTGCTCAATACTTTCTGTTTTTCCTTCTGGACCGAAACCATATTTATCCAAGTAAAATCACACAAACCAAGTTTATTTAGAAATAATGAAAGGATATTATTCTGACTAGCATAGATTAAGACCAAATATGCTAAGGATACAAATAAGGAAAACACTTAAATGGTCAGTACTAAAAATGGATGCCAGATTAGCATAGCAGTTAGCACAAAACTATTACAGTTTGGGGCATTCCAGAGTTTGCAGTTCAATTCTGATGTCATCTGTAAGAAGTCTCTGTACACCCTCCCTGTAGAATGCAAGGGTTTCCTCTGGGTCCTCCAGTTTCCTCCCATAGTCCAAAGATGTACTGGGTAATTGGTCATTTTAAATTGCCCTGTGATTCAGTTAGGGTTCATCGGATGTGTCGGGGGTTGCTAGAGGGGTGTGGCTCAAAGGGGCTACTCAGCGCTGCATCGCTAAATAAATATATGTAAATGCCTAAATACAGTATGTCAGAAGTCAGAAGTAAGGCTGTTTGGTGACATTTACTGTGTTTAGCTCTGTTTTCATTTCTTCACATAACTAAGCAATTCACAACCAGTAAAATGCAGGACGTATCCAAGCTTAGGATAATAAAGACGCTTGAAATGTGTGCTACATAAATGCCAAGGAATAGGCATTTCCATCAAGGGAGAACCACAGCACTTCTTCATGACATTTAGAATTATCCTTTAACAAACTTACAGAGATTTAGTAGGTGATGAAAACTGCACACACCAAATTAGGTCTCGACAATGTCTTATACAACTTCAACATAATATCTCAAATCCTCTACTCAATACTTTGACCGTATCTACCTTTGATACCACTTCAAAGGAATTGTGGATCTGTATTCCCAGGTTCTTTTTATTTCCAGTCGCACTCCTCAGTGCCCTACCCCATTCACCATGCACGTCCTACTCTGGTTTGTTCTCCCAAAGTACTACACCTCACGCTTGTCCAAATTAAATTCCTTCTGCTATTTTACAGACCAGCTGGTCAAGATTCGACTGCAATCTTTAATGTGTCCTTGCTGTCCATTATACATATTGTGACAGCCAGAGTACCTTTGTGTTTTGAAAAGTGGCTAACATATTTCAGTAATGCAATTGTCTCTCAAATGACATTCATGAATGTGATACATCAAGAACAGTCTGAGAAAGATTGACTTCACTTGAATCTCCAGGGTTAAGAATATGGTAGGCTTGTTATTTCTTTGTTAGTTCAGGAAGCCCCTTTATCCCAGCTGTGGCTTAGTTGTCCTCTATGAGTCAGGAATGTTGTGGAGCAAGTATGGAGTCCTGACCAGATTTGTAAGTGTGTCCAGTTCTGTCTACATGTTATTTTGTTTGAAATACGTGCATTGCTGTTTTATAGCATCAACAACTGATTTTGATAATTAGAATTTTATTTTGTTTCAAGCAAACCCTTCTAAACTATACGGCAAATCAGGATTAGTCCTCTGGTTTGGTAGTAATGAGGAATATTCTAGACAAAAGTTATATTGCATGGAAATCTGTTCCTCAGCACTTCATGGTTATGTTTTGAGCAGCTACATCTGTTTTTTTGTTAATTGTTTATGCACCACATGGATACTTTCACACGGTAGAGAACATCAAAAGTGACTGTTACTACTTCTGATCCCAATTGTAATGCCTGTAAGATCACAAAGAGCTTTATAATTCATCTAAATATACTGTATAAATGTCGGTATTCACCAAGATAATGGTGGGGAATTTCAAATGAAGTGTTTTATATTTGTTACATGGTTTATCACTATGTAATTTCAGGACCAATTACTTTTGGTTATGTATTTTGATAACAATTACCACAAAAGTACTGTGTAGGATTTGACTTAGCTTGCATCAATCATGAAGTTTCTGTTTCTGTGTTTACTTTTAATTGTTAGCAAAGGTATAGGATGAGAATGATACATGTTGTTACATATCGAATCAATTGTATTGCACAGAGTGCAAAATGCAACAGTTACAAATTTCCAAATTTACCATAATCAATTGAAAACAAATTTCAATTTAAGGTTCCCATACTTCCAAAATATTCCGAAATCCATTTTGAGAATTCTATACACTACATTTAAGTTTCTGGGGGGAGTGTTAGTGTGCTGGTGAGTTGGGAGGAGAGACGTGTGGAGCAGCAGGTTATTTTGTGCGTGAGTTGAAAATGCAATTTTATGTTTCCGTGGGATGACCTCTTTTCTCTTCATTATCCTGCTAATGACTCACACAAAAAAACTGTGAACAGTTAAAGGTATACCATAATTAGCACATAAAATCATCGCATGTTGCTCCAACAAATGCTTTTGTCATTGCTGAATCACTGATTCATGTCCTCCTTTACAAATATTAGAGTCTTTACAAGATAAGTTGGACTGAAGGCACACTCCATGGCCTCCAGTTTTGTGGAGTTGATGGAAGAGGGATTTGTGGTACAAGGTCTAGTTATCAGATAGGGCGGGTGCAGTTGGACAGTTGGGTTGGGTCAGTATTAAGGTAGAATTGGTAAACTGGCGTTTGTGTTAAGATATTATGGGTTCAGCAATGCAATTTATGGTGATGTCACTGTCCAGAATAACATTATTAATATCCCAGAATAACCAATGTTCCTATAAATATCTGGTCAAACAGCCCTGCAAAAGAATGATGTGAGTTAATGAATGTTGCTGAAAAAGCACCAGAATTACATTCACAACTCATGACTGGAAGTGCCTGGCTGCAGAGGAACCTGAAATGAGCTGCAAATGAGTTTCACAACAGGAAAGGTCTTAATTTAGTCTCCTGGTACCGAAATAAAGAGAACCATGTGATCCTACTTTCAGGCCCACAAATGACAAAACTGTCACATTTTTAACGATGGTATAAATTTTAAAAACTGCAAATTAATGAACTTGTTTTTAAAATATATTCAACGTATAATACCTGAAGGAGCAATGTAAATCAGAGAGACCTATAAGTACAAGTATACAATTCCCTGAAGGCGACAACATACTGCAGATAGACAAGATAATGAAGAAGGCCTATCACATGCTTCCCTTCATCACATGGGGTATAAGGGGAAAAATTAGTTTGGATATCATATGGAGGTTGTGCCTAGAATATGCTGTGCGGTTTTTGTACCATACTATAGAAAGGATGTAATGAAGCTAGAGATTCTGTCCCAGTGTCTTTCAATCCTTTCTGGCACGCAGAGAAGATTAACATGGTTGTTCCTCGCATTGGAACTGTGTTATAAGGATAGGCTTGGACAGTTTTCCCTGGAGTAGAGGAGAATGAGGGGTGACCTGATACAGGAGTGGCATAGATAAAACAGATTTTTACAATCTATTTCCCAAGGTATAGTAATTTAAAATAGAGGGTACAGATTCTAGATGAGAGAGGAAAGGGTTACAGGGGCTCTGAAGGTACATTTTTCACAGAAACAGTGGTTAATTTAAGAAATGTTAAGACATTTGGACAAGCTATTTGCTAGAAAGGTTAAGAGGATTAAGAAGGAAATGCAGGGAAATGGGACTAGTTCAGGAAGGCCCTTTGGCCAGTATGGACAATTCAGGTTGAAAGGCCTATTTCCATGCTGTATAACACTATTAGCTTCTAATCTAAAATTATCATCAATATTTCAGCTTTCTTTCCATGGCAATATTGATTTAAATTTCTGATTTATCAATATATGTCTGGGTATTATCATTTCCTTCTTCTACGTTCTCTTGCAGAGCAATGTATTTTTTAATTGAATGAAACATGGTTCAAGTAATTCATTGACTTTAAATGATAAACTCAATCTTATTCACTCTTTTCCTTAGGGAGACTGAGAGACAGTGTTTTTCTTAACTTCAGACCTTAAATTGTAACTGTTCCATTTTTTACAGATGCTACCAGACTTGTTAATTATTTTCAAGCTCACAACAATTTAATATTTCAAAAGTGTTTTCTTTTCTGCACTAGGTATATGATTATTAATAAATATGAGAGGCAAACTCTGCCATTTTGTATTAAACCCAATTGATTTAGCGTAACTAGTATATATTATTTAAACATACATCACCAATTTTTCCTTCCCCTAAATGTTATTCTATATGCCTTTTGTTTCCTTTCTCACTTAATTTGTCCTGCCTGATAAACAGGCCAAAGAGATGACAATCTGAAATTAATACAGAATGTTATGACTTTGTTTACAGGGCAGAACAAATAGGGCAATATTTAATTTCTGTCTTTATATTCTATGAAGAAATTGTACACAATCAAACTCAAATTCTATGCCTGCCTACTTCCTGAATCTTTTTGATGTACGTACATATTGCTGTGGAGGCAATTTGCTTTAATTTAATGGATTTTCAAAAGGCTTTGATAAAGTCCCACTTAAGAAGTCATTGTGCAGATCTAAACACATTGAATAATATATTTGCATGGATTGAAAATAATTGACAGACAGGGAACACAACATAAGGAAATGTGTCTTTATTTCTGGGTTACTGACAAAGATTCATGGTGTACTGAGGGATTCAGTTTTTTGAGCCTCAACTATTCATATCATGTACCAATAATTTGATTAGAAACCATAAAAAATTCCCAAAAGCATGAACATTGGTGGGATTATGAGTAGTGAAAAGAATGAAAATTTGACTGAGTGGGCAACTACATGGCAGATGCAGTATAATATGGATAATTGTGTAACTATCCACTTCAGTGGAACAAGCACAAAAACAAGGTATTAGTTGAATTGTTACAGTTTATGAAATGTCATTATGCAAAAACACGACTGTCCTTGCACACCAGTCACTGAAGCAGCATGCAATGTAAAAGGAAATTAGTAGTTGACTTTCATTGAATACGTTAGCAGGGTCACCTTACTGCAACTATACAGAGCCTTGGTGTGACAACAATTCTCTGCTTTAATCTAAGTAGATAATTATTTGCAATGTAAGAAGTGTAGTGAAATCTTACTGAACTGATTCCTGGGATACAAGAAATTTTGTATGCGGGAAGATTGGGTTGAGAAGAATGAGAGGATACCACAGTGAAACATCAAAAAAAAAATTCTTGCAGGGTTCTTTAGCCTGGATACAGGGAGGATGTTGTTTGCTGGCTGGAAACTCTAGAACCAGGTTTACCATCACAGAATATGGGGTGAATTGCACAGGACTGAGTTAGGAGACAGCAACCCTGTGGAAAGCTTTAATGTAAATATCGAGTTGTTGGTCATATTTAAGATGGAGATAGATACACACAAGGTATGGTAGTGAGATAGAGGATTAGCCTGAGTCATACTGAATGACAGAGTATGCATAAAGATACAAATGGCATACACCTGTTACTATTTTTCTGTGTTACTACATACAATGGGCTTCTGATTACAAATATTATGTTCTCCATGAATTGTTTTTCTTTATTTGATCATTAAACGTAGTAATTTCCTTTTAAGAACCCACCAGTTTGAAAACATAAGTAATTACAAACATGCAAGAGGAAAGACGGGGTATTGTTTTCTATGGTGTGTAGAAAGTAGGCTGAACAAGGAGCAGGTCAACCTCAGTCACTCTTCCTAATGCGCAGCCCATCCTATCCATTCCAACATCAAAACTATCTGTCAGTTTACATGTATATTCAGCAGAGCACCATTAGACAAGGGGATAATCCAGGGAACCAGAGAGCTTCAAACTACAATGTATACTGACAGCAGTCTGCATATGCAATCTTTTTGTACGAGATCTTTAATACCTTATTAACAAAATGAAAATCACTCTCTTCCAGCTGCCAGGAGTTAAACTCACACAAATATATAAATGCAGAGTACCTACATCAATCAGAATTGAAGTAAAGCTTTGATAATCCCCTGGTTTATCATCAAAGTCGGACTGATTCAGATCAATATACATTTAAAATCTAATTCTCCAGTACACCATAACACTGACAGTGAATTATTAATTGCTGTCTCATACCAGTGATTTATTGAATAATGTTCCATCAAATCCAAATCCTTTGACTTCATTTCCTGCCTTAAGCTGAGAAACTCATTTTGCCTGAGTGTTTATTTGCTTGTTGTGACCATATCATAATGGCATTCCAAATTGAGTCACTCAAATATTTTTTTTAATTTATAGATACAGCACAGTCACAGGCCTTTATAGCCCAATGAGCCCATGCTGTCCAGTTACACCCAGGTTACTAATTAACCTACTAGCCCATACATCTTTGGAATGTGGGTGGAAAGCAGAGAAAACACATACAGTCACGGGGAGAACAAGCAAACTTGTACAGACTGTGGCAGAATTACGCTGTAATAGCATTATGCTATCCTCTATGCAATCGTGCTGCCTCATAGGAACATAAAAATGCATATTGTAAATCCCTTTCAAATGGTATGCTGAAATAAAAGAGAATTTATTGGGCAAAGCAAGATGCCAAATTAAACTAATCCCTTCATCTACACATACGGCATACCCCTCCATTCCATGCATACTTACGCATTCATCAAAAAGCATCTTGAATAACTCTATCATATCTGCTTTTACTACCACTCCTAGCAGTGCATTCCAGATACTTACTACTCTGTGTAAAAAAACACAGGTCCTGCACAACCTCTTTAAACTTTCCACCTTTCACCTTCAAGGTACAAACGTTTGTACGTCTTTGAGTATTCGGCATTCCAACTCTGGGTTAAAAACAAAAGTTTTCTGGCTGACAACCCTATTTATACTTGCCATAATCTTATAAACTTTGATCCCCCCTCAGCCTCTGATCTTCCAGCAAAAACAATCGAAACTTGCTCACGCTCTCCTTTTAATTAATACCCTCTAATTATTGTGATAGCATAGATAGGGTGAATGCATATAGTGACCGTGCCCAGGATAGCAGTCCAAAAAATAGAGGCCACAGGCTTAAGGTGAGAGGGAAAAGGTTGAGGGGCACTTGCAGAGGGTGGTGGGTTTATGGAACATGCTGCCAGAGAAAGTAGTCGAGAGGGATACCAGAACAATATTGGACAGATACTTGGATAAGTACCTGGTTAGGGAAGGCAGGCAAATGGGACAAGCTTATGCAGGCATGTCAGTTGCATGGATAAGTTGTGTCAAAGGGTGTGCTCCATGCTGTATTAATCTAATCCAAACAGCATCCACTTCATCATCTTCTTCACCCTTTCAAAAGCCTTTCGGTCTTTCTTGCAATGGGGAGAGCAGAACTGCATGCAATATTCACCAGCAACACAGACAAAATGCTGGAGGAACTCAGCAGGTCAGGCAGCATCTATGAAGAGGGATACACAATCAGTTGGACCCTTCATGAGGACTGGCAATAAGGGGGTGGGGGGAGGAGAAGTAATACAAGCTGGCAGCTGAAAGATGAACTGAGATGAAGGGGGAGGGGATGAAATAAGGAGGTGATTGGTGGAAGTGGTAAAGGGCTGAACATGAAACTATCATATAGGAGGACCTTGGACATTGGGAGAAATGGAAGAAGGAGGAGCAGCAGAGGGAAATGATGGGCAGGTGAAGAGAAGGGGTAAGAAGAGAGACAGAATGGGAAATGGAAAAATAGTGAAGGAGGAAGTGGGGAGAAATTACCAGATGGAGAGGGTGCAGAGGAGATTTACCAGGATGTTGCCTGGATTGGAGAACAAGTCATATGAAGCAAGGTTAGCAGAGCTGGGACTTTTCTCTTTGGAGCGTAGAAGAATGAGAGGGGACTTGAGAGAAGTCTACAAGATTATGAGAGGCATTGATGGGTTGGATAGTCAGTACCTGTTTCCCAGGGCACCAAGAGCAAACACCAGAGGGCATATGTACAAAATTAAGGGAGGGAAGTTTAGGGGAGACATCAGGGGTAAGTTTTTTTTTACACAGAGGGTTGTGAGTGCCTGGAATGACTTGCCAGGGATGGTGGTGGAGGCTAAAACATTAGGGGTATTTAAGAGCCTCTTGGACAGGCCCATGGATTAAAGAAAAATAGAGGGTTATGGGGTAGTGTGGGCTTAGTACTTTTTTTTAAGGATTATATGGGTCGGCACAACAGGGAGGGCTGATGGGCCTGTACTGTACTGTAATGTTCTATGGTTCTATGGTTAGAGAAACTGATGATCACACCATCAGGTTGAAGGCTACCCAAATAGAATGAGGCTTTGATTCTCCAACCTGAGTGAAACCTCATCATGACAGTAGAGGAAGCTGTGGACTAACATGTCAGAATGGGAAGTTGAACTGAAATAGGTGGCCACTGGGAAATCCAGCCTTTTGTGGTGGACAGAGCAAACCTGTTTAATGAAGCTGTCCCCAATCCTTGTTGGGTCTCACCGATGTAGACAAGGCCACACGAGGAGCACGGCATTTAGGAGATGGCCCCAACAGACCCACAGGTGGAATGTTGCCACACCTGGAAAATCTGTTTGGGACCTTGAATGGTGGTGAGGGAAAAAGTGTAGGGGCTGATGTAGCACTTGTCCCACTTGCGAGGGTTTTGCTAAGTGGGAAATCAATGGAGAGGGTTGAGTGGACAAAGGAGTCACTCTGATAAGTGGAAAGAAAGATGAGATTAGTGGTAGGATCCCATTGTAGGTGGCAGAGGTTATGGAGAATAATGTGCTCGATTCAGTGGCTCATGGGGTGGTAGTTAAGGACAAGGGAAGCTCTATCTCTGTTATTGTGGCAGGAAGATGAGGTGAGGGCAGATGTGAAGGAAAGGAAGGAGATGCAGGTGAGGACAGCATTTCAAAGAAAGAGATCATCTCAAATGTTCTGGAGTGGAACCCTCATCCTGAGAACAGATGTGGCAGAGACAGAGGAACTAGAAAATTCACTATCCTACAAATGACAGGTTAGAAAATTTACAGTCAAGATAGCTGTGAGAGTCATTAGGTTAATAAAATATCAGTAGATAATCTCCCTCCAGAGAGACAAATCCACGAAGAAGAAAGAGATGTCAGAGAGAGAGACCAAATTAACTTTGTAGGCAAGGTGGAAACAAGGTACAAAGTTGATGAAATTGACAACCTCAGCATTGGTGCAGGAAGCAGCACCAATGCAGTCATCGATGTAGTGGAGAAAGAGTTGAGTAATGTTGCCAATGTAAGTTTGAAACATGGGCTGTTCCATTTATCTGACAAAAAGGCAAACATAGCTGGCTGGGTCTATGCAGTTGCCCTTGGCCACACCTTGGAGCTGGAAAGATTAAATGCAGAGTATGAAGACCAGTTCACCAGACAAAAAAGGGTGGTATTTGAGGGAAACTGTATAGATCTGTTGCCAAAAAGAAGCAGAGAGCTTTAGGGCTTTCCTAATGGGGTATAGAAGTGTACAAGGACTGAACATCAATAGTGAAAATGAGGCAATCAGAACAGTGAAATTTAAAGTGATTGAAGTAACTTAGAGCATGTGAAGTGTCACGGGGGACAAAACGAAGTCAAGGCATGTGGTCCCGTGCTCAGAGGGGCAGGAGCAGACAGAAACAATGGGTCTACCTTGACATTCAGGTTTGTGGATCTTGGGTAGGAGATAGAAATGTGCCTTTCAGGATAAGGGATCAATAAATTTGGTGGTGGTGGATGGATGGGTGGGTGATCTCCAGAGTTGATGAGGTTGGTGATGGTGAAAGAGACAATGACCTAATAATTCTGAGTAGGGTCTTGTTTAAGAGATGAGTAAGAGGAGGTGTCTGAGAGTTGCTGCATGACCTTAGAAAAGTGGTCTGTCCACCAGATGACAACAGCATCCCCTGTCAATGAGCTTGACAATGAGGTTGGGGTTGATACACAAAGGACGGAAGGCAGTGCATTCATGGTGCTTGAGGTAGAAAGAGGAGAGAAGAGTGCTGAAGTCGAGATGGTTGATATCTTGTTGGCAGTTAGAGATGTAAAGATCCAGAGCAGGCAGAACACCAGAGTGGGGTGTCCATGAAGAGGAGAAGGGATGCAGACTAGAGAAGGTGTCATCAGGGGTGAATCCTTGCCAAAGACATATGCTTAAAGAGAGAGAGAAATTATGAAGAAGGGCTCAGTGTCATGTAGGACAGTGAGCTCAATGAGGTGTGGGTCCAGGTGTACAAAGTAAGGACACAACATTCTGCTTCAAAGAAGAGAAATTTGGAATGTATGGTGAAGATATAGCAGGATGGGTTGGAAGGGGAGGGAGTAGAAAGTTGGAGGGATCAGAGGAGAGGGGAGGGTTGGAGTGTTGAAAGAAAGAAGGATGGGAGGAAGATGGGAACTCAGAGCAATGAAGGAGGATGAGAGACCCGTGGTTGGTGGGGAGTAGTGGTGGAAGAAAATAAGCCATAGGACTCAATGGCAGTGAGAAAGATTTTGGCCTAGAGATGGAAGCAATTGAAGGTGAAACTGCAGTCAAAGCTGAAGACAGTGGGATCCGCAGTTTGGAGGCAGCCCACGCCATTGCAGTTGGAGCTGGAGGTGATGGGGTCTGTGGTCTTGAGATGGTCTAGGCCGAGGTCTGAGCCAAAGCTAAAGGCAGTAGGGTTCACATCCACCGGAGGCCGAAGCAGAGGTTTGAGCCAATTTATGCAGCCTGCTGGAGGTCGAGGCCTGGGCTGGTTGAGGCAATGGCCATGGTCTGGAGATGGGTGATCTTCTGATCTTTATTGGACATAAGGATGGAGAAAAACCACAGTTGAATGTGTGGAATCAGTGGAGGATGTAATGTTAGAGAGGCCCATGGCAGACAATGGAGAACAAGGCCCAGAGCTCTGGCAGAGGAGGAGACAGGGCTTGCAGGTATTTCTGCATGATGGTGAGGGGGGTGTGTAGGACCTGGAGAGAGCAGTGACAGCAGAAGCCGTCAGTCAAATGCAGGTATCCTCACTGGGCCCAAACTGGGTGCTGTGGAATCTAGAACAAGATGGTGGTGGAGACAAATTCCCAGGAAGAACACGTGGCTGGGGTAGTGAGTCCGGGTAAGCACATGGTCAGTGAGACAGAGAGCAGCAGATATCACCGAGTGGGGGCAGAGAGGAAGAGTTTCATTAAACTCCTATTGAAAAGAAAATTAAAATTTCTTCAGGTTAGGCATGCTTTGAAAACTGCTGAGTTCCTTCAGCATTGTGTATGTGTGTTGTTCTGAAGTTCCAGCATCTGCAGAATCTCTGTGTTTATGCAATACTCATTGTACAACCTAACTAAAGTTTTTTACAACTGCATCATGACTTCATGATTCATACTCTATGCACTGACCAATGAAGACAAGCACGCCAGGTGCATTCTTTATACTCTATCTACTTACATTGTTGGTGTCGGGCAGGTAAAGAACTGGACTCCAAGATTCTTCTGTACATCAGTGCTGCTAAGGGTAACTGTATAATTTCTCCTTCATTTGACCTCCCAAAGTGCAACACCAAACTGTTGCCTAGATTAAACTCCGTCTCTGATTTTCCAGCCTTTAACTATAACTGATTCCTATCCTACTGTACATTTGCTGACCTTCTTCACCATCCACAACACCAGCAATTTTTGTACCATCTGCTAACTTAGTAACAAACCCATCTATAGTTTCATCCAGAATATATATCTCCAGCCAAAACAACATCCAGTACCTTCTGTCTTCTAAGAGCAAGTCAATCCTGAATCCCAACTACCAAAGTGCCATGAATCCCATGCATCTTAATCTTCCAGCGCAACCTACCTGTCAAACACCTTAATAAAGTCTATGGAGACAACATCTACTGCTCTACCTCATCAATCACATTTGTCACCTCATCAATAAACTCATTTGAGTTTGAAAGACTCAACACAGAAACATGCTGCCTCTAATTAGCCCACATTTTTAACAAATAAATCTTATCCCCATGAATCCTCTCCAACAACTTCCCTGTCACAGGCCTTTAATTTCCTGGATTATCTCAATTTCTCTTTTTAAACAAAGGGTAGTAATAGAAAAGGAAATAAAAATGAGCTGAGTTCATGGAATTTGCTAATAATTTGTAAGTGCTCAGCAACAGAGTAAACTATGATGCTAGTCTTGATGACTTCCTTCCATTGAACAAATAAGGATATAACCAGATATTTTCCCAAACATTTAAAGCAGATTATTAACAAAAGAGGGTGATACCCAAATAGATTCAAGATGACATGAAAACATTTCCCCAGACCCACAAAACAGCTGTCAGTTCTGTTTTTGCTGCAGCCTCTGACTGGTTAACTTACTTAACCCACTTTTCAGAGGCTGACCTGTAACCCCACAGCATTGACTGAGTGTGCACAAAATGCACTTCAGCTACTATTACTTGAAAGTGGAATGGATTTCGATTTTTTATAGTATATTCAATTCATATCACACTTTTAATGCCATTAACTCTCTCTTGCTTTTAACTTAGTTTGCTCTCTATCTTACTCGATTTCTGTTCTCAAGTTTATTTAAGTTCTTACATTCATTAATTAAAAAGTCTTCTTAAAATTCATGAATACAAACTTTCTTTTGCATTTTATGCATTTGCAGTTTAGAAAGTGATGAAGAAAAGTTATCATACATCAAAAGGTTCCAAAAAATCACCAGCTATTGTTTGTTATCTGTCGATCACAGTTTCTGCCAAAAGTTTACATATTTGCTAAAACCAATGCAAGTAATTCACAAAGAAGGATCAAGACCGAAAGCACTTTAAGTGATTGTGGTCAAATACTGGAATACAATGGAATGCAGAGAGGATGTAACTTCAACAAAGACTCAGAATCTGAGTCTGAAATTAAATGTAGAGGCAAAGGAGACATGGGTTAAAAACCAAGATTCAAGGATAGAGTCAGTTAGTCATGAATATGGAAAAAAAGGAAGAAATTGGTGCTGATGTGTCAATCAGATACAGGTGTACCCACTTTATGAATGTTTGTTTTACACCACTTCGCTTTTACAAAAGACCTATATTAGCAACCTGTTTTAGCATTACAAAAAGGATTTTCGCTTTTACGGAAATTTTTCCCATATAAATTAATGGTTCTCTGCTTTACACCATTTCGGCTTAAGAAAGGTTTCATAGGTACGCTCTACCTTCGTAAAGGGGGGTGGGGAACACCTGTACCAACAATTCAGGGATTAAAATAAGAGCAATGATGGACAAAAAGAGGTGAGAGCATGGAAAATATTGAAGTGCTATTATTAGTGCTGCTCTTAACAAAGGAACAAAGTGCATTGGAGACTCGAGAGGTTGCATATGTTGAAAATCTGGAGCAGCGCATAATATGCTGGAGGAACTCAGCAGTTCAGGGAAAAAGACAGACAATATTTTGGGTTAAAACCCTTCCTTGGGATTGGAAAGAAAGAGGGAAGAAGCCAGAATAAAGAGGGAGGTTTTGGAGCAAGATTTGGCAGGTGATAGGTGAATCCAAGTGAGAGGGGAAAGCAAGAGGGCAGGGGTGAATGATGTAACAATCCGGGAGATGAAAGGTAGAAGTGACAAAGGACTGAAGATACTGCAGAATCTCTAGAGTATTTAAAGCATTTTCTATATTTAAAATTTTCATCACAAGCAGTACTTTGTTTCTGTATGACTGCTCTAGATCAATAACCTGTCATTTTCAGGAACTGCCAACCTTTCTGTAATAACTAGAATTCCCTAAACTCGTTTCAATGTGCCTTGAAAAAGTATTCATCTCCTACAAATACTTTCAGATTTTACTGTCACATTTTCTAAATTTAAAATTTAATGAAGTAGGATATTTCAGCTTATCTACAAAACATTGTGCATCATATCAAATCAAAAGAATAATTCCAAAGCCTGTCAACAATTTACTACAATTTAAAAACCAAAATTGTTAAAGCTGAAAAAGTATTCATCTCCTTTATAATTTCTACACTAACTATCCTCAAGTGCATTTCTGTATATTACCTTACCAACTCACCCAATATGTTGATGTAGAAATTTGTTGGATCACCCGAATAATTGAAGTCAGGGAAATGATAATAAAGTAGCACAAATCTGGGGAAGACCATCTCAAGGGCACTGAACATACTTCAGAGCTCAGTGCAGCCTATCATGAAAAAATGGAAAAAAATATGAAACCACGGAACTTTGCTTAGGTCAGGCTGTCCCTCTAAACTTAGTCATCAGAGAAGATTGACACATGTAAGGGAAGCTACTGTGATGCCAACAGTCACTCTGAGTGAGCTGCAAAAGTCAGTAGCTGCAACTGGAGATGAAGTTCATAGGTCCACAATCTCCAAGGCCTTACACAAAAAGCGTATTTTATGGAAGAGCGGCAAGGAAGAAGGCCTGGCTAAAAACAAAGCATATCCTTGCCTGTAAATACTATGCAAAGCATCATTTAGATGATAATGTAAACATATGGAAGAAGGTCTTGTGGTCAAATGAGACTAAAGTGGAACTTTCTGGCCTTAACAGAAAATGGTATATTTACAACTTTACAACAATACAACTCCTCCCTCGGAGTGTCAGACACCCTGGGCCAATAGGCTGGTCCTGGACTTATTTCCACTTGGCATAATTTACTTATTATTATTTAATTATTTATGGTTTTATATTGCTATATTTCTACACTATTCGTGGTTGGTGCAACTGTAACGAAACCCAGTTTCCCTGGGGATCAATAAAGTATGTCTGTCTGTCTGTATGTGACGTAAATCTAATCAGCCAGGTCGCCCCATGGTGGAGACAGCATCATGCTATGGGCATGCTTTTCAGCAGCAGGGACTGGTCAGGATTGATGGGAGAATTAATATGCTAAATACAGAGAGATGCTGGATAAAAACCTGCTAATGTCAGCCAGAAAACTTAAACTTGGGAGGAAATTTGTCTTTCCACAGAGCAACAAATCAAAGCATGCTGCCAGAGCAACCATGGAGTAGCTTCAAATGAAGAAAACTGATGTCTTGAGTGGCCCAGTCAGAGTCTTAAGCTTAACCCGACTGAACATCTCTAGCAAGACCTCAAGGTTTCTGCCCACCACTGCTCCCCAATTCACCTAGCACAGCTTGAGTAATTTTGCAAGGAGGAATGAGCAAGTCTTGTTGCATCACACTCCGCAAAGCTAATAGAGACTTATCCAAAAAGACTACTGGCTGTAATAGCTGGAAGAGCTTGTTCATTTAAGTATGAGCAAAGGGGGATGAATAATTTTGAGCTGCTGACATTTCAGTTTTTGAATTTTTAGTTTTTAATTCTTTAGAATTTTCCCTGTTTTCTTGGGCTCCACTGTGAAATAAGAGCATGTGATTCACAAATAAAAATTTTCATTTAAATTATCTATATCCCTGGTTATAATAACCATATTTGTAAACAAAGTGTTTGGGGCTGAATACTTTTACAAGGCACTGTATCCAACTCTCTAAAATAATTAAATTTATCACAAAGTTTACAACATCATGTAAATTGTCCTCTGAAAGAATCTAACATACATTATAAAAGTTTAAGCATTATCACTCTATTCTTATAATTTCATTTCAAATATTACCCTGTATGTTTCAATAACAATTGAGACTATTTCTTTTTCATTTGTAGCCTTGTTAATTTCACTTAAGGTGTAATATTTATCATGCCTTAAATATGACTAAAATGAGGGGGCATACTTTTAAGGCGCTTGGAGGAAAGTATGGGGTAGATGTCAGATGTAAGTTTTTTTTTACACAGAGTGGTGGATGCATGGAACATGGTACCAAAGAGATGGTAGAAGCAGATACATTAGAGACAATTGAAAGACTCTTAGGTAAGTATGAAGATGAAAGAAAAAAACGGGTCTTAGCATAGATTAAAAGTTGGTACAATAGTGTGGGCCAAAGGGCCTGTATTGTACAGTAATGTTCCAAGTTCAATTCTGCTGCAGTACTTATATGTGATATAATGAAAATTAAATGTAAGACAAAGTTAATTCTTTCACTGCCGTACTCTGTTCCTTCTGGATTTTATTTTATTTCTCTCCAATTGATATTAACCTTATTATTCTCCACTTTCTAAACACAAGAGCACACAATGATAAGATTAAAGCCTTTCAGATGATGAAATTGCTTTTGGTTGTTGACACAAAAGTAAATTTAGAAAGTGAAAGATCTCTTTCACATCCTGCATGATTTTTGTATACACTGAGAGTCCATTTTGTATGATCAGCTGAGCCCAATTATGCCTCCATGTTTTCTTTCTACTTTATAACACTGACTATAGGCCAGGAAGACTTCAGTAATTTTAACGTGCCATGGACATCTTAAGAATTATTAAAGCCATTTCAAGATGGCAAGTATTTTCCTGATTTTATTTTTTTCTCTACACTTTACCTTTTTAAATATGTGCTTTCAAGAAATATGCTTGATTAGAAATAAACACACTTTTAACACACGTGTTAAGAAGATACAAATCTAATAGATGATAGATAGATAGATTATTGATCCCAAAGGAAATTACAGTGTCACAGTAGCATTACAAGTGCACAGATATAAATATTAGAAGAGAAGTAGAAAGAATAAAAAATAAGTTAGCACAAACAGTCTAACAGGAGAGAGTCATCACTTCCCTGGCTATAGGTTGACTCATTATAGAGGCAAATGGCTGAGGGTAAGAATGACCCTCACATAACACTCTTTGGAGCAGCACAGTTGTCTTAATCTATTACTAAAAGTGCTCTTTGTTTCAGCCAAGGTGGCCTGCAGAGGTTGAGAATCATTATCCAGAATTGCCAGGAATTTCCATAGGGTCCTTTGTTCTACCACAGCCTCCAATCTGCCCAGTTTGACTCCTATAACAGAGCCAGCCTTTCTAATCAGTTTATTGAGCCTGTTAGCATCACCCGTGTTGATGCCATTGCCCCAGCACACCACCACATAGAAGATTGTACCAGGGCCAACAGGCCTTCACACTCGAAAGGAACTCAGGAAGTAGAGGCAATTCTGGCCCTTTTTGTACACGGCCTCTGTGTTGGTGCTCCACTCAAGTCTGTCATCCAGATGCACCCCGAGGTACTTGTAGGTTCTCATCACATCCACGTCCTCACCATCAATAGATGGTAACAGGGAGCAATGCAGGGTTTGTCTTCCTAAAGTCCATCACCCCGTCCTTTGTCTTATTAATGTTGAGCTGAAGATGATTCAATATGCACTATTTGATAGACTCCTCCACCAGGGCTCTGTACTCATCCCCCTTTATACACCCAACTACTGCTGAGTCATCAGATGACATAACTCAGTGTTGTATCTAAAGTCAAAATTACACAGGAAGGGGGCCAAATACCACCCTCTGTGGAGTCGCAGTGCTGCTTTTGGCCATGTGTGACACACAGCTCTGAAGCCGCACAAACTGTGGTCTGCCAGTCAGGGAATTCATTATCCAGGATGCAATGGAAATGCCAATCTGCTTTGAATGGCCTTTTCCCCCAGCAATGAAGGCTGTATGGTATTGAAGGCACTTGAGAATCAAAAAGCATGATCATCACAGTGCTGCCCAGTCACCTGTTATTGTAATCGGTTTGTATTATTTCATTTTATATTTGTTGTTCTTTACAGAACAAACTTTTTAACGAAGAGGACATTTTAGTATTCAGCAGGAAAGGGGATTATATAGCCAAGTGAAAATTGTTAGAAACCCAAATAAAATTACTAAAAAGTAGATCATTATTCAAAGTGAAATGAGATGAGTAGGTTGCAGTTAGTTCACAACAAATGCTTGTAGATTCCTACCTTCTATTAAAATCCAGGAACACAATGGTCAGAGATGAGAATTCTGAAGAGATGGAACAAGGGAAGAGTGATTTAAGAGGGAAAATTTAAAGAAAACTCAATTCAGAAATGTTAAGTATAACAACTACATAAAGAAGAGAGGGGATGTCATCAAATTCAGTAGGCAAACTGAAAAACTAAGGTTGTTGCACCTGCTGAATTTGAATCAATGTGTATTCTAAGCAATAATGCTCAACAAACGTCATTAAAATATGAAAAAACAGATTAGCAATTCATAATAATGGCAACATTGACCTCTAAAAATGATACATTTGGATTGTGATGTCTGAAACCTGTCATCTATCTACTCAGCTCTAGTTTTAAATAAGACCAAACTGAAATGGGTTCTCAGAAAAAAAGATACTAAAATTAATTTTAGTTGACTATTTCTCTGGGCCTGAGAAAACATAGCACCTAAAAGAAGGCAAGGATCATTTATTCCAGGAGAAAGAAACATTGATTTCAGAGGCCATGTATGAGCTACTACTGCACTCTATAGTATTGGTGATTCAGGATAGACACCTGAATATTTGAAAATTTTAAAGAGTAAGTAGTTTTTGTTCAAGATCTGTTTATAGTAATATTATCACAAATACACAAAAATGAATGCACTGGTAACACAGACATTAACAGTACCTAAGGAGGATTGACGAAACTGAAATGTTTGCACAGAAGTTCATATGGGAGGGTATCTGAAGAGTGTGGCATATTGTTAATATAGAAAGACATATTGTATACACAAACTGTGCTGATACAAGTTCACTAATTGGATGTAAAACATGGCAGACTGGTCATCCAGTTTTAGATACATCTCTATCCCACTTCTATTTAACACAAGACTTGTGGAAATTACCACCAAGGCCTGAATACAAGAGGGCAACAACATAACTGCAAAAGTAATTACACAGTGATTTATTTACTGCTGTTCAGACTTCACCAATGTTATTTATAATTTTCTGCCAGATTTACACAGTACATATTGGATCTTGTAGCTTCACTGAACTAGGGCACAGACTGTAGTTTTCAGGATTACATTTGTTTCTACTGCATAACAATGTATTTTCTTCTTAAGTTAATAGCCTTTAGACTTTCTCTACATAATTATTGAACAATTTTAAGTTTTGTATAATTCCATGAAATATCACATTCCATACATAAATTTGTTCAGAATAGGAACAAATTTAGTCATCTTGATTCTGGAAGCAAAACCATAAAATTCACAAACTCCAGATAAATGGTAAATTCAGAAACTTCCCAAAGTAAAATAATCAATTAGTGTGTGTGTGTGTGTGTGTGTGTGTGTGTGTGTGTGTGTGTGTGTGTGTGTGTGTGTGTGTGTGTGTGTGTGTGTGTGTGTGTGTGTGTGTGTGTGTGTGTGTGTGTGTGTGTGTGTGTGTGTAAGAGAGAGTTATTGCATTGGCAAGTTGGATTGGTTCATTTGCTCATTTTCCTGTATTAGAGTCATTGTATTTTTGTCACAATCAACAAATATGTGTTCATTGCATTGAATCATAAATATTTCCTAACTGATACTTTTGAAGAACTAAATCACACTTTCCTGTTCGATGTTTCTCGAACAAGTCACCTAGACAGGAACCAGACACATCTTTAATTATAACACTTCACCTGCATTCAGTATAATTTACTCTTTATTACAATTTGCAACCTTTCAATGTTAACAGTCATAGAAATCATACATAATTATTTAGTTAAAAAAATAAAGCAATTGTTAGGAATAACCTATGTTAATTTAATCATTTATGGGATGTAAAATGCATTCTAATTATGTTTGTAGTTAAATTGCAAATAAAATTATTTTTACTATAAACATTTATACAATTTAAATTCTGTAATTTTAACCCACTGTTGCATTCAGGTTGCAGAAGTCTCCAGTTAAATTAATAGCACATGTGGATAAATTGTCTTCCTTATGAGCATGCTAAATTGATGTCAAATCATGCTTGGAAATAGTGTGTCAGTTTTTCCATGTGGAAAAACAATGTAGCATTTAATATATTAGAATAAATATTAATTGGCTGATGTGAATAAAATTTAGTGGCATGCTCTTATCCAAATTGTAGAATTTGTGAAGCGTGTTGTGTGGAAGTGGCTTTGTTTTCATCTGTGGATAAGAACAAGTAAATGTAATTTCTTTAAAATTCATTCTTGGGATGTGAGCTTTCCCAGCATTGATCACCCACGAATTTACTCTTTATCTGAGTTATCCTCTAGGAGTTATCACTGGACTCTTTAAAACTTCTACAAAACATGTAGAGAAAGTGCTGCAACTTATTATGCAATGTATTCCACAGTTTTGAGTCAGCAACAAGGACAACAAAACATGCAAATGTCAAACAAAATCTGACTGTGAGAACAACTAATATGAAATATTAGTGGAGTGCCAACTATTTCACTGGTTCTCCACTTAGTCTTGGACCACCTGGACAATAGCAATACTTACAACAGGATGCTCTTTATTAATTACAGCTCAATGTTCAATGCCATCAGAACCTTCGGTACTAATCAACAAACTCCAAAACCTGGGCTTCTATACCTCCCTCTACAATTGGATCCTTGACTTCCTCATCAGGAGACCACACTCAGTGAGGATCACAAATAACATCTCCTCCTCGCTGAGCATCAACACTGACATACTTCAAGGATGTGTGCTTAGCCCAGTGCTATACTCTCTCTACACCAATGACTATGTGGCTCAGCACACCTCAAACACTATCTATAAATTAGCTGATGATACAACCATTTTTGGCAGACTTTCAGATGGTGATGAGTAGAGTTCAAGGGCAAAATAGATCAGCTGTTTGAGTGGTGTCGCAACAACAACTTTGCACTCAATATCAGTAAAACCAAGGAATTGCTTGTGCTTTTCAGGAAGGGGAAGTTGAGAGAACACACACAAGTCATCATCAAGAGATAAGTAGTGGGAAGGGTGAGCAGTTTCAAGTTCCTAAGTGTCAACATCTCTGAAGATCTATCCTGGGCCCAACAGATTGATGCAATTACAAAGAAGGTATGAGAGTGGGTATATTTCATGAAGAGTTTGAGGAGATTTGGCATGTCATCAAAGACTCCAGTACATTTCTACATATGCACCATAGAGAGCATTCTAATTGGTATGGAGGGATGACTGCAGAGGATCGGAAAAAAGCTACAGAAAATTGCAAACTCATCCATCTCCATCATGGGCACTAGACTCCCAGCATTGTGAACATTTTCAACAGATGGAAGCCTCAAAGGTTGTATCTATCATTAAGGGACCCATAAACCAGGACATGTCCTCTTCTCATTTCTACCATGAAGTATGACGATACACACTCAACGTTTTAGAAACAGCTTTTTCCTCTCCACCATCAGATTTCTTAACAAACAGCAAACCCACGTATACCACCTCACTTGCACTACTTATTTAATTTATTACATATATATATTCTTTTTTAATCATGCATTGCACTGCACTGCTGTTGTAAAAAAAAACAAATGCCAGTACTGAACTTGATTCTGATATTGATATCTTCTCATACTTCTGCAAATAATCGCCCAGATTTTGGATGTTCAATATTCAGGAAACTCGCACTGAGCAGCCTTGGTAGGTTTGTGCAGGGCATCTTTAAAGGCAAAATGCTGGAGGGAATGTATGCTTGCATCATTGGGGTAATCAACAGAAAGGATTCGTCAAGTGTAATGTCAAACTTGAGTTTTAGGGCATCATGTTAGCATAGTGGTTATCACAACACTTTATAGTACGGGCAACCAGGGTTCAATTACCGCTGTTGCCCATAAGGAGTTTGTACGTTCTCCGTGATCTCGCATGGGGATCTTCTGGGTGCTCTTGTTTCCTCTCACAGTCCAAGACGTACTACTTTGTAGGTTAATTGTTCATAATTAGGGGAAATTGTTCCATGATTAGGTGATTGCTGAGCAGCATGGCTGTAAGGGCTGGAAGGGCCTATTCCTCACTGTATCTCAATAAAAAAATAAAAATAGATAAAAAATGAATAATGAGGCAAATGGAGATTTTGTCAGCATATTCCTTACACATAGCATTAAATCAGCAAGTCAGAAAGTGTGCTGTATGCTAGAAAACTCAGCTCCTGCTCTAATATTGCATTTATGAAATTACTCAGTTTAATTTCTTTCTTATCAGTAATAGTCATTCCTCACCCTTTAAAGGGTTATTAATGGGATTTTGACAGCAATAGTTCCATTGGACATCACACAGAATGAATATGAATGTTACTTACTAATTATCACACCAAACCTTGGATTTCATTGTCAACAAACTAACTGTTAATGGAACAGTGTAACATAGAGTCACAATATTATCCCCCAATTCAGTTTGGACACCTGGGTTTATTTTTCACCCAACATTACCCATGAGAAGATGAAGGTGTGATACTTTCATAAATCACTGGAGTCCATCTTAAGAAGATGCAACATGAGTGCTATTGTGCAGAGTGTTTGTGGTCAGTAAAGTGCTGCTGGTACAGGGCGGGCCAATAACTGCACTGTATTTTGGAGCTGTTGGTGGGAGGAATGAAGATTTTGAATGGTTAATGGAGGTACTAATGGAGATCAACTTTGTCCTGGATGGGATTAAACTTCATTAGTGTTGTTGGTGTTCCACTTAATCAGATAAATGAAGAGCTTTCCATCAAGTTCTGGACTTGTGTCTGATAAAAAGGGTGAAGACTTTGGAATGTCAAGAGGTGAGTCAGTCACTGCAAATCTGCTCCTGTAGCCATGGTATTTATGCGACTGGCCTAGATTCTGGTCCGTGGTGACCTGAAATATTTTGTTGGTGAGGAACTCGGTAATAATGATGCCGTTGAATATCAAGTCAAGTCAAGTCAAGTCAACTTTTATTGTCATTTTGACCATAACTGCTGGTACAGTGCATAGTAAAAATGAGACAACATTTTTCAGGGCCATGGTTCACATGACACAGTACAAAAACTAGACTGAACTACGTAATAAAAAACACAGAGAAAGCTATACTAGACTACAGACCTACACTGGACTGCATAAAGTGCACAAAAACAGTACCGGTATTACAATAAATAATAAACAGGACAGTAGGGCAAGATGTCAGTCCAGGCTTCGGGTATTGAGGAGTCTGATAGCTTGGGGGAAGAAACTGTTATATAGTCTGGTCGTAAGAGTCCGAATGCTTCGGAGCCTTTTCCCAGATGGCAGGAGAGAGAAGAGATTGTATGACGGGTGCATGGGGTCCTTCATAATGCTGTTTCTTTTGCGGATGCAGCATGTAGTGTAAATGTCCGTGATAGCGGGAAGAGAGACCCCAATGATCTTCTCAACTGACCTCACTATCCACTGCGGGGTCTTGCAATCCGAGATGGTACAATTTCCGAACCAGGCAGTGATGCAGTTGCTCAGGACGCTCTCAATGCAACCCCTGTAGAATGTGATGAGGACGTGGGGTGGGAGATGGACTTTCCTCAGCCTTCACAAAAAGTAGAGAATATCTAGAGAAAATGGATGTTTATGGCCTATCATTTTGTAGCACTAGTTATTTATCAGCCTATGCATGAGTATTTTCTAGCTCTTTCTGCATGCAGGCTGAGTCAGCATCAGTTCCTGGGAAACTGGGAATAGAAATAAACACTATGCCTTCACCTGCAAACACCTTCACTGCAGACCTATGATGAAAGAAAGGACATTGATGAAGCAGTTGAAGTTAATGAGGCCTAAGACAAATTTCGACAAAATTCCTGAAGTGATATTATGGAGTTGGGTTGATTGCTATGACTTCAACCACTGAAATGATTTCCCATTTGACATCTATCATTGTTCATTTCACCAGGAATTTTGATGCCACTCTAGATCAGCTACTATGTTGATGTCAAGAGCAGTCACTCTATTCTCACTTCTGGAATTCAGTTCAGGGGTCAACTTTTAGATTAAGGGTGTGATGAGATCCAAGGTTAAGTGGTTCAGGGAATAAGTGAGTTGGTTACTGGTGAGTAAATACTGCTTGAAGATACTGATGGTAACAGTTAATATCATTTTGCTGATAATTTAGAAAAACTCCAATTGAGGAGTGATTAGCACAACTGGGCTTTATTCTGATTTTTTAAAATCTGAATAGAACATTCTTGGATGAACTTGCACATTGTTGGGTAGATGTCATGATGGTAATGTGATGAAGGGTCTCGGCCTGAAATGTCAACTGTTTACTCTTTTCCATAGATACTGTTTGGCCTTTAACATTTTGTGCATGTTGCTTTGGATTTCCAGCATCTGCAGATTTTCTTGTATTTATGATGGTAACCTTACCGGATCAACTTGACTAGATGTGCAGCTAATCCAGAAGTGAAGATCACCAGTACAGCAACTAGAATGCCGTGAAGTCCCATTGCTTTTACTTCATCTAATTATCTCATTTCCTGATTTCATGGAGAGTGAATTGGATTAGTTGTGCACTGGAGTTCAGGAAGAAGCTAAATTAGATTATCGATCCAACATTGCAGCTGAATATGGTTGCAAATGTTTGGCCTTTCCTTTAGCACTCATATGCTGGGCTCCAGCATCATTGAGAATGGTGCTGTTCTTGGAGCCTTCTCCTTCCACAAACTACCTAATTGTCCACCACCAGCTATAATTACATGTACTGGACCTGCAGAGTTTGATTTGAGGCCAGTTAGCTCTGCCTGTTAAATGCTGTTGTTGATGTTTTGGATTCAAATAGTCCTCTATTGCAGCTTCATCAGACTGGAATGTTATCAGTTTCAGAGATGCCTAATATTGCTCCCAGCACTGTTTACCCAAACTCCTCACTACAGTATCTGGCAGGCCTCACGGATGCTCAATTCTGAGCTGCCAGCTCTGATATGAGTCTTACCCAATTAGTACTATTTAAATTTCACTTCTCTGAGTTGAAGTATACTCCATCATCATTTCTAGATTATATAAGGATTCTAAGATCTACCGTAATTTTTTTCTGTCCTTCAACTCATATTTTTACAGTCAAAATGGAGTTATGAATTTATTTTTGAATACTCTGCCTTACAAATACATTTAGATTTTATTATCCACTACAATGATTTCTAAACTTGTCAACTCCTCTACTTCTGAAACGTCAACTTTACCTTGTGACTTCTGATACATGTGATTTATTCTGAGTTCCCTTTTGTTGCCTCCTTCCTGTTGTCTCCAATTCATTCCTTATTTACCATCTGGACATAAAGTATACCAGAAATATATAACACAATGCATGAAAGGCATCTTTGGTGGATGTATGTAATGTAGGCCTCCGTTATTCTTGATAGACCATGGATTTGCACCTTGGAACGTTTCCAGGGCATAAGCCTGGGCAAGGTTTTTTTTATGGAAGATCGGCAGTTGCCCAAGCTGCAAGTCTCCCCTCTCCATGCCACCAATGTTGTCCAAGGGAAGGGCATTAGGACACATACAGCTTGGCACCAGTGTTGTCGCAGAGCAATGTGTGGTTAAGTGCCTTGCTCAAGGACACACACACAAGCCTCAGCCAAGGCTCGAACTAACGACCTTCAGATAACTAGATGAATGCCTTAACTACTTGGCCACACGCATGCTTTGGTGGATACTGGGTCTCTGAAAGAGCTGTGAGGTGGTCACTTCTACATGCCAGTCACAGATTACAAGAGCTGCATTGGTGAGGGCAAGGTCAAGTAGGCATATCTGTTGAGTTGGTTCTTTCTCTACATGCTACAGGCTTGGTCTGGGAGCTTTTCCCTTCATGACTCACCATTTATGTCAATTGTAACAAGCGATTCCTGGTTATTTACCCTGAAATCCCCAACTAGAGTCCATTGTGTCCTTGCTACTTTCAGAGCTTCTTCCAAATTGATCAATGTGAAGGAGCAATGATTCATCAGCTAAGGATGGACAAACTCTGGTGACCAGGAGAGAGTTCTTTGCTCTTGTTTAACCTAGTGTTAAGGGGCATCATTGTGTCTTGAGGAGAAGAGATAATTTAAAAAAGGGGATGATTTGCAAGGATAGGGGTCAAGGATTCATTGAAGGGTGGTGATGCTGGTAGATTGGAAACAGCTTGGATAGGATTTGGAAACACAGAACAAAATCAGCTAACATGGGATCCATTGTAGTGATAAGCACTTCAGTACAACTGAGTTTAAGGAAGCACCTTCTGGATCATTTGGAGAAGGGGAACTGAAGAAGCAATGGGGCATCGAGGATGAGAGATTCCAGTGAAAACATGAATGAGAGATTGCCAAAGATAAGGAAATAAAACATATTGATGACAAACACGAGGAAATCTGCAGATGCTGGAAATTCAAACAACACACACAAAATGCTGGTGGAACACAGCAGGCCAGGCAGCATCTATAAGGAGAAGCAATGTTGACGTTTCGGGCTGAGACCCTTTGTCAGGACTCTGTCAGGTCCTGACAAAGGGTCTCGGCCTAAAACATCAACAGTGCTTCTCCTTATAGATGCTGCTTGGCCTGCTGTGTTCAACCAGCATTTTGTGTGTGTATATTGATGACAAGGTTGATGAAATGTAGATGACTGAACGAGAATAACGTAAGGAATAATTGGAGATGCAAACTTCATCATTGCTTCAGCCAGTCTTATTTGTGGTAGTGACAGAATCATCTACAATCATCTTCCTATTCCTAATCCCATTCCAACATGATAGTCTAAGGCTTCCTCTTGTGCCATGATGCGGGTGGATGAGCAACAACTTATATTCTGACTGAATAGACTCCAACTGCTGGCATGAATATCAATATCAATTTCTCTGATGTAAAAAAAAAGTGTTTTCCTTACCCTCCCCTCTTCTTCTGTTCCCTACTCTGGGGTCTTACCTCCTCTCACCTGCCTATGAACCCCCATTGGTTCCCTTCCTCTTTCCCTTTCTCCTGTAGTCCACTCTGCTCCCCCGTCAGATTTCTTCTTCTCCAGTCCTTTATCTTTCCTACCCACCTGGCTTCATCTATCACCTTTTAGCTATCCTCTTTCCCCTGGCATCTTCCCCAGTGCTTTTCAGCCCTGAAGAATGGTCTCGGCCTGAAACACCGGTAGTTTTTTAAAAAATTCCATAGATGATGCCTGGCCTTCTGAGCTCCTCCAGCAGTATACGTGTGAAATTTTGGATTTCCAGCATCTGCAGAATATCTTGTGTTTACAATAACCTTTGAAGTGGCATGGATATGATACTGAAGTGAACAGATAGCAAATAGATTTAGCCAACTTCAGCAATAGTGGAAGGGGGAATCTGATAGGAAAGTTGTTGATAATATTAGCCTCACAACATGTTGGGCTGGAAAGAAAACAAAGCAAGGAATATATAGGATGTGGCAGAAGTGATACTTTTTTCAGTAGGCTCTTTGCAAGATGCAAGCAGGCTTGGAGATAAGATGTAGGATTTTAATCAGAAGGTATCAAGCCAAAAATGAGGTAAAGATTAATAAGCTTGTGCGGTGGGGGGGGGGGGGGGTGCTGGATGACAGGGTTAGAACTTGACACTGCAAAGTATCTGAAAAGGGAAAGGTAGCAAGTGAATTATGATGAATGGGGATCAAAAAGAGAGAAAATGTAGGAATATAAGTCATAGTTTCAGCAGTAAAAAAAACCAAATAGAACCATGAAGAAGTCAGATTTGAACTTCCTGCTATATTAGGGAAAATGCATAAGAGATAGTCGGAAGAAGACAATAGGACATAGCTCAGAATTAGTCACAGGTCTTGCAACAGATAAAACTGAGTTATCTTGAAGCCTTGGGAAATTGATATCCAAGTTTAGAGATAGTGGTTGAGGCCAAAGTATTTTAAGCCTTTTAAAATAACTAAAGACATTTTAAGTGCAGAATATTGAAGAATAAATTCCTATAAATAAATCGCATAAGTACGTAAGAAATAGGAGCAGGAATAGGCCACCTGGTGAGATAAGATCATTAAGATTATGGCTAATCTAACCATGGGCTCAGCTCCAGCTCCTTGCCTTTCGTCATAACTATTAATACTGCTACTAAGAAAATATCTATCAAACTGCAACTTGCAAACAATAAAAAGTAAACAAATAACACACAGAATATTAACCGCAAAGTCCCCAAAAGAGAATCAACAGCCATGGGATGAGTTCAGCGCTGAGGCAATTAAAGCTGGTCCAGGAACCAGATGGCTCCAGTCCATAGCCACAGAGCTAATTCAACGCTGAGGCAAGTGCTGATGGTTGCAGTCTTCTCTTTCTTCTTGTAAAATTTAATGGCGGTTGGTAGACCAACATAAGATGCACTACCGTCACCAACTGAGTTGGAATCTTGAACAAAGAGACAGGAAGAATACCCACTAAATCCATCCCCGCAAAAAAATACTCAAATAATGTCAACAAAGTCTAAATGTTTTTCAGAAAGTGAATATGCACCTATGTACATTATGATGGCAATGATATCCTAACAAACTTTCCGTGTTAAACTCTGTCTACGCCAAAGATCTCAATTTAGCAATTAGATGTTTCATTTGCTCTTCATGGGAACTGCATTCAAGCAATATACGCTGCACCACTTCTTGACAAGTGCACTCCCTGCAAATGCCCGTGTCATGCATATTAATTCTGAATTAAGCTGCGGAGTCATTTCACGGCTGAAGCGAGTAAACCTCTTGGGTTAGTGAGCTGATCATTAGTTCCTCCTTAGCCCTCCATATTGACGCCTTTATCAAATCACGCAAATAGTAAAAAAAGTAACTAAAAACACAAAGAACATAAACTGCAGAGTCCACAAAAATGAGTCCACAGCTGCGGAGCCCGTTCAGCACTGAGGCAACTGAAGCCATTCAGGAGCCCAATGGCAGCAAGTCACCAAGTACTCCTGAAACTTGTGATGTGGGACCTAAGACTCCTACACCTCTGCACTACTGTAGTAGCCAGAAGAGAGGAAGATTGGTCAAACACAAGCTTACGGCACTGAACATTTGTTTTCTGCTCTTAACCTTGACATTTTTAATCCTGCTTGATGCTTTAACCAGCATGGATTTTAATGGAGCCAACCACGGGTTTTTGTTCTGCCAAAAGGCCTCGATGCAGTTTTCACCCTTACCTGCACTCCCCAAAGCCTAACTCGCCAAATCTCCCAGGAGATCGTACAGTTAGTTCAAAAAAACATCCTTAAAAGGGAAATTAGAAGCTGCAGACTGCAGCAATCACCTTTCTTAAGAAGTATATCTACTAGATTTTGTGAGCAGTTTGCAAAACGTTGCCCATGGTGCTTGTGCCTTAAATTCTAAAGATGGACCAATCCAGAAAAAAACCACATATTCCCCCTTCCCTTCTATTCCCATCTACCAGCTCCACCTCCCTTATTTGGTCCCGTGCTCCATCTTTCTTTCCTATCAAATTCTATAATCTGCAGCCCATTGTTGCTTCCACCCATGATGCTTTTTCCACTCTTCTATCTGCTTATTACCATCTACTATCTGTTTATTGCCATCTACTATCTAATTATTACCATCTACTATCTGCTTATTACCAGTCTTCACTTGGATCCAAGTACTTCTGGCCAGATTTTGCTATGCTTTTTCAGTTCACCTCTTTATACTGGCTATCTCCCTCTATCTTTCAGTCCAGCTGAGTGGCCTTGACCCAAAGCTTCTATTGTCCAATTCTTTTTCCCATAGATGATACCTGAGTCAATGTTTCTCTCCTTCAGCTTTTTTTTTGTTGTTGCTGCTTCATATAAGCACATCCTGGGATTAAAGAAATGATTAGAGGACAGAAGAAAATTATGGCAGAACCGAGAGTTGCCTTAAGATCCAAAAGTGTTTGTGGGTTATTTTTCAGCCCACAAGGGTGAAACTCTGGACAGGAATCAGACTGCAATGAAACTAAATAACTCAGGAAATTCAGAACACTGCATCTAAAAGCAGTGTTATGAGAGGGAAGAAGCTACTTGAAGTTTTCTTAAGTTTTAATGAACTGAGCATAGATTGGCGACACAGCACCTGAGTCTTACATGGCTAGCCAGTGTTGAAGCATCGTCTTGAAATCTACTAAAATCTAGGATTCAAGTAGATTTGGAAGTTATCTGTGAGAAAAGATTGAGGGCTCCTTGGAGGCAATATCCGAAGATGACAAAGGTGGTTTAAACTAAAAGTCACAACCCTGAAAAAGGTGTAACTTTTTGTGTGGGTATTATCAACAGGGCTAGTCACATGGCTGATTGAAATTGCTGTGGCCTTCAATACATCATGATGATCAGTGACTTAACTCTGTGATCTCACTTCTTCTTAATCTTTGATTATCAAAAACCTGTCTGTCTCAGATTCAAAATTAAGACTAAAAGCATAACTGGTTTCAACTACTACTTGCAGAGGATAATTCCAAATATTTACCAATAGGTGCACAAATATTCCCAAATTTACTTCTTCCAAGCATGACTCTGAGTGAAAAGTGTCAGGTTTTTCAACAGAACTGGCCTTTACAGCTGTCCCATCAGTTCTCCAGAAAATCTTAAATTTTAAATCAATCTGATATTTGAAGAAATAGAAAAAACAATTTATTTCAACTCTATTGCAATTTGATCTTAATTCTTAGATCTTAATACATCTACTCTGAAAACACTCCAGATTAAAACTGGCCCAAGGTTCTGATTTCTGTCCAATGCCATGTAAATCACTCCAATCCTGTCCAAGGCCATGTAAAGCATTCCAATTCTTTGAGGTTATGTTTTTTCATGTAAAATGAACCCTGCACTTGAACTTGCTAAAATGACAAACCACTTAATTCAATATAAGTTAAAACCTTGCATTATTAAGCAAAGAAGTACCTTTGTCATTTGCTACATCAATCAAGATATCAGGAAAAGATAGCGAGGGAGTTTAGCAAAAAAAACCTACATGAATGTGTTGTCTTTCACATACTTTCAGGTTGATCCAAAGCAACCGCCCCTTATCTATACCCCTTTTAATTTTAGATACTTCTATTAAATCTTCGGAGGGCAGAGCTTAGTTAAGATGGTGCTAAGTGATGACTCCTTTGCTTGCATCTTCGGAAACAGTTCTATTTCCATCTTTAATATCTCTATTTTTCCCTTTCAGGGTTCTTTTGAAGACCCTGACCTGGAGTTACAAGCTGACCTTGGTTCTTTGCAGGAATGGGACCTGCTCTCAGGGTGTCATGACTGGCCATTATCAGACATGCCAAGGATATGGCCCAAGAGTTCTGCTCACCTTTGGAGGCATAGGATCTCAGGCCTCTGGAGATGGGCAGATCGAAGGTCGATGTCCCAGACCAGTTTGTCGTGGGAGCTGGAAGATCTTTGTCTATGTGCCCAGAGACCTAAGATCTTTGGGCACAGAGCTCAGTAAAAGTGACACAACAGACTTGTAACATCATAAACCAGCGAGTTGTTTGTTATGTCTCCCCTCTTGGTGTGAAATGGAGACATCTCTTTCTTCCTTAGGGAAAGAGAGAACTTGTGGTATGCCAAATACTGGGTGAATGCATAGTCTTTGGAGTACTGCAGTCTGTGTCTTTGCTGTTGCTTTTGCTGCACGCCTGATTACTAGGTGGTGGGTGCTGATGCCTTTTTTTGCCGGTGGGGGCTGGGGGGGAATCATTGTTTGCTGCTGCTTACGCATGGGAGGGATGGAAACTTTGGGGTTCTAATATATAACTGTCATTCATTTTTTGGGGCACTCCTCTGTTTACGTGGATGGTTGTGAAGAAAAAGCATTTTAGGATGTATATTGTATACATTTCTCTGACGTTAAATGTACATTTGAAACCTTTGAAATCTCCCATTCTCCCATGCTCCAGTTAATAAGTCCTAACCTATTCAACTTTGTCTATAATTCAGACTCTCAAGTTCCACTAACATACTTTGTGAAACTTTTTCTGTACTCTTTCAATCTCAGTGATATCTTTCATGTTGATGGGTGACAATACTCCAAACTTAGTTTCAACAATGTCTTATACTAATTCAACATAACATCCCAGTTCCTGTACTCAGTGAAGGCCTATGCTGTATGCCAAAAGCTCTCTTTATGACTCTATCTAACTGTGATGACACTTTCATGGAACTATGGATCTGTACTCCTAGATTCCTTTCTTTTTCTGCACTCCTGCACACTACAATTCAGTGTGCAAGTCCTACATGGGTCTGTCCTTCTAAAGCGCCACACTGAGCACTCCTATATTCCTCCTGAGATTCTTCAGCTTATTTTTCCACCTGTTCAGACCCTGCTGCAAGCTTTGATAGTCTTCCTCAATGTCCACTGAGCGCCCAATCTTGGTATCATACACAAATTTGCTGATTCAGTTTATCAGACTATATTCCAAATCATTAATATAGATGACTAACAACAATGGACCTAACATCAATTCCTGAGTCACATCACACGGCCATCTTTTACCATTCTCTGGCTTCTCTGTGAAACCAATGTGGAATCCAATTTACTACTTCATCCTGAATACCAAGGATTTGAACCTTCTTGACTAGCCTCCCATGTAGCAACTTTTCTGGTCACTTCCTCAAAAAAACTTGGTAAGATTGGTTATATGCAACTACTACGCACGAAGTCATATTGACTATTCCTAATTAGGTCCTATCTATCCAAATATTTAGAATACCTTTCCATAAATTACCCACCGTTGTTCACAGACTCAGCAGCCGATCATTTCTGGACTTATTCTTAGAGTATTTCTTGGACAATGGAACAAAATTATATATGCTCCACTCCTCCAGCACCTCACCCACGACTAAGGAAGTTTCAAATACTTCAGCCAGGGTTCCTGCAATTTCTGAACTAGCCTCCCACAAGGTCTGAGGGGACAACTTATCAGACCCTGGGGACTATACATCCTGATGTGCCTCACGACAGCAAGCACCTCCTCTTCTGTAGTCTATATATGGTCTATTTACTCACTGCTGTTTTACTTCAGTACTTCCAATTCCGTGTCCATCTCCCAGATAAGCACAGTTGCAAAAAATCAGTTTAAGTTCTCCTCCATTTGTTTCAGCTCCATGTAGAGATGACTGCACTGATCTTCAAGTGGGCCAATTTTGTCCCTTGCAATTCATTTGGTCTTAATGTATCTGTAGAAGCCCTTGGGATTCTGCTTCACCTTGTCTGCCAAAGAAACTTCATGCCTTCTTTTAGCCCTCCAGATTTCCCTCCAAAATGTTTTCTTGCATTTCTTATACTCTACAATAGTTCTTTGCTGCCTATACCTACTATGCATCTTCTCCTTCTTCTTAACCTGGGCTTCAATACCCCTAGAAAACCAAGGTTCCCTAAGCCTGTTAGCCTTGCCTTTTATATTTACCAGGAACATATAAAATCTGTACTCTCAATATTTCACTTTTGAAAATTGGCCATTCTCCACTTTATAATCTCAACCCAAGGGCCAGTGCTGTCCATGCCATAACTATCTTAAGACTAATATCATTATGGTCACTAGATTCAAAGTGTTCCCCTACACACTTTTCTGTCACCTGCCCTGCCTCATTCCCTAAAAGGAGACCCAGAGTCTTACTCTCTCTAGTTGGGACCTCTATATATTGATTCGCAAAACTTTCCTGACCACATTTGACAAACTCTGTCCATCTGGTCTTGTTACAGTATGGGAATCCCAAACAATTTGTAGAAATTTAAAGTTAATCCCCTCTTCAAGCAGTAAGCATTAAGTGTGATGCAAGTGACAAATCAGTTTATGATTAATCTTTAAAATTCTGCAACAATCACAAGGCACTTTAAGCAAAATCTCACACTTGTCACTAATGAAAGCATATACATGGTCAAATGCTCAGACGAATTAAAACTACTTATCAAGAATAGAGTCATTTCTCATCTATGAAGTCAAAGTACTTCAAGGAACTAAAGTCATTGTATTTAGAGTGAACTTCATCTTTTTGAAGAAAGGCAAGAAAGATATAAATAAAAAATGTTTGTTAACAATAGGTAGAATGTGTTGTTTGCTAACCATTAGTTGAATAACAATTGGTAACTAGCTGTAAGAGATTTATAAGATTAACTTGATTTGTCACATGTACATCAAGTCTTCAAAACATACAGTGAAAGATGTTATTTGCATCCACAACTAACATAGTCCAGGGATGGGCTGGGGTCTGCCCACAAGCGTCACGATGTTTCCTGTGCCAAAATAGCATGCTCACAACTCACTAACCCTAACCTGTCCATCTGTGTAATGTGGGAGGAAACCGGAGCACCCAGAGGAAACACATGGACCTAATGCAGACAAATGGATTCATATAAAAGGGGTAAAAGGGTAACTTGAATATGGTGTTCCGAATGGCCTATTTCCGTACTATAGGACTCCATGAATCAAATGAAATCTTCAGCAACTCCTATTTCTTGTTCAAATGATGTACTGGCTGCCATTCCTCCAGAATGCCAGGAGGCGGAGGGAAGACCGCAGATTGGAATATCGCCACAGAGTGGATGACGGCACTGCATTTACTCACCTACACTAACCCAATGACAAATCCCAAAACACAACCTTCATTATCAGGTGAGGCACAGATAGCATATATTGTCAGATTTTTCTTCCCAGGATGAAAATGTCAAATTCCAGATGGGCATAGGTATAAAGTGAAGAGTGGTGGGGGGGCGGGGGGGGGGGGGCTGGTGTTAGGATGTAGATCATGTGCAGGCAGATATGCAATTTAAAATTGCTATCATGGTTGGCACAGACATTGTGGCCCAAGGGTCTGTTACTGTGTTGGACTGCTCTAAGTTCTAAAAAGCATATGGCCGTAGAAAGGATCACAGCAATTCAAAAATTAGCACACCACCTTCTCAAGAGCAACTTGCAACGGACAATAAATGGTGACCCTACTGGTGATGCACTCATCATCCCCAAACTAAATAAATAACATTTGCTACATATTAGTCATAACTGCAGGTTTACAGCAATGTATCGACTCCAAAGATCACCCTCAAATACTGTAATTCAGCACTATTCTTGGCTAGTGTCATTATAAACACAAAGCACCCCGTTATAGAGCCTACTGCTACTATTAGAACTTTGCAGTGATTCCCTATTCCTTGGAGTAGGAAGTAATAGTGTAATAGTCTAAAGAGTAATAGTGAAATGCGACTGATGTTTCCAAATTGTATGGACTTCCTCGGGATGGAACCATATCCTTTGAAGGGTTATTCCATAATGTGCTGGATGCAATGTGGCAATCAAGCAGACTCTGCCTTTTTCCAGTTCTGTGCAGCAGGAGCAATAGACGAAGAAGAAGAAGAAGATACAGAGATGCACAATATTACAGAATTACCAGGGAGGGTCTCATCGCCTTGTGCTTTCTGAGAGGAAAAGCTTGAGCTGAATCTCCAGTGTTCAAGTTACAAAGACTTGCACAACAATTAGGATCAGAGTGATAATGGCAAATAACATTGATACACAAGCTGGGGAAGTGAATGAATACTGTATCTGTCACTTACTTGGATATTTTTTTCTCAACACTCCTGCATTCACAATCCTGAGCATTACCTCACCTCAGCACAGTCGTAAATGGCAACTGGATACACAATATACAAAATTAATAACTGGAATTTGCAAAAGCTTACTGTCAGCAACTGGTATACCCTCAAATGCTACCAGCTACAGGGGCAATACACCAAGACACAGTTTTCTCAGCCAATGTTATTTGTAATGAACGTGGTCATTGGAGGTGTATGCCAACCACTTTCCTTCATTGACGAGGCTCAGACTCCTAAAACTCGCTAACAGCATTGTGGGAATATGATCTCCCCAACTACCGGTAGTTGTTCTTTTGAGTAAAGGATTTTTTAGAAAATGACCTTTCTGTTGCTTACTCAAGGCTATGGTGCAGATGTTGGCTTTCCAGCAAAGCTCATATCCCTTAAGTGATGAAGGGAAGTAGAAGGGATATAGTAAAAAAAAGTAAATATTCCTCATTTCACCAGAAATTTTATCATCCATGTGGTTGTTTTTTTTTTAAATTATCCAAGTGTATGCTTAACTACAATTGATTAATGCTAGGGGAAAAGTGCATTTTATGCATCAAATCAAGTCAAAGAAACACAATAGTAATTAATTGCCTTTTCTATTGCCTTAGTGAATGTCTTTGGAGTATCTATGCCTTCCCTTCTGCTCAAATTAGTGTTCCTTCAATAAATGCAGCCAACCTGCAATGGAGGTGGCTTCAGAAGCTTCTGAAGGATGACCTCGATCAACTCTCAGCCTCACAAGCCCAGCTTTAGTTTATGGTATTATATCATAAACACCAGCAATCTTGAACAATTGCATCATCAATAGGTATGGGAGCAGTTCCGGAGGATTGGAGGGTTGCAGACATTGTTCCATTATTCAAGAAAGGAAGTAGAGATAGCCCAGGAAATTATAGACCAGTGAGTCTTATTTCAGTGCTTGGTAAGTTGATGGAGAAGATCCTGAAAGGCAGGATTTATGAACATTTGGAGAGGTATAATATGATTAGAAATCATCAGCACGGCTTTGTCAAAAGCAGGTTTTGCGTTTTGAGTCTGATTGAATTTTTTGAGGATGTGACTAAACAAATTGATGAAGGTAGAGTAGTAGATGTAGTGTATATGGATTTCATCAAAGCATTTGATAAGGTACCCCATGCAAGGCTTATTGAGAAAATATGGAGGCATGGGATTCAAGGGGGCATTGCTTTTTGGATCCAGAACTGGCTTGTCCATAGAAGGCAAAGAGTGGTTGTAGAAGGGTCATATTCTGCATGGAGGTCAGTGACCAGTGGTGTGCCTCAGGGATCTGTTCTGGGTCCCCTTCTCTTTGTGATTTTTATAAATGATACGGATGAGGAAGTGGAGGGATGGGTTAGTAAATTTGCTGATGCCACAAAGGTTGGGTGTGTTGTGGATAGCGTGGAGGGCCATTTGAAGTTACAACGGGACATTAATAGGATGCAAAGCTGGGCTGAGAAGTGGCAGATGGAGTTCATCCCAGGTGTGTGAGGTAGTTCATTTTGGTAGGTCAAATATGATGGCAGACTAGAGTATTAATGGTAAGGCTCTTGGCAGTGTGTTGGATCAGAGGGATCTTGGGGTCTGAGTCCATAGGACGCTCAAAGCTGCTGTGCAGATTGACTCTGTGGTTAAGAAAGCATACGATGCATTGGCCTTCATCAATCGTGGGATTGAGTTTAGGAGCCGAGGACCCTGGTCAGATCCCACTTGGAGTACTGTGCTCAGTTCTGGACATGTCACTACAGGAAGGATGTGAAAACCATAGAAAGGGTGCAGAGGAGATTTACAAGTATGTTGCCTGGATTGGGGAGCATGCTTTATGAGAACAGGTTGAGAGAACTCGGCCTTTTCTCCTTGGAGCGATGGAAGATGAGAGGTGACCTGATAGAGGTGTATAAGATGATGAGAGGCATTGATCATGTGGATAGTCAGAGGCTTTTTCCCAGGGCTGAAATGGCTAGCATGAGAGGGCACAGTTTTAAGGTGCCTGGAGGTAGGTACAGAGGAGATGTCAGTGGTAAGTTTTTTTACGCAGAGAGTGGTGAGTGCGTGGAATGGGCTGCCGGCGACGGTGGTGGAGGCAGATATGATAAGGTCTTTTAAGAAACTCCTGGACAGGTACATGGAGCTCAGAAAAAGAGATGGCTATGAGTAACCCTAGTTAATTTTTAAGGTAAGGACTTGTTTGGCACAGCTTTGTGGGCCAAAGGATCTGTATTGTGCTGTTGGTTTTCTATGTTTCTATGTTTCTAATTGGAATTCAAGCAACAGTGGGATGTTGGTGTCATTGTAAATGCTGACTTCCCAAAAAAAAACAATCACTCTGCATCCGGCCACTGTTACTTCCCTGGGTGGCATCTATACAGTCCTAGTAATCTGCAGGGTACTTCACTCTGTCTATAGCTATATGTTAGTTTTTGGCTTCTTCAAAAAACTCAGATGTTTGCTTGTGCAGAAAGAGAAATTGGCTCTCAGTTACTTACTGCAGGGTGGTTCGGTGCACAAGTGTAATGGTGGCCATCACTACTTTCGGGTTGGAGCTGACATCTAACAGGTTAGTGCTGTATTCTCACAAGCTCCTTGACAGTCTACATTGATTGGCACCAGTCAGCTAAGTGTATCATTTTGCTGACCTACTAATAATCATTGCCAGTTGTTTGAGTGAAGAGCTCAGCAGAAGCCACCAGATGGCCTCACCCTCGGTGGAGCTGGAACACATCTATCCTTTTGTTCTTTCTTGGATTACCAGTAATTCACTCCAGACCACTCACATCTCTAAGCTGCCTTGCAATCATACATGGAGATCCTGGGATCTTAGTGGGGCTGCAAATGCCAGATTGTGTGAAATGGTGTCTTCTTCACCACAGTAGGGGAAAAGTAGGGTGAATGTGAAGGGGGAAATAAAAGATGAAGATTAAATCACCTGTGCCTGTAATATACAATTGACTCTGGGATGAAGGGAATGTGGAATGGAACAAGAGGAATTAGGTATAAGGATACCATTATCTTCAATTATCCCTGCACCATAACTATGTGGCACCTGTACCAATAATAGCCAGCACTCTCTCCTTCGGGTCAGTGAGCCAATGAGCATGTGTTTGTTCCCAACTGGTTTGTTGCCACTGGCATCGGTATTGTGCTGTCTTCTCCTGCAAGAGAATGGGAATTGTGTTAGCGTATCAGGTAATGTGTCCAGGTGACATGCCTGCCATGGTGAATTTCCAGCAGTTTATGGAAGCTGTGAGACTTGGTGGGGAAGTGAGAGTAGCAATAAGCACACGAGCACAAGGAGTCCTGCTGGAGATTGTTGTTAGTTGTTTGATGGGGTGTGTGGCATAAAGCGATGTCTAAAACTAGTGTTGCAAATGGTGAAACGTCAGATCTCTTGGTGTAGTCAATCATCATAAAGTTGTAAATTTCCTGAGGCTCTACATCCACAGCAGCGGCACTGATTTTCAGTGAATCCTCCTCCCACTGTCATAACCATGAATCAGACACACTCTGTGGATAAACACAACCCCATCTTCTCGCCATCGTATTTACCAAGATACTCTTCAGTGCAACTTGAGGGAACAGAGAGGGAGTCCTCCATGTTATGGCTGTGAATGATGCGCAGCTTTCCTTTAATTGGTGCAAGCATGACTTTAAACAGCAGTAGCTAGCTGGCCGTAAACAAAACTGAATCCTATGGTTATGCATTAAGGCAATGAAGTGCTGTTAGCTGCCTGGGCACTGAAATCATGACAATGAGCTGAGAGCATGAATTCTGTGAACATTCTGGGTGAAACAGGCACAGCTTAATCTTGCTCTGCAATCCTGCCATGCATTTTTCAGTTCAGTCTCTACACCAAACTCAGTCTCACACAACATGCTTAGCTGTTTGTATGTTCCTTCCAATAGTTGTATTTTTCATCAATGAGAAAATACATGCATATCACATTTCTGCAAGGCAACTGTTTGTCCTCATTGAGTAAATCATAATCTAACAAATATCTAAGGTGAAAGTTTGCCCAATCTCTATAATACGCCTCACATAAAGAAATCCTTGCATGAAAGCTAACCGATAACAAGCTGTTAGTTTTGTTCCTCCTGTTAGGTATTTCACTGAAATACTAAGCTTGAAAAGCAGAAGCAAGTACATTTTATGCAAAGGGTAACAGAAAAGACATATGTATTTGCTTATAGATCTTGTATATTTGGTTAATATTTATCAAGATTATAGGGAAAATGAAAATGGTATCCCACAGGGAACACATTATTTCACGCATAGTTTATGACACACTGCATGATGTAATTCTTGCTTAACATGAGAGAATAATCAAGAACATTGGAAGCAATATTTGGATTTAATTTCCAACCATAAATTTGAAATCCCAATGTCTGTCAGATATGGGCACAAACAATGAATTGTGCAAAATGGAATTTACACAGAACAAAGTTGGAATTGATGTTTTTAATCCCAATTCCAGACTGTTCTGTATGAAAGTTTGACTTATTTCTTAAATTGAAAATGCACTGCATATCGTTGAGCTATTGCACCTTAATCAATTTTATCATTCCTAATACAGTTTTCAGCAATGAGCACTATCTTTTTGACAACCCTAATGAGCACTCTCTGATCCCTTCCACCTATCCAATTTTGTATCTAACTGGCTTGCTCTTCATGGATCGCCCATGATCTCAGCTTCCAGAGCAGCCTACCATGCAGCATCTGGTCAAAAGCCCTGCTGAAGTCCATATCAGCGATGTTTACCACCCTGCCCTCATCAACCTGCTTAGTAAGTTCTTCAAATAAACTCAAATTCATGAGGCACTATTTTCCACATACAAAACCAGGCTGACCAGTTCTAATCAGTTCGTGCCTCTCCAAATACAGATAGATCTTGTCGCTCAGTTTGCCCTTCAGTAACTTACTCATCATTCATGTTAAATTCAGCAGTTCCCTGACTTGTCCTTAGAGTTCTTCTTGAATAAAGACACAATTTTAGCCATTGTCCAGTCTTCAAGCACCCTACCCAGAATTAATAATAAAAAAATCTCTGCCAGCACCCCAGAAATCTCTTTCCCTGCTTCCCTCAATATACTTGGTCAGTCCCAGAGAATAATGAGTCTCAAGACTGCCCATTCCTTATCATTTGCAATATAAGTGTGTTTCAGGCCATCTTATAGTCCCTTTGTGCCCTGCTGATTTCCTTCTTCAGTGTACTCTTACATACCTTAGCCTCAAGAGACTCATTTCATCTCAACTGTCTTGATCTGATATATGCTCCCTTCTTTTCCCAACCAGAGCATCAATATAACTTACCAGGCAGTGGTTTCTAACTCTGCCAGCATTTCCCTTTGCTCAAACAGGAATGTGCTGGCCCTCAAATCAGTTCCAATTGCCAGATGTCCCTTTACCTGCTAAGCCACCACCAATCAAAATTTGCAAGTTCCTGTCTAATGTAAAATTACCCTTACCCCAATTTAGAAGTTTAACTTGTGGACTACCTTATTTCTTTCCATATTAAAATTATAATACTCTTTCCTGGACATACTGAACAAGTTCTGCCCCATCTAATTTTTCTGCCCTGTATCAATCCTAATCAGTAGCTAAAAATCCCAATGCTATCACAACCATATTGTTTCTACACCTATTTGCAGTTTCCTTACATACATATTTGTATGTATCACATCATCAAATTCTTGAACTCACAACTGACCAGAAACTCAATGAGTCAAGCTACATGAATACCATGGCTGCAAGAGTAGGGCACTTACTTGCACTTTGTGGCAAGTAACTCACCTCCTGACATTTAAAAGCTTCTAAACCATCTTGAAAACATCTTGAGAATGTTGGAATACTCTCAGCTTATCTAAATGAGTGTATAACTAACAAATCAGAAAAGCTTCAACATCATCCAGGACAAAGGAACCCACTTGATAAACATGTCATCAACTACCTTCAGCAATAAGTCCCACTACCACCAGCTCACAACTGCTGCAGTATCCATGATATAAAATGCACAGATATTACTAGTTCAGGTTACTCTGACAGCATATCCTAAACCTGTGATCTTTATCACCAAAAATGAAATTGGCAAAAATTGCATGGGCACACCAGCATATACACGTTCCTCCAAGTTGCACACCATACAACACTAACATATGTTCCCAGTCTTTCAGTACAGTTGGGTCTAAACCCTGGAACTCCCAACCTAATAATACAGTGGGAGCCCTTTCAATTGGACTGTAGTTTCAAAAATGCCACTGGATTTAAAATCATGACTATAAGGAAGAATACCAAAACACCTCAACTGAAAATTTTATTAGTCCAGGAACTCACTGACCAAGCATTTATCAATTATCAGCAGGTCGAGCAACATCTGTGGAAACAAACAGTCAACGTTTCGGGCTGAGACCCTTCATCAGGATGAAGGGTCTCAGCCCGAAACGTTGACTGTTCACTTCCATGGATGCTGCCCAACCTGCTGAGTTCCTCCAGCATATTGTGCATGTTGCTTTGACCCCAGCATCTGCAGAGTATTTTGTGTTTATGTATCAATTATCATTATCAATTTAATATGAAATATACCTCATTCAGTGATTATAGCCATTATAAAAGATTTGAAAAATGGGAAAGAGAGGGGGTGAGAATCATAAAGTTATACAGCATTGAACAGGTCGTTTGGCCTGACTTGCCCATCCAACCAAAATTTTTTCTATGATCATCCCACTAGTCTGTGTTTGACCAATATCCCTCTAAACATTTTGTATCCACCTATCTGTCCAGAATTCTCTTAACACTGTAATTGAATCCACCTCTATCACCTCCTCTGGCAGCTCACTCAAATCCCATTTAAATCTGTGGCTAACTACCTCATCTTTGCTTCAAATAACTCAATAAATCTCTATAATATCACTCATCCTCCTTTGCTCCAGTGAAAACAGACCCAGATTATCCAATCTCTCCATATAACTCAAGCTCTCTGGTCCAGACGACATTCCTATGTATGTTTTCTGTACTCTCTCTCTCTTTCTATATCATAGTGGCCAGCAGTGTACACAATATTCTTCAGTATGGCAGAACCAACATTTTGTCCAACAGTGTCACGACATCCCAACTCCTATACTCAATGCAGATGACAGCAAGCATTATGTATGCCTTCCTTACTACTCTGTCTATCTGTGTCACTACTCTCAGAAAACTACATTCTTGTACCCCAATGTCTTCTTGTTGAATAAGACTCCCCAGGGACTGCCATTCACTGTTTATTTCCTGCTCCAAAATGTACCACTTTAAACTATTGTGGGTAAAACTCCTTCTGTCATGACGCTCGGTCTGCCAGAGAAAGCAGGATCTCCCAGTGGCCACACATTTTAATTCCACATCCCATTCCCATTCTGATATATCTATCCATGGCCTCCTCTACTGTCATGATGAATCCAAACTCAGGTTGGAGGAACAACACCTTATATACCGGCTGGGTAGCCTCTAACCTGATGGCATGAACATTGACTTCTCTAATTTCTGTTAATACCCCTCCTCCCCTTCTTACCCCATCCCTGACATATTTAGTTGTTTGTTTTTTTTTCTCTCGCTGCCCATCACTCTGCCTGTTCTCCATCTCCCACTGGTGCTCCCCCCCCTCCCCCTTTCTTTCTCCCGAGGCCTCCCGTCCCATGATCCTTTCCCTTCTCCAGCTCTGTATCACTTTCGCCAATCACCTTTCCAGCTCTTAGCTTCATCCCACCCCCTCCGGTCGTCTCCTATCATTTCGCATTTCCCCGTCCCCCACTACTTTCAAATCTCTTAGTATCTTTCCTTTCAGTTTGTCCTGACGAAGGGTCTCGGCCCAAAATGTCGACAGTGCTTCTCCTTATAGATGCTGCCTGGCCTGTTGTGTTCCACCAGCATTTTGTGTGTTGTTTGAATTTCCAGCATCTGCAGATTTCCTCGTGTTTGTCATTCCTTTGTTTACTCTCAAGTCAAGTCAAGTCACTTTTATTGTCATTTTGACCATAACTGCTGGTACAGTACATAGTAAAAATGAGACAACGTTTTTCAGGACCATGGTGTTACATGACACAGTACAAAAACTAGACTGAACTACGTAAAAAAAAACAACACAGAGAAAGCTACACTAGACTACAGACCTACACTGGACTGCATAAAGTGCACAAAACAGTGCAGGCATTACAATAAATAATAAACAGGACAATAGGGCAAGGTGTCAGTCCAGGCTTCGGGTATTGAGGACTCTGATAGCTTGGGGGAAGAAACTGTTATATAGTCTGGTCATGAGAGCCTGATCCTTTTCCCAGACGGCAGGAGGGAGAAGAGATTGCATGAGGGGTGCCTGGGGTCCTTCATAATGCTGTTTCCTCTCCCAGTTAAGCTAGATCCTACTGTAAACCAAAACAACATTTGACACTGTCCACTATAGCAATTAAGTGGTGTTAGAATTTTTTTTTCTGTAATCTTAAGTTTTAGTTAACAAAATATAGCATAGATACATTCAGATGCTGGACAACAGGCATCTTCAGCTTGCTTAATATTCAGCTTATTTCATCTTTAGCTTTCCTTGAATATTTGCAAATTATGTTGACTATTTGCTATCACAAGACTGAAGTGATTTTCTCTGAAAAATTATTTCCTGGATTTGTGGGATCAGGGATATTCATGAATATTAAATCCAGAGCCATAACTTTAATAATTTGTATAATGGGATTTGTATGCACTATATAATGTGCTTCATGTCAGTAATAACAGATTCTGGGTACGACTTTCTATTATAAGGTAAAAGGAAAATATTTCAATCCATGATGGAAATTTTCTTCTTAAGATGTGAATATCAAGGTATTTGCCAGTTGAGGTCTAATACTGATTTTGCCATATCCAATCACCAAAGTTGGATAGTTGAAAGCTGAGCACTTAAACAAGGTGCAATATATTGATGCTGATGCCAAATATCCAGCTGAGCTGTAGTATTATATAGATGTTGGTGCAATGGAATGAGTAACTCTACAAAATTAGACTTAGTATAATTATATACAAACTATGCATGGGTCACCTCAAAGGGAGGAATAATTGCTCGGTTTGAAACTGGCAATTGCCCATGGCCCATTATATTCTGATTATTAAAATTAATTTCATAGGAGCCCATCTCTGAAATTTCACCTACCTGAGCATATACAGTGGATGTTTCCCATTACTCATTTTTGCCATTGCAGGAAATTCCATACTGTTAGTTATATTTACAATGATGATAATATAGTTCAAGGGGTCAGATTGGTCTCAAAGTGCATACAGTCACTTGATGCTGCTTCTGATTGTAAATTGCATTTGAGAATGTTCAACATTTTATGAGCCAAGCACTTAAAAGTAGATGGGAGGGCAGTAGAAAGCTTACAGCTGTGCCTGATCGAAAGAGAATTTTAAGGTCAAAACTGTACTCTTTAATATAATGCAGATCTGATACACTTCTGTGTCAGAATGAGGAAAAAGTCCTGGGGTAAATTAATAAAGTAACATTGCAGACATACTCTAAGGAAATACTATTTTTCAGAAAGTCCTATCTCAGGTAGGGAAATACTATAGTCTTGAAAGTGCACCCCCCAACCCCACTCCCCTCAGGAACATGCACTAAATTACTGGATTCACACCAGATGTCAAGGATCGAGTTTCACCTGCACATGACATATAGGGGTGGAGAAAGCTACGTAAAATAGGTGTGCATAATTTCAAAGCACCAGCCCGCCTGTATGAAGACCTGGCATATGTTGGAACACTTAAAGCAGTGTTCCTTAAATGGAAATTGATGCTGGCAGTATTAGCATTTATTCAGGACACAATTCAAATAGTGCTGGAGGTGGACTGGAGCAGCCAGAGAATTTCTTCTATGTTCAAATGAACATCATTTGATCAAAGGCGGGCAGCCTGGGAGAGAATTGGAGCATTTTCCTACTCAGCACAAAAAACGTCAGAGGCCTGAGCTCCAAAACAAGAGATATCTGGCCCATTGGTAAAGCAGAGAGAAAAGTCAGCATGGGAAAAAAAATGCCAATGAAAGCCATTAGCAAGTGTTGAGAATGGCTTTAATATTGAAAGTAACTTCACGGCTGGCCACAGAAATGTGGGCCTGAGGACCAGCTCCCATGCTATATGACTATGAGAATCCCCAGATTCTTTTACAGCAACATCCATAAAAATGATGCATACCATTAAAGAAATGTGAAGGACATTTTCTTTTAACAGAGAGTTGTGGGTGCCTGTAATGTACTGCCTGGGGTGGTAGCGGAGGCAGAAGCATTAGGGACTCCTGAGAGATGTTTAGATAGCCACATGAATGCGAGAGAAATGGAAGGATATGGACATTGTGTAGGCAGAAGGTTGGCCATTTGATAACTAATTCAATTGGTTTGGTACAATATCATAGGCTGAAGTGCCCATTCCTGTGCTGTACTATTGTGGTGATATCATGTGCAAAGATGTGCCAATACATAATTGGACAGAGCACTGAGTATGCGCAGGATTGCTAGAATGTTCCAGCACATGGCTGGGTTAAGACATGTTTATTACTGTAAATAAAAGTTCTCTAATTCTTCCAGAGTATGATTCTTCATTGTTAACCCACGGTACGTTTGAACATAAGTGACATAACATGGTGTCAGGAGTGGTTCTGAAAGAATAGTACGGGAGAATCGAGAATCAAAGATAATCAAAATAAAAAGAAAATAAAGTTCGAACTGTAAACGGTAAAATGAAAGGGTTACAACCCCCAACAAAACTTCAGCTGACTGACAATGTAGCTGAGAATTGGAGGATATTCAAGCAACAGTTTGAACTGTACTTATTGGCGATCGATTATGAAGAAAAATCGGGGAAAACCAAAGCTGCGCTTCTGCTCCATGTAAACAACAATGATGCAGTAGAGGTATATAATAATTTTGTCTTTGAAGATGGAGATAATTTCAATTTAAAGTCAATATTGGCCAGATTTGAAGTATTTTGTATACTAAGCGTAATTTAACGTATGAGTGATATAAATTCTTCACATGTGCGCAGAGAGCTGCTGAAACAATTGATCAGTATGTTACTGAGTTAAGAAAGCGTAGTAGAATATGCGAGTTTGGATTGCTCACGGACTCTCTCATTAAAGATATAATTGTTTGTGGCATTCGAGATAATGCTCTGAGGGAAAGGCTGTTGAGAGGGCAAGATTTAAATTTTGAAAAAGCTTTGGCACTTTGCAAAGCTTCTGAGACCATGACATTGGAGACTGAAGAGCTTTCTGTCGAAAACTGCAATGTAAACGCTGTAAAAAAACGTGAATACATCAAGAAATATAATAATACGTCGACAAAACCGACAGAGAGCAAGACAACATTGGAAAGAAAAAAGTCATGTGATCGCTGTGCGCAGGAACATCGTCCAAATCAGTGTCCCACATATGGCAAAGTTTGCAATGGCTGTGGTAAGATAAATCATTTTTCACGCTGTTGTAAAAGTAGAAAGAAGGAAAATAAAATGTAACAACTAAATGCTGTGCTTGAAGATGAATGTGAGGAATTTTATATAGACATGCTTTGTGAAAATAAGCAAAGTGAGAATGACTGGACTATTCCGTTGCAAGTGAATCAAAACAATATTCTGTTTAAACTCAATACTGGAGCGCAAGTAAATGTTCTTGCAAAATCTGAGTTTAATGCTTTAAAGCCAAGACTGAAGTTACATCAGACAAATATAAAAGTGAGTGGGTATTCAGGTGCAGATATTCCAGTTAAAGGAACATGCGTGGCAAAGCTATCACACAAAAATATTGTGCATACGCTTTCATTTGTGGTCATGCCAAAAATGTACAGGCAATTCTGTGTTTATTTGCCTGTGAAAGACTTAATTTGGTGAAAAGAATTTTAGTCCTGGACAGCGACACAGAGTCAGAATATGGTGACTTGATGAAAGAGTATGAAGACTTGTTTAAAGGGCTTGGTTGTCTTCCAGGAGAGCACTCAATTAAAACTGACAATACAGAGCAACCCGTAATACATCCATGCAGAAAAGTACCTTTTGCATTACGTCAACAACTGAAAACAGAGCTAGACAGAATGGAAAGGCTAGGAGTCATAAAAAAAATTGATGAACCAACTGAATTCGCTTGTCATTGTTGATAAGAAAAATGGAAAACTGAGGATTTGTTTAGATCCAAGAGACTTGAATCGGGCCATTAAAAGAGAACATTTCAAATCGCCCACTTGTGAGGAAATTATGGCACAGTTTGCTAATGCAAAGTATTTTAGTAAATTAGATGCATCCACCAGGTTCTGGCAACTTAAATTGGATGAACCAAGTTCAAAATTGTGTACCTTTAACACTTCTTTCACCAGATACTGTTTTCTTAGGTTTCCTTTGAGAATTGCATCAGCTCCTGAAGTGTACCATAAAACCATTCACATGTTATATGAGCACACTGAGGGCTAAGATACATCCATGGATGATATTATTATTTGGGGATCGACTAAACAAGGGCATGACGCCTGGCTCAGACAAGTCTTTGAGGCAACACACAAGGCTAACCTGAAATTGAATAAAGAAAAATGTCAGCTAGGAGTGACTGAACTTACATTTGTGGGTGATATCATCAGCAAAGAGGGTTGCACCCTGATCCAGTGAAGGATTCTGCTATTGAGAACATGCCAAGACTGCAATGTAAAAAGGATGTTCAGAGGTTTATGGGAATGGTTAACTATATGGGAAAATTTATACCCAAACTCTCAGAACAGCTTGCTCCATTGAGGCAGCTAACAGAAAAGAGAAATTAATGGAGCTGGAACCATGAACAGGAGAGGCATGGCAAAATCTCAAGAAAATACTCACAAAAGAACCTGTTGAAAGTTTATGATGCTGAGAGACCCGTCAAAATCTCATGTGATGCATCTCAAGCAGGATTAGGGGCAGTATTACTCCAGAAACATGATCAGGAAAGGCTACCAGTGGCATATGCATCTCTTTCATTATCTGATCCAGAAACAAGATATGCCCAAACTGAAAAAGAATTGCTCAGCATTATGTTTGTTTGTGAGAGATTTCATCAGTTTGTGTCAGGGCAATCTATTGATGTTGAAACCGATCATAAGCAGTTGATTGCATTGTTTAACAAACCTTTAAGCGACTGTCCTTCGCGAATTCAACAAATGATGATCAAATTGCAAAGATATGCGTTAAATGTATCATACACACCTGGAAAATTCATGTACACAGCTGACACACTTTCCAGAGCTGTGCATCCAACAACAAAAGACAGTCACAGGAACGTTATCGATGTTCAGGTATTCATTGATATGGTCAAATAAACTGTACCTGTTGCTCCCAAAAAGTTGGAACTGCTGCCTCTTGAGGCAGAGAAGGACAAAATTCTCAATCAGGTAATACAAGTGGTGTTGGATGGATGGCCAAATAATAGGCATGACTGTACCTCAGTAGTACAAGATTATTGGAACCACAGATCAGAACTGTCTGTTGTGGATGGGATATTGTACAAAGGTAGTAGAATTGTTATATCTAAAAGTCTCTGTAAAGAAATGCTTGATAAAATTTGTGAAGGCCACCTAGGCATTGAAAAATGTAAGAGAAGGGCATGGAAAGTGATGTTTTGGCCCAGGATGAATCAAGAGATTGCAGAATTGATGTCTTCTTGTCAAATATGCCTTAAGTAGCAACCTAGCAACCCTAAGGAGCCACTGCATCCACATCCGAACCCTCATAGACCTTATCAGAAGGTAGGCATTGATCTTTTTATAACTAACTACAAAGACTATCTATTAATAACAGATTACTACTCATTGTATCCTGAAATGTGTTTTCTGGGCAGAATGACTGCAGAAAATGTAATTACATGCATGAAATCAGTTTTTTTCGAGACATGGTGTACCTGATGGAAGTTCTCACAGACAGTGGTCCACAATTCAGTAGTGAATGCATGAAACATTTTGCTCACGAATAGGGCATTGTTCATACAACATCTAGTCCATTTTTCCCTCAGTCTAATGGATTAGTTGAGAAATTGGTAGGAACTGTCAAGAAAATGATGCACAAAGCAAAAGATAGTGGAAGTGATTTTTATAAAGCCTTGTTAGCCTACCGAAGTACTCCACTTGTATGTGGATTTTTGCCTGCTCAGCTCTTGATGGGACTACGTTTGAGATCTAATCTGTCAATGGATAAGAGCCTTCTGTGAACAGAGGAAGGTGACCAAGTGAAAAGATGGAAAGATGAACACAAAGCAAATAAGAAAATACACTTTGATAGACGTTCTTGTCCATTACCTGAACTGCATCAGGGAGATGAAGTAAGAATACAAGACAAAGTGAACACATGGACACAGAAAGCTACAGTACCTGAAAAAGTACAACCTAGATCATATATGGTCCAAGCAGAGGACGGAGGAGTGGTAAGAAGAAATCGCAAAGACCTCAAGAAACAGCCTACTTCAGAGATTCAGTTAACGGATGAAGATGAGACAAAACATGTAAATAATAATAAGGAAACACAAGAACTGTGTGTACCACTTAAAAGGTCTACTCATGCTTGTAAACCCACAGAGAGACCGAGAGAGACTTGTTGAATGGCTGGGTTAATATGTGTTTGTTTATTACTGTAAATAAAAGTTCTCTAATTCTTCCAGAATATGATTCTTCACTGTTAACCCACGGTACGTTTAAACAGAAGTAACGTAACTGTTCCATGTTCTATGTATGAAAACCCTTGGCTTCCTTCTTGGCCAAAACCCACAGCATACTGATTTTGCAAATGCACGCTGCAGTGCTACTTACCCACTGGCCCAAGCCAAGACACATTAGGTGATTCAAACTAATCAGAATCAGAATCATGGGTTTCAAGTTCCCATCCTGTGACATGTGTATTAGGAATTTACCTTGCAATGCCATCACATGCAGCATTAGAAACACTTCATGTGTGCATTTTAGATTATTGTATTAAGGTGGTGAACCAAAAATCATCCTTAGGTTGTTATCTTAAGTATAAATATTAAAGGGAAACTGACCATGAGTTACTTTAACTATTACCCAATTGTCTAATATGTTAGTATCATCCGCCCAGTCTGTCCTTTTGGTTTGCAATCTTATCTCTAATAATTTAACAAAACACTCGTAAGTGAATTAGTGCTTTAAAAGTATAATTATTCTCTTAGAAATAACTCCTGCTAAACCCTAAAGTACAAACTCACATATTGACAGTACAGTATGAAATTTAAATATGATTTCATTTAATTATGTCCATAAATAAAATAATAAACGATACTGAGATAACATAGTTCCATTTATAATTTGACCTGTGAAATAAATGTGTCTGAAAAATCCATGACTGGATGGTATTTCCTCCCTTTTGAAAATGAAATCTGTGGGTTCCTCTATTTAACTCACATTTAGCTTTTCTCTTCAACAGATTTCAGCAGCACAGAAGCTTCCTTACCGCACAAAAAGAGCACTGATCCTCAAAAGTTTATCTTTAGTTAACTTGCGCATTTGCGAGTAAAGTAACGTGCAGAAGAACATTCGAGCTTTTTCAATCAGTATGAAAATATACTCAATTAGTTGGGAATAAATTCAGAATAAATTATTGGCAAGCCTGGCTCAATTGTTTGAGAAATATTAAGTTTGTTTTGAGAGTGACAGCACAAAATCACATTTATGCAGCTGATGTTAAGAAAAGGCAGCTGATGCTACTTTTTTAAGGTGTAGAAATATGTTAATTCATAGCATTCATTGCAAAATACATTATAAATTTAACTTGATTAACAGAAGCCATTAGATAATTTGGTTATAATCTCAGAATCCTCTTGGCAATCTAGCCATAAAAATGACATCCTACCAGAGTAATTATTAGAAGAAAAGTCACAATCCTTTCTCTTTCTACATTTTAAAAACCTTGAAATGTCATGCAAAGAAGTTATTTTTCCATGCATTATCTGAAATGCATTTAAAGTGGAATCATGCATGTTGAATTAATCTAACTCTATTTGTCCTTCCATCCCACCTCTAATGTGAAATATACAGGGTGTAAAAAAATATTTCCTCGTATGGATGTTAGGAATATCTATATTCCATATTGTAAGACCAATCACATTAATCTTTTCAAATGGTATACAGCACATTATGATATCTCACGTTGCTGGAATTTACTTGCAATTAACAAAGACGTGCATTATTAATTAAGGACATGCACTTAACAACTGCAATTGCGCGCACATTTCACTGAACATAACTAAATCTGTTTGCTAAATGTTATTAAATCTGTGAAAAAGACTTTCTTAAGGAAAAAATATGTTAAAACATTTTTTAACACCCTGGCAACTATCCTAAGATTCTCTAATCCTAAATTGCTATACACATTCTCAATTTCTTGTTATATAATTGAGTCTATGAGGCAATTCTACTTCCACAAATTGTTTCAAAAGTAGAAGAGGAAGAGTGAAAAAGCTTTGAACAGCAACTTACTGTTATTACAGTTAGTCCTGATACAGTCTAGATAGGGAAAAATAGATGAAAAATGAAATTATATCCTTCAAGGTAATAGCTGCAGACATCCAAAAAAATCGCATTCCACCCTTCCGGGGACAGACACATGCAAATGTGGCCATTTTATAGTGGAAAATCATATTTACTATTAAAAAATCTTAATAACAGAATGGTTTTTGCACCATACATTTATTATTGGGTCTACTTTCTTACATTAAATAAAGCATAAGATGGCCAACAGCAAACAACAGCTACAGGATTCTCAAACCAAGATGGAAATAATATTTTTTTCACGTCAAAGATACTTGACCCAGACAAGCCACAGACCTTTCCTCATGTGTGAAAGAACACAACTGTCCACTTAGAAAATAAGCAGTGCTCCGTCATACTGGGGTACAAGCAGTAATTTGGCAAGATCAAATGTCTTTGACCACTGTTAGATTCTTCAAAGGCTTAAAACAGAACTACATTTTTATATTCCACACATTCATTATGCATTTTGTGAGAAGATACGATGGAACTAAACAAATGGTATACTTGGTGGTGGGGTGGGAGGGAGCGCTAAAGCTAAATTTGCCTAATGTTTAAAATCACCAATATTTAGATATATTTTCAAAAATTATATGTTGCAGTCATTAAAACGTTCAAATATATTCCCCCTTTTGCATTCAAAAGAAACAAACCCTAAAACATAGTACAAGACAGATAAAATAATTTGGTGTCTCCTACTTTTAAACAACACAACATTTATATGCATGTCCAACAATGAATAAGGTAATCTAAAATGCCCTTGAAGAATTTGAATCTTAAGAATTCCAGGTTCATGTTCATGTAGCTGAGTTTGTCATGTGTCGTCAACCGCAACAGAAAAGTGGTTGCAAACAGCCAAAGACCAAAGTGTGCACACCTCATTACAAGAAATGCTATACTTTTTGAACACCTCAACAATTATTTTAAAACATACTGATCGTTAAGCAAGAAAATCTGTACACCTGGATTAATAATGATAACTCATAAATCCAACAGGAGATGTATGCAGTATTTCTACGATCTAACATTCAGGGAATAGAATGTAAACAGACATTCCATTATTAATATGGCCAAGTAGAGAAATTCAATGTGTTTTTTTCCATGACTTAAGTGTTTTACTGTATGCTGCATGAAATAGATCATTTGTAGCTTATTAAAACACTGCCCTGAACAGTCAATCTGATTTTGCAAATTATGCAGAAAAGTCATTGCAATATAGAGATTTAGTGAGAGAACGTGACTCAGCCAGTAAATATCTGAGACTGATTCAGGCCTAATAAACTAGGCAAAAATCTAGTTTCCTTCTAAAACTACATGTGATTAAACTTCTGCAGAAAAGACAAAATTGATGATTAACTTAGGCTATTATTCAATTTCAGATATACTTTTTATTTGCAGGGATGTATTCACAAAATAAAGAATTTAAGACCATGCACTTTAAAGTCCACGCGAGGACCACTGGCTTGAATTAAGAAATGCATTAATAAAGAAAATAACAGCAAAAAAACCAAAAAGTCAGAGGGTAAACAAGATGTGGAAGCAAACAGAATAGCCATTTGCTTACGAAACAAAAATATTGAGGATTTAAATAGGCTATTCAATGTTTGAATGTTGATGGTTCTTGGGTTTCTGGGGTCAAAAGGCATTAAACTTATTTTTTCAAGATTTCTCACCTTTCTTTTTCACCTTCTGTTCTTTTAAAATAGTACTGGTGCTGTTCAGTTGATAGACCCTACGTCTCTTTTGTTTTTGAGGATAACAAAAAGACTTATTCATAACATTTTCCAAAATGGATAGGAGTATTTCCTCAGTGCTGCATTATTTTGCTTCAAATTCCAGTGAACTACTTCCATACAATATTCCATTCAAATGGTATCAAAAAAATATTTTGGTGGTAACGTTTAAGTCTGATGATTTCTGACAATGTACTTTGAGGCAATGGCTAAAAGTGTCTGGCAAGGAAAATGATGAAATGATGTTAATTCTTTTTTTTCTTGAAATAATTTGATTGATCTATATTAACAGAGAGGCTCAGCTGCCATTATAACATAACAATCAAATAATTTCTCAAGCTACCTGAACTAAACTCTTCTAATTCCAAATATTGGGTAATGTAATAATGTTACAATCAAGAATGATTTCAATGAAGAGAGTTAATTTTATATTTCACATCCTGTAAATTTGCCACACATCTGACCACTTTGAAAAGAAATTTAAGTTCCACATTTGGGAAAAATTTCCTTATGATGAAAATGACACATTTCCATAACATCACTGGAAAAGAGGGAAATGATTCTTTCAGTGAATCTATTATATTTGCTTGTATGATCGGAAGAAAATAAACAACGAGGTCATTGCTGTGCGGTATAATGCAGTGAAATAGGCTTCACAATCATTAGATATTAAAAATCATTCATTATATCAGATGGTTCTACACTGACCATTAGAAATGAAATGGAGACATCAGATTTCATCAGCAATTCAATTTCATTTTCATCAATTTTACTGGAAATGGCATTGTATAGAAATGTAAATGCATTCAGTAAATGAACAGTGTAAATTATTGTTTTCTTTTATGCATATATTCCTATTTTTCTATTATTCTCAAATAAAATGATTTAATTGAGACTAAAGCAAGCATTTTCACTGTAAAAGAGGCTGCACATTCTTGTTCATATGGCTGTTTGCTAAGGGCCGCAGACCTTGGTCTTTGAAGGGTCATGTACCATCTTTTGATTCAAAAGTAAGTGCATAATATCACAACCATATAATAAAAATGAACGAGTAAAAGATAAACATGATTGAATAAGACATGGTAAAAGCCACATTTGTTACAAATAATGTAAAAGAACTAGCAGAAGCCCATAAGATTATACACATGTTGAAAAAATAATTATTCTATTATTCTGTTCAATTAAAATATCTTCTTTCTGTACATTTTATGAAATAAATAATGATATTTTCTGTTAAGTATTGTTTGCAAATTTAGAGATGGTCCTCACTTCTTATAGCTTACAAATACAATTTTGGCAGGAGTGATTGCTTAGAACTGGAAATTACAAGCTTTCTCTCTAATCTACTCTCATCTCAAATATATTTTTGAATTTTTAAAATATTTCTGAAGCTGTAAAGACTTAGTATTGCTTGTGGTAATTTACAATCTGAAGCCAGCAGAAAGATTACAATGTTGTACTCTTTCTTTGCCTCTCTATTTTAAACACGCTGTTGCTGTGTTCACAACAAAGGCATACTCAGCAAATCATCAAGAGTGAGAGTAAATGGTTCAGATAATTTCATCAAGTGAATCATTAACTGTTACTCTCTTCACAAATACTGCTTGACCTACTGAGTATTTCTTATGGTTTGCTTTTAGATCAAATTTCCAGCAGGTGTTCAATCAATCGTCATTACTTGTGTACAGTCTGTAAATCATCAACTGGTACTCTGAGGTAGATACTATAGCTTATAAAATTTTAAACAGATGGGCTTCTTGAATCAGAGTACAAAAAGATATAAAAATAAAATGTAAAAAAAAGCTTCTGAGGAAGAAATTGATGGAAATAATTTAAAAAACATGCATAAGCAACAAAAATAGTAAATTGGCTTCAATGAGGTCTCAAAAGATGGGTTTATAACAATGTGACAACAAAATTCATTGCATCTTGATTAATCATTTTTCAAAATAGTTAAACAAAATTTGAAAGCATTGAACAAATTATTGAACAATTAAAAGATCTCTATGCATAAAAAAGTGATGACACAAAGCACTGATGAATGTTACCTAGGTTGACAGTAAGTTTGACACGACCACCATCAAGTTCCAATCTCAGAGTATCTGCTGAATCTCGGGATGTCGTGGCCATTAAGATTCCATAGGCTCGTTGTGACATAAATCGCAGTGATACATCTTCTGCTTCTGTATGCATTACAACAGGGAGTTGGATTTTCATAAATTTACTTCCATCGTAGCTCAGTATTGTTGCTTCTGATAAGAGAAAGGAAGAAACAAATGAACATGAAGGTATTTCTTTGCATAATATCTAATTTATATTTTAAAATGCTATTAAGTATCAGGACCTTTATTAATTTTTTTACATACAAGTTTAGGGCTAATAAATAGCACTTTAAACTTTATTAAATACATATTATTTAAAACTCAACATCACAGAACCAGACAATGGCTACAAAATTTAATTAGTTTATATGTCCACTGAATCCATGCTGGTTCAGAGTGAGTTTATTATCAACGTATGTACATATCACCATTCATTTTCATCAGAGATTCATTTTCTTGAAGGCATTCACAGCAAAACAAGGAAATACAATAGAATCAATGAAAATTCACCCTTCACCACTCTCTCGCCAACATCCCGACATAAGCATTATTTTTGATATTTACTTAGCTTCATTTTAATCATCAAAATTAAATGTGCTTCTACTACCAGGCCTGCAGTACACTCCAGACATTAACCACCCTTCATGTAAGAACATTTTACTTCATGTTACTTCTGTTTTTTTTTGTTAATTTCCATACCACACAATGATGCAGTCAAGCAGGACACTGTCATAGATGCTCTGGTAGAGGCAGGAAGCCTTGCACACCTCAATCTCCTCAGAAAGTGTAGATACTGCTCTGTGCCTTCGTGACTCATGATGAGGCCCATGGGTGCCGGTTAGATCATTCGTTATGTGTACACCAAGAACTTTGTGGCTCTTTACTCTCTCCATGGTAGACATTGATGTTTAATGGAGAGTGGTCATCCTGTGCCTTCCTGATGTCCATAGCACCTCTTTTGTCTTGTCAATGTTGAGACTCAGGTTATTGTTCTCACACCATTTAAGCCTCTCTGCCTCCTCCCTGTATACTGACTTACCGTTGCTGGCGAGGCCAACCACTGTAGTATCATCAGCAGACTTGATGAGGTTTGCATTGAATCTGGTGGTGCAGTCATGAGCCAGCAGTGTGAACAGCAGCAGGCTGAGCACAGAACCCTGGGGGCACCAATGCACAGCGAGATGGAGCTTGAGATGCTGCCAAGTCAAACTTGATGGGCCTTTCCATCAAGAATTTCAAGATCAAGTTACAGAGAGGGGTGTTGAATCCTACCAAGGACAATTTATTCACTAGTCTCTGAGGGATGATCATGTCAAGTACCAAGCTGAAGTCAATGAACAGCACCCTGGCATGTGCATGGATTTCTTTCCAGGAGGGACAGGATGCAGTGCAGAGATGTTGCTATGGCATCATCAGTGGACCGATTTGAGCAGTAGGTGAACTGGAAAGGGTCCAATGTAGTTGGAATGGGGGATTTTATAATCTATTACAAGCCACTCAAAGCACTATGTGATTGTTGAAATCACTGACGCAGTGGGGTGGGGGTGGGGTGTAATTGTTCAGGCCAGTTACCGTTGCTCTCTAAAGCACTGGAATAATGTTGGCTGCTGAGAAGCCAGTAGGGACAGTGGACTGTTTCAAAGAGATAGTAAAGATGTCCATTAAGTTCTCAGTTAGCTGTGGCTCACAATCCCTCAGCACCTGAGCAGGTATACTGTCTGCCCCTACAGCTTTGCATTTGTTTACCATGGCTAGGATCCGAAAGAAGTTGTAAATCTAGTCAGCTCCATCTTGGGCACTAGCCTACAAAGTACTCAGGACATCTGTAGGGAGCAGTGTCTCAAAAAGGCAGCGTCCATTATTAAGGACCTCCAGCACCCAGGGCATACCCTTTTCTCACAGTTACCATCAGATAGGAGATATAGAAGCCTGAAGGCACGCACTCAGTGATTCAGGAACAGCTTCTTCCTCTCTACCATTTGATTCCTAAATGGACTTTGAAGCTTTGGACACTACCTCACTTTTTTAATATACAGTATTTCTGTTTTTTGCACATTTTTAAAAAATCTATTCAATATACATAATTGATTTACTTGTTTATTTACTATTATGTTTTATTTTATTTATTAATATTTTTTTTCTCTCTCTGCTAGATTATGTATTGCATTGAACTGCTGCTGCTAAGTTAACAAATTTCACGTCACATGCCGGTGATAATAAACCTGATTCTGATCTCAGCTGTGGTTAAACAGGGTTCCTGTTCCTCAGGGGCAGAGGGGGCTTTCCTTGATGTCGCATCATTCATTGCATCAAATTGTGCATAGAGGGCATTCAGCCTATCAGGAAGGGTGTCACGGTGGACTTGTCATTGGTTATGCTTTGTATACCTTGCCACACGTGCGTCCCTGGTAACACAAGGGTGTCTGTGGATTTTGTCCCCAAGTTGCACGGGAGACCGTGGCTCTTACTGAGCTTAGAGTCACCCTGTCCCCCAATCTGAAGGCAGTGTCCTGATCTCTAAGCAGTGCATGAATCTCTGCGGTCAACAATGGTTTCTTCTTTGCCCAGGCAGTGTACTGTTTAATCACGGTAACATCCTCAATGGACTTTCCCACGCAGCCAATCACCAATCCCGCATTTTGACATGATGATCATAGGCATCCACCTCCCTGAATATTTTCCAATCCATGCTTTAGTAGGCATTCTGCAGCACGAAGGTGGCACCTTCTGGCCAAGTCCTGATCTCCCTGTAAGTTTGTTTGACTCATTTAACCAATGGTCTCTATGCAGTGATTAGCAAAATGGATATGTGGTCTGAATATCGAAGATGAGACCGGAGGTCAACCTTGCAGAGTCCATGAACCTTAGTAAAGACCAGGTCTCCTTTGGTTAAAATGGTTGGCCACCAGGAAACCCTGCTATTTGCAGATGGAGCAGAGGTGCTTGACAAAGCGATCCCGCAATCTAAGTTGGGGTCTCACCAATATAGAGAAGGCCACATTGGGAGCATCAAATAAAGAAGAAGACCCCAATGGATTTGCAGATGAATTTTTGCCTCACCTGAAAGGACTGTTTGAGGCACATAAATGGAGGTGAGGAGGAGATGAATGAGCAGTTGTAACACTTCTAGCATTTGCAGGGATAAGTGCCAGGAGGGAAATTAGTGGGGAGGAATGAATGGACAAGGAATCATGGTGAGAGCAATCCCTGAGGAAAGAGGAGAGAGGCAGTGCGGGGGGGGGGGGGGGGGAGGAGGAAAGATATTCCTATCCACTCTCTCTTCATGATTTTAAATGTCTCTATCAAATTTCATTGCAATTTCCTCGATTCCATCAAGAAGTACCCCAACTACTACGACCTAATTAAAGGCCTCTCAAGTCTGGAATCAATTTGTTTAATCCCTTCTGCATCCTCTACACATCCTTAATATGCAGAATTGGGCAGAGTATTCTGATTGTGTCAAACCAGTGTTTTAGTAAGACTTATCATGATTCCTGACTCTTGTACTTTATGCTTCTATTTGCAAAACATGCAAAATTTTTCAACCATTTTCTCAATCTATCCTGCAACTTTCAATTAATTTTACACACACACACACACACATATATATACACACACACACATATATATATATATATATATATATATATGTATGTATGTATAGATAGAGTTTATTGGAGCATGTAGTAATTTCAGTGATTTTGTGACAACTGTTCTCTAGTGGTTTCTTCAATCCTCCAGCAGCAGAATGAGATGTCATACAATTTCCAGCACTACCCCTGGGGACCATGATCACAAAATCTGATTTCCATCAGAATATAAGGTAATTTACCTGAAATGTTAACTCTGCTTTCGTTCTCCACTAAAGCTGCCTATTCTGCAAAGTATACCCAACTTTTTCTGTGTTTTTTTTTAGTTTAATAGACAATATTTGGTGGACATGAAGTTACACTTGTAGATATGAGATCGAATGTCACCTTGCAAATTATTTCTGCTCAGTCTGCAATCATAAGCTTCTAGTTGCACATGAGATGAGTTCTCCATCCCCATTGCACTCTTATATTTCTAAAAAAAAGCCCGATGCAAAATCAAACACATCTTCAAACTCGGCAAACCAGTGTTTTCTGGACTGGACATCAAATTCATTCAAAATCAAAGCCATTTTGGTCTTAGATCTCATATATCCATAATTCAAGCTTGCCTCATTGGCGATATACACCTTCCTCATATCAACCTATATTGATTCACTCACCATTACCACCCCTATTACTTGCATCTCTCCTATTCTCCAACTTTCCACAGACATCCACTTTAGACTCTTTTTCACCTATACCTAAGCTCAGCAATGTAAAAATAATTTCATCTTTGGTTTTCTCTCCCAAGTTCTGAAGAAAGATTATGACCTGAAATTTAAATCTGTCTGTCTATTGATATGTTTTCATGGGTAAATGAAGTTCAGATTTCTAGCAACTAAAGCATCTTGGTTTCTCATACAAACTCATGCTCATTATGTCCTGATTTGTTGCCTCTAAAGATGATATCACAGTTTTAGCTAGTCAGTATGCTGGGGACAGTTACTTCATAAATCATGAATGATTGAAAATATTGTAAGCTTTACATAGTTAGCCACACGGGGGCGGGGGGGGGGGGGGTCTAGCAAAATTTGCAATTGAATGCTTCTCAAGAGCCTTGAGAACATTTAATTTCTATTGACTTAGACTATTCACGTCATTTGATACCCAAATGGAAGTTCCAGAGCAACATTAAAAAATGTTTAATTCTGTCATCCAATTTAATCTTCAGCATGCAACAAAGTTAATTATATTACATTTAAATACATTTTGCGTTTTATTTCATTTTTTTTTAAATTGGAACTTAAGAGTATGGCTGCTACTTGACATTTGAACATTCTATATGCAAAAATCAATTTTCAGATATAAAACATACTACTCTGTGTTTTCAAATGCCTGCTTCTCCAATCTTTGCATCTATGCATGAAGTTGTATTTGTATACAATTACAGCAATTAAAAGATACTTGGGCAAGTACTCAATAGGAAAAGCATGGCAAGGCCTGATTCTGACAAATAGGATTAGCATGGGTAAGCATAGATACATTTGGTCAAAGCACCAGTTTCTGTCCCTACTGGAAATGCATAAATATCGGTATGTGTGGCACCACGTACAAGAATGTAGGTAAATGCATACGGTGGCATGCAAAAGTTTAGGCACCCCAGTCAAAATTTCTGTTACTGTGAATAGTTAAGTGAGTAGAAGATTCGATCTCCAAAAGTCAAAGAAGTTAAAGATGAAACATTCTTTTCAACATTTCAAGTAAGATTGGTGTATTACGTTTGTTTTGTACAATGTTAGAGTGAAAAAAAGGAAAGGAGCACCATGCAAAAGTTTGGGCACCCCTGGAGATTTGAGCTCTCAGATAACTTTTACCAAGGTCTCAGACCTTAATTAGCTTGTTAGGGCTATGGCCCGTTCACAATCATATTTAGGAAAGGCCAGGTGATTCAAATTTCAAAGATTTATAAATACCCTGACTCCTCAAACCTTGTCCCAACAATCAGCAGCCATGGGCGCCTCTAAGCAGCTGCCTAGCACTCTGAAAATTAAAATAAATGATGCCCATACAGCAGTAGAAGGCTATAAGAAGATAGCAAAGCATTTTCAGGTGGCCGTATCCTCAGTTAGTAATGTAATTAAGAAATGGCAGTTAACAGGAACGGTGGAGGTCTAGTTGAGGTCTGGAAGACCAAAAAAACTTTCTGAGAGAACTACTCGTAGGATTGTTAGAAAGGCAAATCAAAACCCCTGTTTGACTGCAAAAGAACTTCAGGAAGATTTAGCAGACTCTGGAGTGGCGGTCCACTGTTCTACTGTGCAGCAACGCCTGCACAAATATGACCTTCATGGAAGAGTCATCCGAAGAAAATCTTTCCTGCATCCTCACCACAAAATTCAGCATCAGAAGTTTGCAAAGGAACAACTAAACAAGCATGATGTGTTTTAGAAACAAGTCCTGTGGACTGATGAAGTTAAAATAGAACTTTTTGGCCGCAATGAGCAAAGGTATGTTTGGAGAAAAAAAGGGTGCCGAATTTCATGAAAAGAACACCTCTCCAACTGTTAAGCATAGGGGTGGATCAATCGTGCTTTGGACTTGTGTTGCAGTCAGTGGCATAGGGAACATTTCACTGGTAGGGGGAAGAATGAATTCAATTAAATACCAGCAAATTCTGGAAGCAAACATCACACCATCTGTAAAAAAAAACAGCTGAAGACGAAAAAGAAGATGGTTTCTACAACAGGATAATGATCCTAAACACACCTCAAAATCCACACTGGACTACCTCAAGAGGTGCAAGCTGAAGGTTTTGCCATGGCCTTCACAGTCCCCCAACCTAAACAGCATCGAAAATCTGTGGTTAGACCTCAATAGAGCAGTGCATGCAAGACAGCCCAAGAATCTCATAGAACTAGAAGCCTTCTGTAAGGAAGAATGGGTGAAAATCCCCCAAACAATTGAAAAGACTCTTAGCTGGCTAAAGAAAGCATTTTCAAGTTGTGATACTTGCCAAAAAGGGAGTTACTAAGTACTGACCATGCAGGGTGCCCAAAATTTGCATCGGGCCTTTTTCCTTTTCTGTTATTTTGAAACTGTAAAAGATGGAAATAAAAAAGTAATCTTGCTTAAAATATTAAAGAAATGTGTCATCTTTAACTATGCATTTTGGAAATCAGGTAATCTTTTACTCGCTTAGCTATTCACAGTAACAAATTTTGACCAGGGGTGCCCACACCTTTTCATGCCACTGTAGAACCCAAAAAATTAATTCTAATATGTTTCATATTTCAAAGTGCTAGTACTGGCTTAAATAAACATACTAGGTTTGCTTTATTGTGTCACCAACTAAGTGATCTAGAGATGCCTCTCGGATGCCAGGCAGGTGACACGCTTGTCTACCATTAGTGACTGATACACAAGTCATCAGAGGCTGTTCTTTTTTCTCTATTGTATTCCCTATGTTTTTATCACCATTCAGAAATGTTGATGAGAATAGGATTTTAAGAGAAAAGCTTGTTCCTGCTCAGTCTGTGAACAACAGCCAAAAAATGATCAATGACAATTCATGGACGTGCTTCATGATGATTCTCAATCTCCCTCCCACATTAAATGTCAACTGAATATATGTTTTCTCTCTTTTTAATGCCATACTTCTGAACTCAATAGAAGGCTCTTTGAATAAAAAAAATCTTAATTTAATTAAAGGAATCTTTTCAAGAAAATGACTCAAAAAAGCATACAAAATAACTTTTACAGTTTCCCACTGTATGCAATAATTCCCTTTAATCTTTGCTTCTCTATATGATATTTCATATATTTTATGGATATAGCTTTATAAAATAATCCACAAAAGCTTGATACCAATAACAAACCATGAATTTATACAAGTTGGATGAACGTTTCTATTTTTCCAATGCAAAGCATTTCAATAGATGCTAAGAAAAACAAAAATCCTGTCAACGTGATACTCAGCACCTCAAGCAGCACATTTTGAGAGAGAAGCAAGAATCAATGTGCCAGGTCAGTTGTGACAGATATTCTCTACCCAGGCTCAGGGCGCCTTTTCGCCAAATTCAGCTTTCTAACACAGCAGCTGACACTTCCAACGAACAAAGAATTGTTTCTGAGTAAGTTAAACTTCCAACCAATATTCTTTTCTCAGTTTCTTGTCATAAATAAGAGTAATAGTCCTATCAATAGTTGGGAGATTTGCCTACTCAGAGTCATCCCTCACAGCATTAATTTTGAGTATCTGGGATCTCTGTCCCAAAAAGCTCTTAGACAGTGTATGTGAAGTCACAAAGTAGCAAAAAAATATAAATGTTACAGAACAGTCAGGCTTGTTAGGAATGGTCAAGGAATGACAAGAAAACTGACAGAAATACACGGTGATGAGAATCCATTTCCCTGCCTTTGATTTCTGTGATGGACTTCTGCAACTCGTTGGTTTGTCCTTTTAGCTTTTACAAATTGTACTGCACCTGAGTTTTGGAAATCCTTTATGTTTTAGAATTTTTTTTGTGATTTGGAAATCTTTTATTAGATAGAAATGCTCACTAAGTTTTAAATGTGGTTTAAGAATTTTATCTGAATTTGAATATGTATCACTAAAAATAATGAACAGTCTTTCTAAGGTAAGGACATATTTGGCACAGCTTTGTGGGCCAAAGGGCCTGTATCGTGCTGTAGGTTTTCAATGTTTCTAACAGTGTTTAAACTAATTTGTTAGCTGTAAGTATATCCTCCTTGGTGGGGGGGGGGGCACCATTCAAATAGTGGGTATCGGCAGCAAAACTTGCTGTGGAGGGTAAACAGAGCAGTGATCTTACCTTTGAAGTGTAGCTGGCTACACTATAACCTCGCTTTTGTGAGAGTACTCATAGCTATCAATATTGGATAGGACTTAATATTTTCATTTGAGTTCAGAACTTTGGGGACAGCAAACCCAATACCATCACACAGCGACTTTTCATAAAACTTCTATGTTCATACAGAACCAAGAAATGAGGCCAGAAGATGAAGAAATGGGAAGTCTATTATAGGGTGGAGGGAACATCTAACTGAACTCTTGGCAGTTTGGAGGATCAGAGGGATCTTGGGGTCCGAGTCCATAGGACGCTCAAAGCAGCTATGCAGGTTGACTCTGTGGTTAAGAAGGCATATGGTGTATTGGCCTTCATCAATCGTGGAGTTGAATTTAGGAGCCGAGAGGTAATGTTGCAGCTATATAGGACCCTGGTCAGACCCCACTTGGAGTACTGTGCTCAGTTCTGGTTGCCTCACTACAGGAAGGATGTGGAAGCCATAGAAAGGGTGCAAAGGAGATTTACAAGGATGTTGCCTGTATTGGGGAGCATGCCTTATGAGAATAGGTTGAGTGAACCCGGCCTTTTCTTCTTGGAGCAATGGAGGATGAGAGGTGACCTGATAGAGGTGTATAAGATGATGAGAGGCATTGATCATGTGGATAGTCAGAGGCTTTTTTCCAGGGCTGAAATGGTTGCCACAAAAGGACACAGGTTTAAGGTGCTGGGGAATAGCTACAGAGGAGATGTCAGGGGTAAGCTTATTACTCAGAGAGTGGTGAGTGCATGGTATGGGCTGCCAGCAACGGTGGTGGAGGCGGATACGATAGGGTCTTTTAAGAGACTTTTGGATAGGTACATGGAGCTTAGAAAAATAGAGGGCTATAGGTAAGCCTAATAATTTCTAAGGTAGGGACATGTTCGCCATAGCTTTGTGGGACGAAGGGCGTATATTGTGCTGTAGGTTTTCTACGTTTCTATGAAAAGTAAAAACAGTGACAACATAAAATAAAAAGGGACTGGATAGATAAATAAAATGGCATGTAACCAGGTACTCAGTCATTTTTCCTGAGATGTTCACCCAATCTGAATTAGACATCCTTAATGCAGAGTTGCCCATGTTGTGACAAGCAGATAAAATGTACCAAACAGAAAATAAAACATGTAAAATGTTGAGTTGCTTATTGTGTACTCTGGTCTCTGAATAGTTAGAAGGGTGTTTTGAAAAAGTGTATGTTATATGCTACCGTGGATAAGAAACTCTGTATTGTCACTGTTAGAATATTGCATCAGATGCTCTTTGGACACTTCCGCAGATTGGGAGGTGGGTAGACATTTATCCATATTTTTATTCCAACACTTTATTAGTACAAAAGACTGAATCCTCATTTCAGACTTTGCATGCTACTTTCCTTCTCAGTTTTTCTGTTGTAACCATCTGCACCTCCTCAGGACTCATTTTTAAAATATCTATATTTAGTTCAGATCATTATCACTTTACTTCTAAGTCAGCCCTTTCTCTTCGAACTTTCCCTACTTCATAAATACTCATCTTTGTTGTTCTTTTATTCTACCGAAAGGCAATTATCTCTACAAATGATGCATAGGTAATATTAAATCTACTTTCTACGAGGAACGCTCATCTGTTTTAGTCTGAAAAAACAGAACTTATTTTATGTCAGGATTCCTTGACAAATCTTTTAAAAATATGCATCTAGAAATATGAAAGCATAACTATGTTATGCACTTCAAAATGAATAGCTTCACAGAACAAAAGATAATAAGGATGATTCCTGTGTATTTGTGTGTCAATATAAACAGACACTTCAGGTATGACTCATCTTTGTGCTCCTGACATAATTTGTGCTCCTCAGACAAATTGGCTTTCCTTGCACCATACTGGAATAGGATGCTTTCCTGATTAAATCAATAGTTACAATCATTCTTAGGACTCTACCTCTATATCATTAATCCCCAAACTCTTCAGTTATATTCAGGTTACAAAACCTTGACCATTTGAAGTTGACCCTCTGCAATTTTTATAAATACACTATAGAAAGCATCCTATCTAAAAGCTCCACAGCTTGGTATGGCAACTGCACTGCCCAAGGCTGCAAGAAATCACAGAGTTGTGAACATTGCTCAGTCTCTTACAAAAACTAGCCTCCCCTCCATAGATCCTGTCTACACTTCTTGCTGCCTTAGTATAACAGCCAGCATTATTAAATACCGCTCCTACCTTGGACATTCTCTCCTTTCCCTCCTTCCATCAGCCAGAAAATACAAAAGCTTGAAGAGACACTCCACCAGGCTCAATAGCTGCTTTGATCTCATTGTTATGAGACTCTTGATTGGACTTCATGTACATTAGAGATGAAGTCGTCCTCATAATCTACCTCATCATGCACCTTGCATCTATTGTCTTCCTGCACCATACTTTCTCTGTAAATGTAACACTATTTTCTGCATTCTGATATTGCTTCCCCTTGTACTTCACCTAAAACACTTCTGTTTGAAAAGATTACACAGATTACCTTCTGATCATGACAGGAATGAACTGTAGATTCTTCAAATTCAAGCAAATTTGTTCAATTGAATACAATAAATTATTTTAGTTGTATCAAAAATCAATAGGTAAGTTTTTCATCTTCAGCTGACTATATTTTAGCACTTTATACTGATTAACAGTAAAGTTAGCTAAAAGCAATTTAATTCATACCTTGACTAAGTAGATCATGAATTATCAGTTTCACTCACAGATGCCAGGAGCACGTTCACTATCATTATCAACAGACAACAAAATGTACTATCATATTGTACTCCAAATGCTATAGGAAGATTTAAATGAAGCTCTACTGGATGTAGAAAATACTGGAAGACAGATAAAACTTGGAGTTGCATGAACCAAATTTAGGGTAAGCTCAAGAAATATTAAACTAATGATAGATGAATGACTGTGAATCCTGATATCAAGTTTTAAGCCAGCTTCACATGGATACTTCTAATTTTGCTCCCCAAGGCCTTGAGAAAATGACAAAGATTTATGCAGTATTGTAATGAACCAGCACAATTACAAAAATAGTCCTGTAAACAACACCTACAACAAAACCATCTGTAGGCAGCGACACTCATGTTTAACAGGGCAAAATGATGAAAAAGGATCCAATGTTACAGCATCTGCCTTCCCATCTGCTTGTTTCTGCTCATGTAAAAAATGGCCACAGAATACAGAAGCACTATTCATGTAGATTTATTCAAATACCTTGTAGAACATTCAAGCAAATACATGTGGAACATCAAATTGATGCTGATTACAAACTCTTTTAACTTGTACCTTTTTATCAAAAATTCTAAGTAAGAAGAGTATAAATCTATATTCTTCTCAGTCACAAATGATTCAAAGCTGGTAAGCTGTAATCTGCTCAGAAAGTGAGTTGTATTTATAGGATCATTAATGTGGAGGCGGAAGATTATCAGGCAGGTTGAATTGTACGTAGTTTAACTAGCATCATTGACAGATGTGAAAATAGGTGCTCCATCATGATACTGTTTCAAAATAAAAGAAAATAATGGCCAGGGTGACAAAGCTGCATTCCTGTACAAAAAATTTAAAAAACACAATCGATGAAATAGGATGCGTTTGCTTTACTTCTACCATTGTCTATGCTTTAGCTCTTCATTTTGATGCTGCAAAGTTATATTGGATCCTATTAACTCCAAGGATTTGCTCCTTATGGATGCATCTTAAAATTAACCCTAAGCCTTCATATTTAGTAGCCTTAGGAAGCATTGGAATTTGCCTAGCTTTCTTTTGATGTTATCCACAATATTAAACTGTGAACACCTGCCAAAAATTGCACAAATGACTTTGACAAGCAGGAAATGTATTTGCCGCTTACATCAAAGGGCAGCCGGCCAGAAGAATTAATAGAACTAAAAAATCAAATAGATGTAGCCGGAGATACTCAAGTAAACATAAGAAGTACATTCTGAGAGAAATAGTGGAGAATGGAATGATCAATGTGGATTCTGATAGTCTGACTTGAGCATGGCCAGATAGAGAGAACAAGAAGCCAGATGGTACAGCAGATGACAAAACAGGTTGACAAGTAGAGGAGGGAAACAAGGAAAACCGAGCTCAGCAGTGCAGTGAAACAATATTGGTACATTGTGGATTTTTTTTAACAGATTAAAGATACAAATGAATTTGAACAAAAAATTTAAATCAACAGGTGAAATTGAGTCCCGTTAGCAAAGTGGGACTACTGAAAATTTTTTTAAAACACCCATAATCACCCATTATTTCAGCTCACAGAAACAGTGAGTTTCTGTTCTTAGCAAGAAATTAAAACAAAGACAATATGTCACTCACTTATTTATTTCTGTTAGAAGAAAAATAAATATAGAGGCATCACAGGTACAACTGAAAAACTTATTACATTATTATTGTTCTTCAATCCATGTTATTTGTTCCAAAGTGAATAAGACGAATGTTTAAAACCAAATAACAAGTTCGCACTTGTACGTGGTTTTGCTTGTTTACTGAGAAACTATGAATCTGAAATTATAGGGTAGATGTACTACTTGAATCTGGAGGGGAGAGCTTAGTCATAATGGCGCTAAATGGCGACTCCTTTGCTTGCATCTTTGGAAACAGCTCTATTTCCATCTTTAATATCTCTATTTTTCCCTTTTAGGATTTTTTTTGAAGACCCTGACCTGGAGTTACACGCTGACATTGGTTCTTTGTGGGAATGGGACCTGCTCTTGGGGTTTCACGACTGGCCAGCATTCGAGATGCCAAGGATGCGACCTAAAAGCTTAGCTCGCCTTCGCGGATTCAAGACCTTGTGGCTCTGAAGACGGGCGGATCGAAGGTCGGTGTCCCGGCAGAAGATCAGTATGTCGTGGGAGTCAGAAGATCTATGGCTGTGTGCCCGGAAACCTGAGGTCTTTTGACACAGAGCTCAGAAAAAGCGATGCAATGGACTTTTAACATCGTAAGCCAGTGAATTGTCTGTCATGACTCCCCTCTCGCTGTGAAAAGGAGCCACCTCTAAAACGGGGAGAGAGAGCCTGTGGTATGTCGAATACCGGGTGAACGGTTAGTCTTTGGGGTACTGCAAGTCTGTGTCTTTGCTGTTGCTTTGCTGCTTGCTTGAGTGCTTGGTGGGGGTGCCGATTCTTTTTTTTTTTGCTGGTGGGGGAGAGGGATTGTTGCTTGCAGCTACTTAGGTGCGGGAGAGGGGAGCTGTGGGGACGTTGGGGTTCTAACATTTAACTCATTCATTCTTCGGGGGCACTTCTCTGTTTTCATAAACGGTTGTGAAGAAAAAGCATTTCAGGATGTATATTGTATACATTTCTCTGATATTAAATGTACCCTTGAAACCTTTGAATCACAAACTAGGGTTTGGACACCTATTGGGTTAGACACATTTATGTACTGAGATTTACAGTGTCAGAGGCAAATATATCACCACTGGCTTAGAATTGTCATGACAGGATGCAGGGCAGGGAAAGAAATTAAAGTAACAAACTTGGGAATTGCTCTTCAACAAACACTTCCCCTCCCCTCTCATATCACAACACATTATATACTGTGCTTCACTCGTTTTAATTTGTATTTGTACATTACTTTTTTTAAAAATTGTAAATGAAAAGATTTGTAATCCCACTAAAAATAAAATTAGGGCTCATGATCATAAAAGAAAATAAGCTGTAAATCATTGTAATAAAATTGGCACATACTTTATCAATCCCTGTTTAATATCTTTTAAGATTAATCTCTTTGATAGTCAAATATTTTTGAATCCATTTGCTGATTTACAACTTCAGCCAATGGAGCCACACTGAATTTAAGAATGGAATTGTGTACATAATCCATGAGTTTATAGAGATGGATGACAAGCAATATACAAAATTTCCTCTGCCACTCAACATTCTTCTCTATGCCACAACCGAGTCAAAAGCATGGGGCATCTGGTCATCACCCTATAGAAGATGACAAAATTACTATTTGCCTTGCCATTAATTAAAAGTATCTCGCACAGGAATCCATTCAGCCCATCATGCCTATGTCTGTCCTTTGTCGGATCCAGTTGATTTTTTTTTCTTATGCGACCCTGCTCTTTAATGATGACTATGCAACTACTTCCCTGACAAAGTGCCCATGCAGAAGAAGTGTCAATGTCATAACTAACAAATGAATAAGGAGTTTGGAAAACAATTGACAATTATCAATGATCTGTGATTCATAATCCTCTCTCAACTTACTCTGTCAAAACTGTACCATAAGTTGAACACAAGGAATGTTTTGTTAGTGTTGGAAATGTTAAATCACAATATATCATCATGACTCACTTACATCTTGATTATTCAAACATTTTTCATGGGAATTTTATTATAAGACCATAAGACATGGGAGCAGAATTAGGCCATTCTGCCCATTGAGTCTGATCTTCCGTTTCATCATGAGTGATTTATTATCCCATTATCCCTCTCAACCCTATTCTCCTCTCTTCTCCCCGTAACCTTTAATATCCTGATTAATGAAGAATCTATCAACCTCTGACTTAAACATTCCCAGTGGATTGGTCTGCACAACTGTGTCAATGAATTCCACATATTTACTACCCTCTTGTTAATGAACTTTTTCTTCACCTCTGGTTCTAAAATGGAAATCCTTCTGTTCTGAAGCTGTGCCATCAGTTTCCAGACCCCCCCCCCGCTATAGGACACACCCTTTCCACATCCACTCTATCTAGGCCTCTCAATATTTGACAGGTTTCTATTAGATCCTCTCCTCCCCAACTTTGTCTATCCTGCCTGTTAATTTCTCAAAGAATTCCAACAGATTGGTCAGGCAAGATTTCCCCTTTCCTCATGCTGATTTTGGTCTAGTTTATCATGTGCTTCCAAATACCCTGCAACATCATCCTTAATATTAGATTCCAACATCTTTCCAACCATGGAAGTCAGGCTAAATGCCCTAGAATTTCTTTCCTTACTTCTGCCACCCTCTCTTCTTAAAGACTGGAGTGACATTTCCAATTTTCCAGTCCCTCAGAACCATTCAAGAATGTAAGCTCATTACGGATGCCTCCACATTCTCATGATCTATCTCTTTCAGAACCTGGGGTATAAGTTCATCTGGTCCAAGTGACATATCAAGCTTCAGACCTTTCAGCTTACCACATTTCTTCCCCTTTTAGTATTGGCAATAACACTCACTTCTTCCCACGACACGTTTGCACTTCTGGCATCATCATGTATTACATTGTACTGCTGCTGAAACATTAAGACATTTCACAACATATACAAGTGATATTAAATCTGATTCTGACTCTCGTCTCTCTTTTATTCTTTATATATTTTTACATAAAATACTTTTTGTATCCTCTTTGATATTATTAGCTAGCTTACCTTCAAATTTCATTCTTTCTCTCTTTTTGGCATTTTTAGTTGTCTTCTGTGCTTTTTAAAAGCTTCCAAATACTCTCCCTTCCCATGGATTTTTGCTATATTATATACACTCCATTTTGCTTTTATGCTCTCTTTGACTTTCATTGCCAGCCATGATTGCCTCATCTACTGACTTCCCTTGTCAGCCAGGATTGCCTCATCCACCCTTTAGAATATTTCTTAAACTTTGGGATGTATCTTTCTTGTGCCCTTTGAATTTCCCCCAGAAACACCAGCCATTGCTGTTCTGCTGTTATCTCTGCTGGAGGAACTTTGGCCAGTTCCTCTCTCATGTCTCTGCAATTCCTTTAACTCCACTGTAATACTGATACATTTGATCTTAGCTTCTTCTTCTCAAACTGCAAGGTGAAATCCATCATATTATGATCACTCTCTCCTCAGGGTTCCTTAAGCTCCCCATTCAAACCTGGGTCACCCAATCCAGAGTGGGCTCAACGACAAGCTGCTTTAGAGAGCCATCTCATAGGTATTCTACAAATTTCCTCTCTTGGGATCCAGCACCAACCTGGCATTCCCAATCTGCTTGCATATTGAAATCCCCCATGGTTACTGCAACATTGCCCTTATTACATGCCTCTTTCATCTCCAATTTAATTTGTAACCACCACTTCTGTTCTGAGGCCTGTATATAACTCACTCCCATCTGGGTTTTATCCTTGCAGTTTTTTAACTTTATCCACAATAATTCTACATCTTTCAACTCTATGTCTCCTCTTTCTAAGGATTAGATATCATTTTTTACCAACAGAACAACCCTACCACATCTGTCTACTTTTTGAAGAGTAACACATTAATAATAAAATATCAATAAATAACAGAATTATCAAAATTGACATTCTCAACTATTCATTATGACACAACCTCCCAAAAAATCAAGGCATCAATGTCATTATATAATTCAGAAAAAAATGTCAAAAAATATTTATTTAACAATAAATGAGTAAGTTCTCAATCAAGTACAAGAGTGTAGGTAGCTATTATTAGGATAAACAAGGAAGACATTAATTATGCTGTCCTTCTCTGGTTTTAATTTCTATTTGTGCTGTACTTTCTTTCAATAATAAATAATAGGAGTAATAATCCTACTAAAAAATAAAACTAGGGCTCATATGCAGAATAGAAAATAAGCTTTAAATCATAGTAATAAAATTGGCACAATACTTTATCAATCCCAGTTTAATATCTTTATGATTAATCTTTGTTCCTTGCTTATTTTAATAAATTATGCATTGTGAGCACAATCTATACTCATCTAACATTCAAAACAGAACACAATGAAAAATGCACTATGACAATAGAACTTGTTGCAAATGGGTTCCATATTAACTTGCCACATGATTTGATCATGCTGTCCTTATATTTAGTCAGGAAGAAGATTAAAAAATATATTTGTAACACTTTGTTAGTGTCAGAAATTTTATATTACAATATATCACCATGACTCATTTACATCTTGACAACTCATACACTATCTAGAGGAGTTTTATAATAAAAAAAAATGATTAATTAACTTGAATATTCAACAGTTTACTTGTTTGGCAACAATCTTTCCAATTAAAAGTATTTAGCATGATATCTGACATGATATCATACTATTTTGTGGATTATAAATGCTGGTGAATGCTTCACAGCTACATCTCACTCAGATCTTTATTTTTTAAAATCCCAGTTAGTAGCAAATCATAAACATAAGAGATTCCAGAACTGCACACACAAAAGACTAGAGGAACTTAGCAGGTCAAGCAACGTCTCTGGGAAGGAACAGTCAACATTTCATACCAAGGCTCTTCATCAGGACTGGAAAGGAAAGGGGCAGAAGCCAGAGTAAGAAGATAGGGGAAGAAATGTGGTGGCGGTGTGTTTTGAAACACAGTAGAGCTCCCTAAGAACTGTGTGGTTTGGTACAGTTCAAACACCATTTGTAATTTTGATGATAACACTACAGTTGTGGGTAGAATCTCAGATGACAAGGAGGAGGCATACAAGAGTAAGACAGATATGCCGTTTGAGTGGTGTCACAACAACAACCTTACACATATCATCAGCAAGACCAAGGAATTGACTGTAGACTTTAGGAAATGAAAGTTAGAAGGCACACTAGTCCACATTGAGGGACCAGAGTGGAAACAGCGAATAGGTTCAAGTTCCTGTGCATGAACATCTCAGAGGATCTATCCTCAGCCCATCAAATTGATGCAACCATTACTTACTTTTACTTATTTGGAGACACAGTGTGGAACAGACCCTTCTGGCCCAATGAGCTGTACCTATTAACCCTAACCTAATCACAGGATGATTTACAATGATGAACTAACCAAATAACCAGCACATCTTTGGACTGTGGGAGGAAACTGGAGCACACAGAGGGAACACACGTATTAATGGGGAGGATGTACAAACAGTTTACAGAGGATGCCGGATTAAAATCTGAACTCCTTGCCCCAAACTGTAATAACCTCACACCAACCACTATGCTACTGCGGAGCTACCATGAAGAAGGTATGCCAGTGGCTATACTTCACAAGCCTCCCCACCTTCGAGGATATCTGCAGAAAGTGGTACCTCAAGAAAATATCATTCATAAGGAACCTCAGCATTTAGGACATACCCTTTTCTTATTATCACCATCAGCGAGGAGGTACAGAAGCCTAAAGGCATACACTCAATATTTTAGGAACAGCTTCCTCCCTTCCACCATTAGATTTTGCCATAAGCTCATAAACACTACTTCACTATTCCTCTTTTGCAACATTTAATATTTTATTGTAAGTTATAGTATTTTGTACATCTTGCACTGTACTGCTACCACAAAACAAATTACTTTATATATGTCAGTGATCCTCTGAATTTTGAACTCTTCTTACAGAATTTAGCTCCATGAATATCATTGGCTTTACTTGCTGCAATAGTGGTGTGTTTTCTTTTGTAGCAAACATTCTCCGTATGAGCATTGCAATTAAATGGCAATTAGTATTAATGGCCAATGGAAATTGCCACCAAGTTATCTGAATTTATTTCAGTAAGAACTTCTGGATAGAATCGTTAAACTATAATCAAGACAATTATTTCCAAATTATAATTGGGCTATTTTATTACAACATTTCCTGCACCAGAATATCTGAGCTTTAATCTTTACGGTGCTTAGTCTTTCAGCAACAGCAACTGAATGGAAACTAAATCTTTGAGGTGAAGGAACAGTACATAGCTGATTTCAACATGCACAGCTGAATATTAGATAAACACATTGCAGTAACTTTGATAATGAATTCTCGTACTGTTTATTAAGATGAGAAATTTTTTCAAAAAAATAGCTAGCTAACAAAAATAGAAACTGCTGTGATAGTTCATATTCAGGATGGAGGACAGTGACCAATGCTGTTACGCAGAGATCTGTTCTGGGACCCCTCCTCTGTGATTTTTATAAATGATGTGGATGAAGAAGTAGAAAGGTGGGTTGGTATGTTTGCTGATGACACAAAGGTTAGGTGTGTTGGAGAAAGTGTGGAGGGTTGTCAGAGGTTACAGTGGGACATTGATAGGATGCAGAACTGGGCTGAGAAGTGGCAGATGGACTTCAACCCAGATATGTGTGAAGTGGTTCATTCTGGTAGGTCCAATTTGAAGACAGAATACACTATTAATGGTAAGACTCTTGGCAGTGTGGAGGATCAAAGAGATCTTGGGGTCCATGTCCATAGCATACTCAAAGCTGCTGCGCAGGTTGACAATGTTTTTGAGAAGGTGCATGGTGTGTTGGCCTTCATCAACCATGGGATTGAGTTCAAGAGCCGCGAGGTAATGTTACAGCTATATAAGACCTTAATCAGTCCCCACTTGAAGTACTGTGTTCAGTTCTGGTCACCTCACTACAGGAAGGATGTGGATACTATAGAGAGAGTGCAGAGGACATTTATAATTATGTTGCCTGGATTGGAGAGCATGCCTTATACCAATAGGTTGAGTGAAATTGGCCTTTTCTTCTTGGAGTGACAGAGGATGAGTGGTGACCTGATAGAGTATAAGATGATGAGAGGTATTGATTGTGTGAATTGCCAGAGGCTTTATCCCAGGGCTGAAATGGCTAACACGAGGGGGCATAGTTTTAAGACACTTGGAAGTATGCACAAGGGGGATGTCAGAGATAAGTTTTTCACACAGAAAGTGATCGGTGTGTGGAATGCACTGCCAGGGATGGTGGTAGAAGCGGATGCAATAGGGTCATTTAAGAGACTCTTAGATAGGTACAAGGAGCTTAGAAAAATAGAGGGCTATGTGGTAGGGAAATTCTAGGCAGTTTCTGGAGTAGGTTACATGGTCAGCACCACATTGTGGGCTGAAAGCCCTGTAATGTGCTTTAGATTTCTTTATTCTATGTATTTAATATTTCAGTAATATTTTAATAATAATGTAAATATATTACTTGAATAAACATTCATGTTTGTTTAAATAATGCATTACAGGTTATATGTGAAAATACATGAATGGCATTAAATACGTCATCATACCTATGCAACTCACTTAGATTAAAAATGTATCCCCTGGCTCCATGTTTCTTTTCAATTAGTTAAAAATGCAGCACAAAAATGAGACAGCAATGATCAAGTTAAAAAATGCAGAAAACAGCCAAATTCACAGGTTCATAAACAGTGATTACTGGGTGATAATAATCATAAACTCAAAAAAACACAAAAATGGCTGGCTATATCAGAAAGACACTTTCAATTGCACAAGAGATAACTGGGTATTGTGTACTAAGCAAACTGAGCAGTATTTTTAAACAAATAAAATAACCAATGAAAAGTGAGTCACAGTTTTGTTGAGTGCATTGGATTTAAAGCCATCCAGTTTGCTTAAACCACACCAGCCAAAATGAGCTTTGCTGGTATTGTGAAAGTAACGCAGGAACATTTAGAACTGATACCCCTGTTGATTGCAGAACACTTTAGATTTCAAAAGCAGAATCAAAAGGATGGGGAGTCCATTTCAGTGCATGTGGCTGAATTAAAGCATTGTAAGTTCAGTGCTGGGCTTAATGATGCACTGAGGCTACGTCCACACTACACCGGATAAATCCATAACCAAAGCTTTTTTTCTTAGTTTTTACCCTCTGTCCACACTAAAATGGTGTTTTCGTCCCCTGAAACTGGACCTTTTCAGAAATGCTCTCCAAAGTGTGTATTTTTGAAAACGCTGCTTGGGCAGATCAGTGCGGACGGGGTAACCAGAGAAATCTGAAAACACTGTCAGACAGCAGCGCGCCATTTCATTGTTTTCTTGACCGTGACCTAACAATCTCAGAACAAACGACAATGAGACTGAAGCCAGAAGAGTTAGAAATATACTCACCAAATACTTTGACCCATAACTTACTGAATAAGTAAGTATACAGTACTCACTTTGCCCTGTTTTCTGTCCTTGCCTGTATGAAGGTGGTTTACCTATTCATGCAAGTACTTCTCTGACAATAGATGTGTAACAGCCTAGTGTAACATTGTATGGAAATACAAGATAATACTGATGCAGACAATGCAACAGTAAGTCAGTTTTTCAATGTTCGTCATCAGCCGGGTCATAGTCTGTGAACTCCCTGTCAGTTGCCTCCATACACTCCAGTATTTGTTTTTTTTTTACTTTTAAATCCTCCTGCACGAGAGCCAACAGCTGTCCATTGTTTAAGTTTTTCTAGTTTGTAACTGAACAAACACGTACCGTCTTTCACAGCGAGATTCAACACCAAACATGTCCCTTGTTTTCAGTAGATGTGTCCTGCACATGTGCAGTAGGAGGAAATTCGCCAAAATCTCCATTTCAATGTGGACAGAGATATTTTTAAAAACACATAGTGTGGACACCTATCGTTTTTACGCGAAACCGGTGTTATCCGGTCTAGTGTGGATGTAGCCTGAGAGATTGTTTAGTTTGTGGAAGCCTACAAGAAAGCATTCATAACAGGCTCCTAGCTGAACCACAATTTATATTTAAAAGAGCAGTTGAAATTACTGCGTCACTGGAAACAGCAGACAGAGACACAATTGTGTTGCAGTCAGCGATGACAGCAAGCTTGAAAAAATTGCAAAGTCTAAACAGAAAGTGGCCTACTCGAGCAAATTGCGTTACTGCTTTGGCTCAGTCTCACATACACCAGACCAATGCAGATTTAAAGGCAAACCTTGCAGAAAATGCAACAAGATATGACACATGCAAAGAACATGTCAGACATACAAACAAAAGTGGTCTGCACAGGGAAGAGAAAAAGATAAAAAGTCAAGTTGCAGTTTCAAAAAGAGAACTAATCTCCATGTTAGTAAAAAAAAAATATGATAATGATGAGAGTGACACAGGACATCACAGCCTTGAGATTTACAATGTGAAAACTAACAACAGACAAGCAATATGGCTTACACCAGAAGTGAACATCAAATTAAATTAAAATAGAACTGGATACTTGTACATAGTTCTTTCCTTTTGCTTGTTTTTTCTTTCCACTCTTTTCTATAAGTGTATACCCCAGATAAATACTTTGTGGAGATTTTGTGATATATATGATTATATGATATATATGTACAATGTCTGAAATACATCTTATGGAAATGTTTGTTTGATGAACTTCAATAAAAAAATAAATTACAAAAAAAATAGAATTGGATAAAGGCTCAGCTGTTGCAGTCATTCCACAAAATGAGTTTGAATGGCATTTTAAAGATAGTGAATTAAAACCTGCAGATATCCACCTAAGAACTTACACTGGAGAAAAGATAACTTCTGTGGTAATGACACTTGTAACAGTGAAAGAGAACAACTGAAAAGCCACATTGAGCTTGTATGTGGTAAAAACAAGAGGGCCAGCATTGTTGGGATGTGATTGGCTCAGACAACTCTAACTTGATTGGAGATCCATCTACCATTTGCATATCATATCTCCTACTAGAGTGATAACTGAAAGCAAATTAAGGAAGTTACTGAATGATGGTTTAGGAAAACTTAAACATATCAAGGGTAAAGTAGTGTTAAATAAAAATGCTACAAACATTTTATAAAGCCCATTCGGTTCCTTACATCAATCATGATAAAGTAGCCAGTACGTTCGATCACATAGAGGCTGAAGGAGTTCTTTCCAAGGTTGACCGGATAGTTTTAAAAAATTATTAGAAGATTATGGTTCAGAGTTAGTCTTGCAAGACCATGGATCTGTGCCTGGAAGGTCTTGCTTCAGCCTGTGTTGGTAGAGCAGTGTCTGTTGTGGCTGTAGAGGCCCACACGGGAATGACAGTCTCGGCTGCAGCGATTGCACTTGAAGGCGATGTCCTCCGGTGTTGTCTTGCTGCTGTGTTTTTGGCGAGTGCATTTTTCTTTAGTAGCAAACCTCAGCTTCTCTTCTCCTCTTTTTAGACCTCTGCGTAGTTCCAGCCTCCAGCGAGAGCGATCGCTTGCAATGTCCTCCCACCTCTCGATGTTCATGTTCAGTGACTTCATGTCTCTCTTGCAGACATGTTTGAAATGAAGATGGGGCTGCCCTTGTGCTCTCTTGCCGGAGGCCCGTTCCCCGTAGAGCAGGTCTTTCGGGATCCTCCCGTCTGACATGCGGTGTATGTGGCCCAGCCAGCGCAGACGGCGTTGTTGAAGCAGGGTATCTGGGCGCGGGCCAGGACCTTGTTGTTGATGACTAGGTCAGAGTATGATGAAACAAATGTGAATTCTTTAGAACAAGTACTACATACTGTGCTCACAGCTTTGATGCATAGGGATTGCACAAGTGTCTTGAGAAAATTCAAGTACTGGTGGACGCACCAAGGCCAAAGGATGTGTCATAGTTATGGTCCTTTTTTAGAATTTGTTATTTACTATAACAGGCTCCAGCCAAGTCTGGCTACTGTGCTCCACCACTTGAACTCATTACGAGAGATCGTGAAGAAATGGCAATGGACAAAGCAGTGTGAGGTGGCTTTCCAAGAGACAAAGGAAGTGGTGACATCAGACATTGTATTCACACATTATGATCAACATCATCCAGTGGAGCTTACCTATGATGGCTTGATTATGATAGAGGTGCAGTTATGGCACAAAATTATCTTTGCATCACATTTCCTTACCGCAGCAGAGAAAAAATTATACACAGATTGACAGAGTAGCCTTGAGTGTGGTTTGTGGCGTAAAATGCTTCATCCAATAGTTGTGTGGTGGAGAGCTCATCCTCATTGCCGTTCACCACGAGGCACCTACTCCCATGAAGGCGCAGAGGACTCCAGATACTGACAAATAGGAGGGATGGCTACAATATTGTGGAATCTGGAAATTAAAAGCACGTGGGCTGGCACAACACTGCACTCAGAACTTCAGTGGTTAGCTATCAGGGGTGATTGTCATCATCTTCATGATAGGATTCATGATGGAGAGTGCTGGTTGCAACTCGCGAGGGAGGTATCTCATGGTGTCAATATTGAACTTGAACTTGACATACACAAAATGGGCTTATTTAAGCTATGACAAAGGAGGCTGCTTCTGTGTTGGTCATGTGCCATCCACAGGCCACACAAGCATGCATGGATAATTATGGAACTTGCATTCAGGTATACATGTAAACGGTTGGATGACAATAAACTTGAATTTGAACTTGAATCTGTTGGTTGCCATAGACAAGTTCAGGTATTATTGGCATCTGCATTCCATCAGGCTGAGGAACGAAATATACTAATTTCCTACAGTCTAATACAGAGGCATACACTCTAATAGCAAGTGACAATTTTGGTCACTTTTCTTGCAATCACAAGACCCTTTTGGGCATTATTAACTTGGAGTGGTGCAAGTCTGATTTCCTGATTTATTGGCGCTGAGCAGGAGCGGGTGATGGGGGAGCTGTGTGGCCTTGGCTGCAGCAAGGACTAGGCCTCAGGCCATGGTGTTGTCTATTGGGTGGTTGTGTTTTACTGATATCCGATATGTGCTTGCTACCTTGCATGTGCAAGGACTACGCCTCAAGCCTTTTTACAGCCACCAGGGCAGAGTTGTTGGAGCTGATGCAAGCTAGTCCACTGGGGGGGGGGTTGTGGTGTGGCATCCAGGCTAGAGTCGGTGCTCTGTGCTAGTAATGGCCTGAAATGGTGCTTCCATTAGAATTACATCATTTCATACACTTAACATGTGGTGGGGTGGAAATACATCTCTACCAAAGGAATGTAAGGCACTCCTTCCCTCCACTAACCTATAGGTCACCCTTGGGCAAGGATAGTGCCTGCTTAGCTCCCTGATCAGAGTCACGTGAAGCCATAGGAGCAGGTGGTGGATGGTCGTATGTGTAGCTGGTGCATATCACGTCCTGGTTAAGTGACCACTGATGCCAGACAGATCACCTCTGAAGAGTATTGATAATGGCTGGGGACAGCTGTCTTGCAGACACTGCCCAGAAGAAGGCAATGGCAAACCACTTAAGAACAATCATGGTCATGGAATGACCATGATCAGCCAAAGTCATATGACACAGCACATAACAAATGAATGAATATATTTAAGCTCTGCACTTAATGATGCAACTTGTTCTTTAATTTCTTAAGCTTTTTGTATTTAAAACTATTCTGTTCTGAATACAGCAAGTTCAATTACACATAAACACTATAAATGTCATTGAAATACACAAATTTTAGTTATTCTAATTACATAACAATGGAATATTATGCCTGAAACCTACTGTCAAAGTGTCCATCCATTGCCATTTGAACCAGGAAGTGCCATTTGCGATTCCTACCATGTGCTACAGGGTAGTACAGAATGCAGATTCAAATCAACACCTTGAATGTTTCTGACAGCCAGATTTGTTCTGTAGTTGACCGAACAATCTGAATGCATCAAAACAACTGGCAAAAAACCACATTGTGGTGATCTCAAAACAAATATGCACAATTCTGTCTGGAACTATTTTCTTGATGAAATTCTGAGATTTTTTTTTGTGAGAAATGTCTCTGTGCGTCTCCAAAGAGAAAAAAACAAACCAAACCAAAGTTCAGTTTGATGAAAAGAAATGGGTATTGGTGATCCTCAGCCGTGATCATCAGTGATGCAGGTGGATGCTTCCCTGGTGTCATGGATTATTGATTACCTGACTGGCAGACCACAGTACGTGCGCTTGCAACACTGTGTGTCAGACAGAGTGGTCAGCAGCACTGGGGCTTCACAGGGACTGTCCTGTCTCCCTTTCTCTTCACCATCTACACCTCAGACTTCAACTACTGCACAGAGTCTTGCCATCTTCAGAAGTTATCTGATGACTCTACCATAGTCGGATGCATCAGCAAGGGAGATGAGGCTGAGTACAGGGCTATGGTGGGAAACTTTGTCACATAGTGGTAGCAGAATCATCTGCAGCTTAATGTGAAAAAGACTGAGGAGCTGGTGGTGGACCTGAGGCAGGCTAAGGCACCGGTGACCCCTTTTTCCATCCAAGGGGTCAGTGTGGACATAGTGGAGGATTACAAATACGTGGGGATGCAAATTGACAATAAACTGGACTGGTCAAAGAACACTGAGGCTGTCTACAAGAAGGGTCAGAGCCGTCTCTACTTCCTGAGGAGACTGAGGTCCTTTAACATCTGTCGGGTGATGCTGAGGATGTTCTACGAGTCTGTGGTGGCCAGTGCTATCATGTTTGCTGTTGTGTGCTGGGGCAGCTGGCTGAGGGTAGCAGACACCAACAGAATCAACAAACTCATTCGTAAGGCCAGTGATGTTGTGGGGGTGGAACTGGACTTTCTGATGGTGGTGTCTGAAAGGAGGATGCCATCTTGGACAATGTCTCCCATCCACTCCATAATGTACTGGATAGGCACAGGAGTACATTCAGCCAGAGACTCATTCCACCGAGATGCAACACTGAGCGTTATAGGAAGTCATTCCTGCCCGTGGCCATAAAACTTTACAACTCCTCCCTCGGAGTGTCAGACACCCTGAGCCAATAGGCTGGTCCTGGACTTATTTCCACTCGAAATAATTTACTTATTATTATTTAATTATTTATAGTTTTATATTGCTATATTTCTACACTATTCTTGGTTGGTGCAACTGTAACGAAACCCAATTTCCCTCGGGATCAATAAAGTATGTCTGTCTGTCTCTAATGCATATCTTCCAGCTGAACAATAGCAATCTCCAAATGATTTCAAACAATCATCATCTAAGTCTTTATAGGTACTGTAGTATACATATGTGCAAAACTGAAGAAGGAAAAGATTTTAACTCTAAGCTGCGTTAAAGTTTACATTGAGATTCAAGCTGCTTCAATATTTGTACCTCAACTGCTTGAGCTATTTGCCCTCATGCTTCTGCAATGATTTTAAAATAACTACTTAAGATTTATAAGAAATAATTCAAGAGTACCTGTGACCAAGTTTTATGGTTGCCAGTAAAAAATGACAAAAATACTTACAAAAGAGAATAGTTTTACAAAATATTATATTGCTTTGAAAAACTCAGAATGACAGCTAATGGTTCAAAGAGCAGAAATGCACTTATACTCGGAACTTTTAATGTAAGTACTAACCATCACATTGAAAGAATGAAAATCTGTCTTGAAAATTAGCCCAGAAAATATGCTGCACATTATTGCAAAAAAATGCATGTCCATCAGCAGTGAAATTACTTCTTTTTTTTATATAGAATTCTGTCCATATTTATAGATAATTTGGTAGTCTGGTTAGAAATTTTCTTTCTCAGAGAACAGCAATCACACCAAAGGAAAAACCTCTGTACTATGTATTATTGTCTTGCTAAAGTAGTCATTGCAGTATCATATAATGAGTTATAGAAAACATAGAAAACCTACGGCACAATACAGGCCCTTCAGCCCACAAAGTTGTGTCGAACATGTCCCCACCTGAGAATTTACTAGATTTCCCCATAGCCCTCTATTTTCCTGAGCTCCATGTACCCATCCAAAAGTCTCTTGAAAGGCACTATTGCATCCGCCTCCACCACTGTTGTATGATAGTATAGTTATTGCAGAATGATCATGCAATAGACTGCTCCCTCATCCACTGTCACCCAAGAAACCCTCATCATTCCATCCTCCTTTCACACCTCTCTTAAGCACGGACTAAAGTGTGTGTCCACAGAGAGAAAGCAAGAAGCAGCTTGCCTTCGTAACGGCAGCACCGTGGTGCAGCGTTTAGAGTAGGTACCTCATGGTTCTGGCGTACCAGGATGTTGTTTTCATGTTTGAGTGGAGTTTCCATTTATTCCCTGTGATTGGATGGACTTCCTCTGGATGCTCCAGTCTTCTTCCGTATTCCAAAAACATGCAGGTCAGTAGGCTAAAGGCTGCTGAAAGGTGCCCAAAGATGGAAATGTGGGGGGAGTAGGTCACAGGAGAACAAGGTGGACAGAATGGGACTCACGATAACAATACACCTGGAAACGACAGGGACCTGATAGGCTGAATGATCATCATTCTGCAGTTTAACAAATAGCACTAAATCTATTTGTGCATGCAGGCAGGACATCAGTAACTCACATGATGTAGTTCATAAAATACGTTCATCTCAATGTCAGAGTCAGTCATACAGAACAGAAGAAAAGCCCTTCAGCATGTTTGAACATCCACATCCCAAAGAAATGTGGGTTAATTGGGTGCTGTAAATTGCTGCCTGTGGGTGAGAGGCAGGAATTGGAAAGAGTTGATAGGAATGTGGGGAGAATAGAATGGGATTTGTGTCGGATTATGCAGTAGAGTGGTTGATAGTCAGTACAGTCAAAGTACATGTTTCTGTGCTTTATGACTACAGAGCAATATAGTGCTATAAGAAACACTGGACAGATTAAATCCTCTCAGGTGCTGTTTGTTATTTTAGGACCTCACACTGCAGTGAGAATTAACAGCACAGCATTTTTGTATTTCAATTTTACTTTTGTGTTCTGTTGGCTTTATTCAAAACATAGAATACTTTCCTCATTAAGAACAGATTGCATCTTCCCCTAATTCATAATCAACAATTTATAACTTAGTAGCACACAACTTTTAGTGCATCTCAATAATCAGGAGAAAGAGAAAGAAATTCCAAACTTGTATCATTTGAAAGAAATATCAACCTTGTGGGCTATACATAGGAGTTATCAGATTTCTTTGGAGGAGTTTTGATTTGATTGCCAAGAGCATCAATAGTCAATTGTAATCCACAGCTTAAGCATTAGTAATTATAGATACTTGTTTCATATATTTATTTTTAGCTCCACAAAACAGAGAATTAAGTATTCTTCTTTGTATCCGATGAAGGTTTACATTCCCAAAAAATATTATTTATCCCTTCAATTTAATTTCAATAAGATTAAGATCATTTAGTGGATCCAAATCTGTCACTTTTTCTCGAAATTTGTTGGACTGTAAATGCTCGGCGGTGTATTTCAATATATTTCATAGTTTCCATAGCACTGAATCAAATTTGACGCCAAAGAAATAACAATTATTTAAAAAAGTTGAAGCCAGTTTGCATTGAGTGGCTTGCATGAAGTTGGTTTACACTGAATTACCATCATAATTAACAAGGAGCTGTCTACAGGGCCCAATCAATTCACTAATATTCCACGCGAATCTCTTATCATCTTTCCTCATTTAACTCTAACTTTCATTGCTCCATTGCAACAACAGGGACAATTTCATGCAAAAAAAAACAATTGATAAAAGGCAGCTTCAGGCAGTTGATTAAACATTTAATCAAAGATCCAAGCATAATGCCACATTATGTGAATAAGCATTGAAGAAGAGATGTCAGAGCTTGTGGAAAAGGTGGTTGAAGGCTTAAGAGTTTAGAAGAAAGAGTAGGGAATATGTAAACTTCTTGAACATGAGGAACTTACTTACAGCCCATTATGCCATTGGCACTTTGGGCAGCATTGAAGGTCCTCCATCTCTGGCAATTTTCAGGGCTTCCTTCATCATGTCAGTAAGTTCCTTTCAGTTTTTCTCTACTGTCAGTCATGCAAGTTCCAAGTGGAGGCTCAGGAATACCATTGCATTCAGATGTAAAAATATTCTTCATTGCTGTTTCCATAACAATTTTGTTTTATCAGTCAGGATTGTTAGTCTTGAGCTGAACCCCTGAACCTGGAGATCTGCTGAACTACTCTTAGCCTGGCCTCTATCCTTTGACCTGTTTGGTATGGGTGACCCTGCCAAGAGACAAAGCATAAAATCCTGACTCTAGCCAACATAGCTCTCCAAGTCACAGAGGCGTGTAAACCTCTCAGATAAACAAGCCTCCAATCCGTAACAGAGTTGTGGTGCTCTTGAAGGGAATATGAGGATGAGAAATGTAAATTAAAGCTATTGGTGGACTACAAGTCCAGTGATAGACTGGAAGTAATTGGAAGATTTGACATTATTGAAAGAGATCATTTATGGGGGCAACTTAGTGCAGAGACCATGAGAGTACTAGATTTATGAAATTTGGAAAAATAAGATGATAGATAAGAGTGTATATAGACAACAAAATCATGGAGGATACTGTATAAACAAATATAAGATAAACATTCAGCTCAGTTGAAATTGGAGCCAAAGGTTTTGAGTACAGGCAGTTCCTGGGTTATGTATGAGTTCCGTTCCTGAGTCTGTCTTTAAGTCAGATTTGTACATAAGTCAGAACAAGTACATCCAGTATTATTTAGCGTCAGTTCGTCAAACATTTGTCTTAGTATATAGTATATATTTTACCTTTCTATGCATATAAAACATTTAAGAAACGTATGTATTCCAATAATTAAACCACTGCATTGCTCAGTAATAATTGTAGCTTTCATCGGGGCAGGGCGTTTCACATGCTCCATTATTCTCACTTTATCCTTTAAAATTGTTCCGATCATTGACCGACTGTAGCCTAACACTTTTCCAATGACCGATGGCATTTCACCTCTTTCCAAACACTATTATTTCCACTTTATTTTCAGTTGTGATTACTTCCCGTCAATGGAACAGAAACACTGCAGGCGGTGGGTCCCGAGCTCTGCTGAGTCCTAAGGACCACTGCACTGAGACAGGCTAAATGGGACAAGTGGGGGCTGTGCTGTGTTTGGGTGTTTGACCCTCCACAATATTCCGTGTGGGAATTTAAACTGGAGGTGGCAGTGTTTTTTTTTAACGAGGTCGAGTAGCAAGCTCAACATCAACCCGGCACGGATGGTAAGGGAGTCACTGGATCGATATCAACCCAGCACGGGAGCGGTCCATCACTGGATCGAACTTGGAAACCTCCGTTCTCCAGCCTGGCGCTGATCTCACTGCACCACCAGCTGACCGGAATGGGTGGGGGCGGGGTCAGGGTGAATCTTACTAAGAAAATTTTAAGCCAAATACAAAGTTAAACACTCAACACAGTGTCAACGGTAATGACTTAAAATAGCGTACGGCATCGCAATCCACCTTAAAATGGCGGACGGCGTCACGATCTGACTTAAAATGGTGGACGGCATTCGCCTTCCTCGGTTCGTAAGAACGAGTTGTCTGTAAGTCAGACGTTCGTAACTCAGGGACTACCTGTATCTAGTTCACGAATGATAGTGAATTGACTGGAATAAAAAGAAGCATAAAAAGATAGATTCTGGTGTGCCCTAGCACTTAGTTGAAGAAAGATTTCTCTCAGAGGAGAAGAGCATTCTAAAAGCACAAGTATCAGATATGTCTACAGCAGTGGTGGTGAGGTAGATCTAGATGACATCAGTGTACAATAAAACCTGACATTGTGTCCGTGGATGGCTCAAGGGGCAACATTCTGATGAGAAACAGCACGGGGCCACTGACAGATCATGAACGAACACCAGAGGTAATTAATGCTGGAGGAGTGGACTGGCTGTCAATGGTGCAGACCAGAAACAGATGATAGCAATGCACATTTTAGGGCTCTTCTGAGATTAGTGGATTACTGCCTCATTTACTTTAAAGTAAGCAAACACGTGGAATCATCAGTGCTTTGTTTTTTTTTATAATAAATGTCATTTCTCCTCTGGATACTTATCGGTCAGTGTGACAGTTACAACAAACGTGTTTCACGACTCTGTAGCTAAGACAAATGTACATAAAGCATAATGGCGCTTTGTTCTCTATACTTAAAAAATCCTGACAAATAAGAGAAAATCTGCAGATGCTGGAAATCCGAGCAACTCATACAAAATGCTTTCCTATCAGACTCCTCCTTCTCCAGCCCTGTATCTCTTTCACCAACCAATTTCCCAGCTCTTTACTTCATCCCACCCCTCCTGCTTTCATCTAACACCTTGTGTATCTCTCTCCCCATCCCCCACCTTTTAAATCCACTCATCTTTTTTTCTCCAGTGCTGCTGAAGGGTTGCGGCCTGAAACATCGACTGTACTCTTTTCCATAGATGCTGCCTGGCCTGCCGAGTTCCTTCAGCATTTTGTGTGCATTGCTGACAAAAAGTTCATACTTAAAGAGTCATAAAACACTACAACACAGAAACAGGCCCTTCAACCCATCTAGTCTGTGCTGATCCATTAATCTGCTTAGTCCCATCTATTTGCACCCAGACCATAGCCCTCCTTACCCCTCCCATCCATGTACCTATCCAAGTTTCACTTAAATGTTGAAATCCAACCCAAATCCACCATTTCCACTGGCAGTTCATTCCAGACTCTCACCAACCTTGACTGAAGAAGATCCCCCTTCATGGTCCCCTTAAAGATTTTGCTTTGTACCCTTAACCTTGACTTCTTGTTCTTGTCTCACACAAACTCACTGGAAAAAAGATTGCTTGCATTTGCCTAATCTAAATACCCCTCATAATTTTATATACCCTGTCAGATCTCACCTCATTCTTCTACATTCTAGGGAATAGAGTACTAATCTATTCAAACTTTCTTTATAATTTAGGTCAAGTCCAGGCATAATCCTTGGAAATTTTCTCTACAATTTTTCATTCTTATTGATATCATTCCTGTAGGTAGGGGACCAGAACTGCACACAATACTCCATATTATTCTTCACACAAGTCTTATACAACTTCACCGTAACATCCCAACTGCTGTACTCAGTACTTTGATTTATGAAGGGTTATGTGCCAAAAGCTCTCTTTATGACCCTATCTAACTGTGACACCACTTTCAAGGAATTATGGCCTGGAATTCCCAGATCCCTTTGTTCTACTGTACTTCTCAGTGCCTTTACACTCACCATGCAAGTCTTACCTTGGTTTGTCCTCCCCATGTGTAACACCTTACACCTGTCTGCACTAAATTCCATTTGCCATTCGTTCAGCCTATTTTTCTAGCTGGTCAAGAACTTGCTGCAGGTTTTGACAGCCTTCCTCACTGTCCACTAGGCCCCAACCTTGGTGTCATCCACAAATTTACTGATTCAGTTCACTATTTTATCATCCAAGTCATTGATATAGATGACATACAACAATGGACACAACACTGATCCCTGTGGCACACCACGTGTCACAGGACATGAATCAAAGAGGCAAACACCTACTATCACTCTTTGGCTTCTTCCAAAGTCTAGTTCAATTTACTACTTCACCCTGAATGACAAGTGACTAAACCTTCTTGACCAGTCTCCCATGCAGAATCTTGTCAAATACCTTGCTAAAGATCCACTGCCTGGTCTTCATCAACTTTCCTGGTAACTTCACTAAAGAAACTCTGTAAGATTGGTGAAGATACTAGGTCCTCTCCAACATGCTACTGAATAAACTATGTGATTTTTGTAGAACAGATTTGCTGAATATATTCAGTAATTTATTTTTATATCTAATGATAAACAGTTGCCATATATAGATTCCACAGTTACAATAACTATTACAGCACTAATAAGTATAATTATTGTTGAAAGAGAACCATATCTGTTGGAGCAAAAGAATAGAATAATCATGAAAAATCATTAAAATTTTCACTTATTGAGCTTCTGGAGTAATGCGATGGATTATTGGTTGTTTCAGTACCAACCAATTATTGCTTGGTTTTAATATTAATCTTGTTTCATCATTGAATCATGATTCCAAGCATTTTCATTCAATGCTCTTTTACAATACCTTCCTTTTCACTGGGGCAGCTTTCCTGCCAACCATCAATCACCCAGAAAAGTGATTCAGTCCATTATACCTGATCTATAACAGTTTTCAGCTACATTCTGAAGATTATAATGGTGTGCTACACGCAGCGCTGCACTAACGACACGGAGTCGGTGAGCTGCAGTTACAAAAGAAGTTTATTCCAACTTCAATGCCTCGCTTTAAAGCCTTCCTGATCCCGCCCTCCCCGGGTGGGAACGCTTTAGGGGGCGCATATTCACAATCTCATCCCGCGCGCGGGCTTTTCCCCCTGCTGGTGAGGCAGGCTTGGCGCCCTCTTTGGGACCGGCCTCAATGCCGGTGCGCGCCGTTTTGTGAGCCGGTTCGAGTGCACTGGGAAGTGGGTCGCCACAATGTAATAAATTACATTACCTTGCAAATTTCTTTCAAAAGTTCAAAATAAATTTATTATCAAAGTAAATAGTGTATATGTCACCATATATAACCCTGAGAATCCTTTTCTTGCAGGTATACAAAGTAAATCCCAGAAACATGATATAGTGTGCAAAAGACATCAGACTGCAAATACAAAAGAGAAATAATAATAACAAAGAAATAATCAATATATATCAGGAAAATGAGATGGTGTCCATGAAAGTGAAAGTTCTATTCCTTCTTTTCTTGTTTTATTCTAAATTCCTAATATTGTTGTTTGCTTCTACATTATATTAAGCAAAATGGAGGGAAAGATCCTAGTGTCATCAAGAGTGGCATTTAGCATACTTGATGACAATTGATTGTGTTCCTTTACACAATCAATATTAATTTCTCAAATGCTCCAGTGAAATACAGCACTACCAGTTTAACACATCACACATCTATTTTGACACTGTGATTTTAAAGTCTTACTTACCTCTCTCACAGGACCTGCCAAGAAATCCAGTTCCAGAACAGTCACAAATATATCGGTTCCAGCCTTCTCTACAAATACCATTATTTCGACATGGATCACTAAGGCACTGCTTTGGAAGTTCCTTGGCACATGAAGGTTTCACTCCAGCCACATTTTGGATCTCAGCCATCCTCCGTATGTCTTTACTTTGACCATCAATAAACAAGTCTCTAATACAACCAACATAGCCATAATTAAGAAGAGCCGTCCATACTTCTGTTGGAAAAATAAGAGCTGCTTTGTTCTCAGGAAGTCCACCAAGATATAAGTCATCATCCAGATCCAAAATTTCACTCTCCCCATGTGCCATGTATGGTGAACGCTTGCTGTTTATGGATATAGTCCCTGTAAAGGAAATATATAGGAATTAAAAATATATAACTTTTCATAACTGTTTATTTAGGAAATGATTGTATAATCACTTAGTTCAGTCATTGTGTACTCTTTCTCAAGTTTAAAGTTAAAGTCAGTTAATTTTGTCCAAAGTTCTGGATTAGTTACTTGACATATCCATGCCCAGTAACTAATTCAATAGAAGAATGTCCCTTTAGAACAGAAATGAGGAAGAATTTCTTAACCTATATTGGTGAATCTTAGGAATTCATTACTACAGACAGCTGTGGAGTTCAAATCACTGAATATATTTAAAGAAGAGGTTGATAGGTTCTTGATTAGTAAGGTCTTCAAAGGTTATGAGGAGAAAACAGGAGAATGTGGTTGAGATGAAAAATACATCAACCATGATCGAATGGTGGAGCAGATTCTATTGGCCAATTGGCCCAGTTCTGCCCTAATGTCTTACGGTCTTAATACTGTACAGTACATTTTCGAGGTTTTACCACTATAAGGATAATTTAAGGAAAATGATCTACAGATAAACCATCAAAGACGTCATGGGAGCTCAGCAAAGGAGGACCAAATCATTGATAAGGTCAGGTAAATGAATAGATGTACTAATACAACAACATTTTATTTGTGAGTGAATATTTAACAATCCCTTTGTGTGTTACCAAGTAACACCTTAATAGGTAATTGTAACAGTTCCTAAAACAAACCACATCTCAAAAATCAGTTCAATGATGGGGCAAGTGAAGTTACCCCCTTTGGTTTAAAAGCCTGATGGATGAGGGGTAATACATGCCCCTGAACCTGGTGGTGCATGTCCTAAAGCTCTTGTACTTTCTTCCCAATGGCAACGACAAGAAGAAAGCATGGCCTACATGGTGATGGTCCTTGCTGGATGTTGCCTTCCTGGGACAGTGCTCAATGAAGATGTGCTCAATGGTGAGGTGAAGGCTTTAGCTGTGATGGACTGGGCCATGTCCATTACTCTTTGTAAGATTTTATGCTCAAGGCCATTGGTGTTTCCATACTAAGCCATGACGTAATCAGTCAATATACTCCACCACACTCCTCTTTTACTCAAAATGATTTTAAAAGGGAATGGGTTGTGTACTTCAGAACTTTCAATATTCAGATTTTTTTAAAAACACAGATTTGGCATTAAGCATCAGAACAACCAGCCAAAGAACAGTGCACTACATATCTTTTTCTCTGCTACATACTTCAATATTCCATTACTCAAAGATAATAGATAATTATGCTATTAAAATGGTTAATCAACTTAACAGTGCCGACAATAGTGTATTTTATTTTACATAACACACTTGTATCCACATATATTTTATTAATTTACTTTAGATATTTTGGCAGCCTTTCAATACAAATAAACAATTTTATTTTGCTTTAATGCATTTGACTGAAGTGGGCTTTCAGACCAAGATGCAATTATTGTATAGCAGTAATGACTAATTGGGTCTGAAGAGAGATTGACATATTAGTATAATTGGTGGAGATTTATAACTGCATCATCAATCATTTGTGAAGACTTGTTTGCTACTACTGTGATAGATGTCAATAAAATACCATTGTTGCTGTTGGAAATGACTCGATGAACTAAGGCATAGAAACAAAATTACTTGATTGTTGAAACTGTATATTTCACCTGCGTATTTAGTTTTGAGCCCAGAATACTATGCTTGGTTCTTGATTAGTAAGTTACTGAGACTGAAAATAAGTGTTCAAACAGTGCTCATTATGACACCATAAGTTACTTAAAAGTTTCTGGTGTCTAATACAGAAAATGTAAAATGTTTTTTCACATTTAAAATTACTACTATAAGTACTATTTTATTCCTTTTATATTAATTTTGATGGTAACCTTCAAAATGGTATCCTTAAGTATTAAAATTACAATGCATCCTAATATTATTATTCTCCAAAATCCAATGATATTTGTCTCCAATGAAATTCAGGAGTGCTCTGCATTACTTGCAATCCTTAGTGTTATGCTTGTTACCACGTTTACAATACACTGCGCAGCAAAGGAAATATATGGTGACGTATTTTCAGGCTCCATTTTCTTTCACAAGTATGAAAGATCTGTTTTCACCTAATGATCACTTGATAAAATATTAGATTGTACCATTTACTGATGACATTTTAAGTAAATCAATAGCAGACTACTGTACTCCCACAGGAAATGTGACTGACTGTATGAATAATTGGGGTTGAGTGGCTGTGCAGGCAGTTGCACAATAACAAGCAGCTTTGTAATCCATAATCCTCAAAATTGATCATAAGTATTGCATGGGAATTTGACTTGACAGAGTCTGGGCTGAACCTGTGAATATACAAGCTGAAAAACAGTTGTAATAGTGTCAGAAAGGGATAGCACCTTATCTCCGGTGGCTTTTCATTGTCTACAGTTTTATAGTTTTCATTGTACTACTGCTAAATAGAGGTTCAATACCTAAGACCAGAGAATCCTCATCAAAAGATTAATATCTAAGTAACACAAACATTTCCAAAGAATTTATGTAAGTAAAATCTTTTCATGTAGATGGTAATATACTGGAGTGAAATGAAGAGTGACTGGCTAGCAAGAAGCAGAGTAAGCACAAACATATCTTTATCTTCTTAAAAATATTAAATGAGTGAAGTGTATCAGGGAGCATTGCTGAGACCTTGGCTGTTTAGTCTTTATAACAATGATTTGCTTGAAGCCACTGAAGGTTTAGTTGCTAAATTTGGTGGTAACACAAAGATAAATAGTGAAACGAATATAAGGAGGCTATAAAATAGGTTGAATAGATAGATAGATAGATAGATAGATAGATACTTTATTCATCCCCATGGGGAAATTCAACTTTTTTTCCAATATCCCATACACTTGTTGTAGCAAAACTAATTACATACAATACTTAACTCAGTAAAAAATATGATAAGCATCTAAATCACTATCTCAAAAAGCATTAATAATAGCTTTTAAAAAGTTCTTAAGTCCTGGCGGTAGAATTGTAAAGCCTAATGGCATTGGGGAGTATTGACCTCTTCATCCTGTCTGAGGAGCATTGCATCGATAGTAACCTGTCGCTGAAACTGCTTCTCTGTCTCTGGATGGTGCTATGTAGAGGATGTTCAGAGTTATCCATAATTGACCGTAGCCTACTCAGCGCCCTTCGCTCAGCTACCGATGTTAAACACTCCAGTACTTTGCCCACAACAGAGCCCGCCTTCCTTACCAGCTTATTAAGACGTGAGGCGTCCCTCTTCTTAATGCTTCCTCCCCAACACGCCACCACAAAGAAGAGGGCGCTCTCCACAACTGACCTATAGAACATCTTCAGCATCTCACTACAGACATTGAATGACGCCAACCTTCTTAGGAAGTACTTCTTAGGAATAAGTGGACAAATGGGAAATAAGTAATCACCCACTTTGGCTGAAAAATAATAAAACCCCTATTATCTAATGGCAGAGCTCTGAGATGCAGAGAGATCTGGATCTCCAACAACATGATTCATAAAAGGCTAGCAAGCACATACATTATGTAGTTAGGAAATAGGATCAGAATGATACTCTCAGTGCTTGAGATACTGAATACTAAACTAGGATTGATGAGACCATATTCGGGACAGCAGATATCTGAAAATTTGTTTTGTATCCAAGCAGGAGCTACAATTTCTATTGTTTGTGGCAGCAGGAGCTTTAAAGTACAGTAGCAAGGCTGTCATCAGGGATAATCCTCTCCCAGTCATCTACCAGAAATTGTTCCTCAGAGGATCCATGCAGATTGACCCCGGGAAGTGTCTTCTGTATGTGCAGGGTTCAGCTCAAAATATAAAGGGGGGAGTGAGAAAGGGAAGTGTTTCCTAGATTTAGTTATGATATTTAGACCTCTCTCAGCCTCAAGTAAAGACATTTCAGCACCAAATAAAGAATTCCATGTGCTTTAGGAATTCTGCTTCCTGAAACAAGACTTCCAATCAGCCAGCAGTAACTCAATCACTGTCCCATCATAACCATGAGTAGGCAGGGTAACTATTAGTTCTACACTATTGCTCACCTTTTGTATTTATTGAGAAATCTAAACAATTGTAAAACTTGTTAACACTAACTCACCTTCATGCATAAAAGAAACATCAACCTTACACAAGCATGCTTTGAATCCACTTCAAAGCACGCTTATTGCATTTCAATATATTTTAAATGAGGGGTACGAGGAAATAACTAAAAAAGTAGCTGAACATTGCTGTTTTCTTGTCCATAATAAAAAAAAGCTTCCCTGTGTTATAGTAAAATTGGCTCAATTCATGTAGGAAATGCAATATTTATTCATTAGGTTAACAATGTAAATCATCATTTTCAGAGGTTTGTAACAGGATCCAAAAATAGTAATTTTGCATATGGTGTAAATTTTACTTAATATAGGTAATTCAGTATCTCGAGCTCATGCTTATTCATCAGGAAATGCAAAGAAAACTTCCGTTCAATATTCAACACAACACAAACATATCAATTGTCTTACAGTATCAGAGAAAACTGCTGATGAAAGAACATGGGGTCAAGTGCTGATGATGGATGAGGCGGGCCCTTGTCTGTATTGCTTTAATTCAGACGGTGGAAAGAAAATCATCAGTTGTCTCATCAGGGGAACATTCAGCCAGAGAGAGAACACCAGGACTCCATGAATTTTTTCACTGATGTTGCATTCACTTGGTGTGAAGGCAGAGATAGAAAGGGAAATGGAGCAACGTATATAATTTATGTAGTAATATATACAGTGGATTATGGTTATTTAGGCTATCAGTTAATCAGGGCAGCCACTTATTTGGGCCAACAAAGAACAAAAACAATCAAAAAATAGCCTGGATTCCCTTCATGTGGGACATTATGCTGCTTAATTGAGGCAGGGGACTGTTGCCAAGCAGCTTCTAACTGGCATCACTCACAAGCACATGCATGGCATTAGACACTACACTCTGCTTACAGCAAACTGCGTGTTTGCGTTCAGAACTCAGTGATATTTGGCAAGAAATAAGCAGTACGACAATTCATAACCATTTTGTTCATTGTGATTTCAAGCATTCAGGCTTAGAAATGCCAGAAACTATTGGGAGTGAAAATTAAATGACTTCACTACTTCAACAAGTTAGGGACTATGAACAATTTGAAGATGTCAACTGTCATCCTGAATATTACAATGAAAATGAAAAGTTGGAGGATACAATCATTGAAAGCATTATATTTAAACAGTCCATTATCTGGCACTAGGTGGCTGCTCATATTTTGTTCATTTACAATCAATCAAAAGACATGGCAGCATACTCTGTATGAATTTTCTGTTGATAACATTCAGAAACTAACACACAGCTTTAGAGTACTGTAATTGTGGTGTTCTAATTTGTTCTGTGTTTCATTTAAATACATAATTTGTCATTCATTTAAATGGTAGGTTTTTTTTTTACACCTCTTCAACTATTTCCATGAAGCTAATTGGGGCAACCACTTAATTTGGCCAAGATATACTTGGTTCCGATGTGTCCCATTTAACTGGATTCCACTGTATTTTATTTTGTTAATTGTTGTTCATCTCTAAGCCAGCAGGTGTCATGATGCTCTTATCTCATTCTTGTGATTGTCATTGATGCCAAAGGGCCGGTAAAGTGGACATGTGCTCTCAGTAAACTTGAAAGCAAATAAAGTTTCAAAAAGACTGAATTTAGTTTTCACAATTGTGGTGTGTTAAAATACAACACGGTGCCTGGTCTGAATGAAAGGGACAGACCTATTTACCATAGCAGAGGGGTCAAATGCAAAGACACAAACATTTCCTGCTATTGGGAAAAGGTTCAGAGGTAGTTTGAGGAAATATTACATTTATCTAAATAGTGTGGCCATATGGAAATCAGTACCTGAAAGGTTATCAGCAATCAAGGTAAAAGTCAGGTACAAACAAGTTGGATGAACTCAGCAGGATCCGTTGAAAGGAGCAGTCAACGTTTCGGGCTGAGACCCTTTGACAGGACTAAAGAAGGAGGGGACAGGGGCCCTATAAAGAAGGTGGGGGGGAGGGTGGAATCTGTCAGGTGAAAAACCAATCAGAGGAAAGATCAAGGGGTGGGGGAGGGGAAGCAAAGAGGGGATAGGCAGGATGGGTGAAGAAGGTATCTAAGGGGAAAGCACTATGGGTAGTAGAAGAAGGCAAAATCATGAGAGAGGTGATAGGCAGCTAGAAGAGGAGGCAGAGTGAAAGTGGGATGGGGGAAGGGAGAGGGAGGAAATTACTGGAAGTTGGAGAATTCGATGTTCATACCAAGGGGCTGAAGACTACCCAGACGGTATATGAGGTGTTGCTCCTCCAACTGGAGTTTGGTTTTATTATGGCAGTAGAGGAGGCCATGTATGGACATATCCGAATGGGAATGTGAAGCAGAGTTGAAGTGAGTGGCAACCAGGAGATCCTGTCTGTTGTGGCACCGGATGCAATAGATGACCCCAACAGACTCACAAGTGAAGTGTTGCCTCACCTGGAAGGACTGTTTGGGGCCCTGAATGGTGGTAAGAGAGGAGGTGTAGGGACAGGTGTAGCACTTATGCTTGCAGGGATAAGTACCAGGTGGGAGATCTGTGGGGAGGGACGTGTGGACCAGGCAATCGCAGAGGGAACGATCCCTGCAAAAAGCAGAGTGGGGTAGAGAGGGAAAGATGAAAGGTAAGGTAAAAGTAAAAGTAAAGGTAAAAGTCACAGTGTAGTCAAGAAGGATTAAATCTGCTGTGAGAGATGATTTACTGGGGAGCAAGGAACTACAAGGATTAAAAACCATTCCTCAGGAAACTTCAAGTCTGCTTGATCATTTGCCCTGAATAAAAACATGAAAGACTTTTGTTCACATCAGGGAAGGTGCTAAATATAGAAACATAGAAAAACAACAGCACAATACAATGCTGTGCCAAACATGTACTTACTTTAGAAATTACCTTGGGTTACCCATAGCCCTCTATTTTTCTAAGCTCCATGTACCTATCCAGGAGTCTCTTAAAAGACCCTATCATTTCCGCCTCCTCCACCATCGCCAGCCCATTCAACACACTCACCTCTATCTGCATAAAAAAATTACCACTTACATCATTTCTGTAACTACTTCCAAGCACCTTAAAACTGTGCCTTCTTGTGTTAGCCATTTCAGCCCTGGGAAAAAAGGCTCTGACTATCCACACAATCAATGCCTCTCATCATCTTATACACCTCTATCAGGTCACCTCTCATCCTTCATCACTCCAAGGAGAAAAGGCCAAGTTCACTCAACCTTTTCTCGTAAAACATGCTCCCTAATCCAGGCAACATCCTTGTAAATCTCCTCTGCACTTTTTCTGCAGTTTCCACATCCTTCCTGTAGTGAGGTGGCCAGAACAGAGCACAGTACTCCAAGTGGGATCTGACCAGGGTCCTATATAGCTGTAACATTACCTTTCGGCTCTTAAACTCAATCCCACGGTTGATGAAGGCCAATGCACCGTATGCTTTCTTAATCATGGATTCAACCTGCGCAGCAGGTTTGAGCATCTTATGGACTCAAACCCCAAGATCCCTCTGATCCACCGCACTGCCAAGAGTCTTGCCATTAATGCTATATTCTGTCGTCATATTTCGCCTACCAAAATGAACCACCTCACACTTATCTGGGTTGAACTCCATCTGCCACTTCTCAGCCCAATTTTGCATCCTATAAATGCCCCACTGTAACCTCTGACAGCCCTCCACACTATCCACAACACTCCCAACCATTGGTGTCATCAGCAAATTTACAAACCCATCCCACCACTTCTTCATCCAGGTCATTTTTTTTAAAAACTTTTTTTTATTGTTTTCAAATAGTTACAGAATAAATGTGTATGAAAAAAAATGTGTTACCCAGCCCCCCTCCCCTTAACCCCTCCCCCCCAACATCCCTATTAAAAAAAAATAAGAAAGAAAGAAAAAAAACGGAATGCCTGGATATTGGAGGGTCCCCACATGCTCCATGGAGTTCGTAATAACTTTAGTATATATATTTCTTTCTTTCCCCAAGTAACCAATTATTTCATCTTCGGAGCACCTATATATTTAATCCTGTCTTTTGTAAATAAGGGCGCCAAATTTTCAAAAATGTTTCATATTTATCTCTTAAATTATAAGTAATTTTTTCAAGTGGAATACAGCCATAAATTTCGTTCTTCCAACGATCTATACTTAGATATGTATCCGATTTCCAAGTCACTGCAATAGCTTTTTTGGCTACTGCCAATGCAATTTTTATAAATTCTTTCTGATATTTATTCAATTTGGATATCGGTTTTATCCCTTCAATATTACCTAGTAAAAGTAATATTGGGTTGTGTGGAAGTTGTATTCCAATAATTTGTTCCAGTAAAACTCTTAAATTTGTCCAAAAAGGTTGAATTTTAGAGCAAGACCAAGTAGAATGTAAAAAAGTACCAATTTCTTGGTTACATCGGACACACTGATCAGATAAATTTGGGTTTAATTTATTTATTTTTTGTGGTGTAATATATAGTTGATGTAAAAAATTGTATTGCACTAATCTTAATCGAACGTTTATTGTATTTGTCATACTCTCAAGACATAGTCTTGACCAGTTTTTTTCTTCAATTTTGATATTCAAATCACTTTCCCATTTTTGTCTTGACTTATGGACTCCTTGTTTAATTGCCTGTTTTTGAATCAAATTATACATACAAGAGATACAATTTTTAATCTTTCCTTTTTGAATTAAAGTTTCTATTTCATTGGGTTTCGGTAGTAACATTGTTTGACCTAACTTTTCTCTTAAATAAGCCCTTAGTTGAAAGTAACAAAAAAGAGTGTTGTTTGATACTTTATATTTATTCTTTAATTGATCAAATGACATTAATATACCTCCTTCAAAACAATCTCCTATATATCTAATCCCTTTTTGAAACCAATTATATAAAAGTTGATTATCCATTGTAAAAGAAATAAGTCTATTTTGAATTAAAGATCTCTTTGCTAATAAGGATTTCTTTGCCTCATCGTCAACATTTATCTTATTCCATAAATCAATCAAATGTTTTAATATAGGAGATTCTTTCTTTTCCCGTATCCATTTAGATTCCCATTTATATATAAAGTCTTCCGGTATGTTTTCTCCTATTTTATCTAGTTCTATTCTGATCCATGCCGGTTTGTCTTTTCATCCAGGTCATTTATAAAAATCTCGAAGAGAAAGGGTTGCAGAACAGATCCCTGAGGCACACCATTGGTCACCGACCTCCATGCAGAATATAACCACTCTTTGTCTTCTGTGAACAAGCTAATTCTGGATCCACAAGGCAAGGTCACCTTGGATCCCATGCCTCCTTACTTTCTCAATAAGCCTTGCATGGTTCCCTTATCAAATGCCTTGCTGAAATCCAAATACACCACACCTGCTGCTCTACCTTCATCAATGTCTTCTTCAGTCATATCCTCAAAAAATTCAATCAGGCTCATAGGGACGATCTGCCTTTGATAAAGCCATGCTGACTATTCCTAATCATATTATGCCTCTCCAAATGTTCATAAATCCTGCCTCTCAGAATCTTCTCCATCAACTTACCAACCACTGAAGTAAGACTCACTGGTCTGTAATTTCCTGGGCTATCTCTACTCCCTTTCTTGAATAAGGGAACAACATCTGCAACCCTCCAATCCTCCGGAACCTCCCCCATCCCCATTGATGATGCAAAGACCATTGCCAGAGGCTGAGCAATCTCCTCCCTCACCTCCCACAGTGGCCTGTTGTACATCTCGTTCAGTCCTGGAGACTTATCCAACTTGATGCTTTCCAAAAGTCCACCACATTCTCTTTCTTAATGTCTATATGCTCAAGCTTTTCAATCCACTGTAGGTCATCCTTACAATCATGAAGATCCTTTTCCATAGTGAATACTGAAGCAAAGTATTCTTTAAGTACCTCAACTATCTCCTCCGGTTCCATACACAGTTTTCCACTGTCACATTTGATTGGTTCTATTCTCTCACATCTTATCCTATTGCTCTTCACATACATGTAGAAAGCCCTGGGGTTTTCTTTAATCCTGTTCACCAAGATCTTCTCATGGCCCCTTCTGGCTCTCCTAATTTTATTCTTAAGCTCCTTCCTGCTAGCCTTATAATCTTCTAGATCTCTATCATTAAGTAGTTTTTTGAACCTTTCATAAGCTTTTCTTTTTTTCTTGACTTGATTTTCAAAAGCTTTTGTACACCACGGTTCCTGTACCCTACCATCCTTTCCCTGTCTCACTGGAACGTACCTATTCAGAATTCCACACAAATATCCCCAGAACATATGCACATTTCTGCCGTACATTTCCCTGAGAACATCTGTTCCCAATTTATCCTTCCAAGTTCCTGCTTGATAGCTTCATTGTTCCCCTTACTCCAATTAAACGCTTTCCTAACTAGTTAGAATGCTCTTTGTTATTGCAGATGTTTTCAAGGATTGCATAACAGTACAGAGAAAAAGAAATCAGTTGTTACATACTGATGTGATCACAAATGCTTGCTGTAGAAATTACTGCCCTTAAGAACATAGCAATATCTGTAAAAGTGTCAAAAGAATTAAGTTTGATTTGCACTGCAATTGATAACTTTGTAAACATCCCTTTAAAAGTTAAACAAAAATGTGTGGAAGACAGACTCAAAATTCTCTCTTGGAATATAGAAGAACATGGGAAAACCTTAAATAAATGTTTATATTTATGAAAGGCACAGATAAGGTGGATGATCACAGTCTTTCTCTCAGGGTAGGGGAGACCAAATCTAGGGTGCATCAGTCTTGGATGGAAGGGGAACGCTTTAAAAGGAACCTGAGGGGAACTTCTTAATGTAGTGATGGGGAGTGTATGGAATGAATTACCATAAGAAGTGAGTGAGAAAGAAAAAATATTAACATTTAGGAAGCACTTGAATAGGGAGATGACCTAACATAAAAAATAGAAACATAGAGGGATATTGGCTGAATGCAGGAATTGGTACTAGCTGGGGGGGGGGGGGGGGGTGTGCACTGCGGTTGGAATGGACTCATTGGGTCATGCTGTATTTCTCTATAACTTCAAAAGCTCCAATTGAAGTCAATATTCATAGGCTGTTGAGTAATTGCATCATACAGCATGGAATAGATGCTTTGGTCCACTGAGTCTATGCTAAGCATCTAGCACACATTTACATTAATCTTACACTACTCCCATTTTATTCTCCTATTTCTTCCATCAATTCCAAATTAGTGTGTTTTTTTCAGGTTAGCACATACAGTAAGTAACTCCAGCCTCTAGTCTTTAGATTTGAATATGAACTGTAGATTAAATCTAAAATGCAGCTCTGAACAATGGGTTCATAGGAACGGTGTAACAGATTAATTGGAACTCCGGACAATGCTGAGTTAAGTTCTTTATTTGGGTGCCACTTGAGTGTCTGTAGTGTGGGTGCGAAAAAGGAGGTGTGAGAGTGGTGCATAGTTCAAAGGAAGCATTGTAAATATGGAATTGTCCTGAATTGTCCTTTGATCTCTAGCATATAAAGTGTTGTATAGCGTTGGGTCAAGCAGACCTTCTTCCTCCAAAAGGGTCTCTAATGATACCTGCTGGGTCTCATTTTGTCCAATAAAGAGACCACTACATATCTACCAGTACTTCTCTCCAGTCACTTTATTCACACAACAGCATTCCACAACCCCACATTCTAGCAGTCCCTTGCAAGCTAGGGATAATTCATAATAGCCACTGCTCTTCCAATGGTGGCTAAAGTTCCAGATTTCACTGCTGAATGCCCTGTAGCGATTGAAAAGCTTCAACAATATGAAGCCTTTATCTCTGAGTAATTCAGCTTAGAAGGAAAACTGGGAAAGCTGTGTTTGCCCTCTTTAGAGCAGGGATTGTAATATTTGAGAGGAATTCAAAATAATTTAAGGTTCTGATCAAGTTGATATTGTTTCCTCCAATATAAATAATTGATGAAGAGATACAGTTAATTGCAAAGTACGTTGGTAGGGATCTAATGATGGTTTTATTTTAAGCACTGAGTTATTATAATGTGAAATGATTGACTTGAAAGACTGATAATTGCAGGTTTAAATAGGTTTAACGTTCAAATGAGAACTTGTATATCTAAAAATGGAAAATATGAGGACTAATATGAAATAGGAACAGGGGAGAAACAGCGAATATCTTTTAAGGAAATTTACACTAATTACCATCTCTGAGCTGATGGCAAGATATCAGCGTGCTATCTTAAAATGGTCAGACACACTTACGATTAAGCATCACTCAATGCTTGCAGGATACAAGCACCAACTATGACCCTGGATTTGCACAAATTCTAGAGGTTAGATTGGATCTTCAGAAGGCAAGTCATCAGGTTCAAATTACAAGGAGATGATGATTAAGTAATGGAAACCAATACTGGCAGTTCACAAGTGGGCAATTCAAATGCAGCGTGATCTTTTGGTGCAGACAAAAGCACACTTCTGAGAGGTGTTGTTCACATGTAGTGCATTTATTTGAGCTGTTCTCTGTGATGACCTGGAATTCAGGAACGTGTTAATCAATGCTATTATCATAGTCTGCTCTTCAGTCAACATGGCTTTGTGAGGGGCAGGTCATGCCTCAGGAGCCTGATTGAGTTTTCTCAAGAAAGTGCCAAAACAAGTTGAAGGTAGAATGGTGGAAATGTTTGTTTATTTATTGTTTGAGATAGAGCGTGAACAGGCCCTTCAGGCCCTTCGAGCCATGCCACCCAGCAATCCACGGATGTAACTCTAGCCTAATCACGGGACAATTTACAATCATCATTTAACCTACCAATCGGTAAGTTTTTGGACTGTGGGAGGAAACCAGATCACCCAGCGGAAACCCATGTGGTCAAGGGGAGAACGTACAAACTGCTTACAGGCAGCAGCTGGCATTAAGCATTGTGCTAACCACACCGTGCCATTGTTTAACAATGCTCCCTATGGTAGGTTCATCCAGAAAGTCATAAGGCATGAATAGAGGGAAACTTGGATAGGTGGATTTCAAATTAGTTTGCCCAGAGAAGGCAGAGGGTGGTAGTCAATGGAATGTATCCTGACTTGAAGACTGTGAATAGTGGAGGGATTTTTCTGATTTTTATAAATGATTTGGATGAGGAAGTGGATGGTTGAACTAATAGGTTTGCACATGACATGAAGTTTGGGAGAGTTGTGGCTGATGTAAAAGGTTGTCATAGGTTACAGCAGGACACATATGGAATGCATAGTTGGGTGGAGTAATGGCAGATGGAAAAGTGTGAGGTGATATAAACTGGAACATCAAACTTCAAGGTTAATGGGAGGATTCACAGCAGTATGAAGGAACAAAGTGATCATGGGGTCCAAGTCCATGTATCCTTCAAAGTTGCTGCATGAATTGATAAAATAGTTAAGAAGGCAATCAGAGGATGGAGTTTAAGGGCTCCAAAAGTTATGTTGTAGGACTATAAAATTATGGTTAAACCACACTTACTGTACTGTGTTCAGTTCTGGTTATCTCACTGTAGGAAGTATGTGGAAACTGTAGACAGGTTTCAGAGATGATCCACCAGGATGCTGCCTGGATAAGACAGCATGTTTATACTCAACTTACCCTCAAGCGAGGGTTTTTCTCTTTGGAGAAAAGGATGATGAGAGGTAACTTGATAGGAGTGTATAAGATTATGAGAGGTATAGATAGAGTGGACAGCCAGCATTTTTTTCTAAGGGCAGCAATGGCCAACACCAGAGGATATCTGTTTAAGATGAGAGGAGGAAAGTTTAGGGGAGATGTCAGAGGTAAGATAAATTTTTATTTTTTTTTACACAGAGAGTGGTGAGTGCCTGGAATGCACTGTCCAAGGTAGTGGTAGAAGCTGGCATCATTGGAACATTTAAAAGAATCTTAGATAGCTACGTGGATGTAAGCAGAATGGAGGATTATGGACGGTGTAGTAAGCAAGGCTGAAATTGATCATGGAGTATGCTTAATCAGGTCAGCATAACATCATGGGTCATAGGGCCCACTCTGATGTGCTGCTCTATATTCCATTCATTGCCACTCACATGATGGGATGGTACGGTCCCTCACAGAGGTGAAGTTATGGAGCATACAGAAGACAGCCATAAATCTAGACATGCCTTTGCGGTTTGCAGAGCAAATTACTGATGTCACAGTACAAGTGCTGTGCACAATGGTAATCTAAATTATGGTATTTTTGTCATTGAAGGCATGCTACATCTGAAAGATGTGGAAGATACTGCATCTCCCAGTTCCCTGATAGTCTACTTGAAAGCACCAAGACTGGTGTAAGATGAATAAGCCAGCATATGATACCTTGTGCTGCTAATAAATCAGTTGGCCTTTCAAAGTTCAACATTCAAAGTAAATTTATTATCAAAGCACATATATGTTACCAAATATTACCCTGCGACTCATTTTCTTGCAGTCATTCGCAGTCAAATCGGTGAAAAACTACACATAAACAAAGACTGACAAGCAACCAATGTGCAAAAGACAAACTGTGCAGATACAAACAAGAAACAAACATTAATAATAAATAAATAATGCTAGAGCATTGATTGTAGAATCCTTGAAAGTGAATCGATAATGTGTGTCCCATGATTAGTTCAGTGCTGTAGTGAGGAGGGAAGATGTCCACACTGGATCACAGCCTGATAGTTGAAGGGTAATAATTGTTCCTGAACCTAGTTGTGTGGGACACAAGTCTCCTGTACGTGCTTCCTGATGGTAACAGTGAGAAGAGAGCATGTCCTGGGTGGTGGGGTTCCTTGATGATGAATGTTGCTTTTTTGTGGCAGCGCTCTTTGTAGATATGCTCAATGCTCTCCTGTGATGAATTGGGCTGTGTCTCCCACTTCTTGTATGCTTTTCAATTCTCAGGCGCTGGTGTTTCCATGCCAGGCTGTGATTCAACCATTCAGGATATACTGCTGTCAAAGTATTTGATGACATGCTGAATCTGTGCAAACTTCTAAGAAAGTAAAGACACTGACATGCTTTCTTTGAAATGGTGTTTAATTTCTGGTCCCAGGACTCATCCTCTGGTATGATAGTGCCCCGAAATTGAAAGTTACTGACCATCACCATCGTTGATCCCTTAATATGCATTGGTTCATGAACCCCAGTTTCTTCCTTCTACAGTCAATAATCATCAGCTTTTTGGTTTTGCTAACTGGTTTTGAGTAAGAGGGTGTTACTGTGGCACCACTCAACCAGATTTTCAATCTCCCAGATTCATAATCCCCTTTGTATAGAGAGTTGAGTGGGGACTAAGCACACAGCCTTGAGCTGGTAGTGATTGTGGAGGAGATGTTGTTGCAAATCTGTACTGATTGGGGTCTGCAAGTGAGGAAATCGAGGATCCAGTTACACAAGGAGGTATAGAGGACTCAGTCTTGAAACTTATTGTTTAGTTCTGAGGGGACGATAATGTTAAATGTAGAGCTGTACTCAATGAAGAGCATTGTGATGCAAGCATCTTCACCATCCAGATGTTCCAATGCTGAATGGAGAGCCAATGAAATGGCATCTGCTGCTGATCTGTTGTGACAGTAGGGAGACTGATGCAGATCCAAGTCAATCCTCAAGCACTCAGGCTTTGAGTGGGATTCTATTGTATGGTTAATACACCAAGTGATTCATGGAAAATACCCAGTGAAATGTGAATAGAGGAGATTCTGCAGACGCTGCAAATCCAACGTAACATATACAAAATGCTGGAGGAACTTAGCAGGTCAGGGGCATTTATGGAAAGGAATAAACAGTTGACATTATGGGCCAAGATTTTTCATCAAGACTGGAAAGGAACGGGGAAGAAGTCAGAATAAGCTGGTGGGGAGAGAGGTAGGAGTCAAGCTAGAAGGTGATTGGTGAAGCCAGGTGGGTGGGGGATGGGGGATGACATGAGAAGCTGGGAAGTGATAGGTGGATAAAGTGCTGAAGGTGAAGGAACCCAATGGGAGAGAAGAGTGGACCATGGGAGAAAAGGAAGGAAGAGCAGCACCAAGGGGCACAAGGAAAAAAATGATCAGACATCAGAGAAATCGATGTTCATTCAAATCAGGATGGCAGCTACCTTGACTGAGTATCAGGTGTTGCTGGCCCAACCTGAGAGTGGCCTCATCATAGCAGTAAAGGAGACCATAGAGCGACATGTCGGAATGGGGATGGAAATTGGAATCAAAATGGTTGGCCTCCAGGAAATCCAGCTTTTTACAGATGTAGCAAATTTGTTTGTCAAAGCAATCCCCCAATCTATGTTGGGTCTCACCGATGTAGGGTAGGATTCACTGGAAGTGCCAGATACAGTAGATGACCCAAACAGACTCACAGATGAAATATTGCCTCACTTGGAAGAACTGTTTGGGGCCTTGAGAGGAAGTGGAGGGGAGGTGATTACACAGGTGTAGCACTTCTTCTGCTGAAGAGATAAGTGCCAGGAAGAATCCAGTCTGCCATCCTTGGATCCCTGGGAATCACCAGCCCTTATCCTGTTTACTCTCTTCTTTTGGAAACTGTACTCTTCTCAGTTTAAAGAACCATATTGACCTTGCTGATATAACAAGTAACTACATTTCAGAGATGTCACCATCAATACCAGCTACAGTCAGAAAGAAGTCTGCGACAATGGAACTGGCTAATCATCATAGTCAGAGGTAACTCTAACCATTTCCAAATGCCACAGAGTTAGTTTGACATTGCAGTAATTCTGATGTTAAGCAAGTAAAATGTAGTTTGAAATTTGCTTTACTCTGTTGCTTTTCAAATAGCATGTGCAAAACATAAATCTGGTAAGGTGAAAGAAACAAAGTCATCTATTTCAGAAATAAACAATAAAAGATCCACTGTACCACAGGTCTAATCAGATCATACAAAGCCTATCAGAACTTTAAACTTACACGGTGCATTCCCACTAATCAAGTTGCTTCCCTCAGTGAGTTATACAGCAGAGATCGAACCTATCATCTTACAGCAATTTTGCTGCTCTGTTACAAATCTATTTTACCTTTTGCAAGTACAGTTTTAACACCAAAAATGATCATTTTATTAAAATTCTGCTGGATGGTAGTACATAGCCTAGTTTGTAATTACACTTACAATTTAATCATGAAAAGTGGATATTGCTGGCAATACAAGCATTTATTGCCCAACCTCAAATGCCCCTGCACTGAGAATGCAGTCAAGAGTCAACTATATTTGTGAATAACCACTCAGTTTAGAAGATCATATTATAGAAGGATAACTAAGCTGATGACCCTCAAGCAACATGGCAATGGTACAGTTAATTTTATCTTGGGAATAGTTTCCAATTCTTACTATCTAATATAGAATTTGGAAAAAAAAGTTTTTAAGATTAGTATTTTGCAGTTAGCCAAAAATGCTACATACAGCATATTGCCAATGTCAATGGACGGCAGCTCAACTTTTGAGATAAACAGTGGGGATTTAAAAGAGAGCTCTGTTTTCTTTTAAATCGCAGGCAATGTTCCAGAGGATTGTGGTAAAGCTAATGTTTTTCCTCCATTTGAGAAATGCAATAGTGACAAACAGGAAGTTCTAGGTCAATGAGCTTTACATCAGTGGTAGAAAGATAATTGGGCAATCATTTTTTAAGTGTAGGATCTTCTCACGTATGGAAAAACAAAGACTAATTACAGATAACTGTATGCAGGGGAGGTCTCATTATACAAACTTGACTGAGATTTTTGAGGAGGTAATGGAAATGATTGATGAGGGTACAACAGTGAATATTGAATACATGGATTTCAGTAAAGCTTTTGACAAAACCTCTCATGGTGCGTCAATCCAGAGAATGAAGGTACATGTGATCCGTGGAGACTTGGTAGATTAGATTTAAAATTTACTTGGCCATAGAAGACAGGGTACTGGGTGGAATGTTGTTATTCTTACTGGAGGTTTGTGAACAGTGATATTCCACAGGGATGAGGGTTGAAACATCTGTTGTTGGTGATATATATATATAAACAATCTGGATGAAACTAAGTTTGCAAGAAAAACAAAAATTACTGGAGTTGTGGCTCTTGAGGAAGATTGTAAAAGGATTTATCAGGATATAGTCTAGTTAGAAATGTGAGCAGTGAAATGGCAGACAAAATTTAATCCAGACAAGTGTGAAGTGTTGCATATTGGGAAGAGGGTGGTAGCTGACTGGAACAAACTACCAGTGAATATGGTGAAAGCAGTAACGCTTGCTGCACATAAAGTGACATTTAGACAGACACATCAATGGGCAGGGATGGAGGGATAAGTGCAGGAGATGTAAGCAGCTGGGATTAGCATCACGGTTACCACGGACATTGTGGGCTGAAAGACATGTTCCTGTGCTGTACTGTTCTATATTGTGTCATTTGAATCCAAAGATGGAAAATATGGTTTCACTGTGCAAGCTATTAAGGTTACCTCTGTAAAACACACAAAATGCTGAAGGAAGTCAGCAGACCAGGCAGCATCTATAGAAAAGAGCAAACAGTAGGCGTTTTGGGTCGAGATCCTTCATTAGGACCCTTCACCCTGATGAAATGGCATTTAAGTTATTATTATTGTGCATTTCAATTATTATAAATATAAACTAGAGCAATAAACATTTGATGAAGTGAATAGATAAATATTGATCTATCCTGGTACATCTCTGGAGGAAAAGAAATTAAAATAGTCTTCCTCTCTCTCTTCTAGTAAGTCTCTGTATTTACTGTTACATATTTCCTGCCAGAATCTGCTCTGCACCTTAATCACTACACAGGATTATCTTAACCTGGTTTCTACACTCAAATCCTCTCTTTTTTTAACTTTCAATTTACATGCTAAGATTAAAGCTGAAATTTACTAAGTCAGTATTGGAGTTACGATGAATTAGAGAGACAGAAACTGGGAACTTATGGAACCTCTTGGAAGATGTGTAAGGTGGGCCACAAGGGATACAGAGAGGAGTTAAGCTGAACAGCAGCTGCACTTTCAGAGAAATGAGGAAATCAATCTTCAGCCCACAGACAGTCACGAAGATTTTAAGAGACCAGACTCACTGGATAGGCCGAAAAACACAAGATTTACGCACGTTTCCTCTGGAATCCTCACAGTGTGGTGCTTAATTGTCATTCATAATTGCACTTACATGCTGGGTCCAGGACAGATCCTCTGAAATGATAATACTGGTGAATTTAAAGTTGCTGACCCTGACCACCTCAGATCTCCCAATGAAGACGAGCTCATGGACCTCTGATTTCCACAGAATTTTTAAAAATTATCCCTGCTCTCCCTGAGCTTAGCCTGATTATGAAGCCAAACTCATGCTCCTCAGCCTTATTCCAAACAAACGATGAATAATTAAAAATACTCCTTAACTCCATATTGACTATCAAAATAATTGAATGTTTACAAATTTGAATACAGAACATAAAATACTCGAAACCACTTTGAAACAACTAAAATAATTATCTAAACAACTGATTCAGTAAAATCCAATATTTTAAAAAAATTGTGTTTTTTTTCCACAAATAGCCCTCTCCATTCGGGTGCATTCTCCATTCCTCTTTGCAGAGACTCGATGGGGTGAATGACCCAGTTCTGCTCCTACGCCTTATGGTCTTGTGTTAAAGTCGCTGTTCCTGCACTGCCTCTAACCAGAAAAGGTCCTGTAGAGATATTCACATCCTAATTCTTCCCAATTTAATAACATCTTTCCTGTAACAGGGTGAAGAAAACTGAACACGATATTCCAAGTGCAGCATCATCAGCTTCTGTAAATCACCCATGAGCTTGCAACTCCTTTTTATTCACCCTGCGTTATGATGTCAGTGTGTCAAAAGTTTGCTTCACCACCCTGCCTACCTACGACTCCACTTTCATAGAAAATAAATGCAAATGATTGCTTCATATAATATTTTTTCTATGAGCATTTCCAATCACTTGTTATCTCTATTATATTTTAGGAACAATTGAAATGAAACTTGTTTTGCTTATTCAATGGATGATGAACCATTAAGATTTTGCAGATGATTTATGAATACATGGAACTCTAGAGCTTGGAGAGTGGGATAAAGAATCTTACCACAGCTAATTAAAAATAGATGTATTCACTTTGCCTGCCAGATCTGCTCCTTGTGCCTTACTATTAAAAAAGGTATTTCAGATTTTTCAACCTTAGCAATGCACATAGAATAACTTCAATAAATCCCGACAATTGTGATGATTCTTCCTTTTCCATACTTCTGATAATCTCTTCTTGGTCAATGTTAATATGGAAATAGTAACAAAGTCAATGTATCATCCCATGGTACTGTGACAATGGAAGTATCAAATATTTTGAGGTCTAATAATATCACCAAGATGAGGGTAACTTCATTTTGTGCTGATAACTTGAGATCATTTAATATCGCTCACCAAGAACCTACTATCCATCTATCAAAACTTTTTAAAATTGATATATGAAGGCAGAGAAAGTAAAAACACTTCGAGACCAGATAAGGTGAGAAAATACACTCACACCGAGCATTAATGCACTCTCCAAAGTAATGATGTGACTGACGATTTTCTCATCTCACACTCTTGGGCGAGATTCACAACTTATGTCTCCAGTTGTCGGCTTGGGAAATCATAGGACATGAGCAGCTACATCCGCAGGAAACAGCCTTCATCCCTGGGATTTGCCCAAGGAACTGCTTTAAAAATTGGTGGAATGACAAACTGTCTTAAAATTAAAATATTGTGACAGCTTTTGGGAATAAGAACACTTACTTGCATTAAGCGATGCTGATAATTACAGACGAACTATATTTTAGAAGAGTGGAGCTGTTTGCAAAGCATGTCACTAGTGGCAATGAGTAATGGAACATGCAAAGCCTCGTACTCGCAGGACTACTGCCACTCAAAAACAGTTGAAAGTGTCTGCATGCTGCTTTAGACTGTCCACAAGAAGGAGAGGAACAGTGATGCTCGAACAAACAATGCATTTGAGTGACTTCATACATCTGTGCACTGCTGGTTCACAATGTCCCCAGTGAGCTTGAAAGAAACCTGCTGTATAAAATATGAATGTGGTTGTGAGTTAACAGCTACTGGCAGTATAGAACCTGTGGTGCTGTTTGGCTGCAGATCTGCTTGTAGCACATGCTATAATACCGTGATCGCATCCCTGCTGATTCAAAGTATCAATATTTATAAAGCAGGGAACCAAAGTTGTTGCAGGCTGAAAGCACAGAAATCTCATGAATGCTGAGATCCTGCTGAATTTAATGGCAGAGCTTATTAATATTATTTTTGTTCCATTTTCTGCCCAGCAGACAGTTAAACTTATAGAATTGCAGGATCATTGGCATTTGGGTAGAAATGTCTGCAGCAGATAATTGCAGACTGGAGAAAATGTATTATTTGGGGAATGACTGGGACACACTAGGATTGTTTTAGATCAGAAACTACATGAGACAAATGACTGGGGCAGGATGGCAATTTGCAGAAATCAGGAACTTAGGTTTTTCTCTGTACCTTGGTACATGTGACAATCATAGCCAGGGTTGGTAATGGGGTCAAGTTCCTACTACCTATTAAATACTCCCAATGGCGTGCGCCTCAAATAGCCTCTGACAACAAAGTCCAGCTCCTGGCCTTCATGTGTGGCTTAGCTACTAAGCCCAGCGGAGCTGTTTCCACTGACAGGAAAAGGGGCAAAGGTAGGTTACTGGTGTTATAAAATCAGTTGCTTTGGGCAGATGGGGCTCATTAGCCGAAGTTGTCAGCTTATCTAGGAGAAGGAAATCCCAGATCTCAAACCTCCGCTGCCTTGCCGCTATACCCACTCATGGGGAAGGCTTCAGGAGTAAACCCTGAGGGAAAATCCAAAGCTGGAGGCCCTAAGTCAGTCCTACATTGATTTAAATGTTGACTGGCAATTCCTGCGATGCTGCTGGTACCAAATTGTATCAGTCTCTACTGTTCCTTTGGGTTCATCAGACGCGTGGAGAGGGGGAGCTTGCTACACGGGCAACAGCTTGCTCTCCATATCGTACTGTCCAGGCTTGCAAACCCAGACAGCTAGGATGCAATATTCATGGTCAACTATGATCGACTGAGGCCCTCATCTCACAAATAAAAAAAAAATAGGGAATGAAATGGTTGAAAGAGATAAAGAAAAAATGAACATACAATTGGCAAAGAGGGAAATATTTTACCATGACAAGAGGACAATAACCAGAGGAAGACATGCAAAGACCCGAGGCTGAAGAGAGATGCATCCATTTAATAGGTTGCCTTAAGCCCAGAGAAATCCTTCTGGCCAACTCATGTTAACCATAACTAGCAACCAAATAAACTGTATGTGAATCTGATTTCATAATCAAGCATTAGAACAAGGTGTGCTTACGACTGTGTAACATGCAACCAACTGATGCAAATTTGCAACAAGTGAACACAGATGTATAATGTATATTTTGTTGCTTTTCATTTGTAATACTAGAGGCCAAGAAATCTCTCATCAAATTGACATTAGAGTTTCAGAATCTGAAATAATGTTTTTTCTGATATTGTGGATTGTGAGAGTCTTCAGTTTCAGGTGACCTAATGTGGCTTTGTTATTCCTTATTTATTTCTTCCAAAATGCAAACCTGAGGGGAAATTTCCTATGGGAAAACTATAGCATAACCACAGAACTCAAACAGATGAAGAACTTGCCTCAACAATTCATCAAGCTTATAAATAGATCAAGGAAAAGAAATGTCAATGTTACAAGAAAGCTGTAATTAATGGACTATTTAGTTAAAATGACTTTTGTAAGATAGTTCAGGAGGGGCACTGAAGAAAGGAAATAATAGTAAATGGATATCAAACACCATGTGCATGCCAAATTACTGTGTGCATGATTTTTTAAACCTAGATCTAATCATAAGACTGTTGCACTCTGCACAGCATGAAAATCATAACAAGAGCAAAGAGTCAAAATGAGACTTTCATATCACAGTAAAGAAGCAAAGCTGGTTAGCATGAATGTATAAATGCATTTGGAAGAAAACCCATTTTCCAGAGAATGAAGGTGCAGATATCAAGTCACACTGAATAGAGCAATAGCCTACAGTCTTGGCCCAAAAGGTCAACTGTTTATTCATTTTCTTAGATGCTGCCTGACCTGCAGAGTTCCTTCAGAATTTGCATGTGTTGTGCTGGATTTCCAGAATCTGCAGAATTTCTTGTACTAATGATGTACGGTTTGCAATCAAATCAGTTCAACAGTCAAGTCAAGTTTATTTTTGTTTAATGATATACTGTGCATGTATATTATCAAGCGTGACAACATTTCTCTAAACCAGGGTGTAAAGCACTGTAGTAAATGTACATACCGCATATAACACATAATAAGTTATGAAAGTAAGGATGAAATCTAAAGGTGGATTACACATAAATAAAAAAACGGAAGTGCAAAAAATTAAATATTGTCAGGTACAGAACAGATTAACCAGTGATGCGGAAAGGAGTTCAGAAGCCGAATGGCCTGAGGGAAGAAACTGGTTCTCACCCTGACCGTTCTTGTTTTAATGCATCAGAGTCTCCTGCCTGATAGTAGAAAGTCAAAGAGGATGCTGGATGGATGGGTTGGATCCTTAATAATACTAAAGGCTTTGCAGGACTCCTGGTAAAAGTCCCTGAGGGGCGGTAGGGAGACCATCCTCTACAATCCTCTCAGCTGTCTGCACAGTCCTTTATAGGGACTTCCAGTCCAATGCTCAGCTGCTCCCGTATCAGATGGAGATGCAACTTGTCTGATGCTCTCAACGGTGCTCCAGTAAAACACAATTAAGATGGGGGTTGAGGGGGAGGCCTCGTTTTCCTCAGTCTCCTTTGGACGTGGAGATGCTACTGTGCCTTCTTGTTTGGAGAGGTGATATTAAGAGACCTGGTGAGGTTATCTGTGATGTGAACTCTCAGGAACTTGGTGCACTTAACTCTCTCTGTGGAGGAGCCATGCATTCACAGAGGGGGATGGTTCACCTGCACCTTCCTGAAGTTCACAATAATTTCCTTGCTCATCTTCACGTTCAGACTTAGATTGTTCTTCTCACACCAGACCACCAGCCACCCCATTTCCTCTTGTACTCTCACTGTTGATGACGCCAACCACTGTTGTGTCATCTGTTGATAACATAGTTTGAGCTGAATCCTGCAATGCAGTCACGTGTCAGCAGTGTGAACAGCAGTGCGCTGAGCACACAGCCTTGGAGAGCACCAGTGCTCAGTGTAATAGGACTAGAGACATTGCTGCCCACACAGACTGAGTGTGGCCTTTCTGTTAAGAAATCCAGTATCCAGTTGCACAGGGAGGTGTTGAGGCCCAGAGAGGAGAGTTTCCACACCAGTTTCTGGGAAATGATGGTGTTAAACACTGACTGAAGTCTATAAACAGCAGCCTGGCATAGGAGGCCCCACTTTCCAGGTGGGACAGGACAGAGTGGAAGTCAGAGGCTATTGCTTCATCAGTGGATCGACTTGAGCAACAAGCGAATTGGAAAGCATCCAATGTAGCTGGAAGCAAGGCTTTAATGTGCTCCATGACCAGCCGCTCAAAGCACCTCAATGTGGTTGATGTTAATATCACCAGATGATGGTCATTTAGGCAGGTTACTGTCACCTTCTTTGGCACTGGAATGATGGTTGCTGCCTTGAAAACCAAGGGGACAATAGAGAGATGAGAGATGTTGAATATATCTGCCAGCACCTCAGTTAGTTGGGCTGCGCAGTCTTTCAGAACCCAACCTGTTATGTTATTGGTTCCCGAGGCTTTGCGTTCGTTGACCCTGACCAAAGGGTCTTCCTCACCTCAGCTTCAGCCAGATGCAGCGTCTGCTCCCCTTGGGGGAGGGGCACCTCCCTCACCAACACTTTGCTCTGCTCATCAAACTGGGCATAAAAGACATTCAGCGTGTCAGGGAGTGAGACATCCTGGTCACTGATGCTCAAGGTAGACCTGTAGTCTGTAATCCTCCGAATTCCGTGCCACATGTGCCTTGTGTCCCTAGTATCTCAGAAGTGGCAGTATATGCTCCCACTTTGCCTTTCTGATGGAGCTGGAAAGCACAGTTCTTGCTTCCCTAAGAGCTGTCGCATCCCCCGATCTGAAGGCAGTATCCAATCCCTCAGTCATGTACGGGCCTCTGCAGTAAGCCATGGCTTCCGATTGCCCTCACCCGGATGTGTTTCATGATGGTAACACCCTTAGTACACTTCTCAATGCAGCTGGTCATAGAATCTACATATTCTTCAATATTAACATGGTTGCCATAGGTAGCAGCATCCCTGGACATTCTCCAGTTTATGTTTTCAAAGCAGCTCTGCAATGCTGGGTTTGCCCCTGCTGTCTAGGTTTTCACCACTGACCTGTTTTATCAGTGGCTTGCATGCTGGAATGACCATTACAGATAGGTGATCAATGTGGGCTTGAAGGTCTGCTTTATATACACCTGCTATATTAGTATAAACCAGGTTTAGTCCATTTTTACCACTGGTTGCAACACCAACATACTGATAGAATTTAGGTAGGACTGTATTTAGGTTCGCATGGTTGAAATCCCTAGTAATAATGAAGATAAATACCATCAGGGTGTTTGGTTCAAAAGTCACTGTTGGTGCTGTAGAGCTCATCCAATGCCTTGTTTGCTTTAGCAGGGAGGGGAATATATACAGCTACCAACAGAATTGTACTGAATCTCTCAGTATATAAAACCGTCTGCATTTCACAAACAAATGAACTCAATCATTGGTTGACAGTGAGATCGCATTTCTAATGATCCGCAACTCAAGTTTTGGGAGGTATCTGTGGATGAAGCCTTTCTGAATCCAAACCACAATAAACAGTTTCAGTAAATGATTGATCAGGTTCCTGAAGGAGTTGCTGATATAAACAACATAATAGAAAATACCATTGTATTTAGAGGAGGACAGACTGTTGCAGAAACTGAGATATACCAAGTCAAAAAGTTAAGACCTTAGGTTCATGAGGTTGATTCCTGGGATGGTGGGACTGTTATATGTTGAAAGATTGGAGCGACTGGGCTTGTATACACTGGAATTTAGAAGGGTGAGAGGGGATTTGATTGAAACAAATAAGATTGTTAAGGGATTGGACATGCTAGAGGCAGGAAACATGTTCCCGATGTTGGGGGAGTCCAGAACCAGAGGCCACAGTTTAAGAATAAGGGGTAGGCTATTTAGACTGGAGTTCAGGAAAAACATTTTCACGCAGAGAGTTGTGGATCTATGGAATGCTCTGCCTCAGAAGGCAGTGGAGGCCAATTCTCAGGATGCTTTCAAGAAAGAATTAGATAGAGCTCTTAAAGACAGCGGAGTCAAGGAATATGGGGAGAAGGCAGGAACGGGGTACTGATTGTGGATGATCAGCCATGATCACATTGAATGGCGGTGCTGGCTCCGGGATGGCCGAATGGCCTACTCCTGCACCTATTGTCTATTAAGGAACAAATGCAGAAGAAAGCAGTTGAGGTGCTAATATAGGAAGTTCAAAGGGTTTCTCTATAGGTCAAAAGGAGGATCCTTCCAAATTCAAAAAGGTGCAGGCTACAAATGTCAACTCTGACATTTTTGCTTTAATAGAACATCTGAATGCTCTATCTGAATAAATGACAAGGAGGAAAGAATGATGTTTGATAGACATTCGTAAACAAGCAATCTAGTGAGAAAAAGGGAATTACATATATATTTTAATAATGACTGGCTCACTGATTCAAGGAGACTCTACTGTCAAGCTAGCTTGCTCTTAGAAAAGGACTAACACAAAGAGATGCTGAAGAAGAAAATCCTGGAGGCTATCTAGGAGCAAGATGATGACATACTTGGTATGTTATCAAAGACTCTTGTAGATTTCTATAGAAGTACAGGGGAGAGCATTCTTCACTGGTTGCATTGCCATCTGGTATGGGGGGAGGGAGGCACTTTCCGGGATTGGAAAATGCAAACTCAGCCAGTTCCAAGTTTGGCACTAGCCTCCCCAGCAATGAAGCGATGCCTCGGAAAGGCAGCCGACATCAATAAAGACTCCATCACCCAGGACATGCCCTCTTCTCATTGCCACCACTGAGGAAGTACAGGATCCTGCAGACATACTCTCAATGTTTTACAAACAGCTTCTTCCTTTCCATCATCAGATTTCTGAATGGACAATAAACCTATGTACACTACCTCACAATTCTTTTCTCTTATTTTTGCATTACTTGTTTTTAACTTAATTTCATTTTAACTGTATTTCTTACCGTAATTTATATATTTTATTATGTATTGCAATGTACTGCTGCTGCAAAACAACAAATTTCACTAATTATGCCACTGATACTAAATTTGATTCTGATTCTGAATAATGTATGCAATCAGGTCACTGACTAACATTTAGACATACTATGCCCAAAAGGAAAATGAGCTAGAATACGTACACAACGCTGGAAGAACTCAGCAGGTCAGGCAGCATCCATGAGAAAAGAGTAGCCAACGTTTCAGGCCGAGACCCTTCATCAGGAAATAGGAGCTACTGGCTATGAAGTTTGGACTTGAGAAGTTCCTTCAGATGACATATGCAAGACGTGGACACACGCACACCGACTACCAATACCTTGAAACAATTGTGATAAAGAATCTCCCAAGCCCAAATGCATTACAATGATTGATTCCACACTTACATATATATGGTGCACTGTGTAGCCAGTAGCTTAAGGTGTGTTTTATTTTCTATTATTCTATTTCTACTATCAATGTTTGAAACTGCAAACTCCATTATTGTGGGAAATTATCAGAAGAGATAAGAGAATTAAGCAGTCAGTGTAGAGTTCCTCTGTGGTCATTCCCCTCAGCAATAAGTATACCTCTTTGGATACTGTTGTGGGCAGGGTGGCCAGTCAGGGCACAGCAGCAGCAGCCAGGCTGGTGGCACTGTGGCCTGCACTGAGGGTAAAGTCAGACAGTTCAGTAATGATAGGGGATTTGGTAGTTAGGCAGACAAACAGAAAAAGAGAGACTAGGCTGAAAAAGAGAGACTAGGATGGTGTGTTGCCCACTGGGTGCTAGGGTCCTGGATGTATTGGAGCAACTGCAGAATATTCTCGAAGTAGAGGGTGAACAGCCAGAGGTCGTAGTGCATATTGGCACCAATGACATAGGTAGGAAAGTGGAAGAGGTCCTATTCAGTGCTTAAAGGGAGTTAGCAAAGTGGCTGACGAGAAGGACCTCCACATAGTAATCTCCAGATAATTCCCAGTGCATGGGCTACTGCAGGTGGGAATGAGATGATAGCACAGATTAATAAATGGTTGAGGAGATGGTGCAGAAGGCGGGCTTACAAATTCTTGGATCATTGGAACATTTTCTGGAAAAAGAGTGACCTGTACAAGAGGGACAGGTTGCACTTGAACTGGGGGGGGGGGGGGATCTAATATAACGGTCAAGAGGTTTGCTAATGCTATTCGAGAGGGTTTAAACTAGTTTTCCTGAGAGAAAGAATGACCAGGATGGGAAGGGTCCTTAATTATGATGGCGGCTTTCCTCGGGCAGTGGAGAGTGTAAGCCAATGGAGAGGAGGTTTGTTTACGTGATGGATTGATCTGACCATAAATATTTTTCTAATTTTATTGAAGTTATCAAAATGTGCTTTGTACATGTCCATTGAAATGTCAACTCATTGCTGATACTATTCCAACATGCAATAAAAAACCTACAATTTAATGACATGCTGGAAATTGTAATTATTGCATGTTAAATTATTTCAGTGTTTTGGGACACAAACAGTAAAGTGCTGTGTTGCTCTGAAAGTTGAAATCAGAATAGTAATAAACAAATACAGAAATGATGTAGAAAATTAAAAACTATCCAGCATGTGATAATACAAGTGTTAAGCATCAAGCCTGATGCTTTTTTAATCAAAGGAGTTCATTAAAAACTTCTTCCCAATGCAGGGTATGTTTTTTAAAAATATTATTAAGATATTAACATACTAATTTCTGACTTGTAGCATATATAACTAATATTTGAATGCTCGTTGATCCTAAGTAAATATCAACAGATCCTAAGACAGTTAACATCTTTTGCTTCCATGTATTGCAAGAAAGTGTTACTATTTAGGAGCATCTGCTTTCAAGAGTCATTTATGTCAACTCAGAATAGAAGAGCAAAACTGGAACATTGTTGATATTTGTACAGAACAAATAATCAGGAATCAACATGACATACAAATATGTAAAGATTTTATAAGAAGTGATGTGAAAGATTTTAGAAATATATGGCCTTACAAACTGACAGAGACCTCTGAGGTTGATCAAGGCCTTGAATCATTAGAATTTCACTTGATATGGTAAAATGTAAAATGTGCTATTTTCAGATTAGGGCTGAATTTATGAAAAATATCATTAAAACTTTCAGATATAGAATGAAAAGACTATGCTGAAATTCTGTAGTATTGAGTGATACGGATATGTTTCAGAGTTTCCAGTTATTGTATGCAAGACAAACAGTACAGAATTCATATTTGCTACTAATTAAGAAGTTCAGTGATAATTTGGGAAGAATCATTGCCTTTGCATTCATAAACACTTATCAATAAAAACAAAGAGATTGGAAGATTATTCTGTAAATTATATTGCTGAAGCTCAAATGTATGCACAGCTCATGCAATAAAAATAGATGAATAATATTTTTCTTCAACTTCTTAATATGAGTTTTGTGAGCCCATTGAAAGCCATCTTTATTCCATAGAATACTGCCAACAACATGAAGCACTTTTATTATGGTGTTGCTTTAATAGTTTGCAAAACTAATGCTACATACAAAAGATATAAACTGAAACCTTCAATCTGACTAATGGGTTTACAATGTGTGCCACTGTTACTATATCATTTATTAGTTTCATTTTGCCTTGCATGAGGCAGATTGAATAATTAGGTGCAACTGAAAAGTGGATCATTGAAGAATCTTGAATAACTGAGTTAATTTCCTCCTCCACATTGTATGGTCTGATACTTGTCCTAAACCAGTTCACCTAGTTACTATTCATAATTGATCAGACTTTCCAGATAAACTTTTGGACTTGCTATAGGAATACTGGATAGAAACCCCTTTATCTGTCCTCCGAAAAATCAACCACTTCAGCTTTTTTACTGATACTTGCACAGATATTAAGAAGTAACTACATTAAATTTGCAAAATGTCTTGACTTTTTTCCTAATCGTTTAACATTTTCGGATTGGTTTCACTATTCAACATGATTTCACCTCATGACCGCCCTTTAAATAGTGAGAATACAAACCCAAGGAATGTGTATGATACTTTTGCAAACATTCAAGAATCATTTCCAATCAGAAAAGTACTATAAAGTGCAGTGAAATGTTATTTAGCTTTGTAACAGCTAAAGCGCAATTTTGACTAACTTCTAAAATTCTTAGTGTTGACATTCTTTGGAGATAAAATCTATGCAGTTCTTTTAGAATCATAGTGATATTGATCTTTACACTTTGAAGATTCAGTGAAGCCAATGACTTTCCAGTATAGTCATTGGGTTTGGATTGTAACTATCAAATTTCAATCAAATGCATAGAGTAGTATTCATGGCTTAGCAATGAATATGCACTTCTACCCATTCTTCACCTCTTCCTGAATTTACAGCTCTATTCACAGTTTTTATTAAAGAATGCCTTTACTTTATTTCAGCAAATAATACATGTTGTGCATCACACATCGGGCTCATAGGAACTCTCAGTTGGCTTTGTCTCCAAACTACATCATAAGATAAGAAAATGCCAAAACCAAGGTACAATAACTTAGGCTATTTTTTGATAATTGTTCCTTACTCCAAACTGATTTCCTGGCATTGCAAAGAATAGCAGATAAAAGTCTTACCTGATCTTCCATCTCTCTGAAAATCCACATGATACCACTCTCCATCATTCACCTTTCTTTGAGTAGCTTTTGTTTTAATAGCACCAGATCCCATGTCTAGCAGAAGGTATAAGTGCCCATCTAGCATTTCAATGGCAAAAAAGTCCACCTTTACTATTCGTGGATTTTTAGCATCTTTTTGGTGCCGTGGCTTGCCGTGACTAAAAAGAATCAGTCCATTTGGCTCAGTGGTGCGAAAGTCAAATGAGATGGAGCCTGTCTTTTTAGCATTCCACTTTGGTAGAGAAATAAATGATTCAGGGGTTTCAAATGTGATTGGGTCAAGTGTTGCAACATTCTCACATTTGAAAGCTACCATTCCATGAATCTTCATCTTACGATCTCCTTGTTTTGCAAGCCGTGATAATTCCAAACGAACATCATTATTTTTATAAACCACCTGCAAGTGAAATAACAATGTTAATAATTGAATTCTTCAGAAAACTAATTACAGCCAAGCTTATAAATAAATAATGTTAGTGAAGATTAAGAAAACATGCACTGACAGGAGAAAAGCAATGATCATAAAATATAAAGAATAATAGTCATCCGGGATATTATTAATGCAGCAACTTTCCATTATAACACCAATGCTAGAAGAGAAGCATTTCAAATTCTTGATGTTTTTATCCACTTGATGCTCATAGAAATTCACAAGGCTACTTTGTTAATACTTTAACTTTGGATGACACATCGATAGTTTGACATTCTAACCACAAAAGATATGACCAGAATTTCAATTTAGGTATTCACTGAATAAAGGATTGGTGAAGAAGGTAGACTTACATTCTAATAAAAGTTGCTGTAAATGATGGAAATTTCACCAATAAGATACTTTAAAAGCATTACAAAACTGAGTAACTGGTCACTATAAATCATACACCACATTTTCAACCAGAAGCTCAGGTAGGGGTATGGTAGAGGGTGGAGGACATGAGAACAAGACCAAATATAGCATACCCGATCAACTTTGTAGATGAAATACTGGAATAGATGTAACAGCTGCTGGTTTCTATGGAAGAGATCCTCAGAAAAAGTGGCCTGCCTGGCAGGTTTTTGAAAACAAGTGCCATTGACACTGAATGACAAATTCATCACCCCAAAAGAATTGTATACAGTTGAAAGACATGACAAGTACAATCATGCTGTCCACCGAGTATTTTTTACTTTTCTTCCTTGCGTATAAAGGATAACAGGAGACTATTTACAATCTGATTTTGATAGAACCAGCCCTAAACTTCCATGTGTGCCACAGTAAAATATCAGTTAAATCAGTACTATGACTTGTTTTCCTTACAATGCGTTGTTGCAAGTAAATCTCTATCTCCACTTTCTCATGGAGTTACCACCAGGCTTGCCACTTTCACATTCTAATAACTTAATGTTGTTTTTAAAGTAACTTGCATATAATTTGTATGGGGAAATACAAATTTGGACAGGTATTGTCAATTTTAAGTGCCAACACATTGCAAAGATATTGAGGATGAACAATGCTTTCAGGGCTCGCTCAAGATGCAGGGAGCTTACACTGGCATTTGCCCTTGCGTTTCTGCAACATGGTGCTGGAAAGATGCTATTAAATTGGGTAAAGTGCAGACAAGTATGTCGTCATGACTTGAGGAACTGAATTAAAGAGAGAGGCTGGACTGGCTAGGATTATATTAGCTGGGGGTGGGAATCTGAGAGTGTATAGGATCATAAGGGGCATAGATAGGGCAAATGCAGTTAGACTTTTTCTAGAGCTGAAATAACAAGAACTGGAGAGCAGAGGTTTAATGTGAGAGTGGCAAAATACAAGAGGAACTTAAGAGACAACTTTGTTTTATTACAAAGGGTGGCATCCATGTGAAATCAGCTACCAGAGGAGGTGGCTGAGGCAGGTACAATTTAAACTTTTATAAGATAGTGAGTGGTGCAGGTATATGAATTGCAAAGGTTTAAAATATTATGTATCAAACCCTGGCAAATGGGATGAGCTTGGATGGGGCACCTTGGTTGGCATTGAACAGATCAGCTGTGTGGTATAAACCTACGTCAATTTATGGTAAGTAGGGAAAGGTTTTGTCTTTTTCTTCATTGGCCACACAGATATTGCTTATCTGTGTTTACAGTCATTTTAATTAAGGTCTTTTCTGCGGGACAATCTAACATCAGGGAGAGAAAACAGTTGCTGAGATTGATGGTGGTTACGATGAGGAGCAGAAGGAAAATGATAAAAATTTCTGCCAACCAGGAAAAATTATTAATATCGATAAGGCAAAATTTGTTGAAGACCAGAGGTTAGTGGATTCCTAAAAGACTTGATAGAATTAATTTTCTTACAATCGATTTGGAGAATTAGGTGAGGGGATTATAGAACTAGATGATTCACAGACTCAAATTAAGGAAATTACATTCTAACAATAGACACACAGGAGATCGACTGCAAGTTTGCAGTTAGAACATTTGAATGTTCACAGAAAAAAAGCAACACAACTTGATCAACACAATGAAGTTAATTATCTGTGACTAAATGCTAACTAACATTTGTGACTTTGAATAAATTGCTTTCAGTTTTTAAAAAATCTAGGAAACCTTTGCTTCAAAGAGAGCATCATATTGACAGCCACATCCAATAGTGACTTCTTCAAGGAAGTACATGACTGTACTGAGGAATAATCAATAGGTATTACAGAAAGATCATACCAGTGTTTGTTCAGTATACATCAGAACACAATTCACTGTACGTGAACCATACAATGTTTTAGTGATTGCCCTTAAACTATCCAGTACAATTCCTATAATTGGAATTGTTCTGTATTTGTCCAGAAAACAAATTATGCCAGACATTTGAGTGTCACTCAAGTGACACATAGCAGACAGTTTCGAAGTCCCCAAGCAGAAGCTCCAGATATGCAGCCAGCAGGAGTGTCTGCTCACAATCAAGTTGCATAAGAAAAGGACTGCCTTAATGGAATTGAAGTTCTGTACCCTGAGAGCTGACAACTACATCACCCCATATTGATCTTCATATTATATCTTTGAGACTGCAGAAGAAATGAACATCAGAAGATGAAAAAACTTAAATGCCCTGATCACTTATGAATTCCTTGTGTTGAAAGAGAATGAACACATTTTATCAGAATGGCACTGTAAAAAATAAAGGCTCTTATTCAGATTTTCTTCTGCAATTGGTTAATTTGGTTTTGCATACTGAAATAGTACTAAGAATATCTGATTGCCTTGTATGCTGCAGGATAGTTTTAGAAAGTCATTTACGAGAGTATGTAGGAGGAAGAGTCATGGTTGTGACAGCAATGGCAGACTCTGCTCAATTGATAACTTGAATTCTGATTGCTCTTGCAACAGTCTTTCAGAAACTTCATAAGTGATGGCAGTCCAAGCATTCTTCTGCTACTGCCTCTGGATTCACTATGTATAGGTAACAATATTGCGTGTGACTCAAATATTTATACCTATGGAAAATAAAAAAGAGTTTATTACAAAGACCTACTCTCCTATAAAAGTAAATGCTTATGTTTGATCAAATAGGCTTATTGTTTCATAATAAGCATAGATGTTTGAGTTGTTGATCATTTCTAGCCTGTTCTATTTTTAATTAGCAGTATTAGTTTAATGTTACCTGAATGTCATCTATTCACATTGGAGAATTTAGAAGCAGTAAAGTTAACCAATTACAGCTAAGCTCTGTGATATTGCCAAACTGGATGGATGCCCCAACTCTTCTGTTGTGACAACTATTAGAAAACGCTTGCCAAGACAACATTTTGCATGTACTAGTGGTAAGCATAATTGAATCTGCATGTCAGTTTCTCAGCCAAAACTGCCCAACTAACTCATCTTGACTGATATTGATATGGAAATAGGCCCTTCTATCAAAGCGACTTGTCTCAACCAAGATGCCTTCCTGGGATCGTACCAAATGCTGTTTGTTGGCCATATCCCATTAAAAACTTCCTATCCTTGTACCTGTCCAAACGTATCTGCAGTTTGCTCCATACATCTGCCACCCTCTATGTGACAAACCTGCATCTCAGTTCCACTTTAAATCCTTCTCCTCTAACCTGGGAAAAATAGCATGACCTTTTTATCTTATCTATGTCCCTCATGATTTAATAAATTTCAGCAAGGTCACCCTTCAGCTTTCTTTGATCTCATGAAAACAAATCCAGCCTGTGTAGTCCCTCTTTATAACTGAAGCTCTCCAGTCCCAGCAACATACCTGTGAATCTTTTCTGTCCCCTTTCTAGCTGAGTCACATCCTTCAAGTTGACTGTTGACTAGAATAGCACACAATATTTCAAGTGTAGTCTCACCAATATTGTGCTCAACTGCAACATTGCATTCCATTTCCTGTACTCAGGTTCCAACGCAGTTCCTATGCTCAGTATCCCATCTGATGAAGGCAAGCATGTTCAAAATTAACTGCCTGTGTTGCCACTTTCAGGGAAATATTTCCTCTCCTACTATCTCTTTCTGTTCTTCAACACACCCAAGGGCGTTGTCATTCACTATTCTGTATGTGTTCTCCTCTGGGATAACTTTCCAAAATGCAGCACTATGGATTTTTCTCAGTAAAATCCATCTTTCCCAGTTGATCAAGAATCTGTTGTAACCTTAGACAATGTTCTTCATTGTCCACCACAACACTAATGTTGCTGTCATCCACAAGCTTTCTATTCTTTCCAATTACATTCCAACACAAACCAATCACACAGGACAAAGAACAGAGGACCCAACACCAATCCTTGCAGCACACATTTAGGCATAGGCCTCCAATCTAAAAACAACCCTTCACTGTCATCAAGCAGGAGGTAAAGAAACCTGAAGTCCCACACCATCAGATTCAAGAACTGCTACTTCCTATCAGTTGTGTGGTTCTCAAATCAACCAGCAAAGCCTTAATCCTACAATTTAGTAACAGTACAACCACTTGTACTAGAAAGGACTATAGTAAAAATTGTGCATAATTTATGTTTTCTTTGTGAATGATGCTTATATATGATGTGCCTGTAATATTGCTGCAAGTAAATATGTCATTACACGTGCACATACATGTACTTGTGCATATGACAATAAACTCATTTCATTTTGACTTTGATGGTCTCCTTCACAAAGCCAATTTTATAATCAATTAGGTATCTTATCCGGACCCATGTGATCTGACTTTTTGAAATAGCCTATCACATATGTTCTTGTCAAAAACCTCGCAGATGTCCATGAGTACATTGCCCACTGCTCTGCTTCATCCATCTTCTTGGTCATCCCTTCAAATATTGGATTTCTGATTTCTTGTCTCCAATAATTTTACTGCCATTGATGTCAAGCTAACCAGCCTGAAGTTTCCTGGTTTGATCTTTCAACTATTTTTTTAATTAAAGCAGAAAATTAGCTACCCTCCAGCCTTCTGGTTTCTTACCTGTAGCCGGAAGATACATGAGGCTCTGCTCCAACTCCTTCCCCTGCTTTCAACAATGTCTTGGGATACATTCAGCCAGGCCCCAGGGATTTATTCACCTTCATTTTTGTCAACACTGCTAAACTTCCTCCTTTGAATGAGAATGTTTCTTTTTGCTTATTTGATGACCCACCTCCAATATCGCTCTTTAAGTGTGGCACGATAGCGTTCTGGTTAGCACAAAGATTTACAGTACCGGTGACCCGGGTTCAATTGCAACTGCTGCCTGAAAGGAATCTGCACATTCTCCCCTTGACTGCATTGGCTTCCTCCCACAGTCCAAGGATGTATCAGTTGTTAGGTTAATTGGTCATTGTATATTGTCCCGTAATTAGGTCAGGAGTAAATTGGGAGTTTACATAACCACCCCAAGTTTCAATGTACCGTAGATTTCGCACTACAGAGCGCACCTGATTAAAAGCCGCTGGCTCTAATTTTAGAAAGAAAATCAATTTTGTACTTGTACAAGCCGCACCGGATTTTAGGCCGCACCGGATTTTCGGCCGCAGGTGTCCCACGTTGTAATATGAGATATTTACACAGAAAGATATTACACGTGAGGATTTTTTAACTTTTAATTAAATCCATATGGTAACATAAACAAATACATATTGCAAATGCTTTTTTTCGAACCGTGCCTGTAACGCGGCTACTTTTAAATATACATACGTATCGGTAACACAAATTACGTTGCGTATACTTTTTTACTGAACAACATTCCAATATCTCCTAACGACTGGTAAAAAATATATATACTGCAGCCTACCAGGAAAAGTTATTGATCGCCTTTAACTTAAAAGCAGCGTTTTCGCTCGGCTAATGTGCTCCCCCCCACCTTCCCGTTTATCGCAAACCAGTATTTCCCACAAGACGCGGCGAAATCGGATGTGACATCATAGCATTCCGGGATGTAGTACAGAAAACAAATATAGTTAAAACACTTCTAACTTTAACTAGAAAATACTAACAAATGAATTACTAAGCGAAAATATTATAAACTAAATAACTGCCATAAAGGCAGCACAATGCTTTTCTTCGAGTGTTTTCCATGTTGATGAGGGTGAGTACAAATGACTGATTTACAATAATTTAATTGTGAAAGTGCGCTTGATTTATCGTACAATTTCATTGGACCTCTGTGAACTACTCATCAATTTTATTGGTCTACTATTACGAGGCAAAATGTTTTTGGCGGCATGAAAAAAAATCATGCATTAGCCGCACCGTAGTAAAGGCCGCAGTGTTCAAAGCTGTTCAAAATGTGGGAAAAAAGTAGCGGCTTATAATCCGACATCTACGGTACTTCACAGCAGCTTCCAAAAACTTGATCTAAAGCTATAATGCACAGTGAATCCCATTCATTAATTTCATCAGTTACTTCTGAAAAACAATGCGCTAAGTTTCTTTAGCCATGTCTTATGGCTAAAACGGAAACTCCCGGCATTCAGCAAAGATTGATTGGCAGAGCAGACTTGATAGGCTAAATAGCCTAATTCTGCTCCTATGTCTTATGGTAATTCAACCATTCCTACAAAAATAATGTCAGAACTCATAAAGATCCATTACAAATTCAAAAGTTACAAGTGCTCAGTCTGGTTCCCCAAATTTTACCATGGGAGGTCGGTCTCTCTCTCTCTCTCACACACACACACACACACACACACACACGCACGCACGCACAAGTCCAAAAATGTGAGTCCGTCTTCAGTTTTACTTTAAGTGAGGTGTAGAAGTATCACGTGGTAGCGTGATGACGTATGCAATTCATGTATTTATACATATGACACATAATGAACTATTTAAACAAACAAGAATGCTTAATTTACCAATATTGTATGTATGTGTGTACATAGAAAAAAATAAAAGATTATTCAAATATTACTGAAATATTAAAAGCACAACAGAACATTTAGATGCTATTGATTTCAGTATGGATTCTAGACTACATTTAATTATTAAGCTTTAGTTTAATATTTTAATTATGTTTCAATGTATTTAAAATGGTTTGATTCAGTATTTTTTGATATATCTGCATGGTAGATATGTATAAAAGCTTTAAAGATTGTCTCAGCTTTATAAGCAGCGAAAACATCATTGCATTCTTCCTGTCAAGTTAGGGTTGGCCTTCATCATTTCAACACCAAAGACACCTCATTCCTCAGGACACTCAGTCTGACTCCAAGATGCAGCGAGTTAATAAGAACTGCTCTCCACGTTCAACCAAGATGAATGCAAAAAGCAGTGGTTCTGAATAGCTGATAAAAGAATGCAGTCTATAATTCTTACCATAAAACTCCCTGCTTTGCTTTCTTCTTTTAAAACATTCTACCTCTCCACAAATTGAGTGATTTGTTTCCTTATGTGACATGATGCCTTTTTTTAAGGCTCCTGCAATGCCCCTTTTTATCTTCTTTACTGCAAAGATAGCTGCAGAAATCCCAGCTGTCTTCATTTAGAATGCACATGCATGTCAGGGTAGTCAATAAATAAATGCAAAATAAAAAGCCATCAATTGCCAAAGAGCAGTAAGGTGTCGCAGAAATGTGATTTTTTTTCAGAAATAACAAGCATGAACAGCAACAGCTCAAAGAACATGACCACACGGGGGGGCGGGGGGTGAGATAATAATCATGAGGGAGAATGGAGATAAGTGGGAAGTGGAGCACTAAGCAGACAAACTAAATTAAAAAGGATATAAACAGGGAGAAAAGTGTAGGGTAGAGAACAATAAACAAAGACTTAGCTGTAAATTGGGTGGGCAGAGGAGGTAACTCGCCAGGAAAATATAATAAGCCTAGTAATAAAACAAGTTGTAGAATGATAAGGGAGACACATTTAAGCGTGGAAAATGACTAAGAAGGAAATATATAGACCAATTTTAGTTCCTTTGTTCTCTGAAAATTGGGCAGAAAATTAGTTAAAATGAGAGTGATTTTATGAACCTGCCCCACAATGAACAAATTGTGTGACTACAAAGGAAAAATAAAAGGATAAGGTCTACAATGTCTAGACAAAAAACTGATGCATGTCCAAATGGAGAACTAATACTGCCTTCTCATGCAGGACAAAGCCATTCTGACAGCCTAAAGAGTCCCGAATGAAACATTTACAGGTGCAGGACTGACACAAAATTTTTTTGACCCTTCCCAACCTTGAGCATTAGCCCCACTTAATTCTCTATTACTGATCAGGAAACTTGAATAAAATGTGTAAAAAATTGACAGCAAAATATTAAGTAATATTGTCAAATAACATAATCAACTCATAGGAAGTCTCCTAGAGCATGCCATGAAATGAATGTCGGCATTAACAATGCAAAAGAAACATGATCTTTGTGCTTGTAATAGAACCAAATCATTTACTGATTATTTGAAATTGTTTTCTACTTCAGTTTTTCAACCAAAGCTCCAAAATGTGTTCTTCACAAAGACTACACATTTCTGCAACCTTACAAAAGAGATGATAAGAAGAGCGTAATGGAAAATGCAATAGCAATTTAGAATGTTTTTCTATATCAAGGGAGCTTTTAAAATGCAAATTATTCATCCTGTTAAACATACTCTATACTTGCAGGGTATTGTGCAGCTTCCCTATTCACATTATTACCAATTGCTACTTAAGATTTGCCTACATTTATTGTCCTATTTAAGTGCACACTGATGTCTTCCTTTTCCTTTATCTGCCACCAATAGTTATCGTATGGCTACATACAAAACGCTGAAGGAAATCATCAGGTCAGGCAGCATCTATGAAAATTAATTGATAGTCGATGCTTCAGACAGAGACCCTTCTTCAGGACTGAGGAGGGAGGGAAAGGAGGCTAGCTAGAAGGTGATTGATAAAGCAGGTGTGTAGTAAAGGTCAAGGGTCGGAGGAGTGGACCATAGGAGAAAGAGAGTGAGGAGGGATCCCGAAGTAATAGGTGGGTGAGAAGAGTTATAATGTCAGAGCAGGGAATAGGGGAAGTGTGGGGGGGGGGGGGTGGTGGATAAAATCTGTTTACTGAAAGGGGAAATCAATATTCATGCTGTGAAGTTGCAGGCTATTCAGATGGAATATAAGGTACTCAATCACCCTGAGGATGGACTCAACTTGGTACAAGAGGCGGCCATGGACTGACATATTGGAACGAGAATGGGAATGGGAATTAAAATGTTTGGCCACTGGGAAGTCCCACGTGTGGTGAATGGTGCGGAGGTGCTTGATGAATTAGTCTCCCAATATATGGCAGGTCTCACCCATGTAGAGGATGCCGCATTGTCAGTACAATAGACGACCCCAGCAAACTTGCATGGGAAGTGTTGCTTGACCTGGAAGGAGTGCCTGGGGCCCTGAATAAAGGTGAGGGAGGAGCTGTATGGGCATGTATAGCACTAAGGCCACTTGCAGAGATAAGTGTTGGGAAGGAGATTAGTGGGGAGGGGTGAATGGACAAGGGAAACACAGAGGGAGCCATCACTGCAGAAAGTGGAGGGAGAGGGAAGGTAAATATATCTTTAGTGGTAGGATCCCTTGGAAATTGTGGAAGTCATGGAGGGTAAAGTGTTTTGAATGCAGAGGCTGATAGGATGGTAGTTAAGGATAAGAGGAACTCTATTACTATTAAGGCAGCAAGGAGATGGGGTGAGCATGCATGTACAGGAAATGGAGGAGGCGATGCAGGTGAGGGGCATCATTAATGTTGGAGGAAGGGAAACTCTGTTCTTTAAAGAAGGAAGACACTTTTTGATGTTCTATAATGGAAAGCTACATCCTGGCAACAGATGTAGCAGAGGCAATGAAACTAAGAAAAAGGCTCAACTCCATTAATTATCAGCACACATACCAAACTGATATTTTTTTTCTGTGTCCTTAATTGGCATTTTAAGTGCCTAGCTGTCATTATCAATGGATCACTCAAATGATATGGTCAACAGCAAGAATCAGAAGACTAAAACATAGAATAACAGGGAAGAATTTACACAACAAAAAAATTCCAGAGACATTGGTAATAACCAACACCATAGCTTCCTTCAATATTGCGACTCAAGACTGATAATGCATTGAAGGATGCAGATACAATGAAAACGTTTCTTACAAGTAATCTTGAGTTAAGTTCAGAAATCAATTATTTGCAATTCTTTTTAAAATTAATTTTTATAAGTTTCTAAACTACAACAGGAAAAAAACACCAACAAAATGGAGATTTATACAGTGCTAAACAAACATATCAAATATACAATTCATAATACAGAAAAAGCACACAAAATGAAATCATAGAAAGTTAGTATCCTCCCCACCCTCCCACTACAAACCTCCAAGCCAACCATTACAATGTAAAGAAAAGTTAATCAGAGCTTTCGTCACCACAGAGCTGTAAATAGGAAAAAAGTATAATGCCTACTACCTAAACTATAATGTATTACACAACAAAAAAAAACTGTAAAACTTAATCAGAGAAAAAAAGCCTGAAGGGACTGTAGTACAAAAAAAGGGATAAACCTTTAATCTAAAGAGCAATTATGAAAATATACAAGAAAAGATCCCCACACCTTATGAAACTTTATGTCCGAATTAAGAAGTGAATAATGAATCTTTTCAAGACATAAACAGGACATAATATCTCTAAGCCATTGAGCATGAGTGGGTGGGGCAACATCTCTCCACCTGAGAAGAACTAACCGTCCAGCCAAAAGAAATGCAAAAGATAATGTTCGACATATAGTCGGACTCAAATGCATGTCAACTTCACCCAAGGTGCCAAAAAGAGCAATCAGAGGGTTAGGTTCAAAATGGCAATTAAGATATGAGATAAAGTTAAAAAAACATCTCTCCAAAATTTTTCCAAACTAGGACAGGCCCAATAAATATGAATAAGAATTTATACAACAAAAAAATTCAAGAGCCATTGGTAATAACCAACACCTTAGCTTCCTTCAATATTGCGACTGCAAGACTGATCACTTACACCCCATTTACACATCACAAAAGGGACTAGTATCAGGATAAAACTGTGATAATTTGGTTTTAGACATATGAGCCCTATATACAGTCGGCCCTCCTTATTCGTGAGGGATTGGTTCTGGAACCCCTCACAGATACCAAAAAATGCGGATGCTCAAGTCCCTTATTCAACCTGTCTCAATGCAGTGAATCTTAGGACCCAGCGGAATCACAGACCTAATTTAACCTGCCTCATTGCCGTGGACATTAGGACCCGGCAGTGGAGCTCTGAATCCGCAGTGTTTCTGTTCACAAAAATAATCACGATCACGATTGAAAATAAAGTGGAAATAATAAAGCAATCGGAAAGAGGTGAAGTGCCATCGGTCATTGTAAAAGCGTTAGGCTACGTCGGTCAACGATCGGAACAATTTTAAAGGATAAAGTGAGAAAAGCTCTGCCCTGATTATTACTAAGCAACGCAGTGGTTTAATTATTGGGTTTTGGGGTTTTGAGTTTTTGATCCTCCACATCAAACCACCACGGATGCAGAGCGCGCTCGGAAGTGATCTGTCACTGGATCAAACTCAGGAACTTCCATTCCCGAGTCTGGCGCTGAAACAAACGTTCTTAAGTGTTTTATATGCCTAGAAAGGTAAAATGTAATCTATATACCAAGTCAAACGTTTGACTAACTGACGATAAATAATGCTGGATGTACCTGTTCCAACTTACTTAGTAAGACAACTCCCAATTTTTTTCGATCCCGATCCATGATAACCCACGAACATCCTCCCGTATACTTTAAATCATCTCTAGATTACTTATAATACCTAATACAATGTAAATGCTATGTAAAATGGTTGTTATACTGCATTGTTTAAGGAATAATGACAAGGAAAAAAAAGTCTGTACATGCTTGAACAATAAGTGCTGGAAGAGCACTTCTGGGTTTTCTTGATTCGCGGATGCAAAACTCGCAGATAAGGAGGGCCGACTGAACACCTAAGAACTGCAAAAGGCAGTGGCGAGCACATAAAGAGGTTGAGTTAACTGATTTAAGAATTGAATCCCAAAACTCATCGGACAGAGAAATATTTAAATCAAGCTCCAAGGCAGTTCTGATTTTATCAAAAGGGACACGCCTCAAGGTCACTAACTTATCGCAAATAGTAGATATTAAACCTTTGCCCAATGGGTTCGTACAAAGAAACAAGTCCACAAAGTTTTTCTCGGGCATCTCAGGAAAGTTTGATATTAAAGAATTAATAAAGTGTCTAATTTGAAGATATCTAAAGAAATGAGTATTAGGTAGATTAAACTTTACAGACTGTTGTTCAAAAATTGCAAAATGATTATCAATGAAAAGATCTTCAAAGCACCTAATGACCTTTCTGTACCAGTCATGAAATGTTAAGTCGAAAAAGATGGTTATGTAAAATAGAACTAGAGAGAAACCATTATATCTTCTGAACTGAGCCCATATTCTCAAAGTATGTCTTATAACAGGATTAACAATTAGTCCAAGAAGTGCAGAAATGGAAAAATCCTTACCAGAGTTCAACCCCATTGCCACCCATTTTGGGCAGTCAAGCTGATTATGAAAGAAAGACCAAAAAGTAAGACAACAAATATTGGCTGCCCAGTAATATAAATGAAAATTGGGCAAGGCCATGCCACTTTCCCTTTTAGGTTTTTGAAGGTGAACTTTATTAAGTCTGGAACGTTTGCCCTTACGTAGAACGGATGAAATAATAGAATCTAATGAATCAAAAAAATCCTTTAGAAATAATAATTGGCATAGATTGAAATAAGTATAAAGATTTATTATTTGCATTTCAATGATAATTATCATAAGTACTGTTATGAATGTACCACAGCTCTGAGGGTCTGAGGGGCCGAAGGGTGCGGGACCAGCCCCCTCCTTCCGGAGAATCACAAGATCACTATTAATTCGGGTCTTGGACCCAGGAAATGAGAGACAATGCAACAGATTTGACCATTGTTCTCAGAGATACCTGTGTGAATTGCAACTCTATAGTACGTGCCAGCTATCAGAGACATGGACACCCTCGGGCAATGTGGGGTGGGGATTGTATCACCCTACCTTGAGTGACATCTACAAATCTGCCAGTCACGATAAAAGGGGACAGCAGGAGGCAGTAAGCAGCGACGCACCAGACGGAGACACCATCGCTCATCGCTCCCGTAAGGACGGGAAGCTGTTCGGGAGCCACGTGTGATTCGATTCCCCTAGCTAGGGAATCGAGTGGCTGATCACCCCGAAAAGGATTCCGAACTGACAACGGGGAACTCACATTCCCGATTCAACGATTTGAGTCCAACAGGCTGGCAAGTTTATTTTCTCTCTCCAACACGTGAGCCCCAGCGGTCCCCGAAAGGCTAAAAGCCTGCATGAACTTCAGAGACTTTGATATTTCCATCGGACAATATTTTACCCCTAGACAAACGATAGAGCTACTTCGTATTGTTGATTATTACTATACCCGTGCTTTAGATTGAGTATTGACGACGTATATTATCTGAATGTTTGTATTAACCTTACTTTTGTGCCCCTTTATAAATAAAAACGTTTAAAAATAGTACCATCAGACTTCAGTGGACCTCTTTATCTTTGCTGGTAAGTGACCCAGTTATGGGGTTCATAACAGTACTTTATTGATCCCATAACTAAATCAAATCAATAGCACATCAGCTCATTGGTCATGATTCTCATTCAACCAGAACCAATCCAGGTTCAAGCACACCCAACATTGGTGAGGCTGTCAAAGTATCCACTGAGAAATGACACTGGAGCGATGGCAGACAAACTCAATAAGTATTCTGTGTCATTCTTCACTTTGGAAGACACTAGCAATCTGCCAGTAATTCCAGAGTGTTGGGGACAGAAGTGAGTGTAGCAACGATTACTAAGGAGAAGGAAGCTGAAAGGTCTGAAGGCAGATAAGTCACCTTGTGATAGGTATTGATTGCCCAGGGCCAGGGGGCTCTTCTTTCCAATTTCAGCTCTTTCAAGATGGCATCCGACACTTCTAAAGATTAAAGAGTTGCTTTTGAGTAAGTTAAACTTCCAAGCAATATTCTTTGTTTAGTTTCTTTCAAAAATGGGGAGACAGTCTTCCAGTTCTTAATGTAAATGACAAGCAAGAATCAGTCTGAAGTTAAAAGGAAAGCTTTGCAAACAAACAATACTGTACATAGAACAGACTTGCTGGCCCATAGCATGAGGCTGATTATTCAAGAGCTGCAGTGTAAGACATAGAAACATAGAAAACCTACAGCAAATACAGGCTGTTCAGCCCACAAAGCTATGCCGAACATGTCCATACCTTAGAAATGACCTAGGGTTACCCATAGCCCTCTATTTTTCTGAGCTTTGTGTACCTGTCCAGGAATCTCTTAAAAGACACTATTGTATCCGCCTCCACCACTATTGCCGGCAACCCATTCCATGCACTCACTACTCTCTGTGTAAAAAACTTACCCCTGACATCTCCCCTGTACCTACTTCCAACTACGTTAAAACTGTGCCCTCTTGCGCTAGCCATTTCATCCCTCGGGAAAAGCCTCTGACTATCCACAGGATCAATTCCTCTCATCATCTTATAGACCTCTATCAGATCACCTCTCATCCTCCATCACTCCAAGGAAAAAAGGCCGAGTTCACTCAACCTTTTCTCATAAGGCATGCTCCCCAATCCAGGCAACATCCTTGTAAATCTCCTCTGCATCCTTTCTATAGCTTCCACATCCTTCCTGTAGTGAAGCAACCAGAACTGAGCATAGTACTCCAAGCTGGGTCTGACCAGGGTTCTATATAGCTGCAACATTACCTTTCAGCTCCTAAACACAATACCACCATTGATTAAGGCCAATGTACCATATGCTTTCTTAACCACAGAGTCAACCTGCGCAGCAGCTTTGAGTGTCCTATGGACTTGTACCCCAAGATCCCTCTGATCCTCCACACTGCCAATAGCCTTACCATTAATACTATATTCTGCCATCGTATTTGACCTACCAAAATGAACTACCTCACACTTATCTAGATTGAACTCCATCAGCCACGTCTCAGCCCAGTTTTGCATCCTATCAATGTCCCGCTGTCACTTCTGACAGCCCTCCACTCTATCTACAGCACCCCCAACATTTGTGTATCATCAACAAATTTACTAATCCCGCATCCAGGTCATTTATAAATACACAAAGAGAAGGGGTCCCAGAATAGATCCCTGAGGCACACCACTGGTGACCAACTTACATGCAGAATATGATCTGTCTACAACCACACTTTGCCTTCTCTGGGCAAGCCAGTTCTGGATCCACAAAGCAATGTCCCCTTGGATCCCATGCCTCCTTACTTTCTCAATAAGCCTTGCATGGAGTACCTTGTCAAATGCCTTGCTGAAATCCATATACATTACATCTACTGCCCTACTTTCATCATTGTGTTTAGTCACATCCTCAAGAAATTCAATCAGGCTCGTAATGCATGACCAAATCAAGTACAGCCTTTCCTCTTTTAGGCTTATCTACATATTATGTCAAGAAACCTTCTTGAACACACCTGACAAACTCCACCCCATCTAAACCCCTTGCCAATTGATATTTGGGAAATTAAAATCTCTCACCATGACAACCCTGTTATTATTACACTTTCCAGAATCTGTCTCCCTACCTGCTCCTTGATGTCCCTGTTACTATTGGGTGGTTTATAAAATACACCCTGTAGAGTTAGTGATCCCTTTCTGTTTCTAACTTCCACCCACAGAGACCCCGTAGACAATAACTCCATGTCTTCATCCTTTTCTGCAACCATGACACTATCTCTGATCCACAGTGCCACGTTCCCACCTCTTTTGCCTCCCTCCCTGTCCTTTCTGAAACATCTGAAGCCCGGCACTCGAAGTTACCATTCCTGCCCCTGAGCCATCCAAGTCTCTGTAATGGCCACAACATCACAGCCCCGTACTGATCTATGCTCTAAGCTCATCCACTTTGTTCATAATACTCCTTGCATTAAAATAGAAACCATCGGTCTGAGCACGTCCCTTCTCTATCACCCGCCTATCCTCCCTCTAGCACTGTCTCCAAGCTTTCTCTATTTGTGAGCCAATTGCCTCTTTCTCCGTCTCTTCAGTTTTGTTCCCACTCACCAGCAATCCTAGTTTAAACTCTCCCCAACAGCCTTAGCAGACCTCCCCACCAGGATATTGGTCCTCCTGGGATTTAAGTGCAAACTGTCCTTTTTGTACTAGTCACTCCTGCCCCAAAAGAGGTCCCAATGATCCAGAAATCTGAACCCCTGCGCCCTGCACCAATCCCTTATCCAAGCATTTATCTTCCACCTCACTCTATTCCTACTCATTGTCATGTGGCACAGGCAGTAATCCCGAGATTGCTACCTTTGAGGTCCTGCTTCTCAACTTCCTTCCTAACTCACAGTAGTTTGTTTTCAGGACCTCCCTTTTGCTGCTTATGCCATTGGTATCAATATGTACCACAATCCCTAGCTGTTTCTCCCACTTCAGGATATCATAGACGCGATCAGAAACATCCCAGACCCTGGCACCTGGGAGACAAACTCCCATTCATGCTTCTTTTCTGCGTCCACAGAATCACCTGTCTGACCCCCTAACTATAGAGTCCCCTATCACTGCTGCCATCCTCTTCCTAAACTACTCAATCATTCCATTTATCTCAGGTCATCCAGTTCCAGCAACATCCTTGTAAATCTTCTCTGTAATCTTTCAACCTTATTTACACCTTTCTTGTAGGTAGGTCATCAAAACTGCACATAATACTCCAAATTACGCCTCACCAATGTCTAGTCACATGCCTCTAGTCAGAGAGGCAACTGTCTACTACCACTCTGGCTTCTCCCACAAAGCCAATGTCTAAACCAATTACCTACCTCATTTTGAATGTTGAGCAACTGAACCTTCTTGACTATCCTCCCATGCAATACCTTGACAAATACCTTGCTAACGTCCACGTAGACAGCATCTACTGTCCTGCCTTCATCAACTTTCTGGGAAACTTCCTCAAAAAACTCTATAAGAGTGGTTAGACATGACCTACCACACACAAAGCGATGCAGACTGTCCTTAATTGGTAATGAAATAGTCATATATCTCATCCTTTAGGATACCTTCTAATAACTTTCCTTCTACTGATGTCAGGCTCACCTGCCTATAATTTCCTGATTTATTTTTAGAACCTTTCTTCAACAGCGAACAACTTTGGCCATCCTCCAATCTTCCACATTGACATGAAAGGAGGAGAGAATACTTTTGTATAGACACTGTAACTTCATCTTTGGTAGCTATGGGTAAATACCAGAAGAGTGGAGGAAAGATGATATCTTTCGCTTGCTTTAATTGGGTCAGCAGTGATATGTCTGGAAACTACATATTAGTGGTGTGTAGCTGTTGGAATAGTTTCTAAGTGTCAGGTTTTATTTTCATTTGGAAATGAATGGGCTAATGACAGTACAGCACTGTTTAGTGCTGGTGTGATTCTGTTTCTCAGACTTGTTGAGCTGTTATTTTATTTCACAACAGTGTGCGGAACACATCTTTCTGACCCTTTGAGCCCCGCCATCCAGCACCCCACCAACTTAACCCTAACCCTATTCATGCCCTAGTCTAATTTACAATGACCAATTAACGGGTATATCTTTGGCCTGTGGAGGATGCCAGAACACCCAGAGGGAACTGATGTGCACAAGAGAAGGAACGTACAAACTTGCTTACAGTGCACGCTGAAATTGAACTTCAAACTCCAAGCAAAATGTAATAATGTCGCACTAGACACTATACCACCTTGGTGCCATCTGGGAGCAAAACCATGTTGTCGTATATGGCACTTCGTTTCACCTTGTAGGAGGTGACTGCATTTAAGCCATGTCACAGCTGTCAAGCATGCTTCAGTGACTCACATTTGGTCCAGAATTTCCACTTTGCTCGTGAGATGGCTTTCCTGAAGTTGTACCTGGACCTCTTATATTTCATTTGGCCACCAGAGTTGAACACCACTGCTCTGGCCCTTGGCAGATGGTTCATTCAGGGCTTCTAGTTGGGGAAGACTCTGAATGACTTTGAGGGACCACACTCATCAACGTGGCATATTCATTCAGATCCTCAGCTGAGTCTTTGAACATGGCCTAGACCACAGACTTGAAGCAATCCCACAGCTGCTCTTCAGCCTTCTGCAACCACCTCTTTCTTGTCCTTACCTCTGGAGCCTTTCTCTTTAGCCTCTACCTTTATGCAGGTAGAAGGAGGACAGCCAGTTGATCACATTTCCTGAAATGCAGTCTAGTGATCAAATGTTAGGCATTCCTAATCATAGTATAACAGTGGTTGAGTGTATCGGGACCCTTGTGCTGCAGGTGATATGTTGATGATAATTATGCCAAGATGTTTTCAAACAAGCCTGACTGAAGTCTCCAACAATTATGTGAAAAGCAGCAGGGTAGGCTGTTTCTTGTTTGATAATCGCAGCACTCAATGCCTTGAGTACTTGCTTAACATCTGACTTCGGCAGTATGTAAACTGCAGTCAGGATCACAGAGGAGAACCCTCTTGGTAAGTAGAATGTATGGCACTTAATTATTCGATGTTCCAGGTCAGGGGAACAGGAATGTGACAGACAAGACAGCTATGTATGAGCACCACAAAGAGTTTATCAGAAGAAATTGGCCACATCTCATCTTCCGCAAGTGTTCTGCAGATCCATCCATCGGTACATTGAGGATTCCTTGAGCCATATAGATTGTGTCTTGACTGCACCATATCTCAATGAAACATAGAGCACAGCAGTCCCTCATTTCTCTTTGATAAAGTAATCTTGCCCTTAAGTCCCCTATATTGTTCTCCAGAAACTGTACATATGCTAACAAAGATATTGGGTTGAGGAAATTTTATACCCCACTATTTTAGTCTAGCTTGGACTCCTCCCCCTCCCTCTCTTCCGGTCAAGGCAATCTACCTCAAGCACTTAAAGGTGCCGTACTTGTATTCCTGAGAGTTAAGATCACTTTAGAAGATCATGAAATTGTTTCGACAGTTCATAAGTAAATTACTTAAAGCGATATTCCAGGCTGCAGATTGCAGTGATAATAGTTCAGAAGGATTAGATTTTGAAGTTTTGTATGCTGCCTACAAAATGTTGTCATGTGTCATCTGCACCATTTTGAAAATGTCACTATCAGCTATTGGACTAAAACTGAACCAGGTGTACTGTGTTTACACTGCGGCTACAAAATTAGATCAGAATCTTCATATTTTTAGGCGACTGACACTGAAAAACATTTTGACAAGTGGCAAGAGATGAGTGATGGAATGCTTTCCGCTTGGCTGAATGAGTGCAGATCCAAAAGCACTCAAGATGCCAGGTGCCATCCAGAATTAAACAACACATTTGACTGTCACTCCATCCACCTCCATAAAAATCCTCTCCTAACATCAGGTCACTATGTTTACCATCAATAAAGTGCACTGCAGCAAATCTCCAAAGCTTCATAACAGCACTTCCTAACCACTTGCAAAAGACAATGGCAGCTTGCAAATGAAAGCAGCATGCCCACCTTTATATGTTTGACAAAGGCTGGCAAATAATTCAAAATAATGCTGAGGCTTTATACAGTTACTATTAACATTCCTAACCTTTAAATGGAAATTTGCTTCTATCATTTGATCTGCTATCCAGATGTTCTGCAGCCCATTACACATGATAAAAATATAATTGTTCAGATGAGGTTACGGAAGAAATCTTGGGGTATCAAATTCATACTAATAACAGCAGCTTTTTGTTAAAAACTGGTAAACCAGAGAAAATATATAAAAAAATAAATTTGATGAGGACAAGTGAGTAATCAGTGTAAAATCTTTTAAGTATTAATTGTTATTTAGAAGCCATGTTTAAAAATCTATTCTCATTATATTTGTTGCTTTCAGTAAAATATAATTTGGTTTTGCATAAATCAGGAGTGACAAATAGTGCTTGTTATGAAGTACAGGGACAAAGAAATCAATGCTTAATTTAACAGTGATACAGTGTGCATGTCATTTGTGGAATGCTTTATGCTTTATAGATTGCAAAATAGTTTTTGCAAACTACTATCTGGCAAAAATAAGCGTGTTATTTGTCATGATGTAGTTCTGCAGGGGAAAAAATATGTGATTTTAATAAGTTTTACGCACCTTCCCTTGCATTTGAAATCATAATATATATACAACACTTAATTTTGAATATTATCTATTTTTTAGATATTATGAAACCAACTAAACCTTGTTTTCTCCATAACGGGTAATAACAGAATAAAAATAATAATGAAGTATGGTTTCTGCTTTGGGCATAATCAGGAAATTGTATCTAATACATTCAAAAGCAGGCTGATTACATTACTACTCTGAGAAAATTAATCCAAAAGAAACAGTTTAAAATCTCCCTTGAACTAATTTACTTAGCCAGTGTAACAGAATGCAATTGTTTATTTTCAGTGAAATGTATTTCTTGCTGCAATTAAAAGAGATAAACCTAGTGCAGTCATCTGAAAACAGATTTATCAATAGAATAAAGTATTTTAGTAAAGATTTCTGGTTGCCTAGCCATCAGTTACAATGATGCTACCCTCTGATAAAAGCTGCTTTCAGTCAGCTATTTTATTTTCTCTGAAAACAAAAGAATTTTCTTTTGATTTCTGTGCTGCACTTCGGTACTTATGACCTGGTCTTTTTTTAAAAATCCCTTTATCAGTTTCTCCACCATGGGAGATTCCATGTGATATCAGACCAAATTGCATCTATTCTTATTGACATCAATGAGCCAGAGCATTCTGTGGTCAACAGGTAGAAAACTGCTGGTTGATGATCAGCTTGTTCCTTGCCTGTTTTGCCTTCACATCGCAATGTTTAGGCCAGAAATTCGTAGGAGCATAGATCGTAGATCACTTACACATATGACAGTCCCAGGAGTAGAAATCCAACACACTGATATGAGGAACTAACTCACAGAGCCATAGAGTTCACCATGCCCATGGCAACCAGTAAGAGCCCATCTTTTGTCATCCCATTTACCTGAACTTGCTCTTAGCCAGCTGTGCACTAATGTTTTTTGGGTTCTTCTAGATATTTCTGAAAGTACTTGCCTCCACTACCCACCCAGACAGTGCATTGCAGATTCCATCACCTGCTGGATGAAAACATTCTTCCTCAGGTCCCCCCTGGTTCTTTCACCTTTAGCCGTAAACTTATTTTTAGATACTTCTGCAATGGGAAAAGTTTCCTGTATCTGTCAAATGTCCTCTACACCCTCTCCTATGCAACCACATCCTTCCTAAAATGCAGGATCCAGAGCTGCACAAGATATTCCATCTGTGGGCTAATCAATGCTCTATAAAGAAGCATCATATTCTCCCTGCTCTAATGTTCTATGCACAGATTAAGGTGAGTAATCCATCAGCCTTCTTCATCACCTTATCTATCTGTGCTACAACATCCAGGTATCTTTGAACTTGTGCAAGATCTAGTATAGGCTCCAGTCTCTTAGCTTTACATCAGCCACAGTTGGTATTTGCTGTAAAACCACTTTCATCTGAACAAAAAAGATGTCTAAAAGGCATTTGGCAGCAAGTTGTGTAACAGTTGGTATGGCAATCCAGGCAAATGACCTCAGAATCTGCCAGCTCAGAACTAGTCACTGCTCTGGAACCATAAGAACGTTAAGAAATAAGAGTAGGAGTCGGCCATCTGGCCCATTGCGCCTGCTAGGCCATTCAGTAAGATCATGGCTGATCTGGCTATGTACTCATCTCCACCTACCTGCCTTTTCCCCATTACCCTTAATTCCCCTACTATGCAAAAATCTACCCAACTTTGTCTTAAATATCCACAAAATGCTGGTGGAACGCAGCAGGCCAGGCAGCATCTATAGGAAGAAGTACAGTCGATGTTTCGGGCCGAGACCCTTCATCAGGACTAACTGAAAGAAGAGATAATAAGAGATTTTAAAGTAGGAGGGGGAGATCCGAAATGATAGGAGAAGACAGGAGGGGGAGGGACGAATCTAAGAGCTGAAAAAGTAATTGGCAAAAGGGATACACAGCTGGAGAAGAGAAAGGATCATGGGACGGGAGGCCTAGGGAGTAAGAAAGGGGTAGGGGAGCACCAGAGGGAGATGGAGAACAGGCAAGGAGTGATTGTGAGAGGGACAGAGACAGAAATAAAGAGAGAGAGAGGAAAGAATGAATGAATAAACAAACAAACAAATAAATAAATAAATAAGGGATGGAGTAAGAAGGGGAGGGGGCATTAACAGAAGTTAGAGAATTCAATGTTCATGCCATCATGTTGGAGGCTACCCAGACAGGATATAAGGTGTTGTTCCTCCAAACTGAGTGTGGCTTCATCTTGACAGTAGGGGAGGCCATGGATAGACATATCCGAATGGGAATGGGATGTGGAATTAAAATGTGTGGCCACTGGGAAATCCTGCTTTCTCTGGTGGACAGAGCATAAGTGTTCAGCGAAATGGTCTCCCAGTCTGCATTGGGTCTCACCAGTATATAGAAGGCTGCACCGGGAGCACTGGATGCAGTATATCACACCAGCCGACTCACAGGTGAAGTGCCGCCTCACCTTGAAGGATCCATGGCCTCCTCTACTGTCCTCTTCCCTATTTTACTCTCCTCCCTTTCTATCACCAATAATCTTCTTCACCTTTTCTCTTAAAGTCACAGCCAACAAACAATTACTTGTATCCCTATCACAAACAAGTGAAAATCTGAAGATGCTGGAAATCCAAGAAACACACACAAAATGCTGGAGGAACTCAGCAGGCCAGGCAGCATCTATAGAAAAGAGTAAACAGTCGGTGTTTGGGCTGAAACCCTTCCGCAGGACTGGAGAAGGGTCTTGGCCCAAAACTACAACTGTACTCTTTTCCATAGATGTTGCCTGGCCTGCTCAGTTCCTCCAGCATTTTGTGTGTGTAACTTGTATTCCTTCCATTTCTACTGGCATCCAAACATCAGGAATAAGAAAGGTAAGCAATTACAATGGGGCTATATGAAAGGCCTCGCATTAGACAGTATGAAACAAGAACAGATATGTAAACAGATTATGGAAAGGTATAAAATCAGCTGAGTTATTGTAGTAGGTGACAATAATTTCCCTTCTATCAGCTGGGACTCCTTAGTACCAGAAGCTTAGTTTGGACAGTTCTTCCTAGGTGCATCCAGGGAGATTCTAAACATAGTGTTTAGACAGTTTAATCAGGAACAGGGCTAGATCTTGATCTTGAGAAATAGACTGGGCCAAGTGATTGGATTGTCAGTTATAGAGTACTTTGGGAACAATGATCAGAAGTTTTCAGATGATTATGGATAAGGTTAAGACAGGACCTTAAGAGAGGATTTAGAGAACTAGGTAGAAAGCTGAGGAACAGGACCTCCAGGGAAGTAATTTCTGGATTGCTGCCTGTGCCACGCACCAGCGAGGGTAGAAACAGGATGATCTGGCAGATAAATGCATGTCTGAGAAGCTGGTGCAGGGGGCAGGGCTTCAGATTCTTGGATAATTGGGATCTTTTCTGGGGGAGGTATGACCTGTTCAAAAGTGACAGGTTGTACATGAACCCAAGGGGGACCAATATTCTCGCAGGCAGGTTTGCAGGAGCTGTTGAGGAGGGTTCAAACTAATTTGGCAGGTGGGTGGGAACTGGAGTTATGGGGCTCACGATAGGACAGATGGTAAAAAGTAAAGATAACATGCAGTCAGACTGTCAAGAAGGGCAGGCATGTGATGGGACTTAGTTGCAGCCAACAAGCTGAGTATCGAAACATTAGGGATGCAGAATCAGAAAGGATAGCAAATACGGTACTCAAGGTGTTGTATCTAAATGCACTTAGTATAAGAAATAAGGTGGATGATCTTGTAGCTCTATAACAGATTGCCAGGTATGATGCTGTGGCCATCACTGAATCATAGCTGAAGGACGGTTGTAGTTGGGAGATGAATGCCCAAGGTTACACATTGTATCAGAGGGATATGAAGGTAGGCAGAGCGGGTGGTGTGGCTCTACTGGTAAAGAAAGCCATCAATTCAGTAGAAAGAGGTAACATAGGATTGGAAGATGTTGAGCACTTATGGGTTGAGTTAAGAAACTGCAAGGGTAAAAGGACGTTGATGGCAGTTATATACAGTACAGGCCTCCCAAAAGTGGCTGGAAGGTGGACCATAGGTTACAACAGGAAGTAGAAAAGGCATGTCAAAAGGGTAATGTTATGGTAGTCTTTGGATAATTTAAAATGCAAGGTGATTGGGAAAATTAGGTTGGCAATGGATCTCAAGAGAGTAAGTTTGTTGAATGTCTAAGAGATGGCTTTTTAGAGCAGCTTGTTGTTGAGCCTACTAGTGGGTCAGCTATACTGGCTTAGGTGTTACGTAATGAACCAGAGGCGATTAGGGAGCTTAAGATAAAAGAACCCTTAGGAACCATTGATCACAATCTGATTGAGTTCAACTTGAAATTTGATAAGGAGAAAGTAAAGTCTGATGCAGTGGAATAAGGGAAATTACAGTGGTATGAGAGAGGAGTTGGCCAAAGTAAATTGGAAGGACGTGCTGGTAGGGATGCCAGCAGAGCCCCAGTGGCGTGCATTTCTGGGGAAAATGAGGAAGGTGCAGGACATGTGTAATCGAAAAATGAAGAAATACTCAAATGGTACAACCATGTTGACAAGGGAAGTCAAAGCAATTGTAAAAGCAAAAGAAAGGACATACAATAAAGCAAAAATTAGTGGAAAGATAGAGGATGGGGAAGTTTTTAAAAACTTACAGACAGCAACTAAAAAATCATTAGAAGGGAAAAGATGAAATATGAAAGCAAGCTAGCAAATAATATCAAAGTGGATAGTAGAAGTTTATTCAAGTATTTTAAAAATAAGAGAGAAATGAGAGTGGACATAAGACCACTAGAAATTGAGGCAAGAGAAATAATAAAGAAGGAGGCTGATGAACTAAATGAGTATTTTGCATCAGTCTTCACCGTGGAAGACACTAGCAGCATGCCTGATTTTGTAGTGTGTGAAGGAAGAGAAGTGGGTACAGTTACTATTACAAGAGGGAAGGTGCTCTAAAAGCTTAAAGACCTAAAGGTACATAAGTCACCTGGACCAGACGAACTGCAACCTAGGGTTCTGAAAGTGATAGCGTTAGAGATTGTGGTGGGATTAGAAATGATCTTTCAAAGATCAATGGATTCCGGCATGGCGTCAGAGGAGTGGAAAATTGCAAAAGTCACTCCACTCTAAGAAACAAGGAAGGCAGCAGAAAGGAGATTATAGACCAGTTGGCCTGTCCTCAGTGGTTGGAAAGATGTTAGAGTCAATTGTTAAGGATGAGTTGATGGAGTATTTGGTGACTCAGGACAAGATAGTACAAAACAGTATGGTTTCCTTCAGGGAAAATCTTGCCTGAAGAACCTGTTGGAATTCTTTGAGGAGATTACAAGTAGGATAGATAAAAGGGATGCACTGGATATTGTGTTTGGACTTTCAGAAGGCCTTTGACAAGGTGCCACACATGAGGCTACTTACCAAGTTAAGAGCCAAGTCTAGTATTACAGGAAAGTTACTAACATGGCTAGAGCATTGGCTGATTGGTAGCAGGCAGCAAGTTGGAGTAAAAGGATCCTTTTCTGGTTGGATGCCAGTGACTAGTGGTGTTCTGCAAGAGCTGGTGTTGGGACCGCTTTTTATGCTGTACATAAATGATTTAGATGATGGAATAGATTACTTTGTTACCAAGTTTGCAGGTGATATGAAGATTGGTGTAGGGGCAAGTGGTGTTGAAGAAACAGGTAGGATGCAAAAGGACTTAGATTAGGAGAATGGTCAAGAAAATGGCAATTGAAATACAATGTTGGAAAATGCATGGTCATGCACCTTGGTAGTAGAAATAAATGTGTGGACTATTTTCTGAACGTGGAGAAAATACAAAAATCTAGGATGCAAAGGGACTTGGGAGTCCTTCTGCAGAACAAGTTAAAGGTTAACTTGCAGGTTGAGTCAGTGGTGAGGAAGGCAAATGCTATGTTAGCATTTATTTCAAGAGGTCTAGAGTACAAGAGCAAGGATGTGATACAGAGGCGTTATAAAGCACTGCTGAGGACTCACCTTGAGTATTGTGAAGTTTTGGGCCTCTCATCTTATAAAGGATGTGCTGGCATTGGAGAGGGTCCAGAGGAATCATAAGGATGATTCCAGGAATGGAAGGGTTATCATCCGAGGAACGTTTGATGGCTCTGGGTCTGTACTCACTGGAATGAAGGAGGATGCGGGGGGATCTCACTGAAACCTTTCAAATGTTGAAAGGCCTAGAAAGAGTAGATGTGGAAAGGATGTTTCCCATGGTGGGAGAGTCTAGGACAAGAGGGCACAGTCTCAGGATAGAGGGGTGCCCTTTCAAAACAGAGATGTGGAGAAATTTCTTTAGCCAAAGGGTGGTGAATTTGTGGAATTTGTTGCCACATGCAGCTGTGGAGGTCAGGTTGTTGGGTGCATTTAAGGCACAGATTGATAGGTTCTTTATTGGACAAGGCATCAAAGGTTATGGCCTGGAACTGGGGTTGAGGAGGAGAAAAAAAAAGGATCAGTCATGAATGAATGGCAGAGCAGACTCAATGGGCTAAATGGCCTAATTCTGTTCCTATGTCTCATGGTCTTTGGGGAAGTAGTAAATTGTGGAAAGTCTAATTGTAACAGTATCATGCAGGACCTGGGGAGAGTAGTTTGCAAGTGTATTTTTTTTTGTTGGGCAAGTCCACATTGAACATTTAGAATTGATTAAAGGCCAACTGGACAGAATTCACACAAATATTTTCTGTGAGGAAGGAAGACAAAGATGGCAAGGTTCAGGAGCTTTGGATAATGAGGGATGTTCCAAATATAGTCACAAAAGGATGAAGCCCAGAGAAATTAAAACAGATGGAGCACTATATCTTTTGGTGTGGAAGGAGCTCGAACACCACTCGACTCCAATTTACCTGGGTGTGACACTGGATAGGACGCACTCATCTGCCACCCACATCCAGAAACTCACAATTCTCTCTTGAAAAAATTAGCAGGCACGAAATAGGGAACTAATCACACACTTAGATCAACTGCCCTGCAGATAGATATGCACCTGCAGAATACTGTGCACCTGTGTGGGACAGATCAGCCCACTTGAGGAAAATAGACCCGTTGCTTAACGAAGCCTGCTGAATAATCACGGGCACACTGTGCCCCACACCCACTGACATCATTTACAGACTTGCAGGCATTGTCCCCCCAGAGATCCGAAGACACACTACAAGAAAAATTGAAAAGGGTAAACAGAACTCAGATCCACGGCACCCACTACATCATCATGTGCCAGTTTCCAACCGCTTAACATCGAGGAAGAGCTTTGCTACAGAGAAGGAATTACTGCACAGAACATCCCCCCAAACATACAGGACTGACCTTTGGCAACAAACAGAAGCCAGAACCCCAGCAAACAATACAGTGCAAGACCACACAGAAATGTTGCCAGATGGGATACTGCTTGACAGACAGAAGTGGTGCACTCTCAACAGAGCAGGAGCAGGAGTTTGGAGGACGGGAAACAATATGGTGAAGTGGGGTTTAAAGACCAGCAAATCCTGTGAGTGTGGTGAACGGGTGCAGAACATTGAGCACGTTCTGTGCAACTGCCCACTCTCACCTGATTTAGCGGACACTGACCTGGTCAACACTAGAGAGGCTGGCTGTCTGGTGTGACAAACTATGATGACTATATAAGTAGGAGAAAACTTAGTCAGGAAATGAGGAGGACTAAAACAGACCATGAAATATCTTTAGTAAGTAGGGATTAAAGAAAGTTCCAAAATTCCAAAGCATTTTATACATCCATCATAGGGAAATGTGGAAATTTAGAAAGGGTGCAAAAGTGGTTCACTAGAATGCTACCTGGATTAGAGGGCATTTTAATGGGTTTCTTTGTTTTATAGCTGCCTGCAAGGAGACAAATCTCAAGGTTGTATATAATATACAGATATTGATAATAAATGTGCTTTGAACTTTGTACAGCTAGAAGGACAAGTGAGGAGAGTAGGCAATGTTGTTGCTTTCTTTCAGAAGGGCAAGAAGAAAAAAACTGAGAAATGATAGGCTAATAGTTTACTAGAGAAGTAATTGGAGAAGATTCTTAGGGCTAGGATCTACTCACACCTGAAAAAGGATAGACCTATTTGGGATAGTTAGCATGGCTTTGTGCTGGGAGCTCACATCTTACAAACTTGATTGAATTTTTAAGGAGATAATAAAAATGATTAATGAGGAACAGCAATGGATTTTGTAAGCATGAATTTTAGTAAAGTATTGATAAGGTCCAACATGCAGACTGATCCAAATGATAAATGCACACAGGATCCACAGAGACTAGATAGATGGTTTTCAAAGCTGGCCTGGCCATAGAAGACAGAGGACAGTATTAGAATTTGTTATTTTGACTGGAGTCTGTGAGTGGTGATGTGCTGTGTGGATCAATTCTGATGTCTCTGTTCCTTGTGATAGATATACTTGGACAAAAATGTAAACAGGCCGATAGTAAATTTTCAGATGATGTAAAAGCAGGCAGAATTGTGAGGACAGTTTTGGGATACAAGTCCATAGCTCCCTGAAAGGGACAACACAACTGGTGGTAGAAAAAGCATATGGCAAACTTGCCTTCATTGGCTGGGGTGTTAAGTATAAAAGTTATTAAGTCACATTGCAGCTGTACAAGGCCACATGTATAGTGTGTACACTTCAGGTCCCTGCATTACAGGAAGGATGTGGAGGCTTTGGAGAAGGTGTGAAAGATAATCAGGAGGAAGTACATAAATTTATGAGAGGTATATAGAGGGTTCCTAGTAAGTCTTTCCCTAGAATGGCAATGTCAAATTGTACAAGGCATTGCTTTAAGGTGACGGGGGAAATTTAAAGATGATCTACAATTACCACGTGTGCCAACAATCAAAGGGCTTCTACACATAGATAACTCTACATCAGGCCATAAGGTTAGGCTCTAACTCTACTTCACTGTCAACTATTCCTCCTTTAGGTGTGCCACCTTGTTCTATCTCCTTCAAGTTGACTACAAAATTTCTCATTTTTCACTAGAAGTTCAACTCTCCCCAGTTTCATTGCTTCCCTCTGCCTTTTGTAGATTTTCCCCTCCGTATATCCACATCCATATACATTCATTTGAACTTGTCATTTTATATTGTCTTTCTGTGCCCATTCTTTCCAATACTCAGCCTTCTGTAGCACCCTTCTACTTTAAATCACTCACAATCTCCAATCATTCCTCAATTCTATATTTTCCTGCTATACTCCTTGCTGAAACTCTTACTCAATTTGAATACTTCAGTTTCGTGTTAGATGGTAGTTTAGTTGGCTGCCTTAATTGCCACTTGGGAGGGAGACTGGAGTTGAAGGCAATACAAGAGGAAAATGAAATTAGTGTTGATGGGTGTTTGATGGTAGGCAGGTATGAGGTGAATTACAGCAGTAGTTCTCAATCTTTTTCTGCTTGTGGCCCACTTGTGACTTTTACTTACCTCTGCGGCCCCCACCCGTAAGTTGTTAAAGTCATTTTTGGTCAACTGTACTAATTGTTGTAATATACAGTCAATATTTATGTTTTAACAGGTTATAGGTATTATTGTGTTAAATATAATGTTATAGGTGTATATGAAAAACTAAACTGTTTCAAAGCTCTGAATACGATACCTTATTTATATAATATTCTTCCAACCAGCAATGAAAAGACAGTTAATATTGTTACTTTGGGTATTTAGTGAGATCCTTGTGACTAATGCAAACTAGCGGGTTTTTGAATATCTGGTCGCAACTTGGTTAAAGATAATCAAAGATCACCACTTTCCACAACATCAGGATGGTTCTGTGCTTTTAATAGCAGGTGAGGAGCTTCACTAAACCACATTCAACTAGATAAGAGGTGGGAAATCCAATTAAAAACAAATTTGTTTTCTCCCAGAGGTGTGGAAACTTTAATTTAGAGTATCACCAGAAATCCAGAAGTTTTGCTTACTGTGCTTGAATTTTGCTTGAGCTGTTACATCACTCTGCAGCTTAATTAAGACATTCTTGCAATCTGGTGTCAACATCATTCACATTCACCCCTAATGGATCCACCACCCAATCTGGAATATGCATCTCCTGCAGGTCTCTGAACTAAAATCCCGTATCAGTGAGTAGTTGTTTCAAATGATCACCATATACAATCAAATCATCATCTTGCAATTCTATTTAAAGAATGGCCAGTGAAGGAAATTGCATAAGCTCGCAACATCCAGTATTGCTGCTGTAAAGATTGAGTTTTCAAAGGAAAGCAGTAATAGCCTCTTTGCATGATATGAGATTGCAGTTTATTCCTTGTAACTGTTTGTTTAATAAATTCAATTATTCAAATATATCTGACAGGTAAAATATGTCAGACTTAGCAGCAGCAATTTGTTCATCAAGCTGCTTATTACTCAGAAATGTTACAATTCTCTCCCAAGCTGCGCCAAGTTGATAAAGACCTTTTGATGACCATTAGGACTTCATATGCATTATTGGCGTTTCTAAATCTTCTTTTGTTTTCTTCACAGATTTGTTTAAAAAGATGATCATGAAATGTATTTAATTTGATGAAGTTGACAGCCATTATTACAGCAGCAAGGGTGTCATGCAAATATGCTCCCAATTTGTTTGCAAGTAAACGCTGACAGTGGACAACCAAGGGTATGCAAAAAAATGTCAGGCACAGCAATTTTTGAATCAGCCATGAATCCTCTCAATTTTCCTACCATTGAATCAGCACCATCATATAATGCAACAAGTCATTACGTTTTCCAGCAGAATATTAATTTCCAAGAAATAGTACTTGACTTCAAAAACAATTTTACCTTTGTTATCTGTTTTAAGCTTTTAAGCAAAAAGTATTTCCTCATTTGGATAATCATTCCAAAACTAAACATACATGTCATCAGAAGAACTTCATTATCACATAATATGCTTTAAACGACTTACCCTGACACAGTGGTGCCAGGATAACAACCCCTCCCTCATTGTCTAAAATACTAAGGAGCTGATTGTGGATTACAGGAGGAATGGAGATAGCCTCGGCCCAATCAACATCAATGGGTCTACAGTTGAGAGAGTGTGTAGTTTCAAGTTCCTCAGTATAGACATCACTGGCGATCTCACCTGTACTATACACACTTTGAGGCAAAAAAAAAGTACAACAGCTTCTCTTCCACCTCAGGTGACTGAAGTTGTTCAGCATGGGCCCCCAAATCCTCAATACGTTCTACAGAGGCACAACTGAAAGCATACTGACTGGTTGTATCACTGCCTGGTACAGGAACTGCACCAACGTTGATCACTGGGCACTGCAGAGAGTGGTACAGACAACCCACCACCTGTGGATTTGAACTTCCCTCCATTGTGGACATTAATTGCAGCAGGTGCAGATAGAAGGCCTGGAAGATCATCAGGGACACCAGTCACCCCAACCATAAACTGTTTCAGCTGCTTCTGTCTGGCAACCACGACTGCAGCATTAAAGCCAGGACCAACAGGTTACGGGAGAGCTTCTTTCTACAAGCCATTAGACTTTTAAATTCACATGTCTATACATTGCAACAGAGTCAAAATGCAAAGATTTTTACTCCCTCACGTTTTGCGGTGAATGTAAGATTTAAATAAATTCAAATTCTAACATTCTAACATTTTCAGGGCAAACTTCTTAATTTGCAGTTGTGCAATTAGCTGTTCTTCTACATCTTCTGACATTTATATATGCGTGTGTGTTTTGGAAGGTTGGAGATGAAATATATTAACTCCTGCCTGAGAAGAAGTGACTTAGATTGCTTCAAAACAACAGTCTGTTATGAATGTACCACAGCTCTGAGGGGCCGAAGGGTGCGGGACCAGCCCCCTCCTTCAAGAGAATCGCAAGATCACTATTAATTCGGGTCTTGGACCCAGGAAATGAGAGACAATGCCACGGAGTTGACCATTGTTCTTAGAGGCACCTGTGTGAATTGCAACTCTATAATACGTGCCAGCTATCAGGGACATGGACACCCTCTGGCAATGTGGTGTGGGGATGGCCTCACCCTACTTTGATTGACATTTACAAATCTGCCAGCCATGATAAAACGGAGACTGCAGGAGGCGGTACTCCAGCAACACACCAGACGGAGACACCATCGCTCATCGCTCCCGTAAGGACGGGAAGCTGTTCGGGAGCCACGTGTGATTTGGTTCCCCTAGCTAGGGAATCGAGTGGCTGATAACTCCGAAAAGGATTCCGAACTGACAACAGGGAACTCACATTCCCGATTCCACGATTTGAGTCCAACAGGCTGGCAAGTTTATTTTCTCTCTCCAACCCGTGAACACCCAGCGGTCCCTCAAACGGCTAAAAGCCTTCATGAACTGGCGAGACTTTTTATATTTCCATCGGACGATAGTTTTACCCCTAGACAAATGATAGAGCTACTTCGAATTGTTGATTATTACTATACCGTGCTTTAGATTGAGTATTGACGACATATATTATCTGAATGTTTGTATTAACCTTACTTTTGTGCCCCTTTATAAATAAAAACGTTTAAAAATGGTACCATCAGACTTCAGCGGACCTCTCTATCTTTGCTGGTAAGTGACCCAGTTATGGGGTTCATAACAAGTCCCACAGCAGATGCCATCTCATTGGCTCTTCACTCAACCCTGGAACATCTGGACAACAAAAACGAATAATCAGGTTGCTCTTTATTGACCCCCAACTCAGCTTTCAATACCATTGTCTATTCAAAGCTAAACGATAGGCTCCTACACCTTGGCCTCTATACTGCTTATGCATTTGGATCATGGATTTCCTCACTTGTAGGCTCCAGTCATATTAGATTGGCAACAACATCATCTCCTCCACAATCTCCATCAGCATAGTGCATCACAAGGCTGTATGCTTAGCTGCTTGCTGTGCTTGCTTTACACTTATGACTGTGTTGCTAAGCACAACTCCAATGCCATATTCAAGTTTGCTAATAACACCACTGTCATAGACCAAATCAAAGATAGTGATGAATCAGCATATAGGAGGGAAATTGAAAATCTGGCTGAGTTGCGTCTAAACATCAACCTCTTGTTCATTGTCAGTAAGATCAAGGAGCTGATTATAAACTTCATGAGGAGGAAACCAGAGGTCCATGAGCCAGTCCTTGTTGGAGGATCAGAGGGGGCAAGGGTTACCGACTTTAAGTTCCTTGGTGATACTAATTCGGAGGTCCTGAAGAAAGCATGACAGCATCTTTACTTCTTTAGGAGTTTAAAGAGATTCTGCATGGCATCTAGAACTTTGACAAACTTGTATAGATGTGTAATGGAGAGTACATTGACTGTCTCCATCACAGCCTGGTCTGGAAAATCATATTACAAGTAGTGGATACAGCCCAGTCCATGATGGGTAAAGCTCTCCCCACCAGTGAGCACATCTACATGAAAAAAACAGCTTCCATCAACAGGGATCCCCACCACCCAGGACATGCTGTACCTCTTGAGGTACAAGAGCCTCAAGACTCACAACTTCAGGTTCAGGAACAGTTGCCTCAACCATCAGGCTCTTGAACCAAAGGGGAAAACTTCACTCACCTTCTCCCATCATTGACACGTTCCCAATCCAATGGACTCATCATCCACATTCGCAATATTTATTGCTTATTTATTTATTTATTTAAATTATTTCTTCCTTTCTGGATTTGCAAAGGTTGTTGTATTCTGCACTCTGGTTGAATGCCCTAGTTGATCCTGAAGCAATTATTATTCTATAGATTTATTGAGTATGCCCAAAATAGAATTAATCTTAGGGTTGGATATTGTGACATATGTGTACATTGATACTAACATTTACCTTGAATTTTGATATAAACAGTAACAATATGATTGTATGAAAAGGCTCTTTCGAAAATTATCAAATATCAAAGAATTATAATGTATAATTTCACATGAAAGGATATCAGTATCGTGTATACATATATATAAATAAAACTAGCTTTTTAGCAGTTCCTCGATACGTGTCATAAATATTTTTTTAAAATGCTATTACATATGCAAACTCTATGTGGCAATAAAGAGTGTGTACTCACCAAGAAAAGAAAATTGAACTTCCTTTCAAAGTATGATAAATATCAGGTATTTAATGGAAGTTGTAGTGGCAGGTAGTGCTGCAGTGGTAGACTTCATGTGTTCTCGCCTCTCTGCAGTTTAGCCGTTTCTGGCAGATAACCCTACTGCAGTAACTGCAACCTTCATGTCACATTTCATAAGGATTATAGCATACAATGGTGAGTGAAAGGCAAACAAAGCCAGCCTACTGGTGCGTACTCACTGATTGGCCTTGCTGCAGAAAGACTCACCCATTCTTCTGCTTGTTACAGAGTCATAAAATACAGCACAGAAACAAACCAGTCGGCCCATCTAGTCCATGCCAAAACCATTTAAACTGTCTACGCCCATCGCCCTGCACCGGGACCATAGCCATCTAGACCCCTATCTATGCATTGATCCAAACTTCCCTTAAATGTTGAAATCAAGCTTGCAAGCACCACTAGTACTGGCAGCTCATTTCACGCTCTCATGTCCCTCTGAATGAAGAAGTTTCTCCTCATGTTTCCCCTAAACTTTTCACCTTTTACCCTTAACCCATGACCTCTGGCTGCAGTCCCACCTAACCTCAGTGGAAAAAGCCTGCTTGCATTTACCCTACCTATACCCCTCATAATTTTGTATACCTCTATCAAATCAGCTCTCAATCTTTTACGTTCTAAGGAATAATCATCAAGAAATGGAAAGAATAAGGCACAGCTATAAATCTGCCAAGAGCAAGCTGTCCTCAAAAAAGAGTGACAGTGCAAGAAGAGGACTTGTGAGAGAGGCCACCAAGAGGCCTATGACAATTCTGGAGGAGTTACAAGCTTGAGTGGTTGAGATGGGAGAGTGGCAAAAAGAAAGCCACTGTTGAAAAGAACTCACATGAAATGTTGGCTAGAGTTTGCCAGAAGGCATGTCGGAGACTCTGAAGTCAGCTGGAAGGTTTCATGGTCTGATGAAACCAAAGTTGAGCGTTTTGGCAATAGAACTAAACAGTATGCTTGGTGTAAGCCAAACACTATACATCATCAAAAACATACTATCTCCACTGTAAACCTTGGTGGTGGATGCATCAGACTGTGGGAATACTTCACTGCAGCAGGTCCTGGAAGGCTTGTGAAGGGAGAGGGGTAAAATGAATGCAGCAAAATACAGGGAAATCCTGGAGGAAAACCTGATGCAGTCTGCAAGAGAACTGCAACTTGCGAGAAGATTTGTTTTCCAGCAAGACAATGGCCCTAAGCATAAAGCCCCAAAGCTACACAGGAATGGCTTAAAAACAACAAAATTAATGTTCTGGAGTGGTCAATCCAGACCTCAATCCAATTGAGAATTTGTGGTTGTTCACTCATGATTCCCCATGAAATCTGACAGAGCTTAATCAGCTTTGTAAAGAAGAATGGGGAAAAATTGCAGTGTCCAGATGTGCAAAGCTAATAGAGATCAATTCACACAGACTCGAGGCTCTAATTGCAGCCAAAGATACATCTACTAAATTCTGACTTGAAGGGAGTGAACACCTGTGCATTCAGTCGTGCTCCAGAACTTGCTGTGCCACTAGCCAAGCTGTTTCAATATAGATAGAGCACTGGCAACTACCTGGAAAGGTGGAAAGTTGCCCAGATATGTCCTGTACACAAGAAACAGGGCATCCAACCCAAGCCAATTAATGCTCTATCAGCCAACCAGGGACAAAAGAACTAAATTCCAGAGGTGAGGTGACAGTGATAGCCCTCAACACCAAGGCAGCATTTGATCGAGTATGGCATCAAAGTGCCCTTTCTAAAATGGATTCAATAGGAATTAGGGGGAAATCACTCCGCTGGTTGGAATCATACCTGACACAAAGGAAGATGGTTGTGGTGGTTGGAGGTCAATCATCTCATCCTCAGGACAGCACTGCATGAGTTCCTCAGGGTAGTATTCTAAGACCAACCATCTTCACCTGCTTCATCAATGACCTTCCTTCCATCATAAGAACAGAAGTAGAGATGTTCACAGATGACTGCACAATGTTCTGCAGCATTCCTAACTCATCAGATAGTGAATCAGTCCATGCCCCAAAAGCAGCAGGACCTGGACAATATCCAGGCTTGGGTTGACAAGTGGCAAGTAATATTTGAGCCACGCAAATGCCAAGCAACGACAATCTCCAACAAGAGAGGCTCTAACCATCGTTCCTTGACATTCAGTGGCATCACCAGCACAGAATCCCCTATCAACATCATCATGGGGGTTACCACTGACAAGAAACTGAACTGGTCCAGCCATATAAACACCAATGGCTACCAGAGCAGGTTAAAGGCTAGGAATCCTGTGGTGTGTAACTCACATTCTGACTCCGCAAATCCTGTCCATCATCTACAAGGCTTGGGTCAGGAGTGTAATGGAGTATTCGCCACTCACCCGGATGAGTGCAGCTCCATCAACGCTCAAGAAGCTTGACACCATCCAGTACAAGGCAGCCCACTTGATTGGTATCACTTCCACAAGCACCCAGTCTCTCCACCCTCGACGAACAGTAATGTGTACTATCTACAAGATACATTGCAACAACACACCAAAGTTCCTAAGGCAGCACCTTCCAGACCCATGACCACTACCATCTAGAAGGGCGAGAACAGCAGATACCTGGGAACACCACCACTTGTAAAACCCTCTCCAAGTCACCATATGGAAACATATCGCTATTCATTCAGTGTAGCTGGGTCAAAATCATGGAATTCCCTCCCTAACAGCACTGTGGGTGTACCTACACCTCAGGGACTGCAGCAGTTCAAGAAGGCAGCTCATCAGCATCTTCTCAAGGGCAACTGGGATAGGCAATAAATACTGGTTTAGCTGTGATGCCTGCATCCCATAAATGAATAAATTATAGAAAATTATTTTGTTTTATATTTTTAATTAATTTAGATTAGTTTGTAGAGATCTGCTGTTACTTTGACATAAAAGAGTCTTTTTCTGTTGATCAGTGTCAAAAAATAATCAAATTAAATCCACTGTGATTCAAAGTTGTAAACTTATAAAACATGAAAATTTTTGGGAGGTGGGGTTGAATACTTTTTATAGGCACTGTATGCTGTCTCGTTGGATCTCTTTATCACAACTTGCATACTGCAATAGAGTATTACAGTGTTTTAAGTGTTCTTCAGATTTATTTCTTCATATATCATTATTTATTTTGTTTAGAAATCCACCGTGGAAAAGGCCTTTTGGTTCAATGGTCCCAGCAACCCACCTATTTAACCCAGCTCAATGACAGGACAATTTACAATGACCAATTAAGCTACTACCCAGTACATCGTTGGTCTGTGGGAGGAACCACATTGTAGTTTATGGGGAGAATCTACAAATTCCTCACAGATGAAACTGAACTGGAATGCCGTCTTGTAAAAGCATCATGCTAACCACAATGCTATCAAGGCATCCTTGTGAAATGTACATACACACTAAGGTATTTCAGTGCATTGTGTTCAATTCTGGTCACCTCATTATAGGAAGGATGTGGAAGCTATGGAGAGGGTGCAGAGGAGATTTACCAGGATGTTGCCTGGTTTGGAGAACAAGTTATATGAAGCAAGGTTAGCAGAGCTGGGACTTTTCTCTTTGGAGCGTAGAAGAATGAGAGGGGACTTAATAGAGGTCTACAAGATTATGACAGGCATAGATAGGGTGGATAGTCAGTACTTGTTTCCCAAGGCATCAAAAGCAAACACCAGAGGGCATATGCACAAAATTAAGGGAGGGAAATTTAGGGGAGACATCAGTGATAAGTTTTTTACACAGTGGGTTGTGAGTGCCTGGAATGACTTGCCAGGGATGGTGGTGGAGGCTAAAACATTAGGGGTATTTAAGAGCCTCTTGGACAGGCACATGGATGAAAGAGAAATAGAGGGTTATGGGGTAGTGTGGGTTTAGTACTTTTTTTAAGGATTATATGGGTTGGCACAGCATGGAGGGCTGAAGGGCCTGTACTGTTCTGTAATGTTTTATGGCTCTATGGTCTGTATTTTGCAACGCAATTACTGTGCAGGAATTCAATACAGTCGGCCCTCCTTATCCGCAGGGGATTGGTTCCAGGACCCCCCGCGGATACCAAAATTTGCGGATGTTCAAGTCTCTTATTTAACATGTATCAGTGCGGTGGTCTTTAGGACCCAGCGGAAACCCGGACTTTTGTCTTCGTGCGGTGGACATTAGGACCTTGCGGCTCAGCTCTGAATCTGCAATGTTTCTGTTCACGAAAATAATCAAGATAGCGATTAAAAATAAGGTGGAAATAATAAAGCGATCGGAAAGAGGTGAAACACCATCGGTCATTGGAAAAGCATTAGGCTACAGTCGGTCAACGATCAGAACAATTTTAATACAGAATGTGAAAGGCCCTGCTCCAATGAAAGCTACAATTATTACTAAGCAACGCAGTGGTTTAATTATTGAAATACCTATGTTTCTTAAGTGTTTTATATGCATAGAGAGGTAAAATATGTACTATATACTAAGAAAAACTTTTGACTAACTGACACTAAATAATACCGGATTGTACCTGTTCTGACTTCAAATCTGAGTTAAAGACGGACTCAGGAATAGAACTCATTCATAACCCAGGGACTGCCTGTACTTTTAAGTCATTTCTAGATTACTTATAATACATAATACAATGTAAATGCTATGTAAGTAGTTGTTATACTGTATTGTTTAGGGAATAATGACAAGAAAAAATAGTCAGCTCAAGCAACGAGTGCTGGAGAGAGAACTTCCGGGTTTTCCCGATCCGCGGTTGGTTGAATCTGCGCATGCGGAATCCGTGGATAAGGACATCCGGCTGTAATAGGCAAGGGACTATCCAATAGAATATCCATTGTCTATTTCATTAATGGAAGGAATGCCTGAAGCGTTAAACCAGAATAATCTGATAGCCTTTGCTGCAATAATATGATGAAGGCACCGAGTAGTGTTGTTTATAATTCAGTTTGCATAAAAACTGGAGATACCATTCATTTCAGGGTCAGGAAGTTATCTTACAAGTGCTAAGTGCTTGTGTCCCATGCAAAGTAATTTAACTTAAAATCTAGAAGGAAGTATACATGAATGCTTAGCAAAGCAAAATACCATTCAATTCAATTTGTGTTATCACTTGCACAAAACTAATTTGTGTAACAATACCCTTGTTCTGTTTTGCTAAAGGAGAAGTAACCTTTACTGTCTCTAGCATGTGGATTGTCCTCAGGAATTTTTCTTACTGTTCATATGCGTACAACCCTTACTGCCATCGGTGGTCTTGTGTGTGATAGAATCTTCACAGATGCACAAGCACTGGGGGATGTGAGATTGTTAAGAAAAAACCCCACTATTTCTACATCTCCACGTTGTGCTATTTTATCTTAGCTCCCGAGGCACAATATCTGATTGACTCTCTGATTTCTGCAATTATTTTATAATTCCATTTATGTTCAATATTTGAATCTCTCTAAATACACCCAATGGAATCCTTGACATTCAAAGCAATTTGGCATAATATAGTGCACAGTAATCATACAGTTTCCATTTGTACCACTTCATTCTATAATTAATATCTTTAATATATCAGATTTAATTATTGAGCACAGAAAATATAATCCTTAATCATATTTGTTTTAGTTGTAATTTAAAAACAGTGGATTTTTCCCAATTTACTTTTTTATAGATACACACAAAAATATACTTTTGTTTAGTTAATTTGGACATGTTACGCCCTTACTGACAGCGTAGACAAAGTAGCTGGAAAAACCAAAGCTATTTATTGAAATTGCATTCTGTAATAGATATAGATATACTAAGATAAAGGCAAAAGCTCTGCATTGAACTATTCTTGAAGTCGGTCTTAATACATTAATGAACTAAGTAAACTGTGGTTAGCTAGAGTCAAAGCAAAATAGGATAAAATGGACAATCCAATGTCTCATCACTAGCAGCAGAATAGGGTCCACATCAGTCCTTGCTTCAACCAGGAGGCCTCGAGCCAAATACCAGAAATGAACCCATTTGTACAATTAATCATTGACACCTTCTGCAACAATATTATCTTCCTAATAAGACTAACTAGTCTCTTTTGACCAAGCAGTGACATGGTTTTCCAGAAGCCCAAGCAGATTAAAGAAAATAATATCTTAGCTCATTGTGAAACATCTCTGCTACCAGGATAAATAATCAATTCTTTCTGGTGTGATTAACTTATTTTAATGATTCTACATAAAAGAGAATCACAAAAGGTTTTGAAATAATTTAAAGTGTCCTAACTATTCATAAAATTATATAATCATCATCAACTGTCTGAAAAATGACTTGATAATTATCATGTAATGAAAGTTAGCTGGAAGTAAATGGTGTCAGAGTGCATTTTCATCATGTATCCAACATGTTAAAAGTAATGAAATCACAATCAGGTGCATTTTAAATGTATTAATGTTAATAATTCAGTTTGATTGCAGATTCTCCAACATTTTATCTATCATATTGACAAAACTAGGTAAGTCTTTTATCAATGTAGAAACTGTTAAACACATCAGATCCAGACACGTTAGTGTTTGCAATGGCCAAATTTCTTTGTGTGAGAAGATGAAAAATACTATGCATTTTATATGGTCATGAAGCTGAAGATCCCAGTTAAAGTGTCACAGGTAAGACTTGACACAACTGATGGAGATCCATTAGGCCAAAACATGTTACAACATGTTACAACATTCCTCTCACCAATCAACAGAAGAATTATAACAACAGAAGGTCGGACAGCAATTTCACCGATACCTTTGAAGCTTCCACATAAAATGTATTGATAAAGAAATTACATAATTTCCAACTTTAAAGAATTCTAATATTCTGACTGGTTTTCAATTGTCTGGCAAAGTGAAAGCTCTTGGGAAGAACAAAGTTATTGTGTAGAAGATGGTGGTCAGGGCAGAGGGGATATGCACTATGTGTATTATGGTTAATTGCACAAAACTATACATTTTAATGGAGTATAAATTGCTTTGACATACTGTAGTATACCTGAATAATCCTTTCTGATGAGTCTGATTGGGTAAATTTGTAATGTTTCCTCCAGCTTGGCCTAATCTGCTGAGTTCCTCCAGCAGCACGTGTCTTTGCTTCAGATCACAACATCCGCAGTCTACATCCATAGAATTTCAGTTGATCATTTGGTTAGCAAATCTCATCATAACCTTCAGCAATGTCTTCATTTATCATATTCTCCACTGTTAGGTATCTTTTAAGAGTTAGCTTCAAAAGTCATAGAAAGGAACAATAACTATACTAAGCGACACACATAAAATGCAAACACGAGGAAATTTGCAGATGCTGGAAATTCAAGCAACACACACAAAATGCAGTTGACGTTTCAGGCCAAGACTCTTCGTCAGGACTAACTGAAAGAAGAGATAGTAAGAGATTTGAAAGTGGGAGGGGGAGGGGGATATCTGAAATGATAGGAGAAGACAGGAGGGGGAGGGATGAAGCTAAGAGCTAGAAAGTTGATTGGTAAAAGGGATACAGAGCTGGAGAAGGGAAAGGATCATGGGATAAAATGCTGATGGAACGCAACAGGCCCGGCAGCATCTAGTAATCACATTGTCAAGTTCACTGATGAGATTGGTCTCATCACCAACAATGATGAGACAACCTACAGAGAGAAGGTAGAAGAGCTTGAGGCTTGGTGCCATAAAATAATCTCTTCCTCAATGTCAAGAAGACATAGGAGATGGCTATCAACTTCAGGAGAACTCATGTCACTTACACCCCTCTTTACATTACCAACACAGCAGTTTCAAACACATTAAAGGGCACATCTTCAACAAATTCTTAAGGTCCCAAAACACAACCTACACAATCATGAAAGCTCATCGCCTCTGTCCTCTGAGGAGGCTGGAGAGAGCTGGACTATGTACAAAGAATACCTATATCCCTTCTATAGATGTGCAGTAGAGAGCATCCTAACATGCTGCATCTCTGCATGATACAGAAACTGCACTGTGCCGGACAGTAAGGATTTACAATGGGTCATCAAAACTGCCCAATCCATCATTGTCACCAGCCGACCCATCATCAAGGACATATATACAGAAAGGGCCATGAAGGATCCCAAGCCATGCTCAAGGATGGCTTATCCCACTCCCATGAGGGAGGAGGATAGGTAGCATCCACGACAGGACCAACAGACTCAAAAGCAATTGCTTTCCGGAAGCAGGAAGGATGATCAACACCTCCACCCACTAACCCCCACCATTACTACTTTATCATTTCCTGTCAGAGTCACCTTATGTATAGACACTCCTGTGCCTAGCGGTACTTTACGAACATATGATCAATCTAAGTATACAAGCTATCTTATGTATTTTTTTGTTCTTTTTTATTATTGAGTTCTTTATCATATTGTTTTTTAGTGTGCTGCATCAGATCCAGAGTAACATTTATTTTGTTCTCCTTTACACTTGTGCACTGGAAATGGCAGTAACAATCTTGAATTGAGTTGAATCTATGGAGGTAAATGAACAGTTGACACCATTTCCCTTCAAAGAGGCTGCCTGACTTGCTGAGACCTACACCACTTTGATTGTTGATCATGATTTCCAACCTCTGCAGAATCTCTTATATCTTTAATCATATTGACCTTGATTCTGCAATTCTGTCAACTCCTCCTGTCAGTCCAAGAAATCACTATCTTTCATTTCCAAAAGCCAGAGTCTTATCACACTGATAGATGCATATATAAAGTTGACTCTTTCCTTAATTTTTATCTTCATGAGTAGCACTGATGTAAGTTAATACAGTAGAATATTTTCTCCAATCAAAAGTCTAGCATATATTCTACACCGATGCTTCAAATTAACTAAAGTAAATTCTTTAGCTTCAGTGGAACAATCAAATCATTAGGATTATCACCAAACCATGCACAGCGTTTGCTTGTGTAATGATGGCCCCATGCCCACGAACTATTGATTCTATTTCAGATTAAAAATCCATTAGATGACTCATTATATATGTCTCATTCATGACCTTCTTTGGAAAGTTCAGTAAAGAACAATGCCAGTTGCCCCTGGACCTGGCAAAGAAAGCATCAGTGCACTTCTTTAAACAAACAGGAACTGAAATTTGAGAAATGAAATTTTTAATAAGAGGTGAGAAGTATCCAAGTTCAAACCAACCATTGGCTTCGTAGCTATTGACAGATCTATCCTCTGGTTAAATTTATCTCCTGGATAACCAGAACTCCCTCCTAACAGTATTGTGAGTATACACACACCTCAAGGACTGCAATGATTCAAGAAGGCAGATCACCTTATAATATTCAGTATATGTAAAAACCTTGACCCTGTATGCACAAAATATATATTCAAATGGAGGCAATAAGATGGAAACTTCTCTGTCTGATATGTCGCCTGTGACCTATGAATTCCTTCCTGTTAAATTGAGATAAATGTCACCAGACTTAAAACTTATTGATACCTTGCTAATAAATATATAAGTTTTAATAATTACTTCTATCACCAAAATAATCTGTTAGTAATAGTAATAAATACTGAAACACACCATATCCCCCAATAAGTTAGACAAGCCACACCAGGAGTGCATGAAAGGAGCTACCGTTTAATCAGGGCAGCAATTGAGATTTTGAAGACAGGGTTTCATGGCAGCTTTTCTGAGTTGAATATTGATCAATCAGCAAGAGGAAGTGTGTAACAAAGAGCTACCTTTCAGTCAAGTCTGTGTTCAAGGTTTTTAAAGCAGAACTTCGAGCTAGGTTTCTCTGAGCTGGTCAATCTACAGCAGGGGTGCATAAAAAGAGGTATTTTTTAATAAGGGCAGTGATTGACATTTTGAAGGAATAGTTTCGGGGCAGTTTCTCTGAGTTGAACAGCAATCAATCAGTGAGAGGGATTCATTAGAAAGAGAAAATAACAGTAATTCAAGTGCAGTAGTGTGTGGGGGGGGGGGGGGGGGGTGGAGACAGTGGCCATTTTTTTGGAGTGTGCCAGTCTTTAGAGAGGCTTTGGCTTAACAAGCTGAGGGGAGGTCAGGCTTGAGTGAGATAGACTGTCTTGTAAATTACTCTTTCTCTGTTCTTATTTATTACATTCCTCATCTATTAGTGGGTAGAATAGTGAGAATGGCTTCAGCAGCAGTGTTGTGTACTCTCATGTGGGAAGAACACATCTGCACTAGGTGACCAAGCTACAGGTCCTGAGAGAATATATTGAGGAACCGGAGCTGCAGCTTGATGACTCATATGGGAGAATGAGGAGGTGACAGACAGGAGCTGCAGGAAGGTAGTTACCCCTAGCTTGCAGGAGACAGGTAACTGGGTGCCTGTCAGGAGAAGTATGGGAAATGCAAAGCCAGTGCAGAGAAAAGCTAAGGCATTCCTGTCAATAATAAGTATATAACTTCAGACAGTATTGAGGGGAAGGACCTGCTGGGGGGAGCCATGTGACCAGGTCTCTGGCACTGAGTCAGATGCTGTGGATCAGAAGAGCAGACAGGTGAAGAAGACTGCAGTGTTGATTAGAGGTCTCTTTGTGATACCAACAGAGATGAGGTTCTGTGGGTAAGATCGAGACACCTGGATGGTATTGTTGCCTCCCTGGTGCTAGGATCAAGGATGTCTCAGATCGTATCCATGGAATTCTCAAGGCGAGGGTGAGCACCCAGGTCTTGCTACATATTGGCATCAATGGCAGAGGTAGACAAGGTGAGGAGGTCCTGAAGAGAGATTTTAGAGAGCTATATAGAAAGCTGTGAAACAGGACCTCCTGGGTAGTAATCCAATCACAAACAAGAGAAAATCCAAGCAACACACACAAAATTCTGGAGGAACTCAGCAGGCCAGGCAGCATCTATGGAAAAGAGTACAGTCGACATTTCAGGCCAGACCCTTCAGCAGGACTGGAGAAAAAAAGATGAGGCGTACAGTTAAAAGGTGGGGGCAGGAGAGGGAGAAACACTAGGTGACAGGTGAAACTGGGAGAGGGTGGGGTGAAGTAAAGAGCTGGGAAGTTGAAAGGTGAAAGAGATACAGGGCTGGAGAAGGGGGAATCTAATAGGAGACGACAGAAGGCCATGGAAGAAAGAAAAGGGGGGAGAAGTACCAGAATGGGTAATGGGCAGGCAAGGAGATAAAGTGAGAGAAGGAAAAGGGGGTGGGGAATGGTGAAGAAGGAGGGGGGCCATTACCAGAAGTTTGAGAAATCAATGTTCATGCCATTAGGTTGGAGGCTACCCAGACGGAATACAAATTGCCAGAAAAAGCGGAATCTCCCACTGGCCACCCATTTTAATTCCACTTCCCATTCCCATTCTGATATATCTATTCATGGCTTCCTCAACTGTTGTGATGAGGCCACACTCAGGTTGGAGGAACTTCTGGTAATGTTCCCCCCCACTTTACCGTTTCCCCATCCCCTTTTCCGTCTCTCACCTTGCCTGCCCACTGCCTCTCTCTTTCCCCCCTTTTCTTTCTTCCACGACCTTCTGTTCGTTATGAGTTTCCCCCTTCTCCAGCTCTGTATCTCTTTCACCAACCAACTTCCCAGCTCTTTACTTCACCACTGCCCTCCACCCCCCACCCCGGTTTCACCTATCACCTTGTGTTTCTCCCTCCCCTCCCCCACCTTTTAAATCTACTCATCTTTTTTTCTCCAGTACTGCTTAAGGGTTTCAGCCCAAAACGTCAACTGCATTCTTTTTCATATATGCTGCCTGGCCCACTGAGTTCCTCCAGCGTTTTGTGTCTGTTGCTCCAGGGTAGTAATCTCTGGATTGCTGCCTCTGCCATGCGCCACTGAGGATAAGAATAGGACGATTTGGCAGGTGAATGTGCAGCTGAGGAACTGGTGCAGGGGGAAGGGGTTCAGATTTATGGTTCACTGGGGTCACTTCTGGGGAACGTATGAACTGTATGAAAGGGACGGGTTACACCTGAACCCAAGGGGGTCTAATATCCTTGTGGGCTGGTCGGTTAGAGTGATACAAATGGGTTTAAGCTAATTTGGCAGGGGTATAGAAACTGGAGTAATAGTGCTGAAGATGAGGTAGCTGGTTTAAAAACAGAGGCAATGTATAGTGAGACTCCTAGCAAGGAGAGGCTGATGATAAGGCAAATTGCAGTCAACAGGATGAGTTGCATCATTAGTGGCGGACAAAATATAATAGATGAATACAGAACTAAAGGTGTTTTATTTGAATGCGCGCAGTATATGGAATAAACTGATGAATTTGTAGCACAGTTACAGATTAGCAAGTATGTATGATGTTGATCATTGAATTATGGCTTAAAGAAGATTATAGCTGGGAGTGTAATGTCCACGGACACATACAGCTTCAAAAGGATAGACACAAAGGCAGAAGGGGTGGCATGATTCTGATGGTAAAAAATGAAGTTAAGTTATTAGAAAGAGGAGACATGGTCAGAAGGTGTTGAATCATTGAGGATAGAGCTAAGGAACTGCAAGGGTAAAAAGACACCAATGAGTGCTGTATACAGGCACCCAAACAGTGGTCTACAAGTTACAAAGGGATATAGAAAATGCATGCCAATTGAGTAACATCATGGGGGATTTCAATATGCAGGTAGATTCGGAAAATCAGGTTGGTGTGGGATTCCAAGAGGGGGAATTTCTGGAATGACTACAAAATGGCTTTTTTAGAGCAGCTCATGTTTGAGATCACTAAGAAATCAGCTCGTCTGGTTACGTACTGTGAAATGAACCAGAATTGATTAGAGAGTTTAAACTAAAAGAACCCTTTGGGAAAACTGATCATTATTTGGTCAAATTCACCCCGAAATCTGAGAACAAAAAACTAAAGTCAGATGTATCAGTATTACAGTGAAGTAAAAGAAATTACAGAGGCATGTGAAAGGAGTTGGCCAGAATTAATAGGAACAGAACACTGGCAGGCATGATGGCAGAGCAGCAATGGCTGGAATTTCTGGGAGCAATTCAGAAGGCACAGGATATAGACATTCCAAAGAGGAAGAAGTATTCTAAAGGCAAGATGATACAACTATGGCTAACTAAGGAAGTCAATGCCAACATAAAAGCCAAAGAGAGGCATATAATACAGCAAAAATGAGTCAGAAATTAATTGATTGGGAAACTTTTAAATACTAACAGAAGGCAATTTAAAAAGTCATCAAGAAGGTAAAAGTGGAATACAAAATTAAGCTAACCAATAATAATAGGCATCCGTTAGTCTCGTGAGACCATGGATTTGCACCTTGGAAGATTTCCAGGGCGCAGGCCTGGGCAGGGTTGTATGGGAGACCGGCAGTTTCCCAAGCTGCAAGCCTTCCCCTCTCCATGCCACTGATGTTGTCCAAGGGAAGGGCACTAGGACCCAAGCAGCTTGGCACCAGTGTCGTCGCAGAGCAATGTGTTGTTAAGTGTCTTGCTCAAGGACACAACACGCCGCCTCAGCTGAGGCTCGAACCAGTGATATTAAAGAGGTTACCAAAAGTCTCTTCAGATACAAGTGTAAAAGAGAGGGGAGACTGGATATCGGAATGCTGGAGAGGTAGTAAAGGGGGATCAAGGATATGGTCAACAAACTGAGTAAGAATATTGCATCAGTCACCTGGGAGACACTAGAAGTATTGTGAAAGTTCCAGGTGTCAGGGGTCATGAAGTGTGTGAAGTTACCATTACTAGAGAGAAGGTTTTTGGGAAAATGAAAGGTCTGAAGATAGATAAGTCACCTGGACCAGATGATTCTGAAAGACGTGGCTGAAGAGATTGCAAAGACATCAGTAATGATCTTTTAAGTATCACTCTTCAAGAAGGGAGAGAGGCAGAAGAAAGGAAACTATATACCAGTTAGTTTGACCTCAGTGGTTGGAAAGATGTTGGAGTTGATTATTAAAGATGAAGTCTAAGAGTAGTTGGAGGCACATAATAAAATAGGCTGTGTTTAATATGGCATCCTCAAGGGAAAATATTGTCTGATAAAACTGTTGGAATTTGTTGAAGAAATAACAAGCAGGAGAGACAAAGAAGAGTCAGTTGATGCTGTGTCCTTGGATTTTCCGAAGGCCTTTGACAAGGTGCCACTTGAGGCTGCTTAGCAAGTTACAAACCCATGGCTTTACAGGAAAGATTTTAGCATGGATAAAGTAATGGCTGATTGACAGGAGGCTAAGACTGGGTATAAAGTGAACCTTTACTGGTTGGCTGCCAGTGACTAGTGGTGTTCCACAGGGATCTGTGTTGGGATTGATTCTTTTCACATTATATGCTAATGATTTGGATGATGAAATTGATGGCTTTGTTGCAAAGTTTGCAGACACCATGAAGATAGGTGGAGGGGCAGGTAGTTTTGAGGAAATTGGAAAGCTATAGAAAGACTTAGACAGATTAGGAGAATGGACAAAAAAATGGCAGATGGAATACAGTGTCAGGAAATGTATGTCCATGCACATTGGTAGAAAAAATGAAAGGATTGGCTGTTTTCTAAACAGAGAGAAAATAAAAAAATCTGAGGCACAAAGAGATTTGGGAGTCTTTGTGCAGGATTCCTTAAAGGTTAATTTGCAGGTTGAGTCTGTGGTGAGGAAGGTATATGCAATGTTAGCATTCATTTCAAAAGAACTAGAATATTAAAGCAAGGGTGCAATGTTAAGACTTTATAAAGAACTAGTGAGGCCTTACTTGCAGTATTTTGAGCAGTTTTGGGTCCATTATATTAGAAAGGATGTGCTGAAACTGAAGTGAGTTCAAAGGAGGTTCAGAAAAATGATACTAGGATTAAATGGCTTGTCATATGAAGAGTGTTTGATGGCGCTGGGCCTGTGTTCACAGGAATTCAGAAGAATGAGGGGTGACCTAATTGAAACCTAACGAATGTGAAAGGCCTTGATAGAGTGGACATGGAGAGGATGTTTCCTATGGTGGAAGTCTCTAAGACCAGAGGACACAGCCTCAAAATTGAGGGGCATCTTTTTAGAACGGAGCTGAGAAATTTCTTTAGGCATAGAGTGCTGAATCTGCAGAATTCATTGTCACAAACAGCTGTGGAAGCCAAGTCTTTATGTTTACTTACGGCAAAGGTTGATAGCTTCTTGACTGATCTGGGCATGAAGGGATACAGGGGGAAGGCAGGAGATCGGGATTGACAGGAAGAATGGAATGAATCAGTCTCTCCTTGTTGCAGGAGTGACATCCTGCTTCCTCGATGGAGAGAGAGGAAGCCTGTCTGAGATAACGAAGTGCTGGGTTATAGAAACATAGAAAACCTACAGCGCAATACAGGCCCTTCGGCCCTCAATGCTGTGCTGAACATGTACTTACTTCAGAAATTACCTGTGGTTATCCATGGCCCTCTTTTTTTCTACGCTCCGTGTACCTATCCAGGAGTCTTTTAAAAGACCCTATTGTATCCGCCTCCACCACAGTTGCTGGCAGCCCATTCCATGCACTCACCATTCTCTGTGTAAAAACACTTACCCCTGACATCTCCTCAGTACCTGCTTCCAAGCTCCTTAAACTGTGTCCTCTCATGTTAGCCATTTCAGCCCTGGGAAAAAGCCTCTGACTATCCACACGATCAATGCCTTTCATTATCCTATACACCTCTATCAGGTCACATCTGATCCTCCGCCACTCCAAGGACAGTACTCCAAGTGGGGTCTGACCAGGGTCCTATATAGCTATAACATTACCTCTCAGCTCTTGAACTCAATCCCAAGGTTGATGAATGCCAATACATTGTAAACCTTCTTAACCACAGAGTCAACCTGCGCAGCAGCTTTGAGTGTCCTATGGACTCGGACCCCAAGATCCCTCTGATCCTCCACACTGCCAAGAAGCTTATCATTAATACTATATTTTTCCATCATATTTGACCTACCAGAATGAACCACTTCACACTTATCTGGGTTGAACTCCATCTGCCACTTCTCAGCTCAGTTTTGTATCCTATCGATGTCCTGCTCTAACCTGACAACCCTCCACACTATCCACAACTCCCCCAACCTTTGTGTCATCAGCAAATTTAGTAATCCATCCGTCCACTTCCTCATCCAGGTCATTTATAAAAATCACGAAGAGTAAGTGTCCCAGAACAGATCCCTGAGGCACACCACTGGTGACCGACCTCCATGCAGAATATGACCCATGTACAATGAGTCCTTGCCTTCTGTGAGCAAGCCAGTTCTGGATCCACAAAGCAAGGTCCCCTTGCGTCCCATGCCTCCTTATTTTCTCAATGAGCCTTGCATGGGGTACCTTATTAAATGCCTTGCTGAAAACCATATACACCTCATCTACTGCTCTACCTTCATCAATGTGATAGTCACGTCCTCAAAAATTAAATCAGCCTCATAAGGCACAACCTGCCTTTGACAAAGCCATGCTGACTTTTCCTAATGTAACGCACTGTAAGGTTTCACTGCTAAGGTAATAGTCTCTCTATAATATTTCACTGCTAAGATAATAAGTTTCCCTGTAACAGCAATGCTTGGGTTATAACTAGAGATAATGGGGGCTTTGGAATGTATGCTAGCCAATGAGTGGGATGTTGTTCTTTCTTGTGGGTCTGGGAGCAGGGATTTTGTGGTCTTTTGCCAGGGAGCGATGAGGAAAGAAGACATGAATGAAGAGAGTTGGTAGTCCACCAGTCGGAGTTGACTTGAAGTGAGGGTTGGCTACGCTCAGAGGAGGTCACCTGGTGTCAAATGAACAGAACCGTGAGCTCCAACATTGCACATTAGAGTGTTTCATGAGAATGGGCCCTTTTCTTTTTTGTTCCTTTACTAATCATATAGTCAAATTAAAAATTATAAAGCTCAATTGTTTAATTGCATATTGTATACTGTTTGTTATTTTGTGGTACTGATTGGTAACAGGAGACACATTACGCTGCATCCACCCAAAATAGGTTTCTTAAATTTGGCCAGGCCGAGGGCTGACTTCCCCTAGGTTAAGCCACTAGCCAAACCGAGAGCTACACTAATCATATTATACCTCTCCAAATGTTCATAAATCCTGCCTCTCAGGGACTTCTCCATCAACTTACCAATCACTGAGGTAAGACACACTGGTCTATAATTTCCTGGGCTATTTCTACTTGCTTTCTTGAATGCGGGAACAACATCTGCAACCCTCCAATCCTCTGGAACATCTCCTGTCCCCATTGATGATGCAGAGATCAGTGCCAGAAGCTCAGCATCCTCCTCCCTCACCTCCCACAGTAGCCTGGGGTATATCTCGTCCAGTCCCAGTGACTTATCCAACTTGATGTTTTCCAAAAGCTCCAGATCATCTTCCTTCTTAATGTCTATATGCTCAAGCTTTTCAGTCTGCTGTAAATCATCCCTACAATCGCCAATGTCCTTTTCCGTAGTGAATACTGAAGCAAAGTATTCATTAAGTATCTCTGCTGTCTCCTGTGGTTCCATGCACACTTTTCCACTGTCACAACTTGATTGGTCCTATTCTCTTATATCTTATCCTCTTGCTCTTCACACATTTGTAGAATGCCTTGAGGTTTTCCTTAATCCTGCTCACCAAGGCCTTCTCATGGCCCCTTCTGGCTCTGCTAATTTCATTCTTTAAGCTCCTTCCTGCTAGCCTTATAATTTTATAGATCTCTATCATTACTAGTTTTTGTTGAATTTTTTGAAAGCTTTTCTTTTCTTCTTGACAAATATGATAGCTTCATATTTCCCCTTACTCCAATTAAACACTTTCCTAACTTGTCTGTTTCTATCCCTCTCCAATGCTATGGTAAAGGAGATAGAATTGTGATCACTATCTCCAAAATGCTCCGGACCTGACACCTGACCAGGTTCACTTCCGAAAACCAGATCAAGCACAGCTTCTCCTCTTGTAGGCTTATCTACATATGGTGTCAGGAAACCTTCCTGAACACACCTAGCAAACTCCACCCCATCTAAACCACTTGCTCTAGGGAGATGCCAATCAATATTGGGGAGATTAAAATCTCCCACCACGTCAACTCTGTTTTTATTGCATCTTTCCAGAATCTGTCTCCCTATCTGCTTCTCAATGTCCCTGTTACTATTGGGTGGTCTATAAAAAACAGAGTTTTTGAATCCTTCCTGTTTCTAACTTCCACCCACAGAGACTCAGTGGACAATCCCTCCATGACGTCCTCCTTTTCTGCAGCCTTGACACTATCTCTGATCAGCAGTGCCACACCCCCATCTCTTTTGCCTCTCACCCTGTCCTTTCTGAAACACCTAAAGCCTGGCACTCTAAATAGCCATTCAACTCTCTGTAATGGCCACAACATCATAGCTTCAAGTACTGATCCATGCTCTAAGCTCATCCGCTTTGTTCATGATTTTCCTCGCATTAAAATAGACACATCTCAAACCATCAGTGTGAGTGCATCCCTTCTCTGTCACCTGCCTATTCTCCCTCACACACTGTCTTCAAGATTTCTCAATTTGTGAGCCAACCGCCCCTTTCTCCATCTCTTCAGTTTGGTTCCCACCCCAGCAATTCCAGTTTAAATTCTCTCCAATAGCCTTAGCAAACCTCATGGATTGTAGTTTTGATGGAGGTCTCTTTGGGGGTGGGGTGGGAACATTTGCTATTAATTGCATGCAGGTGGGGGAAGGGTCAATGCTTTTCCTGCTGTCCGTGTGAAGGGAGGGGGGAAGGCTTTGAGGGCTTCGATGTTTATATCATTCATTCGAAGGTGTTCTAGTTTTGTGGATGTGTGTGAAGAGTAAGAAATTCAGGTTGTATATTTTATACGTTCTCTGATATTAAAATGAAGCTTTGAACCAGGAAATTATCAGCCAGAGTCTGACATTAGTTGTGGGAAGTTATTGGAAGGGATTCTAAAGGACCGGACATATAAGTAATTGGATAGACATGGACTGATTAATGATGGTCAGCATGTCTTAGTGCCTGGTAGGTCATGTCTAACCAATATTTTTGATTGAGCTTTTCGCAGAAGTTACCAAGAAAGTGGATGAAGGCAAAGCAATGGATGTTGTCTACATGGACTTTAGTAAGGCATTTAACAAGATCCTGCATGTGAGGCTAGTCAAAAAAGTTAAGCCACATGGCATTCAGGGTGAGGTAGTATCTTGGATTAGACATTAGCTTTGTGGGAGAAGTCAAAGAGTGGTAGTAGAGTGTTGCCTCTCTGACTGGAGAGCTGTAACTAGTGGTGTGCTGCAGGGATCAGTGCTGGGTCCTTTGTTGTTTGTCATCCATGTCAATGATGTGGATAATAATGTGGTTAACTGGATCAGCAAATTTGTGGATCACATCAAGATTGGGGGTGTAGTGGACTGTGAGAAAGGCTATCATGGCTTGCAGAGTGTTCTATATCAGTTGCAAAAATAAGCTGAAAATGGCAAATGGAATTTAATACAGAAAAATGTGAGGTTCTGCCCTTCAGTAGGACCAATCAGGGTAGGTCTTACGCACTGAATGGTAGGCCACAGAGAAGTGGAGTAGAACAAAGGGATCTGGGAATACAGGAGCATAGTTTATTGAAAGTGGTATCATAGCAGGATAGCGTCATAAAGAAAGTGTTTGGCATTTTGGCCTTAATAAATCAGTGTAGTGAGTGCAAAAGTTGGGATGCTCTTCTGAAGTTGTATAAGACATCATTGAGGCCTAACCTGCTGATTGCATGTAGTTTTGGTTACCTACTAGCAGGAAAGATGTAAACAAGATTGAAAGAGTGCAAAGAAAATTTACAAATTTGAATAGGTTAGGACTGTATTCTTTAGAATGTAGAAGACTGAGAGATTTGATAGAGGTATACAAAATTATGTGGCACATAGAAAGGACAAATGCAAGCAGGATTTTTCAACTGAGATTGGGTGGGACTACAATCAGAGGTCATGGCTTGAGGGTGAAAGGTGAGAAGCTTAGGGGGAACGTGAGGGGAAATGTCTTCACTCAGAGGGTTGTGAAAGTGTGGAATGAGCTGAGAGCTCAATTTCAACATTTATGAAGTTTGGATAGGTACATGGATAGTAGGGATATGAGGAGTTATGGTCCACGTGCAGGTCAATGGGAGTAGGCAGCTTAAATGGTTTTGGCATGGACTAGATGTACCAAAGGGTCTATTTCTGTGCTCTGTTTCTCTCTGACTCTATGAATCTAACCTTAATGAAGAAGCTAGCAACCTTTGCATTAAATATACCCATGACTTGGCCTCCACAGCAATAAGCGGCAATAAATTCTAAAGATTCACCACCCTCTGGCTAAAGAAGTTAATTTTCAATTCTGTTCTAATGGGAGGTCCTTGAATTTTGAGGGTGTGCCCTAATGTGCTAGACTCTCCTATGATGGAAAACATCCTCTCCACATCCATTCTATCTAGGCATTTCAATATTTGATGTGTTTCAATGAAACACCTCCTCATTCTTCTAAACTCCAGGAAGTACAGGCCTAAAGCCATTAAAATGCAATTACAAAAAAGGCATGACAGCAGCTATATTTTATTAGGAGTCTGAGAAGACTTAGTATATCATCAAAGACTCTGGCAAATTTCTCATTATGTACCATGGAGAGCATTCTAACCGGTTGCATCACCATCTGTTCTGGAGGGTGCACAGCAAAGCATCAGAGAAAGCTACTGAATGTTTTAAAATCAGCCAGCTCCATCAGGGGCATTAGCCTCCAGAGCACAGAGACACTTTCAAGAGGCAATGCCTCAGAAAGCTGGCATCCACCATTGAGGACCCCTATCATCCAGGAGTGACTGTCTTCTCATTGATACCATCAAGGAGGAGGTACAAGAGTCTGAAAACTCACACTTAACATTTCCAAAGCAGTTACTTCCCCTCCACCATCGGATTTCTGAAAGGGCAATGAACCCTTGACCACTACTTTTCTTTTCCCCTTTTTGTACTACTTTTTTAATTTTTTTAAATATACAGTGGATTCTGGTTAATTGGTCCATCAGCTAATTAGGGCAGCCATTTATTTGGGACAACTCCTGAAGAACAACAATTAATTAAGAAAATAGCTGGGATTCTCTTCATTTAATTGGGATACTGTGCTGTTTAATTGGGACAGGTTGCCGAACAGTTTTGAACTAGCATCAGTTGCATGCATTTATGCAGCAGTTGATACTACGCCATGCTTGGAGTGAACAGTTTTTGAAACAGCATTAGCTGCATGTAGCTATGTTCAAAAAGCAGTGATTTTTGTCACTGATAGTTGGCAAGAAATAAGTAGTAAGACAATTCAGAACTGTTTTGCTCACATTGTTCCACACATTCAAGGTGGGAGATGCCAGAAATGCCCGGGAATTAAAATGACACAAGTTCATACTTCAACAAGTTAGGAACAATGAAAAATTTGGAAGTATCAACAATCATCTTTAAAGTTCCAATGAAAATGAAGAGTTGGGAGAAGCATTGTATAAAGGCAGTCCATTATCTGCAGTAGGTGTTTGTCAATCTAAAGTATTTGGCAGTATACACTGGATGAATTCGCCCATCACCAACTATACAGAACTAATCCAGTTTTATAGTACTGTAGAGATATTGGTAGTGTTTTAATTTGTTCTGTATTTCACTTAAAAACATAATGTCTTACTCAGTTAAATGGTAGCTTGTCTTTTTATACGTTTTAGCTTTTATGAAACTTCAGCAAATTGGGGCAGCTGCTTAATTGGCCTTAGATGTACTGGTCCTAATGTGTTTTAATTATTTAATTATAAGTTTTGAAAAAATATTACAGTATATACTGTAGTGCAATGTACGGCTGCCACAAAACAACAAATTTCACAACATATGCCACTGATATTAAACCTATTTCTGATTCTTATGTTAACCTTTTCATTCCAGGGATCATTCTCATGAAATCCCTAATGAAATGCCAGCCCATTCTTTCTTAGATAAAGGGCTCAAAACTGCTCACTATCCTCTAAATGTGGTTTGACCAATGCCTTCTAAAGCCTCAGTATTGCATCCTTGCTTTAATATTCTAGTCCTCCCAAAATGAATGCTAACATTGTATTTCCTTCCTTACTTGCAAGTTATCCTTTAAGGAATCCTACATTAGGACTCCTACATTGCTTTCCACTTAAGATTTCTGTAGTTGCTCCCTGTTTAGAAAACAGTCTATATCTTTATTCCCTCTTCCAACACGCACGGCCATACACTTCTCTACACTAAATTCGAACTGCCACTCTTTGCTCATTGTCCTAATCAAAACTATTCTGCAGATTCCCTGGTTTTTTGATTCCACCTATCTTTGTCTCACCTGCAAACTTGACCACAAAGCCATCAAATCTGTCATCCAGATCACTGATGTGAGAAGTGATCCCAACACCTGCCCCTGTGGAACCCCATTAGTCACTTGCCGCCAACCAGAAAAAGTCTGCTTTATTCCCATTCTTTTATCCCAGCAAGTCAGCCAATTTCTGTCCATGCTAGAATCTTACCTGTAATATCATAGTCTCTTATCTTGTTTCATGTTCAAAGAAAATTTATTATCAAATTACACACTATATATGTCACTATATTCAACCCTGAACTTTATTTTTGCAGGCGTGAATCCATAATAGCAAAATAAATATAATGTAACAAATGAAAGACCACACCATCTTGGGCATTTAACCAGTGTGCAAAAGGCAGCAAACTGTGCAAATACAAATAAATAAATAGGTAAATAAATAAATAAATAAGCTAGCAAGCAAGCAATAAATATTGAGAACTTGAGATGAAGAGTCCTTGAAAGTGAGTCCATAGGTTGTGGGAACATTTCAATGATGGGGCAAGTGTAGTTGAGTGAAGTTATCTCTTTTGTTTCAAGATCCTGATGGTTGAGGGAATATAACTGTTTCTGAAACTAGTGCTGTGAGACTAAAGACTCCTGTACATTCTTTCTGATGGCAGCAGTGAGAAGACGGCATGTCCTGGGTGGTGGGGGTCCTTTATGATTGATGCTGCTTTCCCGCTACAATACTTCATGTATATGTGCTCAATGACCTGGAGCACTTTACCCATAATGGACTGGTCTGTATCTACTTTTTTTTAGAATTCTCCATTCAAGGGCAATGGTGTTTCCTCATTAAGCTGTGATGCAGCCAGTCAATATACTCTCCACTACATATCTGTCGAAGTTTGTCAAAGTTTCAGATGCCATGCCAAATCTTAGCAAACTGCTGAGGAAGTAGAAGTAATAATAACACTGTCAATCCTCTGATCCTCTGATGAGGATTAGATCATGGACATCTGGTTTTCTCCTCATAAAGTCAACAATCAGCTCCTTGATCTTGCTAACATTGAGTAAGAGGTTTTTGTTGTAGCACAACTCAGCAAGACTCTTAATCTCCCTCCTATATGCTGATTCATCACCACTTTTGATTTGGCCTACAACAGTGGTGTCATCAGCAAACTTGAATATGGCATTGGAGCTGTGCTTAACCACATAGTCATTAGTGGAAAGTGAATAGAGCAGGGAGCAAAACACCCAGCCTTGTGGTGCAGCTGTGCAAATGGAGGTCATGGAGGAGATGTTGTTCCCAATCCAAACTGACTGGGTTCTGCAAGTAAGGAGATCGCAAATCCTATTTTACGAGGAGATATTGAGGCCAAGTTCTTGAAGCTTATTGGTTGGCTTTGAGGGGATGATGCTATTGAATGCTGAGCTGTTGTCAATAAAGAGCATCCTGATGTATGCACCTTTGCTGTCCAGATGTTCCCGGGTTGAGTGAAGTGCCAATGAGATGGGATCTGCTGTGGATCTGTTGCTGTGGTAGGCAAATTGGATTGGATCCAAGTTACTTCTCAGGCAAGAGTTGAGAGGCATCAACCGCTCAAAACATTCCTCATTGTGGATATAAATGTCGCTGGTCAATAGTCACTGAAACTACCATGTTCTTCTTAGGTACTGGTATAATTGAAGTCTGTTTGAAGCAGCTGGTTACCTCCGACCCCCACAGTAAGAAATTAAAGATCTCATTGAACACTCCAGCCATCGATCAGCACAGGTCTTTATTACTTGGCCAGGTACTCTGCCTGAGCCGAATGTTTTTCATGGGTTCACCTTACTAAATGTGAACACAAACTAAGAGCTGCATCTTCCAGTTCTCTTGTTTTCCTTTCAATTAGTTTAATGTTTTGGAGTTACAAATCATAGCAGTGTTTTGCAACACAACTTCAAGTAAACAACATCAACTGACTCTCTTTTGTCAATCCTGCCTGTTATTTCCTCCAAGAATTCCAACATATCTGTCAGGCAAGATTTCCTCTTCAGGAAACTATGCTAACTTCAGCCTATTTTATCATATGCCTTCCAGTACCATGTAACCTCATTCTTAATGATGGACTCTATATATTGCCTACCGCTAAATTTAAGCTAACTGGCCTATAATTTCCTGAGATTGCTTTATCCCCATTGTGTTGCCCTTAAGGCATTTGCTTAGTTTATTATATTTTCGCTTTAGTAATTCGTTTGTAATCGTTTTCTAGTTAAAGTTAAGGTTGTTGAAAGTAAATTCGTTGTCTGTGATATATCGTGGCATGCGATGACGTCACACCCGGTTTCGCTGCGTCCTGTGGGAAAATACTGGTTTGGAGAAACGGGAAGGACGGGGCTTGTGTGTGCAGGATCAGCACAAGAAAAGTTTTCTTTCTACGCACTAGAAACATCATAGAAGCAACGCCGTAAGTTCATAAGATAATCGATATGTTGAAGTAAAAATGTTAACGCTGATTCTGTTAAAAGTAATGATGGTTGATAAAGTTTGTGTTCTTTGTTATTTAAAGAGTTGCGGATAGTTTGTGTTGGAGTGTATTTAAAGCAGTTGATGGCGTAGGTAGATTCTGACTGTATGTTGTACTTTAATGTAATATAGTTTGTTGTAGTTTTATTTTTCTAAGTATTTATGATGTAAATGTGATGCCAAGAAGAAAACAAATAGTGTATATATTTTGTATTGTTTTATCAACAGTTTTCACCATACGTTAATGTGGAAGAGTGAACAGTAAACAGTTAATCTTACTGGGATCGTGCCTCACTGGTTTATACTTGGTGTTTAGTTCAGAGTTTTTACACCTGTGCGAGAACATTACACCCATTAATAACTCTCAGGCAGCATTTTCTAGCGGTCCATTATCCATTTGCCTCATTTTTACTCTATATTTCTGAAAAAACTCTTTTTATACATTATACATTTTTATACATATTTCATCTTTTATCTCATTGCATATTCAGTTGTCTTCTGTTGGCTTTTAAAAGCTTCCCAATCCCCTAGTTTCCCACCCATTCTTGCTGGGCTGTATGCACATTCTTTGGCTTTTAAGGTGTCTTTGACTTCCCTTGTTAGCCATGATTGCATTAGCTTCCCATTATAAGGCTTCTCCTTCTTCGTTGGGATAAACCTTCTGAATTGGTTCTGGCAACTCAACCCATTTCTGCTCTGCCATCATGCCTGCTATTGTCCCCTTCCAATCAACCTAAGACAGTTCCTCTCATGCCTCTATGCTTCCCTTTGGTCCACTGTAAAATTGATATATTATTTTAGGTTCCCCTTCTTAAATTGCATGATGAATTCTATGATATGATAATCACTGTCTCCAAAGGGTTCCTTTACCTGAAGCCTCTTGATCAAATATGGCTCAAGAATTGCCTTTTTCCCTGGTGTTTAACCACAAGCTGGCCTTAAGATCCAACATGTAGTTATTCTACAAATCCCTTCTCCAAGCATCTAGCATCACCCTAATTTTCCCAATCTACCTGCATATTGAAATCCCCCAATGATCATCACATCATTGTTCTTTTTATGTGTCCTTTCTATCTCCTGCTTGAATTTGCTCTCCATATCCTAGCTACTGTTTTAAGCCCTGTATATTATTCCCATAGTGGTTTTTATATCCTTGCAGTTTCTTAACCTTCGCCACAAGGATTCTATATCTTTCATTTCTATGCCACTAACAGATTCATTCCACCCCTCTGCTCACCTGCCTGTCATTCTGACACAATGTTTATCCTTTGATGTTTAGCTCACAGGTATGATCTTCTTTCAGCCACAACTCAGTGATACATAAAGCACCATACCTCCGATTTCTAACTGCACTACAGGATCATCCACCTCATTTTGTATATTCTGTGCATTCAAATACAACACCCTCTTTTATCCCTTCCATGACTGATAAAGTCTTTAAAGATTGGGATGAATTAGGTATTAAGTGTTTTTGGGACCTGTTTATCTCAGGATCTCTTGCTTCATTTGACCAATAGTCAAATAAATTTGCACTCCCAAAATCACATTTTTATAGATACCTTCAAATTAGAGATTTTCTACATTTCCAATTAGCTACTTTTCCTATAGGTCCTGATAAAAATTTACTGGACGATCTTTTAAATTTAAAACCTTTTGTTAATGGTTCTATTACCGGTATCTATAAATTGTTGATTGATTCTAGACAAGACTTTTTAGATAAAATAAAAAAAGCTTGGGAGGATGACCTAAATTGTCAGATTTCTGATGATAGATGGAATAAAATTCTTAAACGGGATAATAGATCATCTTTCTGTGCTCGTCATTCTCTTCTACAATTTAAAGTGGTTCATAGAGCTTACATTTCTAAACAGAAGCTCTCCAGTTTTTACCCAAATGTTTCTCCACTTTGTAATAAATTCAACTCTGCTGATGCCTCTTTAATTCATATGTTTTGGTTTTGCCCTACAATTGAAAAGTTTTGGCGGGAAGTATTCCATACCTTTTCACAACTTTTTAGGGTCCAATTTGACCCAAATCCCCTTACTGCCTTGTTTGGTATTATTGCAAATGAAGATATAACTTTAAATACTCCTAACCTACAGGTTTTAGTTTTTACCTCTCTTTTAGCAAGAAGAGCAATCTTGCTTAAATGGAAGGAGTCTACCCCTCCTACACATCTTCAATGGCTACGTGATATTATGTCGTATTTAAATTTAGAAAAGATCCGCTGCTCAGTCTTAAATTCGAAACAATCTTTTTATGATATTTGGGGACCTTTCCTAAATTACTTTTCCAATTTATAAAGTTTAACAGTGCACAGACTTTTATGTATATTTTTATCTTCTCTTCTTAAGTGAATGTGTTTTTTTTTCTAATTATCCATTGTCATCCATCAGCTTTTTTCTTTGGTAGTTGGTAGGGGGTTGACTTTTTTTTAATATATATATAAAAAATTTCTTTTATGATGTATGACCTATCTTTAAATTTTTGATTACAGAGTGGTATACCTTTATGTGTTATGCTATAACATTTTGATCAATTTTATTACAATATATGAATGTACACAAGTTATGTTGAGATGTATCTGTGTGTTGCACTCTGTAAATCTTTTTTTTCTTATTGTAAAAAAAATACAACACCCTCAGTTCTGTATTAATCACCCTTTTTAATTTTGTCTCCATGTTAGCATAAATTAAATTCTTATCCCTTTCTAGATTCTTTCTCTCTTTTTTATTCTGAAAATTTTCAGAACCTTTCCTGCAATCTCCTTACTTTATACTTCATCCTTACTTACCCAAGCTGTTAAACCCTCCCCTCCCCCTATTGTTTAATTTGTAGCCCTATGCACAGCCTTATTTATGTGATTTTCCTGGACCCACCAGCTGGAGCCTGTCCTATCAGAACACCTTCCTCCTCCCACAATATGGTGTTAATGTCCCACAAATTCAAACCCCTGTGGATCTAATTACAAGAAAAGTGAGTGGTGATTTAAAACTGAAGAATATTGGCATTTCTTCTTGCAAAGTGTGGAGTTTCTCTGGAGTATATAGGCATCCGTTAGTCTCGTGAGACCATGGATTTGCGCCTTGGAAGGTTTCCAGGGCGCAGGCCTAGGCAGGGTTGTATGGGAGACTGACAGTTGCCCAAGCTGCAAGCCTGCCCCTCTCCACGCCACCAATGTTGTCCAAGGGAAGGGCACTAGGACCCAAGCACCTTGGCACCGGTGTTGTCACAGAGAAATGTGTTGTTAAGTGCCTTGCTCAAGGACACAACACGCTGCCTCAGCTGAGGCTCGAACCAGTGACCTTCAGATCACTAGACCGATGCCTTATCCACTAGGCCACGCGCCAACACAGCATGAGGAAAAACAACAGCATTCGCAGGAGAAACAAACTAAACATAACTTGTTCATATGTTTAACAGGAAAGAATACCATTAGAGCAAAATGTATCCATTCTAGAGTAAAGACATCAAAATAATCATTGTGTTTCCATAAGGGGTAGTGATTAGGGTTATGTAGGTTGTTCAAGAACGAAGTGGTTGAAAGGAGGTAACTGTTTTTAACTTAGTGGTCAGAGGCTTCAGGCTTCCATATCACTTCCCTGAAGAAGCCGTAAGAAAATGGCTTGACTTGGCTGGTGTGAATCCTGGATGATAAATGCAGTCTTCTTGAGGCAATAGCATTTGTAGATGAGGGATATGACATGATGTATCAAACTGAGTCCACTACTCTTTGCAGCTTAAGTCTTTTTGTCATAGCAGACCTTAATGTAGTCAGGATACTTTCACCAGTACGTTAGTAGAAGTTTCTTAGAATGTTCAGTGACATGCTGAACTTCTAAACTTTCTAAGAAAGTAAAGACACTGGCACATCTTCCTTGTGATTACCTCTATGTGCTGAGCCCAGGACAGGTAATCTGATCTGTTGGCACACAGGAATGTAAAGTGGCTGTCTCTCTCCACTGTCAGTTCTCCAATATAGACTAGTGGATACACACCCTCCCTTTCCTGAGGTCAACAGTCAGCAATCTGACATTCTGGTGTTGAAATGGAAACTCAAACTCCTACTTTGTAATACATCATCCTGCCAACAATTGCCTGGATTCTCCAGAGTTCAAATGTAAAATGTGATTCCAGCAATTTATCATCCAACCAATTATAAGGATTATTGAGGTGCTGCCTCAAGAGAGTGTCCCTATGAAGCACAAGTCAGCTTCCCTCCCCACCACCCCTCAAGATAATAGCTTTTGTGATCCATCTCGGTCATTTCTTGATATAGCGTGTCTTTTAGCCAACTAGCCCAAAATGGTATCATTTTTCTGTCAACCAGATATATCCTAACAATAATAAGGGTCAAAAGCTTATATCCGTTAACAAAAAAAGCCAAATATAAAAGTCATTGATGTTAAAATGTACCTAATCTACTTCAATATTTAAACGATTATAAACACTGTAAACTTGAACAAAAGATGGATCTGAATAATTAAGTTTACTTTGCTCAGAAAAGATTGTGCCATAACATCAAGTGGCTAATCAGAATGTTGTTCTGATACTTACCAACATAAAGATCAAAGGATGAGATCATGATTGTTTTAAAATATAAGGGTTATGGCATACACTCAGCGGCCATTTTATTAGGTACATCTGTACACCTGCTCATCAAAGCAAATAACTTATCAGCCAATCATGTGGCAACCAGTAAATGTATGAAAACATTCAGACATAGTCAAGATGTTCAGTTGCTATGCAGACCAAACATCAGATCAGGGAAGAAATGTGATCTAAATGATCTTTGACCATGGAATGATTGTTGGTGCCAGACGGTGCTGTTTGAGTACAACAGTAACTGATCTCCTTAGACTTACCTATCTTGGTCTCTATTCAAAAATGTGACTTCCAAATAAAGTTCATTACATTAATCCAGCAAAACGGTATCATGTTAAATGTTATAAAACATTGGTTGAATGTCTGAACAGTTCAAAATGACCACTTAACTCTTTTTGAACCATTAGCATATGGGGTCTGGACGTCTGTTTATTGGTAATGTTTGCAGAGTGTCTGTACAAGGTCTGTTAATCTCTGTTAATGGCTAAATGTCTGTTGGTCACTTTGAGAGTTAGGTTGATGGATTCTTTCTGTAATCGGGCTTATCATTTACATGTAATATTAATGTTCTTTTGTAAGTCCAAGGCATGTAGTGTCTGAAACACTTGTGGACTAATGGATAAAGAGTGACCTTTAAAATATCTAATTGATTTATGAGGGTATACTGAACACTGTGTTAATGGACACAGAATGTGTTTGATAAAAGTCAGGTGGTGATGAGACAAAAGATCAAGAGTTTTCCTGTCTCTGTGTCTCTTTGCACTTGTGAAACTCGTATTTATTGGGGCATCTTTCCATGCTTCATTGAACTTCAAGAGCTGGAAATCGCAAACTGTGCTTTGGACCCAGGGGTGATTTCACGAACAAACTGGAATTCGGTGCTCCCCCATGAAAAGCAACAATCAAGTAGTGATCAGGAATCATGAGCCCTGAAATTTGTGTAACTTGCTACATGGTATTTCGTGTGGCTTATTTGTGCTTTCTAATTTACAATAATAAATTAGGCTTAAGTTACCTTGTTGTGCTTGTACACTTATTACCACATTTCCTGGACATTCAAAATGTTGGGTCTGATCAACGCAGCCGATTACAGACTCCAGTGTAGTTGTAGAGTCAAAAAGCACAGAAACAGGCTTGTTGTCCATACGATGCTAACCTTACTGTCTCCATATGCCAGCATTCCGACTGTACACATCAATGCTTTTCCTATTTAAATATTTCTTTATTGTGGTTCTTTCTGACTCCACTATTTCCTTTAGCAGTGAATTTTGGATATCAAACAAAATTCTCCTCAAAATACTTGCAAACCATCCTCCACCTTAAACCTATATCCTCTTGTTTTTGATACCAATACAATGAGAAAAAGATTCTTGCTCTCTACCTTATCCACACCTGCAACTTTACACACCTCTGCCCGGTTCGCCCTCATCCTCTTATGGAGTAGGGAAAGCAAACTTGGCCTTTACAAGCTCTCCATTTAAGAAAAGACTTCCAGTCCAGCAACATCCTAGTGAATCTAGTGCAAAACTTTCTCCAGCACAACATTCAGTGCGGCAACAAGAACTACAAACAAAACTTTATATGTGGTCCAATTAGTTCTTATAAATGTGCAACACAACATCCTAACTTTTGTATTCTATGTCCCCAACCTATGAAGGCAAGCATGCACATGTCTTTCTCACCACCCTGCCTACCTGTGTTGCCACTTTCAAGGAACCATGGACTTGAACTCAAAGGTCTCTCTGTTCACCAATATTTACCAATCCATATGTCCCACCCAAATATGACTCCCTCAAATGTATAATCTAGGATTTGTCAAGACTAAATTCCTATTCCATTGAACTTTCTATCTGATCTATAACCTACTGTAGATTTAAACCACCCTTATTGCCATCCTCTACACCTACAATTTTCATCTCATCTGCTAACTTATTGATAGCACCTCCTACCTGTATATCATTGACTTGGATATAAAGTATATCACAATAGCAAGTATCTCAGCACTGATCCCTGTGGTATACTAATGGCTATAGACTTCTAATCAGAAAGTTAGCCTTCCACTGCCCTATGCTTCCATCACAAGCTTTCATCCATCTAACTTGGTCACCTTGGATCAAAGATGTTTTAACTTTCTGGACCAGCTGATTTGCAGGGCCTTGCCAAATACTGTCACCACATTTATTTATCTGCAATGACTGGCTGCATTCAACAAATGAATTTTTCATGCTCCCAGGAATCGAAAACATTATTATCCATTGAATATTTCCCTTAAATACTCTCCCCACTTAGCATTAAATATCCATCAGCTTAGTTTCTTCAAGTAATTAAAATTGCATCAGCCCTTCTGAATAGAGTCTGTCCTGTATATTTGTTCCAAGTGTGAGAGAAAATATTACATTCTTCTGATCTCCAGCTTTGTTTAAAGCTCGTTAATGTTGTTCCAATTTCTTTTTCTTCTTCAATTACTGTTTAAGTGGAATAACCTACTTACATGTACATAATCCATGCTGTTCAAAATTTTAAATACTTGGATTGTGCGCAGGGAGAAAAAAATTGAACTTGGGGCTTTTCCAGTTTTAGCTGCACAATTTAAATTTATGCTCAGAGCTTTAATTAGGTTGGAGTTAAAGTAATTTACAACTAGTATATTACAAAAATGCTGTCGTGTAGAAACAAACACCATTAAAAAACTCTTAACATTTAATTGTCAAAGCTCATATCCTATTTCGTTTGATTGAATGTCTTATTTATAGCTTTATAGATAATGGGATGGTGGAATGAATATACATCTCTATCAAAGGAGGTGCAAGGCGCTCCTTCTTTTTGCTAGCCTGCAGATCACATTTGACCAAGGTGTAGCACCTGCTTACACCCGAATCAAGGTCAGGTGAAGCCATGGGAGCAGGTGGTGGATGGTCAAAAGGGATACAGAGCTTTCCCTTTTCCAGCTCTGTATCTCTTTTGCCAATCACCTTTCCAGCTCTTAGCTTCACCACATCCCCTCCGGTCTTCTCCTATCATTTTGGATTTCCCCCTCCCTCTCCTACTTTCAAATTTCTTACTATCTTTTCTTTCAGTTAGTCCTGACGAAGGGTCTCGGCCCGAAACGTCGACTGTACTTCTTCCTATAGATGTTGCCTGGCCTGCTGTGTTCCACCAGCATTTTGTGTGTGTCACATAATGATGATGATAGTACAGATACCTGAAAAGATCCACTTTCAATTAACCAAAGGTTGAATTTTCCAGTGATTAGTACCAGCAATTTTCCTCCTAATGGTAACTTAAAACTCCTTTGTATTTCATTATGATGCTGTTACTAATAACTAATTTAATAAGTTGCTTACAAGTAAAATAACATATATTTATGTGTACTTTTAGTATTCTTCTCGTCTGCACTGCTGAGAAACAGTACACGTGTTTGTGCACATGCCACAAGAAGCCCATTACAAGTAGATTTTGATTGTAGAAAAGTCTGCTAACATTCATTGTCGAGTCTCATTTCTGAAGAATAGGAATCGTACAATGCCCATGAACTGTTGTACAACATTCAAGAACATATTTTGTCTTTAATATCCAAGTAATGAATTATGGGTTAGATCACCCTGATGTAAAAGAATATTATTAGTGTCTCACACTATTGTTATGGCACTCTTATGCCAAACATGCTACTACAGTCTCCCATTCAGCAAAGGTTCTCAGATTAAAATAAGTATTGATCACAATCTACACATAAAAACCAGTCAGAAAAGACCATAAGACCATAGGACATAGGAGCAGAATTAGGCTATTTGGCCCATTGAGTCTGCTCCGCCATTCAATCGCGGCTGATCCTTTTCCTCCCACCCCCCCCCCCCCCAAATCCATTCCCCGGCCTTCTTCCCTTAACCTTTGATGCCATGGCCAATCAAGAATTGATCTATTTCTGCTATAAATAGAGTCAACAACCTGGCCTCCACAGCTGCCTGTGTTAACAAATTCCACAAATTCATCATTCTCTGGCTAAAGAAATTTCTCCATATCTTGGTTTTAAATGGATGCCACTCTACCCTGAGGCTGTGCCCTCTTGTCCTAGATGGGAAACCATGGGAAACATCCTTTCCACATCTACTCAGTCTAGGCCTTTCAACATTCAAAAAGAATCCTCCCTCATTCTTCTTAATTCCAGCAAGTACAGGCCCCAAGACATCAAATGTTTCTCATATGATAACTCATTCATTCCTGGAATCACCCTTGTGAACCTCCTCTGAACCACCTCCAATGCCAGCACATCTTTTCTTAGATAAGGAGCCCAAAAGTGTTCACAATACTCAAGGTGAGGACTTAGCATCACATTCATGCTCTTCTATTCTAGATCTCTTGAAATTAATGCTAACACTGTATTTGCCTTCCTCACCACTGATTCAACATACAAGTTAACCTTTATTGTATTCTGCACAAGGACTCCCTATCTCAAATATTTGGATTTTCTCCCCGTTTAGAAAATAGTCTGCACATTTATTCCTCCTACCAAAGTGTATGACCATGCATTTTTCAATGTTGTATTTCATTTGCCATTTTCTTGCCCATTTTCCTAATGCGTTTAAGTCCTCAAGTCAAGTTTATTGTCATTTCGACCATAAACTGCTGGTACAGTACACAGTAAAATCAAAACATCGTTCCTCCAGGACAATGGTGTTACATGAAACAACACAAAACTACACCAGATTATGTGAGACAGCACAAGGCTACACTGGACTACATAAAAACTGCACTAGACTACAGACCTGCACAGGACTACATAAAGTGCACAAAACAGTTTACAATAATTAATAAGCAAGACAATAGGCACAGTAGAGGACAAATTTGAATATAATAATAAATGATGTAGATGTCAGTCTAGACTCTGAGTATTGAGGAGTCTGATGGCTTGGGGGAAGAAACTGTTGTACAGTCTGGTCGTGAGAGCCCGAATGCTTCAGTACCTTTTGCCAGATGATCTTTCTGCAGCCTTCCTGTTTCTCAACACTACCTGCCCCTCCACCAATCTTTGTATCATCTGCAAACTTGGCAACAAAGCCATCTAATTCCATCATCTAAGTCACTGATATACAGCATAAAAAGCAGTCCCAACACTGACCCCTGTGGAACACCACTAGTCACTGGCAGCCAACCAGAAAAGGATCCTTTTATTCCCACTCGCTGCCACCCACCAATCAGCCAATGCTCTAACCATGTTAGTAGCTTTCCTGTAATACCGCTGGCTCTTAACTTAGTGAGCACCCTCATGTGTGACACCTTGTCAAAAGCCTTCTAAAAATCCAAACATACAACACCCACTGCATTCCCTTTATCTATCGGACTTGTAATCTCATCAAAGAATCCCACCAGGTTTGTCAGGCAGGATTTTCCCTTAAGGAAACCATGCTGACTTTGTCATATCTTGTCCTCCAGTCAGAGGGAATAATCTAACACCACTCTCTGGCTTCTCCCACAAAGCCAATGTCTAATCCAATTTACTACCTCTCCTTGAATGCCAAGGGACTGATCTTTCTTGATGAACCTCCCATGCAGGACCTTGGCAAATTCCTTGCTGAAAAGTCCATGTAGATAACATCCACTTCCTTGCCTTTATCAACTTTCCTAGTAACTTCCTCGAAAAAACTATAAGATTGGTTAGACATAACCTACCATGCACAAAGCAGTGCTGACTATCCCTAATCAGTCCATGTGTATCCAAATACTCATATATCTGGTCCCTTGGAATATCTTCTAATAGTTTTCCCAATATCGATTACAAACTCACTGGCCTGTAATTTCCCGGTTTATTTTTGGAGCCTTTCCTTAAACAGCAGAACAGTATTAGCTATCTTCCAATCCTCTAGAACCTCACCTGTCACTAAGGATGATCTAAAATTTCTGCATTTGCTTCCCACAGGATCTGAAGGAACACCTTGTCAGGCCGTGGGGATTTATCCACCTTAATTTGCCTGAAGACAGCAAACCCCTCCTCTGTAATCTGTATACAGCCCATGACCTCGTTGCTGTTCTGCCTCACTTTTATAGTCTGATGTCCATCTCCTAACTAAATACAGTTTCAAAAATATCCATTTAAGATCTCCCCTATATCTTTTGGCTCCATGCATAAAGTACCATTCTGATCTCTTAGAGGACCAATTTTATCGCTCAAAATCCTTTTGCTCTTAACATTTCTGTAGAATCCTTTAGGATTCTCCTTCACTTTCTCTGCTAGGGTAACCTCATGCCTTCTTTTAGCCCTTATGATTTCTTTCTCTCTTTTGCATTTCTTGATACTCCATAAACACCTAATTCATTCCTATTTCCTGCAATGCCACTCCTTTTTCTTTAACCAGGATCTCAATATCTCTTGAAAACCAATGTTTCTCAAACCTGCTATCCTTACTTTTTCTTCTGACAGGCATATACAAGCTTAGTACTCTCAAAATTTCAGTTTTGAAAGCCTCCAACTTACCAGTAAACAGCCTATCACAAACCACACTTGCTAGATCCTTTCGAATACAATCAAAATTGACCTTCTCCAATTTAGAATCTCAACCCACAGACCCATCTTTTTCCATAATTACTTTGAAACTAATGGCTTTGTGATCACTAGATACAAAGTGTTCCCCAAAACAAACTTCTGTCACCTGCCCCGTCTCATTCTCTGATAGCAGATCAAATGTTGCACACTCTCTCATTGGGACTTTGATGTACTGATTAAGAAAACTTTCCTGAAGACCTTTGACAAACTCTACCCCATCTAGTCCTTTTATAGGATGAGACTCAAAATGTGAAAAGTTAAAATCATCTACCATATCAGCTTTATGTTTCCTACAACAGTCTGCGATCTCTGTTCAAATTTGCTTCTCTAAATCTTGCAGATTGTAGGTGGTCTGTAATCTAATCCCATTAACATGGTCATACATCTTTCTTATTCCTCAGGTCGACCCATAATGCTACACAGGACAAGTTTTCCAGTCTGTCCTGACTGAACACTCCCATGACATTTTCCCTGACTAGTAGCACCATGGAAGAATTATCCAGGGAAGTTCTGCATACTATCTGATACCACTACATGTCTTGGAAACTCCATGTAACTAGATGACAACCAATAGGGTGACCCAAAAGAAAAATCTCACACAAAGTCCTAAACAATTCTTCTTAATTTTACAACATGCCACTATAATGTTTCACTGCATGATGGACTTGTCAGATCAATCTCTTTACATTTTCCTCTTTATCAAATGAAGGTGGTAAACTCAGGGAAAACTACTACTAACAGGATTCACACAGTAGTAAAGAATGTATGAGAATGGTAAATTTACCTACAATTAGCTTCAGTCATAAATCTTCTGCAGGGTTAGTGATTGTTGAACTTGGCAAACTGGAGTGATTACTGATTAGAGCAACAACTGAGCACTGTTTTCAATCACTTGTTCACCCTGTTTACTTGTCACTTCTAGAGCATGAGAGTAATTACAGGGTATGGTCACACCAACATTCTGGTAGACTATTTAAAGCCCAGGAGTAACTTATGGAAAATTCCTTAACAATTTAATTTGGGCTAAATCCTCCAAAAATGGAAAAGTACCACCCATCTCCTCACTCAAGTCAGAGGGCACAGCAAACATTAGTAAGCTATATATGAGTGACTCAATAAAGTTTAGAGAGTAAGACCAAGGTAGGGGCAAATAGTGGCTAGAAGTAGTGACAATTCTGTGTAATTAAAAATACTCAACATGTTCTTAGAGCAAGCAACATGTGAGTTTTCAGAACAGAACAGAAAGCAGAATAGCTGAAGGCAGGAAATACATTTTGCTGGACAGGAATTGTGATTACATTCCAGCCACCCCACCTGAATATTATCTCCTGTAGCCCATTTGCTTTCTAACAAGCCTGCCATATTTCTCTTATTTCCACTGATGATAATGTAATGAAGTGGTACTTCTACAGATGATAATGTAATCAGTAGAGCATGATTATTTTGAAGATTTCAGCTAGCTTTTAGAACATATCTTGCAAATAATTCTTACAGAGTAACTGATGCTACAGTATACTGCCCCAGCGAAGTAACTGATATTAACTTGCAGGGTCACGTAGGCTCCATAGGATATTCACCTTGTTGCTAGGCAATCGTTTCTAACTGGAGTTACCGATCATTACTGCAAAGAGCAGTTTTTATTTCCCAAAAGCTCAAAATCCACTCTTTTTGGATCTCCAAGTACTGCAAACTCAATGAACAACTACATAATTATACTTTGTCTCTAGAAGACATGTAGGTTCATACATCTGTGAGAAAAAACAGAAAGGCCTATGTCACATATCCAAGCAGGCATGTTTTGATCCATAAATATGTAAGGCAGCAAGTGCTGTTAGATTATTTGCAATTTATTACTTCTCAAACTATTGGCTGCAAGGAGCAATTGCACAGGAATTCTAGACAAGTGGTTGTCTAGAAACTACACAAAACAATATCTGCAAGATACTCAAGGAACAAAGGGATACTGTGTTACAGTGCACTGACCACTGTTCCTTAAAAAGTAATGCAATCAGGCTAGACCATTTAAAGGGAAAGAGCTACATATATACAGAACCCTTCAAAATAAGGTAGATACAGAAGTGAACAAAGCCACTGTTTTGACTTTGGGAAATAGGAGTGCTAACTTCCACAAAGGTAGCTCATTTCAGCACAAGAAAGGAGTAGGAAATGGCTGAGATGTTCATTGCTGTTGGGAGGTGATTTGACCCTGAGCCAATGGCTGCTTTGGACCTGGATCCACTACAGTAATATTACTAGCTCCTGATACCATTGCTCTTAGGTCCATAGACACTTTATATTGCATGCCATGGGAACATGAAGCTTCAAAGTAAATATCAACTAAGTTCAAAAGCAGGTCACTTCTGAGAGATCGGAGGGAGGTGCTGAAGGATGAACAGCCAGTGGTCTTGTCTAAGCTTAGTCTGGAGTCAGGATTTGTCTCTCAGGTACACTTAGGGCTCAGATAGTGGAGCTGATGTCCAAGCTGGGATGAATTAGGAAAGAAAATGTCATTGATAGATTACGACAGTTGTTGGGGAGATCAATACTAAGGCAGGGGAGAAATGTAAAGAAAAATATGCTACGTGTTTTCCACTTCCAAAATGACTATTGTGGTTGTGACCAAAAGCAGACATAACTCAGAACAACATGATACAATCTCTTGGACAATTCTCAAAAGAAATAAAGTCAACTTGTTTGCATTTGGTTACAGATTAGCATAGTCAAACGACTCACTCTCCCACAGAGATCAGGGTAGGTTAGTCAGATATTGGGTAGTGGGTGAGTCACACTCCAAATTGGTGTGATTCTACCCAGAATCATGGCAATCACTTATCTAAGGAAGCATACTATTGTCAAATGTGTGCCACTTTAAAAAAGTATGACATGCAAGATTCCTGAAGTTGGATATATTGTTTTAGGTAGCAGTGTTTCACAGATAATTCCCTCTTCTTCAGAAAAATGGCATGGCATAAACTCATATAAGGTGGGAATTAAAATGAAGTTTTACATTATATCACAGATGATGCCGCACTGAGGAGAGTCAAGTATAATAGGGATGAAGGATGAATGGAAAACCTGGAAAATGGAAAATCAGAATGCAGTGGAGTCAGATTCCAACAATTCCAACAAGTTATAGATTAGGCTGTCGGATGCCGAAGACTGCAGAGTTCATGGGAGACTCTAAGTTCACATGAGTGAAGATTCAGTAATGGCAGCCAGGATCGATAAATGGAGACGGAGCACCAGGGTGGTGAGAATTACAGATCAAATGGAGAAATGGATGGAGATTATGGAGAAGGGAGTCAAAGGTTGGATTGGAGAGTCAGATATTATGGAATGTAGGAAGCCTAGGAAAAACTAGGGATCAGGACACAGAAATCAGAAAAGAGCATGGGAAATGTATCAAAAGTTCTTTAATGTTAGAACAAAGGGAGCCTAGGGAAGACACAGGAGACCTAGGAAGTGAAGGGAAAGTTAGAGATTGTAAGCCTGGGATTCAGAATTTGGAGTGAGTGGAATCCACATGTGCTGACCAAGCAAAGGGCAAGTCAGAAGTCAGAAAATGGTGAGGAAGGGTCATCAGTGATTTTTGTTTAGAGTCAGAGATCAGGGATAGGGGACATCAGTGAAAAGGGGGATCAGAGACTGAGAAGTGGGAAACCCACAGACTGAGAAGTGAATGACCCCAAGATAGATGGGTGGAAGATGTACAGATCGGGATTGGAATAGGTGACCCAAAGGTTGAAAGTGTGAGACTTGGAAATCAGCAAGCAGGTAAAAGAAATTGGAGATAGTTAAATCAGAGTTCAGGGCAAGATGTGTGGGTGGTTCAAAGATCAAGTGGGTGAGTTACAGATTACAAAATGGAAGATCTAGTGATAAAAGCATAGAAATCAAAGACTGGAGGGTAGAAGACAGTGATTTGTTGTACGTAACGGAGAAATCTTGGCATATACACTAGTTTACAGAAATCAACAGAGCATGTGAGACACTGACCATGGGCATTTCCATGATTCAAATTAAATGAATCAGAATTGAAAGTGAAAGACGGCGATTAGGAGAGGTGAATGGGGAGCAGTTGGCTCAGAGATCAAAGACAAGGTAGGTGAATCAGAGATCTGAGATGGGAAATAAACATCAAGCTAAGCAAATCAGAAATCAGGATGAGTTACTTAGAGACTGGGGATGAAAGTCAGAGATTGAATGGTAGATGAATGAGAGATCAGGTTTCTAATGAGCTAGCAGTTTGAAGAGATGGTTAACCAAAAAGAATAGGAATGGAAGAGCCAGAGATTGCAGACTGAATTGTTGTTCAGGGGGCAAGTCAGAGATAGAAGATTCAGATGGTTGATGTGGGTCAAAGGCCAGGCGGCAAAAATTTCATCAGTTGGATTGAAAATCATGGTGATTTTTCCATGATTAGAGATAAGAGGGCATTGGCGTGAATGTAACTGGGAATTTTGGAGACTGAATTGAATTGATTTTATTGCTTACATCCTTCATGTACCTGAGGAGTAAAAATCCTTACGTTATGTCTCTGTCTAAATGTGAAAAGTGCAATTATAGTTATTTATAATAAACATTAAGCTGGGGGAAGCTGGTGACTTTCTTGTGGATGTGGTATTGGAAAATTAACTATTATAGCTTGGGAATACAAGATAGTTCAGATGTTGGAATCTGCATCAAAATATAAACCAGCTTTACTAGCCACTTTGTAGAAATCACTCAGGGATGTGCTTTGCATTCAGTCACTGCTACTTGTTTATATGTATTTTCCTGTATTTTAATATAGGGAAAACAGAACACATCAATCAGTCTTCATGACCTTGGTCCTGCTCAGGCAGATTTCCTTTAAATGATACTGAAGCAGGCCATAAGTGCTACAAATGCTTGCTTGCATTTGAGTCACCCATGTTACCCGTGGATCCTTATACACATGGATCCAAATTACATTAGTGCCATTCAATCACATTGCCATCTGACACGGCCGTGCATATCCAGGTGCCCCTTTGCTTCAGTGTGCAGGACACACCAGGGACTTGGAAGAAAATTCACAATCTTCACACACAGTCTGATTTTTAATGAACTTTCTTTTATGGAAATAATGTAATCAACAAAATCTTTGTATTTGTAGTTCCAGACCACTTCCTTTTTTTCCCTCTATAATGTTGCTAACAAATGTTTACTTGGCTGGAACAGATTAAATGCAAGAGCAACACCAGTTCAATCAGAGACTGAAATTCCAGCCCCATGATTGCCCCATAGGAAACCTTTGTGACATTCCTCCCCTAAACCCTACTTTAGTCCTTTTCCTATCCATTTTTAGCATGAGTTCTAAATGGTTTCACATCTGTTCTCTGTAAACTCCATCTGCTAAACAATAAAATTCAAATTCCTATCCTTAAATTCCTTCATAGAAATCTTCCCATTCTCTGTAGCCTCTCCAAGGCCTGCAATCCACTTACAGACTGATAGTTCCTTCGGTATTACCTTCTTACGTCTACCATTCTCTTTCAATGAGACAGTAATGATACAACTGAAGGGTTTGCTGGAGCATTTCAGAAGAATAATCTTTAAGATTCAGCCAATTTGATAGGTCTGGAGATATTGACAAGCCAAACTAGGCAAGGATGTCAGATTTCCTCTCCTTAAGTATATCTGTAATACAGACTATCTGTAAAGCATAAAGTTTTTAATGACAGTTCAGTAGTTTAGTGGTAATTATTATGAAAATTCTGAATGAAAACTCAGACAACTTGACATTGTTGTTGCTGCCTTGGGTGAGAAATGATAGGCAAATGATGGCAAGATCAAAGAATACTCTGGTGGTACACCACCAGAAGAGAAAAACAGTCTTAATCGGGTGAGTTTTGTCATCAAGAATGAACTGGTCCATTGCTTAAGCAATTCCCCCAATGATTTGCTCAATGGGCGAGTGATTGCCCTGTGACCCTTTGGCTCACTCCAAATTGAAATTTAAATCTCTGACGAGGTTTATCTGGAGAGGATGGTATGGAGAAAACTAAGTGCAACCTGTCACTTTCTTGACAGAATGTTTGACACGTCAGTTAGTTATAACTAATGCCTTACATTATCCGGGAAGCAACTTTTCTACCTCATGGGATAACCCTCAATCCAAGCATAGGACCTATTACATTACATATGAGAAAGGGACCATGGGATGTCTACATCACTAGGCGCCAAGACCGGTGTCAATGGCTGGCAAATCACCCGTGGCTGAATCCAATCTGTCACCTCCTACAGACCCTGAGAAGCAACAATAACAGAAATGCTGTCACAGGAAATTTGTTGTCAAAATACTCACACGCCTCACAGAGTATGTTGAAAGTATTAATGATCAGACACAGGTTTAGTTATTTAACCCTTTGTGCCTGGTCCTTATTCAACAGGATCATTGTCGATCTTTTACCTCAGCATCACGTTGCTCTTGCAATTGAAATCTACATTCCTAACTGTCTTGCTACTTCCTGGCTAAATTCGAAAATATTTCCAATTCTCAGTATTGCTCCACTTTTTTGGGTAACTTTATAAGCCTTTTTCATTGATTTAGTACAATTTTTAACCTCTCCCACTGTAGTAATAAGTATGTCCTAAAGGGGTACAGTTTAGTTGTATACAGTGAATTAAACATTTAAAAATTTACTCTTTGCAAGTTTACTACCATATTTTTATTGTAGTTGCCCAATCAATCATAGCAAATCACATTTTATGCAATTAAAGTTTCCTTTATCCAGTTTTAAAATGCTGTATTTAGATTAAACAAAATTATTTTCAATCCTTATATTAGATAATAGTCCTCTTAATTACCAAAACCTATATTAACAGGTCTGATTACTCTATACTAGATCTAAAATAATTTTAGTGTACATGTCTGGAAAACCATCGCTTCTTCACTCCAAAATTTATCTCCAGTAATAATTTGATATCTCTCAACTACCAAGAGCTGGAAATGCCAACAGCATACCTATGCCCTAGAGTTTATTACAGTTTATTACAATTAGCATCTGTGTTGAGACTTTTGGCTTTTCTGTTGGAAAACAAAGTATAGTGTGACAAAAATAACCAAGAGACTTTAAGAACTAATATTTATAATTGCAAGATGTTCTTAATCTACAAACTCAATCACATCTCTAAGACAAAGGAACAGATCTGCAGGTATCAGAAGAAAAAATGACCAATAAACAGGTGGTGGTAGAAAGTACATCGAAGATCCAACATCTTGCCTGGGGCTCTCTTATTAGCAGTGAAAGAGGTGTAGAGTACTCCTATTCAGTTTGCTTAAAGCAGTAAAGGAAGATGAATTTATGAAATGTATAAAATATGGTTTTCCAGATCAACATCTGAAGGAATCGTTGAGAAAGAAGGATCTTTTCTTGCCAAAGGGCTAATTGATGTTCTTGCTAAGTAGAGTCCCTTAGGGTAGAATGAGCATAACTAGATTGAATTCTATATTATAATGAAAAAAACATCATTCAATTCTGAATCTTAGCAAAGGAAACTGTGAAGGTATGAGGTCTAGAATAGTTTAAGGAGTTTAATTGAAAAGGCATGTTAGTGGATAAGCTAATGGCTAATATTATAGGATCTTTGACCTGAAAGGCTGACGGTTTCTTTTCCACAGATGCTTCCTCTCCTGCTAAGTGTTTCTGATATTTTCTGCTGTTATTTCTGATTTCCCATATGCACAGTTAGTTACCCATGCTTGGATTTCTTTTCGTTTTAATTTAAGAATTGAATACAACCCTTGTAACCACTGCATTAAAAATAATGGAACACACAGGCCAGTTATTGTAACATCCATAATGTGGAAAGTGCTGGGGTCTATCATAAAGGTTATTTTAACAGATCAACAAATCAAGTCAGGTACTGCAAAGGACAGTCTTTATAAGTTGAGAAAATACAAACATCTGAGATGGAAGGGGGGGCTTGTGAGTGCTTGTGCAGACTGAGTCTGTGGCAAGGAAAGCAAATGCAATGTTGACATTCATTTCAAGAGCACTAGAATATAAAAACAAGGACGTAATGTTGAAACTTGGTAAAGCACTGATGAGGCACCCCTTAGAACATTGTGAGAAGCTTTGGTGTTTTATTTTACGTTTGTAGAAAGGATGTGCTGGAACTGGAGAGGGTTCAAAAGAGGTTCACAGAAATGATTCCATGATTGAATAGCTTGGCATATGAAGAGTGTCTGATAGATCCAGGCTGGTGAATACTAGAATTCAGGAGAATGAGGGGTGACCTCAATGAAACCTATTCAGTGGTGAAGACCTTGATAGAGTGGATGTAGAGAGGATGTTTCCTATGGTCTAAGACCAGGGGACACAGCCTCAGAAAAGAGGGGCAGCCATTTAGAATGGATATGAGGAGGAATTTCTTTAGCTAGAGAATGATGAATCTGTAGAATTCTTTGCCACAGTCTACTGTGGAGTTCAGGCCTTTATGCAGATTTAAGGCAGAGTTTAACAAGATTCTCAACTGGTCAGGGCATGAAGGGTTATGGGGAGAAGGCAGAAGATTGTGGCTGAGAGGAAAATTGGATTAGCCATGATGAAATGGTGGAGCAGACTCAAGGGGCCAAATAGCCTAACTCTGCTCCTATATCGTATGGCTTCACAATGCCTTTGAAGTGAATTATCTCCCATACAAGGCAGTAGTAAATAAAACACTAAATATATTTAAAGAGGTGGATTTCTAAACACTGAAGCCAACAAGTACAACAAAGAAAGAGCAGGATATGGTGAGAAGTTAGGAGAACAGCCGTGATAGTACTGAATTGCACAACCGGGTCAGGAGGGGCTGAATGGAATATTCTAGCACATGTTTTTGTTTTTCAATGCCAAGATTCAGTCAACTTGACATCACTAATGTAAATGCTTCTTGCTACCCAATCTATTACCAAGTAGCTCTGTCTCATCAAAGGAGAATGTTCTAATTATTTTGCAAAAGTGGTTTATTGTCTACAGGCTTCAGGAAGTCTAACGAATCTAACTAACCACATTATGAGTCTTCACATAAATTATCTGAGCTGAGATCATCAGACACTTCCACATCTGTATTAATATTAATGACTTAAATGAAGAGGCAAATTGTATCATAGCCAAAATTGATCATGAAGAATAAGTTGAGATGAACTGGGTAAAGACAGTTTACCCAGTCTTTGGTAAACTGGGAGAAAAATATTGTTCACATTTGTTATTCTTCGAAAGATTAGGGGAGTCCATTTACATAAAGGATTGCAATTTAATATGCAGGGTCATCAAATAATTAGGAATGCAAATGGAGTGCAAGTATTTATTGCCAAGGAAATGAAATATTAAATTTAGAAGACTTGCTACAACTGTAAGGGGTTTTGGTGAAATCATGCTCTGTGTACCTTAAAACAGTTCTAGTCTCCTTATTTAAATGGGGAGCAAAAGTTCACAAAAAATCACTCGGCTGACACTTAGGTGAAGGTGTCATCTAATAAGGGAAGGATGATAAATTGGGCTACATTCATTACAATGCAAGAATCTGAGATGTGGTTGACAGGATAGTGGCTAGAAGTGTGTTCTAGAAGGATGCAAAATTATGGGTCATGATTTCAGATTGAGAGTCACACATCTAAAGTGAAGATGAAAATAATATTTTTCTCAGAGGGTTGTAATTTTTTTTGAAGTTTCACAACTACATATTCAAGGCAATATAGGCTAAAGGGAGGGGTCAGGAGTTATATGGAATAGGGATAAAACTAAGAACTGAGATCAAGGTCAGATTGAATGGTAGGGTCATTGGGCCTATCCAGATTTACCTACTTAAGTTTTTATAACATTATCATGTGAAATCTGAAAAGTGAACACATGTAGCCATGGCTATCAATACAAGGAAGGAATTGCTCTCCTCCACAGAAACTGTGAAACAATACTTTCCTGATCTATTGACATGTTGTTAGGAAATGGCATTTTATATCAATGTGGGCAAACAAAACCTGCTGTATTTCATTGCTGGAGTTCTGCTACTTTAAAACTGCATGCAAATTGGTAATTCTGCTGGGAGAGAAAGCCTGTAAAACAGTAATTACTTTATTACACGAAGCAATCTAAGTGAACTCGCTCACTAAATATGAGAGCGGAGAGATCTACATTATATTCATGCCTGGAATGTTAAGTAATGGAAGGAATGGACAAAATGGCAAGATTTGGTTAGAAGGTTTATTTGGAGCCGTGCTCCTGTGCTGACTTTCCTAGATATTGTTCTTCTGTTTTCAGTTTGCAATTCCATATTTGTTTGTTTAATTTATCAGACAGAAGATATATACGTTACTTATTTTTTGCAATTAAATTACTCTTTACAACTCATTCCCCACCTCTCTCAATTAACTACCTCTTGACTCCCAAATTTAAATCGAGAGACACTACAAAAAGCTGCCCTCAGAGAGATTTGGGTATCTGTGAAGAAACCCAGAAACATTATCATGCAGGAGCAGTAAGTAAATATGAAGGTAAATAGACAGGAGTATTTATCAGTATAGTGCACAAGATATCACTTACGACGAGGATGACTGCCCAGATCTGGTGATGGTCAATTTGGCTGTCATCAGCATAAACAGTATGGCTTATAGGTCTGCTTAAATGATGACCTGATCTAGTAGGGGTCAATGATTGTATCGAGGGTGCTGCCAAACATGTAGTATATGTTCCTCTGACAAACAAAGATATGAATTTTGTTAACCCTGTATTCCAAATATTCAGTCAGGAGGAGGACGCTCTTAAAATTAGTTCTCTCCATTACTTCACATATTTTCAAATGTTTGTTTTTGTTCCTCTGCAATTAAAGTCACCTAGATGGATAAGTCTTTTGCCTGCTAAGAATATTTAACATCACAATACAGTTCTTCTTTGACCTTAACTGATTTCTTCTATTGTTTGGGCTATGTGTGTTGACGATTAGTTTCACTTTGCAGTTAGCAAGGTCATGACGTAATGACTTACTGTATCCCAAAGCAGAAGTTATAGAGATGTAAAAATGCCCCCACTTAATGGAAAAACTCACCCCTTGGTAAACAGCCCTACTGTTGCAAATTTCTTTTTGGAAAGTGCTCTTTGATCTGGCCTCCCCTTGTCCTTTCCCTTTTATAAGTTGACAATATCTTCTATCAAGGATTTGGTTTTATATTAATTGAAAATTAGCTCTTCTTCCCATATATTAAATGTAAAGTCTAACATTTCAAGGGAGCTCCAGATTATGGTCAGAACTACAGTATACTGTATCTTACAATATGTTAAGCAGTATAAATTGTTCAGTTATTCTAAAAGAATGACTTGCATATATGAATTGACCCATTGGTACACTAGCACAATTCACTAAAAGTTGCCTCAAAGATCAATAATAGTTTAAGAAGTTAAAACAAAGCATTGGAGCTTGTTTTCAGTTAAGTGAAAAGCACTTAAGTTGTGCCAATCCTATGAGGAAATTGATGAAAATGGAATATGGTGCACCTTCCGATCTCCATGTAAAATAATGTAAAATGTCACTGAAAAAGGGGTAAAGAAGTGTGCAAAGATAACATAACTGAAAGATTAGAAACATCTAAATAGATCAAGTCTAGGCATCTTTTTCTGACAAAAGATACCTCCCAAAGATCCTTAAAATAATGAAGGGTTTGATAAAGCAGAGATAGTTATCACTTCGAAATCCAGAGACATGATTAGAATCTGAGACTTTATCATATAGATTATGTGAAATACAGATACATTTAAGGGAAGCTAGACAAGGAAGAAAACAAAAAGTTTTGCTGAAAAAATGGAGCTTAAATATTGGTATGACTTGTCAGACCAAGCTTTTATAACATTTATGGAATGGGTTTTTCTCTGTGTTCTGCATTAGTATGCTTTTCTACATGAAAGAGTTTGCAGAATTAATTAGATACTTATCAGTAAGGTATTAATTAGTTCCCTCAAAAATTAAATGCCAGCAAAACAATCATTAAAGGTGAGTACGGTACTTCAGTTCAATTGTTTTAGAACAAATGCTGGTGTATCAACACTTGTATCCTGATTTTAAATGTTATCAAGACATCTCCTAATCCATATTAATATGTAGCTCCCAGATCCTCTTGTAATTTGTTGAATATAATTAATTTTGAAGAGTAATACCTGGGAATTGTGTAACATCATTGATTTTATTTAACTGGCTTTTTGGAGCTCAAGGATTGGTCAGCATATTAATAGTGTGCTGAATAGGGATTGACAAATAGTGAATGGAAGCCATTTGACACCTCTTGAATTCAGTTCTGTGATACAGCAGAAATGATACTCAGTTACTTCCCAAGGATCAAAATACACAGAGTTCTTGGTTAATATAAACCACTTATCATCCCTCAGAAGCCAATTCTCAGGAAGAACAGTTATCAACATAAAATCTGCAACCTTCAGTGCAACAGCAAAACCTTCAACCAATTGTTTGAATGCCACAAACTCAACCTAACAACAAACAGCAGTAATGTTCTGCCTTACTGTAAATATCAGTGATATGGATCTGATTTCATTAGGAAAGTAACAACAATGCTGTGTCTGAAAATCTTCCAAATTCAGGAACAAGGCAGACCTACTAACATTTCTTTCTCAGGTCAACATCATCATCATCTAGATTCAGATCATGTTGAATCAACCCAAGTTAAGTAAACCACATTGTCTGCATATATGACATCAGACTCTTAAGACAAACACTTTACAACAAGCTCTATCATAGCAAGGGAAATGTTTCAAGAATGTCCTCAAAACTGCAGGAAAAAAAAGCAATTTACATTCCACACTGACTTGTTGGATTCATAGGTACAAGATTACAAAAACATGCAGGAAGGATACAAGAACAAATTGCAGATGATCCACCTAACCAGATGCGTTCTGCATCTGGCAGAGCCCAAGGATATCAGTGATGACTCATTAGTTACCTCAGAACCTAGAGAATTATAATAGTTATAGGTCATCTCCATGTAAGGGACTGATTAAGATATTAACAAAGATTCAAAGATACAAAATACATTTATTATCAAAGATTGCATAAATTATATGCCTTGAAATTTGTACTGCTTACAGGCAAGAGACCCGAATAACCCAATAAAAATATGATCAAATATCACTGCACAGAGAAAGAGAGGAAAATAAAAACATACACACAATGCAAACAATAGAAGCAAGACAACAGCAACCTGAACCAGATTGAGTCCCAGATCCACTTCCAGAGCAGCCAGAGTAGGCCCAAGCTTCTGTCCCCAGATCATCACACCAGCAGGGCAGAAACTCACAGCAGACGGATCTGTTCACAGCCCTGTGAGATCGAAATCAGCCAGACCGTCATCTCTTTACCCGACACTTGGACTTCCAGTCTATTTTGGTCAGTGTTTGAATTGTCCAACACAGAGCAGTGCCACGTTCTAGGACTTGGATCCTGTTGCCCTGATATGCTTTGGCCATCCGCCTGAAGCTGTCCTCAATCTCACCAAATCGAATCAGTATTTAGAGTGATCCAACCTCTCACCCGGGTTAGGTGGACGGCATCAAAACTCTTCCATATCGATGCCTCTCCAAATCGCTCACCCCATCTCTGGCAACAATACCAACTCCGTCTGGGATCCTGGCTGCTCAATCATGTTGCACCTCACAATGCCCTTGTGCAGCTCATTCCCCGAACCAGCCTTGCCTCCACCTGCCTCCTCACTGTCTTCAGTGATAATTCACCACAACTTTTATCAGAAAAGATACTATAAGTAGTGTTTTTAGACAAATCTTTTGCCTTATGATTTACCAGTAAGCAATCACACATCGTTGATAACACCGTCTTAAAAGGAAGCTTTCAAAGTGAATGAGGAGGAGGAGCTTAGGAGAACGATGACACCTAATGGCAACTCCTTTGCTTGAATTGTCGGAAACAACTCAACTTCTATCTTTAATATCTCTATTTTTCCCTTTCAGGGTTCTTTTGAAGACCCTGATCTGGAGTTACATGCTAACTTCAGTTCATTTTGGGAATGGGACCTGATCTCAGGGCCTCACACCCGGCTGCTTTTTGATATGCGAAGGACGCGGCCTAGAAGACTAATGCGCCTTCAGGGTTCTGGGATTTTGTGACTCTGGAGGCAGCAGACTTGAGGTCGGTGCCACCACAGGAAACTGATGCGCCATGGGAGATGGAAGATCAAAAGCAGCAAGCTGGCTGGTGGCTATGTGCCCAGAGACCCGAGCTGTTTGGGCACAGAGCTCGGAAGAAGCAATGCAACAGACTTTTAACGTTGTAAATTAGTGAATTGTTTGTTATGTCTCCCCTATCATTGTGAAACGGGGACACCTTATTTTCCCTTATTAGGGAGACTGAGAGCCTGTGGTATGTCGAATACCAGGTGAACGAGTAGTCTTTGGGTACTGCAAGTCTGTGTCTTTATTGATGCTTTGCTGCATGCTTGAGTGCTCGGTGGGGGGTGCTGAAGCATTTTTGCTGGTGGGGGGTCGTTGCTTTGCTGCTGCTTATACATGGGAGGGAGGAGCTGGGGAGGTACTTTGGGTTTTAACATTTAACTGTCATTCATTCTCACTCCTCTGTTTTCATGGATGTTTGCGAAGAAAAATAGTTTCAGGATGTATATTGTATAATTTTGCTGACATTAAATGTACCTTTGAAAACTAAAACCTTTGAAGATGGCTATCTCACCAGGGCTACCTAAAATTTAGAAACAGGGGCCCAGAAATTAATGTGTGTCAGGAAACGCATACTAAACATGCAGTGATTGAAAACTATTCATTTTTTTGTATCAGGCTTTGCGGCTTGTATCTTCACGGACCATTCAGCTTCTACATGCCAATTTTTTGTCTTTTAATCGTGAAATTGTACTTCTAAATCTAAATCATTCATCTTATGAGCAACATTGAACTTGACACCAATTCCTGTAGAGCAGAACTTCCGAATCATTTCTTTCTGGGCAGCTACCTTTAAACCCTACACTCTGTTTGGTGGTGGATTAGTAACCATTTGTTTTTTTTTTAACCCATGAGTCACCTATGGCTTAATTGCAATCGTAACCTGAACAGTTTGTAATTCACAAGTGAATCTGCAAACTGAACTCCCATGTGGCAGATGTCGCCTGCAGCCCCACAAAACCCAACCACTCCATACTGTCGATCCTCCAGACGTTCACTCATTTGTACAGTCCGTACATAAGTCCGACATTTATAATCAGGGAAGGACCTGTCCTTGCTGCTTTCTAGGGAGAAATGTGCCTCGCAAATCCTCTCTAAAGCTCTTACCACCTACCCGAAATCTATGTCCTCTGGTTATCTGTTATGATGAAGAGTCTCTTGCTGTCTGTATTGCTCATTATCATATATAACCTCAATTATGTGTCCTCCAACTCTCCACAGCTCCAGGGAAAACTGACCCACTTCTCCAGCTTTTCTGTCTGAAGAACATTCTGATAAATCTCCTCTGCAACTATTAGAGAAAAACAATGATTGAGCATAGAGGAGCATTGCTGAACAGGATATTCCCTGTGTTATATTAAATTGAATGACTGTCTGAACAGTTCAAAATGACAATTTAACTCTTTCCGAACCCTTAGCATATGGGTCTGTATGTCTGTTAATTTGTAATGTTTGTGAAGTGTCTCTACAAGTTAAACACTGTTGATTTATTACTGTCCAATATTTGTTGATAGCAGCTGGACTCTTTCTTAGTTTCAGGCACCATTAACACGAGGATGTCTGTTAATGGCTAAATGTCTGTTGTTTCCTCTGAGAGCTAGATTGATGGATTCTTTCTTTGTATCTATCAAGTTGGCTGATGGATTCTTTTTTGCATTCGAGCTTATATGTAATATTAATGTTCATTAGTAACTAAAGGAATGATGTACTCAAAACATTGGTGAGCTAACGGATAAGGAATGACCATTAAAGTGTCTAATTGATTTAAAAGGGTATGCTGAATACTGTGTTAATGGAAATGTGTGTTGTTAGAGGAGGTTGAATTAATGGTGTAAGAACAAAAGATCAAAGAGTTTGTCTGTCTCCATGTGTCTATCAATGCTTGTGGAACTTGTATTTATTTGGGCACCTTCCCTGGGTTCATCAGATTTCAACCTAGAGCTGGAAATCACAATTGGTGCCTAGAACCCAGAGGTGGTTTCACGAATGAGTTGGAATTCTGAATTCCCTGGACAGCAGCAACAATTAAATGACGACTAAGAATCATGAGCCCTGAAATCTTTGTAGAATTCTTTGTGACATACTATGTAGTATTTTGAGTGGTTAATATGTGCTTTCTATTTTATAATAATAAATTATGCTTAAGTTACTTTGTTGTACCATACACTTATTACCACATCTCCTGAACACTCGAATTGTTTCTGTCTGATCAACCCAGTACATTATATTCCCCTTATGGCTTAATTGCATTTGGCATGAAATTCTATAAAAAATTCTTCTCTTGCATGTCCATATCATTTCTAAGGATGAGTATTGGTAAGCAAATGAAATGTTGAAAGTGATTTAAAAACGACAAAGTCAATAGACAGAAACAAATTTCTCTTTAGGGACAATCCAAAACTATTGGACAATTATGTCCAATCAATGCAAAACATTTTTATGGTCACTTCAACACATCAAAGATAATGGTGAATTTCGAAGACAGAATATGGCATAGTGGTGCTATCAAATCACCTATTGAATACGACCAACCATATATAAATTTCCAGACAATATTAAGTGAACATATAATTAATGCATGTTAACATGCTATCACCTTATATTGATAATATTCAGCTCTAAATCTTTATATTGATCTCCTCAGTGCCTCTATATTGTTAGATTGCTTACGTGACATCAGATTTAATAAAAATTTGCTCCAACTAAAGTTGAGGAAGGTGAAACTATCATCTTCAGTCTTTTCATTAACAACATTCCATTCTCTCATTCCACACCTTGTTCTAGCTAGATGTTAAGCTTCACATCTTTGCCACAAAATTATTTCAATCTGCAAACCAAGATTCAAATTTATTCCTGCTTCACTCTTAACTCTACTGAAAATGATTTGTACACGTGTTACCCTCTCGGACTAAATTTTGTCTCCCTATCTGTGGATCAGTATGCTTCCCTTTATTTAAAATCTAACACACTGGATTTTGCTAAACAAGATAATGATGAGATTGATGTGCTTTTTGGTATTAATATGTTAATGTGCCAGTGACTTTTGGAGAGCAAGAGATGCTTTGTGATTTGTTATCATAAACTGCTTGACGATTTGCACTATTTTGCTATTAGTTTAGCTAAAAGGGCACCAACCTCCCTGTGAATTTGTGGAACTAATTCCCAAATAAGTTTGCCACACAGAGAACCATAGATCTGAACAATATAAGTAAATATTTAATGAAGATTTTATATTCTTGCAATGTCCCATATCAGAAAGAGAAAGTGGGTTATTCACATATATAATACACGTTTTAAAAAAAATTTTATGTATTTTTTTTCTCCCCTGAATCTGATAGCTCTTTCCTCTTCAGTTCCCTTTGTAGATTTGACCCATTCTAATTCACCTTTTTGCCTTTATTATGCTTCCATCTTCCTTCACTCTTCAAATTACACTGCTGTTAGACATAAAGTGATTGATCTCTTCTGATGGATAATTCACCAAGAACTGAGATATAATGTTGACCTTGTTATTAAATAGCCTGTGTGGACTTCAAACAACATACACATTATAAAATAAATTGAGCTGACGCTTGTGGTAAGTTAAAAAAAAATTAGCAAATGTGGCAAGCTAGAGAGAGATTCTTTAGTCCTGAAAAATCTGGGTTAATACCTTTTCTCCTAGCACTTTGTTTTAATCAGGGTTACTCTTGCTATGGCATATACCCTTGAACAAATTTTATAAGCAGAAAATCAAAAGAATTGTAATTTGAATAAAGGTATAAATATAGTTATGAATAATACTGGACCTCTGGGAGAAATTGCTAAATTGTGAGAAGATTAATTACAACTGTATGAGGAGAATAAATTGAGAGGGTCCGTTATTGGCTAAGTCCACTTCTGACATATGGGAGCTGTTTAAAGGCCTTCTCGGTCAGAATTCAGGACCAGCATGTTCCCATGAGGGAGAAGGAAAAGAATGGCAAAGCTCAGTAACCTAGAATGATGAGAGATGTTGAATGTTAAGAAGTTGAAAAGTTGAAAGTAAAGCCGAAAGTAAATTTATTGTCAAAGTACACCTATGTCACCATATACAATACTGAGAGTCATTGCCTTGTGGGCATACTCAATAAATCTATAGAATAATACCCGCAGCATAATCAATGAAAACCTGCTCCAACTTGGGCATTCAACCAATGTACAAAAGACAACAGATTGTGTAAATGCATAAAGGAAGAAATAATAATAATAAATAAGCAACAAATATCAAAAACATGTGATGAAGAGTCCGTGAAAGTGAATCAAAAGGATATGGGAATATGTCTATGAAGCTGAGTTATACTGCACCCTTTGGTTCAAGGACCTGATGGGTGAAGAGTGATAACTGTCCCTGAACCTGTTGGTGTGAGTTCTGAAGCTCCTGTATCTTCTTCTTGATAGCAGCAGTGAAAGTGAGCATGACGTGGATGGTGGGAGTCCCTGCCATCGATGCTGTTTCCCTATGACAGTGTTTTCTGTAGATGTGTTCAATGGTGGAGAGGGCTTAATTCCGACAGTGCTGTTGAATAGAGAGAGTAAGTGGCTACATTCACACTTATTCAAAGTTAGCATTGGTTGGTAGTTTCATGGTGTGAATGCTACCTCTCACTTATCCATCTAAGATTCATTTGGTACCATTTTGCAAAAATTGTATAATAATTGGTGAATAATCCCATTTTTGATCTTATGATGGAAGTACGGAAGGAGTTTCAAATGGTTGGGCCTGACATAATCCATTAAGGAAATCTTGGAGTGTTTTTGGAGTGATATAGGTGACATCTGACAAGCAGAACCAATGACTTTTCAAATCATTAGAGTGTTTCCTACTTGATGCCTACTTGCTTTAGTTTTATAAGGCTCATTAATTTCCCAAGTGATCAAATACATCTCATTATCAAAAACAGTCAATCTTATGTCATCTCTAGAATCCAATTCCTTGATCCATGTTTAGAACAACACTGAGGAATTCTGGACCCAATTGTCCCTGTTGAACCTGAGCAGTGGTCAGGGGATTGTTAGAGAGCAGGTGCCACTGATGGAGGTACCTTCTATCCTTTTGCTTATGATTCTGAGTAGACTAATTTTGTGATCATTGCAAATTGAATTTCTCCTGCTTTTGTAACAAACCATATTTGGAAATTTTCTTCACATTGTTATGACTGTCCAGGTACAACACAGCACTTACAGGTAGTTGAAAATTTTTCAGGCCTGTCTTTAGCACTCATGTTCTGCACCCAACCATCCAATGAGAATAATGATTTTCTGGGAACCTCTTCTTCCCATTCACTGATTAGTTGTCCAACACTGATGAGGTCTTTGATTTGATTCCTTGGTTCTGGGATTACTTGGCTCCATTAACTTCAAATGTCATTAATAAGTCAACAATAATCCTAGGTGTCTGGATTTACTTTTAGCTCATACCAGAAAGATGGTATCTTTCCTTCTTAAAGAGGATCAGTGAATTGACGAGGTATTTAGGATAACCCAGTAGTTCTGTGGTCATTATTCAGATTAGACTTTTAAGATTTTAGTTTAGTATCTAGACTTAAACTGCACAGGGGGGCATTTTAATGCACATCTCCGATTGTAAATTTAGGCTTCAGGTTTGCACCTTTCATAACTTAACCACTGCATCATCAGCACGTCATGACAGAACAAGGAAATGTAACCTTAATATCAGAGTCAAATCATTCGGAATTGGTTAAGTAACATGGGTGTGAGATTATTTCTTACAATAACAACATTCTATTAGCTCATTCACTAATTTTCTAACATGAACAGAACATTACTTGTCATGTATTATGGGATGTGGAACAATAATGTGGCTACAGATGTAATGTAGATCAGCAACACTGTCTACAGACAGCAGATTAGGTTCAAAAGGAGTGAATAGCCAATTCCAAGTTCCATAGTCTTAAACCTCCTGTTCTAGATACATCTAGCAGAGAAAGTAGCCCCTTTTGACAAAGCGGGAAAAAGTTCAAATTCTAACGCATTTTTGAGACAGCCGCACAAATATTATTTGTTTCTCTGGAGCCAATAGCAGGATGGGTGCATGCAATTGCTGACTCATGCCCAACAGCTCTGGACATCTCTCCTGTAGTGGTCTCAGTAACTGATCAAACTGAAAGATGGTGCCTTTACATTTAGATCTTAAATGAAACCATAGATTTCTCTCATGTTCCCCATTTCTCAACTAGATCAAATCCCTAATATCCCCCTTATACAACTACAGCTCAACAATGGATCCTCCTATTCATACAACAACACACACAAAATGCTGGTGGAACACAGCAGGCCACGCAGCATCTATAGGGAGAAGCGCTGTCGATGTTTCGGGCTGAAACCCTTCATCAGGAGTTCTATAGATGCTGCCTGGCCTGCTGTGTTCCACCAGCATTTTGTGTGTGTTGTTGTTTGAATTTCCAGCATCTGCAGATTTCCTTATGTTTCCTCCTATTCATCTCAGGTTTCAGTTGCTTACTGGTCCAGGCTCTTTCTGACATTGTTGCCCTGACTTGGCCTTCAAAGTCATGATCCACTCCCTATGCTTCCTTACCATTAATGATACCTATTCCCACCACCACAACAATACTCATTCTGTGCTCTTCCCTACAATTAATAATTCTCTCCTGTACCTTGCCATCTTCAAATGCGACCTGTGAGTTATCCAGCTTGTTTATTGCCATAGGTTTCACATGCGATGAAATTTTGCCACTGCAAGCCCTCATATGTGTTGACCCATTGTGCATCACCAGTTACTACATTTTTCTGGATTGACAGAATCTCTTTCCACACTCTTAAACACATAATAACTAAACACCCAGGAATGCACTGATGAAAAATTAACATCCTTAAAATGACAGTGGCCTAGAAATATTTCTTTGTGAAAGCTGACTTTGTAAGCAAGGTCCCGCTGTAAAATAATCTTGTACATGAAACCCAAAGAACAGGTTGATGGGAAGTTGAGTAGGTCACTGACCACAAAGTGCAGATTGCAATGTTGGGAAGTAGGGAAGAATGTGTGAACTGTCCGTATTGATGTCTTTCCCTTGAGATTTCTGATACATAACATGGTAAGGAGAGACCCAGAGCAGGAGTGAAGAATATAAATCAGTTGAAAAGTTGAGGGGCGCACTTCTGGGATCCACAAGCTTTTGAGGGATGGAGACAAGTGCCTACAATTGGCTGCCGAGGAGGGTTGGAGGTGGGAAAGGGCAGGCTACTGGAAGATATGGTTGGTGTTCCATCCAAGTTGAAGGCCAATGATGAAATGCTTATAACAAGGATAGGTAAGGAAACAAAAAGTCAGTTAGTGACGTAACATAGTAACAGGCCCTTCCAGCCCAACGAACCCACACCACTCAATTCCATGTGACCGATTAACTTATTGGACTGCATGGCTTTTTGGGATGCGGAAGGAAACCGGAGAATTCGGAGAAAACCCAAACAGTCACTGAGAGAGTGTACAAACTCCTTACAGATAGTGGTGGGGACTGACTCCAAGCCATTGGCACTACAATTGCAATAGACTAACTACTACGCTACTGGCCACACCAATCTACTACTGCAAATTTTATACCTGCTGCAGAAATGAACTCACATTCAAAATTTAACATTCGGTTCTTGTGACATTAATGATGTGCAGATTTAAGTAACTAACTAAAAGGCAATCCTTTTCTTGATGCAACTTGTATGCCTGTTGTGAAAGAGGTTTTTATGACTTATCAATTAACAGTGTGCAATACATGCTGTAAGGCTTCTACGTTCACAAAGCAGCATCTGGGTTAAACTTTAAAGATCCTGAATTGAGATCAGATGCATTGTGAATTGAAGTTTACGGTCATGTTCTCTAATTAATTATGAAATATCAAGAAGGACATTTGTTTCCCATGGGAGAAGAAAGTCCTTCAGGCATCTGCTAAAGAGACAGTGGGGAGAGAAATTGTGATGATTCCAGGGCACAGTCCTATGAACGTGGCTGTACTGCAGGGAAAACAATTAATGCACTAATGAAAGCTGTTAACTGGACACATGGCTGAACTGCTTCCTGATCAGAGCTACATCATTCACAACCTCATTAATTTAAAGGCTTACAAAGCTGCCTTGCAATCACAATACCACATTTCACAAAACATCCTCCGCTTCATGCTTACATGCTCAGCACCATTAAAACCATCACTTACTCACAACTTAAATCTCCCTCTGACACTGTCAGCTTTTCTACCATGGCAATCGACTTGTACAAATTCATTCGTTTTCATTGGATTAGTCACATCAAGAGGGATGCTAGAGCCTAACTGAACATATAAAAACACCTTAAAATGAATATATTGTCTATTACTGGAAAGGACAAAACTCTGGTCATGGCCATTGGTCACAATCAAATGATCACACTTTAGGCTTCTAATCCTTCTTTCTGACAGTAACAAAGAGAAGAGGGCCTGTTCTGGGTGGTGGGCATCTTTAAAAATGGACAGCACTTTCCTGAGGCACTGCTACTTGAAGATGACAAGATCCAGGCCCCCAGCTAGAATGTGTTTTCTCTGGGCATTCTCGACAATGGGAAATACCGAATATTGGGGGCAGCAGTCCCCACCTCTAAAGAGGATATCCAGTGTTTTGAGGGGTTGCTTTGGTTTGTATAGCTGTGTGGGCACATCAGAAGAGTGGGCATCTTGGGGTGGAACATAGAAACATAGAAAACCTACAGCACAGTACAGGCCCTTCAACCCACAACATGTCCTTAACTGAGAAATTACCGAGGGTTACCCATAACCCTCTATTTTTCTGAGCTCCATGTACCTGTCCCAGAGTCTCTTAAAAGACCCTATTGTATCCACCTCCACCACCATTGCCAGCAGCCCATTCCAAGCACTCATCACTCTCTGTGCAAAAAACTTAACTCTGACATCTCCTCTGTACCTACTTTCAAGCGCCTTAAAACCGTGCCCTCTTGTGCTAGCCATTTCAGCCCTGGGAAAAAGCCTCTGACTATCCACATGATCAATGCCTCATCATCTTATACACCTCTATCAGGTCACCTCTTATCATCCGTTGCTCCAGGGAAAAAAGGCCGAGTTCACTCAACCTATTTTCATAAGGCATGCTCCCCAATCCAGGAAACATCTTTGTAAATCTCCTTTGCACCCTTTCTATGGTTTCCACATCCTTCCTGTACTGAGGCGACCAGAACTGAGCAAAATACTCCAAGTGGGGTCTGACCAGGGTCCTTATTAACTTTGAAGCAGTAATGAAATGGGCAGCCCGAGAGGTAGTGCTGACAGGTGATGAAGCCAAAGCAGTGGCAGCAAATTGTTCAACATGCCATCAGGTGAATCCAAGAAGATGGCCAGTGGGTCCCTGAGGACAAATCTAGAGCGGCATGGGAGCAGGCCAGATTTGGCAATTGCACTACATTGGGCTTTTATCTAGGCATAATAAGAAGCGAGTTTTATTGACTCTGATGGATACTTACTCCAGGGTACTGATGGCAGTAGCCTGCAGCCATGCTGATCAGGAGCATATAACTAAGTGTTTGCAACACCTACCCTCCATGTATCAAATTCCCTGGGAAATGCAATGGCTCACATTTTCCAGGGTCTTTTAAAAGACTCTTAGACAGGTACAAGGAGCTTCAAAAAATAGAGGGCTATGCAGTAGGGAAATTCCAGGTAGTTACTAGAGGAGATTGCATGGTGGGTATAACATTGTGAACTGAAAGGCCTGTAATGCTCTGTAGATTCCTCTGTTAACCTAAGTCCAAAAATGGCCGTAGAGTCCAGGATACAGTGGGTATTCCACATTCCCTAATGACTGCAGTCTGCAGGATTGATCGGGTGAATGAATGGGCTGATGAAACAGCAAATTAAGTTGTTAACACCAACTCACAGCATGCAGCAGTGGTTGGGTATCTTGCAGCAGGCAGTGGACAACTTTAACTCAAGCTCTGCAGGCCAGGGAGGGTCCCGATATTTCGCAGTGTCTGACCATCCCCCAGAAGTAGAAGAGGTAGAATTCAAAGAGGAGTTGGGAAAGGGAATGGCACAACGACCAACAGGGCCACCGGAGAGGGGGCAGTTGCCGCTTCTGAAAGATGAGGGAATGGCATGTCTGAACACCCAACAATTAACTAAAAGGGAGAGATAGTGTGCTTCTCTACACTGCAGAAATGGTCAATGCATTGCTGCTGCTCCTCACCACGACAGTGATGGTAACACCTTTCTCAGAAAGTCACATGAATATTCAAAGACTCAAGAATGTATGCAGCATACAACCCTGACATTTGTCTTCTCACAGACAGCCACAAAACAAAGTAAACAATGGAACCCATTCAAAAAAAATCAGTCCACCTCACTCCCATGTACAAAAAAATCATTGCACAAACCGCACCAAGAAAGCAAGCAAAAAACACAGAATATCAAAACACAAAGTTGAAAGAGTCCTGGTATATTCAGTTCAGTGTTTATCATCTGAACATATCAAAATGTCCGGTATGCTCCTGTATTCCAATGCACTAAGGCTTGGGAGCACCGATTCCTTTCCCTCTGAATGATACAAATACTGATCATAGAATGAATCTGACATGAACTTGTCAGCTATGTTGATGGGACTGTAAAAGGGAGTCTGTTTAAGGAATATGGCATATGATCAGAGTAAGGTCACAGTACCAACAGTAAGTCTACTAACAGTGATCTAGGAATAATTGCCATCGTTGTTACACTGAGCAGATTCCGATGGGGAATAACTCATGTACCTCTAAACACCTTAATGGCATAGAGAAGCATGTCACTATAATGGTGGGAACATACTGTTTTGGAACAGGTTTCTTTCTCATGTTGAATGATACATACTGGATGTGAGGCTTCTGGGTCTACCCTTGGCCCTTGAAGGCCTGGTCAGGCTGCTGCTACTTGGGGTACGTTACTGTGCATGTGCATCACTTTGATGATCTGGCTGACCACCCAACCCACAGGTCGAAGTATCAGGAAGGATTTATCATGGAGGATGATTGGTTCTGGATGATGGCTTTTACACCATCGGTACTGCCAGGTTCCTTAAGGTTGTTATAGCCGGAGATGGTAATGGGGATAAGTTCCCACTACCTACTAAATGCTGCTAATGGTGTGTGCTGCAAATTGCCTCTGACAACAAAGACTAGCTCCTGGCCTTCATGTGTGGCTTAGCTACTAAGCCCAGCAGAACTGTTTCTACCGACAGAAGGGGCAAAGGTGGGTTATTCATGCCTTAAAACTAGCTGATTTGGGCAGATGGAGTTCAGCAGCCATGGCTGGCAGCTCATCTAGAAGGAAAACTCTGATTTCAAACCTCCACTGCCTTGTGGCTATACCCACTCATGGGGAAGGCTTCAGGAGTAAACCCAGAGGAAAAAATTGGGAACTGGAGTCCCTAAGGAAGTCCTATGTTGAATTCAACACAGATTGGAAACTCCTGCAACCCTTCTGGTTCCAAACTATATCGGTCTCTGCCATTCCTCTGGGTTCATCAGCTGCAAGAAGAGGTTAAATGGGGAACAGATTGCTCTCCACTGCCCTGGCTTGCATATCAACAACTAGGATGCAACATCCATGGTTAACCCTGGCCGAGGGAGGTCTCAGGTTATCAAGGGAGCACATCTTGATGGCCTCAGCCATGGAGGCATTAGCGAATAAGACTGTGCTGGCCTTATAGCAAACAGAGAAAGCAATGAAGCAGCTTTTAGTTGCAATGGTAGCCATGAGGACAGTGACATTACAGAATAGAATGGCATGGGATTATATTCTGGCAAGGAATGGGACACCTGTGACATAGTATGCCAGGAATGTTATATGTATATCCCTGTTGAGTCAGAGAATATGATAGATTTAGCTGACCATATCCAACGATCATTGTACAAGATACATAATGTAGGGTATCAGTTCCATAACAATTTTACTCCAGGAGAAATTTGGTGGCCCTTTGGAGTGCAAGGAGACTGGTGGCCATTTTGCTTTTATGCTTAGTAGCTTTGCAATTTGCCTGTAACATGGTGGAGCGTCCATGGGGGTTGTACTAGAGTTTATAGGCCAGATGTAATGGGGTTGCAAGGGATCCAAGGGGTGGTATGTATTGTAAAGTGTTAATCTTTGTGCTTGTCAAATGTTTCTACTACCACTGTGGATTTCAGTGTAAGATGAGAAAGCAAAATACTGTGGGAATACAATGTGTTAGGTGAACACAGGGGTGGAACTCGTTAAGTGTGATGACAAGTGATAATTGGTTCTGGTTCAGTGCTTTGAGCTGGTGCAAATGCATAGGCCCACTTACTGCAGCATTTCATATCAGGTATAAAAGTAGAGTGCTCAGGGGCTTGGGGTTAGTTCTTAGAGGACTCACCAACTGGCTGGTCATGAACGACACACATCAGGCAGAATAGGAAGTGTGTTGCAGTGAGAGGGGCTTGCACAAACCGAGATAAGTATTTTAGTGCTTGCTGTTCTGTCCTAATCAATAAAGCTTTGCAGTTTTAAGTAGATAATTTGAGTTTGTACCTTTCTAACTTATCAAGCTGGTTCTGCAGACTTTTTGGTGTAATATAATACTACAGCCTCAGTTATTGGAAAAAGAGCTTATCTTCTGATGAATTATTACTTAATCTGACTATTGCAAGCATAGGCTGAGATATTGACACTAAAATATAGCACAGGGTAGTTCATTGCACATAGATGCATGGGTATGATTGCAATATATACTGACACCCTGGCGACTTAAGTCTCATACCAAATCTGATTGAGTTCCAAAACTGACCCTGTGGTTCCACCTACTGAAGATGACAAAATAGAATGCAGTCCAGTTCAAACTTATCTCAAGGCTTTTGGCAAATACCATACCTTCCTGAATGTGCAGAACTTTTTAGGATTACCAGGACAGTTCACTCTGCTGCCATAAAAACAGAAGTAGTTGCCATCTTGTTGTCATTGTTGAAAGGAATAATTAATGAAACACATTGCTCCTGCATTACATTTACTTACCAATATATATGAAGAGGCAATGGTTTCAGAGACATGAACTGGCTTTAAGGGAAAGGCACCTTCTGTCCTCTCAGGAAGACAGGCCTTAAGCTCTCCAAACAGATCACTTATTTGTGAGGAGCTTGCAGGTGCCACAAATAATGGTGCCCACTGTTGCAGACATACTCTTATGCAACTCCTAATTACATTGGCCCCAAGATGTTGCTGATGCCCCTTGTTGTATTCCTCAAGAAGCCCAAGATTAAAAGCTTTAGTTGATAGTACCATTTAGCCTATGTGATAGATATTCACTTGGATCATGTTTGCTAAGCTTGCATTCTAAATAGTAGCTAATATTTGAAAGGTGACAAAGAGTTATAATAAATGTACAACTATATTGCTCTCTTTACTTTCTGGTTTTAAATGGAAGTTAGTCTTTGGTTCTTAAAATGTAAAATGGAAAGTAGCTTAAAGTTAAATAACACTCTTTATAAAGCAGCTTTGCAAATAGACTCTGTATTTTGAAGATGTTCTGTAAAGAGTCATTGCACTTTATCATTGCTCAAGATATAAGATAATGGGCTGTTTAATTTGGGTTGTTTCAAACAGAGAAGCTGACTATTAAGTTGCTTAGCTCAACGAAGCTTGCAGAGCAGATGGGTAATATCATTCAGCATATCAATAACTACTGAGTTTATAGTAAAGAGGTTTATATTCTCAGAAGTTAGCTTTACATCATTAATGGTAGCTAAGATCTCTCTCTCCAAAAAAAATCATCTGTTTTAAAAGGAAATCTGAGAAAATAGCATGTTTGTGAAGTCACCCAAGTGGCTGGAAATGGGTATAAGTTTAGAAAGCAGTTCAGGCTTATTTGCAATGGAGTAAAGAAACATTGAAGAACATTTCTCCAGCTTCGGTTTCCGTGGCAGACAATTTGTTTGTCTGTATCTTTGGTACATCTATTTAGTTTATAGGAATTGTACCTGTGTTTTGGAAATCCTTAATCCTTCGTGTTTGAAAAATACTTCATGCCTTTGAAATGGTTTGCATTTTTAAAATGGTCTGTAATTATAAAATGTTTAATATAGAAATCCTGAGTTTTAACTGTGTTTTAAAATTATTGTGTGGATTTAAACATATATCCCTGTAAATAAGTGAAGTGTTTTAATCTACTTTGTTAGCTGAACAATATTTTCCTTGATAGGGAGAGGGTACCCACAGCTTGAATAGTGGGTATTGACAGCAAAACTCCCATAAAGAGTAAACAGGGAAGTAAATTAGTCTTTGAAGATTAATTAGTAACAGTATAATATCCCTTCAGTGAGAGTACTCATGGCTATTTATAACCGATAGGGTTTAAAGTCTTTGTGTTTAGAATGTCACGGTCAGCAAACCCAATACCATCACACCTGAAACACTGCTGTTCAAGCCCTGGTTTGAGACTGATGTTGCAAATGGTGAAATAGTACTATAATAACTTCATACTCAAAGCCTAACTCTTTGCAGTCAGTTACTTTGTTAATAAAGTATTGAAGCCAATAATCATTGTACATTAAAGACATATTTCAGCTGTAAAACTGTTCACAATTTTTAAATTAAACAGCCTGCAGCCTTGTTGCAATGCTGATTTCACACAGCGTAACAGGCAATACATTATATAGTATTAGGAGATTCAAGGAATATTGAATTAGTGGAGGAAATTGGCATGAGTCCTGATTCACGTTAATAGTTGAGGAAGCACAAGGGCTAAATAACCAACTCATGTTTTTATTTCATACATTCTTATCAGTTTTCTAGTGTGAAAACACATTCTGAAATTTAACAGATATTTTGTTAATAATTATTATTAATTCAGCTAATACAGATCTTCAGATCTAGATTACAGAATGATATAATTTACTACAAACAAAAAAACTTGGAGCTTCTTGGAACAGCTTGCAGCCATTTATATTTATTCTATTACTACTCCCTAAGTAATGCTTAGTACAGGCATTTAAATTTATGACAATCATTTTGTCAAAATTATTTTTTCATTAGTACGCTATGCATTATGTGATTTTGTCCATTACTTTTGCTTTCTTGATTCTAATTATTTAATTTAATGGCAGTTTAAAAAAAATTTTTTTAGCATTAAAAAGTCTATAGTATACTTTGAAAGTACTCTTGCATTGATTTTGAGAACTCTGAATAAGTTGTAATGACACTGGCATTTTCAATGTCTAGTCATAAAGTATAAAGAACCTTTATCTTTATCTTAGAATGTCACAATATGACAATTTACATGACATCATTCATAATGTTTGTTACTTACAATGCACATGTCCAATTTCTACATATCAGAAGTTCTTCTTTCAACAACTTAGAGCATTCAACTTCATGGCTGAAATCTGATCACATGAATGCAAACACGAGATTCTGCAGATGTGTGTAACTTTAAGCACATGCACAGATGCTGGAGGAACTCATCAAGTTAAGCACATCAATGGAGAGGAGTAAACTCCTGATGAAGCGTCTTGGCCCAAAACGCCGACTGTTAATTTCCCTCCATAGATGCTGCCTGACCTGCTGAGTTCCTCCAACATTTTGTGCTTGTTCACCACAAATGTAATAATTTTTACTCCAGTCTTAATAAATGTAGATTATCTTTCCAATGAACCAATGCCAGTGTCCATGACATCCTAAAGTTTCCTTGTGTGTGATTCACTTGAAGAATCAGCTCATATTCCCAGGTCTTTTTTTTTTTTAGAACATCAAATACTTTAATTAAACCAAAGTTATTGCAGGGAACCCATCTGTCCCCTTTGTAGATTCAAGTTCCACAATAAATATCATATACATAACAATAACACCCTAAATCTGCTCTGTCCAGTACAGTGTACTTAGACACAAGAACTTAAAAAAGGTGATGAAGTTGAATTTCTATGCCTTCTCATCCATTCACTAAGGTCAAGGATGCTGAGTGTTTTCAACCAAGAAATACCAGAGCTGGTTGTGAATAGGAGATACAGAAATCCCAGTATTGGAACATATTTAATTTTCTTTATTTAGTGTACATGACCATTGATGACAGGACCTGCATCGATAAGTGGTGAAGACAAAGTTCAAAAACTGTAAAGGAATAACAACCAAGTATTAAGACTGCCCTATTGTGTACTTCCTTACCTTCCCATTTGTCCATCAAAGTACACTTAATACTTGCCTGAAAATCACCTGCATTTATATGCAGTGAATTTAGCCATAAATCTCTGCTGATCTCAGGTCTGTCCTTTCAGTCCTTGCAGGAGTTAGGACAACATTGAAAGTAATATCAACACAGATTGTGCCACTCCTATATATTTAGAAAGATGCTATGGAGGTGAGAGGCACAACTTTGTCCCTCCAAATCTGAGATGGGCAGACTGGGAGTTCATAGACCTGACACAATGAAACTTAATTCTCTTGCACATGCTGCCTCCATTGAACAGACATCTGGGCAAGAGGAAGATAGATTAAGTGCCAAGATTAATACAATGAAAGAACTAAATCATATCCTCTTTTTTAATTGATGATCTTTTAGACAACATGAATCTATGTAATAAGAAGAAATATTTCTTCAGAATACTTTATTACTTCAGACCGAAATATAGTCAAAAGGCTGCAACTAGAGTGTCAGTTAACACAAAGTACTCTGCTGATGCTGTGGTCAAATCAACATGTACAAAAGCTGGATGAACTCAGCAGGTCGGGCAGCATCCGTTGAAAGGAGCAGTCAATGTTTCGGGCCAAGACCCTTCGTCAGGACTGAAGGAGGAGGAGGCAGGGGCCCTATAAAGAAGGTGGGGGGAGGGGGAAGGTGCAGGAGAAAAAACAGAGGAAAGATCAAGGGGTGGGGGAGGGGAAGCAGGGAGGGGATAGGCAGGAGAGGTGAAGAAGGAATGTAAGGGGAAAGCACTATGGGTAGTAGAAGAAGGCAGAATCATGAGAGAGGTGATAGACAGCTAGAAGAGGAGGCAGAGTGAAAGTGTGATAGGGGAAGGGAGAGGGAGGGAATTACCGGAAATTGGAGAATTCGATGTTCATACCAAGGGGCTGGAGGCTACCCAGACGGTATATGAGATGTTGCTCCTCCAACAAGAGTTTGGCCTCATTATGGCAGTAGAGGAGGCCATGTATGGACATATCCAAATGGGAATGTGAGGGAGAGTTGAAGTGGGTGGCAACCGGGAGATACTGTCTGTTGTGGTGGACGGAGCGGAGGTGCTCGACGAAGCGGTCCCCCAATCTGCGACAGGTCTCGCCGATGTAGAGGAGGCCGCACCGGGAGCACCAGATGCAATAGATTACCCCAACAGACTCACAAGTGAAGTGTTGTCTCACCTGGAAGGACTGTTTGCGGCCCTGAATGGTGGTAAGAGAGGAGGTGTAGGGACACGTGTAGGGACAGGTGTAGCACTTACGCTTGCAGGGATAGGTACCAGGTGGGAGATCTGTGGGGAGGGATGTGTGGACCAGGCAGTCACGGAGGGAACGATCCCTGCGAAAAGCTGAGAGGGGTAGAGAGGAAAAGATGTGCTTAGTGGTGGGGTCCTGTTGAAGGTGGCGGAAGTTGCGGAGGATAATATGCTTGAACTGGAGGCTGGTGGGGTGGTAGGTGAGGACAAGGGGAACTCGGTCCCTGTTGTGGTGATGGGAGGATGGAGTGGGGGCCGAAGTGCGGGAAATGGAGGAGATGCGGGTGAGGGCATCATTGATGATGGCAGAAGGGAAACCACGATTCTTAAAGAAACAGGACATTTGAGATATCCTGGAACGGTGAGACCCGACGCAGATTGGGAGACCGCTTTGTCGAGCACCTCCGCTCCATCCGCCACAACAGACAGGATCTCCCGGTTGCCATCCACTTCAACTCTCCCTCACATTCCCATTAGGATATGTCCATAAATGGCCTCCTCTACTGCCATGATGAAGCCAAACTCAGGTTGGAGGAGCAACATCTCATATACCTCCTGGGTAGCCTCCAGCCCCTTGGTATGAACATTGAATTCTCCAAATTCCGGTAATTCCCTCCCTCTCCCTTCCCCCATCCCACTTTCACTCTGCCTCCTCTTCTAGCTGTCTATCACCTCTCACATGATTCTGCCTTCTTCTACTACCCATAGTGCTTTCCCCTTACATTCCTCCTTCACCTCTCCTGCCTATCCCCTCCCTGCTTCCCCTGCCCCACTCCTTGATCTTTCCTCTGATTGGTTTTTCACCTGGTACCTTCCCCCTCCCACCACCTTCTTTATAGGGCCCCTGACCCCTCCTCCTTCAGTCCTGACGAAGAGTCTCAGCCCGAAACGTTGACTGATCCTTTCAACGGATGCTGCCCGACCTGCTGAGTTCATCCAGCTTGCTTGTAGAGTGTCAGTTGGATTTTTATTTGTAACTTAAATTTTACAAGGACACAGAAGCAGACTACAATAACAGGAATAGTTGTAGAGAGTCCACCACATAGAAATGATTCACTCTCAGCTAGATCCTGGGAACTATTGGCAGGAGTTTCAAATGTATACGGCTATTTTCAGAGAATGGCAATAGTACTTTATCCTTCACCTCATTATGTTGCACTGATCTGCAGCCAGTTGTCCTTTGCAGAGTAGTGGAGTTGTGTCACTTCAACAGGGACAGATAACACTGAAGGTACAAACTCCTCTCAAAGAGATTCTGCCCTTCACCTGTTAGCCCCGCCTTCTTCCAGCAATGATCCTACATGCTTCGGCACAAGAGGACTTCGGCAAGAAGAAATCAGTGAGCCTGAGTACGTGCTTTTCATTTATTCTGACTAATCTGGGATCAGGTAATGGGGGAGACAGTTAGAGCAGTGGTATGCTCCGTATGCAGTATGTGGGAGGTCAGGGTCAACACAGTTGTCCCTGATGACCACACCTGCAATAGGTGCACCCAGCTGCAACTCCTATCAGACCGAGTTAGGGAATTGGAGCAGGAGCTGGATGAACTACTGATCATTCGGGAGGCAGAGGCAGAGATAGACAAGAGTTATCGGGAGGTAGTCACACCGAAAAGACAGGAGGTAGGCAAATGGGTGACAGTCAAGAGAGGCAGGGGGAGCAGACAGAGACAGAAGAGCACCCCTGTGGCCGTTCCCATCAAAAATAAATATACCGTTTTGGATACTGTTGGTGGGGATGACTTACCAGGAACAAGTTGCAGTGGTCCTGTCTCTGGCACTGAGGTTGGACACTCGACTAGGAAGGGGAGGAAGGAAGAGAAGAGAGTGGTATTGATAGGGGATTCTATAGTCAGGGGGGCGGATAGGAGATTTTGTGGGGAAGATCGGGAGTCTCGGATGGTATGTTGCTTCCCTGGTGCCGGTTCTGAGACATCTCAGATCGGGTGCAGGGTATTCTTGAGAGGGAGGGCAAGAATCTAGATGTTGTGGTCCATGTAGGGACCAACGATGTGGGTACGATGAGTGAGGGGGTCCTGCGTAGGGAGTTCAGGGAGTTAGGTGCGAAGCTGAAGAGCAGGACCACCAGGGTAACAATCTCAGGATTGCTACCTGTGCCACGTGCGAGTGAGGCAAGGAACAGAAAGATTATAAAGATTAATACGTGGCTGAGAGGATGGTGCAGGAGGGAGGGCTTCCGGTTTGTAGATAATTGGGCTTTGTTCCAGGGAAGGTGGGATCTGTTCCAAAGGGGCGGTTTACACCTAAACTGGAGCATACTAACATTCTTGCAGGGAAGTTTGCTAGTGCTTCTTGGGGGGGGGGGGTTTAAACTGAATTTGCAGGGGGCGGAGATCCAGAATGTGAGAGAGGATAGCGAGAGGAAGAATAAAGGACAGGTGGGGACTACACGGTTCCGGAATATTAAGTGTGTAGTAGAGAAAGGTGAGGCGGAACAAGTGATAAGGAGGACACGTACAGAGGGATGGTCTGACGGAACATGGAGTTAAATGCGTTGAAAGAATAAGTAAATTTAGGAAGGACAACAAAATTCTAGGGGCGTATAGCCCGATGGGAGTTCGGGGAGCCGGGTTAAGCACAATAGGCAGCGATTCAAACAGAGAGAGGAGAAATGGGCTAAAAATTCTATATCTGAGTGCACGAAGTGTCAGATATAAGGCAGATGAGCTTGAAGCTCAGGTGCGAATGGGTAACTATGATGTTGTTGGGATAATGGAGACATAGCTGCAGGGAGATCAGACCTGGGAAATGAATGTACAAGGGCATATGTGCTATCGTAGGGACAGAAATGTGGGCAGAGGGGGTGGGGTGGCCCTGTTGGTGAGGAATGAGATTCAGTCCTTTGCAAGGGGGGACATAGGGTCAGGAGAAGTAGAGTCTGTGTGGATAGAACTGAGGAACAGTAAGGGCAAAAGGACCCAAATGAGTGTTGTCTACAGGCCACCAAACAGTAGCATGGATATTGGGTGCAAGTTGAATAGGGAGTTAACATTGGCACGTGGCAAAGGTAATGTCGCAGTAGTTATGGGGGATTTCAAAATGCAGGTGAACTGGGAGAATCAGGTTGGTGCTGGACCACAGGATAGGAAGTTTGTAGAGTGCCTATGGGATGCATTCTTGGAATAACTTGTACGAGAGCCGACCAGGGACAAGACTATTCTGGATTTATTGTTATGTAATGAACAGGATTTGATAAGCGATCTTGAAGGAGCCATTAGGAGGTAGTGATCATAATATGATAAGTTTTTATCTGCAATTTGAGGAGGATAAGGGTAGCTCGGAGGTGTCAGTGTTGCAGTTGAACAGGGGAAACTATGGAGCCATGAGGGAGGAGCTGGCCAAAGTTGACTGAATGGATAGCCTAGCAGAAAAGACAGTGGAACAGCAATGGCAGGTATTCTTGGGAATAATGCACAAGGTGCAAAATCAGTTCATCCCCCAGAGAAGGAAGGATTCAAAGGGGGGAAAGGGGCCACAGTGGTTGACAAAAGAAGTCAGAGATTGCATAGCATTAAAAAAAAAGTAAGTATGACAGAGCTAAGGTAAGTGGGAGGACAGATGATTGGGAAGTTTTTAAGGAACAACAGAACTTAACTAAAATGGCAATACGGGGAGAAAAAATGAGGTATGAACGCAAGCTAGCCAGGAATATAAAGGAAGATAGCAAAAGCTTTTTTAGATATGTGAAGAGAAAGAAGATAGTTAAGAACAATGTTGGGCCCTTGAAGAATGAATTGGGGGAAATTGTTATGGGAAACAGAGAAATGGCAGAAGAATTTAATGAGTACTTTAAATCTGTTTTCACTAAGGAAGACACAAGCAATCTCCCAGATGTATGGATGGGCCAAGGACATAGGATAACAGAGGAAATGAAACAGTTTGATATTACAGAACAGGAAACATCCTGTATTGTCCCGGTACCGAAGAAACCACAACCAAAGGAGTTGAATGACTTCAGACCTGTTGCCTTGACGTCGCACGTGATGAAGACTATGGAGCGGCTGATAATACAGAATCTGAGGCCACAAACCAGGCACGCCCAGGATCCTCTTCAGTTTGCGTATAAGGAGAAGGTGGGAGTGGAGGATGCTATCACGTATTTGCTGCACAAATCACTCTCTCACCTAGATGGGGTCAGTTGTGCTGTGAGGATTACATTCCTTGACTTCTCTAGTGCCTTTAACACCATCCAGCCCAAGATCTTAAGGCACAAACTAACGGAGATGGGAGTAGACTCTCACATGGTGGATTGGATAGTGGACTACTTGACAGATAGACCTCAGTATGTGCGGTTGGGAGACTGTAGGTCTGACACGGTGGTCAGCAGCACAGGAGCGCCGCAGGGAACCGTACTCTCTCCGGTCCTGTTCACCCTGTACACATCAGACTTCCAATATAACTCGGAGTCCTGCCATGTGCAGAAGTTCGCTGATGACACGGCCATAGTGGGGTGTGTCAGGAATGGACAGGAGGAGGAGTATAGGAAACTGATACAGGACTTTGTGATATGGTGCAACTCAAACTACCTGCGTCTCAATATCACCAAGACCAAGGAGATGGTGGTGGACTTTAGGAGATCTAGGCCTCATATGGAGCCAGTGATCATTAATGGAGAATGTGTGGAGCAGGTTAAGACCTACAAGTATCTGGGAGTACAGTTAGACGAGAAGCTAGACTGGACTGCCAACACAGATGCCTTGTGCAGGAAGGCACAGAGTCGACTGTACTTCCTTAGAAGGTTGGCGTCATTCAATGTCTGTAGTGAGATGCTGAAGATGTTCTATAGGTCAGTTGTGGAGAGCGCCCTCTTCTTTGTGGTGGCGTGTTGGGGAGGAAGCATTAAGAAGAGGGACGCCTCACGTCTTAATAAGCTGGTAAGGAAGGCGGGCTCTGTCGTGGGCAAAGTACTGGAGAGTTTAACATCGATAGCTGAGCAAAGGGTGCTGAGTAGGCTACGGTCAATTATGGAAAACTCTGAACATCCTCTACATAGCACCATCCAGAGACAGAGAAGCAGTTTCAGCGACAGGTTACTATCGATGCAATGCTCCTCAGACAGGATGAAGAGGTCAATACTCCCCAATGCCATTAGGCTTTACAATTCAACCGCCAGGACTTAAGAACTTTTTAAAAGCTATTATTAATGCTTTTTGAGATAGTGATTTAGATGCATATCATATTTTTTACTGAGTTAAGTATTGTATGTAATTAGTTTTGCTACAACAAGTGTATGGGACATTGGAAAAAAAAAGTTGAATTTCCCCATGGGGATGAATAAAGTATCTATCTATCTATCTATTAGGGAGGAAACGGTGATGAGTAGACTGATGGGACTGAAGGCTGACAAATCCCCAGGTCCAGATGGTCTGCATCCTAGGGAACTAAAGGAGGTGGCCCTGGAAATTGCAGATGCATTGGTAATCATTTACCAATGTTCCTTAGATTCAGGATCAGTTCCTGAGGATTGGAGAATGGCTAATGTTATCCCACTTTTTAAGAAAGGAGGGAGGGAGAAAACAGAGAACTATCGACCTGTCAGCCTGACATCAGTGGTGGGGAAGATGCTAGAGTCCATTATTAAGGATGAAATAGTGGCATATCTAGATAGCAGTGATAGGATTGGGCCGAGCCAGCATGGATTTACCAAGGGTAAATCATGTTTGTCTAATCTGTTGGAGTTTTTCGAGGATGTAACCAGGAAGTTAGATGGGGGAGATCCAGTGGATGTAGTGTACCTCGATTTTCAGACGGCATTTGATAAGGTCCCACATAGGAGATTGGTGGGTAAAATCAAAGCTCAGGGCATCGGGGGGAAGACATTGACATGGATAGAGAACTGGTTGGCAGATAGAAAGCAAAGGGTAGCGGTGAATGGGTGTTTCTCGGAATGGCAGGTGGTGACTAGTGGGGTGCCACAGGGCTCGGTATTGGGACCACAGCTGTTTATGATTTACGTCAACGATTTAGATGAAGGCATTGAGAATAACATCAGCAAATTTGCTGATGATACTAAGCTGGGTGGCAGTGTGACATCTGATGAGGATGTTAGGAGAATTCAGGGTGACTTGGATAGGCTGGGTGAGTGGGCAGATACTTGGCAGATGACGTTTAATGTGAATAAGTGTGAGGTTATCCACTTTGGGAGTAAGAACAGGAAGGCAGATTATTATCTGAACAGTGTAGAGTTAGGTAAGGGAGAAATACAAAGAGATCTAGGAGTCCTTGTTCATCAGTCACTGAAGGTGAATGAGCAAGTGCAGCAGGCAGTGAAGAAGGCTAATGGAATGTTGGCCTTTATTACAAAGGGAATTGAGTACAAGAGCAAGGAAATCCTCTTGCATTTGTACAGAGCCTTGGTGAGACCACACCTGGAGTATTGTGTACAGTTTTGGTCTCCAGGGTTAAGGAAGGACATCCTGGCAGTAGAGGAAGTGCAGCGTAGATTCACGAGGTTAATTCCTGGGATGTCTGGACTGTCTTATGCAGAGAGGTTAGAGAGACTGGGCTTGTACATGCTGGAATTGAGATTGAGAGGGGATCTGATTGAAACATATAAGATTATTAAGGGATTGGACAAGATAGAGGCAGGAAATATGTTCCAGATGCTGAGAGAGTCCAGTACCAGAGGGCATGGTTTGAGAATAAGGGGTAGGTCATTTAGGACAGAGTTAAGGAAAAACTTCTTCTCCCAGAGAGTTGTGGGGGTCTGGAATGCACTGCCTCGGAAGGTAGTGAAGGCCAATTCTCTTGGATGCTTTCAAGAAGGAGCTAGATAGGTATCTTATGGATAGGGGAATCAAGGGATATGGGGCCAAGGCTGGAACCAGGTATTGATAGTAATTGATCAGCCATGATCTCAGAATGGCGGTGCAGGCTCAAAGGGCTGAATGGTCTACTTCTGCACCTACTGTCTATTGTCTATTGCTCATTTTCTGAGTATGCCCTTAACAGGGGAGGAGGCTGCCAAACCATGGGGTGTAACAGAACTTCATCAGGATGTTGCCAAAAGCAGAGATTGAACAAACCTGAATTGTTTTCTCTGGAACCTTGAAGGCTTAAGGTCAACCTGACAGAAGTACAGACCAATATAACAGAGCAAAGATACAGTTGATAGTCAGTGTCAAATGTCAAACACTAACAGGCACAGGTTTACAACATGAGCGGAAATGTTTTCAGATTTACAAAGCAAGTTTTTGTACACTGAGAGAAGTGGAAACCTGGAACAAGGCTGCAAGGAAGGCAGACATGATAGCAATTTTTAAAATGTATTTAGATGCACAATGAATGGGCAGAAAATAGAGTAATATTTGTCACGTAGAGGTAGATGAGATTAGACTGGCATCAGGGCTGGTGCCTGAAAGAAATGTTCTTGTGCTGTACTCTTCTGAGTTCCATGTGAAGCATTTTTGGCAGTCTGTCCACAGGTTCTGAACACCAGGAGACATTGTGAAAGAATATCTCAGCAAATAGCCCAACGTTTGAACTGCCTGCTTTTATCACTACTGAAACCAAAGAAAGAATGCCCTGTAGAATCAGCAGGAGTGCATGATTCAAGATTGTTTAATATCATTTCCAGCAATAAGTGTAAAGGAGAACAAAATTATTGTTATTTTGGATCTGATGCAGCAAAAAAAAAACACAATGGGATATAGGATACAATACAGGCAGTCCCTGGGTTATGAACATCCGACTTACGGACAACTTGTACTTATGAACGGACTGCCATAAGGCCTATTATATAGAAAATTTGAGTTAAATAAAATGATTCATAATAACGAACGCACGCACTATGTTGTGACGCTCATGGAAACATTGGGCGGCTTCAGTGGTTCGTCGGTTTGAGGAAGGAGATCAGCAAGCTATGGTTGATATTGGCAATGAACTGCAGTTAAACATCAGTGAAAATGATGTCATAGAGTTACTCGACCCCCATGCCGAAGAACAAACCAATGAAGACCTTATGGAACTAGAGCAGCAGATGAGAGTGTTTGAGGAAGAAGAAGACTGGGACCTAGGAACTCCAGGACTGAGAAAGTTTGTGATGAATGAGTTAGCTGAAGCCTTTTGTCTCATTGAAGCAGGGATGGCAAAGTTAGAGGAGCAAGATCCTGATACAGAGAGGTTCACCAAAGTTTACCGTGCAGTTACCGAGGACCTCAGCTGCTACAAGGCCATTTATGACGAGAAAAAGTAAAGCTCTGTACAAACCTCCCTCCCTTGATGCCTACTTCAAGAAATTGACTCCAGTAGTAAACCCCCCTTTCCAGCGTCAGAATCAAACCCTGACTCTCCAGCACCAGGTCCATCATAATGTTACCTCACGAATGCCCCTTCCTGTATGCAAGACATTGATGGAACCGTATGTAGTTACTTTTATTATTACTGTATTTGGAAGTGTTTCTTAAGTGTTTTATATGCATAGAAAGGTAAAATATATACTATATACTAAGACAAATGTTTGACTAACTGACGCTAAATAATACCGGATGTACCAGTTCCGACTTATGTAGAAATCCGACTTAAAGACAAACTTAGGAATAGATCTCATTCGTAACCCGGGGCTTGCCTGTACCTAAAATCACTATAAATATAAATGCATAAGATAGCTTATACACATGAGTGCAAGTCTATAAAGTGATGCTAGGTGTAGGAGTATCCGTACATAAGGTGACTGACAGGAAATGATAAACTACTGGTTGTGGAGGGATGGATTAGTGGGAGGTATTGATCACCCATGATTTTTGGGGAAAGTAACTGTTTTTGAGTGTGGTGGTCCCCTGGTGTGGATTGAAGGAATTCAACGGAAGCAGTTGAACCGATTGTAACTCCATACGTCTGCATGTTTCTTTCACCTCTTGCACATTATTGGGTATTGAATGTACACTTTCACTTTTTGTAACAAATTTCACAATCAATAGAGGGGTAGTCAAAGGATAGCTTCTCACAAAAGTGAGAAGTGGTTTGTATCAATCTCAGGGGCAGTCCAGAGATTTTCATTAGCTGATTGTTAAATTAATCATGTTTTCCCGTGAAACAATGGCTGGTCTGATGTCATGACAATCCCCTGTCTTCAAAATGCTTGTCAACTTACTTTTAAATGTTCTTAGCAAAATTTGATAAGCCTAATCAGTTTTGATAAAATGTTTGTTCACTCAAGTATCTCTGCCATTGGGGAAGGCAACATATTCACAAACAAACTCATCTATATGCTACCACATACATTAATATGCCACCAACTATAATTCCTGATCCCTGGATGGAGTTACTTCTGGACAATGTATGGTAATAAAGACCAGAGGAATACCATTGGTGTCTGCAATCATTTGTCGTAATAGTCCCAGGCTGTGAAAATACTGCTTAATATGTGTTGAGAAGGTTGTGCTCGTTTATATTCATATAGCTGACTGCAGCATCAATTTGACCATGCTCTCCGCTCTCTTACAAACCCCATTTCCAGAAAAGTTGGGATATTTTCCAAAATGCAATAACAAAAATCTGTGATATGTTAATTCATGTGAACCTTTATTTAACTGATAAAAGTACAAAGAAAAGATTTTCAATAGTTTGACTGATCAACTTAATTGTATTTTGTAAATATACACAAATTTAGAATTTGATCGCTGCAACACACTCAACAAAAGTCGGGACAGAGGCATGTTTACGATTGTGTTACATCACCTTTCCTTTTAATAACACTTTTTAATCATTTTGGAACTGAGGATACTAATTGTAGTAGATTTGCAATTGGAAAGTTTGTCCATTCTTGCGTGATATAAGACTTCAGCTGCTCAACAGTCCGTGGTCTCCGTTGACTGATTCTCCTCTTCATGATGTGCCATACATTTTCAATAGGAGATAGATCTGGACTAGCAGCAGGCCAGTCAAGCACACACACCCTGTGTCTACAAAGCCACACTGTTGTAGCCCGTGCAGAATGTGGTCTGGCATTGTCCTGCTGAAATAAGCATGGACGTCCCGGGAAGAGACGTCACCTTGATGGCAACATATGTCTCTCTAAAATCCTAATATACGTCTCAGAGTCAATGGTACCTTCACATACATGCAACTCACCCATGCCGTGGGCACTGATGCACCCCCATACCATCACAGATGCTGGCTTTTGCACCTTTCGCTGATAACAATCAGGATGGTCGTTTTCATCTTTGGCACGGAGAACTCGATGCCCGTTTTTTCCGAAAACTAGCTGAAATGTGGACTCATCTGACCACAGCACACGGTTCCACAGTCTTTCGGTCCATCTGAGATGAGCTCGGGCCCAGAGAACTCGCCGGCGTTTCTGCATAGAGTTGATGTATGGCTTCCTCCTTGTGTAATACAGTTTCAAGTTGCATTTCTGGATGCAGCCACAGACTGTGTTAAGTGACAATGGTTTTCCGAAGTACTCCCGAGCCCAGGTGGCTATAATTGTCACAGTAGCATGACGGTTTCTTCGGCAGTGCCACCTGAGGGCTCGAAGATCATGCGAATTCAACAGTGGTTTCCGACCTTGCCCTTTACGCACTGAGATGACTCTGAATTCTCTGAATCTTTTCACAATATTATGTACTGTAGATGTTGAAAGACCTAAATTCTCTGCAATCTTGCATTGGCAAATGTTCCTTTTGAACTGACTAACAGTTCTCTCATGAATTTTGGCACAAAGGGGTGAGCCACGTCCCATCCTTGCTTGCAAAGACTGAGCCTTTGATGGACGCTACTTTTATACCCAGTCACGATACCTCACCTGCTACCAATCAGCCTGCTTAGTTTGGAGTCTTCCAAACCGGTGTTACTTGAATATTCTGTGCACTTTTCAATCTTATTTTAACTCTGTCCCAACTTTTGTTGTGTGTGTTGCAGCCATCAAATTCTAAATGTGTGTATATTTACAAAATACAATTAAGTTGATCAGTAAAACTATTGAAAATCTTTTCTTTGTACTTTTATCAGTTAAATAAAGGTTCACGTGAATTAACATATCACAGATTTTTGTTTTTATTGCATTTTGGAAAATATCCCAACTTTTCTGGAAATGGGGTTTGTATTTTCAACCCTGTTTACCCTCTACTCTCCAGCCCTCAATTCTAGAGATCAGTGTAGTGTACTTTACTTTTGGACAATGAAAACTTCTGCAGCAGTGCACAGTATGAACATTAAATATCATTTAACTTTGCCTTCATTTCTTAACATTCATTTAATTCCAAAAATAGCAACTTAAATACATCTCAATATCAACAAAGAGCTTGCAAAAGAATTAGTTACATTGGTTAGAATAATACATGAATTAAACATTTTGTATAAAAGTACAAGTTTTGTGACCTGTTTCTATTATTCCATTATTAGGTCAACTTTTCAGTACCTCATCAAATGTAATTTAATTTTTTCTGTTAATTATGATTTGCCATCATTTTTTCTAACTGATTTTAAAAAAGTTAATGCTTTCAAATTATAGTTTTAATAATTAACTAACTGCGGACACATTTAATTGAAAATTAGTAGAATAATGGAAAAAACACAATATTGTTTTTAGTGGTAAGTGACTAGACTGCTCATAGGTGCTTCAAAGAGAAAGATAAGAAGTGGGAAGATTATATTATGGCTCATTTTAGCTCAGTATTCCAAGATGAAGGAGCAAAGAACCAGATATCAAGGCAACTACAGTAAGAGGTGGCCGTGAGAGGCAGAGAAATGGTTACAGGATTGCACTGTCAGTGGACTGGGCTGTGTTCAGGAGAACCTGAATGACCACCAGGGTCATCACAGACTTTATTGAAACAACTATGGAAGACTGTGTTACCAGGAAATCTTTCAGAGTTTTCCCCCAGTCAGAAGCCTGGATGAACAATGAAACCCAGAATCTGCTGAGTGCCAGATCAGAGACATTTAAGCCTGGAGATCAAGAATGCTACGAGCGCTGCAGATATAATCTCTGGAGAGTCATCCAAGTGGAGATTCTGGACTAGACTGGAATGAACGAGGGATGTTCAACAGCTGTGGCATGACTTGAATGTCATAACCTCCTACAAAGTTAAATCTTGCAACATAGAGAACAGCAGAGCTTCACTTCCAGGTGAACCCAATTCCTTCTTTGCTCACTTTGATCACCAGAAAAGGGAGGAATCATTGTGCATCCCCTTGTCTCCTGATGATCCTTTGGTCTCAGTATCTGAAGGTGATGTGTGGGCTGCTTTCAAGAGAGTGAATCCAAGGAAAGCATCTGGTCCGGGCAGACTACCTGGCTGAGTACTGAAAACCTGTGCTGACCAACTGGGTGGTGTATTCATGGATATCTTCAACCTCTCACTCTGAAAATGTGTGGTACCCACCTGCTTCAAGCAGGCTTCAATTGTACCGGTGCCCACAAAGAGCATGGTAGTCTATCTAAATGACTATCGCCCAGTAGCACTTACATCTAGACTAATGAAGTGTTTTGAGAGCTTGGTGTTACGACATAACAGCCCGTCTGAATGGCAACTTGGATCCACTCCAATTCGCCGACCAAAGCAACAGGTCTACAGCAGATGTTATCTTGTTGGCTCTTCATACAGCCCTGGGAATGGCTGGACAGTAAAGAAGCATACATCAGGATGTTCTTTATCGATTAAAGCTCAGCAGTTAATATCATCTTCCCCTCAAAACTAAATCAGTAAACTCCAAGACCTGAGCCTCAAAACCCCTTCGTGCAATTGGATCCTGGATTTCTTCACTTGTAGACCACAGTCAGACTAGATTGGCAAAAACAACTCCTCCACAATCTCCATCAGCACAGGAGCACTATAGGGCTGTGTACTTAGCACCTGCTCGAGTCACTTTATACCTATGACTGTATAGCTAAGTACAGATCCAATGCCATATACTAGTTTGCTGATGTCACCATTGTTGTCGGCTGTATCAAAGGTGAATCAGTATACAGGAGGGAGATTGGCTGAGTGGTATAATAACAACTACCTCTCACTCAAAGTCAATAAGACCAAGGAACTGATTGTAGACCAGGAGACCAGGAGAGGGAAATCAGAAGTGGAGAGGGTCAGTAACTTTCTATTCCTGGATGTCATCATCTCAGAAGACCTGCGTGGGATCCATCATATAAATATAATTGCAAAGAAAGTTCAACAGCACCTCTACTTCCTCAGGAGTCTGCTGAGATTAGCATGTCATCAAAAACCTTTGCAAACTTCTATTGATGTCTGGTGGAAAGTGTGCTGACTGGCTGCATTACGGCCTGGTATGGGAACACCAATGCCTTTGAGTGGAAAACCCTACAAAATGTAATGGATTCAGCCCAGTACATCATGGGTAAAACCCTCCCAGCCATTGATCACATCTACATGAATCGTTGTTGTAGAAAAGCAGCATCCATTATCAAAGACCCTCACCACCCAGGCCATGCTCTTTTCTCACTGCTGCCAACAGGTAGAAGATACAGGTGCCTCAGGACTCACATCACCAGGTTCAAAAACAGTTATTACCCCTCAATCAACAGGCTCTTACACAAAAGGGATAACTACAGTCATTTAAGGACTCTTTTATCTTGTTATTCCATGCTTGTTAATTATTGCTATTTACTTATATCTGCATTTGTATAGTTGGTTGCCCATTGATCCTGTTTATAGTTACTGTTCTATAGATTTGCTAAGTATGGTCACAGAAAAAGAGTCTTAGGGTTGTATGTAGTGGCATACACTGCGTATAATCTGACAATAAATTTTACTTGGATCTTTAAATTCATTTAAGATATGTTCATCATCTAGCTTCAATCAAATCCTTGCTTAAGAATGTATTTCTACAAGTCACATATCTCCAGAAAACATGGGTCCTAAGTGAGCTTAACGAGATGACAACATGATGTTTTAGACATTTTTATTAAGTTCACAAAGCAAGTTACAAGGCTAACTCTTAGTAATTGAACTCGTCAGAACAAACAGTAAGAATCACACTACTTCTACACCTGATGTTCCACAGAGAATACAGCAGATCATAAAGTTAAATCACAGTGAGGTAATTAAGGATATTTGCAAAGAAGTCCACATCAGTAAAATACTTGAATTTCATCATTCTATTTTTATTTGTAAAATTTTAAAAACATTAGATGCTGGAAATTTGACATAGAAATGGAAAATGCTGGAAATACTTAACAGATCCGGCAATGGAATTGACCTATCACTGTCACATCTCAAACTGGCCACCAGAGGGAGGCAGAGATGACATAAACAATCACTTCCTGTTCAACTCCCTATTAGTCTAATTAGTTCATTGTTATTACTCTTGCCTTGTTTGTGGCCCTATACAAGTTCCTTGACCCTCGCTCAGTTTTGGAATTGTCTTCTGTAAGTGAAATTTGTAGAAATCCCTGGTTTCTGAAACTCAAGTTAAGTTTCTTTTTGGATTTTGACTTTGCCTGTCAGTTTTTGGACCCTCCGCATGTAGCTTGCTTGCTAATGAACCCAGTAAAGCCTTGTTGGATTTTCTTCTCTAATTTTGTGTGACCTTTCTCTGCAATTGGGTTTACCACTATTCAGTGTGAGGGATGTTAAAAGTTACAAGGTCAGCTATGACAATCAGGTTAATGAACTTCCTTCAGAACCAGGTAAAGTTTAAAAATCAAGCATGTTTTAAGTTATAGAGAAAGAAGTGAGATAGAGAGAACAAAGTGATGGGGGGGGGGGGGGGTGGGGGAGACAAGTGATAGAATGAATAATGTAGGTAGTGTTGGTGCCAGATGATAAGAGTGTGGTGAAGCTGAATTGATTGCAGGTGAATCTTTAGAAGTGGTAAACAGAGGGAAATGGGTGATAAGAAGAAAACAATCTTCAAAACCACATGATACAGAATGTTGCTTTGCTGAAAGACTGAAATAAAAGTATTCCATACTGTTTCACTGTGACATTTTTCTCCCTTCTGGCTTTTCACGCTGTTCCAGCAAACCCAATGCGACCTGCAGCATGCTAAATCCAGGCACAAGAAACTCCATTCACTAAAGAAAACCAGCCATGTCAGAACTATCTAGCATGCTTAAAATTCTTTTAAGAGCAAACCATCAGAATTTCAGATTCAGGATCAGGTTTATTATCACCAGTATGTGTCGTGAAATTTGTTAATTTAGCAGCAGGAGCAGTTCAATGCAATACATAATCTAGAAGAAAAAAATAAGTAAAATAAATAAGTAAATCAATTACAATATAGAATTGTGCAAAAACAGAAATAATATATATTTAAAAAGTGAGGTAGTGTTCATGGGTTCAATGTCCATTTTGGAAATAAATGGATGGCAGAGGGAAAGAAGCCATTCCTGAATCGCTGAGTGTGTGCCTTCAGCCTTCTGTACCTCCTACCCAATGGTAACAGTGAGAAAAGGACATGCCGAGTGTTGGGGTCCTTAGTAATTGACGCTGCCTTTCTACACACTGCTCCTTGAAGATGTCCTGGGTACTTTGTAGGCTAGCACCCAAGATGAGCCAACTATATTTACTAAATTCACTATGCCCTTTTGACGAAAAAAATTAAATAAATCTGACCACTGTTGGAATATCAACCTTTGCCACCCTGCCACATCCAGTCATAGATAGTATGAAGAATTAATCCACTAATAAAGCTCATTGAGCAGCTTAGGAGGCTCCAAGAACATTCCCACACTCAATGTCAATGGGCACAATCATGACCAGCTACAAGTGCCAAGTAAATGACATCTTGACTGCCTGCTGAGCTTCTCGCCCAACAACCTGAGTCACTCAACTTGATATGGACAAATGGCTAACAGCATGGGATTTTACAAAGAATTTTAAGACTGGGCAATTTCTAATGATAATACAGATATTTGTACTCTGTAACTAGCTTGCCTCCAGCTAAGTGTATCCAGTACAATTACAATACAGCATTTAACCTCCAATATGGAAACTGCTCAGGTATGTCAGAAAAAGCAATGCAAATCCAATCTTGCTGACTATTATCCAAATGGCCTACTCTCAATATGAGGAAAGTGATGGAAGCTATCAATAGTAGTATTACTAGTAGCACTACTCACCAAATTTGGGTTTATCCAGGTTCATTTAGCTTCCAACCTAATTACAATCTGGTTATTTAGCTTCCAACCTAATTACAATTACTGAGCAAAGAGCTAAAGAGACAAGTTAAGAGTGAATGCATTTGATATCAAGGCAGCAAGAACAGACATCAAGATGCCCTGGTAAAACTAAAGTCAATGGACATCAAAGAGAAAGCAGTCCAAAGGCTAGAAAGATTGATGTTTTATTCAAGGGTATATTACAGTATCCCAACCTCAGAGCTCTATTCCTCAAAGCAGTATCCAGCACAATCGGCTTTGGTTGCTTCATCATTATTCATCCATCATAAGATCAGAGGTAGAGATGTTTGCAAGTTGGTTATACGATTAGCAACTCAATTCAGAACTCCTCAGCAAAGAAAAGCAGTGCATGTCTGTATGCAGCAAGCTTAACACAATCTTCAAGCATGGGCGTCTCGAGGTGTAAATTCACACCACTATAGTGCCAGGGAATGACCACCTTAGCAAGAGAATCTCATCACTTAGCCTTGATATTCAATGGATTTACTATCAGCCAGACCCCACCATTAATATCATGGGGTCCACCCCCAGCTCAATGGCTACAAAAGAAGGTCAAGGGTTGTGTAAACTGTGGCAGAATATTCATCATACTGAAGTTTTCAATAAACCACAAGGCACAAACCAGGTGTTTAATGGTGTTCTCATCACTTGCTTGAAACAATAATCACTCTTAGAATCTTGATACAATTCAGAACAAATCAGTCTGCTTGATTTGCTCTCCATCAACTGCTCCCTCCACCACTGAGGCACAGTAATAGTACTAGCGATAAACTGCAGTGCAGTTATTTACTCAGGCTACTCTTACAGCTTTTCTCAAATGTTTGATTTCTGCCACCAAGGGATCAAGAACAACCTACAATTTCCCTCCAAGTTGCACACCATTCTTTCTTGCGAACACATTGCTGGGCTTTAATTATTGCTCAATCCAAGGACTGGAAAATCTAATATTGCTATGGGCACACTATCACAGTAGGGTTACAGTGGTCCCAAAAAGTGGTTCATCACCAACTTTTCAAGAGAAATTAGAAATAATTGCAGGCTTTACCAGAACAGCTCAAAGTGTATATTAAACTAAGGAAAAATTGCATTGGTCAGTATTGTTCCACATCACTTTAATTGCTATTATCCTCTCCTAATAATTCTAAAGACCAAAACTGATCAAGGACATTTTGCAACAATCTCATCATAACCTCCACTTGACGAGGCTCTGGATCAGGGGATTCCAAGCCATGGAAAGGCCAATTAAGTTCAATTCTTGATTTTTTACTTGTCTTACTATGTTTTGTGTGTAACACCCTGGGAAAAGTTTCACTGCTAACTTTCTTTCTGTCGAAGCAGTGTTTGGGTTATGATGAGAGATAATGGATGCTTTGGAATGTGAGCCGTCCAATGAAGGGAGTGTGTTTTCCTGTTGTGTACCTGACTCAGGGGTGAGCTAGGTTTTTTCGGATGGCAAGAGATGAAGGGAGAAGACACCGGAGAGAAGAGATCATAGGACTCAACCTGGAGCAGAGCCATGATCTGACGAGGCCTGGGGAGATCGAAGGGGGAACTGTGAGCTCCAATTTGTGCACATTGGACTGTTTTATTAAAATGGACCCTTTTCTTTTTTTTTTGCTTTTTCTTTAATAACCCTTCAGTCAAATTAAGAATTATAAAGCTAAATAATTTAATTGTATGTGATGTACTATCTGTTATTTTGTAATAGGGTAACTAATCGCACAGTATCCACACAAACAGATGGTTTCAGAGTGGGTTCGCACATCAATCTCACATGTTTGGCAGGGCCAGAAATCGTCTTTCCTAGACTTACGCAGCCAATGGAACCAGTCTTTCATATGTTTTTAATTATCTTTTAATGTGCTCTTTTCATTATTTAGAACAACTTTGTTAGTTTTTAAAAGCTCTGAGTACTAGGGCCCTCAGGATCTGCTAGTCCAAGGCCTATTCATCACATCTTGTCAAATACCACCTGGGTATGACAGCATCAGCTCATTCATTCTAGGGTGAGCTGTATCTGTGAGAGCTGTTTGTCCAAATTCTTTGGAGTTAAGTGTTAGTGAAACGTGTAACATCCTTTAAGGGCATTACAGGGCAGACGCTCTGATGCTTCGATAGTTTCAAGTCAGTCATTTAAAACCAAGGTGATCTGCAGTAAAAAACAGGAGAAAATCTGAAGATGCTGGAAATCTAAAGTGCAAAATACTGCAGGAACTCAGCAGGTCCAGCAGCATCTTTGCAAATGGATAAACAGTTGATGTTTCGAGCCAAGACCCAAGGTGATCTACTACTCCTATCTGTTTTGTGCAGGCAAAATCTAACTCCATTTAATCCACAGCTCAAGTTAAATGACAAAAAACTATTTTTTTCAGCCTGGAGATACCCATGAATATCTTGAATCTCTCACTAGTATCTTCTGCAATTTCACAAACTCACATAAAACATAAACAAGTGAAAATAAATATTGTCAAGCAGGATAGATGATCATATTTGCACTGTGATCATAGTCTTTCTGTGAATCATGGTTCTGCTGAAATATTGCCACAAGTTGATGCTCTCCTGTTGGGCTCCATGAGGAGACAAATTTTGGAGCACAGTCAGAATGAGAACAGTAAGGATATCTCAGGAAGTATGGGGTTTGCATGCTGAAATATTAGTGGTTTGGTGCAGAACTGCTAGCATTTCTCAGGATGATTAATGCAATGATAATCATAGCAATAATGTAAGTGTGAAGCAGAAACTCCTCTATACTGGATAATCAAAACGCTGACTGCAAAAATACTTTGGAAATGACCCTGTATTTAGTTTGCAAAGGTGACACAGAATTTCGGTTGCTTGCTCTGCTAGTTCTCCACTCCTTTTCCACTTTGATCTTGCTGGCTTTGACCTGCATTGTTACAACAAGGCTCAGTACACGCTTGATGAACAACACCTCATCATCTATCTGGTTCTGCTGAATTCCGCACTTTAGGAACTTGCTTTTCTTTTCTGTATCAGCAATAACCACATCTGCCAGTCTTCCACTGTCAGACTGATGGCTTTATCATCTGCTCAGGGTGCAGCCAGTGTATGTGGTTTCTTGGTCGACATCGTCCAGACAGCTCATGAAAATGTCTTTTTTACTTCAGTTACATCTGTTTTTCACCTGAAATGTGTTTCTGGGACTGTGAGAGCCTTTGATTTACAGTTTAAAAATCAATTGAGTGATTTACAATTTGCTGTCTCCGAGTAGATTCTCGGACGGCCTTGATGCAAAGAGATCAAGATGGAGCGTGAGCTGATGTTCGATTCTATTTTGCTGGTTAAAGTGTCCACTAATTACCAATTAGATTTGAGGAAGATTGAGACATCAAGGTGAGTGCGGAAGGTGAGCGAGAGTTTAGTGCAGTCTGCCATCCTTTTGGTTGTTGCCGGAGAAGGAGTCTGTGAGTGGCCTTTTGCTGTGTGACTCACTGTGGCAGGTGGGTAGGCCTCTACCTCATGTGATGTCCCTTTTTTTTTGATGAATGTCAGTAATATTGTAGGACAATATGGCGGTTCTGCGTTTATGGACTGGACTATTGCGCTATGGACTGGACTTTTTCATGCTTATTGTTTTTATATTCTATTTTTTAAAATCACCTGTTCTCTTTCCATGTTGTTGTGCATGGGGAGGGTGTTGGGGGGTTTGTGGTTCTGTTGTATTCTGTTAGCTTTTTTGTACGGGGAGAGGTTGTTTTTTGGGGGGGTCGATATTCCTGTTCCATTTTGGGGGGGGGTAGAGGAGTTTTGGGGGTCAATGAATTGGATACTGTTCTTTTTGTGCAGCGGCAGTGGGTTTGATGTTTCTCTGTAAGCCACTTTCATTTTCTTTCTTTGTTCCATGGCTCTCTAGAGAAGATGAATTTCAGAGTTGTAGCGGGATAAATGAACCTTTGAATGAGAAGACGGTAGAATTGGTGCACAATATCAATGTAAAATTCATTCTGTTCATTTTCACTATGTTTTGTTTCCACCAGCAATTTTTTTCATTCTATGATTCAAATCTAGACTTGATTAAGCTGGATAACGACATTAGTTAGGTAAAGGAAGGAAAATAGTTGTAAAGGTATTCAAAATGATCAGTTAAACATCAGGAGGAATGTTTCACCTGGTGCACTAGTGTTACTGTAAGGTGGTTTGGTCATAAATACTGTTTCCATGATTTAAACTCCTAAGTATTTCAGACTGACATTCAACAACTCAACATCTCATGTTCTCAGTATTATTTCTTTCATTTGCACAAATTGTCTTCTTTTACACATTGCTTGCTTGTCAGTCTCTGCTTACTGTACATTTAGATTTCTGTAAATTCTATTGTACTGCTTTACATTTTTGTAAATTACTGCAAAAAGTATGGCAAAATGGCGGCACATTCGGATGCAGTGGCCTCTTGGGGGCCAAGCAATACTTCGTTAATTTTTTTAGATAGTCAAAAGATGGTGTTGGGCTTCAAAAAGATGGTTCTGGGCTTACGCTGCAGGTCTGCCTTGCAGTGAGCTGCTTATTAATCTGAGTTGTTGGATTGGGGGTCGGTGCAGCTGGACTGGGTATCAGTGGAGCCGGCTTTGATGTTGGAGGAGTTGCCCTGGGTGTCAGAGGAGCTGGACTTAGTGCAGACCATGTTACAGCCTGCTGCAGGGGGCATTGGAGTTGTGTGAGAGGGCAACGTGCAATGTGGCTGTGGGTAGTTTTCTTGTATATTTCTCTTGCAATCGCAAGACTCTGTTGGACATTGATAACGTAAGATGCCGCAGGCCTGTTTCACTCGTTTGATGTGCAATTAATGCTGAGGCATCTGCATGGCCTTGGTTGTCGTGATGACGAGGCCTCAAGCCGCGGGCTTGCCTGCTGCTCCAGTCCAGGCAAGGTGATGGCGGAGACAGTGTAGCCTGGCAACTAGGTTTGGTTTGGGGCTGGCTTCTCACATCAGTGCTGCCCTTCAGTGTTCGATTTGTGGAATGACAGGCTGGATTGCATGTGTCTGAGCACTGCCAAGAACCGTACTGTCAATTTGGGCTGACATGTCACTTAGAGACTTGGTCTATGTATTTATATTTTTTTTGTGACAATGCTTTTTTTGTTTGCTACTTTGAATGTGCAATGTATATTTTGCATCTTGGTTCCAGAGGAATACTGTTTCATTTGGCTGTATTGATGTATGATTGAATGATAATTAAACTTGGATTTGATTCATCTCGAGGTAGAGTACAGTAAAAGTATGTACTTTCATAATAAATTTGACTTTGACATTTTGATATATATTCAAAAGAGCTGTGTTATCCTGCTCAAATTGTGTTTCTGACAAATGTAATTGGGATCTCACTTACTCACAACTTTGCGTGACAAGGAAAAGTAAAGATACAATATTTCAATTGATTGATGTGTCAGAAAATGTCAGGCAAAAAAATTAAGATCACGTATAATGCTGTTTTCTAACAATCATCAGCCACATACTGATTACTTTCAATTGGGAGACTTCAGCCACAGGAGTAGCCTTTAACAAGCCCAACTGGTACTTATACTAACTCTCATCATACTTATCAGAAAAACATCCCTGATATGCAAATGATCTCTATTTATTCCCCTTGGCAAACAAAACTTTAAATTCCATCCTATTGCAATTCTACTGGTGCCATTGCACCATGGTGTAGCTGCAACGTCACAACAAAGATCATAGTAGAGCAGACTGCTTACTGTTTATGACCAATGCATCACCATATTGGTGCAGTCAGAAATGTGACCTCATGAAAAAGTCCAATTCTATATTAACATTCTTGCAAGCAAGAGACTTTGATGTGTACCGTCAGCCTACGCTCATCAATAAGTAAACATAAACCAGATGCCAGATAAAAACATCAGGGAATGATTAAGCTAATAATGCATCACTGTAGAGTACACTCTTTGCAGAAATCTTTTGATTATCAGCTGGATACTCAAAATGACATCTTCTTTGACTTTGTTTTGAAATCTAACAATCATGATAACTTCTGAATGTTTATTTTTAAATTATCAGCAAGACCATTTCACAATGGCGAAACCTCTTCTGCATCTTGTTTAAGCTAATGGACCAAGACGACATTTCTCAGTACAGTAAACACAATATACATTATGCATTACTTGAATAATTAACCTGGACCTTCTTTCGTATGCTTCTTCAGTATTCTTACTGAAAGATTATGGGACTCATGAGCAAAGAGAAAACCTGTTTACATAAATAAATACAAAGCTAAATCAAAATGGGACTAAACCACAAATTGTTTCCCACTTCAGCATAAGCATCAGCATCTTATTTAGGATATTAACCATTAATAAACATATGACAACCATATAATCAAAATAATAACTTATCATGTTATCAGTCAAAGTAATCAAAGTAATTCAAAGTAATCAGTCATATTTGACAGAAACTGCTCATTGTTTCCATAATGATTTACAGCCCCCACAATGAAAGTATTCCACCTGTAACTACACAATGGTCAGGTAGTGAGTATTAATCACAAAAAAAAATGTGGTGACAGTCTGTTTCACTGATCCCCTGCTAAAGGTGATGATAAGAGATTTTGAAAATCCTAGTAAAAATATCAGCATCATGCTGTATTTCATCCAAAGTAGACTAAGTTAAAGTTTTAATATAAAACATTGGATTTACATTGCTACTATCCTTTACAAGGTAGGAATGCTGCCCAGTCCCTGACTTTGGTTCATTTGTCAGGCCAGGAGGAAGAGAATGCCTGTGAGAAGTCCTCAAATATAATACTGTATTATTCTCTCAATTACACCAGCAAATTCTTCTTCTAGCCTACCGGTCTCTCAAACTAATCTGAAAGTTAGGAACATATGGCACTAAAGGAGAAAAAAAAAATCAACTGATACAACCCTGTCAGGCCCAAGGCATAGGATTACACTGGCATATCTACAGATATGCTAGAGCTCCCATTTCTGGCAAAAAAATCTCAAAAATGATGGATATATTTCCTAAAGTATGTCACAAAGCCCTGCCCTTTATTCAGATGCTATTTTTTTTCTGAAGGCAGGAATTGTATTTCAAATGAAGATTAGTCAACTGTTCCCTATTATCTGTGACCAAGGCAACAATGCAATGATTGTTAAATTATTGGACTAGTAATGAACTTAAATCCTAAAATTATAATTATGTAAGATAAATTGAGATAAGTACATGATCTGAATGGATGTAAAACAAGGAATGATAGCATCATTGGATATGAAAATACTGTATTGTTGAAAGATGATTTTCTTCTCAAGTGTCCTTCAGGGAAGGAAGTTAGTGGTCCATTCTCCATCTAAGCTGCATCTGACTCCAGATCTACAGCAATTTAGCTGTATCCTGTGTGGTCTCTGGAACTGCTCAAAATCTTTCAGCCATTCTCAAATAGGTTGTGGGTAAGTATTTTTAGCAAATGGACTTGAACAAAGTACTGAGATAGAACAGTACAGCACAGTACAGGCCTTTCAACCCATGACGTTCTGTATAGCTTTTAACCTACTGCACGCACTATCAATCTAACTTTTCTCTCCCACATAGCCCTCCATTTCCTTCCTTCCATGTGCCTCAAGTCTCTTGAATGTCCCTAATGAATCGTCCTCTACCACCCTGAGCAATGCATTCCATGCACACTGTATATCCCCCTACACTTTCCATATTCACCCTAAAACTATGTCCTCTATTATTAACTAATTTTTCCCCATGGAAAAGCTACCAGTTGTTCATCAATCTATGCCTTATAATCTTACAAACCTCTATCAATTCGCCTCTTATCTTCCTTTGCTCCAAAGAGAAAAGACCTGGCTTGCTTTACCTATCCTAAGACATGCTCTATAATTCAGGCAGAATTCTTGAAATCTCCTCTGTACCCTTTCTGAAGCCTCCACATCCTTCCTAAAATGAGGCGACCAAACTGAACACAATACTTCCAGTACAGTATAATCAGAATTATTAAGAGCTACAACATTAACTCACAGCGCTGAAACTCAATCCCCAACTAATGGAGACCAACACAACTTGTACCTTTTTAACAACTATATCAACTAGTATGGCAACTATGAGAGATCTATGGACATGGACCCCAAATTCCCCCACAATATTATATAGTGTCCAGAAAACCAAAAATCTTAGTGGCATCTGCAAACTTATTGAACCAACCTTCCCTTTCCTCATCTAAGTCATTTATAAGCATCATGAAGAGTTGGGATCTTAGAACAGATCCCTGTGGAAAACCAATGATCACTCACTTCCAAGCTGAGTATGCTACATCTACTATCACTCTCTGCCTTCTATGGACAACATCCACACTGACTCAGTAGTCGTTGCCTTGCCTTTCTGCAGCTGTGGCAATATCCCTGATTAGCATTGCCACCCATCACCTCTTTTACTTTCGTCCCTGTATCCTTTGAAACAGCTAAACCTCAGAACATCCAGCAAGTATTCTTGGAATTTGGACAGACAAGTGTTTGTAAAGGATAAAAACACAAAATGCTGGCAGAACTCAGCAGGCCAGACAGCATCTATGGGAGGAGGTAGAGATGATGAGCTGAATCAGGTTTAGAGATGATGTGTGGCACATATGTGTAAGAATACAATCTAGATAATTCAGCAGATAAGTGACTGGATAGAGCTAGTCTATCTTCAAGAAATTTCAATTGGAAAAGGAACAAGGAAAGTAATGGTCAGAGAATGGTATTTGGGAATTATGCCAATTATACTAGCATTAGTTGTCCTAATATTGATTTGGAGCAAATATCTGAGAATCTAGTTCTCTGTTAGATAAAAATATGATGAATCAGAGACGTCGAAAGATCAGGAGAGGTGGAGGCGAGTTAGAACTCGGTGTCATTTGCATACATATGGAATCTAACTTTACATTTTGTATCAATTCCACAGCATTATGCTTTGGAAGCTGAAGGCAAGGCCACAAAACATGAAGCAAATAAACTTTGAAATGCATACAGTGAAGGAGTGAAGAAATTTCAAGACTCTCATGTCGGTATGTAACAGAGATGGGAGGGATTGGGATAACTGCCGGGTTTGAAAACATGTATGGGAATTTTAAAACAAAAGATATTTTGGTCAGGCAATCTGTACAATGGAGCAATGGAATGATCAGTGAAGTAAACAGTGTGGGTTAGGACCCAGATAATGGTGATCAGGTTTTGCTTTTCAGATTTATTTGATCCTAGGATATGGGCTTCACTGTCAGTTAACTTTGCTCCACACCTGGAACTGAGGAGGTAATTAAGAATCAATCATGTTGGTGGATTTGGAATCACAAATAGGCAAGACCAGTTAATTTCTCTGACAGATGTTTTTGCAAAAATTCGTTAACTTTTATGATGATTAATACTAGAGAAATATTTCTTTTTCATATTTTTGGACTTGAATTTCATTCCAAGTTCTGCATTTGAATTTGAACTCAAATTGTTGGATCAATTCCTAGCATTGTAGCTGAAAAGGAAAGAAGTTACAAAGTTTGAGGCCATGTAAGAAGTATAGTGATAAAAGGCAATTTCTTTAGCAAACACGTGAGGATAGAGTTTGAAAAGGTAAGTAATGGGAGAACATATGGAGATGAAAGCTCAACTCAGAGTCATATAGGATAAAAAAAAAGGCTGTCCATCTCAATCTCAGAGAGGTGGGGTTGAAGGTGAATGTTATCAAATCCTGGGGCAACATGCACCAGAGGAACCTACAGATTAATTCCAGTTTATGAATGAAAAAATGGGAGTGAAACCAGAGAGAGATTTGTACATTATGGAAATTGTTCCTTGGGTCCATTAAGGATGTACCATGCACACAATGAGATGAGAGCCCATTATGTTAAACCTGCACAAATCCAGTATTTTTTCTATTCTAATTTCCATCAACTCCCTCCCAATTCTGCTGCTGAGCTACACAAACTAGGAACAATTTACAGTGGCCAATCATCCTATCAACTTGCACATCTTTGAGATGTGGGGGGAAACCGGAACACCTAGAAGAAAACAACAGAGTGGAGGCAGAAAATGTAAACTTCACATTGAGAACCCTCAAGGTCAAGATATAATTTGGATTGCTGGAGCTATGTGCAAGCTCCACGAACTGTACCCCTCAGCTACAGGTATTTTTGGAACATATGTAGTCTCATCTGGCTAAATAACAGAAGCATTGAAAGCATTTGCAGTCTCTCTTCTGTTTTAATTGAAGGAGGATGGTATGGTTAAGAGTATCATAGTCGACAGACGAATCAGGAAATATAAAGTGAGGTACTATGACACGGGAAAGTGTCATTTCATTGCTGTTCTAAAGGGTTCAGATCATAAGTTGCAAAAATATATCCAAGGGATGGTTTAGAACATTAGAAAGGAAGACTGGAGATGAGGCACTAATTTCTAAATACAAAACAACCAGGACAGGTTTTCTCAAGGGGAATAAGAATTCTACATGTGAATGTCAGAAAAATCTTTTAAGAGTAGCAAAAGTAAATAATATCAACTAGCATGGAAGCTCAAAGAAAGGTTGATGCTGAGTAGGAAACAAAGATGAGACAATGATCAAGCTGCAAAGGTTTTAAAAGCACTTAAGTAAGTAAGCATTTTTAACTATAAGTAGTATTGTGAGAAACTGGCATCAACATTCAAACTAATGAATTATTTTGGGATAATAAGTAGTCACAGGTTGTTTGTTCATAGGGAAAAATATTGGTAATGAGTGCTTGAAGAATAAAAAGGAAATATTTTATTCAAAGCATGGAATACTATCAAAAAACTATTCATCAGAGATTTTTACATGATGCAAAAATAAAATAGGCAAACCTCCAAAAATGAAAACATAAGATGAAAACATAAAAATAAATAGGAAGACATAATGCGTTTTTCTTTCTTATGATATAGGAAGCAGCAATTTGGTCCGTCGATTGAGTACCAGTTTCTGAGTATTCCCTCATTTTCTCTGTAACCTATGCACTACCAAAGGCCTTGCTCCCTGGTTCTGCTACCACCCACAAACTCGGGGTTATTTACAACCGCCATTTAACCAACTGGCATAAATTTAGGGAGAGAGGGAAACCTAGGGCACCAGAAGGAAATCTGTTCAGATCCAGGGAGAACATGCAGACTCCATGGAGATAACATCTGCCATCATGGTTAAGCATAGACTGCTGGGGCTGTACAGCAGTTAGACGAGAAGCTAGACTGGACTGCCAACACAGATGCCTTGTGCAGGAAGGCACAGAGTCGACTGTACTTCCTAAGAAGGTTGGCGTCATTCAATGTCTGTAGTGAGATGCTGAAGATGTTCTATAGGTCAGTTGTGGAGAGCGCCCTCTTCTTTGTGGTGGCGTGTTGGGGAGGAAGCATTAAGAAGAGGGACGCCTCACGTCTTAATAAGCTGGTAAGGAAGGCGGGCTCTGTCGTGGGCAAAGTACTCGAGAGTTTAACATCGGTAGCTGAGCGAAGGGCGCTGAGTAGGCTACGGTCAATTATGGATAACTCTGAACATCCTCTACATAGCACCATCCAGAGACAGAGAAGCAGTTTCAGCAACAGGTTACTATCGATGCAATGCTCCTCAGACAGGATGAAGAGGTCAATACTCCCCAATGCCATTAGGCTTTACAATTCTACCGCCAGGACTTAAGAACTTTTTAAAAGCTATTATTAATGCTTTTTGAGATAGTGATTTAGATGCATATCATATTTTTTACTGAGTTAAGTATTGTATGTAATTAGTTTTGCTACAACAAGTGTATGGAACATTGGAAAAAAGTTGAATTTCCCCATGGGGATGAATAAAGTATCTATCTATCTATCTATCTAACTGCTGTGCCATCCATTCTATGTGTAGAATATTCCAGTTGGGACAGGCAGATCTTGCACTGTAGTTCGCAGCCTGATAAGAAAATCGATTAGAAAGTAGAGACATGCTAGTGGCATGCAGAAAATATCACTAAACAGACAAATACTAACAAATTTAATATAAATCAGTTGTTTTCATATTTCTGAATAAAAAATAAATCATGCATGTATTTAAGTATATATCATGCACATGTCAAATACTTTGCTCATGGCTCACTGATGAGCTTGTGAGAGGAATGTAAGACACTGGACTCATTAAACAGCAGTGAAAGTAATCACGAGGAATGGAAATGACTGACAACATTTGAAGTATCATCTGAGAAGTTTAAATTGTGTTAATTTGAAGCATTACTGAACTTTAGGTTTGAGAATAAATACAAATTATTTTCTCTAGGAAAAACACGTTGAATAACTGAACACTCAGGAGGATTTCAATTATTCTGAAGTACATCGTGTTCCTGTGATTTGGCCCCTTTTCAATAACATCTCATTTGTTTCCCTAACACCATTTCTTTCCACCACTGCAGTCTTCTGTCTTGTGGCAGTCAACTGGGAGAAGACCTGAAAAATTCATTCCATTTATAATTCTTAGAACACTTAAAAGTACATTTGAAATTTACTTTTTAGTTTTTTTTGAGAGTCAGAAAGTGTAAAACTGCTCACCTGAAGTTCATAATGATGCTTTGAGCTTCATGTTTGTATTGCCCTTTCATAATCAGAACTCTCACTCGCTACCATCCCAAAAGGCAACCCAAGCCATGCACTATGTTAGTTACATTCAGATCAGCAGATTCTACACATCAGCTTTATGGGAGCAATATCTGACACCTCTTCTTCATGTGAATATTCAGGAATACCATTTAATTTCTAAGGGCTCTTGCATCTACTCTTTAATTTGATATTGGAACACAGCTGAGTTTTCCATCAAGACCATAAGACATAAGAGCAGAAGCAGCCCATTCAGCCCATCAATTTGGCTCCGCCATTCGATCATGGCTAATCCAAATCCCTCTCAAATCCATACACCTGCCTATTCGCCATATCCTTTGATGCCCTGACCAATCTGGAAACTATCAACTTCTGCCTTAAATATACCCATGGACTTGACCTCCACCAAAGTCTGTGGCAGAGCGTTCAACAGATTCACCACTCTCTGGCTAAAAAAAATCCATCTTACCTGCGGTCTTAATGGTTGCCCCTCATTTTGCAGCTGTGCCTTCAAGTTCTGGATACCCCCCACCATAGGAAACATCCACGCTATCTAGTCCTTTCAGTATTTGGTAGGTTTCAATGAGATCCATGAGATCCACCACCACCCCATCCCGGCGTTCTTCTAAATTCCAGTGAATACAGGCCCAAACAAGTGCTCCTCATATGATAACCCCATTCATTCCTGGAATCATCTTTATGAACCTCCTCTGGACTCTCTCCAATAACAAAACATCCTTTCTGAGATATGGGACCCAAAACTGTTGACAGTACTCCAAATGCAGCCTGACCAGTGTCTTATAAAGCCTGAACATTATCCCCTTGCTTTTATATTCTATTCCCCTTGAAATAAATGCCAACATTGCATTTGCCTTCTTTACCACAGACTCAGACTGTAAATTAACCTTCTCTGAGTCTTGCACAAAGTCTCCCAAGTCCCTCTGCATTTCTGAAGTTTGAACCCTCTCTCCATTTAGATAATAGACTATTGTTCCTTTTACCAAAGTACATTATCATACATTTCCCAACAGTGTATTCCATTTGCCCATTCTTCCAATTTGTCTTAGTCCTGCTGCAATTGCATTGATTCCTCAATACTACCTATGCAACCCCCTCCCCACCTACCTTCATATCATCTGCACACTTTACTACAAAGCCATCAATTTAATTATACAAATCACTGACGAACTATGTGAAAAACAGAGATCCCAATACTGACCCTGAGGAAAACAACTGGCAGCCAACCAGAAAAGCCCCCCTTCATTTCCACTTGCTGCCTCCTGCCTGTCAGCCATTCTGCTATCCATGCCAGTATCTTTCATGTAAGGGCATACGATTTTATCTTGTTAAGCAGCTTCATGTGTAGCACCTTATCAATTGCCTTCTGAAAATCTAAGTAAGTGACATTCACTGCCCCTTCTTTGTCCACCCTGTTTGTTACTTCTTCAAAGAACTCTAACAGATTTGTCAGGCAAGATCTCCCTTCACAGAAACCATGTTGACTTTGACTTATTTTATCATTGGTATCAAAGTACACCGAAACCTCATCCTTAAAAATACACTCCAACACTTTCCCAGCCACTGAGTTCAGGCTGACTCTTTTGCCTTCCTGCCTTCTTAAAAAGTGCAGTGACATTTGCAATCTTCCAGTCCTCCGGGACCATGCCAGAATCAAGTGATTCTTGAAAGATCATTACCAATGCATCCATTATCTCTTCAGTATTATCTCTTCATTCTCTCTCAGGACTCTGGGATGTAGTCCATCTGGTCCAGGTGAATTATCCACCTTAAGACCTTTGAGTTTCCTAGTACTTTTTCCTTAGTAATAGCAACCACACTCACTCCTGCTCCTTGATACTCACGGAACTCTGGCACACTGTTAGTGTCCTCCAGAGTGGTGACAGATGAAAATTACCCATCAAGTTCATCTGCATTTCTTTGTTCCCCATTACTACCTCACCAGCATTATTTTCCAGTGGTCTAATATCGACTCTCACCTCCCTTTTATTCTTTTAAATAGCTCAAAATTGGTTTAGTATCCTGCTTTATATTGGCCAGTTTGCCCTCATATTGCAACTTTCCTTTCTTATAGTTTTTTTTAGTTACCTTTTGTTGGATTTTAAAAGCTTCCCAATCATCTAACTTCCCACTCATGTTTGCTACCTTATATGCTTTTGCTTGTGTTATGACCTCGGCCCCCTCCTTTGTGAGAATCGCAAGAGCCCTAGTCAAGGGGGGTCAACTGACCCAAGAGGGGGAGAGACGTGCTGAATAGACACAGGAAATGGGAGAGAGAGAGAGAGACGTGCAGAAGACCACGTTCTCCCGAGAAGCAGAATAAAGGCGATATTGACTATTGTCTCATGGAGACCACGTGAAAAGCCCTCGGGCAAAGTGGGCTGGTTGAGAGAGAGATCGCATCACCTGCAACCTGATTGACACCTGCGATCCCGTGAAGAAGTATAAAGGAGGGTCTGAGGGGCGGACAACCCTCAGACGCACCAAGGAGACACCAAGGAAGCACGACACCGATTCCCGTGGGAGCGGGAAGTCATTTTGAAGGAAGCCACGTGCGTTAGATTCCAAATTTTGAATCTGTGGCTGGAACCAACGGAAGACCGCTTTTACCTAACAACGGGGAAGCCTGCTCCCCTGATTCCAAGGATTTGCTCTGTAAAGACAACGGGCAAGTGTTTGTCCTTTCTCAACCATCTCTCTCTCTCCACAACGTGAAACCCCAGCGGTTCCCAAAAGGGAAAAGCCTGCAATCTTCTGAGTGACTCTTTATATTTCAATTGGACTCAGTATTATCCCCTAGACAACTATAGAGCTTATTTCTGATTGATTATTATTACACCGGTGTTTTAGATTGAGTTTTGACGATGTATATGATCTGAATGTTTTGTATTAACCATACGTTTGTGCCCCTTTTTGAATAAAACGTTTGAAAATAGTAGCATCCGACTCAGCTGATCCCGCTATCTTTGCTGGTAAGTTACCTGGTTACGAGGTTACGTAACACTTGGCTTTTGTGCAGTCCTTAATTTCCCTTGATAGCCACAGTTGTCAACACCTGCCATTTGAGAACTTCTTCTGTGGGACATATCTATCCTGCGCTTTGTGAACTATTTCCAGAAACTTCAGCCATCTCTGCTCTCCCGTCATTCCTGCCAGTATCCTCCTCCAATCCACCTGCACAAGCTCCTCTCTCATGCCTCTGTAGTTCACCTTATTCCATTGTGATGCTGATACATATGACTTAGACTTCTGCCTCTCAAATTTCAGTAGGAATTCAATCATGTTAAAAATCACTGCCTCCTAACTGTTCCTTTATGTTAAATTCCCTAATAAGATCTGGGTTATTACACAACACTCAATCTAAGATAGCCTTTCGACAAGTAGGTTCAAGCACAAGCAGCTCTAAAAGGTCATCTCGTAGGCATTCAACAAATTCCCTCTCTTGCGATCCGACACCAACCTGATTTTCCCAATCTCCTTTCATTTTGAAGTCACCCAATGCAATTGTGACCTTACACTTATTGCATGCCTTTTCCAACTCCCTTTCCAATCTCAACCCCACATCTCAGCTACTATTAACTTAAGTTGGTTCATCATATCAGAGGACCTATCCTAGGCTCACCATATTGATGCAATCATGACTAAGGCACACTATGGCTATACTTCATTATGATCTTGAGGAGAACTGGTAGGTCAACAAAGATGCTAGCAAGTATCTACAGATGCACTGTGAAGAGCATTCTGTCTGGTTACATTGCCACCTGGTATGAAGGCACCAATGCACAGCATTATCAGAGGCTGCAGAGGATTGTAAGCTCAGACAAATTCATCATGAAATACAAGCCTTCCCATTATCGGAGACATTTTCGAAAGGAGTTTCCTCAAGAAACAGCATCCATTATTAAGGAACCTCACCATCAGAGACCTGCCCTCTTCTCATTATTAGATCAGGCAGGAGATACTGGAACCTAAATACGCACACTCAATATTTTACTAACAGCTTCTTCCCCTCTGCCATCAGATATCTGATTAGTTCATGAACACTATCTCACAATCCCTCTTTTTCACTTAATGTAACTTTTAGAATTTGTTCTATCTGAGCTGTACAGCTGCCACAAAACAACAAGTTCATGATATGTGACAATAAACCTGATTCTGATAAATTTGATTTGATTATAAATGTTAACACAGTGGTTTCCTGAGTGAATTCATAAATGCAGAATTGGTTCATTCTATTGAGTGTGAGCTAGTCTGAGTATCAATATGAAGGCAGGAAAGAGTGATTTTACATGATATTTATATTCAAAGCACACTACATCTAGTCGTCATATGTTTTCTATTTGATGATACTTAGAAGCACTGTCACCTACTTGAAGGTGAGCAGGGGATTGGGAAGTACATTATTAGACAACACTTTGTACGTAGATATAAAGCCTTTTGACCATCTCTGCAACTTCTTAATTACACTTGCACTATTGCTCTTATTACCTATTGCAGAAATGATTAGTACAGAAAGCCAATTAATTACTGACTGAAATTAGCCTTAAATTGCAGGACAACTTGTGCTTCACTGCCATTAGTTTAATTTCTGTGAGGTGCATAAAGCTGCACTATGTAATTATTAATTCATAACTTGGTGCAGAAAGTTGTCTGTATCTAAGAATGCACTTTTGACATGGTGATTGTCAAGTATTGCTGATCAACCTTTCTATGTACCTCATAAAGTGAAAAATCACATGTAAACCTTGCAGTGTGAATTGTTGAACATTTATGAAAAGTTACTTTGTAGTATTTTCCTTTATTTCCTTCCCTCTCTGTCCCTCTTTTTTCTGTATTGTCTTTATATTGAACTCAGACTCCGTCAAAAGTCATTTGTTTATTTCTCAGTTCACTTTTGTAATAATTAAGAGGAGATATTTGCTTCTCCATTAAATCTGTTGGAAGTGTAAATTGAGAATGCATTAATACCCCTTGCTTCATTCTCATTAATTCACACATCTAGCATCATAGTGCCTAAACCACTTAACACTTAAATGTGCATGAATAAGTACTGGACATGCTATGATGATGGTAGGATCCACAGTTAAAAACTTGTAGTTATCCGTCAGATTAATGGACATTTCTCAATGACATGCATACTGGTAAGCTCTCAAGTTGGCCTTGGCAAAATTATACATCATAATGGCTCTCCTTGAGCCATGAACTGATCAAAATTTGATGCTTGTTTTTGCCTTCAAATACACCCGTAGATCTCCCACGTGATCCCATTTCATCATCTTGACTCTTGGGTAGGAAAGTGGTCAAGGGATTTCCATTAGACCATTTCTCCTCTGCCCATGAATGAAACTGCAAAGTCATATCAATAATTATGCTGACCCCTCCAACTTAAACATCTCCAAGACACACCTGCCACAACTTCTTTTGGCTGGTTGCTGTGGTCGTGCTGATTACTAAAGTTCTCCCAAAGAAACAGATTCCTGATATTAGCCATTTCTATGGAACAATGTAACTACATAGATGTCTCTGACATCCTCTATTTGCCATTATACTTAACTAGTCACATTTCTCTGATGTTTATTGATGCCACTTCAGCAAGGATGTACAATTTGTTGTCATTTGATTGCGTAAGGCAATATATTCTAACTTAGCTGTCATTCAGCATGTAGTAGACCTTTTGTTTTGAGTGGGCAGAGTTCTCACACTGTTGTGTCTGTTCACAAATACATAATGACTAAATAAAAGCACTCATGAAGGAGATGGCTTGTATTCACATGAGAGAGGGAGAGAGGGAGACAGGGAGAGACAGAGAGGGGGAGAGGGAGAGGGTTAACAGAACTGCTAAAATGAAATACATACAGCATAGCAGTAAAAATGTGGACCGGGCTGTCCCACAACATTCTCAGTTTCTGGTGACACGTTGCTTTCAGTGACGTATTCTTCACTGAGGGGCAGGTCCGGTGAATATAACGTGGCCGTCTTGTTGGATGCAATCGACAGAGGTCTATTCAGTTGAGCATCTAGTATCTGGTCCACATGGCGTCTCCATGTCTGATCTCCAATATATTATGTGTACAACTGTGGTCCAGTTCTTGTAGTTATCCTATTGGGTGTCCACTTGTCTTTTCGGTAATCATGCACTAGGACTTCCTGTTTAATCATGAAGCTCCTTGCTTCTTCACATGGCAACTGGCTGAAGTGTTTATTCTGTACTTCCCTCTGGAGGTCTGTTTTCAGGTGGTCTATGCAAGATCTCAGTATTGCAGGTGTTTGATTTGCCATCACATAAGCAAAGTTCTGATACACAAGAAGGAAGTTGTCCACCTTTTGCTGTAGAGAAATGTCCTCCTTGTCCATCATGTTAGTGGACACGTTGAAGGTCTGGATAATCCTTTCAGCTGACCCATTTGTTACTGGGTGGTGAGGAGCTGACTTGAAATGTCTGATGCCAATTTTCTTCCTGATCAGTCGGAATTCTTCTGACATGTATTGTGGTCTGTTGTCATTCACAATTTGTTCATGTAAGCTGTTTCTGGCAAAGATAGTCCTCAGGGAGGAGACAGACTTTACTGAGGTGGTTGGCTTCATTGGTATGACCTCCAGCCACTTCGAATGAGCATCCACAGCAATCAGAAACATGGAGATTTTGAGTGGCCCAGCAAAGCCAATATGTACTCTTTGCCATGGTGCTAAGGACCCTCCCATACCTGCAGGGGTTCATTTTGAAGTTTTTGACATCTTGAACCGCATTTGGCCAAGTTCTCAATCTGTTTATCTATACCCAGCTACCACACAGAGTTCCAGAAAAGACGCTTCATCTTGACTGTACCCAGGTGTCCTTCATGCAAACTTTATAACTCTCTGGTTCACAGTTTAGCGGGAACCACAACACGAGATCCACACATCAGTATTCTTTGACATACTGACAGCTGGTCTCATCTTGCTGAGAATTCCGGAAACAGAGTGTTACCATGAGCTGGCCATCCTTGAATGGTGATTTCACAGACTTTTGTCAATATCCGGTCATTCCTCGTTTCCCTTTGTATTTTGGAATTTGTTACCAGCAACTGTTCTACCAATGCAGTCTGGAACATTTCTGCTGAGTCACAGTATGAAGACTTTTCTTCTTCAGTTGCCAACATTGAAACCGGGTAGCAGTCATCACTGGAATTCCCATCCTGGGATTGAAAATGGACATCAGGGGCTGGTGATCTGTCACTTGTGTAAACTTTTGTCCATAGAGGTAATGGTGGAACTTATTTATTTCCCATACTAGATTAAGGGTCTCTTGATCGATCTGTGCGTAGTTGCAGTCCACACTCATCAGTGATCTTGAAGCAAACACAATTGGGTGTTCAGATCCATCTTTCATAATGTGTAACAAAATGGCTCCAAAGCCATAAACAGTCTCAGGTTAGTGTTACCATTTGGGCTACCACTGCCTGTTGATGTCACTCTCAGAGCTTTGACTAAGTGCCAGTCTAGTTGGATTTTTCTCAACCATTCATATCCAAAAAGTGTTGGCCCTCTACTTTTCAATACAGAAAGCTCTAACTGTTGCATCTGGCCTCCATGCATCTCATCTGCTTTCAGTTTGCCATTGGGAGACCCTTTTCACTTGTATAATCTTTCAGCATTACTGAAGTCCTCTCTAACGGTACCTTAGAAAAAAATTGGTTGTCAGCAGCCTCTGGTATTATGGATAAAGCTGATGCGGTATCCAGCTCCATTTTCTGCTTTACACCAGATACCTCTACGAGGGTGATTGATAAGTTCATGGCCTAAGGTAGAAGGAATCTATTTTAGAAAATGTAGCACACTTATTTTTCCTACATTTACACACTTAGTCCAGTGGTCGTGGAGTATACGGATCCCTTCTTTGTAGAAGTTGGTGTCTTGGACCTCCAGAAGTGGTCCACAGCATGGGGTGATTGATAAATTTGTGGCCTAAGGTAGAAGGAGATGAGTTATTAACTTGAAACTTTCTGCATTTTCACTCAAACAGTTGAACTGCACGTGCATGTAACAGGAGCTGTATAACTCATCTCCTTCTACCTTAGACCACGAACAGCAATCACTCCAGCTGTGGACCACTTCTACAAAGAAGGGATCCGTATGCTCCATGACCGCTGGACTATATGTGTACATGTAGGAGGGGACTATGTTGAAAAATAAATGTGCTAGGTTTTTACAAATTGACTCCTTCTACGTTAGGCCACAAACTTATCAATCACCCCCGTATTGTGTTCTGCTTCAATTATATGATGCAATTCTTGGCATGGCAGTTCACCTTTGTCAGACCCTGTGTTGTCTGATCTTGTTTTATGTTTGGTAGTTTTACGCATTTGCTTCGTTTTGTATTTGAAACTCCTCATTCGGTTGTGCTTTTTGTCTGCCTTGCACACTCTCTCTGTGTGACCTTGTCTGTGGCACTTCCTGCAGATTTTTCTTTGAACCAACATGGAAGTTCCGTCATGATCTTTGGCTTTTTGCGCCATTCAGGGGCATTTTGTGCATTTCACACTCTAAATTATTTTTCTGTAGTTCTGCTGCATTCTTTGCTGCAGTCACTAACAATATTGCAGTGGGTTAGGTGTCTTTTGAACAGCAACCTCTTTTGACTGCTTTGACTATACATGCTACACATACAAGCCTGTCCCTCAATCTGTCAGAAAATCCATCTCTGATGTCACGTACTGGGAAAGCTTGCACAGTTCTGCAATGTATTCTGCAATGCTTTCATCTTTTGACTAGTTCCTTTTCTAAAATCTAAATTTCCTAGCTATTACCAGCAGCTTAGGGCACAAATGATTTTGGAAAATTGTAACAATTTCATCGAACATCTTCTTTGCTGGCTTTTCACAGGTTACTAGGTTGCACAAGGTACTCTGTGTCTTTGTGCCTATTAAGTAAAATGCATGTGCTTTCTTTTGCCCGTCCTCGTTGTTTACGTTACAAGACAGTACAACCCTCTCAATATGAGTTCCAGCCTTCAATAGCACCATCAAATTTGTCAACTTTCCTGACTGAAGCCATCGGCACAATATTTTCACTTCAAATTCAGTGCAGTTTTCACTGTTACTCATGGGTATACTATATATAGAAATGACAAACTGTGTTTGGATCCTCCTTAATCCAATGCACCAAGGATACTTGTTTAAGTTCTTCCCTGTTTCCTTTATATTCCTCAACAGACTTGACTAATTTTTGCTTACTAAAATTTACACATCTTTTAAACTTCTTAAACTAAACTTACAATATCATAGATACCAAAAATTTTGCCATCCTCATTGTTAATTTCATGTGAACATGCTGGATTGAATTCAGAATTCATATCTGACACAAAGGGCTTTCTCGTGTCAGAAGTGGATTTGCCTTCACATAGCTGCATCAAATTACTTTCTCCAGTTCATGCTTTATGCTGTTATAATGAACTTTAGTATAACTTAGCACATTCCCAGATGAACCATATTATCCTTATTCACAATCTTCTTTAATTTTTCAGAATTATGTTCACTGCTCCCAGAGTGTCCTCCCATCGAGACTTGTTACCTGGTCAAGCTCATTCCGAAATGCAATGTCTAGTTTGGCTCCATTCGTAGTTAGGTAATATACATATTGTTTCACAGAGCCTTCTTGGATGCACTAGCAATTTTTGCCCCATTTCTGATCTGGGTACCACCCCCTCCGGTCTTCTCCTATCATTTTGCATTTCCCCCTCTCCCTCTTACTATCTTTCCTTTCAGTTAGTCCTGTCAAATGGTCTCAGCCCGAAACATTGACAGTGCTTCTTCCTATAGATGCTGCCTGGCCTGCTATGTTCCACCAGCATTTTGTATGTGTTGCAAGGAGAGTAAATACAGTGGGTTGTGATGGTGGCTGGTGTTCAAGATGGTTACTTGACAATAAGTGCTCATTACCTGATTTGAATACAAACACTATAATCATGCTGGAATTTGAAACAACGCTATAATTCCAGTATAATACTATTCTAGAATTTGAAACAATGCTGAAGAAAAACTGAATTTATAAACTAATGAAAAACTTAGTGTGCCGTTGAAAATATAATTTTAAAAGTTCGGTGATCTAGGAAATGACTGCAAAGAAACCAGACTGAAAATGAAGTCCTCACCATACCAGACTTTTGGTTACTGAACGTCACCTAAGCTTCCAAGGGCATATTTATTTTGGCATAGTGGATCACCATCTTAAACACTGACATGGTCATTATGAACCAAACTAACAAGGTGTACACTTCCAGTTTCATACAACAACCTTATAACCTGCTGAATGATACTTCTCAGATTCATAGAATATTTGCCACCTTATTACTGCTAAATCTGATCCCTGCTTCTGCATTCTCTGCCCCACCCTCAACTATCCTCAAACATAATAAAATGTTAAGTACCCTCTGAACTCATCACGCTAATAATTTCTTCTAATATGAATTGCACATTTCATATTTCCCTTGCAGCCCATCCCAGCTCAGAGCATTCCTAGCAATCTCATTCCTCCACTAATCTCCCTGTAATTCATTCTCTCTCAAAAACCTACCAACTCTCCCAATCCTCCTCCAGCACATCTTCAACAGGGACGGATCTGCAGGATGCAGTAGCAGGTTTTTATGTTGTGAGAGAAAACCAAGAACATGACAACTTTTTTTCTTCGAGTCAAAAAATCTCAAACCTGAAAGATCGGCACTGCACATGATAAATGTAAATCAGGCTTTCATTTCCCCAGTGGCATCTAACTTTAATTCTACTAAGAAGGAGTCCTATCTCTTGTAAGTGTTACAAAACTTATTAGCATGAAAGTGAGAGTAGATAGGTTATATCTGCTTCAGATTTACTTGAACCTTAAACATTTTCACCAGCTTTTCATGGAAACATCTTGCCAGTTATGAAGTCCAGAGATAATTCATGCTTACATCCCAATTGTTAGCCTCTGGGAGTAAAGGAACCCAACAAATAAGACAATAAGGGAGAACTTTTATGAAGATCTATTACAAGAAGGAGAGTACATATTTTTCAAAGCATCTCAATTTGGTGCAAGATCTGGGACAAATTTTACTTGGAGAAGAGTAGATCTTAACCTATGTCTTTTATAATTGAAATATCAAGTGCATAGCTAAAAATACGGTGGAACTAATGACAATCATTAGGAAGAGATTTCAAAGGAGGAGTTTGAAATGAATTCCATGTAATTAAGCTCTGTGCACTCCCTAAGTTTGTTTTAATTACACCTTGCATCTTTAAAATGATAAATTCTGTTTTTAAGGCAGTTCAAAGTTAATTTCAAAATTTAATCTACACATATATCAAATTCATTTCATTGCTGAGCATTATTATTTGAGATCCAATTAAATTATCTATGAAATTTTCATGAATTGTTGTTACAACATAAAGCAGTACTTGACCTGGTGAATCATATAAAGAAAATGCAGGAAAATCAGGCATTAAAAGAGTGAGTACATCCTTTAACTTGAAATCACAGAAATAAATTGCTATTATTCAGCCAAAATATTATATTTTTCTATTTTTGTTTTCAGAATAACAAAGGCTAATCATCGGTGGCCTTGGTCCATTGATATAAGTATATAAGTAATGATGAAGGAAATCCATCCATAGGGATCAGGTAGTGTTTTAATGTGAATGAAAAGAGTTAACCATCAATAACATGATGGAATACATTGATAAAAAGACACGTAAGGAATCTTGCTTTATACTGCTTCTAGTAATAACAAATATTAGCCAATCCTCAAACTGACAAAAGTAACTCTAACATAAACAGTTCTTCTATGATACACAAGAAGAAATGTCTGCTTTTTGACCAATGAGTCATGTATGTAGGATTTAATGTGATGATTATGGTATCAAGCACAAATAACATCAGAATCTATCATTGAAGTTCAGATCAATTCAGACTGGCTTCATCCTGAGTTTGTTTCTTGTATTGGGTTTGCAAGCTGTTTCAATAAATAACAGTGTAACTCTACACATTTGAATTCTGACTATTTAATAGTACAGCAGGGCAAATAAACTGTGCTTTAACTTGAAACATAAGCTTCCTTTGTCCTGTTTGTGCTGTGCAAGTTCCTTTGTCCTATCCAATCCTAATAGCAAGTTCATTCAATAAAACTATCTATGTAATACTTCAACAGAACCTCAGCTGATGTTGAAATGTTATATTAATATTTATCCAATTATATGTGACCAATATTAGAGATGTCTATTCCTGTTGTACTAAACCTGCCAGAAATTACAAATCAGTTTGTTTTTCATTTGATACTAATGCTAACCCAACTGTTGATTATTATAGATTTATCATTAATCAACACCTTAGCTATTACACAGATATTTCAAACAAACCATATATATTATGCCAGAAGGCTAACAAAATGCTAAAGTCTAAGACATATTTGTTGACATTATGATGAAAGGGAAAAAAACATTTACCTATAGTTACCTATCACCCATTAAGATTTGCCAATAAATCACTTATGGTGCAAACTTCCGGTTTTACATTCTTTTCTGTTCTTAAGTTGTAACTTCATAATTCATAAAAAGTGTCAAACGTTTCTCCCTTAACAACATACAATTCTTTTCAAGCTCAGTGAAGCTCTACAAAAATTTTAGATGAATTATGGAAACAATCTGTCATCAGTAGATGCAAATAAAATGAATCTATAAAAAGCTGCTTTTCAAGGACAAATTCAACATAAACAAAGAATGCTAGTGACCATTCCTCAGTAAAATGGGACTTATTCTGAGATTAGGCAAGGATCATCTGTCACCTTGTAACAGCATGGGGTCACTTAATGTGTGGATCTCACATCCCAGTCAGACAGAAGATCAGCACTTTCTTCCACTACCATTGTAAGCTAGTATGATGATGTTTTGCAATTGACATATGGCGAGTTCATTTCTGATATTATTTTCAGTGATCAGCTTGACGATAATGCAAGATGGGCACTATTTTTCTCCTCTGCTCCATGCCAATTGCACTCTGATGCCAGCTGTTCACAGATCTTTATTAAGGCACTACTTTGATCCTCTTTTCATCCTGAAAATAGCAGCAGCTCACTTTGTGGAAAGGCAACTTTATTCCTATCAAAGTGCCAGAAAAGATTTTTCCCAACTCTGAAATTTATTGATCAGGGGGAAAAGAAAATTTGTATTTTCCATTTGGGATTCTATAAAATATTGCATTACCTACCATCAAGCTGTGCTAAGGTCTTTGCATAAATAACCGAGCTAGATTCATACCTTCCCATTTGTAATACTAATTATATCACTCCATTAAATCACTTCAGCAATGAATTTTGTTATGAGGCAATAAAAATAAACTATGCTAGGTTAATGACATTCTGCAAAAGAAATTTATAAACGGCTCCATTAACTTTAAGGCCCCAGCATCATTTTTAACTATGTTCTTTAGATATTCTTTATAACTAATTAAATACCTCACCGGCATATATTTGGAACAAAAATTAATTTAAAGAGAAGAAGTGTCATACAAGCTTAAAGTATTTTAGACTTAATGAAAATAAAATAACAACAAAATATATTTCTGATTATTATAAAATGGCAACCAGAAACGGATAATTACTAAGATCCAGTTTGTGCAACTGGCATGCAACAGGTGAACCCCAGTCAGGTAGGAGAAAGATCTGGGAGGCAGAGAACACGCCCATCAACTTTGTTCATTCTTTCAATAAAAACCCAAGTGGTCATCTAATCATACTTTATTCGGAGTTATGCAGCCTGGAAACAAGTCTAGTTGTCCAAACGGACCAAATTGTCTCCCTAAGCTTGTCTTAGTTTCCCCTCATTTGGCTAATATTCCTCAAAACTTTTCCTAGCCACATAGCTGTCTAAATGCATTATAAATGTTGTAATTGCACCTCCCACTACCACATCCCATGGTAACTCATTCCATGCATGAACCACCCTCTGCATGTTAAAGTTGCTTTTCAGATTCTCTTTAAAGGCTTCCCCTTTCACTTCAAAGTTCAAAGCAAATTTATTATCTCAGTACATATATGTCACCATAAACAACCTTGAGTCTCATGTTTTGCAGGCATGCTCAATAAATCCAATAACCATAAAAGAATCAATGAATGAGAGCAACAACAGTGCAGCCAACCAGTACGCAAAAGGAAGCGAGCAAAGAGAAATACAATAATAGTAATAATAATACCTTTGCTCAATGGAAGACATCCCCATGATCTGAGCAGACTAGATGTCAACAAGGAAGTGTTGAAAGCCTGGCTCAGAGCTGGAGACCTCTTCCCAGAGGCAGAAGGTTTCCTCGTGGCAATAAAAGACCAGGTGATTAACACAAAAATACCCAATAAAAGATCAACAAATTCAAGAGGATAAATGTTGAAAATGCCAAGAGAAACCAGAAACAATCCAAAACATTACAGGATCTTGTAGAACTTTAAATCAATCTGATAACTTGCACAGGCACAATCAAGTGGCAAGCATCATTCACCAAAATCTTGCTTTAAAATTGAAACTCATAAAATAAATCACACCTTACCAGATATAATAATACAGGATAAAAAAGCAAGCACAAGTTATTTAATAGATCTAGCCATTCCAGACACACATAACTTACAGAAATCTGTAGGTGAAAAACACCAGAAGTATGCTGAATTAAAAGAGGAAATTTATAGACTCTGGAACTTGAACAGTGTATACATTGTCCCAATAGTATCCATTTACAACTGGTGTCATCCCAAAAGCTCTAACAATAGCATTAAACAATAAGGGCTACACAGCAATATCTATGTAAATCTTCAGAAAGCCACAATAATAAACACCACTAGAATACCAAAAGTTCCTTGTAATTAACAAATGACCATGCTTGGCTATGTCCATACCTCAGGTTTTACCAGCTTTTGGGCTGAGAATATAATAATAGCAATAATAAATTAATTAATAAGCAATAAATATCAACAACATGAGATGAAGAGTCGTTGAAAGTGAGTCCACAGGTTTAGGAAACAGTTCAGTGATGGGGCAAGTGAAGTCAAGTGAAGATATCCCCTCTGGTCGAAGAGCCTGATGGTTGAGGGTCAATAACTATTACTGAACCTGGTGGCGTGAGTCTCGAGTTTCCTGTACCATCTTCCTGATTGCAGCAGTGAGAAAAATGCATGACATTGGTGGTGGACGTCCCTGATGATGGATGCTACTTTCCTGCAATGATGCTCTGTGTAGATGTGCTCAGTGGTGGGGAGGGCTGTATTCACTACATTATGTAAGATTTTCCATTCAAGGGCATGGAATTTCCAGACTGTGCTCTAGCTAGTCAATGTATTCTCCACCACATATCTATAAAGGTTTGTCAAAGATTTAAACATCATGCCAAATCTTCAAAAACTTCTAAGGAAGTAGAGGTGCTGTCATACTTTCATCATAATGGCAGTTAGGTGCTGGGCTCAGGACAGGTCCACTGAAAGTGATAACACCAAAGAATATAAAGTTACTGACCTTCTGCACCTCTGATCCCCTAATGAGGACTGACATATAACCTTTGGTTTCCTCCTCCTGATGTCAATGATCAGCTCCTTGGTCTTGCTGACATGAAGTATAAGATTGGTGTTGTGGCACCACTCAGCCAAATTTTCAAAGTCCCTGCTATATGCTGATTTGTCACCACTTTTGATTCAGCAAAGTGGTGTCATCAAGTGTAAGTATGACACTGGAGCTGTGCTTAACCACAAAATCCTAAGCGTATAGTAAGTAGAGCAGGGTGCTAAGCACACAGCCTTGTGATGCACCTGTGCTGATGGAGATGTTGTTGCCAAACCAAACCGATGGAGGTCTGCAATTATGGTAATTGAGGATCAAGCTCCACATCAAGGTATTGAAGCCAAGATCTTGAAGCTTATTGATTAGTCTGAGGGGATGGTAGTATTGAATGCCGAGCTGCGGTGGATGAAGCACATCCTGATATATGCATCTTTGCTGTTTAGCTGTTCCACGGTTGAGTGAAAAGCCAATTAAATAGCATCTGCTGTGGACCTGTCGTGCCAGTAGGCAAATTGGAGCAGATTCAAGTTGCTTCTCAGGGAGTAGTTGATACGTTTCATCACCAATCTCTCAAAACACTTCCTCACTGTGGATATAATCACTACTGGACAATAGTCATTGAGGCAAGTTACCATGTTCTTTTTAGGGACTGGTATAGTTGAAGCCTGCTTGAAACAGGAAAGTACCCGAGAATATTGAAGCGAGAGGTTAAAGATATCAGTGAACACTCCAGTCAGTTGATCAGTACAGGCCTTTAGTACTCAGCCAGGTAGGTACCCTGTCTGTGCCAGGTGCTTTCCATGGGTTCACCCTCCTGAAGTGTGCTCTCATATCAATCTCAGAGACTGAAAGCACAGGATCATTGCATGTTGTGGGAGTTTATGATAGTTCCTCCATGTTTCGGTTGTAAAGGTGAGCATAGAAGGCAATGAGTTCATTTGGAAATGAAGCCTTGCTGTTGCAAATGTTGCTTGCTTTCACTTTGTAAGAAGTGATAAAATTCAAGCCCTGCAACAATTGTTGGTCATCCTTCATTGATTCTAGATCAGTCCGGAATTGCCACTTCACCCGCAAGATTGCTTTCCGGAAATCGTACCTGCATCTCCTTTAATTTTCTTGGTCTCCAATCTTGAACGCGTCTGATCTGGTCCTCAGCAGACTGAGGACCTTATGGTTCATCAAGGGCTGCTAGTTGGGGAAGACTGAATAATGTTGTGGGGCCACACTCGTCTACAATTGCTTTTATAAAATCCATGACAACAGTGATGTATTCATTCAGATCCACAGATGAGTTTTTGAACACAGGCAAGTCCACCAACTCAAAGCAATCTGCTGCACCTCTGCCTCCGGTGACCAGATCTTTGTTGTCCTAATCTCTGGAGCCTTGCTCTTTAACCTCTGCCTGTATGCAGGTGCAAGAGGAACAAACTAGTGATGAAATTTCTTGTCATATGGTCTGTGCATGGAACAGCAGTAGTGATGTAGTGTGTTGGTTTCTCTGGTACGACATACTATGTGCTGATGTTAATTCGGCAGGGATTTCTTCAAAAAAAAGCCTGACCAAAATCCTTGACTATGACATGAAATGTGTCTGTTTCTTGTTTGGTGACAGCATCAAGCAGTATCTCAAGCACTTGATTATTGTCAACCACTGGTAATATGTAAACTGCAGTCAGGATTATGGAGGAAAACTTTCTTAGTAAATAGAATGATTGACATTTGATTGTTTGGTGTTCAAGGTCGGGTGAACATGAGTTTGACAAAACCTCAATGGAGCACAACAGGGAATTTATCGTGAAACACACATCTCCACATTCTGTTTTTTTCCCCAAATCAGCAGTTTGGTCCATCTTGTGTGTCGAGAAGCTTTTGGATCTGATTGCCTTTTCCGGCATATTCTGAGTAAGCCACAGCTTGATAAAACACAGAGCACAACATTTCATTTCCCTTTGATACAGCAATCTTGCCCTTAAGTCCTCAGTCTTGCTCTTTAGCGACTGCACATTTACTAACAGGATGCTGGGTAGAGGGGACACCATTCCGCTGCGTTTCAGTCTGGCTTGGAGTCCCCCACTCCTGCCTCACTCTCAGCCATGGGATGAACCTTCTTCCACTTAAAGGTGCTGTACATGCTTGCTTGAGAGTTAAGTCTGCCAAGTCCTTCAGAAGACTGTGAATTCTTTAAATGGATGGCCTCTCATTTTAGACATCAGGAAAGTGACTGTGGCCATTCATCTTATCAATGCCTAATGATTTTATATACTCCTACAAGGTCACTGCTCAGCGACCTTCACTATCCAGTCTCTCTTTATAACTAAACCCTTCAGTCCTGGTAACATCCTTGTTGATGTTTTCTGCACCCTTTTGAGTGTAATGACATCCTTCCTATAGTTAGGTGACCAATAGTGGATGCAATACTTAAGTCTGGTCACACCAACATCTTGAATAATGCGATGTCTCAAGTCATGCACTTAATGCCCTGAACAATTAAGTGTGCCAAAACTCTTCTTCATCACACTGTCTTATCTGTATCACCATTTTCAGGAAACGTTGTATTTGAATCCCAAGGTCTTTCTGTTCTGCAGTGCTCAACAGACCCCTGCCCAATGTAACTACTGCCCTAGTTTAACTTGTCAAAATGCAGCACATCAGACTTGTTTGAATTCAATTTCATCTGCTATTCCTTCGCCTATTTTTCTAGTTGATCCATACAATGTTGCAATCCCAGAAGACCTTCCTCACTGCCCATTAGTTTTGATGTAATCCACAAACTTACCAGCAATGCCAGCTAAAGACTCACCCAACTCATTAATATATTTGACAAAAATAGGTGGACACAGCACCAATCCCTGCAGCATACTGGGATTGAAGGTCACACCCCTCCAATCTGAACAAAACTTCTGCCGCCATCATGTCAATTCTACATCCAATTGGCTAACCTTCTAGATCAGCTATCATGTGGTACCTTGGCAAAGGCCATGCTATGGTTTATGAAAACAATGATGACAACTTGGCTCTCATCAATCCACTTGGTACCTTTTCAAAAAACTCAATCAAATTTGTGAGACATGATTTCCCAGATACAATGCTATGCTGAATAGCCAGTGTTGTCTGTTCATTATAGACAGCGTTGTTGCTTGAAAGCACTACTTTTAACTTCAGACTGATTGTTGCTTGCCATTTTCGTTAATAACTGAAGAGTGTCTCTCATTTATGACAAGAAACTGAACAAAGAATATTGGTTTGAAATTTAACTTATTCAAAATCAAATCTTTGATCTTTAGCAGCTCACATCTGTTGTGCTGGGAAGCTGAGCTTTGCAAAAAGAAGGCCTTTTGGCCCTGAATAGTAAATATCACAATATCTGTGCTCTCAGAAACATTGCATCACTTGTCAACCTTTAGTCAGTTGTTTAATTGGTTCCAAACACAGTAACTGCTCAACCAGGCATATTCCCTTGTGAGTTTCTGCATCTATCATTCCTTCTATGAGTTCCAGATTGCACCACCCTCAGGTTAAGATAAAATCTTCACAACTTCCATTAATTAAATTTAGCTCCACTCTCCACCCTTTAGCTAGATTATTAATTTCTCAGTCATGAGAAATAAGTTCTTGTTAACCACTTTATCTTGGCACTTCAAAAAATTATATACTTTAATTAAATATTTGCTGATTTCCCTCCATCTGAAACAACAGAAAGGACGTTAAATTCTTTTCCTCCAGTCTACAGGTGCAGGCAGAATTGTTCCTATGGTAATCTTCCTCAAAGTTTAAGTATTGAAAGGTTGCACCAATGCCCAATAAATACCTTAATGATACATCATTAGTGAGAATAATAATCTTCCTACAGGTAGTCTCCTTAAAACTTTTCCAGACCACACTTATATTTTTCTAAAATTATCAGTGCCAAGCACAATGTGCAAGTACAGAGCACGACTGACAGGGCAAATCATTAACATGTAATTTCAAACACAATAAACGCTATCTTTAAGTTTATTGCAAGCCCTCTTCCATACCCACAACAAGCTGTGTTGTTTCACTATTCTGCTGCTTCTATAAAGAGATGTCAATACAAACCAAGGCAAGAATCTGTATGATCAGCATCTATGACCCAAGACTGCATTTTAATTTGCATTTTATTTTCAGCTTTAATCATGCGCTCTGAATACTGACCCTAAAGTACTTAAAGCTTAACAATATCTTCTCATCTCATTTCTAATCAGGTCATCACAATCTCCCATGCGTGTAATTATTACAAAAGTAAGTAGACAGGGATAAAAGGGAACAATTAGCAACACAAGACTTGCCTTAAAACCAGATACCATGAATTTGAAACAAAAAGTTGCTCATCTTTTCCTTACCTTAATTGCGTTTTGTTTGTTCTCTGCCATACTGCTGTACAAAGAATGATGGGGAAAAATGCATATTATTTAACTCATCCTTTTTGAACATATTTTCTGCCAGTGGTAATGGTCCAGAACCTCAGATGTTCCTTACCAAAACTCACTCTAACGTCTCCTTCCCAATGGAGGAAGATGGGAAAATACAAACCTTTTCATAACTAAGAGTCTACTTCCCACCACCTACATTATGCTATTCAAAAGTGAACCTACCTCCTTCAGGCAACCCATAAAATTATTGCTGACTGGTGAACCTGGTAGATCAGCAGTGCTAGGACTGCCTCCAACATAGAAAAAGTCATCAGAGCCTAGCATGGTGTAATCCTCCTGTGTGTAGCCCGTTGTTGTCAGTATTCCATCTACAGAGATTGTCACCTACATAACAAAACACAAGGAAAAGATGCGATATTCATATTAAGGTAAAAACCTCCAGTTCAGGTTCTTGTGTAAGACCTGCAGACAGCAACCCATTTTCATGTCTGATTAGTCTCAGTGCTCTCAGCTGGTGGTCCAATAAACCCCTCCCAAAATGATCTAAACTACTTTAGAAAAAAATGTTAGCCAAATAGAAAACTTATGTTAATATTTTTTCCTAATGCAACAAAATTTGTTTTCAGCAGACACAAAAACGGTGTTAGTAGAATGTTTCATAAGTTAGTTGAATTAAAACTAAATATTAGTAAATTTATTCAATATATGCGTTTAAAGATTAAAAACGTGCAGCTGGTTGAAATAAATCCCATCAGACAAAGCACAAGCTATTAGGAGCAACTACTATATTATCATCACTGTAAGCACTACCAACAGAGCTCTAGCTTTATTTGATCGTGCAACTGCCCTTTTTAATCTTTCATTTTTCTTTGTTAAGAAAAGAAACGTGCATAAAAATAACCTGCTGAAAAATAATTTAATTAAGAAGCACACTCAGGTCTTACAAACTGATGTGCACATGCAGAGCAAACTGAAAGGGTAAGACACCAAAATTGCTTGCAACGAAGAACAGATGTATGGATGTAGCATTTCAGACATTCCCAGTCCACGTCTTCATGCCATGCATTGTGTATGGTCAGGAACTGGCTGAGCCAGTGAACCCAGGGCCAGCCACCATTTAGCTTGATCCCCCGAAAACCACAGCTTGATGCAACCGCTTGTAACTTTTATGATGCCCCTGAAGTAGTTTGAATAGATTTTGATAGAAACAGATAAAGAAGGTCAACAACAGATGAAAGAAGGATTTCAAAGTAAGCAGAAGAGTACCAACCCCAGTTCCTCTTTTGTTAATGATGTCTACAGTAAAGAAAGAAAACACACGGCAAACCCAAACTAAGAAACAATTAGAATGATATCTACCGAACAATGTAGTTTGTTTACCATAGCGTGTCCGATGCCTGAGTGCTTTGCGGAGAAGGGGGGGAGAAAGGAAATTAAAACTGTGAACAGAATAACGATTGTTACTCAAAAATATGATGGTCACTACCATGTTAGTACATTATTTGATTAAGGTAACGGTTAGTAGAATGACACATTCCATGAATGACATGTTAGTTATTAAGCATGTTAGTAACATATAAGAAAGGCAAAATAATTTTACAAGAAAAAAGCAGACTAACAAGTATGCCATCGATAATATTAATAGCAGTATTAAAATGTTAATATTGCTAAACCTTAGTCATGAACAGGGACTCTATACTTACTTTGAACCCATGACAGTTAGTTTAAATATCACCTTCATTGTTGTTGCTTTAATTTTTAAAAATTCTGTAATTAACAGATTTTAAAGCAATTTCTTGTTTTGTGGTTTTAACTGATTTAAGTAGTTTAGGTAATCTTGTTATTTCCACATAGAACCCCCAATAAAGTTCTCGAGAGCCTTCAACTTTCTATGTACATACTGGTGAAATTAAAGGTCACTTTAGTGCAACAAAATAATTAAAAATTTAACTAAAAGAACAAACAGATTGCTTTGTTCTTATCCACTCTGTAATGCAGAGAAGCCAAGAAATCTATAGAATCATATAAATTGCAAATGGTCAATTATATTCTTATTACCCAAGAAAAGACAGATCCAGATAAAAAGGTGTGTATTAGTAGCATCATTGAATTAATAAATTTTAAAATGTTTCAAACATGCATTTAACAAATGTGTTTTCAGTCTTCATGCAACTGTAATCCTTTATCCAATCCCCGATGTCCAATAATGCCTTTGGTTAGAGTAAAAAGGATTTACATGATGATAAGAATGGATTATCAATTTTAACAGACAGGAAAATAAAAATTAATATCACTGATATTGATGTTGGTAAGCATTGTGTGCTGAACAATCTTTATGAATTATATTTACTTTCCAGGATAATGAATTTAAATAGAGCACTGTAAAATATGCATCAAGATTCTCCTGAAGCTATTAGATATACTTCCCAAAGAAGTGCCCTTTAGAGATTCACTGCAACACAAAGACAATGGGCAGTAAATAGGCATTAGAATCACCTGGGGAATTTTGTTACTTTTTGGACTGAAAAAAAGAATTGAAGTTAAAAGGAAAGAAAGTAATTCATGGTGCTGCAGTTTCTATCCTGGAACATCAAAGTGTTATGTCCTCAGAGTTCAGCCGGTGATCTCTTACACTGGGTGAAACAAAGGTAAATACAGAAAAGAATCATTATAGCTATATGGTATTTTCAACAGCAACTGATGAAAGGTGTTTAAGTTTAACTGTTTATTTCTCCACATAAACTGCTGAACTTGCTGAATGTTTCTAGTATTTTATGCTTTCACTTCTGTACACTTCTTGTTTTTAATTAAGGGTTTCTGACTTGAAACATTAGCTCTGTTTTTTTGTCCACAGTTCTCGGCAAACTTCAACGGAGATAAATATTCATGCAGAATGTAGTACTTAGCCACGATTGCATATCACAGTTAGCAGACGTTGCAGGGAAATTTTCCATCTTGTTTTACAAAAGTGAATGGATTTTTTTTGCCTTGATTTTTTTTGACAAGGTTGTTCCCATGTATTTCACTGTTACTGAATCATTATTCAGTAGGATTTTTAAAAAAATATTTCTTTTACATATGATTGACAAGGCACCCAGCTGTCAATACACTTCTGACATTATAGTTGGGACCATGTTCAAAGGTATTAAAGTAATTGTAAAATATTTCTGGATATCCTGTGGTCATCCAAGTTTCTTTTAAGTACCTTTCATCAGGATTTGTGCATTTGTCATATATGATGGTCTGATTAGCTTAATACACTTTATGATAAGAAAATCTGTAATTAGCATGCATCTGCTCCTGAAAACTTGTCCCAATATTTCATTTTTGTTAATCTTTTCAAACAAAATAGGTGAAATGGATTCCCCTCCCCCCAAAAAAAACACTACACACAAAAAATGCTGGAGGAACTCAGCAGATCAGGCAGCATCGATAGGAATGAATAAGCAGTTGATGCTTTGGGCTGAAACTCTTCAAGACTCTCAGGGAAAGGGGAAGATGCCAGATTAAAAGGGAGGACACAGGAGAAGTAAGACAAGATAAAAGATGATAGGTGAAGCGAAGTGGGTGGGGGAGGGAAGAGATAAAGTCAGAAGCTGGGAGATGATGGGTGGAAAAGGCAAAGGGCTGTAGAAGAAGGAATTGTTTTCCCTGACTTTGGGAATGAAGGTTATTTATATTATTTTTCTGGAATGTATTCTGTTCTTCTTGATTGTGACTGTGGCTCCCAAATCTGCACAGACAAAATCCTCTCCTGTCACATAAAACAATGCTGAACTCACTCATGAGAAATATCTAACCAAGATCAGCAGTTTAATGACTTCAGGACTGAACCTCCATCCCAACAGATATACCAGGCATCCACATTTTGTTAACATAAATTTATACAATTTGTTACATACAAAACTGACCCTGTACAATGAAAACTGAACTGCCATGTAAAACATTTCATAAAATATTGCTTTGAGATCCATTCGGAGAACTACTTTTAAATGGCAATGAGCACGAACATCCTTGCAGGATGGACGAGAGTTAATATTTTTATGTAGGGGATGGGTTTACGTGGTTACTCCTCCCAGACTAACATGGATTTCTCGTGTATGGACTTCTCTTGGCTCTGGCAGCTTTTTCCCGTTATCCATTGGGACTCTGAATAAAGTTAGGGAGAATGTTGTTGGCTTTCACCATATCCCTTTGTCATTTGCTCAACCATGTAGGCCAACTCAATGATTAACTCTAGGTAGCTGTAAAGTGGTTAAGTAAACTGGGCAATAGAAACTGCCCATCTCTTTGATTTCTAGTGTGTGGGAATGCATATAGTCACTCTTCTGTACCTACTCCAATGCCCTAAGTGCTAATTTAGCTAAAGTTCTTAACTCAGAACAAAACCTCTGTGATAACAAACCTGCTCACATACAGTAAAAGCATAAAGACCTCCATCACCCAGGACATGCCCTCTTCTCATTGCTCTCATTGCTGCCATCAAAGAGGAGGTACAATAATCCGAAGACACACTCACCTCTACTGGAACAGCTTCTTACCCTCCATCATCAGATTTCTGAATGGATAAATGGACAATAAATCCATGAACCCTTCCTCAGTAATTTTTCCCTCCTTTTTGCACTATTTAAGTTACTTCTTATCGCCATTTATAGTTTTTCTTGTTATGTATTGCTATATACTGCAGCCACAAATAAAAAAAAATCACGATATATGCCATTGAAATTAAGCCTGATTTTGATTCTGATTCTGAAAATTCTAAAGTAGCTGTGCAGGTGTGGTCACACCCATTATCTATAGAAGAGAAAAAGAGTTAACATTTCTGATTGAAAACCCTCTATTTGAACTGTGAAGGAGATAAAAGGTGTTCATCAAGCTGCTGGGGGAATGTCGCTGATAGGCCTGTTTACATCTCAGCTCCATTGTCATTCTGGTTTTACACCATCAGAGTCATCACTCCTTTCCATCTTCCATGCAGTCTAATTAGATTTATCCTTCCCCTTCTGACAAAAGGACTTCAGCCTAAAACATTGAAGTTTCTCTTTCTACAGATGCTGCCTAACCTGCTGAGTATTTCCAGTATTCTGTGTTTTTTATCCTAGATTTTCAGTATTTGCAGATTTTAGTTTTCATCAGCTCATTTTCAACATGTGAACACTTGAGGTAAAATGCACAAGTTGGGTCTCTGTTCATCATCTATACATTTTTTACATGAATCGACACTTATCACCTTTCATCCCTTTTGACAGATTAGACTGATCAAACGATTAGTGTAATTCTGGATCTGTATTTGCTCAGGTAACTTAAAATAACTAACCTGGGAATTGTGAGAAAACAGAACTAATAATTTTGTAATATCCAATTTATTTTAACTTCAAAAGAAGTAACGTAATTATGGTTAGTTTGGGGTAATTAATTTGTAAATGTGTGCAATAAAAATTATTTTTCTGCCACACACAAAATAAAAGTGGGTCCCATATTTTCCACATCACCCTTTGTACTGTTACCTGACGAAGGTTCCGGGTTACTTTCACATCATGCCAGGCATTGTCATTAAATTTTCCATTCACAGGTTCCACCAAAGCTTCAAACGCTCCTGACCCCAAATTAATGACCAGTGAGACTGCACCATCTTTCAAAGCCAGATTTACATAATCTGCAGATTTCCCTGTATGAAGCATCAGACCGTTCCTTTGAAGGGTTCTGAATGATAACGTTATTTCATCACTGCTACTCTGGATTGGATTCTGTGACAAATCATAGCAGAAGTATTCTGATCCTTTAAAGGTTGCAACATGTTCGTCTCTTCCTGAAAAACAGAAAGTAGGAATGGGGTATAATAGGCTATTATGTTGAAAAAGCAACAAAATTACACTTAATATTTAAAAGAAATGTCTGTAATGAAAAACCTTACAGGCTATGGAGATTGAACAACACCCATTCACAATCTTGTAAAATAATACATTTATTTTTAAGTTCTAAAATGAATTTCAAAGTCAAAATCATTGATATAAAATTCCATTTACTGTTTTTCATTTTATTACTCTATCACAAATGTTGACTTTTCCGACATAAAGGTTATAGACTTGATCTCTGGGTTATGGCTACAGTACAAGAATAAAAAAAAATCCTGAACAATAAGTGCAGATGGTATTTATCCCTCCTTCATCAAAAACCTCTCATACTTCACGATATCACAAGAAAAATGGATGCTTTCATTGATCTCTAATTTATCAAGAAAGAACACAAAAGAGTTTGTTTCAGGTAGAACTATAATGAACTATAATGGGCATTAGTGATCTAGCAAATGGACCCAAAGGTATGTTCAAATCAGCAATTTTTTTTTGAAAATTACATTTCTGCATTTTTATGTATGATGTCACAACATCTGCAAAATAAGTCATTGTCATGATAGAATATCCTCAACTTGCCTGGATAAGTGTTGTGCCAACAGCCTTCAAGTTGCATAAGAGTATACAGGGCAAAGCGACCCACCTGACAATACCCAAACCATTACTGTGTTTCTGCAGTTACTCTCTAAGGCAGGGCTTCCAATCCTGGAGCCCATGGACCTTTCCGTTAATGGTAGGGATCCATGGAATAAAAAATAGTTGGGAATCCCTGCTCTAAGGCTACTTTAATAGTTTGGCAGTATCTCCAAAACCTGTGATGTCTGGAATGAGAAGAGCAGCAGGTATAACGGAATATCACTAATTTCAAGCTGGATTCCAAGGCACTTGCCTTCCTGACTGGTTGATATATACTGCTGAGTCACAATTCATGAACGCTCCACACAACAGCATTTTGGGGGCAACCTCACTGGAAGATCTGTAGTAGCCCAAGGCATCACCACCAACTCCAGTGCATTTAAAGATGGGGAAAAATTCAAAACACTAAATTAATAAGCAGGGAAGAAAAAACTATTTCTCCAGGAAAGTGTTTGTAGGTTGGTACATTGTTCCATCACAGTCACTACATAAACTACATACATTTATAACTTTGCAGTCAGTTTGCCCTTTTTCCAGTTAGCTGCAATTTCACATTTGAAACAAAAAAAAATCAGGGAAAGTTGAAGCTCTATTAAATGTTAAAGTAAAAGGTTTGTTGAAAGTTACTTCAAGAAAAATAGTGGCCTTGGTGTAGATGGTAAATGAAAGCCTGTCTGGGATTTTGTATGCTGTTAGAAGTGAAAGTTTTGGATTTATCAAGAGATCCAAATTGAAGAGTCTAACAAAAGAGTCTAATTTTACTGAGACTTGCTGCAGGATCCAGGAACCCCATTAGTCTCAATGGTAATTATAGGACTGTGGATATAAGACAAGAAAAATATTTTTCTTCAATAATATGAGGTTAAATATATATTTTAATTTTATTTCAATTTTTATAATTCTTAAATAATGGTTAATGTTAAAAAAAATTAAATGACGTATCAGTTGTACCTGGCAAAGCTCAGGGTAATTCTTTACCAGAGAGGTTTGGGAAAATGTTACCTCAGTGCACCAATCAAGGCCCCATTGAAGTCTAGGATCCTTCACACCAACAAGGATACCCAGATGGAATTGTTCTTCTCTTGAGAAACTATAGCTGAGGACTATCCGGCCAGAGACCTTTAATTTTATGAGGTGTTTTGATGGAATAGCTGCAGAATTAAATTTCTACTTGTGCAAAAGAGCATACATGGAGGCTATTGATAAATGACAATTACCAAGAAATCTAAAAGGGAAGCCAGAAGGAACTTTTGAGAATATGGGGCTCACAATCACAGGGTGTGGTGGAAGCAAATTACATCAATATATTTAAGAGGAGGCTGATCTATATACCTTACTTAAACATGTGGAAGATAGGCCCCTCCCATTCTAACTATTTACAACAGTGAGTACAAGCAGTGGAGATTATTTTGGTGAGAGGAAGATTGCACAATCTGGTCTAGTTTTATCTGAAACGTAATCAGTACTCTTGCATCACGAGGTACAAAAAATAATTGCTTGGCCTATATTACTGAATCACCCATTAGTTCAATTTTTTTCTAGTTCAGTTCAGAGAAAAATGTTAAAGGATGAACCTAGCTGAAGCTAGGCAGACTAGAAACCACACTCGTACACAGAGCTGAAATACAGTACAAGGTAATAACAATCTTAAGAGTACTGCATGAAATAGAGAAATGTCTGTACGTATTTTCCAAAGTAGGAGGAAATTACTTAAGTACATTTGGTATGCTGCAAGCAATGTTACTTTGTGAAGTTCCACTCAGTAAGGAATAGTTACAAGGTAAATAATGATTACTTAAACATTCCACTGTAATTTACACAATCAAATTGGTAATCTTCATTTTATCAATCCAGTAAAATCCACTGTGATTATACCTCGACAAATACTCAAATTATCATTGTGGGACAGTCTGGGCTATCTCACAAAATGAGATGGATTATGCTCAGATTTTTCAATAACCACAGCAATGAAAAATGGGAGATGCTTTTAGTACAGTGGTATAAACAGGCCCAGTTTTTGTTTTTGAGAACATAAATATAACAAAAATCCATGAAATATAGCAAAGACAATTTCATTTATAATTGCTCAATACAATAAAGAATTGATAATTTATTTTTTAGCTATTCCAATAATGATAAAGGGTATCTGCTAAATATCATTTCACTGAATACAATCACAATCTCTTCACAGCATTACAGACAGAATACTTTTTGTGGTGTTTATACCCCAAATAAAACTGGACTAAAATAGATGGGGGAGGAAAATAGAAGAGATGGCTTTAATGAGTGACTTTTATTTATGTAGAATGCTTACTATTGCTTGGCCAAAACCAGCACACACCCACAACAAAGAGGGGGTTGTTGTCTAATCATATTTAAATTACATAATTTTCTACTTTCAAATTCTATAAGTATTTCAAGGGCAATCAGCTGGAGGCAAAATTTAATAAAATTTATCAACAGTTTTAAAGCCTGATTTCTAGTTTCCTTTTTGTTTGCTGTTTCTGCTTAGAGTCACGGGCTTTTAGAACCATAGTACATTACAGCACAGAAACAGGCCTTTTGGCCCTTCTTGGCTGTGCCGAACTATTTTTCTGCCTAGTCCCACTGACCTGCACTTGGCCCATATCCCTCCATACACCTCTCATCCACGTATCTATCCAAGTTTTTCTTAAATGTTAAAAGTGAGTCCACATTTACCAATTCATTCTGCAGCACATTCCACACTCCCACCACTCTCTGTGTGAAGAAGCCCCCCCCCCAATGTTCCCTTTAAACTTTTCCCCCTTCACCCTTAACCCATGTCCTCTGTTTTTTTTTCCTCCCCGAGCCTCAGTGGACAAATCCTGTTTGCATTCACTCTATCTATACCTATCATAATTTTATATCCCTCTATCAAATCTCCCCTCATTCATCTGCACTCCAGGGAATAAAGTCCTAACCTATCCAACCTTTCTCTGTAACTCAGTTTCTCAAGTCCTGGCAACATCCTTGTAAATCTTTTGTGGTTATTACTTTGTTTTTGCATTCAGTCCAACGGTTGGGTGTCAGAGTAGAAATCTGGACATTTGCTTTTTTTTGAAGCAAGGAAATATTAACAATGGAATATTGTATGCACACTTGCTGGTACTCTTGTAGTGTGTACCAGTACAACTGAACAAAGTCCATACATTTTACACAAGTAAGTAATTAATGCAGAAGCCCAATGGTGGAAATTAAGTGAAGATCATGGCGGCCCACACACGGAGGTCTCGAACCGCCATCAGGAGCCACGGGCAGACACGCGGTAGTGCGTTTGGAACTACCCACTCAGGTCGGACCTTCTAGGTACAGTCTGACATCACGTCCGCCCCGCGGGTCACAGGGGCCCATGGGAGGGGAGATTTAAGCCCGCGATTTTGAATCAGTAAAGGCGATCTGAGTTCAGCTCTCTCTGCCTCTGTGGGTTTCTTTAATAGTGCATTGTGCACGACTACAAAATCATATTTCTAAGTTTGTTAGCTACTTGGAAACATTCCAGTTACAGACCAACAAACTTCGGATATTCCGCTATCCTACTACTTAAAAATCCTGCTTAATTTGCTTCACTGGGGTCCTTCTTCCAACAATCTCTTTAAACTGACCAGAGCTATTTCCTAGGCCCTCTGATTCACATTGAGGCCCTGTTCCATGTGCTTCCTATGATTATACTGGGCCCAGTTTTCTGTGCTCCACTCAATATCACTGGAGTCTCATATTCAATGGTTTCTTCAAACACACCATGACCCCATCGCTTGCACTTCCTATAAACACACAGGGAGCTATTTCCTATCAGAGCTTCAATGTAATAAGTCATGTTTTCTCTATTAGTAACTTTGATACTACTAAAACTAAATTTACAGTTACAAATTGATAAAATGGCATGATTGCATCACAGTTCTTACTGGCTATGGAAACTCACCAGAGCAAGTTAGATACAGATGTTACATTGTATACATACACAACCAATTCAGACCCTATAGCATACTGACATATCAGCTGTACAAGCCTTTGGAGGTTTCCAAAGAATTCCTGAAAGTTAAATTTAGGCATTTTCTGAAGTCAGATAGTAAGATTATTGGAGTTTTAGAGTAGTTTTCACTGCTTTTGGCGCCACTGAAACTGAATTCACATTTTTAACGTCCAAGTCTATGAAACTCTTTACGAGACCAATATTGGCATCAGAAACAACAACTTTGTTTCCGGCTGTATACTGACCTAGAGGGACATCCTGGTAAATGAAGCCAACTAACTGTGCTTAGCTAAGAGTTATCCAACAGAATCTTTATTCATATCATAATTAAGAAAACAAACAAATATTCAAAAATAATTGGGCCTTTTTTCATATCTGTCATCTGCAACAGAATGTAGGTGAGTAGGACAATGGAGAGCGAGTTTGAGCAGTGTGGTATAGCCGGGAAGGTCTGGACCAATAATACAGCTCATTGTTGCCAATGTCCTCCTGAATAGCAGGTTGAAGTGCTTTGTAAAATACAAATTACTTGGACCTTACACTTGATTTCATTGATCTCTGTAGGGAAAAAAGGAAAGTAATTTGCAAGTATCAGGCTCAAATTTTATCAGGGACAGTTACTGCATTATGCAGAGTCAGTTTAGGACCTTCACAATTTATTACTGCATATAACAAAATGATGAATAACATTGAAGGATGATTCTAAACATCTTAAAACTGTTAGCAGCTTTAATAGATGGGGGAAAAGTTGACATAATGAATAAATAATGATCACATGTATATGAAGAAAAGTAATTAAACCAAGAGCACTGCCTCAAAGATGTTTGAGGGCCCTGAGATCAAAACATTGGTATAAGACTGGGCAGATAATGTTCAGAAATCTACCAGAGAAATTAGTGGATTTCTGGCAGCAGAGAATGAATACACTCATCATTCATTATGCCTAGAACTGACAACAGACCTTTGTAATAGACCTCTGCATTGTGATTTGAGATCAGGAATGTATTGTGGCTTGTTGCCATGAACAAGGCATCAGGTCTTGAATGACAATGGGATAACCTTCAAGCAACCCAACTGGTGAAATTGTACTGACAAATTTAAAGACTAAACCAGGGAGTTTAACTAAGAATAATCAATTCTATGCCAAGCCATGGACATAAGCCAAAATAATGAGACAAATAAATATGGTTTAAAAAATTGATCTAAAAGATACAAAATAAAACAAATTTCAAAAACTCCATCTATGATTAAAATGTAAAAGAATGAACTAAGCTGCCATATTGTAAAATGTGATTTCTTACTGCTGAACTGGTTATTGAAAATAAGTACAATATATCATGCAGTTTAAAGTTCACATGCAATTCCAGGGACCAACACTACGTTTTGAGCAACACTATCAAAAGGTGAAGTAGCTAATTCACATCCCGCATGTATATAAATGGCGACTCTCTCATTCAGCAGCCACGTAGCAATGCTTGTAGAGGAGCAGAGCAAATCGGACCGCAACTTCTTGGTTTCCACATTTAACTGTGCACATGCTGAAACCGCAAGTTGCTCTCCAATTTACTCTTTAGAAACACTGAATAACCATAGCTTCAAAAATCAGTCCAATATTTCCTGTATTTAATTGTCTGTAGAAGTTATAAAATGCTTTTTCTCCCCTTCTGCTACCCCCACTCAGAAATTTTAAAAACATACTTGGACAATCCTTAGCTATTTATCAATCATCTATTACCTTTACACAGTCAATGAGCTCGATTATCCCTTCCTGCACATCATACAATGTACTGATATGTGGTCATTTTGGCACAGGAACTAACTCAATGATGCAAACACTTGGCTCCAGCTGCACAAAATTCAGGCTTGATATATAATCTTCCTAAGCAAGACAATGACCCTTCTCACTACCAATCATAAATAACTACTCTTTGCAATGCAGAGGACGCAAGAACTTGAACTGAGTCAATTTGTCTCTGCACACAGCTTTTTTTTCTGCAGTTTCTATACAAGAACAATCTGTTTTCAACTTATTCTACACATGAAATCCAATATGTATTGGCTGATCAGTCTTTACTTTCACAATTTACGACCTAACACCATCTTTTCTCCATATTCTATGCAGATGAATTACTACTAATTTTCTTCTTTCCATGAACACATTTATAAATTGGGGATTGTGCTGATGAATGCAACAAATGTTACCAGGAATTGTAGTCATTATAGAAAACAATTGATATGTTCAAATATATATATTAAAATACAAACTGTATCAATTTTATAGCTTCCACCTGCTTTTCAAAAAAAAATCATCACAGGTCACAAACTATTCCCCTAAAAGATGAACCCCGCAGAAACTTCAGTACCCCCCTGTTTAGCATGCATAAGATCACAATGTCTGGTGAGCAGTCATTTATCAAATGTCCTGAAAGCTATTTTCTCAGTAGAATTGTCAAATAATGATTTTCTTTTAGCTTTGGCTAATAACTCCACCAATCATCAGCATTGTATGAACCATTTATCTTTTCACTGAGAATTCTGCCAATGACTGTTGATATTAAAATCTGATTCTAAATTAAACAGAGAAAACCAGTCATTATCAATGAATGTGGTTAATAATGTGTTGGACATTGGATCTGTGAAACACAGAGAGCCCTGCCAGCACTTTAATGGGAATACACTGCACTTCCATGTGCATGAAACAAAAAAAAGTTGGTAATCATGATGCAGATCAAATAAAAATCTACTTCTCCTTCTTAGTTTCACAATCAGCCTTATGGAACAAAATAATCATATAGAGACACTGGCCAGTAAAAGATTTTGACATTTTCGGCTGAATCCCAACATCGAAAACAATGGATCAAGGTTGGGTTACAGGGTATGGAGGAAACGAAGCAAAGTCTAAACACAAGAATTCAAGAGATTCTGCAGATGCTGGAAATCCACAGCAACACACACAAGATATAAGAGGAATTCAGCAGGTCGGGCAGCATCTATGGAAATGAATAAACAGTCGACTTTTCAGGCCGAGACCCATCGCAGCACCGTGTATGCTGTTTTCAAATTCTGCTTTTCGTAATGGTAGGATGGATCACTTGTATTGGTGATTTAAATATTATGCTGAGGGTTTCTACATCTTACTAACCATTCCAAAATGCCAAGTTATTTCTAACAGCTCCGATAATTTAAAGTGAGGAGCCTGAAGACTGTAGTAGATATCAGAAGAAAAGATCTCTGACAGAAAAGATCATGGTCAGTAGGACTGGGGGAACAATGGCGAAGCTAATGTGTATGGGCTATGCCTCAGCCTACACCGTAGTCCTGATTTTCACTTCTGCGTCACTCTACGTAGCGAGCATGCGTCGGTGTGTGCCAAAACGTTAGTTGGCAGTGGGGTTTCTATGCCATTGTGTTGAGTTTCTTCATGAGAGTCATGGACGAGGAAATGCATTTCAAACATTTTCGCATGTCAGCAGGTAGATTTGATGATTTGGTTAATCTATTTCGTATCGGTGTACGCACGGCCTACAAACATGGCGGAGAAAAAGCAACCAGAAATGCACAGGAAGAAATACGATGTTACCAAGTGGACCAATCACAGTCGTTGCAGTCTGCGTCACCGTGATGCCTGAGTAGCTTTTCTGGAGAGGTGCACGAAAACCTATGGAGTAGGGTACAGTGTAGGTACTGCATAGGGTACATGATACCTACTGCATAGACGCGATGCACAAGTATAAATCAGCCTTAAGCCTGGAGGAAGAATGGCTTGAGGGGGTATCAATTCCATGCAGGAATTATTTGAAGGTTAATCACTCAGCATCAGGCAGCATCTTGATGCTTGCTGTATTCTGCCAGATTGAAAACCCGCAGAATAAATGTCTGAAGGCATTTTAGGTTTGATTCTACTGATTGAGAGGTTTTTTTTAAAATTACCATCTTGAGCTTGGCTTAAATGGTTCACTTACGTAAAGAAAACTTTCACTCCACTTTAGAAGCAGTGGTTCATACACTTGCTTAGATTTCATGAGTAGGTCTACCATGAAATATTTACACTGTCTACAATTAGGTCTTGTCAGATGGACTTGGCAGACACAGACAGACAGTACAAGCTTCGGCCACAAAACTCCAGTGAAAGCCTGATAGAGTGGATGACTCCACAAAGCTTTGCCCTCTGCCAAAACTCTCAAGGTTTTTAAATACTTTTCAATGTCTGTTACATGCAAAAATGCTAAAGAAATAAAATTTAAAAAGGAATTTTAAATGCAAAGTAAATGAAAATTAAATGCACTTATTAATATTTATTATGATTTTAAATACAATTTTAACGGAGTTTTTTTGTTAATCTTTCTTTCTCACCACTGAAAAGAATTGGCATACAGATTCTGCACAGGCTCTCTTTCTCCACCAGTGGACACTATACTGTTTTCCAAGGTGCAGTGCAGCTGGGAGCTGCCAATACTTTAAGCTCAGGACTTCTCCATTCACATGAATGTCACAAAATGCCAACAATTCAATGTAGAATGATCAGCAATTACCAGCAAAGTCCAGGCCGTCATGTATAACCTGCTACCAGACCACAAGCTAGCATATATTCACATCACTGTGTCACATGTACTCCGTGCACAGGGACAGGACAAAACTCACATGAATTATAGCTATATCTGCTTACAAAATGTATTGATATTGAGATTTATTTTCTTTGGCAGGTGCACCAACAACAAACTTTGAGTGAAAACCATTTGTGCAGCACTGCCAATCTAATTAACATGGTGATTTTTTGACTACCAAGCTATCTTGGAGTTAGTTAAGTTTAAAGAACAAAATACAAGGAAAAGTAAAAAAAAAACGTAGCAGTAACCAGACCTTAATAATATCGAGGCAAGCATGGAAATATAATGAAATATTCTTTCTTCTAAGTTACTGCCAGTCATTGACTGGCTTGCAGCTGCGAAATGAGTGAATCTACGTTCATAACCGTGCTGAGGAACAGGTGGAAATGGCTCAGAGGAATTCCATGTGGAGCGGTGAACTGAACTCCAGCAGCAGCATCATTCCCATCGAGAAATGAGTGAAGTTACAGAACAGAACAACATAATGACAAAAAATACTGCAATATTGGACCATTCTAAATGATTGCACTAGTAACAGTTTAAAGTTTTTCAGTCATAAATGGTGATGGGGATGTAAGTAGGTTAAAAAAGTATCCTCCTCATCAGTGATGGATATACCTGACAGGATAAGGCACAATTATCTACCAAAAGCATTTTGCAGATTTTCCCAGTTTTCCCAGATTTTCTCAGTTTTTTTAGTTTTACATAATAACAATCATCCATGCAGTTCTGTGATATTTTGTTTGTGATACATTCAAGCAATGAAAATACTCTACAAATAAGAAATATGCACCCTCACGACTTCACCATCGTTTTGGAAGATTTTAACCAGGCCAGTCTGAAAAAAAATCACTCAGCAATTACCACCAACAAAACACTTACAATACCAGGGGAATACGAGACCACTGTTACACCACCATCACGAATGCCTACCTTACTATTCCACGCCCTGATTTCCGGAAGTCTGATCACCTGGCTGTACTTCTACTCTGAGTATAGGCAGAGACTGAAGACTGTGGCACCCGCAGTGAGGACCGAGAAGGTATGGACAATGGAAGCACAGAAGCGCATAGAGGACTGCCTTGAATCGGTGGACTGGACTGTATTCAGGCATTCATCTTCAAATCTGGATGAGTATGCTGCAGTTGTTAGCGACTTCATTAAAGCCTATGTGGGTGAGTGTGTGCCTACAAAGACTTATTGTACATTTCCAAACTAACAGTTGTAGATGAACCAGGAGATACATTGTCTGCTGAAGGCTAGATCTGTGGCATTCAAGTTTGGCGACCTAGGTCTGTACCAGAAAACCAGGTATGATATGCAGAGGCCTATTTCAAGGGTGAAGAGGATGGAGGCAACATCAGATGTACAACATCTCTGGCAGGGTTTGCAAGACATTACTTCATACAAAGCAAAAACCAATAGCATGAATGGCAGCAATGCTTCACTACCAGATGAACTCAACGCCTTCTATGCCTGCTTTGAAAGGGAGAATACAACTACAGCTGTGAAGATCCCTGCTGCACCTGATGACCCTGTGATCCCTGTCTCAGAGGCCGATGTTAGCTGACTTTAAAAAAGGGTGAAACCTCGCAAAGTGGGAGGTCCTGATGGAGTACCCGATAAGGCTTTGAAAACCTATGCCAACCAACTGGCGGGAGTATTCAAGGACATTTTCAACATCTCATTGCTACGGGCGAAAGTTCCCAATTGTTTCAAAACGATTATATCAGTGCCTACTGTTACGAAAACCCCGTAACCAGGTAACTTACCAGCAAAGATAGATGGGTCAGCTGAGTCGGATGCTACTATTTTCAAACGTTTTATTCAACAAGGGCACAAACGTATGGTTAATACAAAACATTCAGATCATACACGTCGTCAAAACTCAATCTAAAACACCGGTGTAACCATAATCAATCAGAAATAAGCTCTACAATTGTCTAGGGGGTAATACTGAGTCCAACGGAAGTATAAAGAGTCACTCAGAAGTTTGCAGGCTTTTCCTTCTGGGAACCCGCTGGGGTTTGTTTTACGTTGTAGAGAGAAAGAGATGATTTAGAAAAGATATACACTTGCCCGTCGTCTTGGTAGAACAAATCCTTGGAATCAGGGGAGCAGACTTCCCCGTTGTTATTTAAAAGCAGTCTTTCGTTGGTTTTAACCACAGATTCAAATTCGGAATCTAACGCACGTGGCTTCCTTCAAAATGGCGTCCCGCTCCCACGGGAATCGATGTCGTGTTTCCTTGGTGTCTACTGGGTGCGTCTGAGGGTCCTCCCCTCAGACCCGCCTTTATACTTCTTCACGGGATCGCAGGTGTCAATCAAGTTGCAGGTATTGCGATCTCTCTCTCAACCAGCCCACTTTGCCCGAGGGCTTTTCACGTGGTCTCCATGAGACAATAGTCAAAGTCACCTTTATTCTGCTTCTTGGGAGAACGTGGTCTTCCGCACGTCTCTCTCTCTTGGGTCAGTTGACCCCCCTTAACTAGAGTTCTTGCGATTTTCACAAAGGAGGGGGCCAACGGCATATCACTACGAAGAACAATGTGAGTTGTCTTAATGACTATCGCCTGGTAGCAATCACATCTACAGTGATGAAATGTTTTGAGATATTGGTCATGACTAGACTGAACTCCTGCCTCAGGAAGGATCTGGATCCATTGCAATTTGCCTATCACAATAGATCAATGGCAGATGCAGTCTCAATGGCTCTTCACACGGCTTTAGACCACCTAGACAACACAAACACCTTTATAAGGATGCTTTTCATCAGCTGTAGCTCAGCATTTAATACCATCATTCCCACAATCCTGATTGAGAAGTTGCAGAACCTGGGTCTCTGTACCTTCCTCTGCAATTGGATCCTTGACTTCCTAACCGGAAGATCACAATCTGTGCGGATTAGTGATAACATCTCCTCCTCGTTGGCAATCAAAACTGGCGCACACCAGGAGAGTGTGTTTAGCTCACTGCTCTACTCTGTATATACACATGACTGTGTAGCAAGGTATAGCTCAAACCACATCAATAAATTTGCTGACAATATAACCATTGCTGGTAGAATCTCAGATGGAGACGAGAAGGTGTACAAGAGCAAGATATACCAACTAGTGAAGTGGTATTGCAGCAACAACCATGCACTCAACATCAGTAAGATGAAAGAGCTAATTGTGGACTACAGGAGGGGTAAAACAAAGGAACACATACCAAACCTCATAGAGGGATCAGAAGTGCACAGAGTGAGCAGTTTCAAGTTCCTGGGTGTCAAGATCTCTGAGGAGCTCATCTGGTCTCAACATATCGATGTAGTTATAAAGAAGGCAAGACAATGACTATACTTCATTAGGAGTTTGAAGAGATTTGGTATGTCAACAAATCCACTTAAAAACTTCTATAGATGTACAGTGGAGATGATACTGACAGGCTGTAACACTGTCTGGTATGGGGGGGAGGGGCTACTGCACAGGACTAAAAGAAGCTGCAGACGGTTGCAAATTTAGTCAGCTCCATCTTGGGTTGCAGCCTACAAAGTACCCAGGACATCTTCAAGGAGCAGTGTCTCAGAATGGCAGTGTCCATTATTAAGGACCTCCAGCACCCAGTGCGTGCCCTTTTCTCACTGTTATAATCAGGTAGGAGGTACAGAAGCCTGAAGGCACACACTCAGTGATTCAGGAACAGCTTTTTCCCCTCTGCCATCCGATTCCTAAATGGACATTGGACCTATGAACACTACCTCACTTTTTTAATGCATATTATTTCTGTTTTTTTGCATGATTTTTAATCTATTCAATATATGTATACTGTAATTGATTCTTATTTATTTACTATTACTATTTTATTCTTATTTATTCATTATTATTATTTTATTATTTTTTCTTCTATATTATGTATTGCATTGAACTGCTGCTGCTAAGTTAACAAATTTCACAACACATGCCAGTGATAATAAAACTGATTCTGATATAGCTGAGCCTCAATTTTTTTCTTATTTCAGTTCATAACTGAAATAGGTTCATTCCATAATAATAGTTAGTTTCACTATTTCTTTTGATTATAATATTTCTACACTAAAGTATGTTTAGAATGCCTTGAGATGTCACCATATAGTTTATCCTCAATGATGCAAGGTTTACTGGTTAGCAAATATTCCAGGCTATCCATTATTTTCACTGAAACTTGCCACAGAAAAATGTTGCCCATTTTGATACCTAATGTGTTATTTCCTGTTGGCTCAATATGCAGCTTATTCTAGCCATGGAAACTGCTGAGCAACCTGAAATCAGAATCCATGGGAGATAACAGTACAGTGTGCCACTCTATCAGACAGAAGCAAATCAGCATGAGTGAGAATAATAGCCGTGGGGAGGCGATGACATTGCTAAATAATTAACATGATTAGAGTAAAAATAAAATCGTGTTTTATTCTTTCAATACTAAAAAGCTAATGAAACATAAGACCCAATGAAATTAGTGTTTCTCACCGAATCCCTCTTAGTAAATAATATTGCTGGAATCAAGAACTATGAGTAAATTTTCAAAATGATAAGGTATTAACAATTAAACAGAGTATTCTGAAGGGAATAAAACTCACCATTTTAAAATTGCTTCCTTTAAGAAATACTACTGGATTTTTGTTTTCATTGTGGAATGCAAAATGAGTTTCAATTTGATGCATCAAATCCCCAGTGATGTTAAATACTGCTCCTTTACAATCTTTTTTTCCCTCAAAGTCATTTCCTACTTAAAAGCATTGGCAGGAAACATATTTTGCCTAAGTGACTGTAAAAGCAAAAACAATTCACTTATTTGCTCTTTGGGCTTTTATTTGTGGTTAACAATATAGTTCTTAATTGATACCTGCCTTCAGTAGTAAAAGCAAAAGTGAGAACATGTTTTTAATGGACCATCTGCTGTGCATTTTAAATAGTTAAAACATTATGACAATAACATACTTGTTTCATACTGTCTCCTATTTTGCTATAGATATAACAGGCTAGCTTTTTTCCTGTTAATGTTGTATTCAGTTGTCCAGAATGTTTTGTGGAGTTAGTTAGCAGAGATTCTTATTAATGTCATATCTGCTCCATCACTGAACAGCTTGAGGTTGAAAGTTTCTTTGATCAAACTGAATAATTTTCACTAAGTGTAAATTTGTGCTAGATACAACGTAAATCATGAAGTATATATACAGTTGGAAATAAATAAATTTTATTGAAATCATTTTCCAGAAGTAAAGACCAGAAATATAAACAAGCCATTAAAGTAGAAAATTGAAAGTAATAAACATCTAATGAATAGATTATCAGATCAATTGTCAACATTTATGCTCAATGACAGCTTTGGAATCAACGTCCAAGATCTTCACTCAAGCTACAGCAATGTGCACCAGCAGCATGTTACTTCTGCAAAAGATACCTTTCAATGCTGCTCAAAATTCTATCACAATTAAAGAGAAATTCCTCATAAAGGTCACAAGTCAGTGCCAGGAACCTGATTCAGAAAGTCCGTCTTTAAATTATTTACTTTCTTGGGCATTTCCTGGCCCCTAATTCACTTCTCCTACTCTCCAGCTAAAGACGTTGAACATCTTTTGATTCCGAACTCCATCTTAACCATGCCACTAATCTCCCAACCTAAGAGCCTACCAGCACATTGGTTAAGCACATTCATGCCTCACCTATTAATCTATTTCCAGTACCCCAGCCCAGTCTCTCATTAGGCAATATGTTGACCCAACATTTTTGCACATTCACCAATAATCGCCAAATTGACACTCCAATATCCCTCACTGTGCCCCATAGTAACTGCATGCAACCCACTGCCCTATGGCCAAAGATAGTAGATATACCACATCCAAATCCAGTCTTACACATTTCCTTTGCATAGTCTAAATTGTGGCTAAAGGAATGATCAGGCAAGACCAGTTCAGCAGTATTCAAGACCTTACCCTCAACAGGCACTGAATTTACAAATGTTAAGCATTGGTGGAATGGTTAGGTTGGGCTTCATAGTCAAAGGTTATTCAATATCTCTGCCTGGAGAGTGGGAGAGAGGAATTAGGGGTCAAGAAAAAGACTCCAGTAAAATCTTCATAAGCTCAACAAATAAGCTTGGATTAAAATTTTTTATTTTGTTACTCTTTGCAGATTTTTCAGCAAAATGTGAAACACCATGGAAATGTGAAATGAATAGGAGCATTTCATTGACAGCAGAATTTGACTTTGCAGCTGGAGCTGAAATTGAAGGAGATGCAGGAATTATGAAGAAACTGCAGAATGAAGGGAGAAAAAATTCATCTGGGTTTTGAAAAGCTCAGAAAAGCATCACTGCTTTTTTTAAACTCTTGGTAGACTTTCCCCAAAGTTAATGTAGGAGAAATTGAGAGGTGAGAAGAAAAATTAAAGTAAAAGAAAATCACATGACAATCTATTAGCAGATACAGAGTTATGAAACACCATGACCTCCTGTAAAATGACAGCTCAAATAAAAATTCTGCACAAGTTGTTTTGTTCTGTTAATCCACAGGCTAATACTAATTAGTCCATAATACTGCATGCCTGAAAAGGATACCGTCTCTGGTTGTGTTAACCTTCTACTGGATGAAAGCAGTGCATATCATACTAGCAAATCATATGGCTCTGTTTCCAACACATCACAGACACTGCCAAGTAGCTACACTGTCATCAAGCGGATACGTTTAGTTTCAACTTGAGAGTTCGCTTAATGTGAAGCATTGCCTGTTCTTATCATTTCAAGTTTTCTTTTTGTCATATACAGACAGGGTAACCAACAAAGAAGTTCTATAGAGAATACAAAAATACAAATAAAGTACAAATAAAAAGCAAAATAAGGAAAACATATTTGGAAAAAATGTTCCAAGTGAAAATGAACTATCTGAATATTTGTCTTGAATAGCTAAGTCCCAAGCAATCCTGGACACTTACTTCTATGTACTATTAAAATCTATTGATAGGGAGAATATTTACTTGTTTGAATAATTGTATAATAATTAGCTACTTCATCTGTCACACTGACACTTGAAATAATGTTAAACAACATAAGAATGGAGTTAATTCAGCTACTTTATAATCATTCTGATTTTGCCCATCACCATCACCCTGGGTGGGTGAAATTAACTTTTGTATTTTCAAAGCATATCTGAGCATGGAAAAACAAAGTTACTATCAATGGCCTGTTGTCGGACGGCAAACTGTACTATATATCAGATATTTCATGGGATTCATTGTGGAAGAGGGAATACAGACTAAATAATTAGGTTGTGAGAATACTTTGTGATAGATCTCAAGGTGGAAATAATGGTATCTGTGCCTTGATTTACGGTAAATAGAACAGTTACAAGAGTCTAACAAAGCATTGCAGTAGCTCTTAGTGATTTTAGTTAATTAATAATATATCTGAGATAGGTTTTTTTTAGCGTCCTTAAATAACTTGAACTTATATTCAAAACTGTAACAACTTCCATAAGACCACAAGACCTAGAAGCAGAAATAAGCCATTCGGACCATTGATTCTGTTCCACCATTTGATCATGTCTTGATTATTTTTTCCTCTGAACCCTATTTCCCTACCTTCTTCCCATAACTGATGCACTCGGGAAGTAAGAGGCAGAATAGACTGACACGACTCAATAGACGTTGTTGACTTGGTTTTTCAGAAGGCCTTTGACAATGTGTCAGGATAATAAAAGGTAATTTTATGTACCTTAATAATAATTCTTTTGTTTTTGATTATTTCATTATTTATTTTGGTACCGTTGTTGTTCTGTACACTTGAAACAATGCAAAATGACAGCAAATGTGTAATTTAAAGTATACCATTTCTTTTTAAATATAGACCAATCGAGGCTTTTGAGATCTGACAAGAGACTGGAGAATCCAGAGGAAAACAACATGGTTAACACCGAGAATGTGCAAAATCCACTACACAGCACAAGAGGTCAGGACCAAACCGTGATGCTGAGACTGAGACAACTCTACTAGTTTCACAGTGAGCTAGCCCAGCTGCACAAAAATCCCAACCAGAGTGTTGAAATATAAAGCAAACAAAATAAAATGGACAGTGAAATAGTAAAATAATAAATAATGCACCATGTTAAATAACACTTTAAATACTAAGTCACAAAGTGAGGATTGAATTTGGAGTGGGTTTAAGGATGGGAACACTAAATCATATGGTAAACAATCTGTCCCTTTGAGCATAAAATCTGATAGAATTTAAATCCAAGACCTACTTATATGCCCTTGTACAGAATCTTCTTTTAAGCAAACACAAATGACACTCTTGGTGTGCTGAACTTAACATTCACAGGCAGCAGGCCTATTGGGAGATGACAATGATACATTAGTTTTGTCTCACCAATGAGATTATGGCCTTACCATGCTGCCATGCCTAAATTACCAGGAGTAAATATGTGGGAGGCAAGAATGCAAAAAAAAAGGAAATCTCCCATCCCATTTATTTTTGTAAGACCAAGAGTTTTGGAATGTATGGAACACAAGAGTCATACAGCATAGAAAAAGTTCCTTTGGCCCAACTCACCCATGCTGACCAAGATGTTTATGCAAGTCAGTCCCATTTTCCTACATTTGGCTCCTATCCCCATAAGCTTCTTGTATAAAATGTACTTAGAAACATAGAAGACCGACAGCACAACTTTAGAAATTACCTAGGGCTACCCATAGCCCTCTATTTTTCTAAGGTCCATGTACCTATCCAGGAGTTTCTTAAAAGACCCTATTGTATCTGCCTCTACCACCGTCACCGGTAGCCCATTCCATACACTCACCACACTCTGCGTAAAAAACTTAACCTGACACGCCTCTGTACCTACTTCCAAGCACCTTAAAACTGTGCCCTCTCATGTTAGAAAATATCTTTTATAATTGAAAATTGTATTCACAGCTTCCTTAGTAGATTCAGAATACCCATAACCCTGTGTGTGAAAACTTTGCCCTTCAGGTCCCTTGTAAGATTTTCCTCCTCTCACAACTAATCTATGTCCTCCAGTTTTAGATGTCCTCACTGTGAGAAAAAAAAGACTATGATCATCCACTTTATTTATGCCCTTCGTGACTTTATATTCCTGAGCCTCTTACATTCTAAGGAAAAATAATGTCCCAGTATATCACAAATCTTCATGCTCCAGTAACATCCTTGTGGATTCTTTTTTCTGCATGCTTTCTAGCATAAAAACAATGTTCATTACATTCAACATGGTAAAATAATTACATTTAATTTCTCTAGCAAACTAAAATCCTCAAATGTATCTCTACTTCTAAGGAATATTTTCTCAATGTCAGGTTAGCTAAGTTAAGGATTAGCAACAAAATTCCTCTCCAAAATGCACACAAACTGAAATACAACAGTGTACTAATGATGCTTTTTGAAAAGAAGTTCCTACTTTCAGGAAATTTACAGGGTAGATGGTATAATGGTTACTACATGCAAAGGGGGGAAACTGAAACAAATGTAAATTAGGGCAAGTGTTAAAAAAACCCAATCTTTATTGGCAATGGGAGTCTGCTTTATGAGAAACGCTGTATTATTAAACAGGCAAGTCAAACCATTTAGCTTAAATGAATTAATTATTCTTATATATATGATGTAGACACCATGTAAGCAAATTTCCTTGTGATTTTGCTTGAATATTTTAATACTTCTGTTGAACAAATATTTAAAGTGTTAAAATATTTGATAATTCTCCCTTCATATTTAAATTTAAATTTTTCATATTCATGTACCTCAAACAAATATAATGAGTTTCAATCAAATTTATGAGGGATATTAATTTATATTTTAGAATGATTAATAATTTAACTTGGACCCTTACTTTGAGGTAGCATAAAGATTAACATACAGAAAAAGACTGACACACAGACACACACACACAAAAGAGTAGATGATATGTTGTGTGATTGGGAGTGAGGTACATTGTAATATTGCTAAGAAATAATAACTACAATTTTTATTCAAAAAATCACTGAACAATGAGTTGCTTTTTTGATACCTTCACAGAATGTAATCAAAACTGTCATCTCTAACATAAAATAGAACATAAACCACAATTACAATGTTGTTACATTCAATTCAGTTTTGTTGCCATTTGTACTGTTAATATTTCATATTTCTATTTGTGTCATTGGGTAAAGTGAAATTGACAGCTAAAACAGAACAAGGGACTTTAAAATGAACAAATTTCCTTGGCTTCAAACAAAATAAACAGAAGGTTTCTGAAATATGTAGGAAAGTGAATATTTTTATTCAAATCATGTTCCAGAGCTCGGAATAAGTAATTTTAAGTGTACCTTAAAAGATAAAGAGAGTGGTTAGAATGTGGAATTTGAGATTTTAAATGAAAACTACACATGCACATGGGGAAGTAAGCTGAAGAGCTGAGCTAATATGGAATGTAAGAAGACTCCATGAAATGTGAACACCTGCATAAATTGGTTAAACCAAATGATCTGTTTCTGCATATTCTAGACAAAGTAAACAAGAATATGGGACATTTGACATATTTACACAGTACTAAGAATACAAGACTCAATGTTGGTGCAGAATTCATCCTGACTTGAGTATTCCATTACAGACCTACTTTGTGTTTTCGGAATGGTGGACAGACTTCAAGGTGTCAAGATTCGTCTTGAGATGCCCAGTCTCTGGCCTGCATCTGGGTAGCTGATCTAGTTGAATTGCTGGTCAATGTTAACACCTTGCATGTTGATGTAAGGAGAGTGGGCTGTGGTAATATCACCGAGTGACAAAAATGGATTTAGATGCTATAATCCAGAGCAAAAAACAGCTGGAAGAACTCAAAGTGGCATTTGTGAAGAAGAGTGATGATGACCACACCTCTTCTTCCACAGATACTGCCTGACCTGTTCAGCTCTTTCAGAAGTTTACTTTTTGTTCAAGGATTGGTAGCTTGAATTGTATTTGAGACTGTTATTGTCTGGCATATTTTAAATACCAATTGTTATCTGACACTTATCTGTCTGGCTGCATATTGTCTAAGCAGCAGGCATGGGCTGTTTAATTTCCTGAAAAGTTGCAAGTGAAATTGAAAATCAAAGGTGGATCATAAATTTCACAAATGCTGGTGAATATCCCCCTTTCCAACCTTATTATGGTAGAAAGATTATTCATGAATGAACTGAAGTTGACAGGTTTTAGGACACTGCTCAGAGGAACTCCTGGAGGAAAGTACTAGGACATGGACAAGTAATTTGTAATGGCCACTACCATCTTCCTTTCTACAAGCTATGACTCCAACATTGGAGTGCTTTACCTTATTTACAATTGACTTCAGTTTCACAATGGTTCCTGAAGTCATACTTAGTCAAAAAAAAAACACTTTTATATTAAAGATATTCTGGAATTCAACTCTTCGGTCCATGTATGGTTGAAGTATTTGACAAGATCCTGAGCAGTGATTTCTGTAAAATACCAACATAATGTTGATGAGCAGTTTATGGTAACACTTAACAGAATTGGCAAATCCTAATGCTAATGTTTAAGATTACAGAGATTGATTAGGAAAATAACCGGTTAATTAAGTTTATTTTCAGATATGGAAAATCCTGCACAACATTGGATTCTTTGCAGCACTAGGCCCAGTAAACATTGGTTATTAATGTCCATTTTGAGACACGGAACAATTTTCAAGTTTGCTTTCTTATCTCAAACTGGAACAATGTAACACTAATCTATATCATGGAGTTCATCATGTTTACTTAGGATTGCACAGCCCGTATTTTATACCTCGTCTGTTTATAAAAGACAGCAGCAAAATGTTCATTTTGTGAGTTCATAAGATTGGACGTCACTAGTAAACTTCCATATTGATCATTCATCTACAGATGGCCTCTGAACTTAATAATTTGTCGAGCCATGAGAGCAAACAATTAATAGTTAATTATAAATGCAAGAAATTCTGCAGATGTTGGAAATCCAGAGCAACACACAAAAAATTGCTGGAGAAACTCAGCAGGTCAGACAGCATTGACAGAAATGAATAAATTGTTGATGCTTTGAGCTGAAAGCCTTTATCAGGACTGGAAAGGAAGGGGGAAGATAGGCAGAATAAAAACGTAGAGAGGGGAGTGAAAGGAGGTCAAGCTGGAAGCAGACAGGTGAAGCCAAGTGGGTGGGGGAGGGAATGAAGTAAGAAGCTGGGAGGTGATAGGTGGAAAAGGCAAAGTGAATCTAATAGGAGAGGAGAGTTTACCATGGGAGAAAGAGAAGGAGGAAGGACACCAGGGGAGGCAGGAGGCAGATGAGGAGAAGAGGTAAGAGGCTAGATTAGATAATAGAAGAGGGAAGGGGAAGGGAAGAAGAAACAAATACCAGAAGGAGAAATCAATAATCATATCATCATGTTGGAGGCAACTAAATGGAATATGAAGTGTTGTTCTTCCACCCTGAGAGTTGCCTCACTGTGGTAGAAGAGGAGATGTGGACTAACATTGGTGAGAACCAATGTAAAATGGGTGACTGCTTTGTTGAACATCTCCGTTCGAACCGCAAAAAGCGGAATAACCTGATAGCTAACAACTTTAATTCCTATCCACATTCCCATTCTGACATGTCAGTCCATGTCATCCTCTGTAAACTGTAGATTTTTCAAGTATTTCCTTTTCCAAGAGTACAATCCTTTAGCATTTCCATTATTAGATGTTCTCTTGAATTTGATCTTGTAAATGTGTCATCCAAGAAACAGAGCACATCTCTGCATTCATGCTGCTGCTGTTAGTGGAACACACTGCTGTGGATTGAAAATTGGCACTGGAGGTTGGTGATCATTAATGAGGGTAAACTCTCTCCTGTACAAGTACTGGTTGAAACGTTTTACACCCCAAACCAGATCAAGGCCTCTCTGTTAATCTGTGCATAATATTTCTCTGCAGTGATTGTGATACAAAGGCTATGGGGCATATCACTCATAATGTGATATGATTGTAGCTGTATCATAAGGCAAAGTTTCACTTGGCAAGCTTCCTCGGTCAATGTGAATCATAATGTGTGAGTACAGTGTATGATATCATCACTTCCTATACCTTTTTGAAAGCCACCTCACACTGCTTGGGTCCATTGTCATTTCTTCCTGATGTGTAGTAATGAGTTCAAAGGATGGAGCTCAGTAGCCATGATTGGCAGGAATCTGTTATAGTATTGACAAATCTTAAAAGGGACTGCAACCATAACATGTCTTTTGGCTTTGGGGCATTTACCACTGCTTCACATTTCGCAGCACATTCATGTAACACTTGTGCATTAATGGTGTGACCACAGTAAGTGATGCTTGATTTAATTAATTCATATTTGCTGCATTATGCTCTGAGCCCATAATCTTTGAATCTTTTTAACACCATCTTCAGATTTTGGAGATGTTCCTTGTCATCCTTACCAGTGAGAATAATGTCATCTAAGTAACACGAGGTGCCTGGGCAACCTTGTAGCACCCGGTCCACAGCTTCCCACCAGACTGCAGGTGCAGATCTAACCTATTATACTAATAAAGTCCTTTGTGAGTGCTTATGCTGAGAAGCACTTTGGACTTTTTTTCCATCTCGCTCTGAAGATAGTTCTCAGCTAAGTCCACTATGCTGAAATGTTTTCCTCCAGAAAAGTTTTCAATGATAACTTCTATCCTGGGATTGATTTACTTTCAGAACTAGGTTGAGGGTGACCTTAATATCACCATGATCCTAACAGACCCATTCTTCTTGGCTACTGGGACCACCGGCGTTGCCCATGGGCTTCCCTCAGCCTTGGAAAGAATTCCTTTAGCCTCCATGTATTGTAGCTCTCTGGCTACTTTATCAAAAGGAACTAGATGGACTTTGCAAAATCTGGGTGTGGCATTTTCATTTAACACCATTTTACCCTTGATCTGTTTAAGGTTTCCCAATGCCATGCTACAACACTTGTAGCATCATCCAGTACTTCTCTTCGTTTGTTGTCAGTTGACTCTATTCAGGGGATGCAGCATACAAATCATGGATAGGTCTCCAATCAAGTTGTAGTTTTCTCAGCCATTCACACTCTAATAACGCTGATCCACACACAAGCCCAATGTGGCATGTTGGTTGTGGTATTTCTCTATTACAAATATAATTTCATAAGAACATAAGAAACAGGAGCAGGAGTCGGCCATCTGGCTTGTCGAGCCTGCTCTGCCATTCAATAAGATCATGGCTGATCTGACCATGGCCTCATCTCCACCGATCTCCCTGTTCCCCACAACCCTCCATTCTGTTACAATACAAAAATCTATCCTACCTTGTCTTAAATATATTTACTGAGGTAGCCTCCACTGCTTCATTGGGTAGAGAATTCCACAGATTCACCAGTTGTGGTAAACTATGTATACCTGTCTGGACCCGGCCCCCCTCCCACTGACTGCTCCTGTGGCTCCTCCCACAGACCCCTCAGTCTTCAACATGGTCGTGTTCCTTTTTCGCTTTTAATAAAAGCATATCGTTCACTTCCAGTCTCCTAGAGTTATTGATAGTGCATCAATTTTATTAACAGTGATTTTAAAACATGGAACAAATTTTATGACCCGACAGATTGGATATTGACACTCAATCCCAGGAAGCCGGCATCACTTTCGAACTCTGGCTAGCATGCTTCAAATCGCACCTGGAGGAGATTCAAGTGACCGAGCCTGCCACGATGCGCAGGGTTCTCCTCTCCAGGGTCAGTCCACGGGTCTACTCGATGATCAGGGACCAACCGAATTACCAGGGCACGATGGACGCATTCAACAACAATACCTGCGGCCGGTGAACACCGTCTACGCAAGACATCGCTTAGCGACACAGCAGCAGCAGGCCAGAGAGTCGAGCGCTGAGTTTCTCCGGGTCCTACAGACACTTGTGCAGGCCTGCGATTGCAGGGGGCTAATGGCAGAACAGAATGTGGAGCTCCTGGTAAGAGACGCCTTCGTCACAGGGATCAGATCAGGGTACGTGCTCCAGCGGCTGCTGGAACACACTGATCTTACCTTACATTCGGCGATTGAGCTGGCCGACATGCTGGAGGCCGCTCTGCACAACTCTGACGCTGTCCAGGCACGCGATCTCCTGTCGACCTCCTGGACGCTGCAGACCCTGCAACCCGCCGGTGAATCGACCATGGCTGCTGCCAGTCACGAGTTAGCGAAGTGTTACTTCTGCGGACTCGAGAAGCGCCCCTGAAAACGTTGCCCGGCCCGAGAAGCTACCTGCTCCAGCTGCGGAAAGAAGGGCCACTTTGCCAAGGCCTGTAAGTCCAAACCGCGAGTGGGGTCGAGCAGCGTCGCATGCGAGGCATGGGGGTCGCCATCTTGCCTGCCCGCCGCGTGCGAGGCATGGGGGCGGCCACCTTGGTTGGTGCCACCTCGCACCACCTACGACCCACGGGTGCTTACCGGGCACCCCACCGCGCCGGACCAAGACGGCGATTCAACTCTGGCCTCCGTGACCCTCGACCAAAGCGCTCCACACCAGCTTGCAAGGTCAATGATGGACATCCTGGTGGAGGGGCACAGGACTAGCTGCCTTTTTGACACGGGCAGCACAGAGAGTTTTATTCACCCGGACACGGTGCAACGCTGCGGACTCATGACATGGTCCGTAAGCCAGAGGGTCACCATGGCTTCTGGGTCACATACAACGGACATCCGGCAGGGGGGTTGTGTAGCGACACTAGTGGTGCAGGGCACAGAATATCTGGACTTTACATTACTGGTCATACCTCAACTGTGAGCCCCTGTGCTATTGGGGCTCAACTTCCAGAGCCACCTGAAAAGTGTGACAATGGAGTATGACGGGTCCCTCCCACCAATCAGTGTCAGAAATCCCCGGTTCTGTAGGACTTCATCACATACCCTGCTATTGACCACACACACACACCGACCCGCACATCCCACCCAGCACCATGCCAACAGCCGTGCTACTGACACCACTTGCAGCCTCTCCACCCTCAAGCTCTCTCCCCCACCACTGTTCGCCAACCTGACCCCCGACTGTAAACCTGTGGCAACTAAAAGCAGGAGGTACAGCGCGGGGGACAGGGCCTTCATTCAGTCGGAGGTGCAGTGGCTGCTCAGGGAGGGGATCATTGAGCCAAGCACAAGTCCTTGGAGGGCCCAGGTGGTCGTTGTTTGGAACAGGCAGAAAAATAGGATGGTCATGGACTATAGCCAGACCATCAATCGGTTCACGCAGCTTGACGCGTACCCCCTATGCCGCATCATGGATATGGTCAATCAGATAGCTCAGTACAAGGTGTACTCGACCATAGACCTGAAATCCGCTTATCACCAGCTCCCCATCCGCCCGGAGGACTGCCCCTACACCACCTTCAAGGCGGGCGGCAGGCTTTATCACTTTCTGCGCATCCCCTTCGGTGTCACGAATGGTGTCTCTGTCTTCCAGAGGGAAATGGACTGGATGGTGGACCAGTGCCAACTGAAGGCCACGTTCCCATATCTGGATAACATCACCATCTGCGGTCACGACTGGCCGGATCACGACACCAACCTCCAACAATTTTTCCAAGCGGCCAAAGCTTTTAACCTTTCCTATAAAAGGGACAAGTGTGTGTTCGGAACCACTCGACTTGCTATCCTTGGGTATGTCGTGGAGAACGGAGTCATTGGCCCTGATCCCGACCGTATGCGCCCCCTGTTGGAACTCCCTCTTCCCAACACCCTCAGAGCCCTCAAAAGGTGCCTGGGCTTCTTTTCCTATTACGCCCAATGGGTCCCTCACTACACAGACAAGGCCCGCCCCCTGGTCAAGTCCACTGCATTTCCCCTCTCAGCCGAGGCCCGCGCTGCTTCAGCTGCATTAAAGTGGACATTGCCAAAGCAGCAATGCATGCGGTGGATAAGACCATTCCCTTCCAAGTAGAGAGTGACACCAACTTTGCACTGGCTGCTACCCTCAATCAGGCAGGAAGGCCAGTAGCATTCTTCTCCCGTACCCTTCAAGGCCCTGAAATTCAGCACTCCGTGGTGGAGAAAGAAGCCCAGGCCATAGTGGAAGCTATTAGGCACTGGAGGCACTATCTCGCCGGCAAAAGGTTCACCTTGCTGACCGACCAGCGCTCAGTTGCGTTCATGTTTAGCAACCAACAGCGGGGCAAAATCAAAAATGATAAAATTTTGAGGTGGAGAATCGAATTCTCCACCTACAACCAAGACATCCTGTACCGACCTGGAAGGCTCAATGAGCCCTCCGATGCCCTATCCCAGGGAGTGTGTGCCAGCGCGTAGATCGACCGGCTATACGCCCTCCATGCGGATCTTTGCCACCCGGGGGTCACCCGGTTTTTCCATTTCGTGAAAGCCTGGAACCTGCCTTACTCCCTTGAGGAGATCAGGACGATGACCAGCAACTGCCAAGTCTGCACTGAGTGCAAACCGCACTTCTACCGTCCTGAAAAGGCACAACTTATAAAGGCCACCCGCCCCTTTGAGTGACTGAGTGTCGACTTTAAGGGCCCCCTTCCCTCCACCGACCACAATGTGTACTTTCTTAACATAATCAACGAGTACTCGGGAGTTCCCCTTTGCCATCCCCTGCCCCGATACCACTGCCACGTCCGTCATAAAGGACCTGCACCAGCTTTTCACTCTGTTCGGATATCCCTGCTATATCCACAGTGATTAAGGGTCCTTGTTTATGAGTGACGAGCTGCGCCAATACCTGCTGGCTAGGGGTATTGCTACTAGTAGGACCACGAGCTATAATCCCCGGGGGAATGGACAGGTGGAGAGGGAGAATGCCACTGTGTGGAAGGCCACACTCTTAGCCCTCAGGTCAAAGGGATTGCCAGTCTCTTGCTGGCAGGAGGTCCTCCCCGAGGCACTCCACTCCATCCGCTCCTTGTTACTCACATCCACCAATGGCACCCCTCATGAGCGACTCTTTTCTTTTCCCAGGAAATCGACCACCGGGACCACCCTACCGGCTTGGCTGATGTCCCCAGGGCCAGTGCTGTTCTGGAAACATGCAAGGAGCAATAAATACTCCCCGATGGTCAAGAGGGTTCACCTACTTCATGCGAACCCCCAGTATGCCTAAGTGATCTTACCTGATGGGCGGGAGGACACAGTCTCCATCCATGACCTGGCACCCGCAGGAGAACCAGACCCCTACCCCGAACACTCCACAGTGACTATGAACCCCATAACCACCGATGTATATACCCACGAGACACCGCACACGCCAAGCCCGACACAGACTCCTCCCGACACTCCCATACCAGGCGCCATGCATGCACGAGGGGTTACTGATGCCTAACGGGCTGGCACCTCCAGTCAGGCCGGAGCCAGCACAACCACCGTCACCGGTGCAATCACCACCGGCACTGGTATAATCACCAACGGTGCTGGGCAGATCGCAGTGATGGATTCGATTGCCTGATAGACTCGACCTGTAAATATACTTGTCAGAAACTTCGGTAAATATACTTGACAGAAACTTCGCCCCGTGTGGACTCTCTTTTAAAACAAAGGAGAGGTGAATGTGGTAAACTATGTGTATACCTGTCTGGACATGCCCCCTGCTGACTGCTCCTGTGGCTCCTCCCACAGACCCCTGTATAAAGGTGATTGGGGCACTGCTCCTCCCTCAGTCTTCAACATGGTCGTGTTCCCTTTTCGCTGTTAATAAAAGCCTATCATTCACTTCCAGTCTCCTAGAGTTATTGATGGTGCATCACCAGTCTTTGGGAAAAGCAGTTACTCTTCATCTCCATCCTAAATTTACTCCCCCGAATCCTGAGGCTATGTCTCCTCATTCTAGTCACACCTACCAGTGAAAACAACTTTCCTGCCTCTCTTATCTATCCCTTTCATACTTTTTTTGTGTCACTCTCATCCTTATCAAATTCTTCAGCAAAAAGATAAAAGTCAAGTTGCAATTTCAAAAAGAGCACTAAGACTGCAGATTAAACGCAGTCCATTTATTTTTGTCTGTCTGACATGCTCTTTGCACGTATCCTAACTTGTTGCATTTTCTACAGGATTTGCCTTTAAATCTGCTTTGGTCCACTGTATGCGAGTCCCTGCCACAATGGTAACATAATTTGTTCGGCTGGACACGTTTCTGTTTGGACATTGCAATTTTGTTCACCCTCACTTCCATTCCTGACAGCAACACTTATGAAACCTGAAGCGTACCACAATTAACAATGGTTTCAGTTCCAAATGTTCCTGTGTTAATTTCATGATATCAGCAAGGCTCACTTTGGCTGGTTTCGTTGGAGCAATCAAACTTCTATGCAAACTGTATGCTTTTCCACCCAATGTACTCAGCACAACTTTTACTCACCTTGCATCAGCAATTTAATTTGCTTTAAAATACTGCTCAATTTCCTGAGTATACATACTCCAATCTTGTACAAGGAACCTGTCTATCTTTCCAATGTAGCCAGCCACTTCTGCTATTTTTATATTTATTATCATCACTCAGTACTGACGTTTTATGAACCCATGAACTTGTCTCTTTTCTGCCTTATTTTAAACTCAACTGTCTTTCTCTTCCTCTTGTTCAAAAATAAATGTGTTGTTTTTTTTTAAAAACTCGAACATATCACTTATATTTTTAACTCAAACATCTTGTGCAATTTTAACTCAATAGTCTCTCTATGCTTCAACAGATGGATGGTCATCTTGGGTCCTTTGAAAATGTCCTCACTGTCATGTTTAGTAACTTTAGAACATCAAACTAATTGCAAAAAAACAGGGGAGTCCAGGATGCACGTGCTTAGTTTCATTTTACTTTCATCAGGTGCACACTTACGACATGACATGGTGGTGTGATGACATATGCCATCCACATACTTTTACGTATGATGGCTGATTCTTTGCTTGTGAAGATCAGGAGGGAAGAGCAATCCTCAGGAGCGATGGCACAATCGTTGGTGAATATAGACATTATTTCAGGATCTGCAGACCCTGGAGCAGTAGAAACACGGGAACAGCCAAGATGCGGGTGCTTAGGTAGTAGGATCCTTCCTGCATCTTCTCTTCTCTCCGACAGTCACTCTTCTGGATTCCTTAAAACTCTTGGATGCTCCATGAATCAGCGTTCTCCAGTGATCTGTCACAAGCCAGCTGCTGCCACTGGTTGTCCTCGATAATTACCTGAGTGAGCTGCTGCTTCAGTTAGTCTTCGTACCTCTTGCGTGGGGCACCACGATCCCTCTTGCCCTGACAGAGTTCTCCATGGAGAACTGCTTTCGGTAACCTGGAGTTGTCCATGCATGTGACCTGAGCAGCGGAGGTGCTGGAGCAGCACAGAAGCTTCAGTGCTTGGAAACTGAGCCTTCTCCAGGACCTCGTTGTTAGAGACATGATCCTGCCAGCTGATGCCCATGATGAAGGAGAGTCAGCATTGATGGAAGTGATCGAGCAACCAGATTTTCTTGTGGTACAAGGACCAGGCTTTGGAGCTGTATAGCAGTGCTGTGATGACGGCAGCCCTGTATTCCTGGATTTTTGTGGACACAGTCACAGCTGGTGGTTCTTCCATATGTTTCTGGAGGTGCCTGCGAGTCAATTGTCAACGTTTCTCACTACCATAGCGTTGTTGGAGACACTACCCAAGTGAACTGCTCGACCATGGTGAGAGGCTGGTCGTCAATAGCGATCCAAGGTGGGTTGTAAATGCCACAAGGGTGCTTCTAATGGAGGATCATTGTTTTCTTCAGACTGATCATTAACCTGAAAGGCCTTGCATCCTTTGCAAAATGAGTGACTGCAGCCTGTAGCACGTCCTCTGTGTGTGTGAGTAGACCACAAACATCTGCATACAATACTCCGAATGGGCTTTTGCCTGGTTTTGGTTGGGGCAAGAAGGGGGTGCAGGTTGAAGATATTTCCCTCAGTGCGAAACGAAATGTAGATGATCTCTGAGGTGCTCTCTTTCACTTCCCGTAGAATCATGCTGAAAAAGATGGCAAAGATCATTGGTGCCAAAACACTGTCTTCCTTCACACCCGTATAGATGGAGAATAGGTCGAATGGTTCGCCATTGTGTTTAACCCAATCATTTTGGCCTTTCTGGAGCTGCTGTAGGATGGTGAGGAATTATGGGAGACAGCCAAACTTTGATGCAGTCAGCTGCGATGGAAGGTTCTGTCAAAGGCCTTGGTCTGGTCAGTCCCATGTTCTGTTGATGACACTTCTCCTGCATCTAGCGAAGGAAGAAGTTCATGTCAGATGTGTCTTTGCTCACTCTGAATCTACACCAACTCTCTGTGAGGTTGCCTTCAGCAATGGTAGGGAGGACTCTGTCCAAGAGAATTCTGGCGAGGATATTCCCGGTGGTAGCCAGCAGGTTAATACCTCTGTAGTTTGAGCAATCTAATTTCTCCCCTTTGTTCTTGTACAATGACAGTGTCACGCAGGTCATTTGGGACTGAGCCGCTCTCCCAACAGAGTGTGAACAGGTTTGTGAGTTCACTCAGGAGAATGTCTCCACCCACTTTATATGCTTCTGCTGGAATCCCATTGATGCTTGGGGTTTTAAGGCCTTGCAGCTTACAAATAGTAGCTTTGACCTTGTTCAAAGTTGGCAGGCCACCAAGCTTCAGCCTGACCTCATGCTGGGGCACCTTTTCAATTGATGTTTCTTGTACCTGACAATTATTCCTAAAAAGGGTATCATAGTGAGTCACAATGATATAAGTCAATCTGCCTGTCTGACCAGTAGACTTTGAAGTTTATTGACGATGGCATTTTTGATCATGAAGCCCACCTGAGAGTCTGTTCTTGTTGCTGCTTCTGCCTGACCAGAAGGGAGTGTAGCCTGCACCAGTGATGCCTACGTCCAGCTGAGCTATTTCTCCTGCCGCAAGGGCTGAGCGTCTTTGGGGCCGGTCACCTTCTGGAGAGCCCTGCATTGTGCATACCTTCCAGCATGCAGTATGTGACTTTGAGATATATTGACTTTTTTGATTTATTTTCCTTTCTCTCACCGCTTGAGTGAGACGTCCGTTGAGCGTGATGAACCAACCAGATGTAGACGACTCATGGGTCTGAGCCGCCTGCATGCAAAGTTGAGACTGTGACATCCAGTGTCATCCAACACCTGCCGTTTCACCCTTTCTCCATCGCTGTAGTAATTTTCTTCACGTCTCCACTGTATAGGTTTATGGTGAGAATCAGTGTACATGGACCAATTTCACTCTTTAGGCCAGGGGACCTGCAACAGGGGAGTCCTGGGCTGGATGTCCTGCTCACTTAGGGAAGATGAAGCATCTCTCATAGCCTTTCCTGTCCAAGTGCAATGATTGCTGCAGATCCACTGTTTGGCTTGCTACACAGGAGATCACTCACATATGGTCTCTCCTACACAACTGTGCCCGTAGCAATGCCTTCACATGGCATCCCTGTTCTTTCTGAGTTTGCTATGTCATGGCGTGACTGAGTGTCCAGCGGCATAACTGGGTGGGCAGGCTGGGCTCATCAGCTTTGGTTGGCAACCAGCCTAGGAGAAGGGCAACTCCAATTCCAAACCTGGGTAAATAGGACTCATTAGCCTTGCCAGGCAGTCTGTCTAGGAGAAGGAAAATACCCATACTCAACCTGCAGACTTTACATATAACCAGTAATGAACTACAGTATGTAAATAGCAATGAATGCTTAATCAAGCAGTGCATTTACAATATTAATGAAATATTAAATACACAAGTCCCAGTTTTTGTTTACCACTTAGCCATCTAATCCAACCAATTTGAGCCACAAACCCTGGTTCTTCCACCTCAGATCACTAGCACCTTCAGGTATTCAGACCTGATGGTGTAGGGGATGATGGACTCACGGGCCAGTTGCCAAAGAGCACAAGTTTGCTGTTCTTATAGTTGACTATGACCTCTGAGGTCAGCTCAAACAGGTTGTCTCCAAGTGCAGGGTGGCTTTGATCTGACAGTCCTCTCCAGCTGGCATCATCACCCCTCTTATGCTGAGTACTTCCTTGTGGATTCATTAAAAGTGTTTTATCCAAAGCACAAAGAGAGCAGAAAAGTAGGAAAGGCAACCATGCCCATCTCCAGACCTGATGTATCTCACCTACTGACCTAGACTGCACTATTGATGTTTTGGAGAATATGTCCATCATGTATATATGCAATATCCTGTCAAAGACCTTTTCCTGGTCCAAACTAACCAGGATAGTGTCCAGAACACCTACCTGCATATAGGCAATGATGTTCCTGAGTAGAATGTAGTTCTCAGTGTGTTAGTTGTTATTCTGCCAGGTATAGATCAGGCTTGACTCCATTTCCAATGTGTGCATAGATCACATCATTGTCTATGTACTACAGTACTTACATTCTGCCCAAAAGATCGTAGCGCTATAGATTAGCTTTTTACGTTGTACTGAATGTCCAACTCAATGAGAAGCTTTTACTTTTTTCCTTGATTGTGTTATAAAATAAAAGATATATTAATATTGTAAGTTTATTTATTTTCCATACACACCTTGTCTCTGTGACGTCTACCTAACCTGGTTAAAAGCAAATGGTGATTCCATATGGTATTATCTCTACAAGCCACAAGAAATGAGTTCTGTTCTGGATTATATGGGTATTTCCTGTTTTGTTGTTTAAGTTCTTTATTATGTCACAGAAAGATACTATAACCTAGCTACCAGTGAAAACACTCTTAGTAATTATGAAACAGAGTAAAAAACTAAGAGATTGAGAAGTGTCATCATTATGGAAAAACTAATTTACAGACTGAATTGTGAAATTGCTGTCTGGATAAACCAATTCTGCTGCATTCCTTAAATTAAAAATGTTTCATTCACAAGCACTATTGATAATTCATCATTTGAGATTTGCAACTACTTCATAAGCACTAGTTTGGCAAGCAAAGAAATAATGGAATAAAATATCCTTTTGGGTGTCTACATTATATTTTGAGGTAGAAAGATAATAAAGTTACAAACTCATTGTTGCAGTAATCAAATGTGCCTTAAAGGGATTGGCTTCTCATCCTCCAGAGGCTTAAGCAAACTAAGCAGCCCAACTAAGGAGACTAAAAAGCCCCTCTCATCCTTATTCTGCAGTGAATTTATTTCTGCTGAGATTTCAGTACTGTGTAACACACTTAAACTAAGCATTTCACTCGTTAAGAACAGGAAGATTATTGAGGGATTCTGCCCCTTATTAATATTGGGTTTCCTGCTGAAACTGTAAATGTACGGAACTGAGACTCTCTGTGAGATATCCCAGTTAATGCGTCTGCCACCTCTAAAATTTCTACGTATGAAGAAAAAACACCGCTTCAGCAAAATGCTAAAGATGGGAATGTCCATGAAAATGTAACCTAAAATGAAATTGGAAAAAGTGTGACCTTTCTTTAAAGGTGCCTTTTGAGCAGCTAAATACATAAATAATAATGTAAATGAGTAGCAATGTTCAATTATAGGGAGCATCGGGCCTCTCAGCTGAGTCATAAACAGACCATATAATGTTGATTTCCTACCAATGAATGAAATACCATTTATATTGACCAGCTGCTCCTGCAGGGAAACAAATGAATGGCAATAATGTGACCAGGGCACTTTTGTGGTTAAGGAACTGAACCAGGGCACAGATTCATGATCTGGTCATGTGTGTTCGATACCATTATAGCAATATAACAATTCAAATTGTGGCAATCAAAACTATTTACACAAGTATTGATTAGTAGCAATGATGGTTACGATTATTATTTTATTATCCATAATGATAACTCTGAAGTCAGAAAATAGTCAGGGGAAAAAAGAGAGTACTTTAATGTTATTCAGTTCTGGAAATTTCCTACTAAATGCTAACTATTAGGCAGCATCTGTGGAAATTAATAAAAAGTTAACGTTTTGGACCACGACACTTCACCAGAACTGGAAAGGAAGGGGGAAGATGCCAGAATAAAAAGGTAGGTGGAAGGGAAAAGAGGACAAGCTAGAAAGTGATGGGTAAAGCCAGGTAGATGAGGGAAGGGAGAAGAAGAATGAGCTAAGAAGCAGGGAGATGCTAAGTAGAAAAGGCCAGGGGCTGGGGAAAAGGAATCTGATAGGAGAGGAGAGTGTACCGTAGGAGAAAGGGAAGGAGTGGGTTGCCTGGGGAGCTGACAGATAAGTGTGGAGAAGAGAAAAGAGACCAGAGTGGGAAACAGAAGAAGAGGAAAGGGAGAGGAAAGAAGAATAAAAAATACCAGAAAAATAAATCAACATTCATGTCATCAGGCTGGAGTCTACCTAGACGAAACATGAGGTGTGGCTTCTCCACCCCAATACTGACCACTTTGTAAATTAATGACTCCTCTTGTTAAGTAAATAACGTAAAGTAACGTAAATACTTTACGTAAATAACAAAGTAATTTACGTTACTTTCTCCCTAACGTAAATCGAAAGTCTCCCTATTATGGTAGAGGTGATCCAAAGGGGAACCAGAAATCACCCCACACTGTTTCGGGTCTACATGGATGGAATGGGCAGCAGAAATTCGAGCTCCCTCATTTTACCAGCACTGGGATGAACTTGCCCTTGATGGTGGTTGCCTTATGTGGGGATTCAGAGATTCTGTACCAGCCAAGCTGAGAGCTGAAGTGTTGGAAGCAAGAAATCCTTCACATAATTCATTACATGTTGTATGTAAAATTATGTGAATGTCATACACCATCACGTCATCAGTGCAGTCCTGACTAAAGTGAAATGAAACCAAGCTGTTACCTGGCTGCATTGAAAGGGGCCCTCCACATCAGATCCTTTTACCAGGATAGTTAGGGCCTCGCCTGCAGGACATGCCTCCTTTGAGATAATTGCTATGTGGATCAGATGATCAACCACCTCTGTGGACTGTACTTTTGCAAGTAATGTTCAGAAGAGTTTGCAGCAGTGCTTTTCAAGCTTCACCCTGAGCAGCTGCATCACAGAGGACTCTTGTGTCAATGGGCATTTCCTTGGAATATATATCAAGACAAACATCACATGCTGCTGGAACATCATAATGTACAACACTATAGTACAGTATATCTGAAACTTGTTGGTCTTCAAATACAATGTTTATCAGGGAATGACGCCCCGGGATATACTCGGCCACAGTCGAAGGTCTTACTGCCACTGGACATCGAGAGACTAAGCCTGGTTAAAATCCTCTAAAACTCTTCAAGTTTGTTCCCTCTAAAGCTGAGGTTCCCAACCTTTTTTATGCCATGGACCCTTACCATTAACTGAGCAGAGCATGGACCTCAGTTTGGAAACCTCTGCTCTAAAGATCACATGAGTGGCAATAATGCCTTTTACATAATTTATGCTAAACAACAAATGTCTATACTTAATAATGCTGGAAATGTATAGATTGGACAGTACTATGAAAATAAAGAAAGCTGTGCATGGTCTTTTATGTCCTGTTTATGTTTTCTCAGAATAAAGTTTACTATTGAAATAAAGAGAATGGAAATCACGTCAGAAGCATAAGAATGAATTGTAGTGGAGTGTCAAGATAAATTACCAGACTAATATAAAACAACTGACGAATTGTCATTATCATTTGTCACCCAGCATTAAGTATACATTCCATTGCATAACAGTGAAATCAACAGTGCTTATATGATCTAATTTTAGGCCAGTATAGATAGCTAAATGGATATGATATATGAAAATGTAACAACCAATATCACAAAATGAGACTGAAGAAGTTGCAATGTTCATTCTTGCAGCAAAACTGCCAGCAGCTACCTGTTTTGAGGATTCACCCCAAAATCTGCTAGTAAGCTCAGCATTCCCATGTAAATGCTGAAAACCCAACATTATTAACCAAGATCCACACACCACATTTTTAAACCCTCATCCAAAGATGAACTCTAAATGGTGACCAGAGGCACAGCATGTTCTTACACAATACCTCAGCAATTATTCAGGAAATTTGTGCAACATTAGCTCAGTTTAAGGAACAACGTGTTTCTGCCTTTCAATAAAGAGGAATGGCTATGAAAAGAAACAAAGAGAAGACAATTAGTATGTTTTTGAACTAACTGATCTTGCTTTAGTAACTTAAAAGTATTTTGTCTTTTTAAGTATTTTTTCAAAAGTTGTAAAATGGATTTATAATAGTTTGGGAATATCTTTTCAAAGTCAGGATTATTCAGAAGCATTCAAAGTCCTACAGAGTCAATAAAGCCCAGAGTTTAACTTTGCCAATCTGTGACTTACTAAACTCACCACCAGCAGAACTGTAGCCCACTGGTGTTTACTCTATGGGTAATAGAAATTTATCAGCATAATATTTTCAAAGTTATCCAGATGTCCAGCATCTGCAGAATGTGTTTATTTTTTCAACATTGTTGTTGATTGAGGTGACCCTGTGATCTCTGTCTCAGAGGCCATCGTCACAACAGGATCTGTTGCTTTACCTGGTAGAGCTCTGAAAACTGGTGCCAACCAACTGGCAGGTGTGTTCAAAGACAATTTCAATCTCTCATTACAATAGTCTGAACTTCCCAGCTTCTTCAAAAGGGCAACAGTCATATCAATACACAAGGGCGAGCTGCCTTAATGACCATTGTCCAGTAGCACTCACAACTATGGTGATGAAGTGCTTTGGGAGGTTCATTATGGATAAAATCAACTCGTGCCTAAGGACCTACATCCACTGCAATTTGTCTATCGCCACAACAGTTCTACAGTGGATGCGATCTCATTGGTTTTTCACGAGGTCTTAGATCACCTGGACAATACTAATATTTACGTCAGGCTGTTGTTCACTGACTACAGCTCAGCATTTAACACAATCAGTTCTACAGTTCTGATAAAATCTAGGCCTTTGTACCTTTTTTGCAACTGGATCCTTGACTTCTTCACTGGGAGACCACAGACTCTTGTAGATCAGAAATTACATCACTTCGCTGACACTCAACTCTGGTGCACCTCAAGGATGTGGTCTTAGTCCACTGATCTACTCTCTCTGCTCCCGAGATTTAGGTACAGCTCAAAACCCAACTATAAATTTGCTGTTGGCAGAATTTCAGATGGTGATGAGGTGTACAGGAGTGAGATACATCAGCTGGTTCAGTGGCATTGCAGCAACAACCTTACACTCAACATAAGTAAGACTAAGGAACTGATTGTGGTCTTCAGGAAGGGAACGTCGAGGGAACACATACCACATCTTATCGTGGAATCAGAAGTGGAAAGTGTGAACGGTTTCAAGTTCCTAAATGCCAATATCTCTGAAGATCTATCCTGAGCCAAACATATTGATGCAATTACAAAGAAGGCATAATGAAGGCTATATTTCATGAGGGGTTTGAGGAGAATTAGTATGTCAGCAAACACATTTGCAAATTTTTACAGATGCAATGTGGAGAGCATTCTAGCTTTCTGCATCACCATCATATAGGTGGGAGTCACTGCACAAGATTGAAATAAATTGCAGAAATTTGTAAACTCAGTCAGCTCCATCATGGGCACTAGCCTCCTCAGCATCCAGGACATTCTGGCTGAGGCCGTGGATCTTCTCATCTTGAAGGTGGCATCCATCATTGAAGACCCCTACCACCTCGCTTTTCTCATTGTTATCATCAGGGAGGAGGTACAGGAGCCCAAAGGCACACACTCAATCATTCAGGAATAACTTCTTCCCCTCTACCATAAGATTTCTGGATGGACATTGAACTCCTGGACACTACCTCACTAGTTTATTTTTTCTTTTTTTGCACTATTTAACTTTTTTAATATACAGTCGGCCCTCCCTACCCGTGAGGGATTGGTTCCAGGACCTCCCGCGGATACCAAAAAACTCGGATGCTCAAGTCCCTTATATAAAGTGGCATAGTATCTGCATATAACCTGCACACATCCTCCCATATACTTTAAATCATCTCTAGATTAATTATAATACCTAATATAATGTAAATGCTATGTAAATAGGTTGTTTTACTGTAATGTTTAGGGAATATTGACAAGCAAAAAAAACTGCACATTCCTCTTGCTCACAACACAAGCAGCAAACGAATGAGACGCGAGGTGAACAATGATCAAACAACGAGTAAAACTTGTAATACCTGTACAGTAGTTGTTACACTGTCTTGTTTAGGGAATAAGGACACTTTGGAGGAGGCTCAATAATACTAATGTCAGAAATTGCAGATGCTTTACTTAGAAACATTGTTATAGGAAGCTATCTCTTCTTTTACTTTGCATCACCAAACAAATCTTGCAGTGGTTGTAGGCATGTTGTTATCCCACGGGTGACACGGAGGCTCCGTTCCATTGTAGCCTTTGAAGAATTGCTTTGACCACATAATTGCTTTTTAAGAGCTACTTTTTCACAGGAACAAAGTAGCAAACAAACGAGATGTGAGGCGAACAATGCTCAAACAACGAGTGCTGGAAGAGCACTTCCAGGTTTTCTCGATTCGCGGTTGGTTCAATTTGTGCATGCTGAACTCACGGATAATGAGGGCCAACTGTATATACCTATTGGAATCTATTATAATGTATTGCTGCTGTATAACAACAAATTTCATGACATATAGTGGCATGCAAAAGTTTGGGCACCGCTGGTCAAAATTTCTGTTACTGTGAATAGTTAAGTGAGTAGAAGATGAACTGAACTCCAAAAGTCATATAGTTAAAGATGAAACACTCTTTTCAACATTTTATTGTAATTTTTTTAATTGAAGTTCATCAAACAAACATTTCCATAAGATGTATTTCAGACATTGTACATATATATCACATAATCATATATATCACAAATCTCCACAAAGTATTTATCTGAGGTATACACTTATAGAAAAGAGTGGAAAGAAGAAACAAGCAAAAGGAAAGAACTATGTTCAAGTAGGGAGTGATCTTTTTTTTTTACAACAGATTCATTGATTTGTGTGAATAAAGTCAGGCCTATGAGGCATTATGTAGTTAAACCATTTTTCCCAGTATGAATCAAATTGTTCCAGTTTATGGTTAACAGATGCTGTTATCTTCTCCATTTTGTAAATGTCCATTGTAATTTCCATTCATGTATTTAAAGTTGGGCTCTCCTGTGATAACCATTTCCTAGTAAGAGTCTTTTTACCAGCCACCAACAGTATATTCATTAAATATTTATCTCTTTTTAACTATTCTTGAGGTATATATCCAAAATATATGGTCTTACTCTCCAAGGGTATTTCACATTTAAAGATGTCTTCTAGGGCATTATGTATCCCCCTCCAATAGTTTTTGATAACAGGACAGTCCCAAAAAATATGATAAAGATTTGCATTTTGATTTCCACAATTTCTCCAGCAAACAGGGAGGTTACTATCATAATAGGATTTCTGACAGGGTGTAATAAAATATCTTATCAAGTTTTTCCATCCAAACTCTCTCCATTTCTGTGAATTGGCACCCTTCCATTGATATCTCCATATTGTTGTCCATTCTTCCTCATTTATAATTATCCCTCCTTCCTTATCCCATTTTCCCATTTTATTTTAATGTATGAAGTCAAATGTGTTTTAAGATTTGACAACCCCTTAACACATGCTTGAAATGATTCTACTACCATTATCTGAATTATATGCTTTTCTAAAGAGCTCTATCTTTTCAACATTTTAAGCAAGATTAGTGTACTATTTCTGTTTTGTACAATTTTAGAGTGGGAAAAAAAGGAAAGGAGCACCATGCAAAAGTTTGGGCACCCTAAGAGATTTAAGGTCTCAGATAACTTTTACCAAGGTCTCAGACCTTAATTAGCTTGTTAGGGCTATGGCTTGTTCACAATAAACTTTAGGAAAGGCCAGGTGATGCAAATTTCAAAGCTTTATAAATACCCTGACTCCTCAAACCTTGTCCCAACAATCAGCAGCCATGGGCTCCTGTAAGCAGCTGCTCAGCACTCTGAAAATTAAAATAAATGATGCCCACAAAGCAGGAGAAGGCTATAATAAGATAGCAAAGCATTTTCGGGTAGCCGTTTCCTCAGTTCGTAATGTAATTAAGAAATGGCAGTTAACAGGAACGGTGGAGGTCAAGTTGAGGTCTGGAAGACCAAGAAAACTTTCTGAGAGAACTGCTTGTAGGATTGCTAGAAAGGCAAATCAAAACCCCCGTTTGACTGCAAAAGACCTTCAGGAAGATTTAGCAGACTCTGGAGTGGTGGTGTACTGTGCTACTGTGCAGCGACACCTGCACAAATATGACCTTCATGGAAGAGTCATCAGAGGAAAATCTTTCCTGCATCCTCACCACAAAATTCAGCATCAGAAGTTTGCAAAGGAACATCTAAACAAGCCTGATGCATTTTGGAAGCAAGTCCTGTGGACTGATGAAGTTAAAATAGAACTTTTTGGCTGCAATGAGCAAAGGTATGTTTGGAGAAAAACGGGTGCAGAATTTCATGAAAAGAAAACCACTTCAACTATTAAGTTCGGGGGTGGATCAATCATGCTTTGGGCTTGTGTTGCAGCCAGTGGCACGGGGGAACATTTTACTGGTAGAGGGAAAAATGAATTCAATTAAATACCAGCAAATTCTGGAAGCAAACATCACACCATCTGTAAAAAAGCTGAAGATGCAAAGAGGATGGCTTCTATAACAGGATAATGATCCTAATCACACCTCAAAATCCAGAATGGATTACCCCAAGAGGCGCAAGCTGAAGGTTTTGCCATGGCCCTCACAGTCCCCCGACCTAAACATCATCGAAAATCTGTGGTTAGACCTCAAAAGAGCAGTGCATGCAAGATGGCCCAAGAATTTCACAGAACTAGAAGCCTTTTGCAAGGAAGAATAGGCGAAAATCCCCCAAACAAGAATTGAAAGACTCTTAGCTGGCTACAGAAAGCGTTTACAAGCTGTGATACTTGCCAAAGGGAATGTTACTAAGTACTGACCATGCAGGGTGCCCAAACTTTTGCTTCAGGCCCTTTTCCTTTTTTGTTATTTTATAACTCTAAAAGATGGAATTAAAAAAAGTAATCCTGCTTAAAATATTACAGAAATGTGTCATCTTTAACTATGCATTTTGGAAATCAGGTCATCTTTTACTCGCTTAGCTATTCACAGTAACAGAAATTTTAACCAGGGTGCCCAAACTTCTGCATGCCGTTGTATGCTGGTGATATTAAACCTATTCCCATTCTGATTTAAGAAAAAGTACTAAGACACGGTAGCTATTTAATTTGCTCATACATATATCTTTACAATTATATTAACATGGATGTGATGAAAGTACAGCTCAATGTTGATTTTTAAAAAAATCTGCAGATAGATAATTGTTTTGCATATGAATAGAAGTTTCCATAAAATATTTGCAATTTGTGACTAGAAGACACAGTATAAATTTTAATCAAGCATTTGTCCTGAAACACTGAATCTGTTTCTCTCTCTGACTGACCTCCCGAACATTCTTTGAACTTTATATCTTTACCACGCTATCTCTTTTGAAAGTAAAGCACTAATTTGTATTTGAGGCCATTTCGGGAAGTAATAATACTGTTGAGTCTCAGTTGGGTTGAATGACCTGATGGAGTGAGCTGAACCAGTGGTTGTTTATGAGATTAGAGAAACAAAGTTTTATATTCCCTGAACCAAGATCATGAGATGTTGGAAGAGAAAAATAAATGTTTAACTAATGACATTTTACAAGCTGATTGGGAATTAAATGAATATGATAAAAGTAATCCCACAGTATTACGTACATAGTGTATAGAATTGGTAACAATGAGGTTTTTAATTAACCATTACAAAGATGACATTTTTAGCTCTTTACCTTCAGCTACTTATCTTAATATTGTTCCTTGTCTTTTCACAAACAGAATCTCTTTCACAAAATTCTTGAACATTGCCGGGGGGTGCCTATCAATTTTACCTGGTATTCCTTAAGTACTTAAATGAAACTGTATAATTTAAAAGAACCTGAGTTTTCCCACAATTAAATACTTCAAATTCCTTAGTTACAATTAAATGCAGAATTGTATCTAATACAGACATTCTATTGATTTTGCTACTATGAACAATTTCAGTTCTGTCTTTCTTTTGTTATGCCCTCGGCCCCCTCCTTTGTGAGAATCGCAAGAGCCCTAGTCAAGGGGGGTCAACTGACCCAAGAGGGGGAGAGACGTGCTGAATAGACACAGGAAAATGGGAGAGAGAGAGAGAGAGAGAGACGTGCGGAAGACCACGTTCTCCCGAGAAGCAGAATAAAGGCGATATTGACTATTGTCTCATGAAGACCACGTGAAAAGCCCTCGGGCAAAGTGGGCTGGTTGAGAGAGAGATCGCATCACCTGCAACCTGATTGACACCTGCGATCCCGTGAAGAGGTATAAAGGAGGGTCTAAGAGGGGGGGGGCAACCCTCAGACGCACCCAGGAGACACCAAGGAAGCACGATACCGATTCCCGTGGGAGCGGGAAGGCATTTTGAAGGAAGCCACGTGCGTTAGATTCCAAATTTTGAATCTGTGGCTAGGACCAACGGAAGACTGCTTTTAACTAACAACGGGGAAGCCTGCTCCCCTGATTCCAAGGATTTGCTCTGTAAAGACAACGGGCAAGTGTTTATCCTTTCTAAACCATCTCTCTCTCTCTACAATGTGAAAACCCCAGCGGTTCCCAAAAGGGAAAAGCCTGCAAACTTCTGAGTGACTCTTTATATTTCAATTGGACTCAGTATATCCCCTAGACAACTATAGAGCTTATTTCTGATTGATTATTATTACACTGGTGTTTTAGATTGAGTTTTGATGATGTATATGATCTGAATGTTTTGTATTAACCATACGTTTGTGCCCCTTTTTGAATAAAACGTTTGAAAATAGTAGCATCTGACTCAGCTGATCCCGCTATCTTTGCTGGTAAGTTACCTGGTTACGAGGTTACGTAACACTTTGTTCTAGAGAAAGACACTGGCTACCAGCATTGTGTGGGTCTGAACTATATTGACTTCCATACTTATACAGTCCAGCATGGAGCTATGGAATGTAATGGACTTCAGTGCTGGTACATACTGTATGATCTGCTCAGTATTGAAACCAGAGGGGAAAAACAATCACACTGAACTAAGGAGTCAGATTCTTTAACAGCATGGCATCATTAGATAGATAGATAGATACTTTATTCATCCCCATGGGGAAATTCAACATTTTTTCCAATGTCCCATACACTTATTGTAGCAAAACTAATTACATACAATACTTAACTCAGTAAAAATATGATATGCATCTAAAATCACCCTCTCAAAAAGCATTAATAATAGCTTTTAAAAAGTTCTTAAGTAGTTTACTTAAATACATTGAGTCCTAACCCCGGCACTTTAACATATCTTACTCCTGGCGGTTAAATTGTAAAGCCGAATGGCATTGGGGAGTATTGATCTCTTCATCCTGTCTGAGGAGCATTGCATCGATAGCAACCTGTCGCTGAAACTGCTTCTCTGTCTCTGGATGGTGCTATGTAGAGGATGTTCAGGGTTTTCCATAATTGACCGTAGCCTACTCAGCGTCCTTCGCTCTGCTACCGATGTTATACTCTCCAGTACTTTGCCCACGACAGAACCCGCCTTCCTTACCAGCTTATTAAGACGTGAGGCGTCCCTCTTCTTAATGCTGCCTCCCCAACACGCCACCACAAAGAAGAGGGCGCTCTCCACAACTGACCTATAGAACATCTTCAGCATCTCACTACAAACATTGAATGACGCCAACATGAAGCTTTTGTTTTCCCTGTCTGATATGTCCAGTTCGTAGTCTCAAAAGTAAAGAGTTGCCTGTCAGGACAGTTACTCAAGAGTTTCGGACATCTTTGGAATTTACTACATTAAGGCAGCTGTGGAAGCTTAGGTGTTGAGTCTACTCAAGTCTAATTATTTAGAGAATCAAGTGATATGGGTTTAGTGCAGGAAAGTTGTGCTGATATTGGAGCAGCTGAGTAACTCACTCTTGCTCCTGCTTCAACCTCAGCTTTAAGACAGCCATGGTTGGTGCATCTAGTCTGGCCTATTAATCTAAATGAATGGAAGGTTAGTATATGGTGTTTTTTTTTTTACAATTTTTTTGTGATAAATGTAACCATTCTTCAATTTACAAAACTTGTGTATTTTTGGAAATTGTTCCCATAAGCATAATTTTATAAATCAAAAAGACAGGGTGCAAGGCATTGTGAGATATAACACAAGAAAACAGTGGGGCAGTTGCAAACCAGCAACCCTCGCTTTTCCATAAGATTATGGCTGATTTATTCTGGCCTCAATTCTTCTTTTGTGCTTGTTCCCCGTAAACTACAGTTCCCAAATCTTTTCAAGGTTTACTTAATTCCACATCAAATATTCATATCCCTCCGTAAAAAGAAATTGTTACGCATCTATATTCTAAACGAGTAACTGCTTAATTTTTAACTATCTCCCCTGATTTGAAACATCAGTCTTTTCCCTCTAGATGTAATTCTGCACACCAATGGTTAACGTTCTATAAATCAAAGATATATATTACAAAGAGTCAATGATATTATGTTGAAATTTTCTATGTCAAATGTTCATAAATCAAGGAATTACTATTTTATTAAGCTATGTTAAATATGCTTTAAATACAATTATGAATATTACTTTTTATGTTGAATAAACTCTACTTGGGCTTCCAGCTGGGTACTGGTGTTGATCATAACTGATGTTACGATGACAAACTCTGCCATCTTCATCAGGGATGATGCCTGGGCATGTCTAGTCCCGCGCTATTTATAACCCTGTGGTCCTCATTCAATCAGGTTTTTGTTCTCCCACCTTATTTACAATTGAATTCCATTTCTTACTTAAAGTGAGACCTTCGTCTTTCTTAAAATTCTTTTCCTCTAGTTTTGTATCAATGACTTCTTTTACCAGGTGGTCCCAAAAGTCATTGGTACGGCACAGTAGTTTTGTGCTGTCGAAGTCAATCCTATGGCCTTTGCTAATGCAGTGGTTTGCTGCCACTGATTTCCCCAGTAACCCAAACAGATAGACCTCCTGTCCTCCTTGATGCGGGTTTCCATTGTGCTTCCCATCTGACTGCCTCGCATTCACAGGGAACCCAGTAAACGCCAAATGACCTGAGTCCTCGATCATCTTTGACCCACATAAGATGTGATTTGAGCTTCACTATGGATCCGTGGATGGTATTAATCTGGTATTTCTTTAGGATCCTGACGATCCTTCCAGAAACCATGGAAATATTGGGAAGTCAGGCAGTAGCGACAGGTTCCACCTCATTGTTAGTTTTCCTGGTTTTGCTGTCCTGATTTCCTTCACTTTGTAGCCATTCTCTCCGAATATTGTGCATAATCGTCTCATTTCCTCAGGGAGACTTTCTGGGTCTGAAATAGTTATTGCACGGTAATCAAAATAGAAAGAACTGCTCTACATTGGGAGGAATGATGGTGGCTGTTATTGTTGAGGTATAAGTCCATGTGATATATAATTTTATATGTATAAATTAACTTTTTTTAAAAAAATAGTTCAGATCATCAGATCCAAAATAATTAAGAAAGGCCTCAGACAGCCTGTGCTGTTAAAAGCCATCTGAACAATCCAGGCATGGTGCCTTCATGTTACCTGAAGCCTAGGCATTGCTCATAGTCCAAGTTACTTCAAGGACCAAGGGCTACAAGAAGGCCTCTAGCTCAAATTGACCCTGTGAATTTTTATGCAGATCAGACATTAGACAAATGCAAGATGTGAGCCACTTCAAACAAAATCTGATATACCCATTCAGACTTTTACTTGAATAAAATAAATGTTTGCAACAATTTTCCACTGAGCTTTAATAATTTATTCAAAGCTCAAGAATAGAGAAATGGTAACAGCCCAAAAAAGCAATCTCTGTCCATTTTGTGCATTTGCAGTAGCTTCACCATTGCAATCACAAATCTATGTCCCAAGCCCCAACTCCCTTTCACCTTCCCACATTTCAGTTAGGAAAATACAGTGAGGGAGAGGTGGAGCATAATAAAGCGGAATTTGCAAAAATGATAGGCTGGTGAGCCTTACTCTCAATAGTAGATAAAATATTGAAAGCACCGAGTGATAGGATTGACTTGCATCTGAAAAAGATCCCCTCGGTAGCCTGATCAGAAAGGTTAAGACATATAGCACCCATAGCCTAAAGTTAAAGAAACAACCATCTACTACCACTCTCTGGCTTCCTCTATGAAGCTAGTGTTGATTCAAAATTACTACCTTATCCTGAATCTTCTTGACCAGCCTCCCATGTGGTACCTTGTCAAAGGATCTGCTAAAGTCCATGATGACAATATTCATTTCCTTGCCTTCATCAATTTTTCTGGTCATCTCCTTGAAAAACTCTATCAGATTGGTTAGAACATGACCTACCATACACAAAGCCATGTTAACTATCCCTAATCAATCTGTCTATCCAAATATTTATATATCTGCTCCCATAGAATACTTTTCAATAACTCACCCACTATTAATATCAGGTTCAATCACCAATAATTACCCATATTATTCTTATGAGTTTTTCTGAAACAATGCAACAACGTTATCTATCACCCAGTCCTCTAGCACCTCGCTCATGGCTAAGGAGGTTTTAATTACCTCTGCCAGGACCACTGCAACTTCTGAACTGCCCTCCCACTGGGGGATAGCTTGTCAGGGCCTGGGGACATCCACCCCAATTTGCCTCAAGACAGCGTACAATTCCTCTTCTGTAATCCATCATATGGTCCATGACCCCACTGCTGTTTTGCCTCATTTCTTTTGACACTGAGCATTTCTCCTGAGTAAATACAGATGCAAAAAAATCAATTTAAGATCTCCCTCATCTCTTTCAGTTCCATATATAGGTGGCCACACTGATTTTCAAGGAACAATTTTGTCCCTTCCTATCCTTTTACTTTTAATGTATCTGTGGAACCCTCTGGATTCTCCTCTGCTTTGTTTGCTAGAACAACCTCATGGCTTCTTTAGCCCTCCTAACTTCCCCCTCTCAACTTGCTGGAGAAACTCTGAATTCAGGACCATTTGTGGGGGAAAAGTGCAGTCGATACTTTATTTTTAAACTTTGAATCAGGACATTTTATATTTATCCTGATGCAGGGTTTCAAGCTGAAACATTGACAATTCCTCTCCTCCCACAGATGCTGCTCCATCTGTTGAGTTGCTCCTGCAGATTAGCTGTTGCTCCAGATTCCATCATGCTCAGCCTCTAGCCACTCTTTGTAATGTCTGATATATTAGTGCATCAAACATCTAGAAGAACCAGAAAGAAAATAGTGGATTTCAACCATCTCACAATTAGGTTCCCACTTTTCAATCGTGTTTTCATCTTTACTGAAATTGAAAGGTGTTTGACATGTGTGACATAATCTGTCCACTTTTGATGCCAACACATATATACATATATCTTGAAATTTCAAAAATTAATATCAAAATATCCTTCAAATACTAAATCCAGTTTACATCTGGTGACTGTTAGAACATGGGAATCTCTATCCTTAATGTTATTTTAATACACGGTGGGAGTGGGGATAAAACTCGCGCAACCTATTAAATGCTCCCAATGGTGTCTGTCCTAAATAGCCTTTGATAACCAAATACAGCTTTTGGTCTTCAAACTACTATGCATTTCTACTGATGGAAGAAGGGGCAAAGGTAGGCTACTGACACCTTAATACCAGACACTTCAGGCAGCCGAAGCTCATCAGCCATGGTCGGCAGCTCATCGAGGAGAAGGAAAACTCTGAAACCTCCACTGTCTTGTGGCCAAACCACTTATTGGGGAGGTTTCGGGAGTATGTCCCGAGGAAAAATCTGGGGCTGTGGTCCCTGAGGTAGTCCTCCCTGAGTTCAACACCGATTGGCAACTCCTGCAATGCTGCTGGCCAAACTGTATCATTTCTGCCGTTCCTTTGGATTCATCAGCTGCTTGGAGAAGGAGAGCCTGCTACATGGGCAACAGCTTGCTCTCCAAACTGCACTGGCTTGTGCATCACCTCGACAGCTTGGCCACAACATCTGTGCTCTATCCTGACCAACAGAGGACCGCAAGCAATCGATACATGAATTAACTTGTGAAGGAACAACTTGCAAGTTACATTTGTAAACTGAAGCCTGATTAATTATGTGCACATAGAATATAGAAACAAATATTTAATGTTCATTACTGAGCAGGGAAGAAAGACATCTCCCAACTGTATGAAATATGAAATCAAATATCTCATTATCATAATATTCAGTCTTCAACTCACTTCAGTTTGAAAATCCATTTGCATCTAATTAGCCTTGGCAAGAAAGGACACATATTCTTACATCTCTTGATACAAGGAGATGCTTCCTGGCTTTGAAAAAATTACATTTTGGATCAGAAGTACAAAATAGATCATGGTTTCCTTAACAATTTTCAGGACCCCTGGAGATTATTTTTATTAATTTTGCAACAAAAATGCAGTGGTGACTGTAGGCGATTTCAATTTTCCACGTGTTGATTGGGAATCCCATACTGTAAAAGGGCAGGAAAGGATAATGTTTGCAAGAAGTGTTCAGGAAAGTTTCCTTAATCAATTCACAGAAGGCCTAACTAGAGAGGGTGTGAGTGATACGAGATCTCCTAGTAGGGAATGAGACAGAGCAGGTGACAGGAGTTTGCGCAGGGGTGCACTTTGCATCTAGTGATCATAATGTCATTATTTTCCAGTTAATTATGTAGCAGGTAGGTTTGGTCATCAAGTTGAGATTCTAAATTGGAGAAAGGGCAATTTTGATGTTATAAGAAAAGATCCGGCAAGTGTGAATTGGGACAGGTTATTTTCTGGCAGAGGTGTACTTTGCTATTGGGAGGTCTTCAAAAGTGAAATTTTGAGAACACAGAGTTTGTATCTTCCTGTCAGAATAAAATACAAGAATAATATATTTAGGGACCTTTGTTTTTTGAAAAAATGAGGCTTTGGTTAAGAATGTGGTGGTCAATAGCATGTATAGACAGGAAGGAACAAATTAAGTACTTGAGCAGTATAAGAAATGCACAGAAATCATGTGGGTTAAAAGAAGGCATTAAGTTGTTCCAGCAGACAAAGTGAAAAAGAAATCTAATGGCACCTACAGATATACTTACAGCAAAAGGATAGCAAGAGACAAAATTGGCCCTCTTGAAGATCAGACTGGTCATCAAGGCATGGATCCGAAAGAGATGGGGAAGATCTCAAAAGGACATTTTTGCCTCTGTTTTACTCAGAAGACAGGTACGAGAAAATTGGAAGTGAGGGAAAACAGCAGGTCTTGAACCATACGCTGATTACAAATGAGGAGGTGCTTGCTATCTTGTGACAAAATAGGCTGGATAAATCCCCAGGGCCTGGCAAGGTCTTTGCTCAGACATTGTGGGAAGCTCATTCAGAAATTGCAGACGCCCTAGCAAAGATACTTTAGAAGTCCTTAGCAACAGGTGAAATGTTGGAGAATTGAAGAGCTAATGTTGTTCTATTGTTTAAGAAAGTCTCTAAAAATAAGCTGGGAAATTGTAGACCACTGAGCCTGATATTAGTAGTGGGGAAATTATTCTAAGGGACCAGATATATATTTATTCGGCTGGACATGGACTGATTAGGGACAGTCAACATGGTTTTGTGCATGGTAGGTCATACCTAAGCAATCTTATTAAATTTTTCAAGGAAATATCAGCAAAGTTGAAGGCGGCAAGAAAGTGGAGGTTGTCTACATGGACTTTAGTGGGGTCTTTGACAAGGATCCACATGGGAGGTTGGCATTCAGGATGTGGTAGTAAATTGTATTAGACTTTGGCTTTGCAGGAGAATTCAGAGAGTGGTAGCAGATGGTTGCTTGTTTGACTGGAGGCCTGTGAAAATGTTATGTTGCAGTAATTGGTGCAGGGTACATTGCTGTTTGTCATCTATATCAAAGATCTGGATGATAATGTAGTAAGCTGGATCAATAAATTTGTGGATGATAGCAAGATGGGAGGGGCGTAGTCAACGGTGAGAAAGACTATCAAGGCTTGCAGGAGGATCTGGAGAAGCTGGAAAATGAGCTGGAAAAATAGCATAGTGAATGTAATGCAGATGAGTGTAAGGTGCACCAGGGTAAAACTTATAAAGTGAGCAGTTGAGCACAGACAAGTGTGGTAGAATAGAGAAATCTTGGAATACAGATCCATAATTCTTTGATAGTAGTGTCACAGTTAGATAGGGTCATAAAGCAAGCTTCTGATACAATGGCATTCATAAAGTACTGAGTACAGGAGTTGGGCTGTTATATTGAAGTTGTACAAGTCAAGGATGAGGCATACACTGGACAACAAAGATGTTGCTTCCCAAATATTTTTGGGTGTATCTTATGGGTTTTGATCTACTGACCATGAAAGTTACTGTCATTTCCCTATCATGCACCAGTTTTAAATTGCTGATATATGTCACTTCAATTCACAAATGAAGTCAGTTAAAATGTTGCCCTCCATGTAAGCACCAAACTATGTGGAGCTTCAAGTATACAAAACCAAGAACTGCAACATGCAGCTAAAAATTAATTTTCTGCTTTCCCATTTTGACTTTTTCCATGAAAATTTTGGCACTGTCAGTGAGGAGCAAAGTGAAAGGTTTCACCAGGACATTGCGGTCATGGAGAAATGGTATTAGGGCAACTGGAATCCATCAAGGCTGCCTGATTATTGTTGGGTACTTTAGCTAGAGGCCTCAGACAGTAAGTACAGATGAAAATCATCAAAAAATACTCTTTTTTGTTCATAAAACATGCAATTAAACAATATATTCAATATTAAGTTTTGTGTTTCCCCAAATTCCTATGTGATACAAGTAGTCTGATATTATATTTGTGTTTAGCTTCAAGCAGGCTAACATAACCATAAGTAACTCCTGAGGAAGCAACATATTTGAAAAAAAACCCTGCTGTCCAGTGTAATTTGGAGTATGGTGTGAGGCTACCAACCTACAAGAATGCTATCAATAAGATTAAAAAAATGTAGAGAAAATTTACAAGTATGTTGCCACAACTTGAAGAAAGGACTTTATTCCAGGAGAATGAGAGGAGATTTCATAGGTTTTATTTTATGAGGTGTACAGAAAGGGCAAATGCAAGCAGGCTTTTTCCACTGAGTTTGGTTGAGATTAGAACTCGAGGTAATAGGTTAAGGGTAAAAGATGAAACTATTAAGGGGAACATGAGGAGAAACTTATTCATTCAGAGGGTGGTGAGAGTGTGGACCGAGTTGCCTGCAGAAGCGGTGAAAATGGGTCTGATTCCAACATTTAAGATAATTTGGATAGGCAGATACTAGGAAGATACTATGATCTGGGTGCAGGTCGATGGGACTTGGCAGATTAAATGGGCCAAAGGGCTTGTTGCTTTGCAGAAGTATTCTATAAATGAACAGCTAAAGTTTTGAGCTGGTACACTTCATGAGGACACAGGGTTTTAGATCGACTGCTTTTTTCTTTTCCATGAATGCTGCCTGACCTGGTATGCTCTTCCAGCATTTTCTTTGTGTTGCTCCAGTTTTCCAGCATCTGCAGAATCCCTTGTGTTTGTGGTTCCACAAAATCATCTATTTATAATTTAGCTGACAAACCATGTTGGGATGTGTTAACTATTGTAGATTGTCTTAATGCCTCTGTCAGAGCACCTGAAGGAAATCCAAGTGGTCACAGCGATAATGTATAAACTCCCACAGAAACTGAACCCAAATCAGTAAAAGCTGGCATTGTAAAGTGATATGCTAATCACTACATTACAATGCTACCCAAGAAGGAGATAGCATTGCAACTCTTAAAGAACATTAAAGTGAACAAGTCTTCAGGCCTGATGCAATATATCACATATCATTGAGAGAGGCAAGAGATGAGATTGCTGGGCCCTTGCCAAATGCCTTAGTGTCCTCTCTAGTGATGGGTGAGGTCCTGGGTGACAGGTGAGTAGCTAATGCTCCATTATTCAAAAAGGGAAATAGGGATAATCTTGGAAACTACTGACCAGTGAGTTTCACATCAGTCAAAAGGAAGATATTAGAGAGGATTCTAAAGGATATAATTTATGACCATTTGGAAAACCATTCCTTAATTAGGAACAGTCAACATGGCTTTGTGTGGAGTAAATCATGTTTTACTGAATGGTTTATATTTTTGAGGAAATGACAAAGGTGATTAAACCAGAGCTATGAATGTTGACTACATTGACATTAGGTGTTTGACAATATCTCTATGGGCAGTTCATCTACATGATTTACATTCATGGGATCCATGATGAATTGGCCATTTGGTTTCAGAATTGGCTGGGGCTTATGCTGGCTGGATGTCTGTGACTAGTGGTGTTCTTCAGTGTCTGAGGCCTCTACTGTCTATCATAGATATAAATAATAACCTGGATGAAAACTTCAATGGGTGCGTTACTAAGTTTGCAGATGATACAAAACTTGGAGGTGTTCTAGATAGCATAAAGGGTTGCCAAACGATATAGCAAAATACGGATCTTTTGCAGTTACAATTGGAGAAATGGCTGATGGAGTTTAACCCAGTCAAATGTGAAGTGTGGCATTTTCAAATGTATGGAGACAGTACACTGGTAATCGCAGGACCCTTAGCAGTATTAACATGTAGAAACATCTCCGTGTAGAAGCCATAATGCTCTGAAAATGGCTGCACACAGGTTGATAGTGTGTTAAAGGTGGCATACAGCATGATTGCCTTTATTAGATGAGGAGTTAGTTGCTTTTATTAGCTGAGTTCAAGCTCTGTTACAGCTCTATAAAACTCCATCTATGGAGCACTGCATGCATTTCTGGTTGCCCGATTATAGGAAGGATGTTGAAGATTCGGAGGGATGGAGGAAACATTTACCAAGATGCTACCTAGATCAGAGGACACGTGTTAAAAGAAGAGGTTAGACAAACATGTTGTATTTTCTAGAGAGGCAGAGGCTGAGAAAGATCTGATAAAGGTTTATAAGATTATGAGAGAAATAAAATAGTCAAATGATATCTATTTCCCAGAGATCAAATGTCTAATATGGGAAGTTATGCATTTAAGGTGAAAGGGGCAAGTTTAAAGGAGATGTGTGGTGTTTTTTTTTATATACAGAGGTGGGTACCTGCAAGCTCTGCCAGTCATGATGGTGGAGGCAAATAAGATAAAGACATTCAAAAAATTCTTAGGTATATGAACGGGCAGATGCTAGAAGGATATGGCCAATGTGTAGGCAGAAGTAATTAATTTAGTTTGGCAATTGATTACCAACTTAATTAATTCAGCGCAATATGCATTGAAGGGCCTGCTTTACTATTCTAATGCTAGGTTGGTATATCCCACAATTGTTATCAAAAGAAGCATGATTGGGGTCAGTGAGAAGGTGTATTCAATATCAATGGAAACATAAAATTGCTAAATTCTACCTAATTTTGAGTGGTGGACCGTTCCAGAGGTAAAACATCACCTTTAATAGTTGGGAACAGAGGACAGAGAATCTTGTTAGCAAATACAGTAACAGATAGCCATGAAAATATGTAACCAATGACTGCACAGAGAAATGTTAATACATTTTATCAGTGGAAACATTAGTTTGAATACAGCCTCAGGAATGATTATAAATGTCATCCTCTTGATAGTTATTAAGATGTACTGTTAGATTGATATCAGTCATTCATTGTGTAGCTACAACCATTAGCCAAATATCAAATTATCGCTATGGGGATACAAAATTTCAGACAATATATTCTGTTCAAGAGAAGTGAAACCTGGAACACTAAGATGCATTCTTAATAGAGAATTAACCACTACACTGTTTTGGCAATTTTAAGTGGGAAAACTAGAGGAATCGTGTGATGTCCATGTGGCATTACACTTCATTGAATTCAAGGGGGAATACAAACAAGCCAGGTATAACATCACTTATGCAGATAGACAATAGACAGTAGGTGCAGGAGTAGGCCATTCGGCCCTTCTAGCCAGCACCGCCATTCACTGTGATCATGTGGCTGATCATACACAATCAGTACCCCGTTCCTGACCTCTCCCCATATCCCTTGACCCCGCTATCTATAAGAGCTCTATCTAACTCTCTCTTGAATGCATCCAGAGACTTGGCCTCCACTGCCTTCTGGGGCAGAGCATTCCACATATCCACCACTCTCTGGGTGAAAAAGATTTTCCGCATCTCTGTTCTAAATGGCCTACCCCTTATTCTTAAACTGTGGCCTCTAGTTCTGGACTCGCCCATCAGCGGGAACATGCTTCCTGCCTCCAGTGTGTTCAATCCCTTAATAATCTTATATGTTTCAATCAGATCCCCTCTCATCCTTCTAAATTCCAGTGTATACAAGCCCACTCGCTCCAATCTTTCAACATATGACAGACCCGCCATTCCGGGAATTAACCTTGTGAACCTGCGCTGCACTCCCTCAATAGCAAGAATGGCCTTCCTCAAATTTGGAGACCAAAACTGCACACAATACTCCAGGTGTGGTCTCACCAGGGCCCTGTACAGCTGCAGAAGGACCTCTTTACTCCTATACTCAATTCCTCTTGTTATAAAAGCTAGCATGCCATTAGCTTTCTTCACTGCCTGCTGTACCTGCATGCTTGCTTTCATTGACTGATGTACAAGAACACCTAGATCTTGTTGTACTTCCCCTTTTCCTAACTTGACTCCATTTAGATAGTAATCTGCCTTCCTGTTCTTGCCACCAAAGTGGATAACCTCACATTTATCCACATTAAACTGCATCTGCCATACATTTGCCCACTCACCCAACCTGTCCCAGTCACCCTGCATTCTCATAACATCCTCCTGACATTTCACACTGCCACCCAGCTTTGTGTCATCTGCAAATTTGCTACTGTTACTTTTAATCCCTTCATCTAAATCATTAATGTATATTGTAAACAGCTGCAGTCCCAGCACCGAACCTTGCGGTACCCCACTGGTCACAGCCTGCCATTCCGAAAGGGACCCATTAATCGCTACTCTTTGTTTCCTGTCAGCCAGCCAATTTTCAATCCATGTCAGTACTCTGGCCCCCAATACCATGTGCCCTAATTTTACCCACTAATCTCCTATGTGGGACTTTATCAAAAGCTTTCTGGAAGTCCAGGTACACTACATCCACTGGCTCTCCCTTGTCCATTTTCATAGTTACATCCTCTAAAAACTCTAGAAGATTAGTCAAGCATGATTTTCCCTTCATAAATCCATGCTGACTCGGACCGATCCTTCTACTGCTATCCAAATGTGTCGTAATTTCCTCTTTTATAATTGACTCCAGCATCTAACCGGTCTATAATTCCCTGTTTTCTCTCTCCCTCCTTTCTTGAAAAGTGGGACAACATTAGCCACCTCCAATCAGCAGGAACTGTTCCTGAATCTATAGAACATTGGAAAATGATTACCAATGCATCCACAATTTCTAGAGCCACCTCCTTAAGTACCCTGGGATGCAGACCATCAGGTCCCGGGGACTTATCAGCCTTCAGACTCAACAGTCTATCCAACACCGTTTCTTACCTAATATAAATTTCCTTCAGTTCATCCTTTACCCTAGTTCCTTTGGCTACTAATACATCTGGGAGATTGTTTGTGTCTTCCCTAGTGAAGACAGTTCCAAAGTACCTGTTCAACTCATCTGCCAATTCCTTGCTTCCCATAATGAATTCACCCGTTTCAGTCTTCAATGGCCCAATTTTGGTCTTAACTATTTTTTTGCTATTTACATACCTAAAGAAGCTTTTACTATCCTCCTTTATATTCTTGGCTAGTTTACCTTCGTACCTCATTTTTTCTTGGCGTATTGCCTTTTTTGTTATCTTCTGTTGCTCTTTGAAAGCATCCCAGTCCTCCGGTTTCCCGCTCATCTTTGCTATGTTATACTTCTTCTCTTTTATTTTTATACTGCCCTTTACTTCCCTCGTCAGCCAAGGCCGCCCCTTACTCCCCTTGGGATCTTTCTTCCTCTTTGGAATGAACCGATCCTGCACCTTCTGCATTATTCCCAGAAATACCTGCCATTTTTGTTCCACTGTCTTCCCTGCTAGGGTATTGTTCCATTGAACTTTGGCCAGCTCCTTCCTCAGAGCTCCATAGTTCCCTTTGTTCAACTGTAATACTGACACATCCAATATTCCCTTCTCTTTCTCAAATTGTAGGTTAAAACATATCATATTATGGTCACTACCTCCTAATGGTTCCTTTACCTCGAGGTCCCTGATCAAATCCGGTTCATTGCACAACACTAAATCTAGAATTGCCTTCTCCCTGGTAGGCTCCAGTACAAGCTGTTCTAAGAATCCATCTTTATGTATCAATTGCCCTGCAGGCAGATTACTTAGGGTTGTCATAGCCAGGGATAGTAATGAGGACAAGCTCCTACTACCTTTTAAATGCCCCCAAATGGCATGTGCCTCCTCAAATAGCCTTTGACAACCAAGTCCAGCTCCTAGCCTTTATGTGTGGCTTAGCTACTAGGCTAGGCAGAATCATTTATACTGACAGGTGAAGGGACAAAGGTGGGCTACTAGTGCCTTAAAACTAGTCACTTCGGGCAGATGGGACTCATCAGCCGTGGTTGGCAGCTCATCTAGGAGGAGGGAAACTCTGATCTCAAACCTCTGCTGCCTTGCCACTACACCCATTCATTGAGAAGACTTTGGGGGGGTGGGGGGTAAATCCCAAGGGAAAAATCTGGAGCTGGAGTCTCTAAGGCAGTCCTATATTGAGCTCAATGTTGACTGGCTACTCCTGTGACACTGTTGGTACCAAACTGTATTGGTCTCTGTCGTTCCTCCATCAGATGCATGGAGAAGGGGAGCTTGCTACATGTGCAACAGCTTGCTCTCCATATCATACTGCCCAGGCTTGTGCATCTAGACAGCTAGAATGCAATATCCATGGTCAAATCTGACCGATGGAGGCCCTCACCTCACAAACAAGCCAGGTATAAAATCAGTTGCCCTGCAGGCATGTTAACTTAAAACACAACCCTTACTCCAGAAGTTATGTTTGACTTTTCTTCCCAGAATATAGAGCTATTACTTACTGCAAAGATCCAATTCTATCACATTTTGCACAAGTAAAGCTAAGGATAATACAAGGAAAAATCCCTGAAATCGAGAAAATGGTTCATGTGGAGGTAAAAAAGAGGGAGGGAAAGTTAGGCCAGGAATCCAACTACAACCCTCTGCAATGATTGGTTGTCCACTTTACCACTGCTTTTTATTTTGTCTCCTCACTCTTCCTCAACTGTACAAAATTATTTCAGCAAGTGTGCATACATGCAACTTGATTGTTGACTTATTTCCCCGAAATGGCTTTGCAAGAAAATCTGAAAGGCTTCCTGAGCCCTGACTTGCAGGGAAGTAAGTAGCAGAATGGGATGGCTTGGTAGGCTCTGCAATCTGGCCTAAGATTAGAAGATTAGCTTTATTTGTCACATGTACAGTACTTCGAAATGCACAGTGAAGTGCATCATTTGTGTCAAAGCAGATCAGCTCAAAACAGACAAATAAATTCAGTTAGCTGAGTGACCTCCTATGTCATAGAAAGAAATATGAAATCCATTAAGCTTCACTGGAGGGTACATTTGAAGACTTACACCCACACTGGACCCCCTACAATTCCCCTACCAATCTGCCGATGATGCCATTGCCACAGTACTACACACTGTCCTCATTCACCTGGAGAAGAGAGATGCTTACATTAGAATGCTGTTCCCGGACTACAGCTCAGCATTCAACACCATAATTCCCTCCAAACTTGACAGGAAGCTCAGAGAACTTGGCCTGCAGGCCACCTTGTACAGCTGGATCCTAGACTTCCTATCAGATTGCTGACAGGTGGTATGGATGGGCTCCCTCACTTCTGCCCCTCTGATCCTCAACGCAGGTGACCCCCCAGTGTTGTGTTCTGAGTCTACTTGTATGTAATTAGTTTTGCTACAACAAGTGTATGGGACATTGGAAAAAAAGTTGAATTTCCCCATGGGGATGAATAAAGTATCTATCTATCTATCTATTTACACCCACAACTGTACTACCACACACAGCTCCAATTTGCTGATCAAATTCGTAGATGACACAACTTTGATTGGCCTTATTTCTAGTGGTAATAGGAGAGGTTGACACCCTGATACAATGGTGCCAGGATAACAACCTTTCCCTCAATGTCCAAAAATCAAAAGGGCTGATTGTGGATTACAGGAGGAACAGAGACAGGATTGGCCCAATCACTATCAATGGGTCTGCAGTTGAGAGGGTGAGTAGTTTCAAATTCCTCGATATACACAATGCCAGTGATCTCACCTGGATTGTACACACTTGATTTGTGGCAAAGAAAGCACAACAGTGTCTCTTCCACCTCAGGTGACTGAAGAAGTTCAGCAAGGGCCCCCGAATCCTCAAGACCTTCTATAAGGGCACCATTGAGAGCAGATTGACCGGCTGTATCACCACCTGGTATAGGAACTGGACCAACCTTGGGCACTGCAGAGTGTGGTACAGACAGCCCAGCACATCTGTAGATGTGAACTTCCCTCCACTGAGGACATTTATAGCAGCAGGTGCAGAAAGAAGGCCTGGAAGATCATCAGGGACACCAATCACCCCAACCATAAACTGTTTCAGCTGCTTTTGTCTGGCAAACACTACCACAGTATTAAAGCCAAGACCACAGGCTATGGGACAGCTTCTTTCTACAAGCCATTAAACTTTTAAATTTACATGTCTGTACATTGCACCAAAGTCATAATGCAAAGTTCTTTTATTCTGTCACATTGTGGGATGGATATAAGATATTAAATAAATTCTAATTTATCATTTCAGGTAGACTTGACCAGGAATTGAACACCACTTCCTTTGCTGAGGTTGTAAAAATTCAACTTAGGGTAAAAGCCAAATTTTAATTTCTCTTTGCCTCATTGGGATGTATTTTCAGCTTGTACTGGTCAGTCATACTGGACACAAATAGGTGTTGTACTGCTTTTCCACCACAGGGGCAGGCTACCTATAGCTGGTGGAATTGGGCCACAATAAGAGATGATCCCTAATGGGTGTGCTCCATCCATATCTTTTTTTTTTCTGATCTATAAAATTTAAAAAAAATGTGTGAAAGATCTCAGTGAAATCACTGGATGAAAGACAGATCTCTTACTAATAATATTTGGAAATCAGACACTGAGGCCATCCTGGAAAAAATATACAAGCTACAATTTTAGCTATTTTGGCAAACAATAATGTACTGTTCAAATCACTGAGTCACTTGAAAGAATAAAATCTGAATTGAAAAAAATACTCTAAATAATTTTAGATGGTAACAATAATACATTACTTAGTTGACTTTCCAAAACTAAATGGCAACTTTAAATATTAAAATTTGGAGTCATATTACTAATTCAGGAATGTGACAATATCAAGCAGTGGTATTAGAGCATTGAAGATTACATAAAGTACTGCAGAGTGAAAAAGAATTGCCATTCAAAGATGAAGCATAGACCGTCACTCCCCAGAATCACATTGCAATTGCTTGAATAGTAACTACTCAATAATACTTCTCTGAGAAAGGGGACAGGTGGGAGAAGGCAGGACCATTGCCTACATCTTTCCTTCGAATCAACCAGTTCTTTATCGTAAAAAGTTCATAAGTCACATGTTATGCACACACTCATAATGGTCCAGATTTGGACAAGTGGAAATGAGAAAATAAATAAATATGGTTGAAAGGGAATTCTTTCTCCAATGCATAATAAAAGCTAATTATTCATATAGATATATCAATAAAATAGATTTACAGTAACCTAAGTTTTAAAAATAAAGCTCATGTATCTGCTAAGCAGTTCCAGCATTTTCTGCTCTTTTTAAAATTTTCACCATATATAGTTTTGACTTTCATAGATTGTGATTGATTTGCACTTTCAGTCAGTCACTGTTTTAGAAATTTCAATGAATTAAATTGTAATTAAATTGTAGTTTGAGATATGCAAAATGTTTGTGTGAAGCAATAGGCTATGGAGAAGGAAAAAGGGTTTCATGGAGGTGTAGAGTGTGGTTGGTTGTGCTGGATTGAACAATTTTGTGATGTAGATTAGAGAATGGCAAAATGGAGGTCAGACAAGGGGAGACACTGCCTTTAGACTCTGGGGCCAATCAGTCAAGTTGTGAATGGTCTTGGAGAAGGTTTGCAATGTCAACGATAGTGGTGAGAAATGCGTGGGGCCAGCACTAAAATGATCAGATGATGTGTCTGACAAACTGATCAGTACAGAGAATGCCCAAGTCTTTTTCTTGTTCTGCTAAAAGAATTATCAACAGTTCCAAATACCTAAACACTCATATTCTTAAATGCATTCAAAATGCCTCAGCAGTCTACAATGTTCATTGCTAAATATCTGATTTTAAATATTTTGCTATTTCTGTTATTTTAATTTCCACAATGGTATTGTTATAGATTACCAATATTTGCCTTTACAAGAAAGAGCATTGCACTGCTGAAATCAAAATAAATTTCCCCAAGTCTCCTCTGTTTTCCGAAAATATTGTAGAAGATCCCTGAGAACTAAGTTCAGCTATCAACCTTACTGAAACAGATTATCTAGTCCTTATCACAGAGCTTACTTACAGAAATTGATGGTTGTGTTTTCTCGAATACAAGAATCCTCACATGCAACTATGCACAAAAGTCTTTAAAAATTTTTGAACAATCCTCAAAGGGACATGAAAAATATCATGGAAAAGCATGAGGCTTTTATATTTTTCTTGAATGACAAATGTGTTTTGTTTCCAAGGATTCAGCAGTATTAATTATTATAACTTCCAGTGTTATATTTTAGATTCCTAATTTCAACAATTCTTATAGAAAGTGGAGAAATTAAAATAAAATTCCTAAGGAAGAAAGTAATAATCCTGAGGAAAAAAATGCAAAATAAACAAAAATTAATTGAAATGTGCTCTGTACAACTGTAATGTGTACTTTTAAGATACGTATAATTATGTACAGTAAGATTTCAGCTAAAGTGAGTGAAAAATTACACTTTCCTTCAATTAAAAGTTCTACCAGAACTAAATTTAGCTTTTTTGCCTTCTTTATGTAGAGGAATTTTAATCTAGTATGGAGTCTTGTCCCACAACTTTGCATGGTGCATAACTGTTTCATTCTGACACCATCATTTGGAATGTTAATCTTCATGATTTAACAGGGTTTATCTTTTTGCTCAAATGGCATATTATAATTGTAAGAAGACAGTAGCTAACAAATAGATGGAAATGATTGTGTTAAAGACAACAAATAATAATCTCACATGTGCTCTGAATCATCTATTTTGGTTTAAAAGGTATTTATTTGAAAAATAAAGCTAGGTGGCTATGTTGCAAAGTTATTTTTATGATCTTTTACATAAAATTAGGGGGCTTTTTGACTGTGAAGCAGGTTGCAATTAATTACAAAGAAATGCAGAGATCTGGACTGGTTAGGAAATGGGCTGAGGGATATCAAATGGATTTCAATATTGATAAGTGTGAGATGATACATTTTAGACATTCAATTCAGTGTCGGACCTATACAGTAAAGTTCAAAGTAAGCTTATTATCAAGGTACATGTACGTCACCTTTAACAATGTGAGATTCATATTCTCGCAGGCACGTATCAGTGAAAGACAGTACTGACTTGGCTGTTCAACTAAGGTGCAAAAACAACAAACTGCAAACACAAACAGAAATAAAAGATAATAAATAAATAAAATCAGCAATAAATTTTGAAAATGAGTCCACAGGTTGTGGAAAAATTTCAATGAATCAACTTTCAATAAAGTTGACTGAAATTATCCCCTTTGTCAAGAGCCTGATGAATGAGGGGTAAAAACTCTTCCTGAACCTCATGGTATGAGTCCTGAGGCTCATGTAACTTCTTCCTGATGGTAACAGTGATAAAAGAGCATGACGTATGTGGTTGGGGTCCCTAATGTTGGATGCTGCTTTCCTATGAGGAAGCTCCATGTAGATATGCTGAATGGTAGGTGGGCTTTACCTGTGATGGGGTGGGCCATATCCATTACTTTGTGTAGGATTTTCTATACAAGAGCACCCATGCCTAAGCTGATCTGCCTTCCCTCCAATATTCTTTCTATTGAAAGATAAGCAGCTCAGAGCATTAGTCTCAACAAGCTTGACATTTTGATTCTTAACCACCACTCCACTACCTACAGTATTCCGGTGCACTGGTTCCCATCCCCCTGTAAATCTAATTTAACCTCCACCAACTCCGTGCAGAACAAACAAACCTTCCTGCTAGGATGTTGCTCCCCCTCTGGTTCAAGTGCAAACCATCTCTTCTGCACAAGTCCCACCTTCCTTTGAAAAGAGTCCAATGATTCAAAAATCTGAAGCCCTTCCTCCTGCACCAACTCCTTAGCTATGTTAAACTATATGATCTTCTTAATTCTGGCCTCACTAGTGCATAGCACAAGTATCAATCCTGAGATCACAACCCTGGAGGTCCTGTCCTTTAACTTAGCATCTCACTTTGCAGGACCTGGTCACTCTTCCTACTGATGTCATTGGTACTAATGTAGACCATAACTGTCACCCTCCCACATAAGAATATGGAGCAAACCATAGTATTTCCCATTGACAAAGTGTAAATTCAAATTGACAATTGGTTAAATTGTATGCTCTGTGATCTTACAACATATAATCATGAATGATGTGGAGAACAAAAGAGCTTGATGGGAAAAGGAGTAGCCCATAAACTTCCCATTCTAAACAATGGTTTGAGTCTGCACATAACGGTTAAAAAACAAGGGTGAATTATCATAGCCATGTTCAACCTGAAATACTGAGTAGATGATACACAAACCTACTTCTGAGATCCACATTGTTACAGAAGTCATTCTGTAATGAATTCAAGTTACTCCATCTGAAATAGTTGAAAGGATTGGACACAATACTAACTATTGGATACATGCACCCTCGTACATTTATTCCTGGTCATGTGGTCTATAATTGAAAATCCCTTTCAAACAATTTTGCGGGAGTCCCATTAGCAGAAGGGCAGCAGCAGTTAAAGAGTTTGGTTTATGGTATTACCAGTTTAGTTGGAACAAGGGGTGGGCAATAACTGTTGACCATGTGAATGAACCCCAGATCATCCTAAAATGCTTCAGATGGAAATAGTTATCCTCAGAAATTTGTTTTGCTTATGTTATATGAAGAAAGTGCAAGAGCTGATTACATTAAGATGTCCAAAATGATGAAAGAAGCTAAGAGAGTAGATGAAAAATGTCACATTGCATTACAAGCTGAGATTGAACGAACAAGTATGCAAGATTAACTGACAAAAGCTTAGGAATGCGAATAGAAAGCCACATTTACCATGGATTCCAAGTCTGTGAAATATATTACAAGTGGAAGTGATCAAATCAAAAAAGGAGAGGATGAAAAAAAGGCAAATAATATGTTCTGAGTAAAAGATCTGGGATTTCCATAGGCCATTCTTTCTGAAAATTAAATAATATAATATTTAAAACTAAGTAATGAGTTTAGGGTGGAAATGATTTATTTACTTCACATTTTGAAATTAATAGATCACACTTGGGAATCAGATCTATTATCACTGACTTAAATGACATGCTACTTGACGCTTTCCAGCAGCAATACAGTGCAGTTACAAAATTACTAAAAATCACATAATAAATAATGCAAAATAAATGAGGTCATGTTCATGGACCATTCAGAATTCTGATGGCAAAGGAAATAAATTGTTTCTGAATTGGTGAAGATGGAGATGGAAATTGCACTTCTAAAGTGATTTGTCTTTTATTTAAATATGAAGGCTTAGTAATCACATGATTTTGTACAAAGCTGATTTATGCTGGGAAAGTTTCCAGAGAAACATTAATTGACTATAAGACAGGCATAACTACATTCAATGCCAGAAATGAACAATTTTCAGATGGATATCTGAATTTCAGCACAACTCAACCATGTTTTCTCCCATCATTTCTTCCTGCTCAATTTTATAATCAGTTTAAAAATTTTAACTTATTCCCCTTAGCTTGGTTTCAAACACATTTTAGATTCATCATACAGTATAGAGGTCTTCAAATTATAAATGCATCAGAAGTGCTGCACACACAGTGCGTCCAGCACTGGCAAAGACTCCTCATATCCTTCTCACAATCACTTTGACCTCCCGCTGTCAGGCAAAGAAGTACCACAGCATAAGAACCACAATTGCTGGGCTTGGTAACAGCTTCTTCTGACAGGCTCTTCGACTTTATTAACACCCTGCTGCCACCTGGCACTCATGCACACCCTGTCTCAATGCCCTCCCACCCCATCCTTCCTCCGAATTCTCATCCTGAACTGGTCATTTTACATCTTTTATTGCTGATGTTTCACATATTTATACTACTGCTTATTTGAGTAGAATAGTGTCAGTAACTTACAATAACATGCACCTTGCATTTTGAGTCAACCTGTCAAACTTCAGGCAATGCCACTCAGGGACTTGTGCTAATATTATTTTGTGACTCTGTGTGTTGGAACATAACTATATGTGCTGTGTGTGACTATATGTACTGTGCACTCTGAAAATTGTTCATTTCTGGCATTGAATGTATTTATGCCTGTCTTATAGTTTAATTTCCCAAATCCAGGAAGGATCACAGTAGTACTCAAGAAAAGAAATGATTAAGAAGTAAAGAAATTGTCATGCAAAAATATGCTGCAGAGGTAACACATTTCAGTAATAATGAGTACTGAAATTCCTGTCCACTATTATAAATCTAAGTCAAACTCCCTGCAGTATCGTAACAACTCAATTCCACCATTTAAAATCTGGTGATAAAAATACAAAAGGCAAGACAGTGAAAGAAGTCAGTAGAGAAATACAGATAAAGGCAGTCCAAGAAATAATTACATTGGCAACAAGCAAGCAAAGGAAGTGGAGCAATCCTAATCTTCTAAGCCCATGGCTGGATCAATGACTCCAAGGTAAAAGAAGACAGCTGAAAATTGAGAATGTTCAGCAGATTACCAAAGGCTCTTTGGTGATACAACCATTTCACTGTATTGGATCAGGAAATAAAGGTAGGATCAGACAAAGGCAAAACTCTTATTCCAAACCAGGCATCCAGATTATAGGGGAAACATTTATAGCAATTGTGTTTGATCCATAAGTGGTGTTTTGAATCAATGTCAATGATTCTTCCAAAGAAAAGAATGGCACTAACCAAAAAAACAAAAAAAAGCTTCAGTATACTGTTTCATGAAAAATGACAGCACATTTCAAAAGACAGCTCTAATAGAAGAACAGGCTGGATTACCAAAAAGTCCACAGTGAGATCTGCTTCCACCATTTTTCACTCTTTGTAAAAACAATAAATCTTTTTCTAAATCTTCCTCTGTTACTTCATTTTTGTTTAAGCCATCAAAATTATCCTCCTTTCTGCTTTTTGAGTAATGTTCTTTCTGCTATGATTACATTGGGCAGGAAGAGATAGTGCCTATAAATTCAGTCAGGTAGCTTTGTTTTTCCTCAGTGCCTCTTACCTAACAACTGCTTTGTGTCAGGCAGGAATATGATAGTCAATGTTTCCTAGTCAAATCATGCCACAGTGACAGTTTGCCAGGCATTTCTAATCACTTTCTGCAAATTATGCTACTTCCAAACCAACATATATAACCTGAAAAATCAGTGAGTTCCTGTTGATTGGGACATCGAGGCCACTACATTGTGGCCCAATTAAACAGCTGCCCCAATTAGCTGAAGTTTCATGGAAATAGTTTTAAAAAGACAAACTTTTATGGGAATAGTAAATAGTAACAAATTATGTATTTAAATGAAATACAGAACAAATTACAACACCTGCCAATATTACTACAGTACCATAAAACTGTTTTATTTCCTAATAGTTATCAAAGAAAGAATTCATCCAGTGTATGCTGCCGTGTTCTTTTAATTGACTATAAATGAACAAAATCAACACAGCCAGCTAGTGCAGATAATGGACTATCTTCATTACCTTCCTTCATGAAGTAGTATCAAAAATTACACTTTTAATTTGGCATTGTCAGCCCAAAGGAATAAACATAAGCCAAACACAGGCATATACATCTGGCACCATTTTAAAACGACTCGCTTTAAGCACGGTGTAGTGTCTTATTGCCACATAAGTACATGCGACTCTCTGATAACTGCATCTGCATGAAGTGCATTAAGCTGCAGATCCTTAGAGACCATGTTAAGGAACTGGTGCTGCAGCTGGATGTTGTTTATTCATAGGGGACAATGAGTGGATGATGGTTAGAACCAATAGGGAAGCAGTCAAGTTTAAGTTGCAGTAGGAAAGTACCCGGGTGACTGTCAGGTGGGGGAAGGGTAATCGGCAGCCAGTACAGAATACCCAGTGGTCAATCCCCTTAATAATAATATGCCTCTTTGGATACTGTTGGGGTGACAAGTTACACCGGGTGGGAGGGTAGGGAGAGGGATCCATAGCAACTGGTTTTCTAGCAATATCTAGCTCTGTGGTTCAGAAGGGAAGGTGGGGTAGGGGGAGTGCAGTGAATTAGTGATAAGGGATTCCACAATTAGAGGAGCAGACAGGAGATCCTGTGGATGTGACAGAATGAGTGGATGTTGCTGCCGACAACTATTGTGTTCTACAGGGTTTGGCCTTAGGACCACTTCTTTAAACATTATATTTTTGTTAGTTATTTGGATGACGGTATTGATGGCTTTGTGGCCAAAATGATACAAAGACAAGTCCATTCGCATTCTGATATGTCCATCCATGGCCTCCTCTACTGTCAAGATGAAGCCACACTCAGGTTGGAGGAACAACACCCTACATTCTGTCTGGGCAGCCTCAAACTTGATGGCATGAACATTGATTTCTCTAACTTCCATTAATGCCCCCCTCCCCTCCTTATGCCATCCTTTATTTATTTATTCCCCCCCCCTCCTTTTCCTCTCTTTTTTTCTCTCTCTGTCCCTCTCACAATCACTCCTTGCCTGCTCTCCATCTCCCTCTGGTGCTCCCCTCCCCCTTTCTTTCTCCCTAGGCCTCCTGTCCCATGATCATTTCCCTTCTCCAGCTCTGTATCACTTTTGGCAATCAATTTTCCAGCTCTTAGCTTCATCCCCCCCCCCCCCGTCTTCTCCTATCCTTTTGGATCTCCCCCTCCCCCCCCCCTTCATATCTCTTACTATCTCTTCGTTCAGTTAGTCCTGACGAAGGGTCTCGGCCCAAAACATTGACTGTACTTCTTCATATAGATGCTGTCTGGCCTGCTGTGTTCCACCAGCATTTTGTGTGTGTTACAAAGACAAGTGGAGGGGCAAGTAGGGTTAAGGAAGCAGAACATCTGCAGAAGGAGTTAGACAGATTGGGACAATGGACAAAGTAGTAGCAGACATAATACAGTATAGGGAAATGTATGGTCATGCACTTCAGTAGAAGTAATTATGGTATGAATTATTTTCTAAACAGAGAGAAAATTTTAAAATAAGAGGTGTAAAGGGGCTAGGGAGTCCTCATGCAGGATTCCCTAAAGGTTACTTGCAGGTTGCATCAGTGATATGAAGGCAAATGCAATATTAGCATTCATTTGGAGAGGACTAGAATAGAATTTTTTTTCTTCGGCAGTTAGAACAGGGCACGACTGCACAAGCACGTGAAAGTCGGCCCGTGAGGCAGCAGGAGAGTTTAAAAAGCGAGCAGATTAACGGAGCGGGTAACGCAGTAGCGGGAGACAGAGTAGGAAGTCTTTTGCTTGAGAGGCTTCGGCGAGCAGAGGCTGAGGACGAGCTTGCTCCCATTCAGGTAAGGCCAGGTAAGCTCCTTTAATTTATCTAATTAGCTTAGGAGTAGGTAATGGAGGCAGCAGTTAGGGCAGTCGAGTGCTCCGGTTGCAGTATGTTGGAAGTCAGGGCGAGCACAACTGTCTCTGATGACTACACCTGTCAAAGGTGCATCCAGCTGCAGCTCCTGACAAACCGAGTTAGAGAACTGGAGCTGGTGCTGGATGAACTTTGGATCATTTGGGAGGCAGAGGCAGAAATAAACAAGAGTTACAGGGAGATAGTCACCCCTAAGAGTCAGGAGACAGGTAGCTGGATGACTGTGGTGGGGACAACCTACCAGGGACAAGTTGCAGTGGTTGCATCTCTGGCACCGAGAATGGACCCTCAGCTCAGAAGAGAAGGAAGGAAAAGAGGAGAGCAGTAGTGATAGGGGATTCGATAGTTAGGGGGACAGATAAGCGGTTCTGTGGAAGAGATCGAGAATCCCAGATGGTCTGTTGCCTCCCTGGTGCCAGGGTCTGTGATATCTCAGATCGAGTTCTCAGTATTCTCAAGAGGGAGGGTGAGCAGCCAGATGTTGTGATCCATGTAGGGGCCAATGACATGGATAGGAAGGAGGAGATCCTGCAAAGCAAAGAGAATTTAGGGAGTTAGGTGCAAAGTTGAAGGACAGGACCTCCAGGGTTGCAATCTCAGGATTGCTACCCATTCCACGTGCTAGTGAGGCTAGAAATAGGAAGATAATGCAGCTAAATACGTGGCTAAGGAGTTGGTGCAGGAGGGAGGACTTCATGTTTCTGGACAATTGGGCCTTGTTCCAGGGAAGGTGGGACTCGTTCCGAAGGGACAGGTTGCACCTGAACTGGAGGGGGACTAACAACCTTGTGGGAAGGTTTGCTAGTGCTGCTCCAGGGGATTTAAACTAGATTTGCAGGGGGAGGGGAACCAGAGTGTTAGAGCAGATTGTGAGGTGGAGGAGGATAAGGTTCATGCGAAAGCTACAAGTATAGTGCATGGAGTAAAGCCAGATCTAACATATAAAGAGGCTTTGAGGAAAGAGAAACAGAATAAAGGGTGTAAATGTAGCAAAGTAGAAGGGCTAAAGTGTGTGTACTTGAATGCAAGAAGCATCAGGAACAAAGGTGATGAACTGAGAGCTTGGATACTGTTATGATACCAGCCCCCTCCTTTGTGAGAATTGCAAGAGCCCTAGTGAAGGGGGGGTCAATGACCCGAGAGAGAGAGAGAGAGACAGGCTGAATGGACACAGGAAATGGAAAGACATTCCACTGGGACAAAAACTGGTGACTGTGGCATTGTTCTCAGGAGACACCTGGGAACTGCAGACGTGCCAACTCGCAGGGACATTGTAAAGCCCTCGGGCAAAGTGGGCTGGTTGAGAGAGAGATTGCATCACCTGCAACCTGATTGACACCTGAGATCCCGTGAGGCAGTATAAAGAAGGGTCTGAAAGAGGACGACCCTCAGACGCACCAAGGAGACACCAAGAAGCACGATACCGCTTCCCATGGGAACGGGAAGCCATTTTGAAATAAGCCACGTGCGTTAAATTCCGAATGCGGGGTTTGTGGCTGGAACCAACGGAAGATCGCTTTTAACTAACAACGGGGAAGATCGCTCCCCTGATTCCATGGATGTTTTGGGCAAGTTTTTCCGTTTTATCTCTCTCTCTCCCCAACACGTGAAACCAAAAGAGAAAAGCCTGCAGACTTCAGAGTGACTCTTTATATTTCCAATTGGACTCAGTATTATATACCCTAGACAACGAAAGAGCTTATTTCTGATTGATTATGGTTACACCGGTGTTTAGATTGGGTTTTGACGATTTGAATGTTTTGTATGAACCATACGTTTGTGCCCTTATTGAATAAAACGTTTGAAAATAGTAGCATCCGACTCAGCTGATCCATCTATCTTTGCTGGTAAGTTACCTGGTTACGGGGTTTTCGTAACAAGTGGGGGCTCGTCCGGGATTTGACACCAAAAAGGGGGAGGTCAGCCAATCGGGATTGTAAGTCAAAAAAAAAAAATAATTTGGATCTGGTACACAGGTAGCCAGACAGAAAAACCAGCAAAGATGGATGTGTCGGAATTTAGGAGAAACCCGACGGTAGAGGCGCTAGGGAAGGCTACAAAATCAGACTTAGTAAGTTTGGCGCAGGCCTTAGACCTCACAGCGGTGAAGCCAGCAATGAAAAAGCAGGAAGTGCTAAGGGTCATACAACAGCATTACGTTGGGAAGAAGGTGTTTACAGCTGAGGATTTGGAAAATATTCCCGAAAGGAGATTAGTGAGTGGGACAAATCAGGCAGAGTTGGAGAAAGCAAGGCTGGAACATGAGTTTAAAATAAAGCAGCTAGAAATAGACGCAGCTCAGAAGGCTGCAGAGAGAGAAGCCGAGAGAGCAAGAGAAGCCGAGAGGGCAAGAGAAGCCGAGAGGGAAAGAGAGCAGGTGTTCAAACTAAAGCAGCTAGAAGCAGAAGAGAGAGAGAAACAGAGGAACTATGAATTGGAGCTGGACAGGCGGAAACAAGAGCGAAGAACTCAAGGGGGAGAGAAAGAGGGGTTTGATATTAGTCGGGCGTTGAGGTTGGTCCCCCCGTTCGAGGAGACGGATGTTGATAGTTATTTCTTGCTCTTTGAAAAGGTGGCAGAGAATCAGCAGTGGCCCAGAGAGCAATGGGTGGCGTTGTTACAAAGTGTGTTACGAGGAAAAGCACAGCGGGTATATGCCGCGCTGCCCACAGAAAGGGACGGGAATTATGATCAAGTAAAGGAGGCCATTCTCCGAGGTTACGAGTTAGTACCTGAGGCGTATAGACAAAGGTTCCGAAATTTAAAAAGAGGGTGGAATCAAACATATACCGAGCTAGCCCATGAGAAGGGTGTGCTCTTGAATCGTTGGTGCACAGCTGAAAAGGTGGCCGAGGACTATGGGCGTCTCAGGGAGCTAGTTTTGATTGAGGAATTTAAAAGTTGCGTTCCGGAAGAGATCCGAATGTATTTAAGTGAGAGGACGAATCAGTCCATCTCAGAGATGGCTAGGCTCGCAGATGAATATGCCCTAACCCACAAGACAAAGTTTTCCTCGCCACAAAGTTACCCGAGAGACCGTCGGAATGGTAGGGACAGTCCGCCGGCTAAGGGAGAGACTCCACCGGGAGCTAGCACAAAAAGTGAGGATAACAGACAGGAAACCTGGAGATCTCCTGGTTTAAACTGTTTTAATTGTGGAAAGGTGGGACATATTGCATCAAAGTGCTTTGCTCTGAGAAAGGAGCCAGAGAGGGAGAGAGCAGCGATCCCTATCGGGCGTGCAGTGGTAATCAGGACGTTGACAAGAGGGCCCCAGGTAGATGGAGTACCGGAGGGGCGGGAGACATTTAGTTCCGAAGGAACCGTGTCTTTGAGGGAAGGGGACCCCCCCATCCCTGTACGAATTTGGAGAGACACGGGGGCGGAACTATCGTTAATTAGCCGTAATGTGTTAAATTTCGGCCCTCGGACGGGGGAGGTTGCCCTGAGAGGAATCGGGAACCAGATCACGGTCGTGCCTTTGCATAGGGTCTTTCTCGATTGCGAGTTGGTGTCGGGACCTGTGGAGCTAGGAGTCCTGCCGGAGTTACCGGGGGAGGGCGTGGACCTCCTGTTGGGTAATGACCTCGCGGGTGGGAAGATGGGAACCGCCCTGATAGTTGAGGCCCCGCCCATGGAGTCCCCGAGCTATCGCGCATGTGCGGTCACTCGCAGCCTGTCGAGAGCGGCGACTGGGACCGCGCGCAGTTTGAAATTGGCCCAGACGTTTTTACCGACCCTACACCACGAGGGTTCAGAGGGTGGTAAAACGGAAGGTAGTAAAGTAAAATGGGGTAAGGGTAAGGAGATAGCCCTCCCCTTAGTGAAGAGAAAGGTCCTAGAGGTAGGAAATAAAGATGAGAAACGGATAAAGCTGTTAAAACGTCCAGAGTTGGACGTGGTTGATCTGTCTGGTTTGGCAGAATTGTTTGGAGAAGTTGAGAGTCCTAAAGATGTTCTCGATGGTCCCGAGAGTGAAATGAGGGCAGTCTTAGGAGAGAAGGGTACCCTTGCCGTGGAGAAGTCAGCTGAAATGGCCGAGGAGGTTGTTTCAGCTCGCAGGGTTGCGCCTTCCCCAACGGGGGGCTGCCTAGAGAGTAACTGGAAGGATCGGGGGACGTTAGAATTTGAAAAAGGTACGGGTATTGAAAGCCTGGAAGGGGCCAATGTCCCGTTTGAGTGTGTCCAAGATGGGGGCGCACGTGGTGCTGAACCTGGTAACAGAGCTCAGGGGAAGTCTGAGGTGTTTGATTCAGGGGGACGGGGCGGCCGTCCTCGTGAGTCAGATAGACCTGGTTCGGGGAAAAAGGGGTTAACCTTGGGAAGTGTGAGTTCCCAGAGGGTTGTACAGAAGGGGGTCTTCAGAGTTAATGTGGAGTTTACGAATGGGGAGATAACTGTCGTTGTGGAGGGAGACGGGAAATCTGTAATTCCCAAATCAAAGGAAGAAAATTTAATGTCTGGATTGATGTCAGAAGCAGCAACCAGGCTGCAGAGACAATGGCTTGGTAACACGGTGCCTGCGAATCAATTACAGGTTGATTTGGAATGTAAAGGTGCCCCACACGCTATTGTTATTCAAGAGGGTGCTGTGAAAAGGCAGAATTTGAAATGCTGTCTGAACAAAGCGAGATCGCTTGCGGATCTTAAATTGGAAACTAATAGCATGACGGGTCCTGAAGAGAAAAACGACAAATGGCCTAAAATTAAGGAATTGGGTGGTCTAAGTTTGGAACACGCTGATAAAATAACTCCTATGAAAGGAGCGGGCGAAAGCTTATTTCGCCAGGGTGCCCAAGGTCGCCACGAGGGAATTAACCGGAAAAAAGGCGAGGGTTAATGGGGGCGCGATTTTTAAAATAGCAGAAGCCGGTTTTAAGGGATTTTGACAAAGTATGTGAATAATAAAGACAACACCCATGGAAGCTTGACTGTTAAGTTTGAAAGTAGCATAAAAAATTTGTCTTTTGCATGAACCTTTGTAGATGTATGTAAGCTAAGATCACACCTCCTTAGTTATGTTGCCGAAGAAAGCAAATAAATAAGGTGGTTATTGAGCTGAAGTTTGATGCTACCAGGCGTTAGTAGGGCACATGAGGTTAAGGTATTAAAGAAAAGGGGCACTGTACTTGTTAACTGTTTAGATGCTGACTTGAATGTATAACTGTATTACTCTGTAGTGAAAAGAAAAGCAGCTGTATTGTATTAGATTCAAAATTTCTGTAAGACTGTACCACTCTGGGTTTTAACCGCTGGTAAAAACCTTTTTAAGAGGGGAGGTGTTATGATACCAGCCCCCTCCTTTGTGAGAATTGCAAGAGCCCTAGTGAAGGGGGGGTCAATGACCCGAGAGAGAGAGAGAGAGACAGGCTGAATGGACACAGGAAATGGAAAGACATTCCACTGGGACAAAAACTGGTGACTGTGGCATTGTTCTCAGGAGACACCTGGGAACTGCAGACGTGCCAACTCGCAGGGACATTGTAAAGCCCTCGGGCAAAGTGGGCTGGTTGAGAGAGAGATTGCATCACCTGCAACCTGATTGACACCTGAGATCCCGTGAGGCAGTATAAAGAAGGGTCTGAAAGAGGACGACCCTCAGACGCACCAAGGAGACACCAAGAAGCACGATACCGCTTCCCATGGGAACGGGAAGCCATTTTGAAATAAGCCACGTGCGTTAAATTCCGAATGCGGGGTTTGTGGCTGGAACCAACGGAAGATCGCTTTTAACTAACAACGGGGAAGATCGCTCCCCTGATTCCATGGATGTTTTGGGCAAGTTTTTCCGTTTTATCTCTCTCTCTCCCCAACACGTGAAACCAAAAGAGAAAAGCCTGCAGACTTCAGAGTGACTCTTTATATTTCCAATTGGACTCAGTATTATATACCCTAGACAACGAAAGAGCTTATTTCTGATTGATTATGGTTACACCGGTGTTTAGATTGAGTTTTGACGATTTGAATGTTTTGTATGAACCATACGTTTGTGCCCTTATTGAATAAAACGTTTGAAAATAGTAGCATCCGACTCAGCTGATCCATCTATCTTTGCTGGTAAGTTACCTGGTTACGGGGTTTTCGTAACAATACAAACATGGAATTATGATGTAGTGGCCATTACAGAGACTTGGCTGGCACCAGGGCAGGAATGGATTCTCAATATTCATGGATTTCAGTGCTTTAAAAGGGATTGGGGGGGAGGAGGGGAGGAGGGGTGGCATTACTGGTCAGGGATACTATTACACCTGCAAAAAGGGTGGGTAATGTAGCAGGATCCTCTTTTGAGTCAGTATGGGTGGAAGTCAGGAACAGGAAGGGAGCAGTTACTCTACTGGGGGTATTCTATAGGCCCCCTGGTAGCAACAGAGATATCGAGGAGCAGATTGGGAGGCAGATTTTGGAAAGGTGCAAAAATAACAGGGTTGTTATCATGGGTGACTTTAACTTCCCTAATATTGATTGGCACTTGATTAGTTCCAAGGGTTTAGATGGGGCAGAATTTGTTAGGTGTGTCCAGGATGGATTCCTGTCACAGTATGTAGACAAGCCGACTAGGGGGAATGCCATACTAGAGCACCGCTCCCTGGCCTTTAACATTACCATGTAAAGGGATAGAATCAGAAAGGACAGGAAAATCTTTTAATTGGGGAAGGGCAAATTATGAGGCTATTAAGGACTAGAACTTGCAGTTGTGAATTGGGATGATGTTTTTGCAGGGAGATGTACTATGGACATGTGGTTGATATTTAGGGATCTCTTGGAGGATGTTAGGGATAAATTTGTCCCAGTGAGGAAGATAAAAAATGGTAGGGTGAAGGAACCATGGGTGACAAGTGAGGTGGAGAATCTAGTCAGATGGAAGAAGGCAGCATTCATGAGGTTTAGGAAGCAAGGATCAGATGGGTCTATTGAGGAATATAGGGTAGCAGGAAAGGAGCTTAAGAAGGGACTGAGGAGAGCAAGAAGGGGGCATGAGAAGGCCTTGGCGAGTAGGGTAAAGGAAAACCTCAAGGCATTCTTCAAATATGTGAAGGACAAAAGGATGACAGGAGTGAAGGTAGGACCGATTAGAGATAAAAGTGGGAAGATGTGCCTGGAGGCTGTGGAAGTGAGCAAGGTCCTCAATGAATACTTCTCTTCGGTATTCACCAATGAGAGGGAACTTGATGACGGTGAGGACAATATGAGTGAGGTTGATGTTCTGGAGTATGTTGATATTAAGGGAGAGGAGGTGTTGGAGTTGTTAAAATACGTTAGGACGGATAAGTCCCCGGGGCCCTACGGAATATTCCCCAAGCTGCTCCATAAGGTGTGGGAAGAGATTGCTGAGCCTTTGGCTAGGATCTTTAAGTCCTCGTTGCCCACGAGAATGGTACCGGAGGATTGGAGGGAGGCGAATGTTGTCTTCTTGTTCAAAAAAGGTAGTAGGGATAGTCTGGGTAATTATAGACCAGTCTGTGGTGGGAAAGCTGTTGGAAACAATTCTTAGAGATAGAATCTATGGGCATTTAGAGAATCATGGTCTGATCAGGGACAGTCAGCATGGCTTTGTGAAGGGCAGATCATGTCTAACAAGCCTGATAGAGATCTTTGAGGAGGTGACCAGGCATATAGATGAGGGTAGTACAGAGATCTACATGGATTTTAGTAAGGCATTTGACAAAGTACCACACAGTAGGCTTATTTAGAAAGTCGGAAGGCATGGGATCCAGGGAAGTTTGGCCAGGTGGATTCAGAATTGGCTTGCCTGCAAAAAGCAGAGGGTCGTGGTGGAGGGAGTACATTCGGATTGGAGGGTTGTGACTAGTGGTATCCCACAAGAATCAGTTCTGGGACCTCTACTTTTCGTGATTTTTATTAACGACCTGGATGTAGTGGTAGAAGGGTGGGTTGGCAAGTTTGCAGATGACACAAAAGTTGGTGGTGTTGTGGATAGTGTAGAGGATTGTCGAAGATTGCAGAGAGACATTGATAGGATGCAGAAGTGGGCTGAGAAGTGGCAGATGGAGTTCAACCCAGAGAAGTGTGAGGTGGTACACTTCGGAAGGACAAACTACAAGGCAGAGTACAAAGTAAGTGGCAGGATACTTGGCAGAGTGGAGGAGCAGAGGGATCTGGGGGTACATGTCCACAGATCCCTGAAAGTTGCCTCACAGGTAGATAGGGTAGTTAAAAAAGCTCATGGAGTGTTAGCTTTCTTAAATCTAGGAATAGAGTTTAAGAGTCAAGAGGTAATGATGCAGCTCTATTAAACTCTGGTTAGGCCACACTTGGAGTACTGTGTCCAGTTCTAGTCGCCTCACTATAGGAAGGATGTGGAAGCATTGGAAAGGGTACAGAGGAGATTTACCAGGATGCTGCCTGGTTTAGAGAGGATGGATTATGATCAGAGATTAAGGGAGTTAGGGCTTTACTCTTTGGAGAGGAGGAGGATGAGAGGAGACATGATAGAGGTGTACAAGATATTAAGAGGAATAGACTAAGTGGACAGCCAGCACTTCTTCCCCAGGGCACCACTGCTCAATACAAGAGGATATGGCTTTAAGGTAAGGGGTGGAAAGTTCAAGGGGGATATTAGAGGAAGGTTTTTCACTCAGAGAGTGGTTGGTGCGTGGAATGCACTGCCTGAGTCAGTGGTGGAAACAGATACACTAGTGAAGTTTAAGAGACTACTAGACAGGTATATGGAGGAATTTAAGGTGGGGGGTTATATGGGAGGCAGGGTTTAAGGGTCGGCACAACATTGTGGGTCGAAGGCCTGTACTGTGATGTTTTGTTCTTTGTTAAAATCAAAGATTTAGTGTTGAGGCTTTATAAGAGTTGGTGAAACTGCACTTGGAGTATTCTGAGCAACTTTTTGCCACTTATCTATGCAAAGATATGGTGACATTGGATAGGGACCAGAGCAAGTTCACAAGAATGATTCCGGGAATGAAGGGATTAATGTTTGAGGAGTATTTTTTGATCCTCTGGGCCTGTACTCGCTGGAGTTTAGGAGACTTGTGGTGGGGCTCATTGAATCCCATCAAATATTGAAAAGCCTGGATAGAGTGGATGTGGAAAGGATGTTTCCTAGAGTGGGTGACTCTGGGACCAGAGTGCACAGCCATCCATTTACAACAGAATTGAGGAGTTATTTCTTCAGCCTGAGCATAGTAAATCTGTGGAATTCATTGCCACAGATAGCTGTGGAGGCCAAGTCATCGGGTATATTTAACACCAAGCTTGATAGTTTCTTGATTATCCAGGGCATCATAGGTTCAGTGGCAATGAGTGGAATAGCCTACTTCTGCTCCTATGTCTTATGGTTTAATGGTTTTCAAAATTTCTAGCATACCCTCTTTATTAATGTTGACATGCACTAGCAACTCAGCCTATTTTACTCTATCCTCAAGAAATATTAATTTTGCATGTTACTGCTGAATACAAAAGCAAGCATTCATTGAAGATTTCCCCCACCCCACCTCCTCTGGCTCCAGGCATGTTTTCTCTTCTATTCATGACCACTTCCATCGTCACTCCAGTCATTCCCCTGATCTTCACATGCATGTACAATGTCTTAGTGTTTTCCTGAAACTTTACTCACCAAGGACTTTTCATGCCCCACTATAGCTCTCCTAAGTCCGTTCTTCAACTCCTTCTCGGCTACCTTATAACTCCCAAAAGCCCTGTCTGTCTCTTGCTTCCTGAACCTTAAGTAAACTTCTTTCTTCCATTTGCATGTAGTCTAGGAAAGTGGGATGCAAATGGCATAGCTTTGCCATGTCTTGTCTCACAATGGAAATTACATTGGCCAGGAATATTTCAACTGTAGGTGGTAACAGTCATAACACTTCTGTAAATGGTTCAAAGGACAAGAGTCAGGTCATTTCCTGACACGTTTTATAGTCATTATATTTACCTTGCTGGACTTTTAAGTTTCTGATCAATGGTGATCCCTTCCCCAATCAACAACACACTCTAATCCCCATTTCTCTGAGTTCATAGCAAAAGATTTCTTCAAACTAATATCATGTCATCTCTAAGGGAAAGGATTAGAATCTTATTGTGAATGGTGATTGCCTCACATTACTACTATAAATATAATTTCAGCAAAATAGCCCAATTCTGAATATAGTCAAGGTTTTGCTGCATGCAACCCTGAAATGCTTCATTATCTAATGAACTATGACTGGAACTGCATTGGCAATCAATGAAATTTTCACCTCAAATCTTAAAATGGTGAATGGTCAATAGTAAAGCGGCTGAAGAAGATAATTTCCAAAACACAAACACAAGAGATTCTGCAGATACTGAAAATCTTGAGAAACCCATAAAAAATACTGAAGGAGCCCAGTAAGTCAGGCAACATCTATGGAGTTGATGTTTCAGGCTGAGGTCTTTGCTACGACCAGAAAGGAAGTGGGCAGATGCCAATGTAAGGAGGTGGGGGAGAGGAAGTACAAGCTGGCAAGTGATAGTTGAGACCAGGTGTTTGGGAAGGGGATGAATAAACAACTAGGAGGGGATTGGTGGGAAAGGTAGAAGACTGAAGTAAAAGAAATCTATTAGGAGTGTACAGAGGACCATTTAAGAAAGGAGGAAGGATCAGAGGGGGATAATAGGCAAGTGAGGAAGAAGCAGGGGTAAGAATGTAATAAGAATAGGGCATAAAAACAAAAAGAGAAGGAAGAGGAGAGATTATCAGAAGTTGGGGAGATCAATATTCATGCCATCAGTTTGCAGACTACCAGAGAGACTATGAGGTGTTGCTCTTTCAGCTCGAGTTTGGCCTCATCATCGCCGTAGAAAAGGCCAAGGACAGACATGTCAGAATGGAAATGGGAAGTCCAATTGAAATCTGAAGATGCTGGAAATACAAGCAACACACACAAAATGCTGGAGGAAATAAGGCCAGGCAGTATCAATGGAAAAAAAGCAAACAGTTGATGTTTCAGGCCAAGACCCTTCATCAGGACCAGGTTCTTCACCCGAAAAGTTGACTGTACACTCTTTACCATAGATGCTGCCTGAACTTCTGAGTTCCTCCAGCATTTTGTGTGTGTTGCTTGAATTTCGAGCATCTGCAGGTTTTCTCGTCTTTGGGTTACAAGGAGATAGTTCTTTTACAATGGACTATACAAGGTTGTTCAATGAAGTGATCCCTCAATCTGCAACGAGTCCCGCCAATGCAGAGGAGGTCACCCCAAGAACATTAGATACAATAAAGGACCTAAATATGAAAATGTCATCTCACCTGCAAGGACTGTTTGAGGCTCTGAATGATGGAGATGGAGGAAGAGTAATGGTAAGTGTAACACTTGCATGCTTGCAGGGAAAAATGCCAGGAATGGGATTAGTGTGCTGAGATAAATGGGCAATGCAACCATGTAGAGAGTAATCCCGATGGAAAGTGGAGAAGAGGGAAAGGGAGACTTGTGCTTAGTGATAGGATACAACTGGAGCTGGTGGATGTTACAGAAACATGCAACTCATTTAATTGTTATTTTTGTGGCTGAAATGATTCATGTACCAACAACTCTTTAGGCTCTCACTGAGAGGAAAGGTTTTCCTCTCACTCCCATTTGCTGTTTGAATGGCAACTCAGTCCAAATTTAGACTGATGTCATAACTACTTCACCTGTGGAATTCAGTTTTTAAGCTTATGTAATGAAATCAATAATCCATTCCTGTCTAAACTCTCAACAAAAATTAGTAAGCACACTATTGATAATTAACTGCTGCTGAAAAGCACCATTAATAACAGCTTTGAGAATTGCGAATAATTAAATGGGACAGAAATTGTCCAGATTGCAGTTATTTTCTTAATTGTGAACACTTCACATTTTGTGCATTCAATCATTTTTGATATAGCATGAAATGTATTGAAATGGCTGAAAACTGGACTTGATGATGGACCTTTGAGGGAAGAAGATGGGTAATCCATAAATCCATAAATCCATTATCTTCTTACTGGAGATAGTTATAATTGTATGTATGAGTTGAGCTTCATCATTTGAGAACATTACGATAATGGATTTCCCTCCTGTTGTCAGATGTTTCAATTGTCCATCACCATTTATGAATAGATATGGGCAGGATTTAGCTGATCCTCTGGTTAACAACCTGTTATCTATTTTTGTAAGATGCAGTTCTATATTTGAGTATGTATGGAATCCTGCTCAGTGGTTTCACTAGTTTGCCAATTTGCTTAATATTGCTCCTGGAAACCCTTCTGCACTCTTCATCTAACCATGTCTTACATGATGATAATGGTAGTTTGAAGGATACGCATTTCCACTGGTTTCCCATGATTCTACTGGAGAAATATGAAGTACAGCCAATGAGGGGCACGTTGAACTCTCAATATCTGCCACCTCTGAATTTCAGCTTCAAAATGCGCAAGTAGAGAAATCACAAAGTTATTGGTAATTTCATGGAGAAAACAATGAATACAAATAGTTTCACCTTCATTAGTATCATAACTTGTCTGATTTAATTATTTGGAAAAGCAAAAACAATAGGCAAACCCCACTGTGAGCTCAGGAAACAATCCATCAGCACAATCATTTGATCAATTCTAATACATTATGAGAGATAAAATATTGCCCTCTTGATTCACAATTAAATTCAGACAGAGACCAAAGAAAAACTATCTGATTCGAGCAAAACTTACTATGAGAGGGCTGAGATATGGGAAATGTAACGAAAGGCAAGATAATCAATAATATAATAAACTATAATATTTTTCTAATATGTATTTATGATTTTCTGTAATTAACTTTGTTTAACATTAATTTTGGTCCTCTCAAAGTTTTGGACTGTGGAGAGAAACAGAAACATTTTCTTGAAGCACTGAGTATACTGTGGGAACTTAATCAAAGAAAATGCTAAGTTTATGTATAAGGTGCCTGGGAGCTTATAATGGGAATAGCTTCCAGAAATATTACACCATGATATCAAGATACTTGAATGAAATAAGATACAAATAGGAAGGGATTTTTATTTAAAATTAATTGCTGTGGTTTTATATGTTCAGTGTCATATTAACAATCAAATCTATAAACTATAGTAAAGTAGTATACAAGGATAATTTTTGTTTTTATTTCAGTTAGCTTATGATGCATCACCACAAGGCCACACACACATCACAATTCTGATTATTTCAGTAAGCTTACCATGCATCAGGACAAGGCCATTCATTACAACCCTGATCTGTTATCCAATTTATATTCAGTTTGAGAAACCATCATCACCTTAGACAAATGAATAATTGTTTCAGTTTCCATTATACATGATTCAGTCCGAACACATTTTGTCTCTGCAACTACATTTTGAGAATTTCCAGTGCTAATTTGAACTAAACACTTGGTGTTTTAAAAAAAACGTTTAACTGCGGAGAAAGGTATGAAAGCCTTATACTTTCCTATTACCACATACAATGCTGTCAGTGTTACTTTGAAGAGGTTGAATTGTTAGCAATGTTCAAAGCAATGACATATTTCAGTCTATTGTACAGACAACCCCTTTCTAGCAGCTATTAATCATCTGCAAAATGACTTAACCACACATCTTTGTTATATTTCTAAATCCTGTCCTTTAGCTGTCATTCACTGCTGCCTTCTGTTCATCGGTGTGGAGAACTTGAAATCACTATTCAGAACATGATTAATCCACCTTATTGAGGACATAAATGTCAAGAGATGTAAATATATATATTCACACTGAAGATATAGTGGCAGCTATTATTTGAAAAGAAAACATTTTCCTTTCACAAAAAATGGTTACAATCATTATAAAACGGCTCAATTCTTCAGAAAAATTGTGGCCTTTGTAACCAGTATGAAATCCTTTTGTACAAATCATGTTCAATCTAATCCTCTGAAAGAAATCAAAATAAGCATATCATGCTTCAAGCCAAACACGACACAGATATAATAAATCCTAACAACCAAACAAGCTGTTTACTTTAATAATACAAAACAGCATAATTTTAAGGTGACTGGAGGGAAGTATATGGAGGATGTCAGAGGTAGTTGATTTTTTAAAATTTTTAATTTTTTTTTTGAAACACAGTGAGTGCCTGGAACACACTGCTGAGTGAGGTGGTAGATGCAGATACATTAGGAGCATTTAAGAAACTCAGAGAAGCACTTGGATGAAAGAAATGAAGGGCTATGTGGGAGAGAAGGGTTAGATTCATCTTGGAGTAGGTTAAGAGGTTGGCACAATGCTATGGGCAGAAAGGTCTTTACTGTGCTAGACTGTTCTATGATAGACCACAAGACATAGGAGCAGTATTAAGCCATTTGGCGCATGGAGACTGTTCGTCCTTTCATCATGGCTGATCCATTTTCTCTCTCAGCCCCAACCTCTTGATGAAAGCATAGAAAATGCCAGAAAAATAGTAAATGGAAAAAGCAAAGTAATATTTGCTATTGAAACAGAAGGATGAAGAGGCCATATAGTAGCAAGTCTGCAGTGATTTTGTGGAAGGACAAAGTAAAAGCTACCTCCAACATAAAGTGCACGTTTGGCCAATGGATAAAAATTAAAAGAACAAGCCCACAGCAGTATGCAGACGAATGCAATCCAGTTTGTCTTCCACTGAGTGAATATTGGAGGCAGCACCTATGCCAACATGAACAACAAGCTACACTGTCTCCAGAGTCACCTCTCCTAGGCAGCTGCAAAAGGCGTCACCATGGCAGAAGGCCTAGTCTACATTACAACCCCAAGGCCAAGCAGCTTCCCCAATGTTGTTCCCATAATAAACCACTGAACCAGATTTGTAACATTCCACATTACCAATGTCCGACAGGCTCTTGCGATCACAACAAAATGATTAAGACAATCTCTTGCTGTTAGACTGTACATTGCCTTGGTCCACACCAAGTTCAGCTCATCCACCAACAAGCACCTTGCTGATGGAGTAGGTGGGCAGTTTTTGAAGTTCTTAATATCCAGCTGTGCCTTACAACTGTATAAAAGACATTTTTAAAAAAGTCAATAACACCTCTGGTTGGCCCCATAGAGGACTGCTGCGTCTAAACATACTGTCATCTTAACGATTGTTTCAACAACCATCTTGCACCCAATGTCAGCATGTCCAAGGAATTGACAATGGACTTTAGGAAAGGGGAAGCCAGGAGTACACACACCAGTTCCTCATTGAGGGGTCAGCAGTGTAAAGGGTGATTAGTTCCAAGTTCCTTGGTGTTAATATCTCAGAGGATCCATTCTGAGCCCAAGAATAAGTTGGCATAGGTGCTGCCTCCAATATTCACTCAGTGGCAGTCAAGAAGAGGGCACACAAGCAGTTCTATGTCATTAGGAGTTTGAAGTGATTTTGTATGTCATCAATGACTCTCACAGATTTCTACTGATCTGCAATTGAGACCATTCTGACTGGTTGCATCACATCCTAGTATGAAGGCTGCAATGTGCAGGATTGAAAGAGGCTATAGAGGTTTCCAAACTCAGTGAGCTCCATCACAGGCACAATCGTCCCACCTTCAAGGACATTGCATTGCCTCAAGAAGGTGACATCCATCATTAATGACCCTCACCATCTGGGACATGCCCTCTTCTCATTGCTACCATTAGGAAGAAGGTATAAAGACTCACAGTGAATGCTTTAGTAATTCACCTACGCTCGGTCCGCCAGAGAAAGCAGGATCTCCCAGTGGTCACACATTTTAATTCCACACCCCATTCACATTCTGATATGTCTATCCATGGCCTCCTCTATTGTCAAAATGAATCCAAAGTCAGGTTGGAGGAACAACACCTTATATACCGGCTGGGTAGCCTCCAACCTGATGGCATGAACATTGACTTCTCTAATTTCCGTTAATGCCCCTCCTCCCCTTCTTACCCCATCCCTGACATATTTAGTTATTTGCCTGTTCTCCAGCTCCCTCTGGTGCTCCCCCCTCCCTTTCTTTCTCCTGAGGCCTCCCGTCCCATGATCCTTTCCCTTCTCCAGCTCTGTAACACTTTCGCCAATCACCTTTCCAGCTCTTAGCTTCATCCCACCCCCTCCGGTCTTCTCCTATCATTTTGCATTTCCCCCTCCCCCCACTACTTTCAAATCTCTTACTATCTTTCCTTTCCGTTAGTCCTGACGAAGGGTCTCGGCCCGAAACGTCGACAGCGCTTCTCCCTGTAGATGCTGCCTGGCCTGTTGTGTTCCACCAGCATTTTGTGTGTGTTGTTGCTTTAGTAATAGCTACTTTCCCTCTGCCATCAGATTTCTGAATTGTCCATGAACATATCTTGCTATTCCTCCTCTGCACTATTTCTTTTGGTACCTCACAGTAATTTTTGTCTTGTGCAGAACTGCTGTCACAGAACAAAAACATTCATGGCCTATGCCAGTAATTATAAAGCCAATTCTGATCTTGATTCTGAATAGAAAGCAGTACACAGAACTAAGTGATACAGTAACCAAAATCTGACATCTCATAATTAATCCTTATTTTTCCACACTTTGCTCCTAACATCCTGGTTTCAATAAAACATTTTAAATTGGGTTAATAGAGGAGTTCTAACATCTAAGCCGAACAAGTATTAAATCAAGTTTAATTATCATTCAAACCATCCATAGATTCAGCTTAATGAGGCTGTGTTCCTCTGGGGCCAAGGTGCAAAACATCCAAAGTAGCAAGCAAACATTCAAAAATAGTGAGTAACATAATTCAAAGTATCGAACAAAGAAGCATAATCATTAAAAAAAAGTATATATACATATATATATTTCTAAAACCCTGAGCGACAACGCCCAGCAGCAATCAATGGTACAGTCATCCAGCAGTGTACGGACACACGCAGTCCAGCCTGTCATTCCATCGCTTGACCACGGGAGGGCAATACAAACAGGTGAGGCCAGACCCCACCCGAGCTCAACCACACCGTGTAGCGCTTCCTGGTCCTTCACCTTGAGGCCTCGTACTCACTACAACTGATGCTACACAGCTCCCATGTCAACTTTCTGTCCGCCAGACAGGGGTACAGGTCTGTGCTAACTTACATTCTCACTGTCTAACAGAGCCTTGTGATTGCAAAGGAAATGTTTGAGACAATCTCTCACAGTTATACTGCACCAACTCTGACACTTCCAAGTAGCAGCAGCAACATGGTCTGCAGCCAGGTCAGCTCCTCTGAACACAAATCGACTCTTCAGACACACTGGTGCATTCCTCCGATATCCCGACCGGCTCCTTTGACACCTCAACCGACCCCATCGACACCCCGGGTTGTTCAGAGGCTGACACCAGTCCGGCTGCTCTGATCAACGAGCATTTCATTGATGGAGTAGCCCTGTAGTACCCAATGTTCTAATGGAATTGTCTTTGGATGGTAAAAAACAAATTTCACAAAGAAAAAATGTAGCTTTGGTTGGCCCCCGAGAGGCTGCTGCCTTTGCACAGGCCACCATCTTAAGAGGTACCATCTAATGAAAACATTGAAATCTATTAATTCTGAATTTTGAGCAACACTAAGTACATTTTATAATTTTGTGCAAATATAAATAATTTCAACACACTGAAAAGTAGATTTGGCTTGCTGATCTAGTTAAGTAGAACCTTACAGAATTCAGCATTAAGGACAAGAATTCACAACAGAGATGACTTTTAGATATAGAACAAGAGATTAATAATCAATAGAATTCTGAAATTGAATACCACATCTGAAAATTCATATAGCCACAGAACTATTTCCAGAATGCATTGCAATAATTGGAGAAGTAATAGTTGCCATATTGATCAATGTTGATCATTCTGGATCTATCATCAATAATCACGCTACACATAAATAATGAAAGAAAACATTTTAATATTTTTCATCTATTTGTTACAATAACTAAACTACATTCAGAAATTTATTATGACAGAGGAAAGACAAATACGTTACCAGCTTTGTGCCAGCCTGATTATGGATACCTGCATCTCAGGACTCTATAACTTTCTTTTCTAAGATGCTGCATCTTGTTTAAAAGCAGTCCACTCTTTCCACATTGAAACTATGGGTATGTCGATTAATCAAATCAGTCTTAAAGAAAAATCTACACTATACTACCCAACAAGCACAGAATAAGTAGGCCCTCAGTTTTGAGTCTTCTCTCAACTAAATTTTCTCTCTTGGACCCAGCAAAACTTACCAGCTAAAACCGTATAGTTTAGATTAGGATATAATTTATAAATATTCATTTAGAACATACTTTAATAGAGATTAGGCTTGCACCTCATGAACAGCTGTTTTATACTGACAGACAAAGGACAATGCAGGACAGTTGTTCTGTTCCTTCTTTCTTCAAAGATGGGATAACAAAATAATCATAGACCACATAATTACAAAGTTCTTCTTCAATTCAACTGCATACTATTGGTAATTAAGAAAATAAGTAACCACCTTTGTCTTTCATCTTCACAATTATCCTGGATTTTTCCCCTCCAAATAACAGCATCATTTCTCTTGAAAACTTTTATGTTAGTCATTATTTGTCGCACAAAATAATGATTCACTTCAGGTCTGAATCAATTATACAGATCCTACAGTTTTGATTATTTGAATGATTTTCCAAAGGAAAGCAAAACAACAAGGACGTTAAATGAGTAATGCTGCCAGCAGAGCTGGTTTGTTTAGAAAAGTTTCAGACTACCAGAGTATCAGAGATTGAGGTCCAGCATGTACAGTATGTGAACCTGACAATACGTATAGAAGACGGAAGTCTATTCTATTTCAGAACATCAGGGTCAGCTCAAACTGTTAAATAAATGACTGTACCTTAGACACCTACTAGCTCAAAGGCTGAAAAATCTACCAGTTTCAAGAATGTGTTAATTAATTTATTTTTATTTTATTTAGAAATACAGCACAGTAGCAGGCCCTTTCAGCTCAACAAGTCGGTGTCAGCCAATTATACCATGTGACCAATGAACCCACTAACCTATATGTCTTTTGAATGTGGGAGGAAACTGGAGCACCTGGAGGAAGCCAATTCAATCATGGGAGAACTTACAAACTCCTTACAGAACGCAGGATTCCGGCACTCTAATAGCATTACACTAACTACTACATTAATGTGTTATTGAAATGTTCCCTTGAATAGCCAGCTGACCTGTACTGCCAACTTAGCAATGACCTGATTGTATCCATTTCAACTCCTCCTCCCATTCACACACCTACCTTTCTGTCCTTAACTTTTTCCAAACCACAACAAGGCCAAATTCAAAATAGAAGAATAACAACTCATATTCTGCTTTGATAGCTGATAACCAATGGCTTGAACACTGAATTTTCCAACTTCAGGTAACCCACGAGTGCCCTCCTCCTCAAGTTCTTTTTCCTTCTCCACCAGCCCACCCAGTTTCTTTCACATTTTCTAGCTGCTATCTTTGCCCACCACCCACACACTCGCACCAATGATATTACCTTGATTTGTTACTTTACCCTCCTGCTTTCATTTGCCCATCTATCAACTTGGGCTTCTCCTCCCTTGTTTCATCTTTATTTTTTATCCCTTTATCTTCCCCTAACTGGTTCCATCTGCCATTGACCCTCCCTGTTCTGCTCTCCATCTCCATCTCTTTCCTACCATCCACCAGCTCATCTGGCATTGTCAGTCTCTGTACCACCACTTCCCTTCACTTCTATATAGGGGCCATCTTCTCCTCACACTCTCAGTCCTGATGCAAAATCTTGACCTGAAATGTCTCCCATCCTTTTGCCTCCATAAATGCTGCTCGACTCATTGGGTTCTTCTAGCAATTTGTTCTCTGAACCTGAAACACTTTTTCTTCTGAGCAACTAGTATTACTGCTTGCCTTTCAAACTGATTAATGATGCTGTATAAATATTATTAGTGTACACTGGGCTCTTCCACAGAGCTGAATATTTTAACAATGAGTATATGTATATATCTCAAGGAATATCAGCACACTGTGTGAAACCTAATATTTTATTAGCTGATCCACCACCCTCCAAACGGCAAGAGCCAGTCGCCTCTCACTTGACAAAGAATGTCAAATTAAAGGATCAAGTTGAATGGCTAATAGCCATGGATCCTGTCACAATATTAATGGTATACAAGAAATAGTTGCAGTTACAATTTCTACTGGGAAAGATTTGCAAGCTTGATATCAAGTGGGCAGGTGGAAAGTATGTACTCAATGCACATTATATATTATTACTTAAGTATTTCTACTGGGCCATGAAGAATTCAGGATCCACTGTTATCTGCAGTGCTAGGAATGCCTATGTAATTTGAAATATGCCCAGTGTAAAAGTGGAACATTGCTGGAATATTGAGGATAATCTCTTGAAATTTAGCATGGGCACTGTACCACACAGGTGGTATGGCTAGAACTACAGCCTACCTCTCACCATGAATTAACACTGAACTCTTTACAAGGTGTTCCTTAATTATCTGCAGCAAGTACCTGCTCTTAGGATAGGAGTATTTGTGTCTGGATACCCCTCAATGAACATCCTATGATAAATCATCACTTTCAGAACAGCTCATAGGACTGACACCCTGCTACATTTGAAGTGCACATACAGAACATACAACAATGTGAAATGTGCATTAGTTTTTAACTGGTAGGCTCTCTGGGAAAAAGGCTGCCCTAAAAGTTAACTACTGATAGGAGGGATGGTTCTTTTCATCTCATACATGAGCAAGATACACATCAGATTTTTGGAATATTTTGAAATATTCTGTTTAAACAGAGGTTATTTAAATCAAAAGATGATATAATCATGTTTTATTTAATCAAAGTGGTGTTACAACCATATCTTTTTGAACTTTAAGATAATCCAAAAGAAAATATCAAGTGAATTTACGATAAATAGTAATAATAAGTATAATAGCGCAAGAGAGGTTTGGAGTAACTCTTTACAAACAGTATTATCCTCACAAATATGAGAGGCTATAAAAATATTAGATTCTCAAAAAATGTTGATAAAATGAAAAGTGATTTCTTTTCATTTGTCCTCGCTATTATTTTGTAACTGCTTCCTTGTTTGATTGTGCTTCTCTGCTAGTGACATTTCAAAACAGCCATCTGGATTCACGTGTGTTCCTCAGCCAAGCTGGGTACCAATATGGGAGCTTCTCATGGCCTCAGGACTGCTTCGAGTGCACAGACTGCAACCTGCTTGCATGGCAAGCAACACATGATTTGGGAACTGACTTAGAGGAAGACGCAACTACAGTCATGACTATCTCAAATACTGTGTAAATGTCACCGGCAATAAAAACAGCCATGTATTCCTGAATCTGAAGCCATGGATGAACATCAAAATCCAAAACCTGCTCAGAGCTCGGGAAGCTGCAGCATATAATGAAGCCAGGTCAAACCTTCAAAGCAGCATTAAAACTGACAAGTACATATACAAACAACAGAGACACACTTCAATAACACCATCAACCCTTGACACAATGGGAAGGCATCAGGTCCAACATTTACTATAAAGGAAACATCTCCTGCCCTGCAAACAGTGATGTCACAGTAGCTGAGGACACAAAAAAACACTTTTGCTCGGTTTGACGGGGACAACAATGTACTAGTGATGAAGGCATTGACAGCTGATGGGGACACAGCACTGACACTGAGGCCGCATGAACTGAGACGTACTCTCTGAAGTATCGACACACAAAGAACAGCTGGACCAGATGGTGTACACGGGCAGGTCCTCAAGGACAGCTCTGACCAGCTGGTATAGGTTTTACTGAAATCTAAAACCTCTCTCTGTCCCTTGCTGTGGTCCCAGCATGATTCAAAACATCAACCACCATACTAATCCCAAGGCAGTCAATGGTAACATGCCTCAATGACCACAGACTGGTTGCACTCACCCCCAAGCTGTCAGATGCCTGGAGAGACCGGTTATGTCCCACATTAAGAACACCATCTCTGCCAGCAACAGTTTGCCAATAAGGCAAACAGATCAACCAATGGCCTCTCCACATTGTACTGTATCACCTGGAGCATAGAGACTCCTATGGCAAAATATTTTTTTAAAATCAACTACAGTCTTGCCTTACTCCCCAACCATACTCCTAAACAAGCTGACCATTAAACTACCGAATCTGCAACTCAATACGTTAATTTGGAACTGGATTCTGGATTTTCTTTCCAGTCGCACCCAGACAGTCAGCCTCCCTGACTCTGAACACCAGTGCACCACAGGGATGTGGCCAGAGTCCACTCGTTTACACTCTTTTCACCCATGACTTTGGGCCCCTGCCTATGCAACCAATCCCATCATGGAACATCATTTTGTTGTATTGAATTTTGTAAAATACCGAGTGAAAACTCTTTGTGGGCTTGCAGCATGTAGTGTATCAGTACAAGGTAAACACTGTGTTTGTTAGTGTCTCATGTTTGCCGATTGCAGCTGGACTCTTTCTTAGTTTCAGGCACCATTATCATGTGGATGTCTGTTACTGACTAAATGTCTGCACGTCACTTTGAGAGCTGGGTTGATGGATTGTTTCTTAGCGTCTGTCAAACTGGCTTGATGGAATCCTTTTTGGATTCAGGCACATCATTTCTCTGCAATATTAATGTCCTTTTGTAACAAATGTAAAGTTATTTCCAAAACATTGGTGGATGGATGGATAAGGAGTGGCCATTAAAGTGTCTAATTGATTTATAAGGGTATGCTGAACACAGCGTTAATGAACATGACTTGTTTGGATGAAAAAAACCAAGCTGAGTTAATAACATGAGAACAATAGATCAAAGAGTTTGTCTCTCTGTGTCACTCTATGCTTCTGAAACTCATATTTATTAGGGTACCTTTCTCTCAGTTCTTTGGACTTCACTGAGGAATCACGATCGGTGACTAGGATCCAGGACTGTTTCATGAGTAAATCTGAATTTGGAATTCCCCCAACAGCAGCAACAATCAAGTGGAGACTAAGAATCGTGAGCTCTGACATCTTTGTGGAAATCTTAGTGATCTACTGTGCAGCTTTTTGTGTGGCTTATTTGTGCTTTAAATTTTTATGATAATAAATTAGGCTGTTGCAGGGCTGTAGCTGCTATTCGAATAAACAAATTCTGGTGCTGGCAACCACACGGGTAGTTATCTCTTTATGACACTCCCTCCAATCAATCCAATAATAAAGTTCCAAAAATTCAAAGAAATGTATTTAATCCTTTATTAATGAGGAGCAACTATTTTTTCCAGAGAGTGATGAATCTGTGGAATTCTCTGCCCAGGGAAGCAGTTGAGGCTTCTTCATTAAATATATTTAAGATACAATTAGATAGGTTTTTACATAGTAGGGGAATTAAGGGTTATGGGGAAAAGGCAGGTAGATGGAGCAGAGTTTACGGACAGATCAGCCATGATCTTATTGAATGGCGGGGCAGGCTCGATGGGCCGGATGGCCTACTCCTGCTCCTATTTCTTATGTTCTTATAGGTGACCAATGGTGTGCCTTAGGGAGCTGTTCTGGGACCCCTACTCTGTGATTTTTTATAAATGACCTGGATGAGGAAGTGGAGGGGGTTAGTAAATTTGCTGATGACACAAAGGTTGTGAGTGTTGTGTATAGTGTGGAGGGCTGTCAGAGGTTACAACGGGACATTGATAAGATGCAAAACTGGGCTGAGAAGTGGCAGATGGAGTTCAACCCAGATAAATGTTTATTTTTGGTAGGTCAAATATGATGGCAGGATGTAGTATTAATAGTAGGATTCTTGGCAGTGTGGACGTTCAGAGGGATCTTGGGGTCCAAGTCCATAGAACACTCAAAGCTGCTACGCAGGTTGACTCTGTGGTTAAGAGGGCATACGGTGCATTTGCCTTCAACAATCATGGGATTGAGTTTAAGGGCCAAGAGGTAATGTTGCAGCGATATAGGACCCTGGTCAGACCCCACTTGGAGTACTGTGCTCAATTCTGGTCGCCCCACTACAGGAAAGACGTGGAAACCATAGAAAGGATGCAGAGGAGATTAACAAGGACATTGCCTGGATTGGGGAGCATGCTTTATGAGAATAGGTTGAGTGAATTCAGCCTTTTCTCCTTGGAATGACAGAGGATGAGATGACCTGATAGAAGTGTACAAGATAATGAGAGGCATTGATCGTGTGAGTAGTCAGAGGCTTTTCTCCAGGGCTGAAAAGGCTAGCATGAGAGGGCATAGTTTTAAGGTGCTTGGAAGGTGGTACAGAGGAGATGTCAGTGGTAAGCTTGTTACGCAGAGAGTGGTGAGTGCACGAAATGGGCTGCTGGCAGCGGGGGTGGAAGCAGAAAGGATAGGGTCTTTTAAGAAACTCCTGGATGGCTACATCAAGCTTAGAAAAATAGAAGACTATGGGTAAAGCCTAAGTAACTCTAAGGTAGGGATATGTTCGGCACAGCTTTGTGGGCCGAATGGCCTGCATTGTGCTCTAGGTTTTCTATTTTCTATGTTTTTATTAGCAACTAGCAAAATATACAAAAATATACAATATTGAAGCAATGGGACTTATGAAACTAAAACAAGTAATTTTAAGTGTATTTAATCAAACTTGGGTGAAGATAAGTTATTTCAAATGTAATTTAGCCAAGTGAAGCAGTCAACAAAAGATACAACACTCGTCAGTCCCCAGCACTAAACGGCCAAGATCAAAGCATGAACACACAACTAAACCCTTGGCTTTTACCACACCCCGTCCATGTGACTAACTACAATAAATATAAATGCGCAACACAGAATACAATGCAGATAGAATACAGGTGCATGGCTCCTACAGTTACCTTGTTGTGCCTATAAGCCTATTACCACACCTTCTGGACACAGGAATAATTTGGGTCTAATCAACCAAGTCCATTAGTGAGTTTACAATTCTTGCCTAAGCAAGGACCTGAACCCACTTGCAATTAGCTTATCACAGCAATAGGTCGACAGTGGATGCAAACTGACTGGCTCTCCACTTGGCCTAGGATCACCTGGACAATAGCAATACCTTTGTCATGTTGTTGTTCATTGATTAAAGCTCAGTGTTCAACACAATCAAACCCTCAGTTCTTATCAACAAGCACAAAAACCTGTGCCTCTGTACCATACTCCGCAACTGGATCCTTGACTATTTCATTGGGAGACTATAGTCAGTGAGAATCGGAAATAACATCTCCTTGTGGCTGATAATCAGCAATGGTACATGGCAAGAATTATGCTTTGCCCACTGCTCTACTTTCTCTATACCCATGACTGTGTGGCTAGGCACAGCTCAAATGCCACCTATAAATTAGGTGATGACACAATTATTGCTGGCAGAATTTCAAATGACAAGGAGGTGTAAAGGAATGAAGTAGATCAGTTAGTTGAATGGTGTTGCAACAACAACACCACGGAGAGCATTCTAACTGGTTGCGTCACCAGTTGGTACAGAGGGCTACTGCACTGGATCGGAAAAAGCTGCAGAAAGATGTAAACTCATTCAGCTCTATCACGGGCACTAGCCTCCCCAGCACAGAGGGCACTTTCAAAAGGCGATGCCCCAAGAAGGTGGCATCCAGCACTGAGGACCACCAACACCCAGGGCACAACCTCTTCTCATTACTACTATCAAGGATAGGCTACAGGAGCCTGAAGACATTCCGCCATCAGATTTCTGAATTGGCAATGAACCCATGGCAACGCCTCACTACTTTGCTTTGCTCACTTTTTATACTACCTATTTAATATTTTTGAAGAATATACCTCACAATGCTCTGAACACATCATCAGTGATGTATTCTGGGGTCATCGGGTGTTTCAGGTGTTACGCCTGTGCCCCCTCCTTTTTGAGAATCACAAGATCGCTGTTAATTCAGGTCAGGAGACCCAGAAAATGAGAGAAAGACATGCAGAATCCACAAAGCGGTTGGAATGTCCTGGTCCTCAGCGATACAAAGCCACGGAACAGGTCATTGTCTCTTGGAGACAGAATTGTGTATTGAGTACTGTACTTCATGGAAGCCCTCAGGCAACGTGGGCTGGTTGGGGGATGGCATCATTCCACCCTGATTGACATCTGAGACCCTGTGAGTCAGGATAAAAGAGGGTCTGGGGAACAGCCCTACAGATGCACCAGAAGAAACGCTAGAAATCCTGTAACAGCGCAATAGCGAAAGCCGGTGGAAAGCCACGTGCGTCCTTTTCCATTTGCCTCGGAATTGGTGGGCCTTGCCACAGAAGAACGACTTTAGCTAACAACAAAGGAGAAATCAGCCCCAACGACTCTCGAAGGATTGACATCATAAAAGGAATGGGCAAGTTTTAATCCGTCTCTCTCTCCAACCAAAAGCTGCAGCTTGAATGAACTTGAGTGACTTTTATATTTCCATCGGACAATACATTATCACCTAGACAACGATAGAGCTATTTCTTATTGATTATTATTATACCCGCGCTTTTAGATTTAGTATTGACGACGTATATTATCTGTATGGTTGCATTGATATTATTTTTGTGCATTTTTATCAATAAATACTGTTAAAAATAGTACCATCAGACTTCAACAGACCTCTCTATCTTTGCTGGTGAGTGACCCAGTTACGGGGTACGTAACAATTGGGGGGTTGTCCGGGATTTGACACCAAATTGGGAGGCCAGTGAATCGGGATTGTAAGTCCAAACTTGGATCTGGTTACGCGGGTAGCCAGACGGGAAACCAGCAAAGATGGACGTGGATGAATTTATAGAAAACCCGACTCCAGAGGCTCTAGAGGTGGCCACTAAATCAGACTTGATAAATATGGCAAAGGGGCTAAACCTCACAGAGGTGAGGTTGTCAATAAAAAAGTGGGAGGTGCGAAGGGCCATCACTCAGTATTATATTGAGAAGAATGTGTTTGCAGCTGAGCTATTGGAAAATATCCCTGAAAAGGTACCAGCTAGTGGGACGGCTCAGTTAGAGTTGGAGAAATTAAGGTTGGAACATGCAATTAAGTTAAAGCAGCTGGAAGCAGCTGAGAAAGAGAAAGAAAGGGCCGAGAGACAAAGGGAGCATGAGCTCCAGCTAAAGGAGTTGGAGGTGAAACGGGAGCAGGACAGGGCTGAGAAACAAAGGGAGCATGAAATTCAGTTAAAACAGCTGGAAGCAGCTGAAAAAGAGAGGGAGAGAGCTGAGAAAGAAAAGGAAAGAGCCGAGAAGGAGAGGGAGGCAGAGAAACGGAGGAAACATGACTTGGAGATGGAGAAGTTAAGGCAAGAGCGAAGAGATCAAGGGTCAGACCAAGAGGAGCTGTTTAATGTTAGTCGGGAGTTGAGGTTAGTACCTCCGTTTGAGGAGATGGATGTTGATAGTTATTTCTTGCTTTTTGAAAAGGTGGCAGTGAATCAGAAGTGGCCCAAAGAGCAGTGGGTGGCGTTGTTACAAAGTGTGTTAAAAGGGAAGGCACAACGAGCATATGCGGCATTGTCCATGGAGGAGGGAGAAGCGGAGTATTATGCCGAAGTAAAGGAGGCCATTCTCCGGATTTACGAATTGGTACCTGAGGCGTATAGACAAAAGTTCAGAAATTTAAAGAAAGGGTGGAATCAGACGTATACCGAGTTTGCCTATGAGAAGGGTGTGCTCTTGGATCACTGGTGCACAGCAGAAATAGTGGGAGAGGATTTTTGGCGTCTCAGGGAGTTAATTCTGATTGAGGAATTTAAAAGTGGTGTTTCGGAGGATATCCGGATGTATTTGAATGAGAAGCCGAATAAGTCCATCTCCGAATTTGCTAGGTTCGCAGATGAATATGCCCTAACCCACAAGACAAAGTTTTCCTCGAATAAAAGTTACCAGAGAGACCGTGGGAACGATAGGGAAAGCCCGCCGGCTGAGGCAGAGGTCCCGCCGGGAGCTAGTGGTAAGGTTGGGGAGGAGAGGCAAGATGGCCAGAGATTTCTGGGCTTGACCTGTTTTAATTGTGGAAAGGGAGGACATATTGCATCTAGGTGCTTTGCTCCGAGGAAGGAGACAGGAAAAGGGAAAGCAGCAGTCCCTATCAGATGTGCCGTGGTTATCAGTAAATCGACAAGAGATCCCCGGGTAGACAGAGTACGAGAAGGGTCTGAGACTTGTATGTCAAGCGGAACCGTGTCTGTGAGAGAGGGAGATCCACTGGTTCCCGTGCGGATCTGGAGAGACACGGGCGCTGAACTATCATTGATTAGCAGTAAGGTACTAGATTTTGGTCGCAAGACGGGAATGGTAGCTGTGAAAGGAATAGGAAAAGGGATGGAAATGGTGCCCTTGCATAGGATCATTCTGAATTGTGAGCTAGTCTCTGGACCAGTTGAAATGGGGGTGCGATCAGAATTCCCGAGAACTGACGCGGACGTCCTTCTGGGTAATGATTTAGCCGGTGGTAAGGTTTGGTCAGCAATGACGCTGACGCGACCGCCTCTGAGTGTTGAGGCCCCGCCCCTAGATTGAAAGATCTATCCCGCATTTGCGATCACTCACAGCCTGTCGAGAAAGGCAGCTGAGAATGAGAGCAGTTTAAATCTGGCCGGTATCGAGTTGGCTGAGACGTTTTTACCGACCTTGTATCACGAGGGTTTAGAGGGTGGTGAAACTAAGAGTAGTAAAGTGAAAGAGAGTAAGGGAGAGGAGGTAGACCTTCCCTTAGCGAGGAGAAAAGTTCTAGATGCACGAAATAAAGATGAGAAACAGAAAAAGCTGTTAAAAGGTCCAGAGTTGGACATGGATGATCTGTCTGGTTTGGCAGAACTGTTTGAAGAAGTTGAAAATTCTAAAGGTGTTCCCGATAATGAAATGAGGGCAGTCCTAGATGAAAAGGATGCCATTACCTTGAAGAAGTCTGCTGGGTTGGCAGATGAGGTTGTTTCAGCCCGCGGGGTTGAGTTTACTCCGGAAGGGAGTTGCCCAGGGAGTAGCTGGGAGGATCAGGGGAATTTAGAATTTGGACCGGGTGCGGGTATTGAAAGCCTGGAAGAGGCAAATGTCCCGTTTGAGTGTGTCCAAGATGTGGATGTACGTGGTACTGAACCTAGTAATGGAGCTTAGAAAAAGTCTGAGGTATTTCATTCAGTTGAAAAGGAATGCAGTCCTTGTGGGTCAGATGGATTTGGTTCAGTGAAGAAAGGGTTAACCTTGGTAATAGTGGGAAGTGAGAGTTCCCAGGTGTTTGTGCTCGAAGGTGTGTTATAAGTTAGTGAGGAGATCAAAGGTGGGGAGATGACTATTATTATTGAAGGAAAAGGGAAATATGTAGTTCCCAAATTGAATGAAGAAAATTTAAAGGCAGGACTGATATCGGAAGCAACAACCAGGCTACAGAGACAATGGCTTGGTACCAGAAAGCCTGTGAAACAATTACAGGTTGAGTTGGAAGGTAAAGGGTCCCCACACGCTATTGTTATTCCAGAGAGTGGTGTGAAACCGCAGAATTCGAAATGCTGTTTGAACAAAGAGGGATTGCTAGCATTGAGACCTAATAGCCTGAAGGGTCCTGAAGAGGAAACTAGCAACTTGCATAAAATTAAAGAATGGGGTGGAAATTCGGAAGATGGTCTAAGCTTGGAACACATTGTTGATAAAATAACTCCTATGAAAGGAGTGGACGAAAGCCTATTTCGCCAGGATGCACAAGCTCCCCACGTGGGAATTAACTGGAAAAGAGGCGAGGGTTAATGGGGACGCCATTTTTAAATAGCAGAAGCCGGTTTTAAGGGATTTCGACAAAGCATGTGAATAATAAAAGACAACCCCCATGGAAGCCTGCCTGTTAAGTTTGAAAGCAACATAAAGATTAGTATTTTGCATGAACTTTTGTAGTATACACGTAAGCTAAGATCACAAATCTTTAGCTTTTGTTTGCTGAAGAAAAGAAAATTAAAAAAAATAGGTGGTTATTAAATTGGAGTCTGATGCTACAAGACTTTAGTAAGGTACACAACGTTAAGATATTAAAGGAAGTGACAATGTAATCGGTAACTGTTTAGATGCTGAATTGAATGTATAACTGTATTACTCTGTAGAAAAATTTTTTTTTGTATTGTGTTAGATTCTAAAATCCTGTAAGACTCTGTATGGTAAAAACGCGTTGAAGAAAGGGGGTGTTACGCCTGTGCCCCAATTCTGAGGGGCCGAAGGGTACAAAGTAGCCCCCTCCTTTTAGAGAATCGCAATATCACTATTAATTCAGGTCAGGAGACCCAGGAAATGAGAGAGAGACACGCAGAATCCACAAGGGGTTTGGAATGTCCTGGCCCCTCAGCGATACAAAGCCACGGGAAACGGCCATTGTCTCTTGGAGACGGAATTGTGTATTGAGTACTGTGCTATTCGTCGAAGCCCTCAGGGAATGACCAATAGTGGGCTGGTTGAGGGATGGCCTCATCCCAACCTGATTGACATCTGAGACCCCGTGAGTAAGGATAAAAGAGGGTCTGGGGAACAACCCCTTTAGACGCACCAGGAGAAATGCTAGAAATCCCGTGACAGTGTAATAGCGACAGCCGGTGGAGAGCCCACGTGCGTCCTTTTCCATTTGCCTCAGAATTGGTGGGCCTCACCACGGAAGAACGGCTTTAGCTAAAAGGAGAAACCAGCCCCAACGACATTTCGAAGGATCAACATCATAAAAAGGAAAAACTGGCAAGTTCTAACAATCCGTCTCTCTCTCTCCAACCAAAAGCTGCAGCCTGAATGAACTGAAGTGACTTTTATATTTCCATCGGACAATACATTATCCCCTAGACAACGATAGAGCTATTTCTTGTTGATTATTATTATACCCGCGCTTTTAGATTTAGTATTGATGACGTATATTATCTGTATGTTTGCATTGATATTATTTTTGTGTATTTTTATCAATAAATACAGTTAAAAATAGTACCATCAGACTTCAACGGACCTCTCTATCTTTGCTGGTAAGTGACCCAGTTACGGGGTACGTAACAATATTAAACCTGATTCTGACAGGCATAAGTTGTTTCCTTAAACCATGAGATAGGGAACGGGGAAATTTCTTCTTATGCTACAGATGTTGGAAAGCAAAATATCAATCAAAATCAGGTTTAATATCACTGGGATTTGTGGTTTTGCAATACATAATCATAGAAAAAATGTGAAGTATATGTATATATAATAGTTAAATTATATAGTGTGAAAATAGAAATAAAAATGCAGTGAAATTGAATTCATGTGTTCAATGTTGATTCAGAAATTGGGTGGCAGAAGGGCAGAAGATGTTCCTGAATTGTGGAGTGTGTGTCTTCAGCAGACATCTCACCCTGCAAAAACTCATTTCAGGGAGGTAGCACCACCACCCCTGCAATTAGCCTCCCTAATATTTTGTGGTTCCTAAAAGAAATAAAAGCATGAGGTATATTCTTATTATATTGTCTTATGCAGAAAATGTGGCATTAAAATGTACTAATATTATATTATATTATCATGGAGTTTTTTTTTAGTCTATTACAACTTTAAGCAAGTCTACAGGGAGTTTGGCCTCATCACGTAGGACATCAATAGAGTAGCTCCTTAGCAGCTAGCCAGCTAGTTTAAATAACGTTAGCTATGCTAATGAATGAATGACACCTGTTAAACTCACCTCAACATGACTTTTACATTTTAACCCACCATGGGCAATAGAAAAGTCACTGTTGCAAATAGTGCAGTGAGCAACACTGTCATTATTTTTGACCCCTATTAGGCAGGGGTACACTTCAGTGTAGTCTGGGGTGAAGTATGTTTTATATTTTCTTGTTTTGAAACACTCTGCCATGATACTGCAGGACACTAAACTGAACTGATGGATAATGAGATGCAGAGAGAGGTCGACTATAAAGCCCGCCCACAGAGAATACTGATAGATCTACTTAGCACAAAGAGAGACCAGTTAAGACGCTCTCTCTGTCATTCTCTCGCTACGCCTGTCACTTGCTCTCTCGCTCTCAAAAAAATTGATTTCCAGGATATTGTATATAATTTGCGGGTGCCAGGGAGCTGCTATCAATATGCGGGAGACTCCCAGAACCTCCCAGAGAGGTGGGATGTCTGCTTCAGGCTGGTAGCAACGAGAACCTGGGTGATGGGCATCCTTAATCATGGATGCTGCCTTCTTGAAGCATTGCTTTTTGTAGATACCAAATGAAATAACATCTCTCTCTCACACAATACATAAAATATAAATACAACGAAGAACATAAAAAATGGTTACTTTAAACTTTAATTGCCCTCAGAAGACATTGTAAAAAAATAATATAACAACCCAGCACCTCAATGATTTTGGTATCTGCACAAGCAAGAGAATAATATTTTGTACATATGCTGACTTGTGCCTTTAAAAAGTCAACAACTATATCTGTTTTACAGTGTTGATGTTCTTGCTGCATTTTATATAATGGCAATAACAGTTTTCAAAGTGAACATTCTGTGGGTATCGATTGCATTATAAGCTTTTCACATGATTTTTCCCATCAGCTCAGCTGCAACCACAATGACATGGATTGTGAATCAATTGGTGCACAAAGATCAAATAGTAGACTTTGTAACAAAAGATAAATAATTGAAGAAGATAAGTTTGCAGGCACATTGATAAAGAATGGGGCAGAGGGACTAAATGCATTTGTTCCTCAAAGAGATGGCACTGACATTAGTGGGTTGAATAGTGTCCTTTATGATGTACTATTCTGTGATTCTTCAAAATGCCAATATGAAACATAAGAACTCAATGTTCTAACAATCATTATGTTCTTTTTACTCCTGAAATATTACAATATTTTGGTCAATGATCAGAGAATGGAATCCAGAGAAAGTGCATGAAATTTTTCCTCTTGTTTATTTGCTTATCACATATACTTGTTAACTGCATAGAAATCCTTTGTGGAATTGCTCATAAAATTACTTTATACAAACTAGTTAAAAATGCCCTAGATTTTGACACTGGTAGTTTGTGTGTGCTTTAAAAGGAGAGTCAACCATTAAAATCCAGTGACTATTTACTGATTTCAACATCCCCAATGTAATAAGTTATTGCCTTCCATAAGTGCAGAAAAATCCTCTCATTTTAATTCTGCAAGTTGATTAAAAAATTGTATTACTGGGAAAAAGAAATCTGAATGAAAGTTAATTGGGATTGGGATTATCATTAAGTTACATTTTGCATTACAATTTAACATAAACAAAGGATTTAAAATAGGTTCACACATGAATTTGCATCATTATGCAATACCAATCTATACTGATAAAAATAATATGAGTAATATTCTTCACATTCTTGGAAGGACATGATTACACTGGAAGGTGTACAAAGGAGATTCAACAGGATGGAACATTTTCTTATGGGAAGAGATTGAATAGGTTGGGTTTGTAACAGAGGAGACCAGGTGAGGTGTTGGTCTACAAAGTTATGGGAAGCAGATATTAAGAATAAAAAAAACATTCCCTCATGGCAATAGTGTCTAGGACCAGAGAGAAAAGATTGTAGGTGATAGCAAGAGGCTAAGATGGGATCTAGGGATTTTTTTTTCACCCAAATTATGATGGAGGCATACACTCTCACAACATTTAAGTATCCAGATCAGCAATGAAATCACCAACACACCAAAAAGGCTATAGACCAAGAGCTGGTCATTGGGATTAGTGAAGATTTATTCTTAAGGGTTGGGATAATTAAAGTGGTTTGAGGGGCTTGTTTCTGAATTGCTTTACTCCAGGAAAGTTGACAAATGCTGTCTCATTCTTGCAGAACATCACCAGGCATATTGTTCATCGGCAATTAATGACTGTGAAAATGAATGGGAGCAATATACGTAAAGATGATGCATGAAGAGCTATTATATAGTGACTAAATAATGCAAATGATGTTGGATGACACGGCACACAAGTGTCAAAATTTATCCATTTATCCTCAGCAAGCATCCTGCGTTTTCTGTTTTAATTTGACTGTTGCAAATATCAACCTGTAATGTAAGAGGTGCTGCAGTTGTGCTTTGCTAAAAATAATAAATCAGTGTTAAATCCAGACTTTTCACAGAAAGGAAATGAATTTCAGTTAAATATCTGTAGGAAATAGACCAAATCTCACCACAGCTATCAAGATGTATGAAAATGCCAAAAATACTGATTTGTGCAGCCTAAAATTACCACATTCAAAGGTACCTATTTGGATACATACTGCTTGGAGACATCCTCAATTTGTTAAAATACAATATTTGAAACATTTTATTTTCTTTCTATTGCCTGGTTTATAAGTTGAAACTCCAAGTTGGAGAGTACAGTCCTCCCACCAATCACATCACAGGATATGCAAGAGTAGCAAATTGGCTCAAGGACAGAAAGTGTGGATTAGGGATATTAGTGTTTCTTTTCCCCGTGTTGGAGTACAATAGAGAGCAGTGTACCTTGGAGGTCAAAGGCAGGTGTAGAAGTAATTGGGAGCACATGCGCTGTAATTTTTGTAAGTTGAAATTACCCATTTGTCTTATGGTCTTATTCAGGGCATGAAAGGTTTTGGGGAGAAGGCAGGAGAATGGGGTTGAGAGGAAATGGATCAGCCATGATGAAATAGTGGAGCAGAATCGATGGGCTGAATGGCTTAATTCTGCTATGTTTTATGGTCTATGGAATGGCATGTTCAGAGAGTGGTTGCTAATGCATATAGGATCTCAGATTTATAAATAGAATCAGGGTAGAAAAGCACAGATGTGCTAACCTGTAAAATAATGAGGTAATGATGGGAATATAATTACAATTCCGCTGCATGAAAATCTAATAGAGGGAACAGAAATGTTTTCTAACTGTTCCAGAGATGGGGATTCTTAGCTAACAAATTGGAATGGTGAAACTGTGGTTCATTTTTTTCTTGAGGCTTATTCCATTATGATGTAGCTTTAGCTTACACCCTTTCGGTCTGTTTTAAAGATTTTTATTATTTAATTTTGTCTTATGAAATCATCATTGAAAATTATGCTTTTTGTTATGATTGTACTGACTGAAATAAAATTTTGTTCATTTATTTATTCATGATGTGAATCCTTCCTCCATCAAAATAAAACTGTAGGAATCAACAGCATTTTTTTCATACAGAATGAAATCTCCCTTATTCAAGCTAAAATATTTACACTTCACTGCACATAAGGAGCATTATTTGATGTTACTCTTGGGTATTCAATGCTTCTTTACTTCAGAGATATTTTGCAAATTATACATAGTATACAAAATATAAAATTAATCGTTATTTTAGGACTGGCCTCCTTGCTTAGGAAAATATCCCATTGTCCTCCCACTGGCTCAAAACTTTCCAGCCGTGACAAGATAGCTGGCAAAGAACAAGGAAGCCTTACTTTGGAAACATCTCTGAGACCCTTCAACAGGCAGCAAAGCTCTGCCTCCAGATTTGCTGGTAATAAAAGATATTTTTTTCAGTATCGAAAAACAAATTTGCTTACAAACTAAGTTAACAAAAAGAAACAAATTGAATATTAAATTAAGTGCATTTTTTTAAACAACTAACTTTCCTTTTTGTCTCCTTATCCCCAATCCTCTCAATCCTCAATTAAATTAATTAGTCTTAAATCCAATGCTAGTTCTACTTAGTGCAGTCAATCCAAGAGGTAATTCTCACAGAAATCTCAGTCAGACTGAATTCTGTAACTCAACCTCATGTAAAATCTAGGATGCAGAAGACATACTATAGTTTAAAAAGTTTAACAGAAACACATCTATTTGGAAATGATGGCAATACCTAATGGCTTATGGTCTTTGATACTGAAGAATGACAGTGTTGTTTCAGGGTCGCCTAATAATTTGTGATTCTTTTTAAATGTTTTTCTTAACTGTTGTGAGATCTGGGAATTTCAGAGAGTTAATTTGTCTGTCTGTCCAAGCTTTTACTTGGAGAGGCTAGAGCACTCTCTAAAACTTATGGCAACAAGGAATCTTTGCAGAAGAAAAAATAGCTACCCAACAATGCATTTTCCAGAGTCTTATATTGTTCAAGCATGACATTGATTAAATACAGTAAATGAAAAAGAAAAATCACTGCTTACTCCAAAGGCAATTTCAAAAGTGTTAAGATAATGTGCAATGAAGAGAAATGCCTCTAGTTTAACAATCATGATGGACCATAATAATTAGAAAGAGAAATTAAGCTTTTACTTGGTTTTTGCCTTATTTTGTGTACAATTCACTTTCTCTTGCGATACTTTTCTCTGATATTACTTAGTGTACTCTCAATATCACTTGCCAATTGCAATTGAGACATTTAATGGTAATATGAGATAAATTGCCTGACTCTACTCTTCCCAAAAATCATACGCAATTTTCTCTGCAATTCCATGGAAAAGCATTTGAACTCTGCTGGGTTCTTTCTTGAACTTGCCAAAGTCACACACAAGAAATTACCTCATCATTTCAAGTCATACCATTTTGATCTCCAACAGAGTTGTCATCACAACATCTCAAAATTTTTTCTTTCAAAAAGGCCCAGCTAAAGATGAGGTAAAGCTGGCTTCACTATTGTGCTGTTCAGTACATGTTTGTTCATATTTGTTGGAGCAAAGCTAAAATTAAATCTTGAAAACATATACCAGACTGTATATTCAGCATGGAAAGGTGAGACCATGTCCTATCTGATGTCATAAGCTGTACTGAAGGTTTCAAAAATTAAGGTTGCTGGCATAAATTGAATTATAAAAATCATATGATCAAAGGAAAGGAAAACAGTTATCATAGCAATAAATCATTTCCTTCAGCAGCAGGCTGCATCAGTCACAAGTAAGTTCTGTCTCATAACATCAGTGATGGGAATTTATCCTATTTATGCTGTCAGACCTTGTTATCGCACCACATCACTTCTATTGCTGAATTCATCATTAAAACAAAAGCACAGCAAAACGAAAAAATAAACAAAATAATATGTATTTCTCTCTAAAAAAATTGCTTACTTACAGGTATATCAGAAAGAGCACACTTTAGATAATATTACTCTCCAGCAATGCAAGATCATCTTTACTGGGTATGATCACTAACACTGACCATTTCTAATTAATCCTAATTTAAGAAGTATGTTTGGTTGGGATTGATGAATAAATAGAGACTTGAAATTTAATCGAAAAGGGAAATCAGTCTTCATACCATTTCAGAATTTTAGAAAACAATTGTGTTTAATAAAGCTCAATCCAAAGTAAAAGCTTCTGATTGTAGTCATTTTCCAATAAAATTATTCCCTGAAAAAGCAAATAACATTGTGCATTGGTGAAAGCAAAATATATGTAATAAAAAGAAACCTAATTTCCCTACCTGGTCTTCATAACATTGGTTTATTTTAAACAAAGCGATTAACTATCATATTGCTTCTTCTGAGTCATATACTGCTCAAATATATGGTGTCTAGAAAGGCAAATATTAAAGTGTACTTACCAAAGGAAACTGTATATGAAAGTTATAAAAGCCTAACTCTAAGACCCAAGCACACTATATTACAATTTCAGACTCAATGTAATGAAAACTGAGTTTCCCCATAGAACATTTTTATTTTATTTATTACCCCACTGCTGACAAATACTTGGGAGATATAAAGTACTTAATAAAGGTGCCACAACACCAATCCCAAGAAGTTCAGCTTTCTTCTCCATTTACCATGTTGGAAGTAGGTGAGGCACATCAAACAAAGGCCAAAGACCACTTCCGTTTTTCTGTTATCAGAAAATAATTAAAAGAGATTGTCTAAAATATGACAAATAATTTAAGGAAAGCTGAAAAACAGAATTGTACAAGAGCAATTTTGCCCATGTTCTGGATCGGTAAGGTTTATACCTGTCCAGCTATCTGAGGGTTTATCTTACAATATATTTGAGAATATCATTGTTTAAGTAATTTCAGAGTACTGCCTTTACTGCTTGGCTTCTTCTGAACAGGTATGTGAAAGTACAAACCAGGAACAGAGGTTCACTTACTTAAAGTACATGACCAAAAACACAGGGAAAAATTTGAATTCGAATAAAGGTTATAGTCTTACAGCTTCTATCCCATCTACTCAATTGGTGACCATTCCTGCACAGAAGAATGACGATCAGGTCTACTTACTGATGACTTCACAGCAACCAGCTCTAATATAATTTCTCACAATAATGAAACAGCTCATATCAAGCTATCTCTGCAGTGAGGTAACATCTTGACTTTGGTTGATCAGTGATGTATAATGTTCATTTACACCACCTAATTGAAAACTCAAACATGACAAATCCCAAGCACCCTCCTCAGTGGTGATGCATGTACCACTTTTCACCAGTGACAATACTCTAGCATCGATAGTTGAACAATTAAATGAATATCATGCCTACAGGTGAAAGACAAATCTAGTTAAAGATGATTAAGTGCCTCACCTCATTGATCTTCTTCGCCATTTCCAATGCCTATCCCTATATCCAAAATATCTAGTCAAGATAGTAATAGAACATTCATCAATAATCTGGATGGGTAAATCCACAATAATTTAAATATTAGAAAAGATTGCTTGATTACTGTCATGGCTGAAAGATTTAATATTCAACTCTTCCACCAACAGTGCACCGATGCTTCACCGCATATTCTAACATATTGTAAAAAAGTATTACTATCTTCTCAGTGCTAAAATGAGTGGAATACATGTAAAAATAGCAGAGGCAACAGGCCATCTGGCTCTTCAAACCATTCAACATGATTACAGATGATCTACCCTAGGCCACAAGTCTTCTGTTCAAGATCCTCATACACTTTAATTCCCTAATCTTTCAAAAATCTATCAACCTTCACTTTAAATACTTCCAATGATTTCATCTCTTCAGTTCACTGGGTTTGGGATTTATGGAGACTCACTATCTTCTACAATAAGTTTCTATCAAGAGAGGCTAAACAGAATAGGTCTATATTCTTTGAAGTTCAGAAGAATGAGGATTGACACTGCAACATGTAAAGTCTGACATGGTAAGTGCTGAGCTGACTTCACAAGTGGAAGAGATACAGAGGGGAATCACTGGGAAGTAAAAAGATACATACATGTTGATGGCAGAAGGATTTTTATGGTCTCTTTATTTTGTGATTATTATCTGAGACTAGTTTCCATGCAAACACGGAGTACCAGAAGAGCTGTTTCATTACTTTAAAAAGGAACAAGGACAGAGATGTCCTGAAGAGGTTCATGATGAAGGGTTTTAGCCTGAAACATCGACTGTTTACACTCTTTTCCATAGATACTGCCTGCCCTGCTGAGTTCCTCCAGCATTTTGTGTGTGTTGCTTTGGATCTCCAACAACTGCTGATTTTCTCGTGTTGGTGAAGGACAGTAATGTAGTGGATATCTCGATTTATGCAATTTAAGAAAAACCTATTTTCTAAACTATTTTACTTTGCATCAGTAGCGTTATGAGATACCAACACATAAGCATACATTCCACAGCCTATTTCGCACAGTAAACAAGTACAAGACTAGAAAAGTTTTAAAACTGCAAGCCAACTATAAGAACAAATTATCAACCAAAATAATGGTCAAAACCTACACTAAATAGACCATAAAATAAATGGGAAATGTGGAAAAGTAAATCGAGAGAATATCATCAATTGGCTTAATGTGACTAATTTCAGCATGTTCTATTCTGTTGTTGAATACCAAAACAATACCATTTCAGTAAATAATATTGTTTATCATCAACAAATAACTGTTTCTCCCCATTAGATGCAACGTGATCTGCTGGCGATTTTCAGCACCACTTGTCAAGATTCCAGCAATTGTGGTGTTTTGTATCCCACAGATTGAGCACTTCTTCTCTCTCCCTTCTGTCCGATTTGCATTTTCGTCAGACAGATTCTTTGCAAATAACATGTCTTCATCACTTTCTTTCAGCTAGCAGCACGGTAATTGCAACACAGTCTCTCTTCACCCTGCCTGCCAAAGATATTCCCCTTTATTTGAAAATCAAAAATATGCTGGAAATGCTCAGCTTTCAGCATGTGGCTAAAGAAACAGTTACCATTTCAGGGCCCTTCATCACAAGTTGAGAAAAGAAAAAAACAAATTATAAGACCATAGGAGCAGAATTAGACCATTTGGCCCATTGGTCCTTTTCTCCCCTCCTCAGTCCCATTCTCTGTCCTTCTTTCCATAATGTTTGATGCTATGGTCAATCAGGAACCTGTCAAACTCTGCCTTAAGTAAACCCAGTGACCTGGCCTGCATAGCTGCCTGTTGCAACAAATTCCACAAATTCACCAGCCTCTGGCTAAAGTAATTTCTCTGCATCTCTGTTTTAAAAGGACGCCCCTTGATCCTGAACTGTGCCCTCTTATCCTAGATTCCCCCACTATGGGGAAACATCAAAAGTTTCAATGAGATCCCCCTCATCCTTCTAAATTCCAGTGAGTACAGACACAGAGCCATCAAACTTTCCTCATATAATAAGTCTTTCATTCCTGGAATCATCCTTGTGAACCTCCACTGAACCCAGAGAAGTTATACAGCAGAAAAGATGAGAGAGGGATCGATCAAAGAAAGGGAAAACTGAAGACAGATAGAGAACAGCTGACACTGTCTTAATATTTTAATTCCCCTCATTCTCTCTGCCCATCTCCTTCCCTGCAAATGAAAATACTCTCGTTTCCTGACTTTGCGTAGTTTTGATCAATGGCCATAATTCTGAAACATTTCACTTCACTTCTCTTTTCACAGGTGTTGCCCGACAAGCTATGTATTTCCAACATTTTCTGCCTTCTTTGATTCTTATATTTCATTATTCATTAATGTGGATGCAGTCCTACATTTAACTTATAGCATGAAACTGGATTTCATAAAAGAGAAAACTTTTTATAAATTGTCATTTTTTCACATAATACAATGGATTATTTTTTAAATGCCAAAGAATGAGACAATGTTTCATTTCCATTCTATCTCGGCCTTCCAATACTTAATAGACTTCAATGAGATTCCCCCTCGTTCTCTTGCGAGCACAGGCTCAGAGCCATCAAATAATCCTGATACACTGACACTCTGACTCCCAGGATCATTCCCATAAACCTCTTCTGGACTCTCACATACCAACATATCCTTTCATAGAAACGAGACCAAGAATTGTTCACTTGTATTGTAGGAAAAGACTGTGGGACTTGAGAGGTTAATGGGTTGCTATAAGTTCCCACTGAGCAGGTGGGTAGTGGGTTGTTAATGTAGCAGAATGGATGGCGTCGGGCCAGGAAATGGAACAATGCAATCGGTCCCAGCTCGTCAACCGCAACGCGTCCTATATTGTCCTGTGGTAACTGTACCATGTAGGCATGTAGAGGCATTGTACAGGATATCCTTGTCCGTGTAGGCATGTAGAGGCATTGTACAGGATGTCATTGTTCTAAGAAGTCAGTATGACTTTGTAGAGTGTAAGGGGATATATATAAGGGGCCAGGGGCTGTGAGGTGCAGAGAGAAGACAAGCAGAAGACAGGGAGAGGACGATATGCAGTCCGTGGAGAAGGACAACAACTAGCAAGACCAGAAGGAACCCCAGGTGGGGACGAAACATCCCAGGTGAAGACCGCGTTCGCTGGCGTGGGTGCTTCATCACACCTGTTCCTGGCCCCGTATGGGAGTGGGATTAACCACACGTTGATAAGTATTGCTTGTATCGGGAAAAGGGCAGTTGCACAGCCGTGGGTAGTTAAGCTAAGCCGCTTTTCGCAATGAAGTGTCATTTATGCTAATATTTTACCTTACCAATAAACAACTGTGATCCGTGGTCTAGTCTCATTCTTGTCGCGGGTACATTTTCTCTGATACCACGTTCCTGCTTGGTCGGATAACTTTCCGTCCATAACAATTGGCGCTGCGAGCAGGGTATCAGGATGAATTTGTTCCGCCGCAAGAAGGAGGCCACTCCCGAACAGTTTCTTATTCCCGGCTGGACGGATAATTCGGCCGGGTTCGGGATGCTGGCAAATACATTGTCTCAGTTGGGCTCTCCTCTCAGTTGGGAGGATCGCCTGCTACCACGGGAAACCCCTATCGGGGACAGTGTGGCACGGTTATTGCGAGAGCTGAATTTTCCGGAGCAAAAGGGGTCCCTGACGGATGCTTTTTGGCTGCTGGCCACAGCCCTGAGGCATCAATCTGGAGTATTATCTGCTAAGAAGAAGGAATTGGGTGAATTAAGGGAGGAAGTTGAAGCCATGCAACAGAGGTGTGCTATGATGGGTGAAGTAGTGCGCACCAGTCAGAATCGGGCTTCTGAACTGGAGGAAACGGGGGTCAAATTGGCATGTAGGGCCCTCCAATTGAAACACCAGTTGTATAAGCAAAAGGGATCTATGTCCCCGGATCCCGCCCGAGTAAGGGCAATGTTAGCACAAGGGGATGACATTGATACCTGGGATGGTGATATCTGGTATGATGATGACAACCGATATCCGGATCAACCATCTTATCCACCTCTCCCGGGCAATGGCCAGGGAGAGGATACCGCCCAAGCCCAAGCCCGGCCGGCAATGGTCACCACGTATACTTATCCTACCCCTCAGGACGAGGCGGAGGGAGACGATTTTGAATCTGACTATGCTCAGGCCGAGGGCGATGCGCGGGTAAGACCGGGAGAGGCCCTAAACGCGGGTCGGAGGCAGGTACAATATAAGGATTACACCATGAAGGAATTGTCCGGGATGGGCCAGAGGTTCCGGCAGAAACCATCGGAACCTTTGGCGGCTTGGTTATTACGGATATGGGAAGAAGGAGGGGGGCATATCTATCTAACTCCGGAGGAGTTGGTAGGTATGGGGACGTTAGCTACAGACCCTCGCCTTAACCAAGAGTTGCGGGGTCGGAGCGTCGACACTGATTATTTGTTCTATACGATTACTGCAGCCGCCCATAGAGTCTTCCCTTCCGCTATGGATTGGGACCATAAAGTTGCGGATTGGAAGACAGGGGAGGAAGGAGCACAGGTGCTGCGGCAGCAAGCCCTGGCGGCTGCCCTATATGCCCATCGGTTGGGCCAGTGGGCCCATGGGGGAGGGCCAGAGGATGAACTCTTTACCGCTGGTATGCAGACCCGCCTGGTCCGCTCAGCGGCTCCCGCATTACGGGGAGTTGTATTATCAATAACGGGGCCCTTGATCAGGAGCCCTATTGCCCGTGTTATAGGGGCCCTGCAGACATTGTCTGAAATAGCCACCCCCCGTAGCCGGGCTCGGCCCGTGTCTACGGATCGGCAGAAGAAAGAGGGACCGCCAGGACCGAGTAGGCGAGAAATGTTCCTCTCACTGTTGCAGGCAGGTGTCCGTAAGGAAGAAATAGATGCTAAGCCCACCTCTGTCCTGCATGCATTGTATAAGACCAAAGTGAAGCGTAATGATGTGAGCAAGTCGTCCCCTTCCCTTTATCTCAGCTTGGACGATGTGCAACAGCTGGTGCGTAAAACACTGCAGGAGGAGGCGGCTAAATGGAAGGCACCAGTGCCATGTAAAGAATAGGAGGTTGGCGGGGTCGCCCTGGTGTATCGCATCACCACAGAGTGGATAAAGGGTGACCCCAGGCCTTATATACCTGTAATAGTCCACTGGGGTAAGGGGAATGACCAGCGCCATCTAGCCTTGGTTGATACTGGGGCTGAACATACGGTAATACCGGGCAATCCAGACAAGTGGAAAGGGCCTCCGTACCACATTGAGGGTATGGGAGGAGCTCTGACGCGGGCCCGAGAGGTTTCGGTCCGCCTCACTATTGGCAATCATACCCCGGTGGTGCGGCGGGTACTGGTGGCTCCCACGGAAGAATGTATACTGGGTATGAACATTTTAAGAGGGTTACAGATACAAACTACAAGGGGCGCGTTCACTTTTGGGATAAGGGCTACTAGAATAATTGTGGGTAAGGCAAGGTGGGAACCGGTCCACATCCCCGCTCCCCTCTCTCCGGTCAGCGTTCCCCAATACCGCATTCCTGGGGGGCATGATGCCATAACCGAGACGGTACAGGCTTTGGTCCAGGAAGGCATCGTGCGACCAGCCACTTCCCCGTTTAATAGCCCAATATGGCCAGTACAGAAGCCAGACGGCTCGTGGCGAATGACGGTCGATTACCGCCGGCTGAATAGAGCGGCTCCTCCATTGGCGGCGGCCGTTCCGGACATAGTGACTATTATTGAAAATATCGCTGCGCAGGAGAACGGGAGTTGGTATGCTGTGATTGACCTGGCCAATGCCTTCTTTAGTATTCCTATTAGCCCCGAATCGCAGGATCAATTTGCCTTCACTTGGAAGGGGCGACAGTATACATTTACCCGACTACCTCAGGGTTATCTCCACTCTCCCACCGTATGCCATGGATTGATAGCCCGAGACCTGGCAGAATTCACCACCATACCTAGTATTATTATACACCATTATATTGATGATATTATGGTTCAGGGCTGTGATATGGACACAGTACAAGAGGCCCTGGAATCCCTAACCGCATACCTCACACAACGGGGCTGGGTAGTTAACCCCGCTAAAGTCCAGGGACCAAGTCAGTCAGTAGTGTTCCTGGGCATTCAGTGGCATGCGGGAGAGCAAGTCATTCCGGAAAAGGTGCGGCAGAAAATAATTAATATTGCCACCCCCTCTAACAAGACGGACACGCAACGATTCCTTGGGTTGCTAGGTTACTGGCGGAGGCATATTCCGCACCTGTCCGGCCTCCTGCGCCCTCTCTATGTGGTCACCCGAAAAAAGGCCCCCTTTGAGTGGGGCGAAGAACAACAGAAGTCGTTTGAAGACGCTAAGCTAGCTGTACAACAAGCGCTACCTTTGTCTCCAAGGGTACCTGGTGTACCGTTTGAACTGCAGGTGACCGCCGATGTGGATGCGGCTCACTGGAGCATGTGGCAAAAACAAGCAGGACGGCGAGTTCCTCTGGGCTTTTGGTCAAGGAAGATGCCAGATGCTGCAACACGGTACACCGCTTTTGAGCGACAACTTCTGGCCTGTTACTGGGCGTTGATTGAAACGGAGCGGATGACTGGAGGCGCACCTATTGTTCTTCGACCTAGCCTCCCCATTATGAACTGGATCCTATCGGACTCCGCTAACTTAAAGCAAGGGCGAGCCCAACAGTCCTCCATTGTTAAGTGGAAGTGGTACATTCAAGATCGAGCTACCAAGGGACCTGACGGAGTGAGTCGCATACACGAGCTGGTAGCCGAGCAGCCATTGGAGCTGAAACCAGTCGCTGAGAAGATCGATGCATTACCTACCTCACCCGTGAAGTGGGGACGGCCCTTTGAAGAGCTAACCGACGAAGAAAAGAAACATGCTTGGTTCACCGACGGATCAAGTAAATGGGTGTCCGGCGTGCCGCGGTGGCGAGCTGCCGCTTATCATCCTAGTTCCGGAACCGAGCTCACCGAAGAGGGTACGGCCGGCTCCAGCCAGCTCGCTGAATTGCTGGCAGTCACTTTGCCTTTGGATCATAGTAATTCGGAATCTGATGCTATGGGTCCTAGTGCTGTGGACACTGCTGTGTATTTATATACAGATTCGTGGGCCGTAGCCAATGGACTGACCATGTGGATGCCTGATTGGGAACGGAACGACTGGACAGTGCACGGTAAGCCCATATGGGGACAGGAGTTATGGAAGAAGTTGTGGGCAGTTGCGCTGACACGGACCATAACAGTATGGCATGTGGATGCCCATGATAAGCGGCCCACTGAAACGGCAACTCATAATGAGCATGTAGACATGTTAGCCGCGATCCGAAAGATGGACGTGCTGGCTCTGGGTCGCTGGGCCCATGAACAGAGTGGACATAGGGGAGAAAAGGGTACTAGGGAGTGGGCTCAGCGGCATGGGATTGCTCTAACAGGTGACACGGTAAAGGAGCTGGTGCATACTTGTCCTACCTGCCAGGAGGTAAAACCCCGTCGGGTGATGCAAGGCCCTCCTGCTGCAATAAAACATGGGAAAGCCCCCGCCCGGGTATGGCAAGTGGACTATATTGGCCCCATGCCTGAATGTCGGGGGAAGAAGTATTGTTTGGTCATGGTAGACACATATTCAGGGGTGGTGTTGGCCCGCCCCAGTGCCAGAGCGGATCAAGATTCCACCGTGGCCGGACTTGACTACTTGATATCCCACTACGGTATCCCGGAAGAAATACAATCAGATAATGGGTCCCATTTCACCGGAGGACAAGTAGCCGACTGGGCAGTAGCCCATGGGGTATACTGGGTGTTTCACATACCTTATTATCCACAAGCCTCAGGACTAGTGGAGCGGATGAACGGACTGCTAAAGGAGCAGATCCGGTTGTTGACCCCCAGCCATACGCTTAAAGGCTGGTGTATTGTGCTGCAACAAGCAGTAGACCGGTTAAACCAGCGGGTGGGGAAGGGGGGCACCCCGTTGGAGCGCCTGTTTCCCCCTGATGGTAACCAGGCCGGCATTGACATTGAGGAAGAAGAGGAAGAGAAAATGGTGCCTGTTGTAGGACAACAGGTATGGGTCCGTTGTCCTACAGGTGAACGCCTCCCGGGGGAGATTATTGCTGTGGCCCAGGGGAACACCCGTTGGGTGGCTGTGGAAGGGCATGATCGGGTGGAATGTTTAAATACAGAACGCCTGACTAAACGCGAATGATTGTCTGTTTTCAGGATTTTGATGATGCTCTTGTACGGCCTGCTGACCCTCCTTCTTCTCGGATCCAGTACCAGCTCTCGTATCTGGTCTTGTGACGATGGCACCGACCAGCTACACTTACCCGTCGGTGACAGCTGCATGTGTCATGCGAGTGGATGGAGGGTTGACCGGTTAACTTGTAATTGGTACAATGGTTCGTGTTTGTTATTCTGTCAATAATTTTTGTGGCTTTATGTGTTTTTGTGATTAAGCAGGTTATTCAACGCTGTGTAACCCCTCGCCGCCGTTGACGAGTTGGTACCGAGGGGGTGGAGTGTATTGTAGGAAAAGACTGTGGGACTTGAGAGGTTAATGGGTTGCTATAAGTTCCCACTGAGCAGGTGGGTAGTGGGTTGTTAATGTAGCAGAATGGATGGCGTCGGGCCAGGAAATGGAACAATGCAATCGGTCCCAGCTCGTCAACCGCAACGCGTCCTATATTGTCCTGTGGTAACTGTACCATGTAGGCATGTAGAGGCATTGTACAGGATATCCTTGTCCGTGTAGGCATGTAGAGGCATTGTACAGGATGTCATTGTTCTAAGAAGTCAGTATGACTTTGTAGAGTGTAAAGGGATATATATAAGGGGCCAGGGGCTGTGAGGTGCAGAGAGAAGACAAGCAGAAGACAGGGAGAGGACGATATGCAGTCCGTGGAGAAGGACAACAACTAGCAAGACCAGAAGGAACCCCAGGTGGGGACGAAACATCCCAGGTGAAGACCGCGTTCGCTGGCGTGGGTGCTTCATCACACCTGTTCCTGGCCCCGTATGAGTCGTGTGGGAGTGGGATTAACCACACGTTGATAAGTATTGCTTGTATCGGGAAAAGGGCAGTTGCACAGCCGTGGGTAGTTAAGCTAAGCTGCTTTTCGCAATGAAGTGTCATTTATGCTAATATTTTACCTTACCAATAAACAAGTGTAATACTGTGATCCGTGGTCTAGTCTCATTCTTGTCACGGGTACATTTTCTCTGATACCACGTTCCTGCTTGGTCGGATAACTTTCCGTCCATAACATCACTATACTCCAAATGTGGTCTGACCAGCAACTTATAAAGCAGTACATCCTTGCTTTTATATTCTAGTCTTCTTGAAATGAATGTTACTATTGCATTCCATTTCCATACCTAAAAGTTAGAGAATCCTACATTTGGACTCCCAAGTCCCTTTGCACCTCTAATTTCAGAATTAGCTCTCTGGTAGAGGAAATAAAAGCATAGACTATACACTTCCCTACATTGTACTCCATCTGCCACTACTTTTCACATTCTCCTAATCTGTCCAAATCCTTCTGTAGGCTATCTGCTTCCTTAACAAAGTCAAAGACAGCATGGTTTCTGTAAAGGGAAATCTTGGCTGACAAATCTGTTAGAAATCTTTGAGGAAGTAAAAAGCAGGGTGGACAAAGGAGAGGTAATGGATGCCGTTTACTTATATTTTCAGAAGACATTTGATAAGGTGCCTCACATGAGGCTGCTTAACAAAATAAAATCTTATGGTGTCACAGGAAAGATACTGGCACGGATAGAGGAATGGCTGACAGGCATAAGGCAGTGAGTGGGAATAAAGGGGCCCTTTTCTTCTTGGATGCCTGTGGCCAGTGGTGTTCCTCAGGGGTCGGTATTGGGACCACTACTTTTCACATTGTTTGTCAATGATTTTGATAGTGGAATTGATGGATTTGTGGCAAAGTTTGTGGATGACATGAAGACAGGGGGAGGGGCAGGCAGTGCTGAGGAAGCAATGCGATTACAGTAAAACTAGACAAATTGGAAGAATGGGCAAAAAAGTGGCAGATTGAATACAGTGTTGGGAAATGTATGATAATACATTGGTAAAAGAAACAATAGTGCAGGCTATTATCTAACTGAGGAGAAAACTCAAACATCAGAGGTGCAAATGGACTTTGGAGTCCTCATGCAAGACTTACAGAAGGTTAATGCACAGTTTGAGTCTGTGGTAAAGAAGGCAAATGCAATGTTGGCATTTATTTCAAGGGGAATAGAATATAAAAACAAGGAGATAATGCTGAAGCTTTGTACAACACTAGTCAGGCCGCACTTGGAGTATTGTCAGCAGTTTTGGGCCCCTTATCTCAGAAAAGATATGTTATTGTTGCAGGTTCACAAAGATGATTCTGGGAATGAAGTGGTTGACGTATGAGGAGCATCTGACAACATTGGGCCAGTACTCACTAGAATTTAGAAGAATGTATGGGGATCTCATTGAAATGTACTGAATGTTCAAAGGACTAGATGAGGTGGATGTGGAGAGGATGTTTCCTCTGGTGGGGGTATCCAGAACTAGAAAGCACAGCCTCAAAATTGCGGGGCGACCTTTTAGAACAGAAATAAAGGGTAACTTTTTTAGCCAAAGAGTGGTGTATCCGTGGAATGTTCTGCCACAGACTGTGGTGGGGGCCAGGTCCGTGGGTATATTTAAAGCTGATGTTGTTAGATTCCTGATTAGACAGGACATCAAGGGATATGGTGAGAGGGCAAGTGTATGGGGTTGAATGGGATCTGGGATCAGCCATGATGAAATGGGGAGTGGACTTGACGGGCTGCATGGCCTAATTCTGCTGCTATGTCATGGTTTTAACACTACCTTCCCCATCACCTACCTTTGCATTTTCCACAAGACAACAACATTGTTAAGGTCCTGTTGCTAATTGTGTATTTTCCTTTTACATTTGATCTCACACTTGGTTAGCTTATTAAACTCTGTCTGCTATTTCTTCTCTATATCTGCAATTGATCTACAACTAGATGGCATTATTTGGCAATTTTCTACATTATTCACATCACTAATTCTTTTACCATCTACAAAATTCCTAAACAACCCATTCACACTTTCATTGAAGATATACTTCTATTGACAGCTCTGCTATTCAACAAGATCATGGTTGACCTGGCCATAGACTCATCTCCACCTACCTGCTTTTCCCCATATCCATTAATTCCCCCCAATGCAAAAAGACTATTCTCTTTCTTCTACAAGCAAGACAATTCACAATTCAATCAGCTGAATCACATGCATCCCATGCATCCACGTGTGGCCTTGTCAAATGTCTCAATGAAATTCATGTATGCAACCACCCATGGCTCTACCCTCATCAACTTCCCCACTTCCTCAAATGCTCAATCAAATTAATAAGATATTTGCCTCACACAAAGCCATGCTGAATGTCCCTAATTAAGCTACAGCTCTCCAAAATCACAGCACCTAGAATCTTCTCAAGTGCTTCTCAATGACTGATGTGGAAATCACTGGTTTCCCAGGATTACCCCTATTTCCATTTTAAAAGAATTGAATGACATTAGCTACTTGCCATCTTATGGGACCGCTACAGCTAGAGAAGACACAAAGACCTTGGTTGAAGAGAGGACAAAGACATTGGTCTCACTCTTATCCACTTACCTCTCCTTGGTAAATACCAAAGAAAAGTACCCACGGGACCACGCCCACATACTCTGCCTCCAAACACATGTTCTCTCCTTTATTCTTGAGGGGTCTTACTCTCTTCCCAGTCCTGAACTTTCCCAAAGAAAAGGACTTGCCTGAACCCCAGTTTTAAAAAAAAAACTCTGAACAATAGACTTCATTCTATGACTGCTCTAGCATGACTAACAGTATATGGATGTTATGTATTGCTGTCAAGTGACACAGAAGTGAAGATCTGTTTATAATAAAACATTGGCAACACATTGAAAGTAACAATTTACTTTCTAGACAATTTGTCTCATTGTTTACAGCCCTATATATTTGGATAAGTAATGAATAAGCACAGGTGTTACCTTTCCAATTATTGAGAATTTTTAGGTCAGCTATCATCTGTGTAAAAGTATTACATTATCATATTGAACTACAATAGAGTTGTACAATACACATTTCTAGGGCAATGCTAAATATTTCATAATCTTCTGTATCATAGCAGTAATGAAAGAGAAGAAGTTTGCCCTCATTCCTAGTTATCAATAAAGAGCAAATCATACCTCAACATGTCTGCATGTGTCAGGTATTATGTGGATGACAACCCAATAAACAATGGTCCATGGAAATTAGCGGTGCTCTGGTAGAATACATTTCACAGACATGATTAACGATTGCTTCAATAACTATGCAAGAGCTGCAAGTTGCTTAACATAAACAGCAATAAAACTCCAAGATGAGGATGGCCCATTGAGAAACCCCTCTGATTTCTCCAATTGAAATTATGCATCTGATCTGATTGACAATGTAACTGATTGTTTTACTGAGTATGTTTTGTACACAATTAGTGATTACATTGACTAGTTATTGGTATTATTTTTAATGTTTACAACTAGAGAAATGCCTTTTGAATCACTGATTCCAGATGGAAATCACTTTTATATTACCAGAGCCTGTTGAAGGTTTAATTTTGCACTTGCCCCAGATTAGGGAATTCATCTCCTTTGCTTGGCTGCTCAAACAAAACCAGGATGAGTTTTCCCAAAGGGAGGAAGTGCAGATTTAATGATTATTGTATCCATTGCAAATTATGTTTCTCCTGGTAGCTTTTAAACAAAACAGCTTATATGGCTGTTTTCAGCTGCCAGCCTAGCTGAGGTTGTCACAGATTGCATCAGCAAGTGTGTTGACAACAACATATCAAAGAGGACAATCCAGGAATTCCCAAACTGGAAATCATGGATGAACTGGGAGATTTTGAGCCTAGGTTTGCCGCATTCAAATCAGGTGACCCGGACATTTACAAGAAATTAAGATATGACCTCAATAAAGCTATTAGGGATGCTAAGAGACAGTACCAGTCCAAAATTGAGTTGGAGTCCTAGTCCAGCCATCAGGCTTGGCAAGGTTTTCATACTATTGTAGGTTACAGAGCAAAGTCAGGCAGCATCACTGACAATGGCACATCCGTTCCCAATGAGCTGAATGCATTCTGTGCTATCAAACTCCCAAATGGACCTCTTGGATAATAAGATGGACTTGAGACCTCACAATGATTGTGATCTTGTATTTTAAAGTATACATGCATTGCATTTTGCCAGTAGCCCTCACATTTCATTCTGCGTCATCATTGTTTTACCTTGCACTTCCATGGCCTTCTGTAGTGCCACAATCAGGCCACCCTCAGGTTGGAAGAGCAACACCTTATGTTCTGTCTGAGTAGCCTCCAAACAGATGGCATGAATATCGATTTCTCTAACTTCTTTCTCATGTCTCATCCCCTATTCTGTTTCCCCTCTCATGCCTTCCCTTCTCCTCACTGGCCCATCACCTCCCTCTAGTTCTCCTACATACCTTTCTTTTTTCCTGGTCCACTGTCCAATCCTGTTAGATTCCTCCTTATTCAGCCCTTCAGCTCTTCCATCTATTCCTCCCCCAACTTCTTACTTCAACCTCCCTTCCCATATCAATCCAACTATGATGGTCTTTCACAGAAAAGAGGCATTTCTCTATGTGTTTTGATGTACATTAACACATAAAGCTAATGTTTAAAACTCTTTAGATGGATCCTGACTAGATGCTTCCCCTCTCAAAGGGAAGAGGCAAAGTTTCCAACTAAACGTTAAGTCTCTTAAATTGAAGATAAAAAGGAACAACTTCTCTCAGTAACACTATCTCTATTTCGGAAAGCAGTGAAAGTGGACTCAAAATATATTCAAGACTGGGATATATTTTTGTATGGTAGAACAACTGAGGGATTATAAAGAACAGGATGAGAAACTTGTTTATACCCTGATTTCAATAAAGACTTGAACTGATCTTAACTGCAACTTCAGTTTTCTTTGGTAATGTGGATATATCTGAAGTATGTTATGGTGTGTTGATACAAAGAGAATGGATAATGGCTGACAGTGTACACTTGTGTTTTTTTTAAAATCACAACTGCCTGCTGTCTATGTTCATGCCATCAAATTGGAGGCTACACAGATAGAATATAAAGCGTTGTTCCTCCAACCTGAGTGTGGCCTCATCGTGACCGTAGAGGAGGCCATGAATTGAAATATTGGAATGGAAATTACACGTAACAGGGTGGAAAGAGGTATGGTCCACATAGCTGTGAGAGACCATGGATTTATAATAGACATCAGTAGATAAGCTGTCTGCAGAAGTAGAGACAGAGAGATTGAGAAAGGGGAGGGAGATGTCAGAATTACAAGTAACAGGGCGGGAAGAGGTATAGTCCATACAAGTACATACAACTCTCAATTCTTCTGTCTCTTCCACATCTACTCTTAGGATGAGGCTTTTCATTCCAGAATGAAGAAAATGTCTTCCTTCTTCAAATATGGAAGCTTCCCTTCCTCCACCATCAACACTCCACTCAACCGTGTCTCTTTGATTTCACACATGTCTGTTCTTATCCAATTCTCCCACCACCCTACCAGGGATAGGGTTCCTCTTGTCCTCACTTACCACCCTAGCAACCTCTGCATCCAGCACATAATTCTCCATAACTTTCACCATCTCCAACATGACTCTCTTGTCCATCTGTTCCAGCCCACTGATCACCCTACTGGCACTTAAACCTGCAAGCGCGACAATTGCTACATCTGCCTCTACATCACCTTCCTCACTACTATTCAGGCACCAAACAGTCCTTAGTCCTTCCAGGTGAAGCAACACTTCACCTGTGAGTCTGTTGGAATCAATTACTGTGTCCGGAGCAGCCTCCTGTAGATCGGTGAGACCCAATGCAGATTGGGAGACTGCTTCGCTGAATACCTATGATCCTCTCCCAGAAGAAGCAGGATGTCCCAATAGCCCGCCAGTTTAATTCCACTTCTGATATGTCAATCCATGGCCTCCTCTACTGTCGCAATGAGGCCACACTCAGATTGGAAGAACAAAACCTTATATTCCATCTGGGTAGCCTCCAACCTGATAGCATGAACATCAAGTTCTCAAACTTCCTATAAAGGCCTCCTAACCTCTCCTTCAACATTCTCCATCCCCTTTTCCCTCTCTCACCTTATCTCCTTGCCTGCCCATTGTTTCCCTCTGGTGCTCCTTCCACCCTGCCCCACCTTTTATTTCTTCCATGGCCTTCTGCCCTCTCCTATTAGATACCCCCTTCTCCAGTCCTGTATCTCTTTCACCAATCAGCTTCCCAACTCTTTACTTCACCCCTCCCTCTCCCCCTCCCAGACCCTTTAAGTCTATTCATCTTTTTTTCTCTAGTCCTGATGAAGGTTCTCAGCCCAAAACGTCAACTGTACTCTTTTCCATAGATGCTGCCTGGCCTGTTGAGTTCCTTCAGCATTGTGTGTCTGTTACCACCATGTATTCTTACGAGACTTTAATTTACTTCTATTTGCACGGTGGATCTTTGTGTCTTTAACTATTAACCCTTAACTGTTTGTCCATGTGCACCTTTTATTTTTTAATAATTGTTTTGTTCAATGATTAGTCTTCATTATTTATCTGTTTTTGTTGTTTTCAGATCATTTAAAACCCGCACTGTCTCTGGTATATTTGTTTCTTCTCTCTTAACATCAACCTACCACTTTCAACTTAATTTAAATTTGTTGTTTGTAGCTGATTCTTCTAGTGAAAGATAGCTACCCAAAATATGATGTCTCATCTTCCCATTTCACATATGCTAATGGATAATTTCCTTTTCCTAAATTACTGCTTTTCTTATTTTCACATTGCTTGTCACTTATGTTCCAAGTTCAAAAATTAGAACGTGGAATGAAATTAATGTTTGCCTAAAATTAGTATTAATAAAATAAATTAATGATAAATCATTAGTAAATAGAACACCATACTGCAAGTCAAGAGCATTCTAATGATTAAAGCTTCATAACAACATATAAACTCTCCTGATAGTATAAGCTAATACAGCTTGCTTTTCAGTGTCATACGAAAGTTTAGATTATTGCAATGAAGTCTTTCAAAATGCAAATTATGTGTTTAGTAATGAAGAGAAAGACCCCTGCACTCTTAATAGATATATTACACTGTCTGGCATCTGCGACTAATGGTGTAATGGCATAGACAATCCAAACATTGCATTTACAATCATTTTACTCAAATTATATTACCTATAGCCAAATTTTTCCAAGAATTAATGTGAAGAAGGCCATATCTTGTTGAAAGAGTAAATATCTTTTACTTTACATTGCTCCGTAGTAAGATGCTTTTTGAAAGGTATTTCAGGTGCTTAAAACTCTGAAACAAAACTCTTAAATAATGTTGATAGGCTTATTAAGTTGAATAAAATATACCGTTGAACCATGGAAGATATCGCAAAACTGTTTTGAAATCTGACATTGTAATGACTGCACTTGGTAGGTACGTTGATCTGAACAGCCCTCAAGTGTCATTTACCTATTGGACCCAATTTGATACATAATATGAAACTGTTGTGCCTTATGACAGGAAGACGAGAAATAAACATACTCAAGACAAATACAAAGCAGTCCTTATGATTATCTTTATTATTAAGGTTAGAGTTCACATTTTTCTCTCTCTAATGTATAAAATAGTCATTTGAGCTCAGTAGTGTGACATATGACTGAATGTTGCATTAATATCACCATTGTTTTTATAGCTCACCTTTGCAGCTGCCTCTGTTCATACTTGAATTAAGACTGGGACATTGTGACATTGAATGGAAGAAACAAATCAGGCACAACTCCAAATGGCCATTGGCAGGCATGTCATTGCTGAATATCATAAACCTACAACATTGATAAATCCTTGCACTAGGTTAAGGGTGACAGAATGATGATGCACCATGCTGGTGGTTTAATTAAATATTGATATTATCAGAGGTGTGCTGGACAAGATTAGCTAGTTGCAGTAAGTTCTGGCGCAAAGATATTTAGCACAATAGTTAGTAAAGCATCAATGCCAGTAGACTTTGCCACAGACTAAGAGCCTGTTACGTTTTAAAAGTTATTTGTGAAACTAACTGATTAAACACCGGTTATCATAAGAATGGAACCTCATGAAGAGGCCACAAAAGATCATTTAGCATACAGTATTCATGGAATGCCATTTTTCTGTTTATTTCAGCTTTTTTAAAGAAATGGGTTGACCATTGACATTTGCAAATGTAAATTAGACCATAAGAAAAAGGAGAAAAGAAAGGCCATATAGTCTGCTCCACAAATGGTGTTTATACAAACAGTACAATGGTCTTTGTATGCGTGGCCACCAGCACATGGCTCATGTAAGATCAGCAACATCAGTACAAAAGATTGATTAGGAGTAGTACCAATATTGGTCTTGAAGGGATATATCGGTTGGCTCCATGGCAGTGACTGATTGGATTGATGTTCCGTGAAATTGGTGCATTGGGATATTTATTATTTATTGACTGCAGCACGGACCATCTTTGAAATGTTCTCTCGTCTTCCACTTCAACAGTAACTCAAACTTCAGCATGTGCTGATTTCTCTGGGGATTTGCAGAGAAGACACTGACAACATCAAGTTATAATGAATGGAACCTGTAACATTAATATACAATCTATGACTTGCATTGTATAACAAATGGAATGTTGAAAGATACAGACACTGAAACTTTGTACTGTTACCTGAAAAACTGCAAGGCATTTTAATTATGCATTTTAATGCTCCTTGGGTGCTTGTGTTTCTTTTCATTTCTATTGGACCAGAACTACCTCTGTCTGATCTTGAATCACTCGCAGAAATTAGTAGCAATGGAATACACCACCTACTTCTATCTCTTGATGCCAAAAGCTCAATGCATCAATATCAATCTCGTGAAGAAATTGAGATCTTTTTGTTCTTTTAACATGTAACCAGTACTTGGTAAAGAAATTTCAAATCAACATCATACTGGACTTACAATGGAGCTAACTAATGAACGGATGCTTTACACACATAATCATTCCTTTCCAAAGTGCAGCTTAGATTTTTTTAGTCATCTCTATGGGCTTTGAGGCCAATTCCTCCTGAAAGAATGATTTAGAACCAATTGATAAAGGAAAGAATTGTATCACTTTATCTGGCACATTAAATACCTTCCATGAACATAGAGAGTTCCTCTGGTTCTCATGATCCACCTTAGCAGCCTCCACATTTTAAGGATTTTACTCACAATGCCCTTCCCTCCCCTATCAGCATTTCAAAAAAAAATGCCTTTCATGATACCCTGGTCTGTTCTATTATTACCTACTTGTCCATATCATATGGCTATTACCCATGAAAACAAGATGCAGCACCTGTCCTTTTACATTTTCCCTTTGTACTGTCCAGAAATCCAGATAATTCAGCCAGCTGAAGCAGTGGCTCACTCTGTTTAATCTACTGCAGTGCATTTGGTGTTTATGATGTGGCCTCCTTTACATTAGACAGACAAAACACAGATTGGATATGTAGTTTGAAAAACCCATTTGTCAAGTTCACAGGGATGATACTGAGCTTCCTGTTGCCTGTCATTTTAATTCTCTATCCTTCTCTCATTTTGACATGTTGGTAGCCTCCTACATTGTTATAACAAGGTCCAAAAGAAGGTTGAGAAATAAAAGCTCATCTTTCAGCTGGACAGGTTGCAGTCTTTGGGACTAAATATTGAATTCTGTATCTTCATGCAACTCCTACTCATATTTATCAGAACTGTCCAGTTCTGTCGTAAACTGTCCATGTACATTAACATAACTTGACTCACTGAGCATGACCTCCAGCCTTGCAACTTTTTACCCTCCGTTGTTTGCGTTGCTCATTCTCTAACTGTCCCTATCAACTCATCAACCGAAGGTCCTCTACAACGTACACCTTTGGTAATCCTGTCCTCACACAGAACAAGTACGGCATAGCATGTCTGGATTGGCCATGATGCCAAACTATCTGATCACATATACTTGAACTTAGTCTGTATCACTCTCTTTCCTGCCTGTTCATGAGGTTAGATGCTTCTTAAATGGTGTTCTCGTACCTGCTACCAGCACCTCTCTTGGCAGTGTGTTCAAGGTATGTACCACTCTGTTTAAAAATTACATTGTTAATCCATTTTAAACTTTTCCCCTCTCAGCTTGATTCCAAGCATACCAGCTGTTCAACCCTGGAAAGTAAGATTCTGACTATCTACCTGATCGATGCCTTCATCATTTTATTGATCTCGCCTCACTCTCTGCTGTTCCATAGAAACCAATTCAATCTCTCTCTGTAGCTAATACTCTGCAATCCAGGCAGCACTCTTGTGAGCCTCTGCTGCATCTTTTCCACAGCCTCCACTTCTTTCCTGTATTGCAGTGACCAGAACTGCACACAATGTTCCAAATGTGGCCTAACTAAAGTTTCATGCTGCTTCAACGTGACTTCCCAATTTTTATACTCTGTCTCCTAAATGAAGGAAAACATACTACATGCCTTCTGTATTACCGCTATTCATTTGTATCACCACATTCAGAGATCTGCAGACTTGCACCCAAAGATCCTTCGTAAATCAACCCTCCAAAGTCTCCTATTTTGCTGTATATTTCCTCTGTCATTTATCCTTCTAAAACACAACACTTCACATTTGTCCAGATTAAACTCCATCTGCCATAAAGTCTCCATCTCCACCTATATTTCCAGCAGACCTACATATATTGTGCTGTATTATTTGATAATATCCCACACATTTTCATGCAGTTTATTTATGTGTTACAACAGAAATTCCAATATTCATCTTTGTAGAACACCACTGGTCACAAATCTTCTGAGGAAAATCTCCCCCACTAACAAACAGACAGACATACTTTATTGATCCCGAGGGAAATTGGGTTTCGTTACAGTCGCACCAACCAAGAGTAGTGCAGAAATATAGCAATATAAAACCATAAATAATTAAATAGTAAGTAAATTATGACAAGTGGAAATAAGTCCAGGACCAGCCTATTGGCTCAGGGTGTCTGACACTCCGAGAGGGGAGTTGTAAAGTTTGATGGCCACAGGCAGGAATGACTTCCTATGACGCTCAGTGTTGCATCTCGGTGGAATGAGTCTCTGGCTGAATGTACTCCTGTGCCTAACCAGTACATTATGGAGTGGATGGAAGACATTGTCTAAGATGGCATGCAACTTGGACAGCATCCTCTTTTCAGACACCACCGTCAGAGAGTCCAGTTCCACCCCCACAACATCACTGGCCTTATGAATGAGTTTGTTGATTCTGTTGGTGTCCGCTACCCTCAGCCTGCTGCCCCAGCACACAACAGCAAACATGATAGCACTGGCCACCACAGACTCGTAGAACATCCTCAGCATCGTTCGGCAGATGTTAAAGGACCTCAGTCTCCTCAGGAAGTAGAGACGGCGCCGACCCTTCTTGTAGACAGCCTCAGTGTACCTCTGTGACCCAGCTAATTTTGTACTCATCTTACCAACTCACTGGTTATTTAATCTCCTGAGCCATTCTACCACAAGGGATCCTGTCGTATCAAAGATTTTTTTTTTGTTTTACTGGTCCTTTCCACATCCTTGCTGCAACTTAGTTATTTTTTCCTTTTTTCTCCTAGATTTAATGAAAACTACTTGATCTGAAGTATTAACTGGTAGTAAGCACCAGTACTTACTGACCAGCTGATTATTCAGAGCATTTTTTGCTTTATTTTTTTGTTTCTGTTTAGTCATTGTCTTCAGAAAGGGTACCATTCTTCTGTCCTGTCTGTAACATGGTGCTAATATTGAGAGGGTTGACAGCTTCAGGTTTATAGGAGTGAACATTACCAATAGTCTGTGCAGATCCAACCATGTATATGCTACAGCCAAGAAGCTTACCAAATGCATCTACTTCCTCAGGAGGATGAAGAGATTTCGTATGTCATAGTTGACCTTCCACAATTTTTCTCAATGTATCATAAAAAACGTCCTATCTGGATGCATAACGGCTCAGTATGGCAATTGCTCTGCACGTGATAATAGCCAGCATAACCAAAGGCCCCTCCCACCTTGGACATTCTCTTTTCCCTCCTCTTTCATCAGGTGGAAATTACAAATGCCTGAAAGCATGTATCACCAGGTTCAAGTACAGCTTCTTTCCCACTGTTTTAAGACTATTAAATAGTTCCCTAGTATGATAAAATACTAGGGATCTCACAAACCTCACAATGTGAGGTGTGACCTCACAATTCACCTCATTATAGCTTGCACCTTATTGTTTAGCTGCACTGTACTTTTTGTTGTAATTGTTCCACTTCATTCTACATTGTTATTGTTTTACTTTATTCTACCTCAATGCATGGTGTAATCTGATCTGAATGAACTGTATGCAGGACAAGCTTTTCACTGTACCTTGGTACATGTGGCAATAATAAACCAGTTCTAATTTTTAGACCATACAAATGGAAGAAGTGCATCTTAAATTGAATAGATGCCCCATTTTAATTTCTATTGATAGATATCAGTAGAGAAGCTACAGCCAAAGAGCACAAATGTTTACTAGAGTAAGTCACCCCATTATCATTCAAGTCTTTCTCTACAACTGCATATTGTCCATTGATTCAACTCTTTGCGTCAATAAATATAGTGCACAATGTATGGCCTGCAGAATTAATCCATCAGCTCCACAGTCTGAATAACTCGATGTGCTAGGCTGCAGGTCTGGGGACAGAGCCAGAAACCCAAAGATCACCTTTCAGCTTGGACTGCTCTTCTGTGTCTGATACCTAATCCAACTGCATCTGTACACTGTAATAGTACTGTACTAGTAGGCACATCTACCACTACAAAATACGTAGACGTGAGTGGTGACGACTCACGCAAACAACTTCAATGAACCAAATCACTTCAAAGAGGAGATATTAAATAAAAGAAAGAACTATGCAGCATTGAAATGTTAATAGCCTATGAAAAGTTTGGCCATAGAAATATCATTTATTAAGTAATTTGAAAATGATGCAAGTAGACCATGAGCAATATACAAAGAGCATGACATAGACAAGCTAGACTTCAATCATACACCAGTTCGCCTAAGATAACAGGGTATATATCATTGCTCATTCTCAAAGAGTCATACAGCACAGAAAGTATGACTTTTGGCCTACGATATCTACACTGACCTAAGTACATCTCTATGTTAGTTTCATTTACCAGTAATTAATTGGTGACGGGCACCATTGTAGCAAAGTGGTTAGCACGGCACCATTACAGCTCAGGGTTCAATTCCAGCATCCGCTGCAAGAAGTTTGTATGCCCTCCCCATGAATGTGTAGGCTTCCTCCCACATTCCAAAGACAGAGCAGTTAGCAGTTCAATTGGTCATTGTAAATTGTCCTGTGATTCGGCTTGGGCTAAATAGGTGGATGATGCATACATTAACTAATGGTCAACCAATGTTAATTTAAAAAAAAACAATGCAGGCAATTTACTTAAAATCACTTACTTATAGAAATTGAGTAAAAGGAAAAAAAACACACTTTTTCAGTCCTGGCATATGTCCCCATTCAAATGAACAGTACAATATTACATATGCCAGGCAGGGCTAGAGTCAGTCTAGGGAGCCAGATACAGAGTGCATCTCAACTGAAAACATCTATGCTATACCCCTGAATATTATGCAGACTCCACTGATTGGTTAAAAGGTCTGGTGAAACATCTTCCTTTCATCTGCAACATAATGTGTAGAGGTATAGGTCAGGAATTTGCTGATCCATGCACGGAGGCCGTGGTTTCTAGTATATATTTGTAATGCATTGTTTATTTTGGCCCTCAAGTTGGAATGAAACCAAATGTTTTGCCATGCTTGCCAAACCTGCTACTTCTGTCATTTTAATCATTTTTAACATTGCATTTCTAATGCCCAAATTCTCAACACAATGTCAAGGGAGTCCTAACATAAGAAACATCAATTAAGCTTGAAGCCAGAACTTCATGTCCAGCATGAACCTGGATATACATTCATGATGCTTTGTTTGCTAGCTTGATGGACATTTCTTGGTGTTTAAACAAACCTCCAATGAGACTCAATTTCAAATGCTTTCTCAAAATCACAATTGTTGTCCTCTCATTATGCTTCTTCTCCAAAAAAAATCTTAAATTTCTGGCACAAATTAGCTTTTTTATATCCATGCTATCAGGCCTTGATCGTCCTATGCATTTATATAAGATAGCAAGTTAAAGCTTCTCAGGATATTTCCAAAATGTATGCCTGACTATTAGCTCTATGATCATTGATATTTTAAATACTCTGCCAATCAAAGCAATCCCTTTTATACAAGCATCTGTTGCAACTGTCAGCAAGGCTGAACATCTCCCTCATAATCTCCTTTCCATTTCTAATGTTTCAGACTTTGTGCAGTGGCCATTCTGAAATTTATAAAAATATGAATTAAAAGTACGAGTCTGGTTGATTATTTTTTACCTCATGTAGCCCTGTCCTGTGAGGGTGTGCCTTATTCTGATTGTCAAAAGTCACTTCTGTTGTGATTGGTTAGTTTAGAAACTGCAGCTGCTTTTCCCATTGGATAGGTGCCTGTTGTCTGGTTTTAGATATCCTGGGTTTTTTTAAATAGCACATGGAAGGGGTTTGCTCTCTTCTTCCTTTCTTTAAGGCAAGGATGCACATGATGATTGAGAAGGCATTCTCTCCATGCACTTTTAACTAAGTATGTTTGTTGTACATATGTTTGTTGAATAGTCAGCTTTGTAGTGTCTGTAACCTGGGGAACATGAATGTTTGGACAGATTTTTACTATTTATAAATAAATGATTAATATACCTATTCACAGAGTGCTTTCTGTATCGCTTGCCTGACCCATGAACATGATCCAATATTGCAAACCCATTATATGAATCTTATGATCATTATCTATTGATTAATAAATGTATAGTGCATAACTTCTGGAAACATTTCCCAACAGCTCCTTCAGGACCAAATGGGAAACTGTATGAAAGTTCATACTAGCCATTTATGAGTCAATTGTAGATGCCTTACTATTTCCTTTAAGCATCCATTATTCTGATATCACCCATGTGGTTAACAATGAGATTATTAACAGCTCAATGTAAGAAAGATGCTAGAAATGATGGAAACAACACAGACTGTGGTCGGAAGCGCCCACGTAGGAGACCTCAGAGGAAGCATGGGTCCAGAGTGGGGCTACAAGTGCATTTAAGGAAACAGGGTTTTAAACTCCCTATACCGATTATCTTGCTGGCAAATGTGAAGGTCTCTGGTGAATAAAATCAATGATCTCAGAGCGAGGGTGCCGAATCAGAGGGACATTAGGACCACGTGTGTCTTTTGTTTCATAGAATCCTGGTTAACCCCTTCCATACTGGATGCAGCGATTCAGATCGACAGGGTTATTATACACAGTCAGGATAGATCAATAGAGTCTCTCAAAAGCAGAGGTGCAGGAGCATGCCTCATGATTAACTCAAATATATCAGTGCTGTCCCAATTCTGCTCACCAGACCTGGAATATCTAGCAGTTAAGTGTCATCCTTTTTACCTATCACAGGAGTTCTCCAGGGTCACTTTGGTAGCAGTTTACATTCCACCTCAGGCCAATGTCAAGCATGCTTTAGATGATCTGAGCAATGGGATCAACATGCATGAAACAGCACACCCTAACACCTTCACCATTGTTTTGGGAGATTTTAACCAGGCCAGACTGAAAAAATCCCTAAGCAATTACCATCAACAGATAACCTGCAATACCAGAGGAAACAACACACTGGACCATTGCTACAGCACCATCCAGAATGCCTACTGTGCTATTCCACACCCTCACTTCGGGAAGTCTGATCACTCCCTGAGTATAGGCAGAGACTGAAGACTGCAGCACCAGTAGTGAGGACCAACGTATAGACAAGGGAAACACAGGAGTGCCTACAGGATTACTTTGAATCGGTGGACTGGACTGTATTCAGGGATTCATCTTCGAACTTGGATAAGTATGCTGCAGTTGTTACCGACTTCATTAAAATCTGTATGGATGAGTGTGTATCTACAAAGAAGTACTGTACATTCCCAAACAAAAAGCTGTGGATGAACCAAGAGGTACGTCGTCTGCTGAAGGCTAGATCTGAGGCATTCAAATCTAGGGACCCAGGCCTGCACCAGAGAACCAGGTATGACTTATAGTGGGCTATTTTAAGGGCGAAGAGACAATTTCAAACGAGGTTGGAGGTGACATTGGATGTACAGCAACTCTGGTAGGGTCAGCAAGACATTACTTCCTACAAATCGAAACCCAATAGCCTGAATGGCAGTGATGGTTTACTAGCAGATGAACTCAATACCTTCTGTGCCGGCTTTGAAAGGGAGAACACAACTACAGCTGTGAAGATTCCTGCTGTACCTGATGTCCCTGTGAACTGTCTCAGAGGCAGATGTTAGGCTGTCTTTAAAGACAGTGAACCCTCGCAAGGTGGAAAGTCCTGATGGAGTACCTGGTAAGGCTCTGAAAACCTGTGCCAAACAACTAGTGGGAGTATTCAAGGACATTTTCAACCTCTCACTGCTACAGGCAGAAGTTCCCACTTGCTTCAAAAAGGCAACAATTATACCAGTGCCTAAGAAGAATAATGAGAACTGCCTTAATGACTATCGCCCTGTAGCACTCACATCGACAAATGCTTTGAGAGGTTGGTCATGACTAGACTGAACTCCTGCCTCAGCAAGAACCTAGCCCCATTGCAATTTGCCTATCTCCACAATAGGTCAATGGCAGACACAATCTCAATGGCTCTTCACACGGCTTCAGATCACCTGGACAACACCAACACCTACGTCAGGATGCTGTTCATTGATTATAGCTCAGCATTTAATACCATCATTCCCACAATACTGATTGAGAAGTTGCAGAACCTGGGCCTCTGTATCCCCCTCTTCAATTGGATCCTCGGCTTCCTAACAGGAAGACCACAATCTGTGTGGATTGATGATAACATCTCGCTGACTATCAACGCTGGCACACCTCAGGGGTGTGTGCTCAGCCCACTGCTCTACTCTCTGTATACACATGACTGTGTGGCTAGGCATAGCTCAAATATCATCTATTAATTTGCTGACAATACAACTATTGTTAGTAGAATCTCAGGGGGTGATGAGAGAGCACACAGGAGTGAGATATGCCAACTAGTTGAGTGGTGCTGCAGCCAACAACCTGGCACTCAATGTCAGTAAGATGAAAGAGCTGATTGTGGACTTCAAGAAGAATAAAACAAAGGAACACATACCAATCCTCATAGAGGGATCAGAAGTGGAGAGAGTGAGCAGTTTCAAGTTCCTGGGTGTCAAGACCTCTGAGGATCTAACCTGGTCCCAACATATTGATGTAATTATAAAGATGGCAAGACAGCGGCTATACTTCATTAAGAGTTTGAAGAGATTTGGTATGTCAACAAATACACTGAAAAACTTCTGTAGATATACTGTGGAGAGCATTCTGACGGGCTGCATCACTGTCTGGTATGGGGGGGGCTACTGCACAGGACCGAAAGAAGCTGCAGAGGGTTGTCAATCTGATCAGCTCCATCTTGAGTATGAGCCTACAAAATACCCAGGACATCTTCAGGGAGCGGTGTCTCAGAAGGGCAGCATCCATTATTAAGGACCTCCAGCACCCAGGGCATGCCCTTTTCTCACTGTTATCATCAGGTAGGAGGTACCCTGATGGCACACAGTCAGCGATTCAGGAACAGCTTCTTCCCTTCTGCCATCTGATTCCTAAATGGACATTGAACTCTTGGACATTACCTCACTTTTTAAAATATACAGTATTTCTGTTTTTTGTACGTTTTTAAATCTATTCAATATACATGTACTGTAATTGATTTAATTATTTATTATTTTTTTTATTCTTTTTTTTTCTATATTACGTATTGCATTGAACTGCTGCTGCTAAGTTAACAAATTTCACATCACATGCCGGTGATAATAAACCTGATTCTGATTCTGGAGTCATGAACAACACACAAAATGCTGGAGGAGCTCAGCAAGTCAAGCTGCATCGATGGCATAGAATATGCATTCAATAGGCCAAGACCCTTCATCAGAACTGGAAAGGAAGTGGGCAGAAGCCAGAATAAGAGGATGGGAGGGGGGGGGGATGTGTACAAGCTAGAAGGTACAAAGTAGATGAAACTAGCTAAGGGGAAGGTGGGTGGGTGAGGAGAAATGAAGAAAGAAGCTGGAAGGTGATGGGTGGATGAGGTAAAGGGCAGAAGAATGAGGAACTTACCAGGACAGTTAGTGTTGTGGATCTTGGATAGGAGGTAGAAATTAGCAGTGTGGGGGAAGAGAATTATGTGGTTGGTGGAACTAGATGGGATATTTCCAGAGTCTATGTTGGTGATGGTTATTTCACTATGAGCTAAACCGAGTCACCTTCTGCTTTTAGACTGAATTTTCTAGCAAAGATTCACCCTTAAAAGCAAGATCTCCTTGAGACCATTGCATCTGTACAACTGACATTACTATCAAAGGCAAAGATAATCACTAATATTTTCAGACATTCTACAGCAAAGGACAAATGGTCTAATTTTGCACCCTTAGCATAATATAACCACAAATTTGTGTTTCTTACTAGAGGTTACACTTAGGAATTGAAATCTGGTTTTCAATGACAGTTGCATATTAACAAATGGCAGTGACAGTACCTACATTAACTGATTGATGGGAGAGAGGGGAATATCACTTAGACAGATTGCTGGTGTTAAACTGAGTTGTGTAGACTGATTCAGAACTAGTCAATGAGTTGGATGCATATTCATCAATCAAAGATGATCCAGAAGTCAGAGATCAAAGAAACTAAAATTTAGAGATCAATGTGGAGGATAGAGATGTTTGATTAGAGATTAAGATTGGACAAAGTGTAGAGATTGTCTTTAAATTGCAGAGAAGCAGTGCTATTAAAAACTAGTTAGGTTACGAGTCCCCAATGACAGGTACAATCTGGGAAAAAAACTTGGCCACATTTCGGTAAATAATATTTCATATCTGGATTGCACTGACTGGCAAAAATTCTGTTGCCCATATTTTACTTATGGAAATACCCACCTGAATTTCTAGAATGGCATAAATTGACTAAGTATTTGGCATAATCCAATTTCACTCTACAATTAAACAATAGGTTTTCCAATTTTCACAACTGAAGGCTAGAAAAGGACCTTGTAATCTAACCTTTTCATGCACGTGGTGAATGTAACACACTTTAAAAGACTCATAAGTCTTAACTGCTGGGGTTTTCCTTGGGTCAAGGTCTGGTGCTAGCTAATTGTTAGTCAATTACAATGACTCCTCCACAGAACTACTAGGAAGTATAAATGTTAATATAAATTGGAGGGATTGTGATCATTCTTCATCCAGAGTATCCAGAATCTTTCTCCAAAGGCAGTGCGGTTCATATCCTCAGGGTGGTTCAGTTTTCCTGGAGAAGATTTTTGTTCTATACCTTCCGAGTAAAGAACATCTACATTTTGACATCTCACCAACACTTTAACAATTCATGGGCTAATGTAACAGTCCTGAAGTATTACAGTGGCCTTCAGTTTTCCTTGCCTTTTTAAAAATTATTTTCTTACTTTCTTTCTCATTTTCTCATTTGCCCTCTCAATTCAATTTTCCTGTTTTTTATGACTAAAATTCACATTATTTATTCAATCATTAACCATCCAATACTCCATTCCTGTCTTTCATTGGTTAAAGAGGTCAAATGTTGGTCACAATATCCACAAGATTCCAGGTGACACAAAAACTACTGTTGTTTCTGTGTTCATCCTTTTAAAATTGTTGGTGCAAATACAGCATGACATCAATGGTGATCATTCAATTTCAGTTGGTGGCATCTATTATTCAGTGTAGTATTATGACAATCAATGACATGGGCTTCAGTCATTTTTTATCTCTAACTTTATGAATATGCTTAAAATCTAGTCATCTGTCCAACTCTTAACAAAATAATTTTAACATCTTTGAATCCTGTTCCTATATTTCTTGCTGCTTTCCCCTTGACTGAAAGAAACTGTTGGGTTTGTTACAAACAGTCTGATGGTTTATTAGACCAGTAACGACTGGATATTTTATTCAATTTAACAATATTTGTCACTGAATTCGTTGTCATCGTCTGAACCCTTAGTGTCTAGGTGGCACATGTGGCCTCCTCATTGAATTGATGACCTCATAATTGGTAGACAAGTACCATAATAATTATATTATGATATGCCATATTACAATAAGAAGCAATGGAATGCCTGATTGTAACACTGCAAGTAACTGGCTTGGAAGTTTTAACAACATTGATATTAGAAAACAAAAATAATTCAAACATATTTAAATGAAGTGCAGAATCAGAGATTTCATGATATCCCCATACAAATCTTCACTTTGGCCAAGTTCAGGGGCAGTGGTAGTGATATCACAATTGGTCACTGCATCCCTGTGTTCTTAACTTCGATAGCTGCCCAGTGATTCTTCCTGCAAATTTGTATGTATTGATTTTGAATTATGGCAGGTATGAGCTCATCTGCAATTCCCTCTGCACTCAAAATCTTCCCAAGCTTCACCATGACGAAATAATGGCAAATAAATAGCCCCTTGAGAAATATACTAAAAGAGAACAACTGCAATATGAAAACCAGCAAGAAGAAAACAATATTTAACATTTTTTTTAAAAAAATGAAAATGTTCGAATTAGGTACTGCAAGAAAAGCAAAATCCTTTTACAGTAGCTACCCATTACATTTTCAAGGCTGCGTATAGACGATTTAATCACATAGATAATAAAACACTACTGATATCTTACCTTGAGAATTCTTTGGCATTATTCCACAAAAATATCAACATTATGACCACTGACATTGGGAGTCTGAGGGACATGAGCAAATAAGTAGCAGGATGGAATGTTCTGGACTGTAAAACTAGTGAAGTAATAGTCAGAATAATCAAAATTACACTAATCCATAATAGTGGTCATGTAACTAAAACACCATTATCACAGACTGTCTCTTCATTGAATCTGCATTACTCATTTGGAATAGAACCTAGAACATAGAAATCTACAGCTCACAATGTTGTGCTAATCATGGAACCTACTCGAGAAATTGACAAGAATTAACCTACCACATAGCCCTCTATTTTTCTAAGCTCCGTGTACCTACCTAAGAGATTCTTAAAAGACCCTATTGTATCCACCAACATTACCATCACCAGCAGTGCATTGCACACAGCTTCCACTCTGTGTGTGATAAAATTACCCCTGACATCTCCTCTGTACCTTCTTCCAAGCACCTAAAAATTATCCCCTTTTGAGTTAGCAATTTCAGCCCCGGGAAAAAGCCTCTGGCTATCCACACGATCAATGCCTCTCATCATCTTATACTGTTCTATTAAGTCACCTCTCATCCTCCATTGCTCCAAAGAGAAAAGACCAAGTTCACTCAACCTATTCTTATAAGGCACACTCTCTAATCCAGGCAACATCCTTGTAAATCTCCTATGCACTCTTTGTATAGTACCAACACTCTTCCTGTAGTGAGGTGACCAGAACTGAACACGGTACTCCAAGTGGGGTCTGACTAAAGCCTTATATAGCTATAACATTACCTCGCAGCTCTTGAATTCAGTCCCACGGTTGATGAATGCCAACACATCATGCACCTTCTGAACGTTCAACCCACGCAGCAGCATGGACCCCAAGATCTCTCTGATTGTCCACACTGCCAAGTGTCTTACTATTAATACTATATTCTATCTTTAAAAATGAACCACTCAAATGTCTGGTTTGAACTCCCCCTGATACTGCATCCTATTTTCCACTCTGAGCATCATGCTACAATTGTGTATGCTTATGTTGAAGAATTTTATCTACAAATCAATGATTATATTTAGTTGGGTACTGTGAAGTCAAATCAACCCCTTTCTGTCAAAGATCTCAGTGTACCACAAGACGAGAATCTGGAGAGAGGAAACACTAGAGACCATCGATGCTGGAATCTGGAGCAACAAGCATAAAGCTGCAGACCTACATAAGCATCTCAACTCAAAACATAACACTCCATTTCCCTTCACAGACATTGCCTGCCCCATTGTGTTCCTCCAGCTTCTTGCTTGCTGCTCTAGAATCACGTTAAGGTGCTGTTCAGAGGCTGGCTGTGAAAATTCCCCAAAGATGGGTTGTCCTCCATTAGCTTTCCTCCTGTTTCCCTGAGTTCCAGGAAACTTAGACCATCACCTTATCTGCCCATGGTGCACACTTCAAATGTATACAAGTAGCTGGGACAGTAGACATGCGTCATACATCAATACTAAAGGCTTAATCTCCTCCTAAACACGAAGGGCTACTGCATGCTTAGGATTGCTGTTCCTAAGGTGCATACTGTGGTCACTTTCAGACAGACACTTCAGAGCAACACTTAATGGACTGAAAAACTTCCAGGCCTTTTTTATTTAAAATCGGTGAATGTAACATTACACAAACAAGGTAGTTTGATGAAATATGCCCAATTTTCAAAACTTACTAGTTTTCACACTAGTGGGTAAAACATCTTACTTCCAAAGTTCACAATACTTTGTCTTATTGGCAGAAAGAAGCAGTAATGCCCAAATCGTCTGTGGATTACACATCAAAAAACTGTAAATCCAAAAGAGATACTTCTCCACATGGTCACTGTTTGAACAATGTTCAGAATAGGGTGGACAGACTCATGGTGCAGTTAGGGATTGGTTGGTATGACATTCTGGGCATCACTGTGTCATAGCTAAAAGGTCATAATTGAGAGGTTAACAACAAAGGGTATACTTTGTATCAAGATGACAGGCAGGAAGCAGGAAGGCATAGAAGGTGGTGTGGCTCTATTGATATGTGATGGAATTACATCTTTAGAATGAGGTGATATAGGGTCAAAGAATGTCAGATCTTTGTGGGTTGAGTTAGGAAACTGCAAGGGTAAAAAAAATAAGAATCATATGTAGGCCCCAAAATAGTAGCCAAGATGTGGGGTTGAAATTGAAAAAGGAGCTGGAAATGGCATGTCACAAGGGTAATGTCACAATTGTAAATGGGGGTTCAATATGCAAAGGGATTGAAAAATCAGGTTGTCGTCGGATCACAAGAGAGGGAATTTGCTGAATGCCTATGAGATGGCTTTTTAGAGTAGCTTGTGCTTAAGCTTACTTAGGGAAAGGCCATCTTAGTTTGGGTGTTGTGTAATAACCCAGATTTTATTAGGGAGCTTAACATAAAGGAACCATTAGGAGGTAGTGATTGAATTCATCTGCAGTTTGAGATGGAGAAGCACAAGTCAGATGCATCAGTATCACAATGGAATAAAGGGAATTACAGAAGCATGAGAGAGGCTTGCTCAGGTGGATTGGAGGGGGATACTGGCAGGGATTACGGCAGAAGAGAGGTGGCTGAAATTCTGTGAATAGTTCACAAGGCACACAGAAGTACTTCTACGTCCCACAGACGTAGTTCTCAAATGGTAGGGGTAGGCAACCATAGCTGACAAGGGAAGTTAAGGACTGCATAAAAGCCAAGGAAAGGATATACAAGCTAGCAAAAGAGAGTGGGAAGTTGGATAATTGGGAAGCTTTTCAAATCCAACAAAGGCAACTGAATAGCTATAAAGGAAAAGATGAAATATGAGGGCAAACTAGCTGATAATATAGAGCAGGATAGTAAAATATTTTTTTCAGATATATAAAGAATAAATGGGAGGTGAGAGTTGATATTGGACCACTGGAAAATGACACTGATAAGGTAGTAATGGGGGATGAAGAAATAGAAGATGAACTTAATAAGTACTTTGGTTCAATCTTCACTGTGGAATACACTAGCTGTATGCCAGAAACCCATGAGAGTCAGGGATTCCGATTGCTATTACAAAGGAAAAAGTGCAAGGCAGACTCAAAGGCCACCTGGAACAAATGGACTACATCCCAGAGTCCTGAGAGAGGTTGCTGAAGAGATAAAAGATGCATTGGTCATGATCTTTCCAGAATCGCTGGATTCTGGCATGGACTTGGAGGACTAGAACATTGCATATGTCACTCCACTCTTTAAGAAGGGAGACAGACAAAAGTGAGGAAATTAAAAGCCAGTCAGTGGTTGGGAAAGTTTTGGAGTCATGACTAAGGATGAGATTTCAGTATTTCTGGAGACTAATGATAAAATAAGCTAAAACCAGGGAAATCTTGCCTGACAAATTTGATAGAATTCTTCAAGGAAGTAACAAGCACAGTGGACAAAGTGGAGGCAGTGGACGTCATTTATTTAGATTTTCAGTACACGTTTGATAAGATGCCTCACATGAGACTGCTTAACAAGATAAAACCCTCTGCTGTTACAGTAAATATACTGGCATAGATAGCAGAACTGCTGGCAGGCAGGAGGCAGTGAGCAGGAATAAAGAGGCCCTTTTCTGGTTGGCTGCCAGTGACAAGTGGTGTCCTCTATTGCAGCCGCTACTTTTCACATTGCTTGTCAATGATTTAGATAGAGGAATTGATGGCTTTGTGGCAAAGTTTGTGGACGACACAAAGACAGGTGGAGGGGTAGGTAGTGCTGAGGAAGCAATGCCATTCCAATCGGACAGATAAATTGGAGGAATGGGCCAAAAAATAAAAAGGCAGATGTTGGGAAATGTATGATAATGCATTTGGTAAAAGGAAAAATAGTGCAGATTATTATATAAATGGAGAGAAATTTCAAACATCAGATGTGTGAAGGGCCTTTGGAGTCCTCATGCAAGACTCCTAGAAGGTCAATTCACACGTTGAGTCTGTGGTAAAGAAGGCAAATGCAATGTAAAAGCATTATCCCTTCTATTTCAAGGGAAATAGAATTCAGGAACAAAGAGATAACGCTGAAGCTTTGTAAGACACTAGTCAGTCTGCACTTGGAGTATTGTCAACAGTTCTGGGTCCCTTTTCTCAGAAAGGATGGGTTGTCACTGCGAAGTTCAGAAGAGGTTCACAAGGATGATTCTGGGAATTAAGGGGTTAACATATAAGGGACGTTTGGCAGCTTTGAGCTTGTACTCACTGGAATTCAGAAGAATGCATGGGGATTTCTTTGAAACCTACCGAATGTTAAAAGGAGAGGATGTTTCCACTGGTGTGGGTATTCAGAACTAGAGGGCACAGCCTCAAAATCGAAGGGTGAACTTTTCAAACAGAAGTAAGAAGCAATTCTTTTAGCCAGAGTGGTGAATCTGTGGAATGCTCTGCCACAGACTGCAGTGGAGGCCAAGCCCGTGTGTGTATTCAAAGCTGAAGTTGATAGATTCTTGATTGGTTAGGGTATCAAGGGATGTGGTGAGAGGGCAAGTATATGGGGTTAAATGGGATCTGTGAAAAGCCATGATAAAATAGGGGAGGGGACTCAATGAGCTGAATGGTCCTGGGTCTTATGGTCTAACAACTGACTATACAAGGATAGATTGCAGGTCTGTTTAGGACTATTTCGCAGAGTGTAAGAATCCTAGCCAGCCTTGTCATTCTGTTTGATCATCTCACGAAAATTCTACTCAAACACCAATGATTAGGGAAAGATTTTGTTATTTTGAGGACAGCAAAACTGCAGGCTGTCTTCACTGCGTGTTTCAATACAGTAAAATTCAATGACTTGGGAATAGAAGAAAAGCTATATATAAATATATTTTTTGAACAAACCCTGATTATACTTGACTATTTTGGATTAGTTGCCTTATTTTTCTTCATACATTCACGTGGTTCTTCACAGTCAATGACAGATTTTCTGCAATAATCTAATTATGACACACATGAGAAGCTCCACCAGAACACAATTAAATTGTGACAAGTTTCTTTTATAATAGTGAGGCATTTGGGTCTCATGATATTAAACTGAATTGTGCTGACAGTAGTATCATATAACGCTACTTATTAAATCGTACTGGATTGGCATCCAAGTTGAAAATGGATCCGGCTCTTTTAAAACAGGCGTTCACAAATAAAAGATCATCTGGTGTCATGCAAAGTGAGTTGTGACATATAATGTAGATGAGATGCAATTTTATTTGCTATTATGAATGGTATAATCTTTTCTGGTAAAGCTAACTTAAGATCATACCAAGAATTTCTGTTTACATGTTATATAATGAAATCTATCTAAATTATTGTGTACTGGAAAACTTATGGAAAAGGAAAGAACATTTTCTTGAATGCCTTTTAATGTGCAGATTTGATTTGGCACAATCAAGAAAACAAATATCTGAAGCTGTTCTATTCATTCTGTTAGCTTATTCAATCAGCAAGAGAGCAGGAGAGATGAAAATAGTTCAAAAGCTAATCATCACTGCGTGCTGATTTAGCCAGTTTTATGCGGGGTGTTAATACAGGAACTAAAATTAGCCACAGAAACCAGAATTAGGGAGCAGACCAATCTCTCACACTTGATTTCTGTCCTCTGATTAGTGGCAGCCTGAAGCTGGATCAGCAGTCCATGGTCAATTTACCCATGATGCTTGTAACTGAGGATCCAGCATTAATAATTACCTCTGGGAAAAGAAGCGCAAAAGACTGACTTTGGTGTAACCAGCTGCAGAAAGGAGTCAAATCATTTAAGACTGAAGAGAGAAAATTAGCAAAACCAAAAATCAGGTTGAACCTTTATTAAACCCTTAAGACAAAAGATATGCTTGTTGAGAGAAAACATAGTAATTGAGGATTTTAGCAGCAACACTTGATACATTTTAATATCCACCAGTGATTTTCCCCTGATTATAATGTAATCCATGACAATGGAAAAAGTACATAGAGTACTATAACCTCATTTTACAGGGCTGCTCCTCATTTGCTGGGAAACATCAGTACTTCCTCTTGGAACTACTGAAGTTGCCCTGTGCAAATGCCTGTAAATTAAGGAACGGCATGCACGAATCTAAATGGCAGCTCAGATTCCTTGATGTCGACCATTACTTCCTATACGGTGAAACCTAACATCATAACCGGCTGTGATGTTTCACTCCCGGATGAGCCAAATGCTTGTTATGCCTACTTTGAAAGGGAGAATAAAACTAGAACCTATGCAAATCCCTGAAGTATGTGGTGACCTTGTGATCTGTCTTGGAGGCTGACTTCAAAACATCTTTCAAGGGGGTGAACCCTCACAAGGCATCAGGCCTCAATGTCGTACCTGATAGGGTGTTAAAAACCCATGCCGACTAGCTGGCAGGGGTGCAGTTGCAAGTTGCCCACCTGCTTCAAAAGGATGACAATCATACTAGTGCCCAAGAATAGGGTGAGCTGCCCTAAAGACAATCACCCAGTTGCACTCACATCAACTGTGATGAGGTGCTTTGAGAGGTTGGCCATGGCCAGAATCAACTCCTGCCTAAGCAAGGACCTGGACCCAACTGCAATTAGCCTATCATCACAATAGGTCTACAGTGGATGTAAACTGACTGGCTCTCCATTTGGCTTTGGATCACATGGACAATAGCAATATGTACATTAGGCTGTTGTTCATTGACTATAGCTCTCTTAAACACAATCTTACCCTCAGACCTCATCAACAAGCTCCAAAACCAGGGTTTATATATTTCTGTCTGCAATTGGATTCTTGACTTCCTCATCAGGGGACCACAGTCAGCGTGGATCAGAAATAAAATGTTTTCCTCATTGATAATCAATGCTGGTGGAGCTAAGGATGTGTGCTGAGCCCACTGGTCTGATCTTTCTGCATCAATGACTGTGTAACCAGGTGTAGCCCAAACATGACCTATAAATTTGACGATGACACAACCATCGCTGGTGGAATTTCAGATGGCGACAAAGAGGCGTACAGGAATTGAACTGAATTGCTTTGACTTTATTTCTTACATCCTCCACATACATGAGTAAAAATGTCACGTCTCCATAAAGATTTTTACTCCTCGTGTATGTGGAGTGAGAGAGATCAACTGATGAAGTGGTATCACAACAACAAGCTTGTGCTCAATGTCAGTAAGACCAAGGAATTGATTGTGGCCTTCAGAAACAGGAAGTCGAGGGAGCACACACCAGTCCTCATGAAGGGATCCAAAGTAGAAAGGGTGAGCAGTTTCAAGTTCCCAGGTGTCAACATCTCTGAAGATCTATCCTAGGCCCAACATATTTACACTATTAGAAAGGCAGCATGACAGTGGACAAAATTCCATTGGGTGCTTGAGGAGATTTGGTATGTCAACAAAGACTCTCACAAATTTTTTAGAGATCATTCTTACTGGTTGCATCACCATCCAGTATGTAGGGGCAACTGCACAGGATTGGCAAAAGCTGTAGCAAGTTGTAAACTCAACCAACTCCATTATGGGCACTAGCCACCCTAGCATCAAGGACATCTTCAAAAAGCTATGTCTCAAAAAGGTGGTAACAATCATTAAGGATCTCCATCACCCAGGATATGCCCTCTTCCTATTGCTACCATTAAAGAGGAAGGTCAGAAGCCTGAAGACAGACAGACACACACACATACACAATGTTTCAGCAACAGCTTCTTCCCCGTCATTAGATTTCTGAACGGACAGTGAACTCATGTACATTACCTCACTTGTTTTTCTTTTTTTTGGCTCTCTTTTTGCACTTCTTATTTAATTTAATGCTTTAATATATATTTTTATTATAAGTTATAGTTTTTATGATGTATTCCATTGTACTCCTGCTGCAAAACAAATTACATAACATATGGCAGTTATATTAAATCTGATTCTGAGCTTTGACAATCAGCTGAGTAAACAGACGCACAGAGAGCAGGCTGTTTTGTTTGCTTTGTAATCACTACACATAATAATCCCTCTCACTCAAACGCCTGCCTGTGCACACACACGCACGCCTATGTGCATACTCATGATCACCCATGGATGTAGCCACGCACACAAACAATACTAGTAACATTGTGAAAGGCTCTGCTGCTGCAGTTTTTGAGTCAACATTCCTACACTTGGCTCTGCATGTTAGAATGTTATTATGAGTTATACAAAGACCCAGAATCTCTCAAGGTCACATGCTGATTCACACCAGCAGAATTCCATGTTGGTACTGTAACTTCCCAATCAAATTTCTTCAGTAACTGCACAAATATTCTAGGAATTGCATACAGAATCAGGATCAGGTTTAATATCACCGGCATAAGTCGTGAAATTTGTTAACTTAGTGGCAGCAGTACAATGCAATACAGGAAAAAGAAAATAAGTAAATCAATTACAGTAAGTATATGTATATTAAATAGTTAAATTAAAAGTAGTGCTAAAACAGAAATAGCACAAAAAAGTGAGGTAATGTTCATGGGTTCAATGTCTATATAGAAATCAGATAGCAGAGGGGAAGCTGTTCTTGGATCACTGGGTGCCTTCAAGCTTCTGTACCTCTTTCCTGATGATAGTAATGAGAAGTGGGCATATCCTGGGTGATGGGGATACTATGGAGGCTAGTGCCCAAGATGGAGCTGACTAATTTTAAAACTTTCTGTAGCTTCTTTCAAACTTGTGCAGTAGCAACCCTTCCCCAGCCCCATACCAGACAGCGATGTCAAGACGCTCTCCTTGGTACATCTGTAGAAGTTTGAGTGTCTTAGGTGACATATCAAATCTCCTCAACCTCCTAGTGAGATATAGCCTCTGTCTTGCCTTCTTTATAGCTGCATTGATATGCTGCGACCAGGTTAGATTCTCAGAGATCTTGCCACACAGGAAATTGAAATTGCTCACTTTCTCCACTTCTGATCTCCCTGTGAGGAGTAATTCACGTTCCTTCATCTTACCCTTCCTGAAGTCCACAATCAGCAATTTGATTTTACTGATGTTGAGTGCCAGGTTGTCACCGTGACACCACTCAACAAACTGGTATATTTCGCTACTGTACACCCTCTTGCCTCTATCTGAGATTCTGCGAACAATGGTTGTATCATCAGTAAATTTATAGATTGTATTTGAGCTATATTGAGCCACATATTCATGGGTATAGACAGAGTAGAGCAGTGGGCTAAACACACATCTCTGAGGTGAACCAGTATTGTTCTATTATAGAGATGACTGAATATCATATTCACTGCTGAAATGTCAACAACAAAACTCATACATTATTGTTGCATATATTTGGTGACATTCATGATTTTTGCCAGTCATATGTTATTGTGACAGGTCTCAAAATCTGATTGGATTTAAGGAGTCATAAAGTACTACAGCACAAAAACACGACAACCTGTTTAACTGCCTAGTTCCATCTACCCTCACCCAGACCCATATCCCTCTCAACCATATACCTATTCAAATCTCTCTTAAATGTTGCAATTAAACCTGTATCAGCCACTTCAGCCTGCAGCTCATTCCACATTCACACCACCTTCTGAATGAAAAAAATTTCAACCTCTTAAATATTTCACCTTCCACCCTACAGCTATGACCTCTAGTTCTAGTCTCAAACAAAGTCAGCCTGCATGTATTTACCCTATGTATATCCCTCACATTTATATATTCTACGGGGATAAAACACAGTGCTTTAGGAAGAATGGACACAAATATCAGCTCTGCTTCTCTCTTCACAGCTGTGTCTGACTGACTGAACAGTTCCATCATTTTGATCTTTCGACATTTTCAAACAGCTTTGATATATGATCAATGACTTTTATATATACAGAAATATTCCATGCATTTTAGTGTGTGTTTTGATAAACATTGAATTAAAAATTGTACTGAAATTGACAGCAAATTTCAAGAGAATCTACTGCCTTTGAGGTATTGCAGGGAGGTACCTCTGAGTTGAGTCAATGTTTCTAACAGCTGAACAGCAAAGTTCTCTTTGTTTCTCTCCTTCCCTCCCCATTTCTCTCCTTCCTTCTCTTCTTTTTCTTTTAAGGTCTCTAACCCTTTGCCATACTATTAATTCAGTAAGTATATGAAGGAACAATTTTAATTTATCAGTTTTCTTTGGTCAGATGATGAGTGAAGAACTGCAACCAGACAAGCTGATGAAATAACCCTACAAGAGGAGAGAAAATACATTGTTTATAAGATTGCTTTATTGCATGTATTTACAGTCAAGTACCCACATTGTTAACATTTTTAATGCTGCTTAAGAAGAATCTGAGCTAAAAGTTGATGAAATCTGAAACAGCAATACATTTCTCATAAACAGGTTAGTAATGAAAGCAAAAGTCACAAATTAGAGAGAAAGCATTATCTGGAAAATTTATGAAAACAGCTTTTATATCATACATAGGAGAATAATATGTGCTCACCATTTTAGAAACCTGTCCATTTCGTGTATCATTCTGAATTTTTGTTCTTGCATTTCAGTGTCTAAGGGAGCTCAGCTGTCCAAGTGGAAAGCATGCACAGCAATCATGGTACATGACTATCTTACGTCCATCGAACCTGGTACAGGATATACATGAAATTCTCACTGCTACTTGTTATCATGGCTTAACAGTCAGTCAGTATGAATCAAGTGATTTACCGCAATTGTGCATCAGCAGAATCATATGAGCTGCCTGCACACATTCAAGAAACTTACTGCATACAATGTAGAAAAAAGTCATTCTGAAGTCTACAAATATATGATGGAAGCCACAGCTGAACATGGACTAATGTCACAGCTTCTTCCCCTCAGCTATCAAATGTCTGAATGGTCCATAAACCTATGAATACTACCTCACTATACCTCTTTGCACTATTTTAATTTTAACTATGATAAATAGTAGTTTTAATGTCTTACACTGCATGGCTGCCACAGAAGCAACAAATTTCATGATGTATATCAGTGATAATGAACCCAATTCTGATTTTGAATCCTGAATCTGATTTGATTCTTCGGGTGACAAAAGACTAAACTGGTGTAATGCACATTGCCTGCCTGTACACATTGTGCAATTAACACATATCCCTCTTTTTTTTTTGCAGGAGATACATAAGAAACAGCAGAAACGAAGTAATTGGGGAAAGATGGAAGGGATCTTTCTAACCATTATGGTTGTGACAAAAAACAGAGTAAGAGTCCTGTGAAGCTCATGGTACATTCGTTTTAATCCTCCCTCTCAGTGTTCAGTTTTCCCTTCAATTCTGTAACCACAGATAAATCAAGGAAACACAATTCACTTTCTTTCACCATTGTTTCAGCCTAATTCTAAGCTTTGTTTTGTTCTTTCCAAAAAACATCCTAATCAGTCACACGCTGATCTGCAGCAAGAGATGCAATTTACAATCATCTACCCAATTGTTGCAGCTGCTGCTTTAAATATAAACTACTTCTATGCTGTGAAATTTAACTTACAACAAGATCTGGCTATGGCGAATTACTGGACAAAGGCATCCTGTAGCCAAGCAAGAATAGACAGATTCCACTTTTTCACGGGGAAAGGTCCTGCACAAGTTCTGTAACACAGGACTAAGGAAGACTTCATGATAATTGGGCAACCTTTGGAAGAAGGCTGATGGCAATGAACAATGAACCCTATGGTGCTTAGCAAGGCCTGTCACAAACACAAACATAATAACACAAAATGCTGGCAGAACTCAGCAGGCCAGACAGCATCTATGGGAGGAGGTAGTGATGACGTTTCGGGCCGAAACCCTTCATCAGGTTCATCTCCTTCATCCTGATGAAGGGTTTTGGCCTGAAGCGTCGTCACTACCTCCTCCCATAGATGCTGTCTGGCCTGCTGAGTTCTGCCAGCATTTTGTGTTTTTATTTATTTCCAGCATCTGCAGATTCACTTATGTTGACAAACATAATAACTTACTTCAGAACGTTCAGCTCTACCCTTGCACATGGCTTTGTGCAGTGTGTTGAATCTATTCTGACTGTGATCAAGGTAGTAGCCTCCTTCATTTCAATACATATTAACCCAAACATCACACAGCAAATTAATAGCCAATGAGTCTTCTTTTACTGTTGAAAAAGCGGAAGCCACTCAATGTTCGCATACAGTCGTAGCTCAAACGACTGCAATACAAGTTCTGACTGATGGCGACCCGCAGCATCGCAAGCTTAGTCAGCTGCCAACATTCAAAAGATTTTTGAACAAACGTCATAGTAAACTTTCATCCAAGGTGCTGCCCCAGAGGAAACTCAATGCTTGATTGGAGCACAAATCCATGATCCTTCAGTAAAGGGTGCACGTGCAAACTCAGCGACCCGCTGTTACTGCAGGCCAGCCTCTTGCTTCGCATATAAACAACATGTTAAAATAAATTGGGTCTTAAAGTTGCCTCCCAAGGCCATGTTTAGCCTTCACTACTGCAGTTCAACAGTCGTTGAGCAGCTATGTTGCATTTGTTGTGTGGGAGCACCAAGACAACAGCACAAAGACAGTGATTAGGTAATGAATAATTGACTTCCACAGTTTTGTCATGACTGAATGCATAACGATAGTCAGGAGAGCTGTCATTGTTGCTTTTTATTCTGTCAGTGTGGTAAACCAGAAACTGCAATAATCCGGAACAGAGGGAAGATAAGACAGAAAGTGTAGTAGAATAGAGGATTGACATTGTGGTCATTGAAAATGTAGTCAAACAGATTGTCTTCTGACTATCCAGCCAGAAAATGGCTTCTATTCTGCCCTGCTACTGGCAAAGGCTGTGATAATTGACAGGTTGTGCACAATACAACAGATGGAAATAAATGGGAAAGGACAATTTATCTCTTACTTTAGCAGTAGTTAGTTCAACAAGGACCTAACGATTCTGTGATGTCCTGGGGGATTTGGAATGGATAAGAGCAGAGAGTGCAGCTACAGTCATCTCTGGGGTTGTATTCTGTATTTGTACTGTGATAATAAATACATGTTGAACTTTGAAGTTTCGAAATATAGTGCTTAATTTTGAGAACTCTTGATACCCTTTTCTAAATAAAAATGCCTCAAAAACACAGAACTGATGAAATAATTGAAGTGAATTAAGAACGAAAATGACAGCATTGAGTACATAAACACGATCTTCCCAAAACTTTTGCAAGACCTTAAGACCTAGGAGCAAAATTAGGCTATTTGGCCCATTGCGTCTGCTTCACCATCCCATCATGACTGATTTATTATCCTTCTCAATCCCATTCTCCTGGCTTCTCTCTGTAACATTTGACACCCTGATTAGTCAAGAAACTATCATCCTCTGCCTCAAATATATCCAATGATTCAGCCTGCAAAACCATCTGTGGCAGAGAATTCCACCGATTCACCACAATCTGGCTCAAGAAAACTTTCATTTCCCTTCTAAATGGATATCCCTCATTTCTGAGGCTGTGTCTTCTGGTCTATGGCTCCCCACTATAGGAAACATTCTCTCTAGATCCACTCTTTCAAGATTTGATAAGCGTCAATGGGTTCCTTCTTCACTCTTCAAAACTCCAGAGCCATCAAATGCTCCTCATATGTTAACCCTTTAATTTCTCAGTTCATTCTTGTGAACTCCCTTTGGACCCACACCGATGCCAGCACATCCTTCCTTTAATAATGGGCCCAAAACTGCTCACGATACTCCAATTGAGGTCTGACCAATGCCTTAAAAAACTTCAGGATGACATCCTCGCTTTTGAGCCTCCTGAAACTTGCTTTCGTCCCCACTGACTCAACCTGCAAGTTAACCATTAGGGAATCCTACATGCGGACTCCAAAGTCCCTCTGCACCTTTGATTTTTGAAATTTCTCCCTATTTACAAAATAGTCCATGTCATTATTCCTTCTTCCAAAGTGCAAGATCATGCATTTCCCCGCACTATTTTCCATCTGCCACTTCTTTGTCCATTCCCCAATCTGTATAGTCCTTCTACAGACTCCCTGCTTCCTCAACACTACATGTTCTTTCACCTATCTTCATATTGTCCACAAAACCATCAATTCCTTCATCCAAATCACTGACACACATCAACAGATGCAGACACAACATTGATCACTGTGGTACACCAAAAGTCACTGGCAGCCAACCAGAAAAGGTCCTTCTTATTCCAACATTTTTCCCCTTCCCAGTCAGCCAATCTTCTATCCATTCTAGTACCTTCCTGTAATACCATGTGCTCACAGCTTGTTAAGCAGCCTCGTGTTGCACCTTGTTAAAAGCCTTCTGAAAATTCAAGTTGAAAGTCTCCTCTGACTCTCCTTTGTCTATCTTGCTTGTTATTTCCTCAAAGAATTCTAACAGAAATGTTAGGCAAGTTTTCCTCTTCAGAAAGCTATGCCGACTTTGGCCTATTTTATCATGCACCTCCAAGAACCCTGATAACTCATTCTTAAGTAATAGATTCCAACAATTTTCCAACCACTGATGTCAGGCTAACTGGCTTATAATTTTCTTTCTTCAGTTTTCCTCCCTTCTCAAAGAGTGGAGTGACAGTTACAATTATCCAGTCCTCAAGAACCATTTCAGAATCTAGTGATTCTTGAAAGTTAGTTTCTAATGCTTCCACAATCTGTGCAGCTACCTCTTTCAGTATCCTGGGATGTAGTCCATCTAGTCTGCATGACACATCTACCTTCAGACCTTTCAGCTTCCCAATTACCTTATCCTTAGTAATAGCTTCTGCCTCCTGACACTCGTTTTTCTGGTATTCTGGTAGTGTCTTTCAGAGCAAAGATTGATGCAAAATACTTAAGTTCCTCCACCAGTTGTTGTCTCCCATTACAACTTCTCCAGTGTTATTTTCCAGTGGGCTGATATATACTCTCATCTTTTTTTTTACTCCTTATATCTGGGGGAGAAAAAAACTTTCTGTATCCTCTTATATTATTGGCTAGCTTGCCTTCATAGTTAATCTTCTCTCCCTTTATGGTTTTTTAGTTGCCTTCTTGTTGATGTTTAAAAACTTCCCCATACTCTACCTTCCCACTAATCATTGCTATAGTGTACACTCTCTTTTTTGCTTTGATGCTGTTTTGATTTACCTTCTCAGCCACATACTTCATCTTTGGGATATGTCTTATCTGAGCTTTCCAAATTTTCAGTAGAAACACCAACCACTGCTGTTCTGCTATCATTCTTGCTAGTGTCCCCTTCTTATCCACTTTGGCCAGTTCCTCCCTCATGCCTCTGTAATTCCCTTTATTCCACTTTAATACTGATACATCTGATTTTAGCTTCTCCTTCTCAAACTGCAAAGTGAATTCTATGATCACTGTCTCCTAAGCATTCCTTTACCTTAAGCTTCCTAATCAAATCTGGGTCATTACGTAACACCAATCCAGAATTGCTTACTGGGCTTAACTACAAGCTGTTCTAAAAGGTACCTCATAGGCATTCTACCAATTCCCTCTCTTGGGATCCAGCATCAACCTGACTTTCCCAATCTACCTGAATATTGAGATCCCCCATCACTATCGTAACATTGCCCACTTTACATGCCTTTTATATCTCCCATTGTAACCTGTAGCCTACATCCTGGCTACTGTTTGGAGGCCTGTACTTAACTCTGAGCACAGCATTTTAACCCTTGCAGTTGATTAATTCTACCCACAGGGATTGTACATTCCGTGCCACCTCTTTCTAAGAATTTGATTTCATTTGTTACCAACAGAGCAACCCCACCCACTCTTTCTATCCGATTTTGGCCCCTTGTTACATTTTAACTCAGCCAGCTGACTGCAATTTTGGCATTCATCCCTATCACTCCAGTTCTCATCCCCCTGCCAAATTAGTTTAAACCCTCCCTAGTAGCCCTAACCAACATAACTGCAAGGATAATGGTCCCCCTTGGGTTTAGATGTAACCTGTCCTTTTTGTACAGGTCATTTGTTTCCCTGAAGAGATCCCAATGATCCAGAAATCTGAAACTCCGCTCCCTACACCAACTCCTCAGCCACACAATCCTCCTATTCTTACTCTCACTGGAACATGGCATAGGCAGTAATCCAGAGATTACTATCCTACAGGTCCTGCTTTTCAGCTTTCTATTTAACTCCTTATATTGTCTATTCAGAACCTCCTCCCTTTTCCTATCTATGTCATTGGTACCAATATGTACCATGGCTTCCAGTTGTTCACCATCTCCCCTTATAATGCCATGGACCCGATCTAAGACATTCCTGACCCTGGCACCTGGGAGGCAACATACCATCTAGTGTCTCTTTCACGTCCTCAGAATCTACTTTCTGTTTCTCTAACTATGGAACCCCTGTTACCTCTATACTCCTCTTCTGCCCCCTTCCCTTCTAAGCCACAAGGTGAGACTCAGTGCCAGAGACCTTGACACTGCAGTTTGCACCGGTAGGTTGCTACCACTTCCCCAGCCCAACAGTATCCAAAGTGGTATCCTTATTATTAAGGGGTACAGCCACAAGGATACTGCTGCCTATTCCCTTTCCCGATAGTCACCCAGGGATATGCCCTATGCAACTTAGTGGTGATTACCTCCTCACCTCCTCATTCATGTATATGAGCTGAAGATCATAGAGCTGTAGCTCCAGTTCTTAACATTGTCTCCAAGGAGCTGCAGCTCAATGCACTTCATGCAGATATAGTTATCAGTGAAACTGGAGGTCTCCTAACTTTCCCATTTTTCACAGCTTAAGAAGATGATGGTGCCCAATGGTAACTCCTTTGCTTACATCTTTGGAAACAGCTCTATTTCTATTTTTGATATCTCTTTTTTTTTTTCCTTTTCAAGGTTCCTTTGAAAACCTTGACCTGGAGTTACACTCTGACTTTGCAGAAATGGGACCCATTCTCAGGGCCTCATGACCGGCCACTTTTCAATATGCTAAGGATGCGGCCTGGTAGACTAGTGCACCTTCATGGTGCCGGATTTTCATGGCTCTGGAAGCGGGCGGATTCAAGGCTGGTGCTGCTGCCTGATGCACCATGGAAGACAGAAGATCGTAAGCAGCAAGCTGGCTGCTAGCTGTGTGCCTAGAGACCAGAGTTCTTTGAGCACAGAGCTCGGAAAAAGTGACGTGACAGACTTTTAACATCATAAATTGGCGAGTTGCTTTGTTATGTCTCCCCTCTCGCTGTGAAATGTGGACATCTCTTTTTTCCTTTATTAGGGAGAGACAGTGCCTATGGTATGTCAAATTACCAGGTAAACAAGTAGCCTTTGGGGTACTGCAAGTCTGTGTCTTTACTGATGCTTTGCTGCACACTTGAGTGCTCAGTGGGGTGGGGGCAGGGTGGTGCCGATGCCTTTTTTGCTGGTGGGGGGGAAGTAGTTGCTTTGCTGCTGTTTATGCCTGGCGGGGGGGGCGGGGGACAGCTGGGGAGCTTTGGGGTTCTAACATTTAACTGTCATTCATTCTTTATGGCACTCTGTTTTCATGGATGTTTGCAAAGAAAAAGAATTTCAGAATGTATATTGTATACATTTCTCTGACATTAAATGTACCTATTGAAACAAGGAACATACCATCACCTATAGATCCATTCTCAGCGCACTAGCTACGCATTAACAGAGAAAAAAATACTTACGAGAAACTTTCCTACTTACATAATTAGAACCTCAGCCTGTGCTTGTCCAGGCCTGTTCTTGCGTATGCCTACTGATTTAAGTCAGTTCTACTCTAACAATGTTGCACTCCGCTTTTACCTCCTTCTGTTTATTGGCCCCGTGCTGATTGCCACCCGCCAAGAAAAAAGCCGAAAGCACCCGAGTTTTTTTTTTAGACCTCGCGCTGCATCACTAATGAATGACCTCTCATACTGAACATTACCCCCTGAGAAAAAAGCCAAAAGCACCCGAGATCTTTCAACCCTGGGCACTGCGTCAGCTCTCGCACTAATTACCATCTGACTAGAAAAATGGCACAGACGGAAGCCATTTCAGGCGACCAAATGAATATTGCATTGTACATTGATCTCATTCTTCATTAATTTTCATTGTAAACTATTCTCCTCATATTCTCTTCAACTGCTCCCCCCCCCCCACCACATTCCAACATTCACTGACAATACAGTCAATTTGAAGTGGCCAATTAACCTCTGAGTCTGCATGTTTTTGAGATGCAGGGGGTCAACCTATGCAGTCACAAGGAAAATGTGCAAACTACACATGGGAAAGAATGGAAGTCAGGATAGAAGTTGGATCACAGAACCAGCAGACTGACGGGCAGCGCTATGCCAACGATTCTACAGATTCCCATTTTGTTACCTTTTAAAGTAAAGAAAACAAAATAAAATAGCAGTTGAAATCTGAATCTCTTGTTCCTTTTAACCCAACTCTTGCATTATTTACGATATGACTCCCGACTGAAGTAAATCATCTCAATGAATGTTTGCCATATCATTCAAAATGACTACCTACCCCAATGATATTTAGCCTTACCAATGCATAAGAATGATGTGGGAATTAAATTAGAACTAAAATGTCAAGGACTCAACGGGAAATATGGCAATTTCTGTAGTCTTCCTACTTGTGAAAATGCCAGACAATCAACATGAGGCATTTGGTAACAAGGGTACGCCAATTTGGAAATCCCATAAATAGGGTTTAGAATCATTTATTCTGCTAATGTGAAAACATTGTATGATCTGTCAGTTCTTACATACAAGGTGCATTTGGAAAAAAATGTAAACAAAAAGTAATCCAGGAATCTTTTACAGCTATATAAAAAAAACTTATTTAGTAATTTACAAATGCACTCACTGACTTCATTTTTAAGCATCCAGGTGCAAAACAACAAGCAATGTTTCCTGTTCCTGCACCTGCAATGTTAATCCCAATTACTAACAAAGATCATTTCTTAGGATCTCTTCTGTAGGGTGGTCTTTCATCTAAAAACAGCATCAGTTTTGTATACTGATGACATCCAGTTTCACTTCATCAATCTTTCTGAATTGTCAGGCTGTTCATCGAACATACAGTATAAAATTCATTAGCAATTAATCTTGCACCCAAAAGATTGTGCAAATGCTGGAAATCCAGAGCAAAACACACAAAGTACTGGAGGAGGAACTCAGCAGGTGAGGCAACATCTATGAAAATGAATAAACAGTTAATGATTCAGGCCGAGACATTTCTTCGGTACTGAAAAGGATGGAGAAGATGCCAGATTAAGAAGATGAGTGGAGGGGAAGGAGGATTAGCTTGAAGGAGTAAGTGAATTTAGTTGGTGGAAAAGTTAAAGAACTTAAGGAGGAATCTGATAGGAGAGGAACATGGTCCATTGGAGAAAGGGAAGGAAGAGGAGCACCATGGTGAGGTGATAGTCAGGAAAGATGAAGAGTTTAGAGGCCAGTGGTGAAAAGAAGATGGAAGTGGGAGGGAAAAAATCACTGTAAGGAGAAATCAAAGTTCATGCCATTAGGTTGGAGGCTACCTAGGCAGAATACGATGTGTTGCTCCTCTATCTTAAGAGTGACCTCATCGTGTAAGAAGAGGAATCCATGGACTGACATGTTGGAACAGGATTGGGATAGGAACTAAAATGTTTGGCCAGCAAAAATTCCATTTTTTGGCAGATGGAGCAGAGGTGCTCAACAAAGCCGTCCCCCAATTTACATCAAGTCTCACCAAAGTAGAGGAGGCTGCATCTGGAGCAGTTAACACAATAGATGATCCCTAAAGATTTGAAGGTGAAGCATTTCATCTTACTAGGTTTTCACAAGGCTAAAGATGCTCTCTTTTATTGCTGTGATAAATTTAACTCCTAGCTACTGCCTACATTTCTCTTCAAGGTAATTGCCCGAGACTGAAACAGATTGTTTACAATCATGATATTTATGACTGACCTTGACATTAGCTTCAAACTATATATCTGTAGCATTGTCATGTCAGGCTATTTTCACCTGTGTAAAAACACAAGATGATTTGACTGCTACAAAATTCTGTACAGAATGGATTGTCTAATCCGGCAAGATGGAAGAATCACCGGTCGAAGCAGCTTCTATGGGATCAACAAAAGGTGCTACCACTGTACTTAAGTGTAGGTTTAAGGATCGCAAGATCCTGCTATACATTAAGAACTCAAAGGACTGCAGGTCTACCCCATCAACGAGTTGCTCGCTGGCAGTGTGGTGAAATACATATACCTGTCTGGACACGCCCCCTGCTGACTGCTCCCGTGGCCCCTCCCACTGACCGTGGCTCCTCCCACAGACCCCGGTATAAAGGCGATTGAGGCCTGAGCCCGGCCCTCAGTCTCCAGGATGTAGTATGGTGGTCAACTACTGCTTGTTCTTTCTTCCAGTCAATAAAAGCCGATATCTCGCCTTCACGTCTCAGAGAGAGTTATTGATGGTGCATCAGGCAGAGATAATGAAGGCACTGCACATCGCGCTGCTGCCTGAGTTAATGGAGGTTTACAGTCAAATAATGATTGGCCATCATGGTCAATTTTCCTGTGTTCGCAAGACCCCTTTGGATATTGTTAATGCTGTATGCCGCAAGTTTCATTCGTTGATTTATTGGATGTGAGCAGGACGGATGGAGGGGGCCAAGTCTTCAGTCGTAGTGAGGACTAGGCCTGAAACCATGGTTTATGCCTGTTTTCAGCTGCCCAGAGTGAGAAGACAGAAGTGTTCACTGGGGGTGGTGTGGCACGGCATCCAGAATGGGGGGGGGGGGGGTAATATTTTCACAATTCTTAATAATAAGGTGCTGCTTGTCAGATTGAAAACCAAATATTTGAGGGGCGTGTTGTTAACTCAGAACCAAAGTAGGAAAACATGCCATTTGGCCCATTATACCCATTAATACTAATCCCATTTCCTAGTACTGGGTCCTTAGCCTTCTCTGCCTTGGCCATTTAACTGCTTGTCCTGACTCTACTTCGATGTTGAGAATTTCTGCCTCTACCAACCCTCAGGTAGTGCATTTAAGATTTCAATCACCATCAAGGAGAAAAATTCCTCCTCAGATCCGCTCTAAACCTCCTATCTGCTTTTCCAAAACCTATGCCTCCTTGGTTAGACATTTTAGCGATGGGGAAAGATTACTCAGTATCTGTTCCCTTCATAATTTTATAAACTTCTATCAAGTGGCCAGAAAATAATCCTGGACTCTCATAACTGAAACACTTCAACCCAGGCATTGTCTCAGGTAACTTCCTCTGTATGGTCTTCAATGCAATCATTTCCTTCCTATAGTGAGGTGTCTAGAACTACACTCCATTATGCTCCAGGTTTAATAACCCATTCTCTTCCAGCTTATACTCTGAAGCTTGATGTTAACTGCTTAGGCTGGTAAGTTCTGGCACTGAGCAGAGGCTGCGGTGTATCTCAGAGGACTTACTGGGAACACATCCCAGTGTTTAACTGGACATTTTCTTGTCAACGTGATATCAATTCACAATAGTTATAATAAAATTGAAGTTTGCATTGCTGGTCAATTTGCACAAGAAAAATGTAAAATGATGTGGCAAATGTCAGGAGAATCATTAAAGCCCAGTATCAATCCCAAACGAATCCCCTTGCCCCCTCTCTTCCTGAAGCTCTGTATCATCCATGAAGTGTTCTCTGGGGCACTGTAGCCACAATGATGTCAACATCAAAGTAAATGCAAGGTATTTTGCTTGAGAAATGGATGCATTTCTCAAATTTTTGGACATGGGGATCATTTTACTACTTCCCACCAAGGAGTAAATATCAAGGTGGAAATCTCTACAGCCATGACAATAATCTCCAGGATAACCACACTCGCACATTTCAGCTAAGTATGCTATTAGTAATATACCTCTGAATATCTCTGTTGCGATGTTATCCTGGTTAAAGGCCACGTCACTTCCCGCCAAATATCTACTAGCTTTCACTTCTCTCTTTCCTGACATGGATTTCAAGTGACTTATGGCTGAAAACTGAGTGCAGCAAATAGTTTAAATGCAAATACACGGACTATGTATCATGAGCACTACATGCATTTAGAGGAGCTGCTGACAAGCCTAAAAGCAATATGAAAGGAATCATTTCACAAAACCATTCACTCCGCAAGAAGCACAATTTTAAAGAAGATTGACCCAAACCTTCAGATTTCACATATTAAAAGTTCAATTTAAATGCTATACAAATGCATAAGTGATAAAAGGTGCTCCTCTTTCAGTAAGTTTTTAATTTAGTTAAGATCATTACAATAATACCAAAGTTTACATTAGTAGTTTGTATATGGACTCCATAGTTCACATTATGATGTAATTCAGGTTTCTAGTCTCTCCTTAGTTTGTTGCTATTTTGGGTGGCCTACAGATAATGAGCACCAAGCTGAACTGAATACTCCTGGACTCTTTCAATTTTACGTTTCAAATCATGTGTTTTTCACACAATTTTTTTTGTTTCTGTTTGCAAGATGTGTTTTTTTGTGTGTGGGGGGAGGATCTTCAAGTTTTTCTTTGAAAAGTTTCTATGGTTTTCTTTGTTTCATAGCTGTCTGTACGAAAGACAAAATCTCAGGGTTGTGTACTGCATACATACCTCGATAATAAATGTAGTTTGAATCTTTGAAGCTGAGCATTCTGAAACCCAGAACCTCTGAAAAATCGTAAGATTTTGAACATATATCATCCAAAGGATAATTTTTTATTTTGCTTCATGATCAGCTGTTTGAAAGAGAAATGAGTGTGCAATTATGACAGCAAAACCAACTGGAGGGGAAGCAAAAAGTGAGAAAATAATTGATGGTTGTAGGTGAGGGAGGGAAGATATGAATGGAGCTTAAATTTTTCTGTGAAACTAGAAATATTTTATCAAGGTCATATCACATTGCTGAATTTGCCAAAAGGCTTGGGTCTGTGCTGCTGTGTAATGAAATGTCCAAAAAAAATGATGAAAATGTGATAGCAAGAAAAAAAAATCTTCTTGGTATGCCTGGAGAAGCATAAACAGACGTATTACTATTTGACCTTGTAATAGGATGTACATATATTCCTCTTGTTGTTTAAACTTGCATCTGCATTTTTGCTGACCATCACAAAGAGAGAAAAATATAATTCGTATAAGATCTTAGGTTACTAATGGTTACAGGAGTTATCTATGAAAATCAACATACCAAGGGGTATGTTCCCTCTAACTTGTATTGACCAGTGTGTGCACAATTTTCTGCTAGTTTCTGTTTTGTACACAAATATTTTTTGTAACTGTATGTTACTAATCTCATGAGCTTTAGACATAGCAATTTCTACTGTTTCATTAATCCATTCTGCTTTAAATGTACTTGCAGTTCTTTTGTGCTTCAGTCTTTGCTTCTTTGGAATTTGACATAATGAATCAATAAGTTCTTCAATAAAATCAGTATAAATTAGCTATTTCTAAAATCTGCAGACAAATCATCACAAACTCCACGCTGTCAACACCGTCCGCATCAGAAATTGGATAAGGAAATGTGATTGTGTTCAATCATTAAATATAACTCATGAGGTAGAGGGTGATAACTGTTTACATGCAGTTTAAATTCCTTTGTGCGCTAGTAGCAAAAGATGTGTGCATGCACACCTTAGAGGGAACATTGCTTGGTACTCAAGAAGATGCATTGTGAAGGAGAAATTCTTCAGTCTTCAATTCTACCTGTTTAGAATACTGTCCCTCATGCGTTATGGAAGTTTTGAAATGATAAAGATCAGCTTTATTTGTTGTGTGTACATTGAAACATAATGAAATATACCGTTTGCATCAACAGCCAACACCATCTAAGAACGGGTGTTGTTCATTGACGCAAACGACGCATTTCAGAGTCTCGGGGGAAAGCCCACAAGTGTTGCCATACGTCAGGTGACAATATAGCATGCCCACAACTTACTAAAGCTAACCTGTACGACTGTGGATTGTGCAAGGAAGCCAGATAAGCTAGAGGCCCAGGTCTTTACCATGCCTGACATTTTATTATGTGCAAGTGTGGGCCAATATTAGTATGAGCCAATAAAAAGCGTGGAAGTCTCTTCTGAGAAGATGCAACATGCTAATGGAAATCACAACATATCCAGGGAATCAATGTATCAGCAGATCAGGCACACTGCCAATGTGGTAGGAAAACAGCCTTCAAAACCTTTCCATAAAACATTAATAGCATCGTGCAATATTTACATGCACTCGCAATTGGAAGTTATATGGAAACATTTCGCAGCCCACTAATGTAATTTAGAAACTTTTATGTGAAATATGAGCTCTTGACCATAAACCATCATTCCCTGATATCAAATTCAGTTGGCAAATCAATTTCAGAGAAGAAAAGTACTTGATATTCTACCCTTGGAATAGATGTCAAGGATACCTTCAGGATCAATAAACTGGAACACAAAAACATTGATACTTAGGATTTTAAAATCAGAGGTGGAATCTTCAGTTCTTCTGGATACTGCATTCTTTTCCACCACATTCCCAATGATCATTATGATCATTGTATTCACCAGAATCTCCTATCTCCCTATAACCCCCAACCTGCATTCCCAATTCTTCACGGCCCACTTGTGTAGTAACAGAGGAACACAGAAAACCTACAGCACAATACAGGCCTTTTGGCCCACAATGCTGTGCCGAACAAGCACTTATTTTAGAAATTTCCTAAGGTTACCCATAGCCCTCTATTTTTCTAAGCTCCATATACCTATTCAGGAGTCTCTTAAAAGACTATATCATATCTGCCTCCACCACCATCGCTGGCGGCCCATTCCATGCACTTACCACTCTCTGCGTAAAAAAACTTACCCTTGATGTTTCCTCTGTACCTACTTCCAAGCACCTTAAAACTGTCTTCTCATGTTAGCCATTTTAGTCCTAGGAAAAAGCCTCTGACTATCCACATTATCAATGCTTCTCATCATCTTATACACCTCTATCAGGTAACCTCTCATCCTCCGTCGCTCTAAGAAGAAAAAGCCAAGTTCACTCAACCTATTCTCATAAGGCATGCTCCCCAATCCAGGCAATATCCTCGTAAATCTCCTCTGCACCCTTTCATTGGCTTCCACATCCTTCCTGTAGTGAGGTGACCAGAACTGAGCACAGTACTCCAAGTTGGGTCTGACTGGGGTCATATATAGCTGTAACATTACCTCTTGGCTCTTTAACTCGATCCCAGGGTTGATAAGGGCCAATGCACTGTATGCCTTCTTGAGCAGTAGCTTTGAGCGTCCTATGGACTCAGACCCCAAGATCTCTCTGATCCTCCACACTGCCAAGAGTCTTATCATTAATACCATATTCTTCCATCATATTTGACCTACCAAAATGGACCACCTCACTCCTATCTGGGTTGAACTCCATCTGCCACTTCTCAGACCAGTTTTGCATCCTATCAATTTCCTGCTGTAACCTCTGACAGTCCTCCACACTATCCATGACACCCCCAACCTTTGTTTCATCAGCAAATTGACTAACCCATCCCTTCACTTCCTCATCCAGGTCATTTATAAAAATCACGAAGAGAAGGGGTCCCAGAACAGATCCCTGAGGCACACCACTGGTCACCAACTTCCATGCAGAATATGACCCGTCTACAACCACTCTTTGCCTTCTGTGGGCAAGCCAGTTCTGGATTCACAAAGCAATGTCCCCTTGGATCCCATGCCCCCTTACTCTGTCAATAAGGCTTGCATGGGGCACCTGGATTAGTCTTGCTGGAAAGCAAGCTCTCATAGTTTGTTTATCTTGCACCATCGCCAGTGACCTGAGATTGCAGGCACAATGCTAAATCCTAACAAGACAATGTTACTACAAATACATTTTGAAATTATAATATTATAAAACCCCCTACTCACTGTGACCAAACTCGAGTTCAGGAACTGATATATTGTTTTTTTTCATCCTTTGTAACTTTGTGCTATGCTATTTTTACGATGGGTATGCATTTCCCTTAGACATTCCATATATTCCTACCTCCAAACACCACAGATTTCTTGCCAGGTGAGAGCAGTTTATTTTCCATTCCACATCACATCAGACAAATTCAAACTGAATTTCTGCTGGATGGATCCAATGTTGCATCTCCTATCCTGGGCTATTCAGTCATAAACACAAGACATCCTGCAGATGCTGGAAATCTAGAGCAACACACACAGAACTCTAGAGGAACACAGCAGGCATAAACAGTCGATGTTTTGGGCTGAGACCCATCATCAGGGGCAAGGTGCCCGAATAAGAAAGTAGGGGGAGAAGAAGAATGATGTGCTGGAATGTGGTAAGTGAAGCCAGATGTGCGGTGGAGGGCAAAATGAACTAAAAAGCTGGGAGGTAATAAGTGGAAAAGGCAAAGGGCTGGAGAAGGAGGCATCTGATAGGAGGACAGAGTGGATCATGGAAGATGAGGAAGGAGAGGCATCCAGGGCAGGTGAGGAGAAGTGGTAAGTGTGGGGGGGGGGGGGAGAGAGCAGAGTGGATTGAGGAAGAAGGTGGGGAAAGGAATCAAGCTCATGCCATCAGGTTAGAAGCTACCTAGGTGTAATATGAGGTGTTTCTCATCATGGCAGAAGAGGAGGCCATGGTCCAATGTGTCAGAATTGGAACGGGTGTACGAATTGAAGTGGTTTGCCACCAGGAAATTCCACTTTTTGTGACTGGAGCTGGTGTTCAATAAAGTGGTCCCCCAATCTAAATTGGGGCTCAGCAATACAGAGTAGGCCACAATAGGAGCACTGGATACAGTGGATGACTCCCAACTGATTTGAAAATTAGGTGTTGCCTCACCTGGAAGGACTTTTTGGGGCCCTGAATGGAGGCAAGGAATGAGGTGAATGGGAAGGTAGAGCATTTTTGCCTCTTGCAGGGAAAAGTGCCAGGAGGAAGACTAGTGGGTAGGGATGAATTAACATGGAGAGAGCAATCATCCTGGAAAGTGGAGAGTGGAGGGGAAGTAAGGATGTGTCTGGTGGTTAGGTCTCATTGAAGTGGTGAAAGACATGTTGGATGTGGAGTCAATATTCAGTCATATTTTACTGTTCATGCCTGTCTGCATGCTGGCCCACACAAATTCTAAGATTATTTATCTCATTTTTGTTCTTGCTGGCGGCTCATTGTGTATCAGCTAACTTTACAATTCTGTTGTTAAAATAACATAGTAAGAAAGATGAATAAAGTCCTTGGACAATGTAGTCTCTCCAAATTATTACCACAGAGCAAAGAAAAAAATCCCTGTAGCCTTAACTCGAGGAAGTCTTTTTTTGTAAATGATTTCTCACTGAAAACCAAGGGAATTAGAAAAGTGGAAGTGTCACAGAAACCTCAGATGTCAATCCAGACATGGATTACAATGAAGCGATTGAATAACATTTAAAAACCCACAACATCCACTTCATTCTGAATCATTCTGACCAGTCTCAAATCAAACCAAGTGTTCTGGGAGTATCTGAAACTATAACTAATATTCAAAATGGAATGAAAGAGCCAAATTCGCAATAGTTTTGCCATTATTTTGTTATGTTTTATTTCTTCAATGATAAAATGATCAAATTAATTTTTGAAATAAGTTAGTACCCAAGTCAAAAAAAATGAATTTAATTCTAATTCAATAATGTGAAATTTTAATGTCTTTGTGAAATATGATTGGATATTCAGTGATAACAATGAATATGAAACCTGTCTAGCATTTTGAATAACATTATAGAACACAGAATGCTACAGCACATTACAGGCTCTTCAGGCCAGATGCTGTCCCAACCTTTTATCCTACTTGAAGATAAATTGCCTTCTACATAACCCTCGATTTTACCAACATCCATGAGTTTCTGAAATGCACCTAATGAATCTGCCTCTATCACTACCCCTGGCACCTACCACTTACTGTGTAAAGCAATTACCTCTGACATCCACCCTATACTTTCCAACAATCAGTTTAAAATCCTGCCCAGTTGTATTTGCCATTACTGCGCTGGGGGAAAAGGGTCTCCTGCTGTCCACTCAACCTGTGCCTCATATCTCCTTATACACCTCTATCAAGTTGCCTCTCACTCTCTCCTTCACTCAGAGAGAAAAACCTTAGCTCGCTCACCTATCTTCATAAAGCATGCTTTCTAGTCCAGGCAACATCCTGGTAAATCTCCTCTGCAGCCTCTCTAAAGCTTCCACATTCTTCCAGAAATGAATAATCATTTATTTCAGAAGATTTTGATTTATTGCAAAGATTTCAAACTAAATTCTTGACATAAGCATAATTATGTTTGAAGTTTTAAAAAAAATCTGCTTCATATTGCTCATATTAAACCATTTAATTTACCTTTCAATTTATGGATAAAATCCAAATACTTAGTGAAGACAGATATGCATCTGAGCCTGATGGCAAGCCTAGAATGTAGTTTCAAAGACTCTTTCTCCCAGATGATCACAAACAGACGGAAACATAATTGTTACAGAGGAACTATTGCAATTTGAAAGGTATAAATGTGTCATTGTGAAGCCAAGTTAAACAAAATCTTAAAAATGTAATGATTTCAAAACATTAGTTTGATTTGTTCACAAAAATGATTATCATAATACTCTTGTTCTTCAAAAGATAATTGATGGAAATTGAAAGCTTTTCAGGATTTGTTTTCCAATGCCATAAGACGCAAAAAAAATTACAATCCAAGTTCAGATTTCTGAAGTTTAGCATGTCCATTGCAAACCAATAAGGCAATTGTTTTCAATATCTTTTAAGGTTACAGATCAATTGAGGTTTGACTGGCAAATTTTCAGACCTGAAATTTCCTCAGTAATACTGCAAAAAGTTTCTAAGGATGTATGTGTGCAAATAACTTACTACAGTTTTATCTTGAAATATTACAGTGTGCAAATTCAAATAGTACATTGACCAGTACCCTGCACATTTGTAAACCAGTTTTTAAGAGTAAAGCTACTCTGATTTGAATGAATGGAAACTGAATTATATTATTTAACTGCCATGCATACAACATGGAAAGAACAAAGTTTCCATGGCAACTGGATTAACCACAAAAATGATGGCTGTTTTAGCTTGCACAGGTTTCACAGAAATTTTGCTGTCTCAGTCATACATTATTGAATAATGCTAAAGAAATCAGATTGTACGAATTACATCAATTGTTCCTCGAGAAATTGGTGTCCAATCTTAAAGATCATGTTTTTAAACACAAGAGACAACAAAGGCAGTGCATTTGAGAGAAAATGAAGAAATGAACACGTGACAACCTGGCTTAACATTGCTTTCTACTTTGTATTCAAATACACTGCACAGTTTGATTTGGAGGTTTGGCTTTGTGAAAGAAGCAGAGAGAATAGCAGACACAGGTGAATGGATAACATCTCAGTGCATCGTGAAGAAATTTGCAAGCTGTCTGAGTATTATTAGTGATAAAACTGTCAATTATTTAAAAAAGGCATGATTAGGCCCAATTAAGCTCTCAAAAGGTTAAATTCACAGGGCAGCAGGATGCATGGGTATAGAAAAAGCTTTACCAAATTGCAGCATGAATGCTTCCCAGGCTAAGTGGGTTGCATGATGAAGCAAATAATGCTCAGTCATCATATATATTCAAGGCTTACACATAAATTTTTGGATATTAGATTCAGTAGACCGAGTAGCAAAGTGGACACAAGTCACAAGCTCAACAAGAAACTTAATGAATAGAATGGCCGCCTTCTGCCTTATCACTTGTATTCATACAGGCTGTCTGAATCAGCACACTGGAGACAATGAAAGCTCATTTGGCATTCAAATGAACATTTATATACACTCCTACTATGACAATTTTCTTTTAAAAATCAATATGGGCCATATCCAATTCTTGGTTAGGAGATGGGCAACCTAACTAAAAAATAAGTGGTTGAAGTTCACAGACATACATGGAAATTGAAGGAATCTTCGTTTTAACAATGGCGAGAGACTTTTATTGCGTCTTATTGATACTGAATATACCATGTTGCAAAGTTCAAAGTGAATCAATACTGAAAGTTAAAAGTAAAAGTACGTACTATATATATCATTATGTGCTACCTTGAGATTCATTTTTCTTGTAAGCATTTACACAAAAATAAATACAATAGAATTTATGAAAAACTATAAAAAAGACTGACAAAAACAATGTGCAAAAGAAGATAAATCATGCAAATAATAAACAAGTATTTTGTTGTTGCAGAGTTCTTGAAGTTGAGTCTTTTCATTTTGGGGTCAGCTCAGTACCGGTTCAGGAGCCTGATGGTTGTAGGGTAATAACTGTTCCTGAACTTGTGCTGTGGGGCCCAAGGATCTTGTATCACCTGCATGATGTTAGTAGCAAAATGACAGCATGGCCTGGATGATCAGTGACCTTGTGGTAGCTCTCCTTTTATAAATGTGTTCCACCCTTTGTTGTAGTCCCTTCTGTTCCTGGGCATTGGTGTTTCCATACCAGGCAGTGATGCAAGCTGTCAGGATATGTTCCACTCAGTTTCTGTAGAAGTTTGTCAAAGTTTTAGATGACATGCTGAATCTACATAAACTTTTTAGAGAGTTGAAGCACTGTCACGCCTTCTTTGTGATAGCACCATTGGTCCCAAGAAGTTACTTACCTGCTCCACCTCCAATCCAGTAGTAAGGACTGCCTCATCCTGAAGTCCCACAATCAGCTCTTGTGTTTTGCTTATGCTGAGTGAGATTGTTGTTAAGATACCATTCAACCAGATTTTCATTTGAGCTCCTATATGCCTGTAGGTGGCCTACAGGGAAGAAGTCATCACCCTGACACAGTGGTTTCAAGGAAACAACCTCTCCTTCAAATGTCACAAAAACATGTTGCTGGTTGTGGATTACAGCAGGAATGGAAACAGGCTAACCCCTATTGACATCAATGGATCTGGGGTTGAGAGGGTGAACAGCTTTAAGTTCCTCAGCATCCACATCATGGAGGACCTCATGTGGTCTGTACACACCAGATGGGTGATGAAAAAAAAATCACAAAAATGCCTTTCTCTACAGATAGTTGAGGAAGTTTGGTATGAGCCACCAAACCCTAAGAACTTTCTACAGGGGCACAATTGAGAGCATCCTGACTGGCTGCATCACTGCCTGGTATGGAAACTGTACCTCCCTTAATCATAGGACTCTGCAGAAAGTGGTGCAGACAGCCCAGCGCACCTGTAGTTGTGAACTTCCCATGATTCAGGACATTTACAAGGACAGGTGTGTAAAAAGGGCCCAAAGGATCATTGGGTCCCAAGGCAACCCAATCACAATCTATTCCAGCTGCTACCATCTGGGAAGTGGTACCGCAGCATAAAAGCCAGGACCAACAGGCTCTGAGACATCTTCTTCCACCAGGCCGTCAGACTGATGAACTCACACTGACTTGAGTGTACTCTATATTACATTGACTGTTCTATTTATTATAACTTAATATAAATTACTATGATTGCACATTTAGATGGAGACGTAAAGATTTTTACTCTTCATGTATCTAAAGGATGAAAGAAGTAAAGTCAATTCAATATGCCTATCCATCACCACCTTTGTTTCTGTCAACAACATTAATCAGCAAACTTAAATGTGGCTCTGGAGTTGTTCTAGCCACAAAATAATAGGAATAAAATGAGTAGGGCATTGCGCTAAGCACAAGCCTTGTGGTGCACCTGTGCTGATGGTGATTGTGGAGGAAATGTTATTGCCAATCCATACAAAGTGAGGTATACAAGTGAGGAAATCAAGGATCCAAGTTCACAAAGAGATATCAAGGCCAAAGCCAAGGAGGTTAGTATTTTGTTTCAAGTGTTAAAGGCTGAACTGTAGTCAATGAAGAAAATCCTGATGTATGAATCTTCATGGTCCAGATCATCCAGGGCTGTGAAGAGCCAATAAAATGGCCTCTGTTCTGGACCTGTTGTGACAGTTGGCAAGTTGGAGCAGATCCAAGACACTCCTCAGGCATGAGTTCATGTCTCATGAACAACTTCTCAAAGCACTTCTTCACAATTGAGTGCACAAAGAAATGACTTAACTGGATTTCACCACATTCTATATTCATGATGCAACTGTACAATTTCACCTCCCATTTGCTCCAATCCACTTTCAGAAAGGATAGTAGAAAGGCACATTCAACACAAATATCAGGTTTGGGTTACAAGGGGAAATTATTGTTACTACCATCATTTATGCAATCACACTGGCAGATAAAGAGCAACTCTCACCATAAATCCACAATGTCAGGATGACAAAGGGAAGGGACTAAAAAATCTTTAACAAAGCTAATTTATTATCAGTGAAAAGTAAATTAAAAATGCTGAAAGTAAAATCAACAAATTTGTAGAATTTATGGAAAGAAAAACAGTTATTGCGTCAGGTAATGATGCTTCTTAGATCTGACAAAATGGTTAAGAATGAGCATTCATTAACTGAATGATAATTTTGTGAAGTGTTGTGATGTGAGTGTTATTAACAGTAAGTTAATACCAATCGAAAGCTGTTGGTAACAAGAGGCGGGTTCTGGGGTCAGCGGGGTTTTACTCCCAGTATGCATTGTATGTAGTTCCACCACCCAGGCCACACAAGTTACCTGAAAACCTCTGCATTGTAAATATCATTTGCCGTCCCAGATAAAGATGTTCTTTTGGCCATGAAATTGTCGAGTGGTCCTTTTTTAAAGTAGAAGTTACCACATATTTTTGACAACAAAGTGAACTGGTTTTGTGGATGTGTCGGCATGTTTCGAACGGGAGCTCTATTCTCCTGAGTGCGTGTGGGGCACAGACTTACAAGTTGATAAGGAACTTAGCCACACCACGGAAACCAGGGGTAATTCCATATGATGAACTGGTCAAGCTCATCGGGAACCACCACAATCCGAAACCTTCTACGATAGTCCGATGGTGTAAGCTTCACAGCCATTTCAGGAAGCCAGGTCAGTCTGTGGGCGATTTTGTGGCCAAGCTTCGGCAGCTGCCGGAGCATTGCGATTTCGGAGCCGTGTTGGATGACATGCTCCATGATAGATTAGTATGCGGCATTAATAATGACACCGTACTACGCTGCTTGTTGGGGGAAACCCCACGGTTGACTTTCAAGAAAGCCCTGGAGATTGCCCAAGGCATGGAGATGGATGCCAATAATGCCAAGGATATCCAGAAAGGACATTGGGGGGGGGGGGGGGGTCGCAGTTAGCGGCAGGGCACCAAGTCAGGAGGCAGACCGGTAAACAGGCAAAGCAGGTAGAATGTTTTTGGGGTGGAGGGATGCACTATGCAAACGATTGCAAATTCAAAGACACTGTCTGCCATGCTTGTAGAAAAAGGGACACTTAGGCTACATCCACACTAGACAGGATAATTTTGAAAACACCGGTTTCGCATAAAAATGATAGGCGTCCACACTATGAGTTTTTGAAAATATCTCTATTCACATCGAAATGCAGATTTCGGCGAATCTCCTTCTGCGCATGTGCAGGACACATCTGCTGAAAACAAGCGACATGTTTGGTGTCGAATCGCGCCATAAAAGTACGCATTTCTGTAGTTACAGACTAGAAAAACTTAAAAACGATGGACAGCTGTCGGCTCTCACGCAGGAGAACTTAAAACTAAAAAAAACAAATACTGGAGCATACGGAGGCAACCGACTGGGAGCTCACGGACAGATTGACCCAGCTGACGACGAACATCGAAAAACTGACTAACTCTGTTGCATTAATAAAGCACCTTGTTAAATGTATAAAACATGTCTGCATCAGTGTTATCTTGTATTTCCATACAATGTTACATTCGGCTGTTACACATCTATTGTCAGAGAAGTACTTGCATAAATAGGTAAACCACCTTCATACGAGCCTGGACAGAAAACAGGGCAAAGTGAGTACAGTATACTTATTTATTCAGTAAGTTATGCATCAAAGTATTTGGTGAGTACATTTCTAACTCTTCTGGCTTCAGTCGCTTTGCCACCTGTTCTGAAATTGTTAGGTTGCATTCAAGAAAACAATGAAATAGCGCACTGCTGCTGTCTGACAGCGTTTTCAAAAGTCTCCGGTTACCCCGTCCACACTGATCTGCCTGAGCAGCGTTTTCAAAAATATCCACCTTGGAAAGCGTTTCTGAAAAGCTCCGGTTTCAGGGGACGAAAACGCCATTTTAGTGTGGACAGAGTGCAAAAGCGAAGAGAAAAAACTTCGGTTACAGATTTATCCGACGTAGTGTGATATAGCCTTAGCTAAAAAGTGCAGGAGTTCAAAGGGTAAGGTTAAGCCTGGGCAGGGGAAAGCTCAACAGGCTCAGGCAGCCACACACCACCTGGAAGAAGCAGACGAGGAAGCAGTGTGTGCCCACAACATGTTTGGGTTTGAGATTGATTCAGGGGCTACTGCATTATGTCATCAGTGAGGAGACCTACAGGAGGACATGGGGGTCCAAGCTGCCTCCCATCAGACCACCAAAGCTCAAAGTCAGGACCCATACCTCATTTAGGGGTGTTATATGTGGATATTTCAGCCGGGGGTCAGAAGGCTGAAGCCAGGCTGGTGATAGCTAAGGGCAGTGGGCCCAGTCTATTGGGCCGCGATTGGCTTTGCAAAATCCGGCTCAACCGTCATGAAATTAAGCATGCACACATGACAGAAGACATTCTGCAGCGGTATAGTGACGATTTTAGGGACGAGCTGGGCACGCTGAAGGGCGTGACTCCATGTCAACCCTGAAGCCACACCGCATATTTTTGGCAACGAGGACGACGATTATTACCTAATAGATTAGGATATAGTTAAATGATCTGTATAACAAGAGAGATTCCTATAAAACTTCCTAATTACTTGCTGATCTATTTGGAGGAACTTTGTTATTACAAATCATTCCTTGTTGATGTCTGTGCGAATGATATTCTTGTGGTGAGAATTGGGAAATATTTTATAAAGAAAAGTCAATAGTACTAAAGTTGAAGATGAAACATGGATAACAGTGGCAAGATCATTTTGAAATTACAGTAATAAAGTTTGAGGCTCATTTTACAACAGTTATATCAAGGATGTATGCAATGAGCATGGTGTGAAAGCAAGGTCACCAGTCACAGAACTTATTTGTGTTACGAAGGTGAAGCAACTCTGAGGGGCCAAAGGGTACAAAGTCGCCCCCTCCTTCTTGAGAATCGCAAGATCGCTATTATTTCGGGTCTGAGACCCAGGAAATGAGAGAGAGACACCCAGAATACACAACCAAGTGGAATGTCTCCTGACATAAGCGGAACGGAACCACTGATTACTGCCATTGTCTCTTGGAGAAGGAATTGTGTATTGAGTACTGTACTATTCATTGAAACCCCTCAGGGGACAACCAGAGTGGTCTGGTTGAGGGATTGCATCATCCCAACCTGATTGACATCTGAGACCACGTGAATGAGGATAAAAGAGGGGTCTGGGGAACACCCCTTTAGACACACCAGGAGAAACGCTAGAAATCCAGTGACAGCGTTTTATAGCAAAAGCCGGTGAGAGCTCGTGTGTGTCCTCCCTTGCCTGGGTGGCGGGCTCATCACGGAAGAACGGTTTAGCTAAAGCAGAAGTCATACTTGAACGGCCACAGCAACGAGACACCGACGGATCAAAATTTAGGAAGGTTGGAAAAACACTTAGCGGTAACTGTTCCCATTTTTCTCTCTCTCTCTCTCTCTCTCTCTCTCTCTCTCTCCAACAACTGCAACACAACGACAAACGACGGCAGCCTGTATGAACTGAAGCGAACTTTATATTTCCATCGGACAATTCATTATCCCCTAGACAACGATAGAGCTTATTTCTTATTGATTATTATTATACCCGCACTTTTAGGTTTAGTATTGATGACGTATATTATCTGTATATTTGCATTGATATTATTTTTGTGTATTTTTACTAATAAATACTGTTAAAAATAGTATCACCAGACTCCAACGGACGTCTCTATCTTTGCTGGTAAGTAACCCAGTTACGGGGTTCGTAACATTTGAATATTTCAGAAAATTGATTTCTGTAGTATTTACCTGCAAATTGCAATTTTCTAGTTCCTAATTTGAAGTTTATGTTGGAAAAAAAACATCATTCAATGATCAGTTGTGTCAGATCACTTAACTTGCGAGCATTATCTTTTTAAAATTTACAGGCAGTTTGGATATCTAACTGGTAATTAAGCTAGCAAAATGATGAAAGGACATTGTAGTAATTATATACAGATTTAGAGAGTGGTATTTACTTGATTCTATATGGTTAATTATTTAAATGTATAATATTCTCTCAGCCACTTTAGTTATGCAAGACTCATCTAAACAAATTCTCCACAAGCAGAAGATGCTTTTGTCTGAAGCCAATTTTTCACTTAAATTGCTAACTGCTGCATTTTACCAGCTCTAAATTATATCCCTTCCCAAATTAATTAAGTACAAATAAAATTCACAGAAGGAATTTTGAAGTGAAGGTCAAAATGCATGTTGACATTAAATATTATTCAGTTGACAGCTTCAAAAAATTTCCTTTGAAACATCTTCAGAATTCCAAAAACATTAATGAAGTAAATGCAAATACAGGATAAACATGGCACAATGACTTGTTCTGTGAAAGAATAGAGCCACAGAGATAAACAAGAGAAAATCTGCAGATGCTTGAAACCCCAGCAGGCTAGGCAGCAACTATGGAAAAAAAGTACAGTTGACATTTCAGTGCGAGACCCTTTGGCAGAACTGGAGAAAAAACACTGAGGAGAAGATTTAAAAGGTGGGGGGGGGGGGGCAGAGAGAGAAACACACGGTGATAGGTGAGATCTGAAGGATGAGGGATGAAGTAAAGAGCTGGGAAGTTGATTGGTGAAAGCGACACAGGGCCAGAGAAGGGGGAGTCTGACAGAAGAGGATAGAAGGCCATGGAATAAAGAAAAGGGAGAAGGAGCAGAGGGAGGCAATGTGCAGGCAAGATGACAAGATGAGAGAGGGAAAAAGGGATGCAGAATGGTGAAGTTTGGGGGGGAGGGGCAGTACCAGAAGTTTAAGAAGTTGATGTTCATGCCATCAGGTTGGAGGATACCCAGACGGAATACAAGGTGTTGTTCCTACAACCTGAATGTAGCCCCATCACAACAGCGGAGGAGGCCATGGATAGACATATCGGAACGGGAATGGGAAGTGGATTTAAAATGGGTGGCCACTGGGAGATCTCACTTTTTCTGGCAGACTAAGCGTAGGTGCTTGTTGAAGCACTCTCCCAGTACACACTGTCTCACTAATATACAAGAGGCCACACTGGGAGCACCAGACACGGTGCAAGACTCCAACAAACTAACAGGTGAAAAGATGCCTCACCTAGAAGGACAGTTTGGGGCCCTGAATAGAAGTGAGGGAGGAAGCTAAGGGGCAGGTGTAGCACTTGTTCTGCTTGCAAGGACAGGTGCCAGGAGGGAGATCAGTAGGGAGGGACGATTGGACAAGGGTGTCGCATAGGGAGCGATCCCTGCAGAACGCAGAAAGTGGGGAAAGAGGGAAAGACGTGCTTCATGGTGTGATGCTGTGGTGGAAGTTACGGAGAATTATGTGCTGGATGCGGAGGCTGGTGGGATACAGGTCAAGCAAACACTGATGAGAACATACACCACTGATACTCAAATACTTCCAGAACTGCAAAGCATTCACAGTTTTTCTATTTAGTTGAGCAACTGTACATTATGGGTTGACCTTTATGGGAAGCAATACTGCTGTTTTTCAAATTCACACTGTATTTTATTCTCATTCAGATGTATTTTGTGATATTATTGAAGTCAATAATGTTTTTGCGAAAATATGTGTAAGTATTTTAAGGATAATAAATTTGAATGCATTGCTAGGGATGAAAAGAGGAGAGGTGGAGAGTATCTTAAATGTATCTATTTTAATGCTAGGAGCATTGTAAGAAAGGTGGATGAGCTTAAAGTGTGGATTGAAACCTGGAATTATGATGTTGTAGCTATTAGTGAAACATGGTTGCAGGAAGGGTGTGATTGGCAACTAAATATTCCTGGATTTAGTTGCTTCAGGTGTGATAGAGTAGGAGGGGCCAGAGGAGGAGGTGTTGCATTGCTTGTCCGAGAAAATCTTATGGCGGTGCTTTGGAAGGATAGATTACAGAGCTCCTCTAGGGAGGCTATTTGGGTGGAATTGAGGAATGGGAAAGGTGTAATAACACTGATAGGAGTGTATTATAGGCCACCTAATGGGGAGCGTGAGTTGGAAGAGCAAATGTGTAAGGAGATAGCAGATATTTGTAGTAAACACAAGGTGGTGATTGTGGGAGATTTTAATTATCCACACATAGATTGGGAAGCTCATTCTGTAAAAGGGCTGAATGGTTTAGAGTTTGTGAAATGTGTGCAGGATAGTTTTTTGCAACAATACATAGAAGTACCGACTAGAGATGGGGCAGTGTTGGATCTCCTGTTAGGGAATGCGATAGGTCAGCTGACAGATGTATGTGTTGGGGAGCACTTCGGGTCCAGTGATCACAATAGCATTAGCTTCAATATAATTATGGAGAAGGACAGGACTGGACCTAGAGTTGAGATTTTTGATTGGAGAAAGGCTAACTTTGAGGAGATGCGCAGGGATTTAGAGAGAGTGGATTGGGTCAAGTTGTTTTATGGGAAGGATGTAATAGAGAAATGGAGGTCATTTAAGGGTGAAATTATGAGGGTACAGAATCTTTATGTTCCTGTTCGGTTGAAAGGAAAGGTTAAAGGTTTGAAAGCGCCATGGTTTTCAAGGGATATTAGAAACTTGGTTCGAAAAAAGAGGGATGTCTACAATAGATATAGCTAGCATGGAGTAAAGGAATTGCTCGAGGAATATAAAGAATGTAAAAGGAAACTTAAGAAAGAGATTAGAAAAGCTAAAAGAAGTTACGAGTTTGGTTTGGCAAATAAGGTGGAAGTAAATCCGAAAGGCTTCTACAGTTATATTAAAAGCAAGAGGATAGTGAGGGATAAAATTGGTCCCTTAGAGAATCAGGGTGGTCAGCTATGTGTGGAGCCGAGGGAGATGGGAGAGATTTTGAACGATTTCTTCTCTTCGGTATTCACTAAGGAGAAGGATATTGAATGGTGTAAGGTGTGGGAAACAAGTAAGGAAGTTATGGAACCTATGACAATTAAAGAGGTGGAAGTACTGGCGCTTTTAAGAAATTTAAAAGTGGATAAATCTCTGGGTCCTGACCGGATATTCCCCAGGACCTTGAGGGAAGTTTGTGTAGAGATAGCAGGAGCTCTGACGGAGATCTTTCAGATGTCATTAGAAACGGGGATTGTGCCGGAGGATTAGCGTATTGCTCATGTGGTTCCATTGTTTAAAAAGGGTTCTAGAAGTAAGCCTGGCAATTATAGACCTGTCAATTTGACATCAGTGGTGAGTAAATTAATGGAAGGTATTCTTAGAGATAGTATTTATAATTATCTGGATAGACAGGATCTGATTAGGAGTAGCCAGCATGGATTTGTGCGTGGAAGGTCATGTTTGACAAACCTTATTGAATTTTTTGAAGTAGTTACGAGGAATGTTGACGAGGGTAAGGCAGTGGATGTAGTCTATATGGACTTCAGCAAGGCCTTTGACAAAGTTCCACATGGAAGGTTAGTTAAGAAGGTTCAGTCGTTAGGTATTAATGCTGGAGTAATAAAATGGATTCAACAGTGGCTAGATGGGAGATGCCAGAGAGTAGTGGTGGATAATTGTTTATCGGGATGGAGGCCGGTGACTAGCGGGGTGCCTCAGGGATCTGTTTTGGGCCCAATGTTGTTTGTAATATACATAAATGATCTGGATGATGGGGTGGTAAATTGGATTAGTAAGTATGCTGATGATACTAAGGTAAGAGGTGTTGTGGATAATGAGGTGGGTTTTCAAAGCTTGCAGGGAGATTTATGCCAGTTAGAAGAATGGGCTGAACGTTGGCAGATGGAGTTTAATGCTGAGAAGTGTGAGGTTCTACATTTTGGCAGGAATAATCCAAATAGAACATACAGGGTAAATGGTAGGGCTTTGAGAAATGCAGTGGAACAGAGAGATCTAGGAATAACAGTGCATAGTTCCCTGAAGGTGGAGTCTCATGTAGATAGGGTGGTGAAGAAGGCTTTTGGAACGCTGGCCTTTATAAATCACAGCATTGAGTACAGAAGTTGGGATGTAATGTTAAAATTGTACAAGGCATTGGTAAGGCCAAATTTGGAATATTGTGTACAGTTCTGGTCACCGAATTATAGGAAAGATATCAATAAATTAGAGAGAGTGCAGAGACGATTTACTAGGATGTTACCTGGGTTTCAGCACTTAAGTTACAGAGAAAGGTTTAACAAGTTAGGTCTCTATTCATTGGAGCGTAGAAGGTTGAGGGGGGATTTGATCGAGGTATTTAAAATTTTGAGAGGGATAGATAGAGTTGACGTGAATAGGCTGTTTCCATTGAGAGTAGGGGAGATTCAAACGAGAGGACATGATTTGAGAGTTAGGGGGCAAAAGTTTAAGGGAAACACGAGGGGGTATTTCTTTACTCAGAGAGTGATAGCTGTGTGGAATGAGCTTCCTGTAGAAGTAGTAGAGGCCAGTTCAGTTGTGTCATTTAAGGTAAAATTGGATAGGTATATGGACAGGAAAGGAGTGGAGGGTTATGGGCTGAGTGCGGGTAGGTGGGACTAGGTGAGATTAAGAGTTCGGCACGGACTAGGAGGGCCGGAATGGCCTGTTTCCGTGCTGTGATTGTTATATGGTTATAGGTATGCACAAAAGATTGGTTTTTTTTAAATATATTAAAGCTTAAGCGAATGCATTCATTCATTTGGGATGATTCTTCTATTCAACCTCAATCAAGTCACAAACACAGGCATCGGTTTTCTGAGCTTTGTTGGTGAATAACTTTATCATGTCTGGTACTTTTAGAAATCAGCCATGCCATCATTTCTCATGTGATACAAATGAGCAGCAATGCTGAGAAACAGTGCTGCTTAACTTCGGTGAACTTCAACAGAAAATTCAAAAGGGACAACGTGCCAAAAAAAGTAATTTCAACATTAACAAAAGCAATCAATATTATAACCTAGATGGGGTTTTACACAACCCAACATGAAACATCTGCTACAAGCAAATATGCAATTAGGTGACAAAGATTATTGATTACCAAGATCATAGGAAATAACTATTAAATGTTCATAGATACCAAAAAATGTAATTGTAAATACCAGTGCCACAAAATAAAGATCACTTCAGAGAATAATTCAAGAAGGAAATATGTAATTTGAAATAAAACCCATTTTTAAAAAAAGGATAATATGGCGGCAAATTTCCAATGAACCTCTACCGAATACGGATTATAACTTCAGTGATAGCTTAGCAAATAGAGTGATTAGTCCTACGTGAGTGAGGAGCAAGTCCGAGCACTTATTGTGAGCATTCCTGATTTAATCACTGCAGCATTAAAAAGCTGTGTTTCTTTCATTTTCTTTGAGCACTATTAATATCTCTAAGATTTCAGAAAATAGTAATTTAAATTCATTGAGGTGATACCGTGGTTCAGCCAGAGCTGCTGCGTCACAGCTCTAATTTCAATACTGATTTCCAGTGCTAAGTGTGTGGAGTTTGCATGTCCTCCGTGCATCTGAGTAAACTTTTGTGCACAACCCAAAGGCCTACACATTTGTGGACACTGCAAGTTGCTCCAGACCAATGGTGAATGGCGGAATATGGAGGGATTGATGGGAATGCAGAGAAAATTAAGTGGGTACTGCATGTACAAAATGTTGGAGGAACTCAGCAAGTCAGGCTACATCTATGGAGGGGAATAAACAGTTGACATTTGTGCCAAGACCCTTCATCAAAATATTTATTTCAATATGTGTTAAGTGTCAAGTCAGCATTCTTCTTCCTGTGACATTTCACACAGAAGGCAGGCCCTCCGGAAAATTCCATCCTAGAGAAATTTGCAACTTTTAGGAGCTGATTATAAGTTTCAGTTTTTAAAATAATACTGTACCTGCAAATATTATAAACAGCGCTCATGTAACATCCTGAATTTAAAATGAAAAATTCACATCTAAACTAACTGTCCTGTTACTCTATATTTCACTGTGACAAATTATTTTTGAATCTTGAGTCAATGAACTTCACTTCCAAATCTGGTCTTAAGTTGTCATGATACTTCCAAGAGAAAATAAAAAATATTGCAGATGCTGAAAACCTAAAACAAAAACTGCAAATGCTGGAAATACTCCGCAAATCAGGCTGCATCTGGGAGAGGAGAAAGATTTAACTTTTCAAGTTGAAAATACTTTGTTCCAAGTCAATTGATAACCTATGGTTGTCGTATTCTGTAGAGCTAGTGACACATTCTCTGTTAGCCTCTATTAAGACCCTAAGATCAAATCACTTTGATGATCTGCATAAGACATTGCCTGCCCATCTAATATAGAATGCCCTTCACCACCAGACTTTCTATGATCTTCTGAGTGTGGTGTGTACCAGATCACCACTGCCTTCTGCCATGTGTAAGATTGATCACCATCCTTTAAGATCAAAAACAACAGATGCTGGAATCTAAAATAAGATCACACACCTTCTTCAACCTGAAACATTAACTGTTTCTTCTACTCTAGGATTATGTGATCCACTGACTGTTTCATTCATGCCTAGAATTGGGTGATTGAAACATTAGGGTTAAAACATGCCCACAATAACAGGGAGTTGAGCTCTCTCTGGAAACAATAATGAGGCTGTAACTGTAAAACACATAATGTACAAATCCTATTTCCAGAAAAGTTGGGATATTTTCCAAAATGCAATAAAAACAAAAGTCTGTGATATGTTAATTCACATGAACCTTTATTTAACTGACAAAAGTACAAAGAAAAGATTTTCAATAGTTTTACCGACTAAGTTAATTGTATTTTGTAAATATACACAAATTTAGAATTTAATGGCTGCAACACACAACAAAAGTTGGGACAGAGTTAAAATAAGATTGAAAAGTGCACAGAATATTCAAGTAACACCGGTTTGGAAGACTCCACACTGAACAGGCTAATTGGTAGCTGGTGAGATATCGTGACTGGGTATAAAAGTAGCGTCCATCAAAGGCTCAGTCTTTGCAAGCAAGGATGGGTCGTGGCTCACCCCTTTGTG